>NC_133152.1:15312555-16811305 GCF_048418815.1 Hemitrygon akajei | reverse complement strand
TATCCTTGGATGTTAAGCTTCCAGTTGTGATCTCCTTTCAGCCACAACTCTGTAATGCCCACAACGTCACACCTGCCAATTTCTAACAGAGCTACCTGTTGTAAGTTGACATGTGGCTTATGGCATGGTCTGCACACCATCGCAGACTTCGGAGCTAAATGCAGTGGAGTTTCTAACATCGGTGCCTCTCGCCCAGGTGTGCGAAATCTTTTTTACACTCGATTCGATATCGCCAACACTGAGCCCCTGAGGAGAGCTGTCAAAGAGACCTGCAGCTTGGTTGTCTCTCAGGCTGAGGTTTGCAAGAGTTTCCAATGAATGGACTTCTGCAATGCTGCGGGATCGGATGGCATCCCAGCTCTACACGCCGTCCTTACACATCTGGAGAAAAAAGATGCTGATGTGAGAATGCTGTTCTTGGACTACAGTTCATCATTCAACACCATAATTCCCTCTAGCCCTTGACAAGAAACTCAGAGACCTCAGCCTTCACCCTGGTTTGTGTAGCTGGATCCTGGACTTCCTGTCAGATCACCGGCAGGTGGTAAGAGTGAGCTCCCTCACCTCTGCCCCTCTGATCCTCAACACAGGTGCCCTTTGGGGCTGTGTACTAAGCCCCTTCCTTTACTCTCAGTATACCCATGACTGTGTCACCACCCACAGCTCCAATCTGCTAATTAAATTTGCTGACAACACTGCACTGTTTGGCCTAATCTCAAATAATAATGAGGCAGCCTATAGAGAAAAATTCATCACCCTGACACAGTGATGTCAAGAAAACAACGACTCCCTCAATGTCACAAAAATAAAGGAGCAGGTTGTGGATTACAGGAGGAATGGAGACTGGCTAATCATTATTGACATCAGTGGATCTGGGGTTGAGAGGGTGAACAGCTTTAAGTTCCTCGGCATCCACATCACTGAGGATCTCACGTGGTCTGTACATACCGGCTGTGTGGTGAAAAAGGCACAACAGCGCCTCTTTCACCTCAGATGGTTGAGGAAGTTTGGTATGGGTCCCCAAATCCTAAGAACTTTCTACAGGGGCACAATTGAGAGCATCCTGACTGGCTGCATCACTGCCTGGTATGGGAACTGTACCTCCCTGAATCGCAGGATTCTGCAGAGAGTGGTGTGAACAGCCCAGCGCATCTGTAGTTGTAAACTTCCCACATTTACAAAGACAGGTGTGAGAAAAGGGCCTGAAGGATCATTGAAGAACCAAGTCACCCCAACCACAAACTGTTCCAGCTGCTACCATCTGGGAAACAGTACCACAGCATAAAAGCCAGGACCAACAGGCTCCGGGACACCAGGCCATCAGACTGATTAATTCATGTTGATACAATTGTATTTTTATGTTACATTGACTGTGCTGTTGTGCATAATATTTATTATAAATTAATATAAATTGCATCTTGCACATATATATGAAGGGTGTAAGTAATAAAGTCAATTCAATTCTGTTCAGTTCTATCTTATTTCATATACCGTGTGCATTAAAATATAGCCTCTTCTGTCCTTTTCAATTTTGACTCTGTTTTGCCTGAAGTCTCTGAGTGGAGGCCTGTAACTAGTGGTGTGCCACAGGGATCAGTGCTGGGTCCATTGTTATTTGTCATCTATATCAATGATCTGGATAATAACGTGGTAAATTGGATCAGAAAATTTGCTGATGATACAAAGATTAGAGGTGTAGTGGACAGTGAGGAAGGTTTTCAAAGCTTGCAGAGGGATCTGGACCAGCTGGAAAAATTGGACTGAAAAATGGCAGATGGAGTATAATACAGACAAGTGTGAAGTATTGCACCTTGGAAGGACAAACCAAGGTAGAACATACAAGGTAAATGGTAGGACACTGAGGAGTGCAGTAGAACAGAGGGATCTAGGAATACAGATACAAAATTCCCTAAAAGTGGTGTCACAGGTAGACAGGGTAGTAAAGAGAGCTTTTGGTACATTGGCCTTTATAAATCAAAGTATTGAGTATAAGAGTTGGAATGTTATGGTGAGTTTGTATAAGGCATTGGTGAGGCCGAATTTGGAGTATTGTGTACAGTTTTGGTCACCAAATTACAGGAAGGATATTAATAAGGTTGAAAGAGTGCAGAGAAGGTGTACAAGGATGTTGCCGGGACTTGAGAAACTGAGTTATGGAGAAAGGTTGACTAGGTTAGGACTTTATTCCCTGGAGCGTAGAAGAATGAGGGGTGACTTGATAGAGGTATATAAAATTATGATGGGTATAGATAGAGTGAATGCTAGCAAGCTTTTTCCACTGAGGCGAGGGGAGAAAAAAAACCAGAGGACATGGGTTAAGGGTGAAGGGGGAAAAGTTTAAAGGGAACATTAGGGGAGGCTTCTTCACACACAGAGTGGTAGGAGTGTGGAATGAGCTGCCAGATGAAGTTGTAAATGCAGGCTCATTTTTAACATTTAAGAAAAACTTGGACAGGTACATGGATGAGAGGGGTATGGAGGGATATGGTCCAGGTGCAGGTCAGTGGGACTAGGCAGAAAAATGGTTCGGCACAGCCAAGAAGGGCCAAAAGGCCTGTTTCTGTGCTGTAATGTTCTATGTTCTATGTTAAGTTCAATTATTATTCCTTTCTAAACATACTATGGTCTTACTCTTTGTTCTGGAGACTTCAGTAACTTCTACACTCTCCTTTTCTTTTAACTTGTCTATGCTTTTCCAAGCTGTTGAACCAACAATCTATGATTTAGTTTATTGTGGGACAGGTGGCAGAAAAGGAGTGCCAGTGGCAGGGGGCGGCATGGGGGCAGACACACCCAGCCCCGAGACTCCAAGCAAGGTCATTTGATTTCAAACAATTGGTTTATTAATCATTACAGGATGTCTCTCTGGTGCTTCCTGCTCCCTCCCATCTCCCTTCCTCTTTCCCCAACCCTTGATTTCCCCCCCCTCCATCCCAGCCCCCTTCCCACTTTCTGTCCACAATAGATACTCATATCAGAATCAGGTTAATCATCACTGATATTGTGGTGAACTACATATACCTGTCTGGACATGCCCCCCCTGCTGACTGCTCCTTTGGCTCCTCCCACAGACTGTGGCTCCTCCCATGGACCCCAGTATAAAGGCGATTGGAGACACCGCCCCAGCCTCAGTCTCCAGGATGTTGTGTGGTGGTCAATTGCTGCTTGTTCTTTCTTCCAGCCAATAAAAGCTTATATCTCGCCTCACGTCTCCGAGAGTTATTGATGGTGCATCAGATATAGATCATGAAATTTGGTTCTATTTTGCAGCAGCTGTGCAGTACAATACATAAAATTACTACAGTACTGAACAAAAGTCTTAGGCACCCTAGCTAGGCACATGTGCCTAAGACTTTGGAGCAGTAATGTACATGTGTTGAAGAAATTTGAATCTTTAATCTTGCTGGATACTCAAACGTCTGTCACTTTAATAGCTCCCCCAGGAAAAGATGCCATCTTGTCTAAACTACAAGAGACCCTAATCAACAAAACTGAGTTTTCTGAATTGAGGTGAATTCTGTAGGCTTTAAGTTCTCCTGAGGTACATCACAGTTGGGAGCAGCTGTACGTACTTAAACAGGGCCTGGCCTGGAAGCCATAAATGAACAAGAACAGAAGATAAGTTTTTTAGTAATTGATCATCTGTCAGTCAATGTCCTGTTAAAATCCCCCCATCACAGTCATTAGTATGAAATTACAACCATAATTCATTAAGGAGACACAAGAGATTGCAGATGTTTTTCTAAATCTGCACTGAATAGCAGCTCAAATTGTTGTTTTTGAATTAGTTTTTTTTAGGTTTGTAGGGATGGTTTTGGGAGAAGAGAGTGGAGTTAGAGGTCGCTTTGGGGTTTAGAGGTAGGACAGTGGGGAATTAAAGATCTGAGCTTCGGCTCCACGTTCAAAGACCAATGATTCAATCTTCTATGTCAGATGTCAAGGAGGCAGAGAGCGAATGAGAGTAGCCCCAGGTCAGTGAGTTGTCGGTGGGTTCTGGAGTTGGTGTTAAGTGTGGGCAGGAGGAACAAGTTTCGATGGTGCCCTGGGTCCTCAAATTGGGAAGCGTGAAGTTCAAGGCTTAGGGTATGGGTTCCTGTCATCAGCGAGTCAGATTTTGCGGCCTAGTGTTGAGTGATTGGCATGTCCTCAGATCAATGACAAGGACTGAGGCCTGATGGTCGAATCAGAAGTCTAGAAGTTGAAGGCCATTAGCCAGAGCTGAGTTTACAAAAGTCTGCGAGTCTTCTGGGGAGGTTGAATCCCAGTGTCTGCAAGCCAGAGTCTGCTGGAGGCTTGTCCAGGGATTAAGAATATGTCTCTGTGAATGAGTGGGAGGGAGGGACAGGGCTTGATTTTACTGTTGTTAATTTGTTGCTTGTTGTGTTCTGTGTTGTTCTGCTGAGCATTATGTTAGTACTAGAATGTGCCACTTACCCTCAGCACACCCTTGTTAATGCAGACGGTGCATTACTGTATGCTTTGATGTACAGGTGACAAATAAACTTGAATCTTGAACATGGTCTCCCTGCGTTTGACCAGACTTCCCCTCCCTCTTGCTAGCTACTTTCGGACGAAAGTGCAGGAGTCTTGGGATCTACATTGTAAAGATTGATTGGCAGTGCTGTGGACTCATTTTAGGGAACTTCAAGGTTCATATTGCCTGTGTTTCTGGATTCCAGTTAATTATATTTTGCTGGTTTTGAGTAGTTTCTTCGGGATGATCAATGTGGACTGGGGCACTTCAGCAAAGATTGGCACAGTGGCCTACAGTGGGCAAGAGGTACGGCACTGAACTGAATTAAAGTGAATACCACTGGACTCCTGGTTTGATGTTTGCTATTCCTTATTCAATCGCTTTTTTCTTGTTTGAGCTATTTGTTCTTTTACCATGCATTGGGTATTTAATGCTTTCTCCAATGGTTTCCATGGTGTTTCTGTGATTTGTGGCTGCCTGTCAGAGGACGAATCCCAGAGTTGTATTCTATAAACATACTTTGATAATAAATGTAATTTGAATCTTTGAATTTTGGGTGCATAAAACAAACAGTAGGAGAAAGTCAGCAGGTCAGTCAGTATCTGGAGAGGGGAATGGCTAGTCTACACTATAGGTTCAATTGTCCACTTCCCTCTGCAGAAGCTGCCTGATGAGTTGAGCTTCTCCCCTGGCTTTTTCTTTGCTCCATTTTACATTTATGCCTTGAGCTTTTCTGAAAAATGATAGAAAAGCCTAAATATTGAAAGGTCTAGATAGAATGGATGTTTACAGGATGTTTCCTATAGTGGGGGAGTCTAGAGTCCACAGCATCAGAGTAGAGGGATGTCCATTTGGAACAGAGTTGTGGAGGGATTCCTTTAGCCAGATAGTAGTGAATCTGTGGAATCCAATGCCACAGATGGCTGTGGAGGCCAAGTGGCTGGGTATATTGACAGCAGAGGTTTATAGATTATTGATTAGTAAGGGCATAAAAATGTTATGGAAAGAAGGCAGGAGAATGGGGTTGAGGGAGATGACAAGTCAGCCATAATGGAATGGGAGAGCAGACTCAATAGGCTGAATGGCCTAATTCTTATGCTTTAAGACACCAGGTACATCCCATTATTCCAATCTTATTTGTTGTGTATTTAATATTTCAATAATATCTGAGTAATATTTTAAATATATCATTTGATTAAGCATTCTTTGTTTAAATGATTCATTTAAAATAAATTCATATTACAGGTTGTATGTAAAAGTATGTGAATGGCATACGTCATTATGCCACCAGGCCATAAATGCAGGCCTCACTAAAGTAAAAGTGAAGCGTACACGTTCTCCCAGGCTCCAGTCTTTTTCTTTCGATTAGTTTCTGCAGTTACAAAGCAATATTATTCACCGTAATACCTTACCATAGTCCTGGCTGCAGGATAAATGCAATAATGTCCAGTGCTTGGGCCTTCTTCAGCCAAGTCTGAAGAATTATGTTACCACTCCTCTGGATTTATTGTCGTGGTTCAACCCTGTGTGAAAACCTGACGTGTTGCATGCAAAATGATGACAGAATCGGAGATGTAGACAGCTTTCGAGATGGTAATCTGAGGAAACATGAACAGTCTGGGTTGATAAATTACACCCAGTGCAGACGTGTTAACGGCAAGTTGTGTTTGACCAAACTGATGGAATGTTTAATGAAAATTGTTGATGAAGGTAGTGCCGTTGTTATGTATATCGGTTTTCAAAATGTGTTTCTTGAACAATGTCTGCAGTTCTTTTAAACGGTAAGGAGGTTGCATGAAGAATAAATTAACCTGTCAGCTCACACTCTAGGCTTGAACATGAAAATTAACTATTGAGCCTCTGTAGAAACGGGATAAAATTGTAGGGCTGGTAGAGAGATTCTTCTCCCCCAAATCCACAGATTTCTACCCAAGCATTAGTTTTCTGTACCCCTGACATGCACTTACAATCAGCTGCTGAATCTATTATGCCCAGCTTGTGCTTTGTCTAGAAACATAGAAAACATACAACACAATACAGGCCCTTTGGCCCACAAAGCTGTGCCGAACATGTCCCAACCTTGGAACTACCTAGGTCTGGGTTGTCTGGGGTATAACCACCTTTCTGATCTACAGACCCTTCAGGTCTCCTGGATGGAAGGTGTTCAGTTGCCTAAGTGGAGATTAACAAATCCACAGATTGCTGCTGATTTTTAATTTGCCTCTAAGTTTGGAATTGCTGCAGCGGTGTTCAGGTACAAATGTACCATTCAGATAAATCCAATTATAAGATCTATTTAACTTTGTCAAAAATTAGCACTGCCTGTGTCCCTCTGTCAACAGCTCTACGAAAGGAAATGCCTCTGACTCTTAACTCATTGAAGACTTCTGTTGCTCCACTCTTTATTTTTGGTAACTACTAGCTGGTGTTAGAAAAGGAATCAAAATGAAGTCGTTAGAGGGAAGTTTTTGAGCCATATGATTTACTGACTGCAAGAAAGGCTCTCAAGAATATTTTTCATTCCTTTTCTAGGACAAATTGAGTAAACGCTTTTCTCTTCCTTAATTGGAGTTGTTTGCCGATTGTCTCACACAAACCGCTAACTCAGATCTTGACACGTTAAAGGTCAAAAGAGAAATAGAACTTTATAGTTGCTAGTGCAATTTATTGGGTTGGCAATACAAGTCAGAAGCATACAATAGAAACCTGTCTGCCCATTAAACAGCAAAGTGCATTAGTTCTAATGCAAATTTAATATTATTCAAGATCATGTTTTTTTTTCACACTTGTTCAGCCAGCATTTAGTCTACCTCTAATTGCCCTGAACTAAGGAGGCACTTAGGGGCCATTCGTACTAGTATGTCTGGAGCCAGATTCCTCTCCTAAATGACACAGTGAATCAACTTGGTTTTCATGACGGTCTAAGAGTTTCAAAGCACTCATTGCTGAAGCTCACTCCAATTAATGTCTTTGCGAATGGTATTGTCTTGTTTTCTTTGAACAGATCCCATGGTTCTTTGCTTCATGGCTGTCTATGGGGAAGATGAATCTCAGGGTTGTATACAGCGTACATACTTCGATAACAAATATATTCTGAATTGTTGAATCTTGAATCTAATTCTAGATTTATTTAGTTGTTTGAATTGAATTCCTTAGTTTTTGTGAAGGGATTTGAACTCAGCTCAGGATCCAGAATCCTGGTTGACAATTTAATTATTTAATCGCAAAGCCATCCTTTCTTCTGTTGTAATGGCCTTTAACCTGGATTTGCCCATCTCTTCTCTTGCTCATAATCTCTAACTATGTCATCCATAGGCTCTCCCTACACCATACATTATATAACCTCCATAGGCTCTCCCTACACCCTACATTATATAACATCCATAGGCTCTCCCTACACCCTACATTATAATACATCCATAGGCTCTCCCTACACCCTACATTATAATACATCCATAGGCTCTCCCTACACCCTACATCATTGCAAACCCAAGAGCATGAGTTCCTAATTCACTCACGTTTTCCAGAAAGGTGAAATTATGCTGTCTTCCTTTTGAATTGTTTTAAGTCGCATGTTGTCTGTGTGCAATACCTCATAGAATTTCACTGAAAAATTAGTACTTGCTACATCTGTAACAAAAGTCCTCAAAGCAACATTTACAAAGTGCTGGAGGAGCTCAGCAGATCAGGCAGCATCCGTGGAAATGAACAGACCGTCGACGTTATGGGCTGAGACCCTTCTTCAAGTCTGAGGAAGCGGGGGAAAGATGCCAAAGTAAAATGGTGAAGGGAGGAGAAGGAGACTAGCTGGAAGGTGATAGGTGAAGCCAGGTGGGTGGCAAAGGTCAAGGGCTAGAAGAGAAGGAATCTGATAGGAGAGGAGAGTGGACCACGGTGGAAAAGGAAGGAGGAGGATACTTGGGGGGAAGTTAACAGGTAGGTGAGAAGTGGTAAAAGTTCAGAATGGGGACTAGAGGAAGTTGGGGTGGAAGGAGAAATCACGATTCATGCCATCAGGTTGGAGGCTACCCAGATGGAAAATATGGTGTTGCTTCTCAACCCTGAGGTTGGCCTCATCTTGGCACAAGAAAAAGCCATGGACCAGCAGGTCAGAACATGAATGAGAACTGGAATTAGAAAGATTGGCCACCGAGAAGTCCCACATGATGGATGGAGCAGAGGTTTTCAACAATGTGGTCTCCCGACTTACAATGGTGTCACCAATATAGAGGAGGCCGTATTGGGAGCACTGGACACAATAGACAACCCCAACAGATTTGCAGGTGAAGTGTTTCCTCACCTGGAAAGAATGTTTGGGGCCCTGATTGGAGGTGAGGGAGGAGGTGTCTGGGCAGGTATGGCACTTTGGCCACTTTCAGGGATGTGCCAGCAGGGAGATTAGTGGGGAGGGATGAACAGACAAGGGAAGTACAGAAGGAGAAATCCCTGTGGAAAATGGTGGGGGTGGGGAAGGGAAATAGAGATGCGTTCTGTGGTAGGATCTCTTTGGAGCTGACAGAAGTGGATAACAATGTGTTGGATGCGGAGGCTGATGGGATGGTAGGTAATGACAACAGGAACTCTATCCCTGCTGAGGCAGTGGGAAGATGGGGTGAGCGTCAATATACCGGAAATAGAGGAAATGAAGGTGAGGGAGGGAGGGAAACCCCATTCACTAAAGAAAGAAGACATCTTTGATGCCCTGAAACGGAAAGTTGTGCCTGGGAACAGATGCAGCAGAAGCAAAGAAAGTGAGAAAAAGAAATATCATTTGCTCAGGAAATAGGGTGGGAAGAGGTAACCATGGTAATCAGTAGATTTATAAAAGATTTTGATTGACAGTGTTCTCCAGAGATGTACTCAGAGGGATTGAGAAAGAGGGAGGTGTCAGAGAAGGACCAAGTGAATTTAAGGGCATGGTGGAAGATAGAGGTAAAGTTGATAAAGTTGACCAGCTCAGCATGGGTGCATGAAGCAGCACCAATGCAGTTGTCAATGTAGTGAAGAATGAGTAGGGGAATACTACCAGGGAAGGCTCCGAACATAGACTGTTCTACATAGCCAACAAAGATGCAGGCATAGCTGGGGCCCATGCAAGTGCCAGTGGCTACCCCTTAGTTTGGAGAAACTGGGAGGAGCCAAAGGAAAAAATTGTACAGCCTGAGGACCAGTTCTGACAGATGGAGGAAGTGGTGGCGGAGGGGGACTTCCTTGGTTCTTTTGTCAGGAAAGAAGCAGAGAGCTTTGAGGCCTTCTTGATGGGGAATAGAAGAGTATCTGCTTCTGGGTGTTCCAGTGAAAAAAGGCCACTATAGATATATACAGTTGGCCCATTGAAACCCAAATCACTTTCACAAAACTCTCTCATACAACAACATCATGGATAGGATTGACATCGATGGTCGGGAGGTAAGTGTTAGCAACATTACAGTGATATTTAACAGACCTGTGGCCATGAAATCTTGCACGCCAAATCAACTACAGAAGACTACAAAAGTAATGGTTACAGCCCGGTCCATCATACGAAAAGTCTTGCATACCATTGAGCACATTTACCAGGAGTGCATCCATCATCAAGGACCTCCACCATCCAGGCCATGTTCTCTTCTCACTGCCAACATCATGAATGAGGTACAGGAGCCTTAGATCCCGTATCACCAGGTTTAGGAGCAATTAATAACCTTGAACCATCAAGCTCCTGAACCAGTATGGTGAACTTCACTGACTTCAACACTGAACCATTTCCAAAACCTGTGGACTCACTTTCAAGAACTCAATATTATTTACTAGTATTATTATTATTTCTTGCATTTGCACGGTTTGGCATCTTTTGCACATTGGTTGTTTGTGTGTAGTTTTTCATTGATTCTATAGTGTCTCGTTGTACCTACTGGTGGTGATATATATATGTACTCTGATAATAAATTTATTTGAACTATTAGCTTTGAACTTTTACTTTAAACAGATAAGTCTCCTTTAAATTATATACTTACGCTTCACTGGGCATCTCCCTTAGGCCCCCTCAGTAATGGACTCTAGAGCAATCAGTACCCAAAGCCGCGACCTACACATTTGTAATTGATACCATGTTAGTTAGAGGTCACAAGAGCCTATTGACACCTAAACCCAGCCCTTGATGTTCCTGATCTTCTCCACAAATAAGGCCTTGACACATCCCCTTGCACAACACATGCCTGATAGAATTTTGAAGCAAGACTTCTTCAAAATAAAGAAGGAAAAAATACTGGCTGTGTATCCATAAGCCTAAGAAGCACTTAAAAAGCTTTTAGATAAGTATATGAATGTGCGAAGAATGGAGAAATGTGGGTATTACGTTAGCAGAAGTTATTAGTTTGGTTAGGCATTTAATTACTTGGTTAATTAGTCCAGCACAACAACTTGGACTGAAGAACCTGATCCTGTGCTGTACCCAGGTTCAAGCCCAAGTTTGGTGATGGACTTGAAATTGCTTTAATTCGATCTTTCTCGCTTTCACTTCTTTTAGTCTTTGTGCAGTAGTGTGCGCTTGTCGTGAACCTCCATAAATATCTCAGCCATTCCCACTGATCAGGATATCCATAATACCAGAACTGCAACCAGTTTTGCAGCTGATGGGATAAGAGCTGCTCTATCATTTGCACTTTCTGATAGCACCTTCTTCCTTCCGCAATGTGTTAAAATAGAACAGGGGTGTCAAACTCATTTTAGGTCACGGGCCGGATTGAGCAAAATGCAGCTTCATGCGGGCCGGATCAGTCGGACGCGTGCGAACGCAGCTTTCGTTGCCTCCGTTTTTTCAGCCTGCTCTCATGTGTCTCAGTCTCTGCTATAATACAAAGTGTTTCACTTTACAAATTCCGTTTCTTATGAAGAAGACTGCTGAGCAAGACTGCCGAATAAACACTAAAAACCCTGAAAACCTGGTACCTGAATAAACTCAGCATTAGCCATATCATACGCCATAGGCGCTTCGATTACTGGGGCCAGCTTTACTAGTAATTAGATATTATCTCGCGGGCCAAAGATAATTCCACCGCGCGCCGGATTTGGCCCGCGGGCCTTGAGTTTGACATATATGAAATAGAAGCATCGGAAGGGTTGAGAAACTAGATCAAACAGTAAGCAATGCATTTACCCAAGGCAGAAACAATGTTTCTGTTTAAATGTGCCATGCCACAGTGTACAGGAAGTGATGACATTTATCTTTAGTTACTTTTAGGATGTGAGATATTTGGCAAGACCAATATATTTTAGCAGTCCACAATAACCCTTGAAAAGAACAGCTTGCATGGCCATTTCAAAGGAGATTTACAAGCCAATAAGGGGACATCAGGAAGATATTTGTAATTTCCCCTTTCTAAGATCCCAGACAATCCTCTGTTGCCTCTTGGCAAGGAAGACTTGTTGGTGTAATATTACAAATGAACTGCAGAACTGCAGAGTCACAGGCTGTGTGGCTTTTGTCTGGTACAAATTTGTGTTAGCCGGTCTCTGTGACTCTTGCCATGCCATATACTGGACAGCTCAAGGAAATAACAGATCTCAGCAGAGATTTGCCACCACAGACAATTCCCAACATCAAGACCATATTTGTGCATGGAATTCATTCCGTCCCATCTTCTTTAGACATGAATGTTTGGACAACCTGGTTAAGAACTATCTGGACTTACATAATCAAATCTTTCAGGATGGTCTTAAGACTAATACATGGAAGTAGGGAGCCATTGTGAAAATATGGTTTATGGAGTGATCAATTTCTCTCTTTGCTTATTATTTTCATTTGGTTAGAGAGCCACAAGATCTAATACACTCATTCAACGCCATCCTGAATGTTTTATTTCATATAGTACCTCTCCTCCATTACACCATCTTCACTAAGCCTGCATTAATCCTTGGAACATGTTAAGAGATATTTGCAAAGACAGAATAATTTCAATTCTATCTTATTCCTGGTGACCTCTTGTAGTTTCCCAACATAGATCTGTCAGCAATAAAAATCTCCAGTGAAAAGTAGAACAATTACTATTTCTGTGAAGAGTCAAGGCGGTGATTGAATTGTTCTATTGAATTGACACCATGACTAAAGCTCAGATAATTTTCAAAATATATCAGAATCTTGAGTTTTAGACTATGCCTTAAAATTCATTGCAGTGTCTTTTGTTATTTGCTTTTCATTCTATGTCCTTAAGGTCACTCAAACCACAGGAGCTTTTATTGGAGGTAAATGCCAGCAGGAGCCCCTCCAAATCACGATTTGTAAATCTGCGTCAAATACCGGGAGGACATTTGACTGAGAACAAAAGCAAGATACTGCTGATGCCGTAATTCAAAAATAAAAACTGAAAATGGAAGCATGTCTAAAAATGAGCCAAGAACTGTAGGGAGCAATTGGAAATTGAAAGTAAAGTATATTTAGATATCTTTCATCAGAGTGGCCAAATGTTGGACAATTCCAGCATTCAGCCAGATGTAGTTTCATTCAACGGCTTATCCTGACTGTTGAAGCCAGTTACTAAACATGCTTGAAATTAATTAGACTGACAGCGAGACTTGGGACATCCCTTGATTATAAAAATAGAGAATGCTGGAAATAGTCAGCAGGTTAACCTGGAAAAAGAGTGAGAGAGGAAAAAGTGAGAAAAATAATCAGGTTTAATATCACCGGGATGTGTTGTGAAATTTGTTAACTTACCAACAGCAATACAATGTAGAATTGTAGAATTACAATAATATAGAAGAAAAAGTAAATAAATTACAGTAAGTAGAGAATAGTAGAGAATTAAGTAGTTAAATTAAAAATAGTGCAAAAACAGAAATAATTTTTAAAAATTGAGATAGTGTTCTTGGGTTTAATGCCATTTAGGAATCACATGGCTTTTTCTGGATCACTGAGTGTGTGCCTTCAGATTTCTGTAGATACTGTGGAGGTTAGCACCCAAGATGGAGCTGACTAATTTTCTGTAGCTTCTTTCAGTCTTGTGCAGTACCCACCACTCTCCTGCCCTCATGCCAGATGATGATGCAGCCTGTCAGAATGCTCTCCACAGCACATCTGTAGAAGTTTAAGTGTTTTAGGTGAAAAACCAGAGATAGAGATAGAGAGATCTTATTGTATTATGATGAAAGGTATTAGATCTGATATATTAATTTTGTTTTACTGTCCACAGATGCTGCCTGACCTTCTGAGTGTTTCTAACATGCGGCTGTTCAATTCGCTTGATGAACTGCCTTAGAAGTATTTAACCCATTAAGTTAGCAGAGGAAAGCACACCAAACTCTCGTTAGACCCTGTAAAGAATCTCTTTTTGTCAATACTCCAAATTCAACCAATTGTTGTCAATTGATATTGCACACTACATAACCAGCACCTTGGATTTATCACAGATAAGCAAAATTAGGTGGTAATCTAAAAGAGCAGGTCATGAAGAAAAGATGAAGTCTGAGTTCAGTAGTTTGTCAGGGAGCTAACCATCGTTGTCCATCCAGATGGAATTAGTCTTCTTCAACACACCAGCAGAGAATCCATGAAAAAGTCACAAAGCCATTCATTTACCTCTAAGAGGACCACAACCTTGTCATGGTTTGGAGGCTTGTGTTCCTCAATGGCTTGGAGAGCTATGTTGGCTGGACACAGGGCTTTATGCTTTGGTTCATACCAAACAGGTCAAAGGGTAGAGGCCAGACTATGAGTGATCCACCGGTCCTTCAGATTCTGGGTTCAGCTCAGGGCTAACAACCCTGACTGGTAAAACAAAATTGTTATGGAAGCAGCAGTGAAGAATCCTTCTATATCTGAGTGTGATGGTATTCTTGAGTCTGCATTCGGGACTTGCATGACTGAAAATAGTGAAAACTGAGAGGAAGCTAGGAACATGATGAAGGAAGCCCTGAACTCCACCTGAGATAGATGACTTCCATTGTTATCCTAAATGCCAATGGCAAAACAAGCAGTAAAACCATTCATTTAGACTTAATTACCTGTTGATCGATATTGGCATTTGAGGTACTGCACAAATCCATTTGGATAGATAGGTATTAATATGGATTTTCTTTAGGCAGGAAGTAAATGCCTGAGAACAAATGAGTTAATTTAATTTGTCAAGTGGGTCTGATGTTATAGCCCCGGTCTTTAAGTTATTAGCCTCATGAGCAAGGGACCTCCATTAGTAATCTGGCATTGTGAGTTCAGATTGCACAATGGGAAAGAGGAAATAAATTTACATAAATAAAGCTGGATTAAAAATATATTATTAGAAATAGTGATGTTGAAACTAGAGGATTATTTTAGTTCACTTATATTCTAGACTATTCATTCTAGAAATCTGCTATCCTTAACCCACTTGCCCATATGTGACTCAAGATCCACAGGGTCTATCTCCAAATTCTTGAAACAATTTACTCAGTTGTTCAAATCAGCAATAAGATGACAAAATCAATGCCTCACCAATACCTCTACAATACCAATACCCAAACCTGAGAATAATTAAAGGTATTTTCCTATTCTATGGTTTCTCTTGACAACAAGTCAAGTCACTTTTTATTGTCATTTGGACCATGAACTGCTGGTACAGTACACAGTAAAAACGAAACAACGTCCCTCCAGGACCCTGGTGCTGCATGAAACAACACAAAACTACACTAGACTATGTGAGACAGCACAAGGCTACACTGGACTACGTAAAACAACACAAAAACTACACTAGACTACAGACCTACACAGGACTATATAAGGTGCACAAAACAGTGCAGGGCAGTACAATAATTAATTAATTAATTAATTGATTGATTGATAATAAACAAGACAATAAGCACAGTAGAGGACAAATTTCAATATAATATATATAATACAGTGTACCCAAATATCTATATTTCCTTCATTTTTGCCTTATTCCTCTTCATCCCTCCCCGGAATAAGAATATGGTTCTCCTTAACTTTGATAAGGTTCCAGCAGCCTTTGCATTCAACAAATCACTTTCCAGAATTTCAGACCCACCTGGTCTGATGTATCATCTCCTCCTCTTTCAGTATTCAAAGGAACTTATTCCAGAATTCCCTTCTTCACTTTTCTATTTACATTAATATTCATCCCCTTTCTCACTCAACTGCAAAAGGTATAATACTATCCTCTCACTCCTCCTTCCTCGTTCCAGATTTCCAGACACTCCTTCCAAGATAAAGTTATAATTTACTTCCACTCCGTCCAATTTAATCTTGCATTTTGTGATCTGTTGTTCGTCTGCGAAACAAAAAACAGGTGAAACAAAAGCTTTACTGTTCATCTCTGTGAGTTCTCGAGGATGATTCCAAGCATCCAATTATGAATCACTTTAATTCTCCATTCTGTTCCCATTTTGATATTACTTTCTTTTGCCTCCTACCTTGCTCCAATGAAGCTTAAGTTAGGTTTAAGAATGAGAACATCATCTTTCAATAAGCACTTGATAGTCTTTGGGAAGTCAACATCAGCTTTCCTTGGCATACACATCACCGAGGATCTCATGTGGTCTGTACATACCAGCTGTGTGGTGTAAAAGGCACAACAGCATCTCTTTCACCTCAGACGGCTGAAGAAGTTTGGTATGGGCCCCCAAATCCTAAGAACTTTCTACAGGGGCACAATTGAGAGCATCTTGACTGGCTGCATCACTGCCTGGTATGGGAACTGTACCTCCCTCAATCGCAGGACTCTGCAGAGAGTGGTGCGGACAGCCCAGCACATCTGTAGATGCAAACTTCCCACTATTCAGGACATTTACAAAGACAGGTGTGTGAAAAGGGCCCGAACGATCATTGGGGACCCAAGTCACCCCAACCACAAACTGTTCCAGCTGCTACCATCCGGGAAATGATACCGCAGCATAAAAGCCAGGACCAACAGGCTCCGGGACAGCTTCTTCAACCAGGCCATCAGACTGATTAATTCATGCTGATACAACTGTATTTCTATGTTATATTGACTATCCTGTTGTACATACTATTTATTATAAATTGCACATTGCACATTTAGACAGAGACGTAACGTAAAGATTTTTACTCCTCATGTATATGAAGGATGTAAGTAATAAAGTCAATTCAATTTAACATTTTCAAGTAATCAGCTTTCCCAAGCTTATATTTTCTGTTTTCAGCACTCACCTTTGCGTTCTCTCTACACGTGTTTCTGATTTCCAGTTTCCCTCAATATACTTCTTGTTTTTCCTCTGCCCTCACTATCTTCTCATAGCCTCTCTTCCTTGTGTCATCCAATCTCACTCAAATCCTACCTTTTTATTTTCTCTTCCTCTGCTCATTTTCTCTGCAAGGTAGACCTTCATTTTACTCTACCTTTTCCTAGTTCTGATGGAAGATCTGGTGAATCTTTAACAATTTTTCTCTCTTCACAAGTTCTCAAAGACTTGCCGAGCTCTTTGGCATATTCTGTTTTTATTTGTAGATGCTTATCAGTTGCAGAATTTTGGTTATGGGTCTTCTTTCTGTTAGACTGAAAAATACATGCCTACTTTTTCCAGAAGAGAACTTCCAATCAGGCATCTGTCACCTCCACTCTTAATGACGAATTAAAAAGAGTGACAATGAACCTCATTCAAGCTAAGCTCTCAAACAGAGTGAATGTATCAGCCAGGGTCGTTATTATAAAAAAGAAAAGTTTTTTTTCAGTTAGTATGTGGATTATATTTTCTCAATGTAACCTTGTGGGTATGCAGTGTTCCTTGAATTGTTAGTCTCACAAGTATAATTGTTTGTCTTTGGACTAGATCTGGTGTTTCACTTTGTGTTACAGATGTCTCATTGGGTATCATGAGGATTGTTAAACTCCCTTTGTATTTATCACTTTCATTCAATTTGGAGCAATTAAGTTGTTGCCTTTGGGGGTTATTGTTTCACCTGGACACCGGTTTGGTCCTGAATTCCTACGTGCTCCGGGGTATATTTCAGGGGAGCATGCCAGTCCCTCTTTGCTCGATTGTTGTGGGTCTTTGTCTGGTGAAACTCTGACCGAGTTCTTCTGTTTATCATGAGTGATTTCAGCTCTTCAAGATTCTGTGTAGTTTGCCTGATATTTTGTTAGTTTTGCAGATTAATTTCTGTAATAAAACTTCTGTTTTTGTGTGAATTGTGACCATCAAACTTTACAACTCCTCTCTCAGACTGTCAGACACCCTGAGCCAATAGGCTGGTCCTGGACTTATTTCCACTCGGCATGATTAACATTATTATTTAATTATTTATGGTTTTATATTGCTGTATTTCTTCACTATTCTTGGTTGGTGCGGCTGTAATGAGACCTAATTTCCCTTGGGATCGATAAAGTATGTCTGTCTGAATTGCCGAAACCTCTATGATTCCTGAATTCGCTGGTCACCTTGACAGTGAAGCTCCCATTCATGACTTGTTACTTTCTATCTTGCCATTCCAATTCACTTCTGATGGGCCTTCCTTATTTTACCACCAGAATAAGCTCATTCGAGATCCAATGGTCCTGTTCCAGCTCACATTAGGTTCAGGTGACCCAGTAACGCTGTTGGTCACCCAGCACTATGGTGGCTTCTGGTTTGATGATGCCTTGATCTTAAAACTTTCTTCTTACCTCTGTGAACTTACTTCAGTTTACCTTCATAATCTTCTCCAGCTCCAGGACTCTCAGATCTCACCAGTCTTTGAATTCTCCCTACATCAGCATCCCATATTTAATTGTGCTTTGATCGATGTTTCTTCAGCTACCAAAGCCCAAACCTTTGTAATTCCCATACTAAGTTCACTGTCTTACTTTCCTCTTTTAAGAATTTTCCTAAAAACTTTCCTCCCTTTGGCCTTCTTGGACCGATCCTCACATCAGCTACTGTAGGCCTTGTGTGGTAGACATTATTTTTTAATGATTCTGTGAATGGCTTGGGAATTAAATGCACTTTATGAATAGTAGTGGTAACATTATTGTTGTTACAACCACAACATAACTTGTATAAGCCACAGGAGTTGGATTACCCAGTAAATGTGCTAGGAACAGTATGAGAAAAAAAGAGTTAAGCTTTGGAATAGCGAATAGTGCAGTCTACACATTGCAACAAACACTTAAGTGCTTATCGAACGTTTTGGCTGAATTTCCAGACAAGGTCTACTATGGTGTGAACCATGCTCACAGCTGTATGTACACTTTTCAATAGATTACTAATCAGTCTTCTCTCCTGCTGGTTTACAACCTCAGTCTCTCCAAGGACAACCTATTTGACTAAAGTAGTTGAGTTAGAATACAGTGTCAATGTTCCCAGCGACAGGTCTGGTCAAAGTGTCAGCTGTAACTCAGACAGTAGCGCATGCTCTTGCGAGTCGAAAGTTGGTGGCCAGAAAAACACAAGGCTTCGGTGCAATAGCTTTGCTGAGACAGTAATACAGCAGTGAGGTGCTCCCCATAGCACAAGCTATATTTTATATTGTCAATGCGCAGATGGGGGTTTGTCTGCAGTTTCACATGAATGTAAAAGATCACATACATAAAAAAGGGCAGGCAGGTTCACCCTGTGTCCTAGCCAATATTTATGTCTCAGCCAACAGATTATTTGGATATTATCTTGTCTCCATGATACTTAGCTGCTCGCAAGCTGGTTGCCACGTTTCCCACAACCATGCCTCCAGTTTGTAGAGCGCTTAATTGGCTGTAAGACACTTGGGGATATCCCAGGGTTGTAAAAGGTATCACATAAATGCAAGTCTTTTTAATGAGGACATTGTTGTATAGAGTAGGGGAGATAAATGGCTCAGTCATAAGTTTCTGGAAGATTCCAGCTTCGATGGGCTGGTCCAGGCGGTATGTTGACTCAGCTGGGGTGGAGGTTGGGGTGCTTTAATTGGCCTCAGCTTTCCTGAGTTTAGGAGGGGAAAATTAGTAAAGGTTCCTGCCCCTGATTATATCCATATGACTTACACAGCTTCGAGAGATCATGTAGGAAAGTATTTCTGTGTTATTCCCTGAGAATTTCATAAATAACCAAAGCATAAGTCTTTTCCTCTTCAAAATTATTGGAGGGTGAAATATGTTCCTACTTTATACCTTCCCTCTCAGGAATCAGGTACGGTACTCGGTTAATGTGCAGTAGATTTACTTGCATAAGTGAACATCTGAGTTAGGAGTATGAGATGGCCATTTGGCCCATCAGGCCTGTTCTAGGTTATAGCTGGTTTGATTGACACTTCAAATCCACATTTCTCTCCCTTGATGGTAAGTTCTTCACACTTGCTTACTGCAAATCCACATACTTCCACTGTCAAAATATTCAAAGAGGTTTCCAGAACACCTGAGAGAAAAACTTTGGGCGCATCAAAGCCTTACATGGGCAATCTCCTTTTTGAAAACAATGACCCCTAGTTCTAGAGTGTTCCACAGGAAGAAACATCTTCTCTACACTTACCCAGTGAATATCCCTTGGGACGTTTGATGGTTGAATAGTTACTTATCATCAAGAACCCTCACAATGCAGGCCATGTTCTCTTCCAGTGCTGCCATTAGGAAGGAGGTACAGGAGCCTTAGGTCCCACACCATCAGACCCAGGAACAATTATTACCCCTCACTGTCAGGCTCTTGAACCACAGTGAACAACTTCACTCACAGCCTATGGACTCTCTTTCAAGGACTCTCCCACTCATGTTTTGAATATTTATTATTTATTTATGATGATTATTATAACTTTGCTTTCTTCTTTCTTTGCATTTGCACGATTCATTCTCTTTGCACATTGGTTGTTTTTCTGTGGTTGTTGTGTGCAGTTTTTCATAGATTCTACAGTGTTTCTTTGTATTTACTGTGAATGCCTGCAAGAAAATGAATCTCAGGATAGTATATGGTGACATATACGTACTTTGATAATACATTTACTTGAATTGAATTGAGTGTCGATTTGATTTTATTTCTTACATTCTTCACATACGTAAGGAGTAAAAATCTTCATGTTACATCTCTGTCTAATTGTGTACTGTGCAATCATAGTAATTTATAATAATTTATAATAAATAGAACAGTCAATGTAACATAGAAATGCACTCAGATCAGCGTGAGTTAATCAGTCGGATGCTCTCAATAGAAAGTTCTTAGGATTTGGGGGCCCATTCCAAACTTCCTCAACCATCTGAGGTGAAAGAGGCGCTGTTGTGCCTTTTTCACCACATAGCTGGTGTGTACAGACCACGTGAGATCCTCGGTGATGTGGATGCCGAGGAACTTAAAGCTGTTCACCCTCTGAACCCCAGATCCATTTATGTCAATAGGGGTTAGCCTTCCTCCATTCCTCCATTCCTCCTGTAATCCACAACCAGATCCTTTGTTTTTGGGGAGAGGTTGTTTTCTTGACACCACTGTGTCACGGTGATGACTTCTTCCCTATAGGCCACCTGGTTATTATTTGAGATTAGGCCAATCAATGTACTTTTGAACTTTGTAGCTTTCTATTGTCCTTTTCACAACTTCCATTCTGACTGATCTATCATCAGCAAGGCAGAAACAAAACCTTCATTGCTTTCATTTAAGTCATTGACCTGGATGTAAAAAGATGATACTCTATCACCAATCCCTGAAACACATCATACATTGAATCTTTCCATCACTCTTATGTCTACTGTTAGATCCCTGTTAGTAAGCCAATGTTGAATCCAGTCCAATATATTATCTCCCACAACATGACTTTTCATTGTCCATATTAACTTACTGCATTTGATGTTTTAGGCCAAGACCCGGCCTCTGAGGGTTAGGACCCTGAGGGACCTGATGAAGGGTCTCGGTCCAAAAATGTCAACTGTTTACTATTTTCCATTGATGCTGCCTAGCCTGCTGAGGTCCTCCTGCATTTTGTGTGTGTTGCTTTGGATTTCCAGCATCTGCAGGTTTTCTTGTGTTTATAACTTGTTGCATGCTTTCTGAAAATCTATGCTTTTGGTGCGTCCACTTGCGGTTCCTCCTTAATTGCAGCATCAGAATGCAGTCTTGTGCATCTTCAATGCACTGCCAGGAAACCCATTCTCTTTCTACTGTGTACCCAAAATGCCAAGCCAGTTCTGATCCACCATTCAGCAGCTCTGAGACGTTCCGGACTGCTGCCATTGGGCATTTTCCAGATAAGGAAAAGGAAGAACTTATCTTTTCCTGAACACAAGAGATTCTATGGTTAATGGAAATCTTGATCAACTTTCACAAAATGCCCGAGGAACTCAGCAAGTCAGGCAGAATTCATGGCGAGGAATAAACAATCAACGTTCACCAAGACTGGAAAAGACGGGGGCAGAAGCTTAAGAAGGTGGGGAGGGGACGGATTACAAGCTAGCAGTCGATTGGTGAGACACATGAGGGGGAAGGTGTGTGGATTGTGGAGGGAAGATGAAGTAGGAAGCCGGGAGGGGATAGTTGGAAAAAGTAATATATTTTCCTGATCTCAAGAAATCAACCTTCAAAGTAAATAAACTAGTTGAGAATTGTAGTCATTCCAGTTGTGAAATGCAGTAGACAAACTGTAAGTAGTCAAGTTATCCCAAACGGAGCATTTTGTTTGGTTAGTTCTGATTGAGAGCTATGCACATCTATACTCACTTTATTCTACAGAGCACAGTAGAGAGCTTCCTAACACGCTGCGTCACTGCATGGTACGGAAACAGCACCACAGCAGACAGGATGACTCTACAGTGGGCAGTCAATCTGTCCAACGCCTCACTGGCAACTTTATCATTTCCTGTCAGAGTTACCTTATGTACAGACCCTCAATCAACCTATGTATAGAAGCTACCTTACCTATTTATTATTACTGTGTTTTTTATTATTGATTTTTTTATTTTATTGAGTTTGTTTGTGCTGCATTCGATCTGGAGTCACAATTATTTTATTCTCCTATACACTTGAGTTCTGGAAATGACATCAAACAATAATCATGAATTGTGAAATATATGGGTACCATAAATAACTCTTCGAGTTTATCATCAGGTCTTTTATGACAATTTTATGACCATTTAAGAAGGGAGAAGCATACTGAATTAACATTACATCTTAGAGGCAGAGTCCCTGTCAGTGTGACACTCCCTCTATATTGCACTGGTGTGTCAGACTAAGTTTTGCGTTTGTCTCTGACGTCGGACTTGAACTGCAAACTAGGAGCTGTTAAAGAAGGTCTACCTCTGGAATTTATTTCAGCTTGAGAAAGTTGATTTCCTGGCTGAGTGTTCTCTGAATTACTGGAAGGCGTGCTCACCTGTATTTGTTGACGATGCATCCATCAGAACAAATGGTTGGAGATAAAATCAGGAGTAACAGACTCCTGGCACCCCTCCTGCACAAATTAATGAAGGCCTCAGGATCACTAGAAAAATATTAAACCAAAAGTCGTAGCTAAAAGGTATGCACTGCTCGGAGTCCTCTAACACGAGTTACTTAATTCTCGGCTGCCTCGAAAGAGAAGAATTCAGTTTGATTCTGGGCCACTCACAGGTCCAGGCGGCAGGTGGTCATGGGCTCTGCCCAAGCTGATTGCCCACCCCTCTTCCGAGGTTATGTCCATGCTGTTGTGTCCCTGGAGAAGGAGCATGCGGTATCCATGGGTACAACTAGAGATTTCTGCCTCTGTTGGGCACCTCGGGAGCTTGAGTGTGTCTTGGATAGTGATGACTGTGTTATAATTTGAATAGTTTGCATCATGAAATACTGTAATTGTGTATACCTGTGATACTGTAATCACCGAATGAACCAGCTTTGGAAATGGTAAAAGGGGAGGAGGCCAACAGATACCTTCGCATAGAGATGGGGGTAATGTGCAGAATATGAAGGGAGAAGCAATTCATAGAACATTAATATATGGCATCCTTGCTGGGGCTAAACTGAGAGGCCTTGAAGACAGTTTTACTTACCATATTCATAGATCTGTGCTGCTGATATTTTGTGGGGCTGAAGGAGTCTTGCTAGTGTTACTTGCTTAATGATAGAAACCAAGAAAAATACCAGCAATTTGAAATATATGAAGTTTGGAAAAAAAGAAACTTTCTCTGTGGTTTATAGCATTTAGCTGTGTAGTGTATGAAGACAGGATCCAAGCCTTAGCCAGTGAAGTTTTCCATCTTTCTTTAAATCATGAAGATACCTCTTCCGCTGCCGTTTGATACCTCTTCTACTGCTGTTTTAGAATGCAGTCGGCACAGATTGCTTGGGCTGTTGTGATACTGCATGTAAATCATGAAGAACCACTGGAGATTTTCAATATTCACTTATTCAGTGGAGAAAAAATCCTACCCAGTAATGGAATATTTATCAACCTTTTAAAAGGTTCTCAACTGACATTAGTAGTAGTGGTGTTGGTAATAGTGTCATTAACAGCCCAGAGACTGAGGGACATGTGTAAAGTGCTCTATGCTTCAACAATCTTTTGTGAAATTTTATTTACATCTTCCTTTTCAGCTAATTAATGATCATTTTACATTGAAGAGCCCTCAACAGTGCCGATGTATCATTACTAGCTGACCCTCACATTCCTACTAAGAAAATGTAAAATGCTGTTGGATGTTTTATGTTTTTGTCTGCCCATGCCTGCACTGACAGGAAATTATATCTAACTTCCAGAATCTTTGTGCAGTAACGTTCCAATGAGTATATACCCCTAATCCTTGGATTAACTTTTAGAAACATTATCTCAGACTAAATTGGACCTGTTATTGTCTTCCTATTTCAATGAATGTTTTCTGATGTCTATTATAATCTTCCTCAGTATCGCTGAATCTCATATGTTGTCATCAGCAAATTTTGAGATTATGTTCCTCTTATTAATTTTAAACCAAAATCCTAATTACTGGGGACAAAGGTAGATCCTGGGCTGTCCCAATGGAGCTTAGCTTCCACCTTTACCTCTAAGCTTCAGATTATGTTGAATAACAACACATGGTTAATTTTACAACAACAGAAAGTGTGCAGAGTGAGATCAGCTTGAACTAGTCCAGGTGTAAGACCATTTCAAGATGATAATCTTGATTCACTGTTTTCTCACTCTAGCTGCCGTACTCTGTTCACTGCATAATGCTTTGAAATTCATGTTTCAGATATACTTTTTTATCTTAAAGAGCCACTCGCACCGGAGTTTGCTTATGAGTATGATTTTCTTTCATTGGCCTTCGGAGGTGAGCATAGATTCATGTGGACTTCAGTCCTGGAGCCTGTGTGTCTTTAATGAGATTTCACTTTTTGTGTGTGTGGCAGATTTCACAGTGGCATTAATAGAACTATGGAAGTGGAGTAATGATTTTTCAAGGATCACTAGATACTGTAATGGTTCCTGAGGACAGGAAATTTGCAAATATCACTCCACTTTTTCAGAGAGGAAGGCAGAAGGAAGTAAATAATAGGCCAGTTAGCTTGACTTCAGTGTTTGGAAAGATGTTGGAGTCTATTATTAAGGATGAGATTTTGGGATACTTGGAGGCACATGATAAAATAGGCCAAAGTCAGCATGGTTTTCTCAAGGGGAAATCTTGCCTGACAAATCTGTTGGAAATCTTTAAGGAAATAACAAGCTAGATAGACAAAGGAGAGTTGGTGGATGTTATTTATTTAGATTTTCAGAAGGCCTCTGACAAAGTTTTGCACATGAAGCTGCTTAACAAGCTAAGAGCCCATGGTATTACAGAAAAGGTACTAGCATGGATAGAAGATTGGTTGACTGGCAGGAGGCAAAGAGTTGGAATAAAGCAGACTTTTCTGGTTGGCCACTGGTAACTAGTGGTGTACCACAGGAGTCGGTGTTGGGACTACTTTTTTCATATTATATGTCAACGATTTGAATAAATGAATTGATAACTTTGTGGCCAAGTTTCTGGAAGATATGAAGATAAGTGGAGGGGCAGGTTGTGTTGAGGAAGCAGGGTACCTGCAGAAACTGATTGGGGGAATAGATTGAAGGCAAAGAAGTGGCAGATGGAGATTTATGTAGAGAATTGCATGGTCATGCACTTTGGTAGAAGGAATAAAGGCATGGACAATTTTCTAAATGGGGAGAAATTTCAAAAAAGAAGTTGCAAATAGACTTGGAATCCTCGTGCAGGATTCCCTTAAGGTTAACTTGCAGGTTGAGTTGGTGATAACAAAAGAAAATATAATGTTAGCATTCATTTTGAGAGGACTAGAATACAAAAGCAAGGATGTAATGCTGAAGCTTTAGAATGCTGTGGTCAGACATCACTTGGAGTATTGTGAGGAGTTTTGGACCCTTTATCTAAGAAATGATGTCCTGGCATCACAAGAAGGTTCACAAGAATGATCTCAGGAACGAAAGGGTTGACGTATGAGGAGCGTTTGATGGCTCTGGGCCTGTACTCGCCGGAGTTAAGAAAAATGAGGCGGGATCTCATTGAAACCTATTGAATATTGAAAGGCCCAGATAGAGTGCATCTGGAGAGGATGTTTCCTAAAATGGGAGAATCTAGGACCAAAGGGCACAGCCTCCGAATTGAAGGATGGCTATTTAGAACAGAGATAAGGAAAAATTTCTTTAACCAGAGGGTAGTGAACCTGTGGAATTAATTGCCACAGATGGCTGTACAAGCCAAGTCATTGGGTATACTTAAGGCAGAGGTTGATAGGTTCTTGACTAATTAGGGCATCAAAGGTTGCAGGGAAATGGCAGGAGAATAGTGCTGAGAGTGATAATAAATAAACCATGACAGAATGGCATACATCAGATAGTCTAATACTGCTCCTATGTCTAATGGTCTGAGAGAATTATTATTTTTTTAAAAATACCATGCTGGGATATGAAGTCAACATGTTCTTCATGATATGATGGATAACAACTAAATATCTTCTACACTAGGTGTGGTAAAGGAAACCCAATATATAATGCACAAGACAGAATTCTATAAACTGAGAGTCTTCACATCCTCAACAATATGACACGTCCTGTAGAATTATGTATCCTACACAAATGTACATAATACATCCATTGCACTTCATACAGAAGTACACATCCCACACACTTCATTAAAAACAACACATTGAGTTTACATGTCAACAGTAAGCAGCCACTACATGCAACAAAATAGTACCATTAACATTGTCAAACATCTCAAGGTTCTTTTTAGAAGCATAAGCAGACAAAATGTGACATTAACTGTCAAGGGGAAATATTAGAGTTGCAAATAAAGGCATGGATGGGAATTTCAGCTGCAGATTCTTACGGAAGCATCAAACCTGTGCAGGTTAATGGAAGTATCAAACTTCATAAAGAATTAAACATCATGCGCATTGTAAAACAGAAAATCTTTCAAATCATATTGATGGTTAGTTATTAGAGGTGTTATAAGCTTAATATATCGGATAACATTCATACCTTGAGTATAGTTCACCATGGATGTATGGTATTTAAAAATCAAACTAAACATATTGTAGAATCTTACAGTTCTGTATGTTATACAGAAATGGATTATGTACATACTGTGACTACTTTATTAGGTACCAAGTGCACTTAATAAAATGGTCACTGAATGTATGTTAATGGTTTTCTGCTGCTGGTAGCCCATACACTTCAAGGTTTGACGTGTTGTCCATTCAGAGATGCTCTTCTGCACACCGCTGTTGTAACACCTGGTTATTTGAGTCACTGTTGCCTTCCTCTCATGTTGAACCATTCTCCTCTGATCTCTCTCGTTAACAAGGTGTTTTCGCTCACAAAACTGCCACTCACTAGGTATCTTTTCTTCCTCACTTCTGTAAACTTTAGAGACTGTCATACATGAAAGTCCCAGGAGATCATTGCTTTCTGATATATTCAGACCATCTCATCTGATACCAATAATCATTCCACAGTTACAGTCACTATTTCTTCTCCATTCTGATGTTTGGTCTGAAGAACAACTGAACCTCCTGACCATGTCTGCATGCTTTTACACATTGAGTCGCTGCCACCCGATTGGCTGATTATATATTTGCATTAACGTACAGCTGAAGGGAAATTGATAGTCAATGTTTCAGGTCAAGACCTTTCATTTGGACTGGACCATTATGTATATTCTCTATAGCATGCTCAATTCTATCCATGTATAGGTGTGCCATATTATTGGAGTAAAGAACAGGTTTGCATCAAATTCAGTGACACCTTACTATTTATAATCAATCCTATGCAAGTTATTTAAAGTTT
The DNA here is from genome assembly GCF_048418815.1 of Hemitrygon akajei. NCBI lineage: Eukaryota > Metazoa > Chordata > Chondrichthyes > Myliobatiformes > Dasyatidae > Hemitrygon > Hemitrygon akajei. Next base: position 16,783,688 of record NC_133152.1, on the reverse strand, counting down.
TGCTGCCACAGTTCCCCATCCCAAGCTTTCTTCACAGAATTCATTCCTGGGATTTGTTCAGTCATTAAGAGTGTGCCATAAGATTGCACACAGAGAGCATCAGAGTTGATCCTACTCTCAAATCACTTCAAGCTTTGACATCGACCATTCCAGCAGAGCCACTAAGTCAGTGTTACAGAACTGACCTCTTTTTCCATCCTGATCCGAACACACTGAGGTCAGTTGAACCTTCACAATGAAGGATGACAAGGAGCCGACTGCTGTTTATGCTCTGCTCGCAGTGGGAACGCTTTGGGAAAACTCCCTGCACTTCTATTAATAGTTCTCCTGGATCTTCGGATGAGGCAAAGCGAAAGATGGCCTGGGCTGCGTCGCCAGCAGCACTGCATTCCCACACTATCAGTCTGTGCAGCCTCACAAAGTGAAGTTTCCAAGCTAAGATTATGCTTCAATAAGAACATAATTAGTTTTTTTCTAATAGCAAAGAGTAAGCATGCCTGAGCAGTTCATCCCATTTGGCACGCTAATGGTTAATCTGATGCAAGCGTTGCTCTTGGAGTATCTCTGCAATTGAAAGCGAGGATGTCAAGCGGGCAAGTTATAGCACTGAAATTTGCCTAGCAGGGACAGGTCTAGTGAATGGAATTCAAGCCTAATTTTGCTCCCCGTTGAAATATAGGTAATTTAATCTGAAAAGTAGCACAATATCCCAGGGGTACAGCTCAGAGTGGATCAGGGCCCCACCATACAGAAGCAAAAAAGCACCCTAGTGTTTGCTGTCTCCTGCAAGTCCCAGCCTGCAAGGTGTGGTGTACAGTGTCAGCTAATTTCATATGGTGCTGACAGGCAGATAGGGAGGCCGATTCCTCCAAGTCAGGTTCCCAAGGAAGAGGGCACTGTAATTTCACGCTGAGAAGCCGTCTTCCTGTATATGCCACAGTCCGCCTCTGATTCCCTTAAAGTCGTAGCAACTGTTCCAAATACTTTTGTTTTCTGTGTGTTTTTGTAACTGGGGAGTGAGTGAATTTAAGCAGAGTTGGGACCAAAGTGCGCTGGTGTGAAACGTTAGCACCTGCACCGTAAGAGACGCTTGTTCAACAGTGCTTCTTCTGTAGAGGAGTACAGTACTGACCTTCAAAAGATCATAAAAAACTTGGCACATTTCAATTATTTCTCACCAAGTTGGACCTTGGAACAAATTTAAAGATACAAATTCACTTGCACTGAAATCCACAATTGTTCTCTCATATATTCAACACAAGCTGCTATATATGTGTAAAAAATAACACTTCATTCACCTCTAGTTCCCAATACCATTCTCTTTAACACAACTTCATTTTTTATAGTGATTTATTGATGTTGCTAGTATTTTATAGTCCTGTTTTCCTAAATAACCCCTGCTACATACAGGCCATGCCAAAATCAAGGCTCTTTAACATCAATCTTATTCTTTCCCATACATCCACAATTCACACTTGAAGCTGAAAGCAGAGCAATAACTTTGCAGGCAGGTTTGCTTCAGCTGTCGGAGAGGGTTTAAACACAGATTTGGAAGGAAGCTGGGAACCGGAGTAAAAGGGCTCAGGATGGGGCAATTGCTATTCAAGTTGATACATTGAACAGTGAGACTGTGAGGAAGGACAAGCAGATGATAGGACAAAACTGCAGTCAGTGGGATGAATTGAAGTATAACATGGAGGCAAAATAGAAAAGGGTGATGAATATAGGACTGATGGTGTTATATTTGAATGCACGCCATATACAGAATAAGGTAGATGACCTTGTAGCACGGTTAGAGTTTGGCAGGCATGATGTTGTGGGCATTATTGAGTCGTGGCTGAAAGATGATCATAGTTGGGAGATTAACATCCAAGGATATACTTTTATCAAAAGTAGTCAGGTTGGCAGAGGGGTTCGGGTGGCTTTGTTGGCAATAAATGAAATCAAATGCTTAAAGTGGTGACATAGGATCAGAAGTAGAGTGTGGGTAGAGTTTAAAATATGCAAGAGTGAAAAGACCCTGATGGGAGTAAAATACAAACCCCTGACCAGAAGCCAGGGTGTGGGACATTATGGAAAAGGCATGTAATAAGGGCAATGGGGGGGGGGGGGGGGTGGGATTTCAATATGCAGGTAGATTAGGAAAATCCGATTGGTGCTGGATCCCAAGAGAAGAAATTTGTAGAATGCCTATGAGATGGTTTTTTTTAGAGCAGCTTGTGGTTGAGCCAACTTGGAGAAAGGCAATTCTAGATTGAGAGTTGTGTATTGAACATATCGTAGCATTGTGGCCCCTGAGGCACATCGGGTGGTAACCTTGCCGTTTCATTAGCAATTTCTTTCCTGCTTTTACCAGGCTGAGTTGCTAGATCAATGCTTAACCCGTTCAAGGAGCCGGCCGGATTCGAACCTGGGACCACTCGCCTCAAAGACAGCTGCTGATGCCACTACACCACTGCCCAGCTAATCCTCAGGGGGCAGTGATCATTCTATGATAGAATTCATCCTGCAGTTTGAGAGGGAGAAGATAAAGTCAGATGTATTAGTTATATAGTGAAGTAAAGGGAATTACAGAGGAATGAGATAGGAACTGGCCAAAGTTGACAGGAAGCGAACACTAGCAGGGATGTTGGTAGAACAGCAATGGCTGAAGTTTCTGGGGTAAGTTTGGAAGGTGCAGGATAGATATATCCCAAAGATGAAGAGGTATTCTGAAGGAAGAATGAAACAACTGTATGTGACAAGGGAAGCCAAATATAGCCTTAAAGTAAAAAAGAGGATATTTGATATAGCAAAAATTAACGGGAAATTGGAGGATTGGGAAGCTTTTAAAAACCAACAGAAGGCAACTAAACAAAACGTCAGATGAGGAAAGATGAAATATAAAAAGTAAGCTAGCCAATAATATAAAAGGGGATACCAGAAGTTTTTTTTTCCTCAGATGTATAAAGAGTAAAAGAAAGGTGTGACTGGATATTGGACTGTTGCAAAATAACACGGGAGAGTTACTGACGGGGGACAAAGAAATGCAGACAAACTTAGTAAGTATCTGCAGACTTACTCGTATTAATGTTCAAAGTCAATTTGTAGTGATCCACTACTTTAGCAGAGACATCTGTAAAAATCACGGGCCTTTGCTATTTTTATTGCAGGAGTTATAGTGAGGGTGGAGTCAGATACAGGGTAGTAGGCAAAAAAGACTTGCATTCTCTAAGCACCTTTCACATCTCCTTAAGACAACCCAAAACCTTTACAGTCAATAATGTCCCTTTCTCTTGCCTCACAATTCCAGTGACCCAGATTTGATCTTCACCAGCATAGATTTGATGGGCTGAATGGTTGCCCTCAGTGTGATTAAGGAAATACAGGAAGCACACTAAATATTCCAACAGCACATCTTTTTTTTCTGGTTTAAGTTCTAGCATCTCTACTGTCCTGTGTCTCCATTGCCTTTCCTCCCAAAGATACTGCTCACCACACTGAGCCCGAGCAGCCGATTGTAATTAACTAAACCCAAACGTGCAGCATAATCCCTCTGAAGCAGGAGTGTGATCAGGACCAAATGTTCTGATTTCCACAGTGGCCAGTTGAATAACATTGGCTGCAATGCCAATCAAGAGTCAGCAATATCAAGTTCTTGGGTGTTAGTATCTCTGATAACCTGTTCCCAACATATTGATGCAGCTATAAAGAAGGCAAGACAGTGGCTATATTTATTTAGGAGTTTGAGCACTCCTGCTTGAGAGAGCATCAGAATCAGAATCAGATTTATTATCACTGGCATTTGTTGCGAAACTTGTTAACTTTGCGGCAGCAATACAGTGCAATACATAATAATAGAGGAAATAAAGGAGGGGTTCCGTTAGACAGACGCAGCATAGATTCAGAAAGGGCAGGTACTGTCTGACAAACTTACTGGAGTTCTTTGAGGACATAATGAGTGCAGTGGATAGAGGGGACCAGGTGGATGTCGTATACTTGGATTTCCAGAAGGCATTCGATAAGGTGCCACACAAGAGGCTTATAAATAAGATACAGATGCATGGAGTCAGAGGAAGAGTATTGGCATGGATAGTGGATTGGTTAACTGATAGAAGGCAGAGAGTTGGTATAAATGGGTGCTTCTCCGGTTGGCAGTCGGTGGTGACTGAGGTGCCGCAGGGGTTGGTGCTGGGCCCGCAGCTGTTTACCATTTACATTGATAATTTGGAAGAGCGGACTGAGTGTAGCGCAGAAAAATTTGTGATGACACTAAACTGAGTGGAAAAGCAGATTGTACAGAGGATGTGGAGAGTCTGCAAAGGGATATAGATAGGCTAAGTGAGTGGGCCATGGTCTGGCGAATGGAATACAACATTGGTAAATACGAGATCATCCACTTTGGAAGGAATAAGAGAGAAGAGCAGATTATTATTTAAATGGTGAAAGATTTAAGCATGCTGTTGTGCAGAGGGACTTGGGAGTGCTTGTTCATGAATTGCAAAAAGCTGGCTTGCAGGTACAACAGGTTATTAAGAAGGCAAACGGAATGTTGGCCTTCATTGCTAGAGGGATTGAATTCAAGAGCAGGGAGGTCATGCTGCAACTACGTTCTCACTACTGGTGAGGCCGCACCTGGAGTACTGCGTGCAGTTCTGGTCTCCGTACTTGAGGAAGGATATACTGGCTTTGGAGGCAGTGCAGAGGAGGTCCACCAGGTTGATTCCAGAGATGATGGGGTTAACCTATGAGGAGAGATTGAGTTGCCTGGGACTATACTTTCTGGAATTCAGAAGAATGAGAGGGGATCTTATAGAAACATACAAAATTTTGAAAGGGATAGATAAGATAGAAGTAGGAAAGTCGTTTCCATTGGTAGGTGAGACTAGAACTAGGGGACATTGCCTCAAGATTCAGGGGAGAAGATTTAGGACGGAGATGAGGAGAAACTGTTTTTCCCAGAGAGTGGTGAATCTGTAGAATTCTCTGCCCAGGGAAGCAGTTGAGGCTTCTTCACTAAATATACTTAAGATACTGTTAGATTTTTACATAGTAGGGGAATTAAGGGTTATGGGGAAAAGGCAGGTAGGTAGAGCTGAGTTTACGGACAGATCACCCATGATCTTATTGAATGGCGGGGCAGCCTCAATGGGCCGGATGGCCTACTCCTGCTCCTATTTCTTATGTTCTTATTACTGTGAATTACAGTAAGTATAACACATGTCTTCAGGCTTCTGTGCTTCCAACTTGATGGTAACAAGGAGAAGAGGACCTGTCTTGGGTGGTGGGGGACCCTAAAGATGGATGCCGCCTTTTTCATGCATCGCTCTTTGAAAGTGTCCTGGAAACTATGGAGGCTAGTGTTCATGATGGAGCTGACTAACGTTATGGCTCCTAGAAGCTTATTCCGATCCTGTGCAGTAGCTCCTCCTATACCAGATGGTGTTGCTGCCAGTTAGAATGGTCTTCACGGTACATCTGTAGAAATTTGCAAGTGCTTTAAATAACATACCAAATTTCCTCAAACTCCTAATGAAATATAGCCGCTGTCTTGCCTCCTTTATAGCTGCATCAATATTTTGGGACCAGGTTATCAGAGATCTTGACACCCAGGAACTTGAAATTGCTCACTCTATCCACTTCTGATCCCTCTATGAGGATTGGTGAGTGTTCTCTAATCGTACCCTTTCTGAAGTCCACAATCAGCTCTTTGGTCTTACTGATGTAGAGTGCAAGGCTGTTGCTGTGACACCACTCCACTAGCTGGTATACCTCGCTCCTGTATACTCTCTCATCCCCATCTAATATTCTGCCAATTTATAGATGGTATTTGAGCTCTGTCTAGCCACACAGTCATGGGTGTAGAGAGAGTGGAGCACATCCCTGAAAGTACCCCAGTGTTGGTCACCAGCGAAGTGGAGGTATTATTTCTAATCTGCACAAATTGTGGTCTTCTGCTTAGGAGGTTGAGGACCCAGTTGCAGAGGGAGGTACAGAGGCCCAGGTTCTGTAGCATTTTGATCAGGACTGTAGGAATAATGGTGTTAAATGCTGAGCTGGAGTCAATAAACATCATTCTGATATAGGGATCTGTATTGTCCAGGTGATCCAAGGCCTTGTGGAGAGCCAAAAAGAATGCGCCTGCCAAATTATAGCATTAATTTGATGTCAGAAGGACCACATTTTTGATAGTGCAGCTATTCAATTGCAGTGTGTCATCAGGATTATGTGTTTGAGTCTCCTGAGGCAGCCTTCAATGCATATCCATCCATACCATACAGGTCTGCTACTGGCATTCTCATAATGTTGTAGGGGCATTCATCTGAGAACATGTGGAAACTAATAGATCCAGTACAAAAGGCAATCTAGCCTTTCTCGGGACCATATACTAGCTGTCCACTTTCTGGGGGTATTTTCTGTGGAGTTTACCTTCTGCTTTACTACATTTCCCACAAATGCACAGATCACATTTGGAGCACTGTAAGAAAAGACACGTTGGCATTGGAAAGGGTCCAGAGGAGGTTCACGAGAATAATTCCAGGAACTGAAGGTCTAACATATGAGGAGTGTTTGATGGCTCTGGGGCTGTACTATCTGGAGTTTGGAAAAAAATTGGGGGGGGGGGACCCGGGAGGGGTTGAATCTCATTGAAATCCATCGAATATTGAAAGGCCTAGATAGAGTGTATGTGGAGATGATGTTTCCTCTAGTGTGGGGAGTCTTAGACCAGAGGGAACAGTGTCTGAATTGAGGGGTGTCCATTTAGAACTGAGATGAGGAGGAGTTTCTGTAGCCAGCGGCTGGTGAATCTGTGGAATTAATCACTGAAGAGGCAAGTCATTGTGTATATTTAAACTGCAGGTTGATAGGTTGGTGGTTAGTAAGGGCAAAAGCTATGGGAAGAGGACAGGAGAATGGGTTGAGAGGGGTAATTAATCACCTGTAATTGAATGATGAAGCAAGTTTGATAGGCTGAATGGCCTAATTCTGCTCCTAAGTCTTATGGAAGAGTTTCAGGAACTGAGGCATTTTGGATAAAAGTTCCTGCCAGCAGTTTTACAGGTCCTTCTATAAGACCAGAGGAAGAGAGATAATGAAAAACTGAAGACCAATCACTGGCAGCAATATTAGGGAAAAATGACTATAAAAGTGGCAGTAGTAGCATTGGACAGAGTCAATATGGATCAATGCACACAAAACGCTGTCAGAACGCAATAGTGATCTTTCAAGATTCTGGAATGGTTCTTGAGGAGTAGAAAATTACAAGTGTTACTCCACTGTTTAAGAGGGGCAGTGGGAGAGGCAAAGAAAGGAAATTATAGGCCAGTTAGTCTGACCTCAGTGGCTGGTAAGAAGTTAGAGTCCATTATTAAGGATGAGGTTTCAGAGTACTTGGAAGTACACAATAAATTAGGCCAAAGTCAGCATTGTTTCCTTGCAGGGAAATCTTGCCTGACAAATCTTTAGGAATTCTTTGAGGAAGTAACAGGCAAGGATAGATGACAGAAAGTCAATGAACGTTGTTTACTTGGATCTTCAATGCCTTTTGCCAAGGTGCTGCACATCAGGCTGCTAAACAAGAGAGTTAAACTGTAAGTGTTAAACAAGATAGCGGTGTCACGGTATCATAGTGGTTGGCACATTGCTTTGCAGTGCTAGCGATCACCGATGGGAGTTCAATTCTTGCTGCGACCTCTAAACAGTTTCTACGTTCTCCCCGTGACCACATGGGTTTCTTCTGGGTAGTCTGGTTTCCTCCCCCATTCCAAAGATGCACAGTTAGGGTTAGTGAATTGAGAGCATGCTATGTTGGCAATGGAAGTGTGGTAGCACTTGTGGGCTCCCCAGTACAAACCTCACTGATTTGATTTGACACAAGTGACACATTTCACTATATGTTTCAACGAGCTCATGACAAATAAAGATAACCTTGTATGTAAGAGCCCACAGCATTACAGGAATGATGCTAACATTGACAGAAGATTGCCTAAGTGGCAGTAGGCAGAGAGCGGGAATTAAAGGGTTCTTCTCTGGTTGGCTGAAGGTGAGTGATGGTGTCTAATCGGGCTACTCTCAGTCCTCTACTTTTCACATCATACGTTAATGATCTGTATAATAGAATTGATGATTTTGAGGCCCGGTTTGCTGGATGATACAAAGGTAGGTAGAGTGACAGTCAGTGTTGAGGAAGCATTGAGTTTGCAGAAGGACTTGAACAGATTAGGAGACAGAAAAGAAGTGGCAGATAGAATGGGAAGTGTATGGTCATGCACTTTGGTATAAAGAATAAAGACATAGACTATTTTCTAAATTGGGAGAGACTTCTTAAATCAGAAGTTTAAATGATTTGGGTGGCCTCAAGCAGGATTTCCTAACTTGCAGGCTAAGTCAGTCGTGAGGAAGGCAAATGCAATGTTAGCATTCATTTCAAGAATTCTGGTATATAAAAGCAAGGATGTAATGCTGTGCCTTGTAAGACATTAGTCAGACAACATTTGGAGTATTGTGAGCAGTTCTGGGGCCCATATCTAGGAAAGGATGTGCTGGCATTGGAGAACATCCAGAGGAGGTTTACAAGAATGATCCTGGGAATTAAGAAGTTAGCGTGTGAGGAACATTTGATGTTTCTGAGCTGGAGTTTACAGAAGTGAAAGAGGATAGACAACAGGTGCAGGAAACAATAGACAATAGACAACAGGTGCAGGAGTAGGCCATTTGGCCCTTCTAGCCAGCACCGCCATTCACTGTGATCATGGCTGATCATACACAATCAGTACCCAGTTCCTGCCCTCTCCCCATACCCCTTGACCCCGTTATCTATAAGAGCTCTATCTAACTCTCACTTGAATGCATCCAGAGACTTGGCCTCCACTGCCTTCTGGGGCAGAGCATTCCACATATCCACCACTCTCTGGGTGAAAAAGTTTTTTCGCATCTCAGTTCTAAATGGCCTACCCCTTATTCTTAAACTGTGGCCTCTAGTTCTGGACTCACCCATCAGCGGGAACATGCTTCCTGCCTCCAGCGTGTCCAATCCCTTAATAATCTTATATGTCTCAATCAGATCTCCTCTCATCCTTCTAAATTCCAGTGCATACAAACCCAGTCGCTCCAATCTTTCAACATATGACAGTCCCATCATTCCTGGAATTAACCTTGTGAACCTACGCTACACTCCCTCAATAGCAAGAATGTCCTTCCTCAAATTTGGAGACCAAAACTGCACACAATACTCCAGGTTGGGTCTCACCAGGGCCCTGTACAGCTGCAGAAGGACCTCTTTACTCCTATACTCAATTCCTCTTGTTATAAAGGCCAGCATGCCATTAGCTTTCTTCACTGTCTGCTGTACCTGCATGCTTGCTTTCATTGACTGATGTACAAGAATACCTAGATCTCATTGTACTTCCCCTTTTCCTAACTTGACTCCATTTAGATAGTAATCTGCCTTCCTGTTCTTGCCACCAAAGTGGATAACCTCACATTTATCCACATTAAACTGCATCTGCCATACATTTGCCTACTCACCCAACCTGTCCAAGTCACCCTGCATTCTCATAACATCCTCCTGACATTTCACACTGCCACCCAGCTTTGTGTCATCAGCAAATTTGCTAATGTTACTTTTAATCCCTTCATCTAAATCATTAATGTATATTGTAAACAGCTGCGGCCCCAGCACCGAACCTTGCGATACCCCACTGGTCACAGCCTGCCATTCCGAAAGGGACCCGTTAATCGCTACTCTTTGTTTCCTGTCAGCCAGCCAATTTTCAATCCATGTCAGTACTCTGCCCCCAATACCATGTGCCCTAATTTTGCCCATTAATCTCCTACATGGGACTTTATCAAAAGCTTTCTGGAAGTCCAGGTACACTACATCTACTGGCTCTCCCTTGTCCATTTTCATAGTTACATCCTCAAAATCTCATTGAAACCTACAAAATATTGAAAGGCCTAGATAGATTGGACATGCAAAGGATGTTTCTAGGACCAGAAGGACAAAAGGATTCTGAAGCTGTGTCCTCTGGTCATTGGGAATATTGAAAGTGGAGATTGCTAGCTCTTAATTAGTAAGGGTGTCAAATGTCTTTGGGAGACCAGGCAAATCAGCTATGATCAAATAGTGGCACAGACTTGATGGGTCAAATGGCCCAATTCTGTTCCTACATCAAAAACAGGAAAAAAAAGAAAACGCAGCAGGTCAGTCAGCATCTATGGAGGGAAAGAAACAGTCAGAAATTCAGGCCAAAATCCTTCATCAGGAATGGAAAGACAGGGGGTAAAATACAGAATATAAAAGTGGGGTATGGGGCAGGGCACAAGCTGGCGCGTAATAGGTGAACCTGGGTGAGGGGGAGAAAGGTAGGTAGGTGGGGAGGGGAAATTGGGAATGATGTGGTAATTTAGGAGATAATAGTGGAAGAGGTAAAGACTTGAACAAGATGGAATCTGATAGGAATGGAGCGTATACCGTGGAATGAAGAGTCAACATGGATTTATGAGGGGGAAACCACACTTGACAAATCTGTTAGAGATTTTTAAGTTTTCCTAATCAGCGGAATAAATAAGGACGTGATATATCTGGACTCTCAGAGGCTGATGTTAAGGAGGTACACGGAAGGTTATTAAACACTAACAGAGCACTTACGGTTTCTGGACTGGATTGAAAATTAATTAATAGTTGGAAATTAGGCAGTAGGAATAAATGGGTCATTTTTGGATTAAGAAACTGTGGTTTTGCAGCACAGGTTGGTTCTGGGGTCCCAGCTGTTTAACATTTATAATAATGATGCACTAAGCTAGGTGACTGTGTGGGTTGTAGGAGGCACCAGGAGAGAAGGTTGAGTGGATGAGTGAGGGTCAGGCGGAAGGAGCATAACGTGGAAAAATATGAGTCATTCAATCTGGTTGAAAATAATAGAAAAACAGACTTGGTTTTAAAAGATAAGAGGCTGAAAATTGTTGACGTTCAGAAGGATCCAGGTGCCCCTGTACAAAATTCTCTGAAAATTAGCATGTGGGTACTACAATGAGTAATTAGTAGTTGGTACTTAATTTAAGAGGGTTTGACTGAAAAGGTAAAATCACCTTACTATAATTATATTGGGTCCAAATGAAATATACCTAAGGAAGAATATACCTGCCAAATAGGGGGACCAGTGAAGGCTTCTTGATTGAAGCAGGGAATGGCAGATTCGTTTTCTGAGGAGAGATTAAGCAAACATAATCTATACCCTTTTAAATATGAAGGATTTGAATAATAACTTAACTAAAAATATATTTTAAAAGGACTTACAGGACATAAGAGAAATTCTGACAGGGTAGCTGCTGTGATGATGTTTTGCCCAGCTGGATTGTCGAGATCTCGTCCTCTGTTACATTGGCGGCCGCAGCGGGATTGCTTCATGCACCTATGCTGAACTAACGCACCAATTTCATCGATTTTGCATTCAGCTTCCACCCTGCCCTTAAATTCACTCAGTACATCTCTGACAATTCCCTCCTCTTTCTCAATCTCTTTGTCTCCATCTCTGGACACAAAATGTCTATCAATATCTTTTATAAACCCCTCTAAATCCCACAGCTATGTTGACTATACCTCTTCCCACCTTGTCTCTTGTAAAAATGCTATCCTCAGTTCCTTTGTCTCTCCTGTGTCTGTTTCTAGGATGATGTTTTCCTTTCCAGGACCTCAGAGACATCCTCCTTCATCGAAGAACAGGATTTCCCTTCCTCCACCATTGATGTAGCCCTCGCTTGTATCTCCTTCATTTCCCAAACATTGATGCTAACCCCATCTTCTTGATGCCTTAATAAAGATAGAGTTCTATTTCCATCTTTAATATCTTTATTTTTCCCTTTCAGGATGCTTTTGAAGACCTGGAGTTACGTGCTGACTTTGGCTCTTTGCGGGAATGGGACCTGTTCTCGGGGTTTCAGGACTGGCCGTTGTTCGGCACGCCAAGGGTTCGGCCTGAGAGTCCGGCTCGGACTCAGAAGCCTAAGATCTCGGGGCTCTGGAGACGGGCAGATCGAGGGTCGGTATCACGGCAGGAGACCCGTGTGTTGTCGAGGGGGAGGGAAAATCTACTGCTGTGTGCCCAAAGACCCGGGATCTTAGAGATCTTTGGGAACAGAGCTCCGAAAAAGTGATGTAACAGACTTTTAACATTGGAAACCAGCGAGTTGTTTGTTATGTCTCCCCACTCGCTGGGGAGAAAACAGAGACACCTCCATCTCCCCTATTAGGGAGAAACAGAACCTGTGGCATGTCAAATGCCGGGTGAAACACGAAATCTTTGGGGTAACTGCAAGTCTGTGTCTTTGATATTGCTTTGCTCACGCTTGAGTGCTCAGTGGTGGGTGCTGATGCTTCTTTTGCTGGTGGGGGAGGGGGGATTGTTGCTTGCTGCCGCTTACGCGTGGGAGGGAGGGGAGCTGGGGGTACTTTGGGGTTCTTACGTTTAACTGTCATTCATTCTTTGGGGCACTCCTCTGTCTTCATGGATGTTTGTGAAGAAAAAGCATTTCAGGATGTATATTGTATACATTTCTCTGACACTAAATTTGACCTTTGACCCTTTGAACATTTTGTCTTCACTGACCGCCCATGAGCTTCCACATCCAAAACATCATTCTCTGCAAATTCCACCATGGGACCATACCAACAAATACATCTTTACTTCCCCCCCCCCCCCCCCCACACACACTCACTGCTTTCTGCAGGGATCCTTCACTCCTTCAGAGATTTCATTATCCATTCATCCCTTTCCAGTAATCTCCCTCCTGGCACATACCCGGCAAGTGACCAAAATGCTACATCTGCCCATTTATCCTCCGTACATTCACTCAGGGCCCCAAACAGTTCTTTCAGGTGAAGCAACACTTTGCCTGTGAATCTTCTTGGGTTGTCTGCTCTGTCCGGTGCTCCTAATGCAGCTTCCTGTACTCTGGCGAAACCCAGTGTAAATTGGGGACTGATTTGTTGAGCACCTCCAGTCCATCTCCCAAAGCTGAAATTTTCTGGTGGCCAACCATTTAAGTTCCTATCCCTATTCTCCTTCTGCCATGTTGGAACATGGCCGCCTCTTTTTGCCAGGATGAGACCACACTCAGGGTGGAGGGGTGTCATCGATTTCTCCTTCCTGTATTTCCAACTCCCCTTCCCTCTTCCGCTATTCCCCATTCTTCTCACCTATCTATCCCCTCCCCCTTGTGCACCTCCATCGTCTCTTTGCCCCATAGTCCACTCTCCTCTCCTATCAGATTCGTTCTGCTCCAATCCTTTACCTTTTCCACTTTCCTGACTACACCTATCACCTTTTAGCTGGTCTTCCTTCCCCTCCCACCCACCTTTATATTTTGCAATCTTCCTTTCCAGCCCTGAAGAAGGGTCTCGGACCAAAATATTGAAACGTTTATTAATTTCCATAGGTGCCATCTGACCTGCTAAGTTCCACCAACATTTTGTTTTATTGCACTGGATTTCCAGCATCTGCAGAATCTCTTGTGCTTTAGGGAACCTATCTCCATAGCATAGGGGTCAGTCCTTCTGGACTGGGATATAAAGAGCTTTCTGCAGCCAGAAGACTGTGGAGGTTCAGTTGTTGAATGTGATCAAGACAGAAATGGGTAGATCTTTTGAATTTAGGGAGTTCAAGGGATAGAGTGTTAGTTGCAAAAGTGGCATTTAGTGTAGGTCTTGAATGGCAGAGCAGGTGGCAGTGTTTGACAGGGCTTCTCTGGCTTCTATTTCTTACATTCGTATATCCTCCACTCTTCACTTAGGGAAGAATCATTTAAAATAAGCTCCATCTTCCTGCTATAAGTAGCAGTACATAAAACATGGAAATGTTCCAGCGGTAACTATTGTACTAAACACTGATCCTCACACTCAAGGATTCAAAGTACATTTATTATCAAAGCATGTATGCAGAATACAGCCCTGAGATTTTGTCTTCTCCACAGACAACGACAAAACAAAGAAAGCCAAGAAGGAAGACATCAACCGCCCCCATGCACAAAAGAAAAACAAATCACGCAAATGGCAACGAGAACATCAACCCTGACGCCATGTGCAAAAAAGAAGTCATGCAAATGGCAGCAGGAAAGAACGAGCAAAAACGCAGAACACAAAGCACAAAATTGAAGAGTCCATGTTCAGTTCAGCTCAGTGTGCATTATCTGCAGGCCACCCCGATTGGTTGCTCTAGCAACAGTCTTTATGGAGAAAAGGTATTGTCTTCACATTCCAAGAAGTTTGATCAGTATTACAGAAAGAAGATAATTTACAGAAACACATTTGAACTATCTGGAAGGCTTGGTTCAAATCTATCATAAGATGAATTTCTGCCAGTCTATGTGAGGAAAAATACATGTGCCCAAAATGTCTTTCAATCCACCTATCTTTACATTTCCAATAATGATTTATTGGCATCCCAAGTCTGAGGTGGTCAATCCAATCACTTCCCTCAAAAATGCCGGGACAATGCTTTTCTCACTCTCTCAAAGCCTCATTGACTTATTGTGACTGGAATCTCATTTTACTTTAGGCTGTTCTTTCCTTAATATGAGTCAATTCCAAATAGGTTAATTCAGTCTTCAGAATCATGAAATTGATAGGAGAATAATATCTATTGGGTTTACTATTGTCTCCTTATGGATGGATGGATGTCAATTTCCTCTTCACATAAATGCTGCCTCTAGAACATACTTGAAATAAAGTTCCTGTTTGTATTAAAAAGTACTCATAGCTACTTTCACAGATATCTCTAACCTTATAATCGCCCCCTTACTCAAGCTTCAATTGCATTAGTAAACACATAAATTGAAAATCACTGGGAAGGAGAAGCAAGACTTTGATAGTTGGCTAGCAATCCTTCCAAACCCTCCTATCCAAACAAAGAAAATAGTTTCTGAAGCATCAGAGGGATACTCAGCAATCAGACGTCATAAACCCCAACTATCTATTAACTGAGATGGTATGTGTTATATTGTTACTATATGCATTCATCTAGAAGAGAATGGATGTTGGCAGTGACTCGCAAAGCAATAGCTCATTCTAACACTTCTGGTGATTCTATAAACCGCAAGAGAGAAGCTCAAGTGGTTTACGGTCATCAGAGATTTGGGTTTGAATTACTGCCATTAGTGCACTCACGGATCTTCGTTGCTGTCCAGATTGGACTAAATTTTACAATTCATGCCACAAGTATTAGTGAGAGAGTCACTAAATGTGAGCTTTTAGAAAGAAATGGTTTTAATACAATCAATTTATGTGCAGAATACAATTAATGTGCTTTCTATATTGCTGAGGCTTTCAGAATGTCTCAGCAAAAGCGAATTAGAATTCATGAAGACCATAAATCTGTAGAGGGCCAAAAAAACTTAATTTCTCAAATATATCTAAAAAGCAGTTATTAATGAATCTTAATTCATTCTATCCTTTGCCATTAGAATGTAAAATTGTTGGGTTGCAAAGCAAGAGGCTAATCTACTCCTGCCAGTTTCCCTGTGGAGCAAGTCTATATTAAATTTGTCCCCACTATGCGCATTGTTTGGATGAATTTTTAAAAATGATGTACACACCACAACAGTCGGGAAAGCGAATCATATTAAGCTATAGGGATGAATCCATAGATGCTTATTCACAGATGCCTAGAATCATAGCTAGAGGCACGGATTTAATCATTCCCTTTGTTGTATGGACTTCAGAGCATCCCCACAGCAGCAGGTAATAATATGAATCAATTGTTTTTGACCAGTCAGGGTTGTTAGCCCTGGTCTGAACCCCCGAACCTGGTGGACCAGTAGACCACTCCTACTCTGGCCTCTACCCTTTGACCTGTTTGACATGGGTGACCTTACCAAGAACCAAAGCATAAAGCCCCGACTCCCACAGGCATAGCTTTCCGGTCGTTGAGGCAAGCAAGCCTCTAAACCACAACATGCTTGTGGTCCTCTTGGAGGCTTTTAGTGCTTAGTTAGGGTAATTTTTTCAAAATAAAACAGGAATTGGAATTGATTTATTACTGTCCCATGTACCAAGATACAGCCAAAGACTTCTGTTTGCATGTACCATACATTTTACATCTTGAAATAAGAATAGAGAAAAAGCACAGATGCAGAATATGCACCCAATGGCCACTTTACTAGGTACCTCTTCTATCTAATAAAGTGGCCACTGGGTGTATGTTGTGGTCTTCTGCCACTGTAGCCCATCCACTTCAAAGTTCAATCTGTTGTGCATTCAAAGGTGCACTTCCTCACACCACTATTGTAACACGTTACTCTCAACTTGAACCAGTCTGGCTATTCCATCTGCCATTTCTCCCCCAACATTAACAACTGGCCTATATCCTTCAGTATCCTTTGACAAACTTCCTCAATATCCGTAACTCCGCTGGTTTCTGTGTAGTCTGCAAATTCACTAATCAGCCCTACATTTATCACAAACAATTTAGATCCCTGCGCTGATCACTGCAGAACATCTCTGGTCACAGACCTTCATCCAGAGCAATTCTCTTCTGCCGACATCTGTGTCTTCTATGGCCAAGCTAATTCAGTCTACCAAGTTACCCTGGATCCAATATGCCTTAGTCTTCCACATCATTCAACCATGAATGGTCTTGTCCAATATTTTACTAAAGACTATGTGTAAAATGTTCTCTGCCTGACATTCATCAATCAATCATCATCATCTCCTCAAAAAACTCAGTCAGGTTTGTAAACATGACCTCCCCTGCACAAAGTAAGGAAAACTATTGCTAATAAGTCCAAGCTCTTCCAGATGTCTATAGCTCCTATTGCTCAGAATCTTCTCCAAAGCTTCCTGACCATTGATGTCAAGCTCACTGCCCTACCATTGTAGATCCCTTTGCTCTTTTTAAACAAAGGAACAACACTGGATTTTAATCTTATCTGTGATGAAAGAGATTACAAAAATCTATGTCAAATCCTCAGTAATCTCCTCTCTTGCCTTTCCATAACCTCAGAAAGACCCCATCAGCCTGTGGAGACATATCCCACTTTGTTTATTTCGGATGATCAAATTTCTCCATTTTCTTGATATCAAAATGCACTAGAAGATCAGTATATCCCACTCTAATTTTACAATTCCCCTCAGTGAATATCAATGTGAAATACACATTTAGTATCTCACCCACATTCTCTGGTTCCAGGGAGAACTTCCATTCTTTGTCCTTGAAAGTTCCTATCTCTCTTTTGTTACCTTTTTGTTTTTCATGTGTGTATAAAAATCCATGGTATTTTCCTTAACCTTACATGGCCATGTTGTTTGTCCTTTTAGCCTGCTTAGTTCCCTCTCTATATTCCTTCATTCCTTTATAATCTCTAAGAACCCTACTTGATTTCAGCTTCTTAAACCTTACTTATGTGTTCTTTTGCATTTTAAATCAATGTGCAGACTTTGTTATCATTCAAGGTTTCAAATCCTTGCCATCCTTGTCTTTCTTCTTCAATAGGAACATGTTGGTTCTAAATTCTGATCAGCAGGCCTTCAGAAGACTCCCGCCTGTTGGATGTGAACATAACCAATCACAGCTGCTCCTAGTCTACTCTCCACAGCGCCTGCATAATACTGTTGTACTGAGCTTTTCCCTTGAGGTCACTCTTATTATAATTACTGCAGAGCTTATGGGGTTATGATCACTGTTCCCAAAATGCTCTTCCACTTAAACTAATCACTTGCCCTGGTGGGAGATCAACTTTGACCTTGATGAAGGTGGAAGGTTCGTGAAACAATAAACAGGCACAGAATTAATATTATTTAGACGAATGGTAACTTGCTTAGCTTTTCTCCCTGCCAAACAGAAAAAAATAATCCTTTAATGAAATTTGTTAGTGCTAATTAGCACTTTGCCCTCTTAGAAAAATGTTCTAAATATTTTTAATGTTTTGTGGATGTATTTTTAATGTTGTAATTAATGGGTCTGCTACCTGCCTGCTTGTCATGGCTCGGACCAATTCAATTGGCCCTCTGTAACCTGAAGTCCATTGCTGAGGTTTTTCCCACCAATGGGGGTACAGTTGTTATAGCCAGGAATAGTAGTGAGGCTAAGTTCCCACTGCCTATTAAATACTCTCGATGGGGTCTGTCTTACAAGAAGATGCTGGATTCCAAGAGGGTATTTTCAAAAATGCTTACGAGATGGCTTTTCAGAACAGCTCCTGGTTGAGCCAACTGGGGGATCACCAATTCTGGATTGGGTGTTGTACAATGAACCAGAGTTGATTAGAGAGCTTAAGGTAAAGGAAACCTTATGGACCAGTGATCATAATATGATAGAGTTCACCCTGCAACTTAAGAAGAAGATAAAGTCAGATTACAGTGGAGTAAAGGGAATTACAAAGGCACGAGAGAGGAGATCTCTATATCTATATATCTATATCTGTATCTATTATGTATGTATATATATATATATATATATATGTGTGTGTGTGTATATATATATATATATATATATATATCCCAAAGATGAAGAAATATTTTAAAGGCAAGATAATACAATCATGGCTAACATGAGAAGTCAAAGCCAACATAAAATCCAAAGAGAGGGCATATAATAGAGCAAATATAATGGGAAGTTAGAGGTTTGGAAAGCTTTTAAAAACCAATAAAAGGCAACCAAAAAAGTTATTAAGAAGGCAAAGATTGAATAAAAAAGTATGCTAGCCAATAATATTTAAAAAATACCAACAGTTTCTTCGGATACCTAAGGTATAAAAGAGAGCCGAGATATCAGACCGCTGGAAAATGATGCTGGAGAGATAGTAATGGTGGATAAATTTAATAAGTATTTTGCATCAGTCTCTACTGTGGAAGACACTAGCAGTATGCCAGAAGTTTGAATGTCTCAGGGGGCAAAAGTGTGTGAAGTTACTATTACTAGAAAGAAGGTTCTTGGGAAACTGAAAGATCTGAAGGTAGATAAGTCACTTGGACCAGATGGTGTACACCTCATGGTTCTTAAGGAAGTGGCTGAAGAGTCTGTGGAGGCAATAGTGATAATCTTTCAAGAATCAGTTGATTCTGGCATGGTTCCGGAGGAAGGGAAAATTGCAAATGTCGTTCCACTCTTCAAGATGTGAGAGAGGCAGAAGAAAGCAAATTATAGGCCAGTTAATCTGACCTCAGTGGTTGGGAAGATGTTGAAGTCGATTGTTAGGTATGTGGTTTTGGGGTACTTGGAATGGCAGGAGGCAACAACTGAGATCAAAGAGAGCCTTGTCTGGTTGGCTGTGGTGACATAAGAACATAAGAAATAGGAGCAGGTGTAGGCTGTCTGGCCCATCGAGCCTGCTCCACCATTCAATAAGATCATGACTGATCTGACCATGGACTCAGCTCCACCTATCTGCCTTTTCCCCATAACCCTTAATTCCTCTACTACGCAAAAATCTATCTAACTTTGTTTAAAATATATTTACCGAGGAAGCCTCTGCTGTTTCATTGGGGCAGAGAATTCCACAAATTCACCAACCTCTGGGAAAGCAGTTCCTCCTCATCTTCATCCTAAATCTATTCCCCCAAATCTTGAGGCTATGTCCCCAAGTTCTAGTCTCACATATCAGTGGAAATAACTTTCTTGCCTCTATCCCTTTCATAATTTTATATGTTTCTATAAAATCTGCTCTCTAGTGGTGTTCCAAAGGGTTCTGTATTGGGACCACTTCTTTTTTTGTTATACGTCAATGACTTGGATGACAGAATTGATAGTGTTGTGGCCAAGTTTGTGGACGATATGAAGATAGGTGGAGGGGCAGGTAGCTTTGAGGAAGTAGAAAAGCTACAGAAGGACTTAAAAAGATTAGGAGAATGGGCCAAAAAGTGGCAGATGGAGTACATTGTTGAGAAGTATATGGTCATACACTTTGGCAGAAGGAATAATTGCATAGAGTATTTTCTAAATGGAGACAAAATTCAAAAATATGAAGTGCAAAGGGCCTTGGGCATCCTTGAGCTAGATTCTCTAAAGGTTAATTTGCAGGTTGAGTTGATGGTGAGGAAGGCAAATGTGATGATGACATTCATTTCAGGAGGACTAGAATATAAAAGCAAAGATGTAATGTTGAGGCTTTATAAAGCACAAGTGAGGCTTCACTTGAAGTATTGTGAGCAGTTATCTTAGGAAGGATGTGCTGACTTTGGGGAGGGTTCAAAGGAGGTTCATGAAAATGATTCCGGAATTGAAAGACTTATCACGGGAATTCAGAATAATAAGGACTGATCTCATTGAAACCTATCGAATTTTGAATGGCCTCAATAAAGTGGATGTGAAGAGCATGTTTCCTATGGTATGGGAGTCCAAAACCAGAGGACATAGCCTCAGAACAGAAGGGTGTCCTCTTAGAACAGAGATGAGGAGGAATTTCTTTAGCCAGAGAGTGTTCAATCTGTGGAATTCGTATCCACAGGCAGCTGTGGAGGCCAAGTGACGGGGCATATTTAAGGCAGAGGTTGATAGATCCTTGATTAGTCAGGGTGTGAAGAGATGCAGGAGAAGGCAGAAGATTGGGACTATGACGGAAAATGATGAAATAGGGGAGCAGATTTGATTGGCCAAAATGCCCAAATTCTTCTTCTATAACTTATGGTCTTATGGTCTCAAACTGCCTCTAATAACCAAGTTTAGCTCCTGGCCTTCACGTATGGCTAGGCTACTAGGACAAGAACCACTTCTATTAACTTCTAATAACAAAGAGAGGCTACTGGTGCCTTAAACCAATCGCTTTGAGAAAATGAGGCTTGTCAGCTGGGGTTGGCAGCTCATTTAGGAGAAGGAAAACACTGATCTCCAATCTTCACCTACTCATGGGCACAGCTTCGGGAGTAAACCTTGAGGAAAAATCTGAAACTGGAGCCCCTAAGGCAGTCCTATATTGAGTTGAACGCTGACTGGCAACTCCTGTGATGCTGCAGTTTCCAAACTGTATTGGTCTTTGCCTTTCCTTTGGATTCATCAGCTGAGTGGAGAGGGGGAGTCTGCTACATGGGCAACAGCTTGTTCTCCATATTGTCCTTCCCTGGATTGAGTATAACATAGACAGCTGGGATACATCATCCATGGTTGACCCCAATCAATGTAGTGCTTCAGGGTATAGTGTGTGGTCCCATACCTGAAATAGCTTAGGCAGAAGATGGAATTGGGAATGGAACCTTGTCTTTGTCATTAATGTATATTTTCAAAAGCTACTAAAATTTAATTCATTTCAGCATGGTAGCGTACTGGTTAGCACAAAGCTTTACTGTACCACTGACTTGATTTCAATTCCCGCCCACTGCCTGTATGGAGTTTGTATGTTCTCCACGTGTCCACGTGTATTTCCTCTGGGTGCTCTGGTTTCCTCCCAGGGTCCAAAGATATACTGGTTGGTAGGTTAATTGGTTATTATAAGTTGTCCCATGGTTAGGCTAGGATTAAATCGGGAGATTGCTGTGCTGCATGGTTCGAAGGGCTGGTAGGGCCTTTCCCACGCTATCTCTCAATAAAATCTTCAAACACTATAAAATCGATGTTGCTAATTAAATTAAGTAAAATGTTAATTATAAACACATTGAATGATTCTAACCATTGAAGAGATGCAAAATTATACAAGAAACTTATATTTCCCCTTGCCTCCTAAATCTGCTCTACTGAAATCATGGAGTGTTGCATACAATGCCAGGGTCCGATTTGGTGCAGGACCTGAATGGTGATTCTCTAGTGCAATTCTGGGGGAATGCAGTGAGTTACTGCACTGGTCTCCATGGGCAGTCAACAGCTGATGGAAATAATAGATTCAGACCCCAAATCTTCCAGAAATCCTGAACTCCTGATGCATGTTCCCCAATAGAGACTTGCTTCTGAACAATTGGCCACATTTTCAAGAAACACATTTTTCCTGGAGCCTATTCTCTCTACATTCCCTGATGCCGTGACTCATCTCCATATTGGGGCAAATTACAGAAGCTAATTAAATGTACTTATTGCAATGTGCTCATAGGAGGAATGTTCACACTTTGCACTGAGAGTACAGGAGATCAGGCAGAGCTGGTCTGCTGGAGCTAGTGAAGCCCCAGCTCTACTTGATGTACCACTGTTCCATCCTGATGGATGAAGAACATTAAAGAATCCCTGTAGCTGTAATACCCTATGAAGAAAATTGCACTGACTTGATTTTATTAGCTTTGGTATTGAAATTGTGTCACAATCTTGCTGAAAGAACAGAATTACTGTATTGCTGGGGGAACCTTAAATAATTCTCTAAGAGGCAGGTTGGCATGAACACAAGTGCCATCTTAGAGATACAGAGAGAATGATTACGGCAGGACCAATGAAAGCAATAGGCTTTCAAGTGGAACCCCTGAGTGAGTAAAGGGACAGATAATAAAATGTCAGATCTAAAATGCCACAATAGCATTAAGAAGGGGAAGGGAGCTGGATAATGTGTTGAATGAAACATGGGTTTCCCTTGAAGAATCTAAAACATGGTAATAATAATCTGATGCTCAGTGTGGAACATTACAGAAACGTCAGGATATCTGAGTAAAATTAAATCTGTGGAAGGTTCTTACACATGCACAACGAGGCTTCATTGCATGATGAGGTCATAATGTTTCATTAAACTAATCACTGCTAAGAACGGCACAGAAACAGAGTCTGGACCTAGACAATATGTTTGGGATCAGGCCTCAGGCATCATAGAGTCATAGAGAAGTACTGCACAGAAACTAGCCCTCCAGTCCGTGCCAAAACCATTAAACTGGCTACTCCGATCGACCTGTACTGGGACCATAGCCCTCCATACCTCCTACCATCCATTTATCCATCCAAACTTCTCTTAAACTTTGAAATCGAGCTCACATGCACCACTTGTTCTGGCAGCTCATTCCACACTCTCGATCTGATGGAGGCTCAGTAACATGGGAGTAGGGAGATTTAGATTTATTTTGCACATTCTACTTTCCAGAGAAACAATGGTGATGCTGGGTTGAGAAAGGGCAAAAAATAATTTTTCTACTTTGCCATGCAGTCTTGAATCTAGCTACATCTGGTTGATGGATTGGAGACATCCTGTGAAGGGCCACACTGTTTCACTAGGCAATTCATCACTCTCTCAACTCAGTTCTATAATATTGGTCTAACTTCACTCAATAAAACAACAGCCAGGTGTTGATTACACTTTTGGAGGCCCACCGATACATTTAAATGAAAAGGATTCTCCAGCTTTGGGCGGGTCTATTTGTTGTCTGAAATTTAAAATTCCTATCAACAAGATCTTTATTATTTTTATTTTAAGCAGGGCGTGATTGAGTGGGCCAGTATTGAGTATCTTTAGCTGCCTCTGGGAAGAGGGTAATGAGCCAGCATCTTGGTCCACAGCAGTCTTTCTACTTCATACTACCATTGGGCAGAGAGATCCAGAATTTAAGCTCGATAACAATGAAGGAACAGCAGAGTAACTGCATGTCACGGTACTTTCGTCAGCCCCTATTTCCTTTCAACTGTCCCCTGCCTCATTCCCACTGGACAAATGGAGATAAAGTCAACTAAATAATCTCTGGTTTACCAGCGCATTACCAAAGCACACAGATACTGTGGTCCACATGCATGCTGCTTGAAGCTTATAACATACCTATGGTTAAATAGGCACACACATGGTTTGAACATGTAAAATGATGAAGGCATTAAAATAGGTAGCAGCTTTGCATAACTATGCCATCTATAGTAAGTTTAATTTGCAGCATGTGCTGAAATCACATCTAGAGCTCATGAGCATGAAAAAAATCTGCAGATGCTGGAAATCCAGAGCAACACACACAAAATGCTGGAGGAACTTGGCAAGCCAGGCAGCATCCATGGAAAAGAGTAAACAGTTGATGTTTTGGGCCAAGACCTGATGAAGTTCTGATGAAGGGTCTCAGACTGAAAGGTCGATTGTTTACCCTTTTCCGTAGTTGCCAGCTGGCCTGCTAAGTTCCTCCAACATTTTCTAGCTCTCGTGACCCACTTGAAGAACCGATTACCAGCTTTGCTTTGATAAGTGTGTCAATTTACAGAGTAATATTAAAGTAGAATGTTAAAAAAGTAGCAAATTTTAGACCTCCAAAAGAATAGCTCCTGCTAAACTGACATAAGAGAAGTTGGCAAAACTGAATTAATTGGAAAAGTCAGTGTGACATCTGAGGAAGCCGAACATAGAGTTGGGAGTCCTTCATCTCCAGCCCTTGACCTTTCCCACCAACCTGGCTTCACCTATCACCTTTCAGCTAGCTTCCTTCCTCTCTCCTCCTTTTTATTCAGATATCCCCTTCCTTCTCAGTCCTGAAAAAGGGTCTCGCCCAAAACGTCAACTACCTATTAATTTCCATAGATTCTGTCTGACTTGCTGAGCTCCTCCAACATCTTGTGTATGTTGCTATGGAGTTGGGGTGTTTGTCATCAATACCATCACCAGGGAAGACATTAAGCCTGACAGCACGAAAGCCCCATCTATTACTTTTGGCCCATAACCAAAGTACATAATAGGCAAGCACAAACTGTTGGATTTTGTCAATTACCTTAGAAAGTTCAGAACAAATCACTTGGAAAATGTATCATCTCTTGAAAGCTGTAAAAATGCTAAATGTAGGTGGAATGATAGAATGGAAAACACATGGAAACTATGAGGAAATCTGAGGTGCATGCAAAATCTGGGCTGAAAACAATAATCCTGAGGAAACCTCAAAAGTTGCTGCTGATATAGACAATAGACAAAAGGTGCAGAAGTAGACCATTCAGCCCTTCGAGCCTGCACCGCCATTTTGAGATCATGGCTGATCAATTACTATCAATACCCAGTTCCTGCCTTGTCCCCGTATCCCTTGATTCCCCTATCCATAAGATACCTATCTAGCTCCTTCTTGAAAGCATCCAGAGAATTGGCCTCCACTACCTTCCAAGGCAGTGCATTCCAGACCCCCACAACTCTCTGGGAGAAGAAGTTTTTCCTTAACTCTGTCCTAAATGACCTACCCCTTATTCTCAAACCATGCCCTCTGGTACTGGACTCTCCCAGCATCTGGAACATATTTCCTGCCTCTATCTTGTCCAATCCCTTAATAATCTTACATGTTTCAATCAGATCCCCTCTCAATCTCCTTAATTCCAGCGTGTACAAGCCCAGTCTGTCTAACCTCTCTGCATAAGACAGTCCTGACATCCCAGGAATTAACCTCGTGAATCTATGCTGCACTTCCTCTACAGCCAGGATGTCCTTCCTTAACCCTGGAGACCAAAACTGTACACAATACTCCAGGTGTGGTCTCACCAGGGTCCTGTACAAATGCAAGAGGATTTCCTTGCTCTTGTACTCAATTCCCTTTGTAATAAAGGCCAACATTCCATTAGCCTTCTTCACTGCCTGCTGCACTTGCTCATTCACCTTCAGTGACTGATGAACAAGGACTCCTAGATCTCTTTGTATTTCTCCCTTACCTAACTTTACACCATTCAGATAATAATCTACCTTCCTGTTCTTACTCCCAAAGTGGATAACCTCACACTTATTCACATTAAACGTCATCTGCCAAGTATCTGCCCACTCACCCAGCCTATCCAAGTCACCCTGAATTCTCCTAACATCCTCATCACATGTCACAGTGCCACCCAGCTTAGTATCATCAGCAAACTTGCTGATGTTATTCTCAATGCCTTCATCTAAATCGTTGACGTAAATTGTAAACAGCTGTGGTCCCAATACCGAGTCCTGTGGCACCCTACTAGTCACCACCTGCCATTCCAAGAAACACCCATTCACCACTACCCTTTGCTTTCTATCTGCCAACCAGTTTTCTATCCATGTCAATGTCTTCCCCCCAATGCCATGAGCTTTGATTTTACCCACCAATCTCCTATGTGGGACCTTATCAAATGCCTTCTGAAAATCGAGGTACACTACATCCACTGGATCTCCCTTGTCTAACTTCCTGGTTAGATCCTCGAAAAACTCCAATAGATTAGTCAAACATGATTTACCATTGGTAAATCCATGCTGGATCAGCCCAATCCTATCACTGCTATCTAGATATGCTACTATTTCATCTTTAATAATGGACTCTAGCATCTTCCCCACTACTGATGTTAGGCTGACAGGTCAATAGTTCTCTGTATTCTCCCTCCCTCCTTTCTTAAAAAGTGGGATAACATTTGCCATTCCCCAATCCTCAGGAACTGATCCTGAATCTAAGGAACATTGGAAAATGATTACCAATGTATCCACAATTTCCTGGGCCACCTCCTTTAGTACCCTAGGATGCAGACCATCTGGACCTGGGGATTTGTCAGCCTTCAGTCCCATCAGTCTACTCATCACCATTTCCTTTCTAATGTCAATCTGTTTCATTTCCTCTGTTACCCTATGTCCTTGGCCCATCCATACATCTGGGAGATTGCTTGTGTCTTCCTTAGTGAAGACAGATCTAAAGCACTTATTAAATTCTTCTGCCATTTCTCTGTTTCCCATAACAATTTCACCCAATTCATTCTTCAAGGGCCCAACATTGTTCTTAACTATCTTCTTTCTCTTCACATACCTAAAAAGCTTTTGCTATTCTCCTTTATATTCCTGGCTAGCTTGCGTTCGTACCTCATTTTTTCTCCCCATATTGCCATTTTAGTTAAGTTCTGTTGTTCCTTAAAAATTTCCCAATCATCTGTCCTCCCACTCACCTTAGCTCTGTCATACTTCCTTTTTTTTAATGCTATGCAATCTCTGACTTCCTTTGTCATCCACTGTTGCCCCCTTCCCCCCTTTGAATCCTTCCTTCTCCGGGGGATGAACTGATTTTGCACCTTGTGCATTATTCCCAAGTATACCTGCCATTGCTGTTCCACTGTCTTTTCTGCTAGGATATCCGTCCAGTTAACTTTGGCCAGCTCCTCCCTCATGGCTCCATAGTTTCCCCTGTTCAACTGCAACACTGACACCTCCGAGCTGCCCTTATCCTTCTCAAATTACAGATAAAAACATCATATTATGATCACTACCCCCTAATGGCTCCTTTACTTCAAGATCGCTTATCAAATCCTGTTCATTACATAACACTAAATCCAGAATAGCCTTGTCCCTGGTCAGCTCTCGTACAAGCTGCTCCAAGAATGCATCCCGTAGGCACTCTACAAACTCCCTATCCTGGGGTCCAGCACCAACCTGATTCTCCCAGTTCACCTGCATGTTGAAATCCCCCATAACTACTGCGACATTACCTTTGCCACATGCCAATGTTAACTCCCTATTCAACTTGCCATGACATGGCCCATGGGTTATCAGGCAAAGGTACTGAAAAATCTCTGCGGCAATCTGTTACCAGTCTTCATTCATGACACAATATATAGAAAGATTGAAAAGAACTACTGGTTCTCTTTTCATTGTGAATTTGTGAATCAATACAATCTGTCCATGTAATTACTATCTGCCAGTGGGGAAGGACTCACACAGTCTATTTATTCTACTGCCTTAGGAGAATGGCTTCAAAATTTGTCAAAAAGAATAAAATTTCCAGATGTAGGCAGTACTTGGGTTTAGTTCATGAAGACAGTGTGTAAACCCATTTCTCTGTAGGTTAGCAATGTGCTTTTCTATAGTAACCATTTTGTAGCACTCTGCTATATGTATCTTTTAACTGAATGTTCTTCCGAACACAACTGATCATTAAACTAATGTAATATATACAATATCTAGTCATTAATGAATACTACAAAAGGTGTGATTGTTTATTTATTTATTGCGATACAACGCGGAATCGGCCTTTCCAGGCCTTCGAGTCACGTTGCCCAGCGATCCTCCCAATTTACTCCTAGCCTAATCATGGGACAACTTACAACGACAAATTAACCTAATACTTGGTATGTCTTTGGACTGTGGGAGGAAACCGGAGCATCTGGAGGAAACCCCCGCAGTCACGGGGAGAACATACAAACTCCTACCAGGCAGTGGCGGGATTTGAACCTGGGTCACCCGCACTGTAAAGTGTTCTGCGAACCACTGCACCTCTGTGTTACCCAAATGCTTTAAAATGTGTGGAACAGTTTTCCTGGTCTGGATTTCTGTAAATCAGATTATCTGCAACTTGACGGGTGCCTGTGAAGCCACGTATAATTATTAGTCATAATAAGTAATGGATACTGTATAACAATGTAAGATCAAAAATATAATGGGGAGTAATTCTGACTTGGTGTGATGCTGTGTTGAATCTAGTCTGTAACCTGAGCATAGAATCTGCTTCAATATCACCGGTCAGCAAGTTGAGCCATAGGAAATATTGCAGAGTTTCTTTAAATAAATGTAATGCTAAACCCATCATTGAATTGGATGAACTGAATGATCTTTGTGTCATTGAAACCCCGCTTGAAATGGGTGAGAGCAGGAGAAATCAATGATGGGATCTAGGGAATTTTGGAATTAAAAAGCCCTTCTTCCTAATGGAGGGCCTCGCTCCGTGTTTAGGGTCTTGCCTATATCATCCAATTACCCTGTGTGACCTCAATTGAACAAAGGATCAAAAATAGATGAGTTTTTCTCTACTGGCTCATGGGCCCCAGTTATTCTGGCGTATCCTCTGTTGTGTTATCCCACTGTGAATCATATATCATGTGTTAAGGACCCAGCAAATGAATAGATTTTTACAGCTTCTTTTGTGCTAATCAATAATATCAAAAGAAAAATGCTCAGTCCGATGTTTAATGGTGTGATAAAAGTTCTAACCGTTTGATTGATCTTGTGGCCAATTTCCCTAATCATCAAAAGGTAAATTTTACAGGAGCACCGTTGGGAGCATCCTGACAAGCTGCATCTCCACTTTCTTTGAGAGCAGTAAAGCACCACACCAGAAGCCCCTATAAAGGGCTGTGAGAACGGCTGAGTGGACCATCGGGGACATCTATCAGGAGTGCTACGTACTCAGGACCCTTCGTATTATGAAGGATCTCACCCGTCCATCCAGCATCCTCTTTGACTTTCTATCATCAGGCGGGAGACTCTGATCCATTAATGCAAGAACAGTCAGCTTCTTCCCTCAGGCCATTAGGCTTCTGAACCCCTTGCCACACTGCACTCGAAGTATCACCAGATAATTTGTATTGTACCCTACAAGATTTAACTTATGCATTTTACTTTGTTGATCTATGCATAATTCACTTGTAGATTTAATTCTTACTTTTCAGAGTTATTGTGTTTTATATGTGTGTAACATGTACTACTGTGCTTTACACACTGGTCTGGAGAAATGTCTCGTTTGGTGGTTTACATTTATATAATTAAATGACAATAAACTTGACTTGACTTGACTTGAAATGCCTGACTTACAGATGTGAGTTCATAAATATTTCCTTAAAAAAGATAAGACTGTGGAAGGATAGCCTGCAAAACAAGATATTAATAAACTTTTTAAAAAAGAAACAAGATTAGGAGCGACATCATTATCCTTCCTTTAAGCGTTCTTTTACTCCTTTCCCATTTAGTATATATCTTCCCAGATGATGATGATGCTATCAGGTTCTTCCACCATGTCAATATACAGGGATGAAGTATGGGGTCTCAGGTACCTGTCAAACAAAACCTGTTTATTCAGAATCCTATTGCCAAGAAATTGCTTTGAACTGATTTTGGCTCTGTGAAAAATGGTCTTTCGTTCCAATGCTCAGTTAGTATTACTTGCAAAATTGTTGAAAAAGAAACTTGAAACAGTGTTGGGCTGTTGGAGCAAGAGCTAAAATGGAACTGGTCTAGATCCGAATGCGACCTCACCCAAATTGACTCATCTTTCAACTCCCTCCTAGACAGCAAACAAAGACTGGCATTTGTCCTTAAATGTACAGTCTCCAATTTCAGCCACTAACATTACACCAGGTGGCCAGAATAGATGAGGCAGAGCTATAGGATAGAAGGAGACAGCCCCCATGATCAATCAAAGGGGTGTGCATATCTTGGTCAGAGAAAGATGGGTGATGAAAGTTCTGTGTGCCATTCAGACCAGAAGACCTGCTGAGACTCCCATAGGATGAGTCTTATCTAAGTGAACCCCTTCACAATGGAGCAATGCCTATTTACTTTTCCTGATGTCAGCTGAGTGTCCTTTTAAATAGTGATACAAGCAAAAAGGAGGCACAATGTGCCTCCTTACTCCACTGAGGTTGCTCCACAATGGTTGTAGTTTATAGCCAAAGTTTATGTCCAATTCTGGGAAAAGATCTGTCATATTGAATTGTCACAAAGCTCTGTCATTTGCTAGTGCTGGATCCAGTTTAGTGAATGAAATAATTTCACCTTGCAGTGTTTGCTCGTGTAGGCTAGGTAATACTTGGTTTTACATGATTACCACTTATAACTCAGTCCAATTCTAAGCAAGCTTATTTAAAAACACAGTCTGGTTCTTACATGCTGACTTGGGTTCTTTGCGCGAATGGGACCCGCTCTTGGGGTCTCACGACTGGCTGTTATTCGATACACCAAGGACGCAGCCGAGAAGATTAGCGCACCTTCAGAGTTTTGGGGCTTCGTGACTCTGGAGGTGGACGGACTCGTAGTCGGTGCCTCTGCCGGGGACTGGCGTGCCGTGGGAGACAGAAGATCGAAAGCAGCGAGCTGGTTGCTGGCCGTGTGCCCAGGGACCCAAGTTCTTGGGGCACAGAGCTGGGAAAAAGCAACACAACGGACTTTTAACATCATAAATCAGGGAGTTCTTTGGTTAGTCTCCCCTCTCACTGTGAAACGGAGACATCTCTTTTTCCCTTATCAGGGAGAGAGAGAGCCTGGTGATATGTCAAATTACTGGGTGAATGAGTTGTCTTTGGGTTTACTGCAAGCCTGTGGCTTTATCGATGCTTTGCTGCACGCTTGAGTGCTCGGTGGGGGGTGCCGATGCTTTTTTTTTGCTGGTGAGGGAGGGGGCAATCGTTGTTTTGCCGCTGCTTACGTGTGGGAGGGGCTCTGGGGTTCTAACGTTGAACTGACATTCATTCTTTGGGGCACTCCTCTGTTTTTGTGGATGGTTGTGAAGATAAAGCGTTCCAGGATGTATATTATATACATTTCTCTGACATAAAATACGCCTTTGAAAACTTCGCAGTAATAGTTACGTAGAAAATAGCAGCACCCTCCCAATTAAAACAGGGTAATGTTGTCAGAAAGATGCAGGGAATGGAGAATTACTTTATCTTGGTTTAAGTTCGATTACTTACAACAGAGATAGCACCAGACTAATGCAGGGTCTCAACCCAAAGTGTCAACTGTACCTCTGCCTCCATTGATGCTGCCTGACCTGCTGAGTTCCTCCAGCAGTTTATTTTGTCAATCTTCATGCTTGACCGTGGCCTCTTCACTCTAGTTTTGGAATAGTGTTATCATAATGCAGCCTCCAATTGATCCAATCTCCTTATGCACAGGCCATCAGGAGGCACTGGCAAGAAATTAGCAGCAGGAATTCTGATTGATTCGTCCCCTCGTCTTCCAGCTGTAACTGGTTAGCGCAATACAGATTTGGTATCAATGCTAGGATACTCCCATTGTTCATGGCTGAAGTCCAGAACGAGAAGCTTTCAGAGAGCCCATAATCAGGCATTTTATTGCAGGATTGTGCAGCAGTGTAGGTAAACATGGAGTTCAATGCTCACAGCAGTAACAGACCACAGGAATTACAGCAACCCATCATCTGGTGTTTATGCCACTCACTCAGAGCTGTGCAATTGATAATTTTATTTGACACAGGGAGTAACCTCAGAAGGAAGCAGTAATCCTTTGAAGCTACTTGATCACCAGCAGCATGGGAGCTACTGAGGAAGCAGTCGTGCATGGAAATAGCTTTCTGATGTGGTTTCTCTTTACACTGTGCTTGGCTCTTGCCAACCGTCTGCATTCTATTAGAGTGCTACGGCTCTAAGCTGTGGATGTTAATGTGAGTTTCGTTCTGAGGTAACCAAACTGGGCGTTTTGTGAGTCTTCTGAATTGTCACGAGAGATAGGTGCAATCCCACAAGCATCAGACATACTGCTACGATGGCAGCAGTGTGACAGGAAGAGCTCGTGATTCCTGTCCTGCTGTTGATCAAGTCCACTTTCCAAAATCACACTGGAGTGGCCAGCCAATGTGCATCGACCAAGAAAGAAAACAGTGATGGCAGAGGGCATGGTTGCCTCTTGTCTGTGAGTGGGAAGTTTGAGAGCTAAGCACTGAGTCTAGAGCAGACACTACCAGTGTCATAGTGAAGAGGTGATATATAGCCATCCTCCAAATAAATGGTGAAGCAGAGGTTCCACTCCAGTTATGATAGTGTGTTGAAGAAGGGCAGGGGAGTTTCCAGCATTTTCTGCTTTGAACAGCGTTTATCCTTCACTAAGTATATTTTAAAAAATAGACAATGATCATTAACATCTAGCCACTTGCAGGCTCTTGCCACGTGCAAATGATTTGCTACACTTCCTATGTTAGAAGAATGACTTCGTTTTAAAAGATCTTCCTTTGCGTTGACATGAGGTCATAAAAGGTGATGTGGAAAAAGGTATTGTCAGGTAATTTGACTGTGGAAGCATTGGAATTACGTTCAAAACCAATGTCAGTAGACATCATCTAAGGACAAGCTGGAGCCTTGACTTCTATCACTGCAAATAAGAGTGGACAGAACATAGAACATAGACATAGAACGTAGAACATTACAGCACAATAATGGGACCTTCAGCCCATGATGACATATCAACCTTCTGACATGCTCTAAGATCCTTCCCACATAGGCCTCCCCATTTGTCTTTCACCCATGTCCTTCTCTCAGAGTGCCCCTGGCATGTCTACCTTTACCACCAACCTGGCAGTGCATTCCGCTTACTTGCCACTCTATGTGCAAAAAAAAACTACTTCTGACATCCCCCCCACCCCCCACCATATGTTCTTCCAGAACACCTTAAAATTACGCCCCCGAAAATTGGCACTGGGAGCTGCAGTCCCCATTTTAGAACAAGAAACCTAAATGATGGGGCAACTTTAACAATTGGTCATTTAGTTATATTATGTCAGATGCGATTTCACCAGATTTGGGGACTTTAACATGCCTTGACACAAAATTACTGTTATGAAGTGTTTCCAATATTTAGAGTTTTATAGTATTGGTCTGTGGTGCATAGATTATCACGGGCTGATAAAATTAGCCAGTGATAAGCAAAGCTGCAGATAATGGAAATCTGAAATAAAAACAGAAAACGCTGGAAGCTCTTGGCATTTTGACATGCTGTGTTAACTTGTGTCTTGCTTTATAGATTCCTGATATCCAGAATTAGTTGGCATATGTACTGTATATTGGCTTCAACTCCCTCCCACTCTTTTTCTCACTATTGAAACCTCTGACAGGAAAAATCTGATAGGGCTTGTATAAGTGGGATGGGGTTCAGAAGGAAGGAGGCAGTTGAGACAGCTTGAGAACAACCATTTTCACAATTGTCCTGAATTGAAATAATTCCATTGTGTCTGAAATGCATTTTATAAATGAGTAATGAGAAAAATCTTTAAAAGAGATTAGCGTTCTTGAACGGAAGTGCAATGCCAATTTATTGCTATCATTTACTATCAGTCCTTGACTATTTCTGCAGGGATGTGAACTTAAATACCGTTGTGGGTCTTGGGCGAGGTTTGATCAATGTGGATTGGACTCGTTTTTAGAGGATTCTGCAGCTCATGACTGGAGTTGTGTTGGAGCTGAAACCTTCTCAAGAAATTGAAATTAATGAGTGAATCAATTCTACCCAATTCTTTCCAGTTAAGAGAAAATCCACAGCTCCAAGATTCTCTGCATAACCTGTTACAAGTGTTAATGCAGGGCCGACACACAAATTTAGAAATGGAGCTTTTAGTGCCCAAAGCTCTTGGTTAATCTGTGCATGGATTATGGAAACAACATTGATTATGTACTTAGGGGACAAGCTCATACTGAATATATTTTAATCAATTCATATGTTAATTATTGTCAATCTCAATCCATAGGAGCAGAGAATTAGCTCATAAAGTGTGCATGTTGGAAACGGGCAAGATTAAAGTGCAGGAGCTTTAACCTCTGTTACAGGAGCTTTATTTTGTAATCCTGCATGGTATACCTGACAGACATGTGATACTCAGCTCCCTTTCCCAGTACATTTCTGACTTTCATGATGATTTAGCTGATCTGCTAAAGTAGGATGAACATTTTAGCAAACACTTTTGTCCTCATCAAAGATTGAGGAATTTTAATAATAAATTGCCTCTATAAAAGAAGCAACCACAGTCTTTTTTTTTAACTGGTTTAAAACAGAATCATGGAGGCAACTGCCCAAACTCCTAATCCAATTAACTCCTTGGTAAGTTTCCACCATCTTAAGTTTTTGGGTAGACTTGGAGGAAACTCTTAATATTTACCTTGAGTGCTGTCAGTGCAGAGTTTGCACATTCTCTCCATGGCCACACAGAATTCCCCAGTTGTTTTAGATTCCTCCCACAGCCTAATGAAGTGCTGGTAGGTTAAATAACCACGGTAAATTAGTTCACAGTGCTGATCAAAGGCATGTGAGAAGACATTGCTGAACTTTTGGGGCTAATGGGAACCAACAGAGTCCTGAGGAAGGACCTTAGCCTGAAATGAGAGTTGATTATGTATTTCCATTGATGCTGCCTGACCTGTTGAGTTCTTTCAACATTCTGTTTCTTGAATTTCCACCGTCTGCAGACTTGTTTTGTGTTTATGGTTCCAACTGATGGAGTAAAATGGCCTCTTCCAGTGCCATTATAAAATGCAGATAGACAAGCTGCTGTTAACTATGGTTTCTGCCATGCTTCTTTTACGGTAAAAAATAATTTTATTTAGATGCCTTTTTTCTCCTCTCCTTCAGTACAGTTGCATCCTGCTCCATAGTCGCCGGCGGTTCTCTGGTATTTCATCACACTATGGTGCATGGATGCTTGACTGGCAATCCTATGAAATGAGCCATTACAGCCAAGGTGTATCCATCCTTTAGCAGAGGTAACAAATCAGCCAACAGGAAGCAAGAACATGGCTCTTGTGGCCCAGAAACGTTCATGCCAGTTGACTCGCCCCATAGACTCTCTCAGCAATGAATCCAAACCTGGAACTGCAACTTTCAGGAACTTTATAGAGAAAAGATTAAGCGTTGTGCATCTTGGAGCACTCCTCTCTGCTCCACCCCCTTTATCACCGAGGGGAATAGCTGCACTCAACATATTTCACATACCTTTTAGTGTGCCTTAATTACATGCTGAGCTGAATACTCACAGTTCCAATGAATTGCCATGGAACAGTAGGTTCACTGAATTCACTGGCTTGCAAGGCAAGATATGATTCAACCGTTTCCTAAATATGTAATGTTGCTGCCAGCTGCTTTGTAAACCAGCCTCTGGAAAAAAACATCATCATCTATAATTCCACCAACCATTTTATGACAAAGTGCAAACTCAAGGTGCAGGTTGTGAGTCACAATGCCGGACAGAATGGAAACTGGTCCTTTGGCCCTTCAGGTGCATATTGGCTGTCATGTACCTATTTATACTAATCCCCTTTTCCAGGACCAAGCGCACAGCTTTCTTAAAGTGCTTATTTATCTCCTTCTTAAATGCCTTTGTCACCTAGCCATGAGGTCAGAATCAGATTCAAGTTTAATATCGCCAGCCTATGTCGTGGAATTTGTTGTCTTTGTAGCAGCAGCACGATGCAATACATAATAATAGAGAGAAAAATTGTGAAAAAGGTGAAAGGTGAAGTACGGTAAGTATGTACGTACTTTTGAAATAGTGAGTATATATCCAAGTAACCCCAAAGAGTGAGACAGGTCCTAAAAAGCCAGCTGAATGGGCAGAATAAGATCAGAGTTGTCAACACGTTCACCCTGCCACTCATCAGATACCCAGCCGCAATAGCGTGCTGGCCAAGGAGGGAACTGGAAGCCACTGACATCAAGACATGGAAAGAACAGACAATGCATGGAGGAGTTCACCCAAAGTCCAATGTCAAGCGACTGTACACCCACTCGAGAAAAGGAGGTTGGGCACTTGGAAGTGTCAAAGCCGCAGCCCTGGAAGAAATGCAAAACATCATGAGTACGTCAGGGAGATGGCCCTTAAGGACGACCTGCTAGGGAATATCTCAGACAGCAGGCAGGGGGCATGGAAATGGACGTGGGTGAAGCAAAGCCAGAGGACCAGAGGCCATGGAGCCATGATGCAGACCGTGCAGAGAAACTGCTGAAACCAGCCAGTACGTATTAGCAGGGTGCAAGATGCAGACAGGGACAGCATACACTGGATGGCACAACCAAGTTGCAGGAATTGGGTACAGGAACATCTGCACTGAGTGTACTCATAATCCAAATGGGAAGCACCCTAGAAGGTAGTGGATAATGACAGAACTAAGATCCTGTGTGACTTCCAAATACAGACTGATAAGTAGGTAACCAACCAGGCATAGTAATATTGGACAAGGAACAGAAGAAAGCAGAAGTAATAGATGTGGAAATCCCAAATGACAGTAGCATCAGGAAGAAAGAATATGAGAAGCTGGAGAAATACCAGGGCTTGAAAGAGCAGATAGAAAGAATGTGGAAAGTTAAAGCCAGAGTAATCCCAGTGGTGATAGGAGCACTTGGAGCTGTGACATCTGGACTGGGAGAGTGGCTCCAACAAATCCCGGGAACAACATCTGAGATCTTGGTCCAGAAGAGTGCATTAATAGGAACAGCAAAGAAACTACGCTGAACCCTCAAGCTCCCAGGCCTCTGGTAGAGGACCCGAGATTGAAGGAAAATACATATGCATACCACCCATTAAAAAAAAAATAAAAATAGTTAAATAAAATTAAATAAGTCTTGCGAAAGTAGAAATAAAAAATTAGTGAGTGGTGGTGGTCACGGGTTCAATGTCCATTCAGAAATTGGATAGCAGAGAGGAAGAAGCTGTTCCTGAATCATTGAATCAGTCTTTTGTATCTCCTTCCTGATGGTAGCAATGATAAGGGGGCATGACCTGTATGATGGGTATCTAGTGATGGATGCCACTTTTCTGAGATATTGCTCCTTGAAGATGTGCTTTCTAGATTATAACCACTCTTTGGCTGAATGAAATTCTTCCTCACATACCTTCTAAATCTGCTGCACCATGTCTTAAATATATGCTCTCTGGTTATTGGCACTCTGCTGAGGGGATTTTTTTTCCCCATTATCTACCTTATCTACATCTCTCATACGTTAGTATTCCTCAAAATGGTCTTCACTCAGTCTTCTCCTCTCCAAAAATAAAAACCCAGCCTTTCCTTGCAGTTGCGATGTGTCACCCTAGGCAACGTCCTGGTTGTTCTCTTATTAGGTAATTGTACCACACCATGTGGAATTGGGCCAAGAAGTATAGGAAGTTTGCAGGTTCATTTCTTCCTCAACATTACATAAGCCAAATGTCAGTCATGTCATGGATAATGCAAATGGGCTCAGCAGCCTTGGCCAGGGAGAAGAACTCAACATATCCATTGTCTCAATGCGCTTGCCAAAACTGGCCATCTGTTTTCTGGAGGAATTGAGAAAGTGAAGGACATAATGGAAAACACATTTAGCTTAATGCACCAACCCTTGCCTTGCCCATTTTCTTTGTCTCATTTCTCAGTCAATCTTCAGGCAGAGTAACACACAAGAACTTTGCTTGGCCAATACTGCTTTCTGATGCCTACAAGAGAGTCATTGAGCCATAGCACACAGAAACAGCCCTTCGGTCCATTCAGCCCATGTCTACCATGAGACTTCCATTCAGACTAATCCCATTCTAATCTCCCCACATACACATCAACACCTCCAGATACCACCATTCAACTACACACCAGACACTGTTTACCATGGTTAGCTAAAGTACCAGCTCACACCGATTTAGGAAACCAGAGTACCTGGTAGAAACTTGCACAATCACAGGGAGGACATGCAAACTCCACATAGGCAGCACCAGTGATCAGGATTAATCCCGGGTTGTTGTAGCTGAGAGGCAGAAGATCTATCTGTTGCCCCACTCTGTTCATTGGAGGATCTACCCCCAGCTTCTCCCTGAATACATTTTCCTCTGGGTCCACACAGACACAACGTAGAATCTTAGAGGTTTACAACACCAAGAAGAACCCAGCGTTTCCATGCCAACCCTTTATGAAAAGATTATGAGATAAGTGGTCTTGTGAGCTGTCTTCAGGATGTCACCCTTGGTCGCTTTGTTCACTGGCATAATCTTCATCCAGATTGGATATCAACCAATCTCTGTGTAAAAAGGACCCTTACTCCTAAGATCCCCTTTAGTTCTTCTGCTTCTCACCTTGAACTATGCCCTCTTGTTTGTGATACTGTTACTATGGGTAAAAATATTTTGGCCATCTACCCTAACTATACCTCTCATAATCTTATATCCTTCAATCAGGTCACCACTCAGCCTTGTTCGCTCCACTGAAAACATGTCAAGCCTAACCATTTGCTCACCATAACTATAGTCCTCCGATCCAGACATCTACAGCATTGGCAACTAATGTGTCTTCACAAACTGCTATATTCACATCAGAGTCATTAATATATTATCACAAACGACAGCAGTCTCAGCACCAATCCTGAGGTAAACTAACCAGTAAAACATATTTCTGGATTATCTTCTGCCTTCTAACACAAGATAATCTTGGATCCATTTAGCTGGTTTGCCCTCAATCCCATGAATATTAACCTTCTGGACCAGCTTATTATGCGGGACCTTGTTGACCATACAGTAGACTGGGAGAGGCATGGAATTTGGACTTGCACTTGAGAGGAATTGAACTAATATCAAGTTTCATGCATCAAACTGATCCCTAAGAATAACAGATGATTTAACCGCACAATTTACAGTACTCCAGGGCAGCTATTTATACTATAATGAAATAAATGTTGTGTCACCCTTCTGAAACCTTTTCATTCCTCGATTACATAGCTTCTAAAATTAGCTCAGTTTCATCAAGTACTGCGCAAGGGTCTCGAGAGGTTCTCTGCAAGTGATAACCAGTGACAGCGAGGTGATTTATGATGGGGTCGGTCACCTTATGTTGGTCTCCCTCTGATGTGAGCGAAACCCGAGTGTGAGCAAGAAGGACCATAACCGATTTATAATGAGGGGATCATTATGGAATAATGGCTCTGTGTGCGTCTGTGAGCGGAGTGAATATGTTACTGGAATAGCAATCTAGTCGCCAGGGCTAAGGATTTAGATTCATATATTGACAGTAGCTGTTGCATTTAAATTCAGTAAGCAAGATTGTTTCTGGAATGATTTAGTGTGATAAGAGCTAAAATTCTGCTGCTGTAAAAATAGTCGAGGGAAGCCCTTGTCTACCTGGGGTAGGTAATGGAACAAACTAAAGCTGACTTAGTGCCTGAACTCTGCTGGTTTAAAATACCTTATGATATACAGAAGAATTTCAAAGAATCTGTGAAGCCTTTATGTAGAGTGTCTGGATTCACACAAGTCATCAAAGGGGGTTAAGTTATGCAGTGGAACTATATATTGAATATAGATATAAAAATAGAAAAAGAGAGAGCGATAGAGGGAGAGTAGAGAGCACGAGAAATAGATCATTTAAGCCTCTAAATTGCTCTTACCAATTTTAGCAGATGATCACAATGCTTTTCTGCTTTAATGTTTTTGTCTGCTGTTTTAGCAGGGATGTTAATTCACTTACAATGAAAAGATTATACCGACACAAAAATAGCCAAGGAATGCCATACCAAAACGTGAGACCCACTAACATGGTCCATTGTCATTCCTGGATCAAAGAGATGCCTAATTCTCTCCAATCAGGTTGAAATACCTTGAACTTTGGTCTCAGAAATTCAGTGGCAAGAACGGACGACTTTTAACCACTAAGTACTCCAGTTAATTACTGGTAAGAAAATATGGAAGTGATCAGCAAGAATTAAAATCTGAATTAAAATAGCTGACACAGAGTCCAAAGGTTGTCTGTGCTGCAGATCATTCTTGGTTGGAAATGTATCCAATCATCAAAGTTAACGTACAAATATAACACTGTGTCAGTCTTTCAACATGCTGGCAGAAATCATTTAAGGCAGCTCACCATCGCTTTTTTCAAAGACAATTAGGATTAGAAAATATATGTTCGCCTTGCGGCCCATCCTATGAATGAATGACTAAACATAGAACAGAACAGAATGGCATAGGAACAGGCCCTTCAGCCCATTATGTCAGTACCAACCACGGCACCAGTCAAACTAATTCCATCTGCCTACACATAGTGAATCTCCCTCTCTCTCTCTCACTGTCCCTGTCTGTTCATCTGTCTGTCTAAATGTCTTTTAGACAATAGACAATAGACAATAGGTGCAGAAGTAGACCATTCGGCCCTTCAAGCCTGCACTGCCATTTTGAGATCATGGCTGATCAATTACTATCAATACCCAGTTCCTGCCTTGTCCCCATATCCCTTGATTCCCCTATCCATAAGATACCTATCTAGCTCCTTCTTGAAAGCATCCAGAGAATTGGCCTCCACTACCTTCCGAGGCAGTGCATTCCAGACCCCCACAACTCTCTGGGAGAAGAAGTTTTTCCTTAACTCTGTCCTAAATGACCTACCCCTTATTCTCAAACCATGCCCTCTGGTACTGGACTCTCCCAGCATCTAGAACATATTTCCTGCCTCTATCTTGTCCAATCCCTTAATAATCTTATATGTTTCAATCAGATCCCCTCTCAATCTCCTTAATTCCAGCGTGTACAAGCCCAGTCTCTCTAACCTCTCTGCGTAAGACAGTCCAGACATCCCAGGAATTAACCTCGTGAATCTATGCTGCACTTCCTCTACAGCCAGGATGTCCTTCCTTAACCCTGGTTACCAAAACTGTACTCCAGGTGTGGTCTCACCAGGGCTCTGTACAAATGTTACTGTCATATATGCTCCTACCAGAACTCCTGTTTTCCAGCATTCCAGTTTATGTGTAAATAAATTTCCCTTTCAAATCTTCTCTAAGCCTTTTTTTACTTTCACCTTCAAAGTATGTCATTTGGTATGTAACATTTCCCCTCTGAGGAAAAGACTATCTACCCTGTCTACATCTTTCATAATTATACATATTTTTATCAGGTAATCCCTCAGCCTCAGAGAAAACAATTCAAGCTTGTCCAATCTGTTCTTATAGCCAATACTCTCCAATCAGGATAGTACAGGCCCTTCAGTCCTTGATGTTGCACTGGTTTATCTCTTCACCTGCTCTAAGATCAATCTAACTCTTCCCTCCAACATCGCCCTCCATTTTTCTATCATTCACATGCCTAAGAGTTTCTTAAAAGCCTCTAATGTTTTTGCCTTTATCACCATCACTGGCAGGATGTTCCACACACCCACCACTCTCTGTGTAAAGAACTGACATCCCCCCCTATACTTCCCTCCAATCACCTTAAAATTATGCCCCCTGGTAATAGCCATTTCCCCCCTGGGTTAAAGCCTCTGGCAATCTACTCAATCTATGCCTTTTATCATCTTGTACACCTCTATCAAATCACCTCTCATCCTCTTACACTCCAAAAAGAAAAGCTCCAGCTCACTCAACCTACCTTCATAAGACATGCCTTTTAATCCAGGCAGCATCCTGATGAATCTCCTCCGCACCCTCTCTAATCCTGCCAGCGTCCTGATGAATCTCCTCCGCACCCTCTCCAATCCTGCCAGCATCCTGATGAATCTCCTCTGCACCCTCTCTAATCCTGCCAGCATCCTGATGAATCTCCTCCGCACCCTCTCTAATCCAGGCAGCATCCTGATGAATCTCCTCAGCACCCTCTCTAATCCAGGCAGCATCCTAGTGAATCTCCTCTGCACCCTCTCTAATCCAGGCAGCATCCTAGTGAATCTCCTCTGCACCCTCTCTAATCCAGGCAGCATCCTGGTAAATCTCCTCCGCACCCTCTCTAATCCAGGCAGCATCCTGATGAATCTCCTCCGCACCCTCTCTAATCCAGGCAGCATCCTGATGAATCTCTTCCGCACCCTCTCTAATCCAGGCAGCATCCTGATGAATCTCCTCCGCACCCTCTCCAATCCTGCCAGCATCCTGATGAATCTCCTCTGCACCCTCTCTAATCCTGCCAGCATCCTGATGAATCTCCTCCGCACCCTCTCTAATCCAGGCAGCATCCTGATGAATCTCCTCAGCACCCTCTCTAATCCAGGCAGCATCCTAGTGAATCTCCTCTGCACCCTCTCTAATCCAGGCAGCATCCTAGTGAATCTCCTCTGCACCCTCTCTAATCCAGGCAGCATCCTGGTAAATCTCCTCCGCACCCTCTCTAATCCAGGCAGCATCCTGATGAATCTCCTCCGCACCCTCTCTAATCCAGGCAGCATCCTGATGAATCTCCTCCGCACCCTCTCTAATCCAGGCAGCATCCTGATGAATCTCCTCCGCACCCTCTCCAATCCTGCCAGCATCCTGATGAATCTCCTCTGCACCCTCTCTAATCCTGCCAGCATCCTGGTAAATCTCCTCCGCACCCTCTCTAATCCAGGCAGCATCCTGGTGAATCTCCTCCGCACCCTCTCTAATCCAGGCAGCACCCTGATGAATCTCCTCCGCACCCTCTCAAAAGCTTCCACATCCTGGCTATAATGAGGTGACCAGAGCTGAACACAATATTCCAGGTGTGGTCTAACAAGGCTTTTGTGGAACTGCAACATTATCTCACAGCTCTTGCACTCAATCCCCTTCTAATGAAGGCCAACACTGGACACCTTCCTAACGACCCTATCAATTTACGCAGCCACTTTGGGAATCTACAGATGTAGAACCAAATATCCCTCTGTTTCACCACACTACCAAGAATCCTGCTGTTAACCCTGTATTCGAACTTCCAAAATGAATCACTTTGCACTTTCCTTTGTTGAGCTCCATCTGCCACTTCCCAGCCCAGCTCTGCGTCTTGCCAATGTCCCATTGCGGTCTATAACAATTGTTCACACCATTCACAACTTCACAAATCTTTCTTTTATCTGCAAACATACCAACTTCCTCATCTAAGGCATTCCAGAAGGTGCAGGTGTCTCAGCACAGATCTCTGAGGAACAACACTGGTCGTTGACCTCCGGGCAGAATACTCTCCATCTCCTGCTACTCTCTGCCTTCTATGGTCAAGATAATTCTGTACATACCCAGCCAGATTTCACAAGATCCCATGCCTCTAGACTTTCTGAATGACCCTATCATGGAGAACATTATCAAGCACCATATACACCACTGCTCTACTTTCATCAGCGTGCTTTGTCACATCCTCAAAGAATACAATTAGGCTCATGAGGCACAACCTGCCCCTCACAAAGCAATGCTGACTATCCCTAATCAGACTGTGTTTCTCCAACTGCTCATAAATCCTTGATCTAAGAATCCGCTTCGATAATTTGCGCACAACTGACATAAGACTATAATTCCCAGGGTTATCCCTACTCCCTTTCTTGAGCAAATGAATAACATTTTCCTGACTCTAGCCATCTGATACTGCTCCTGTAGCCAGAGAGGATGCAAAGATCATTGTCAAACATACAGCAATCACTCCCCTCACATCCCATGGTAACCTAGGGTACATCTTGATGAATCTCTTCTGCAAACTCTCCAAACCTACTTCCAGAACAGTACACAATTCTCCCAATGTGGCCTACCTAACGTTTTATACAGCTGTAACGTGTCCTGACTGATGGAGGCAAGTATGTTGTATGCCTTCTTTTCTTGTGTTGTGCTGCCATTTGCTGTATACATTCCTCTTCCATCTGACCTCTCAAGGTCCAGTACCTCACACTTGTCTGGTATAAACTTCAAGTGATATTTCTCTGCCAGCGAATCTCTATCCTGTTGTTTTCTCTGAAAATCTTCCTCACTATCCACATTTCTATCAATTATATAAAATGGTATCATATTTTCTGAAACTTTCCAAGCCACATCGATTTCATTCGAATAATATTTCCATAAATGTGTAATTTCTAGTGGTTACAACAATCATGTGTTATTACAGTATAGGCCATTCAGCCCGTTGAGTCCATACTAGCTCTCAGGCTATTCCCCTCAACCCCATTCCCCAATAGATTTCCTTGTTGTATATTATTTCACTTTAGCCCAATAACTGCCCCTCGATCCTCTTGCCACCCACCGTCAATTTACATTGATCAATTAATTTTCTGGCACACATTTTAGATGCGAGAGGAAACCTGAGTATCTGGGAAAATCCTCATGGTGGTAGGGAGAATGAGCAAACTCCACACAATCAGTACACTTGGTTATGAATGAACCCATGTTGTTCAACTTGTGCACCAGCAGCTATAATTGCCGCACTGTAATTCATCAGGTGAAGAACTACTGAATATTAATTCTTCATTGACTAATGCAGTTAAGGTAAACATGGTGCTCTTACACGACAATTTACTTCCCACTGAGCTGTTGGAGATGGCCTTTGCTGCTATCCCTACGTCTTTCACTGTAAGCAC
The DNA here is from genome assembly GCF_048418815.1 of Hemitrygon akajei. Taxonomy (NCBI): domain Eukaryota; kingdom Metazoa; phylum Chordata; class Chondrichthyes; order Myliobatiformes; family Dasyatidae; genus Hemitrygon; species Hemitrygon akajei. The sequence goes on along the minus strand of NC_133152.1, from coordinate 16,739,175 downwards.
GTATCAAGCAGAAACCAAGCCTCTGCAAAGCCTCATCTCAGATTGAGTTTTCAAACTATCAGAGCTCAGTTCTGTTAGAACAGAAATAGGCCATGCATTATAATGGCACAAAAAATTCAATTGGGTTACTCTGCTATGATCTCTTCAGGTCAGCAAAAGGCTTCAGCATATGTTCAGGAGCCTACTGAATGACTTTGAAGTCCAGAAAACACAACGAACCAGCTCACTATAATAGAAATGCAGGGCTTTATTTCCAATAGTTATTTGATAGCTGGTGGGTTATGTAAACTTACTTTGTGCCCTTCATTATCATTAATCTATTTTGTAATCTGTTTCATGATTGTGTTGGAATTGCTCATAAAGCCATTTTATAGGAACCTATTAAGCAGTGCACTATAAGACGAAATTAAAGCAATTGAAGAATATTTATTCCCTTTATGATTATGCTGCTTTCTGAGACTTCTAGGGCATGTCAGTGGACACAAGTTGGCAAGATTACCTGTGATATATCAGTCAGCTGAGTGGTAAGGCCAAAGAACTGATTGTGGACTTCAGATAGGGTAAGATGGAGGGATCAGAAGTGAAGAGAGTGAGTAAATTCAAGTTCCTAGTTGTCATCGTCTCTGAGTACCTAACTGGACCCAACATATCAATGCAACTATAAAGAAGTCAAGGCAATGGCTATATTTTATTAGGAGTTTGAGGAGATTTGGTGTGTCACCAAAACAATTGCAAATTTCTACGGATGTACCGTGGAGAGCATTCTGACTGGCTACATCTCCGTCTGTTATGGAGGGGGCGGGCGGTAGTGGGGGTGCTACTGCACAGGATTGAAGTAAGTTGCAGAGAGTTTTTAAATCAGCCAGCTCCATCATGGGCACTAGCCTCTGTAGTACTCAGGTCACCTTCAAGGAGTGGTGCTTCAGAAAAGTAGTATTCATCAAGAAGATCCTCCACCACCCAGGACATGCCCACTTCTCATTGCTACCATCAGGAAGGAGGTACAGGAGCCTGAAGGCCCACAGACTCAATGATTCAGGATCAGCATCTTCCCCTCTGTCATCTGATTTCTGAACGCACATTGAACCCATGAACACTACCTCACTTTTTGTTATTTCCTTTATGGCACCACTCAATTAATTTAACTATTTTTTATATATATTTTTTACCATAATTCACAGTTTTCTTTATTTCTCTATAAACATGTATTGTATTGCATTGCTGCTGCAAAGACAACAAATTTCACGATATATATCAATGATATTAAGCTTGATTCTGATTGTCAGGCAGTGCATTTGAAAACTCATGGGGATTGTAGGACAGTTCACATCCCTTCTATCTCAGAAAACAAGTTCAAAAACACAGGGGTTGCTTTCTCTTGAAATCTGTGTAATGTTTATAGTTGGGACCAGAATTCTAGTGAACTGAATATCTATAGAGGGAAATAAGATTTAAACTGTATAAGATGAGTTTTTCTCAATGAAGGAACATCTAGAATGCCAGATAGAAATATAGGGAAGCATAGATTGAAAATCTTCAGGATAAGGATAACTAGATTTTGTCAAGAAGGAACATAATTTATAAACAAGTAAATCTTTAAAAATTGGGTCTAAGGAATATAAAATGACAATAAGATAAATAGGTCCATTGGACTATTGTGGAAAATAAGGAAGTTAAAGTACTTAAATGAAGATAAGGCTTAAATGAGCTATATCTGATCGTGTGAAGTATTCAAGGTGAGTGAATTAAAATGCAGATAAGTAAAAATGCATATAATTTGATTGCGACTAAAATATTGGCTACTAGATGTTGAGGAAAGGCATGGAAAAAGGTAAAGAAGGTGGGGTGGATGAAGTCAGTGCATTAACGAAGAAGAATATTGGTTCGGAAAATTCAGATGTGGAATTGGTTTGGATGGAGTTCAACATTAAGGGATGAAAGACATCGATGAGAATTATCTATTGTTCTCCATGTAATAATGAATGCTATTAGTTGGAAATTAAACATCAATGCAGCAAGGGTACTACAGTAATCTTGGGTGATTTATTATAAATCAAATCAGCAAGGAAACCGTGCTGGAAGAGTTCCCACAGAGTGAATGGGATGCCGTTTTTGGACCTGTATTTTGAATAGTTATAGCCTAAATTGGCTTTGAGAAGGGTCATATTGTCTTTCCTCTTTCTCCCCAGCAAAATGTATCTTTCCGTAATGTTTCCAAATATCTTCTACCCTGAGACTATTAAGTCCCCAACACTGCCTTTTGTTAGAGCAATGTTCAACTATTGCCACCACAACATATTCCGGCATGGATTTTCATCCGTATAACTTGCTGGTTTTATTCACATTTCCATATTTGCATTCTATTCCTGGCTTCGTAATTCTTGTAGTCTCCTACCTGAAACTCTTTTACCTTCTGCTCTAATGCTGTCTGCCACTCCGAACTCTGTGTGCACTTTAAACTACTTTTCTACGGCTACAACCCAACTCCCATCCTCATGCTTAAGTGTTCCCTACCTACAGTCACAAACCTTCCCTTCTGAATAATCTCCATGGAACAAGCTGCTCCCACCCCCAAATCAGTCTTAATGCTCAAGAAGCCTGAATAGCTCTCTCCTCCACCCCATTTCAAAAAATTCCTGCTGAAATTTATAATGGCATCAGCTTCTTTTATATATAATTATATATAATATATATTACATATATAATATATAATTATATATAATTACTATTATATAACATTATTATTATAATTATATAACATAATTCCAGCTTGGTTTATATCACAACAGTTCACATGTTCAGGTGTCCAAATAAGATCTGTTTGTCGTTTTTGCAGTTGAAAATTACTCAATCTGTCCTGGCCCAGCCGCTTTTCCAAAGGTTTCCTTTAATCAGCACATTTTTTAATCCAATTAGCAGGGTATTATAGTTTAATTACTGTAATAAATATTTTGTATATGTAGGAGCCGAGTACCTGTTCTCTAACTGCTTTGTATTCTGTGTTGTGCATTTATTACGGTAATTAGTCACGAGTGAGGGTGTGGTAAAAGTGAAGGGAGTATGTTACGTATTCTTGCTTATTTTGGGGCAATTTGTGGAAATGGGGCCCACTCTCAGGGCCTCACGACCTGCTGTTTTTCAATATGCCAAGGACGCTGCCTAGAAGACTAGCGCGCCTTCAGGTGCCAGATATTCGTGGCTCCGGAGGTGGGCCGATTCGAGGTCGGTACCGCTGCCTGTTGTGTCATGGGAGTACACGGAAGATCGAAAGCAGCAAGCTGGCTGTTTGCTGTGTGCCAAGAGACCTGAGTTCTTTGGGCGCAGAGCTCAGAAAAAATGATGCAACAGACTTTTAACACCATAAATCGGCAAGTTCTTTTGTTATGTCTGCCCTTTCGCTATGAAATGGGGACACATCTTTTTCATTTATTAGGAAGAGAGGGAGCCTGTGGTAGGTCAAATTACCGGGTGAACGAGTAGTCTTTGGAGTACTGCTAGTCTATGTTTTTATTGATGCCTTGCTGCATGCTTGAGTGCTCGGTGGGGGGGGGGGGGGTGCCGATGCTTTTTTGCTGGTGGGGAGGGGCCTCATCGCTTTGCTGCTGCTTGTGCATGAGCGGGGGGAACTGGGGGGGTACTCTGTGGATGTTTGCGAAGAAAAAGAATTATCTGTTTATTTCCTGAGTCCATGGCAAATTTATCTAGTTATATGGACAAGAGAAAGCATTAATGAAGGTAGGAGAAATCCACAAGGATGGTCCCAAACTAATGACTACTGAGAAAAAGGAAAGCCTCAAAATTTAATATCTGCTTTGGTTTTAAATGACTCTGCTTCTTTTCATGCCTGTTCTACGTGAAGCTCACTCTGTATATTGACTGCACTTTGTCTGACGAAAGTTAGTTCTTTAATCATTTATGTTTAATTTATTTATGATGACACAGAGTGGAAGAGGCCCTTCCAGCCCTTTGAGCGGGGTGCTGCCCAGCAATCACCTGATTTAATTCTAGCACAATCACAGGAAAGATTGTGCCTTTGGACTGTGGGAGGAAACCGGGGCACAGGGAGAACACACAGGCAGCGGTGGGAATCGAACCAGGGTCGGTGGTACTGTAAACCATTGTGCTAACCACTATGCTACAGGGCTACCCCATTCTTGCACCTAAATTCAGGATTCCTTACGCAACTATACTGAGGATTCCTTGAAGCAACTGAAAAGGGCTGCTCACCACTATCATCTTAAGGGGAATTAAGGGTGGGCAAATTATGAAGATTTTACCAATGGTAACCATGACAAGTAAATGAGTAAAATAAAAAAGTTAGTATACTGTACTAACTTATTGAAATCTCAATCAATAATAGATTTTTTCAACATCATTTATACAAACACAGTTCTATAGAGCATCAACACGAGGAAATCTGCAGATGCTGGAAATTCAAGCAACACACACAAAATGCCGGAGGAACGCAGCAGGCCAGGCAACATCTATAGGAAGAAGTACAGTCGATGTTTCGGGCCGAGACCCTTTGTCAGAACTAACCTTAAACGTTAGTCCTGACGAAGGGTCTTGGCCCGAAACGTCGACTGTACTTCTTCCTATAGATGCTGCCTGGCCTGCTGCGTTCCACCAGCATTTTGTGTGTGTTGCTTCTATAGAACATACTGGTCGGGCTACAATTGGAGTTTTATGAGCAGTTCCGTTTGCCTCATTAGGGAAAGGACACGCGGCTTTGCAAAGCTTCAGGAGAGGTTTACCAGGATGCCGCCTGATTAGCGAGCCCGAGCTAAATAGAGAGATTAGACAATTTTGGACTGTTTTTTTTCAGGAGCATCAGAGGCTGAGGGGAGACCTGATAGAAGTTCATAAAATTATGGGAGACAAACTAGGCTACACAGCCTGAATCTTTCCCCGGGATAGAAATATTGAATACGACAGAACATGCATTTATGGTGAGCGGTAGAAGATTTAAAGTGGTATGCAGTGCAAGTTTTTTACACAGGCTTCCAGTGTTAACAGTGAAGACAGATATGATAATGAGATTTAAATAGGTACATGAATATGCAGAGAATAGAAAACCTTGGACCACGTGCAGGCCAAGGAGTTTAGTTTAATTTGGCATCATTGTCAGTACAGTCACCATGGGCTGAAGGGCCTAACCCTGTGCTGTACTGCTCTATGTTCTAAATAAGGCAGCTAAAGGACCTGGAGGTATTTCTCTGTCTCCATGGACTGAGTAAATAGCTAGAAACTCCTTGAGAGATTTTGTACATTCATGTTATTGCAAAATAAGATCATAACACCATAAGGTACAGGAGCAGAATTAGGCCATTTGGCCCTTCACATCTGTTCTGCCATTTCATCATGGCTGATCCAATTTTCCTCTCGGCCCCAGTCTCCAGCCTTCTCCCCGTATTCCTTCATGCCCTGACCAACCAAGAATCCACCAACCTCTGCTTTAAATATACATAAAGTCTTGGTCTCCACAGCTGCCTGTGGCAAGAATTCCACAGATTCACCACCCCCGACTAAATAAATTCCTCCTCGTCTCTGTTCTAAAAGGATACCTCTCTATTTTGAAGCTGTGTCCTTTGGTCTTAGACTGTCCCACCACAGGAAACATCTTCTCCACATCCACTCTGTCAAGGCCTTTTATCATTCGATAGGTTTTAATGAGGTCACCCCTCATTCTTCTGAATTCTAGTGAATACAGGCCCAGAGCTCTTCATATGACAAGCTTTTCACTCTCAGAATCATTTCTGTGAACCACTTTTTAACCCTCTCCAGTTTCAGCACATCCTTTCTAAGATAACGGGACCAAAACTGCTCACAATACTCCAAGTGAGGCCTCACCAGTGCTTCGTAAAGTCTCAACATTACATCCTTGATTTTTCACTCGAATGCTAACCTCGCATTTGCCTTCCTCACCACACACTCAACTCGAAAATTAACCTTTAGGAAATCCTGCACAAGGACTCCCAAGTCCCTTTGTGGCTCACTTTTCTCTATTTTCTCTCCATTTCAAAAGGAGTCAAACCTTTCATTTCTTCTATCAAAGTGCATGACCATACACTTCCCAACACTGTACTCTATCTGCCTTTTTTTTGTCCATTCTCCTAATCTACTGAGTATGCCCACAAGAAAATAAATCATGTTGATAATTATGTGCTTTGCTAATAAATTTACGTTGAACTTTGAACTTTCTATGTCACCATTTCATGTTGCCAGTGGGTGAGGCTATTCTGTACAGGTGATAGGTCACAAAAACCACAAACCTAGAGGATTAATGGTCTCTGTTTGTGACTGTACAGTTCAGATATTAACTACTTCCTCACCTTGTGGGAGTATACTGTTTAATTGCTCAATTATAATGTGAGATGTGGTTCAGGCTGAATCGTTTCAGTCTCTATGCTCTTTCAAATCTTGTTGCAAGTTTTTAACACACAGAGGTGCACATGCACGAGTACATACACCCCCTCTCTCTCTCTCTCTTTCTCTCTCTTTCGCTCACTCTCTCTCTCTCTCTCTCTCTCACACACACACACACACACACACACACACACACACACACACACACACACACACACACACACACACACACACACACACACACACATACCCTCACATACTCAGTTTTGCAAGCTCCCTCAAAAAAACGGGGAAATCACAGGAGATGGTTTCAGTCTAGAAACCTGTCAAAAGTAGTAGGAAAAATGACCAGAACTGTGAAAACGGCCTTTAACAAAATGATATACTGTCTTGAGGAAGGCAGTGAGTGTAAATACCAGCAGGCCATTAATCTACATTCTCACACTGTTCACTGTGAGAATCAGAAGATCAGGCCTCTCCAAACCAGGATTTTACATTGCTTTCCTCTATAAACTTTCAGGGGCAAAACAATAGCAAAGAGGACACGGTCATTAGGGCATGACCTGTGTAACCACAGCAAGGACAGCCTCCTCCAGCATCTGAAGCTCACACATCATTCCACCATACCCTGGCTGCTTCTCAGTCCCCTTGCAGTAGCCATAGCAACGGGGTAGTGTGGCAACAGAGACACCAAGTCGTAAACTTCACTTCCTGCCTTCAGACTAGACAACCTTTCGTCCAGAATTGCAGTAAAGCTTTAATTATTGTTGGATAGTACCGCAATAGGATGATAGGAGCTGGAAGGCGTCCTTCTATTTAATAATTGGCAAAGTCTTAACCCATTGCATCAGATTTTATGTCAAGGCTTATACCTTCAGCCAATGAAATCTTCAAAACTCAGGGAAAAATCTATGCCAGTGCTGGAAAAATGCAGATCTCTAACTTCCCCGCCCAATGTTCTGTGAATCTCTCCAATGCCTGCATAACGTCCCCCTAAGTGACAGCCTTTTGTTTGACTTTGGTGACTGACTTCCTATATTTTTGCCACTGGCTGGCTGTGCTGTCTGTTGTCCGCAATGAGTGATTGACAGGTTTGCCCATAATCCTGAGTGCCATGAAGGTCTGTGGAAGCAGCTGCCGGCATCCAGTGTGGGATCAACGGTACGAGCTACAGAGAGAGAGAGAGGGAAAAATAGAAAAGAAAATATGACTAGGGCCTTTCTCTTTGAAGAAAAGGAGGAAGAGAGGTGACTGGATAGAGATGCATAAGCTGATAAGAGGTGTAGAAAGAGCGGTCAGCCAACAACTTTTTCCCAGGGCAGCAATGGCTAATATGAGAAGGCATAATCTTAAGGTGGTTAGAGGGGGTGTCAAAGGTGTTGTTTTTTATACTGAAAGTGGTAAGTGTGTGGAACGCACTACTGGAGTAGAGGCAGATACATTAGAGACATTTAAGAGACTCTTAAATTGTCATATGGATGAAAAAAAATGGATGACAACAGTGGAGGGAAGGACTAGAATGATCTTCAAGTAGGTTAAGTGATTGGCACAACATTGTGGGCCGAAGGGCCTGTACGGTGCTGTTCTATGAAAATCACTTCCACATCACATTTAAGAAGATCCCCAGCTTTTATTTATTCACCAAGTTCAGAAGAGGGGTTCCCAACCTGGGGTCCACAGACATCTTGCTCAATGGCATTGGTCCATGGCATAAAAAAGGTTGGGAACCGTTGGTTTAGAAGATACCCGAGGAAGAATTTTTTTCACCCAGAGGATGGAACACACTGCCTGAGAAGGCGATGGAGACAGAGACTCTCACAATATTTAAGATGCATTCAGACAAGCACAAACACTTGAGTCATCATTTAAGCTACAGAATGAATGCTATTGAATGTGACTAATGTTGGATGGTGGGTAAGGACATGATGGGTCAAAGGTCGCAATTCTGTGCCGTATGACTGTAAGCAACACACACAAAACTTCTTTCCTGCAGCTATCCAGCTTCTTAACAGAACTCACTCTTGTTGTAATACCATAACTGGCCTTGCACAACATCCGTTAAATGGTCTTCTCCACTCTCCTTGTTCTGTTGATAATCATTCAGTCTGTTCATACGTTCACATTTATTTAAGTTTGATTATAGATGCTCACCACTCTGCTAATTGTCGATTTCTCATGGCTATTTGCACTATTGTTTTGTAAAGTGTTAATTGCTATTGTGTTGTCTGTTATGGTATTGTCCTGTATTTTATGCCTAGCACCAAACCACAATCAATTCTATTATGTTCCACATAATGGCAACAAAATGATTCTGATTCTGGTTGTTTATCAGTCTGCATTATTTAGAGTTTTTCATAAATCCTATTGTATTTCTTTATTTTCCTGTAAATGCCTGCAAGAAAATTAATCTCAAGGCAGTAAATGGTGATATACACATACTTTGATAATAAATTTACTTTGAACTTTGATTAGACAATCATAGAGGTTCATCTCCTTACCCAGTGTGGCCCATACGTGTGAGCTCAGAAACTCTGCAAGGTGGATAATAGTTATGTGGATAATAGTTCGTGGGCAATTAGGGATGGGCACTAATTCCTGGTCTAACCAGTGATGTCCTTTTCCCAAAGAACAAATAAATAAGAGGCAGGGTAGAAATCTTTGAACGCAATGTTCCTAGTCAACTGGGGAGATCTGAGAATGAATGAGAGCAGAAATAGAGGTGTGAATTTGATATGTGCCACCAGTATTAACATTCAATTGTAACACCTCTGCAACTTGAGACATACCATTAGGTGAAGAATGAACTTCCCTCCCAGAAATGTCTGGTTTACACACACTTCAAAATTTTGTACGGTTGGTCATAAACTACCATTTCCTGAAAGCTCTGAGTCTTAACATTTGGCAGCATGAGTCTTTTTTGGCATTTGGCAAAAGGATGACTTGCATTATTCAGAAGTTGTTGTCCAGTGATAAACACTGGAAGGAGACATTGTTCTAAACCTTCACTTTCACGTCAGGCCACGTTAAAAAATTCCGTCAAAGGAAAACCAGGAACACAGCATGTCTATTAATATTGGAGATTCTCTTCCGAAAACAATTTAGTTTGGGCATTACTTACTTACAGTTCTTACTGCCCATTTTTACGCCACTGATGTTTAGGGCAGCAATGCATTTTCTCTATCTCAGGGCTTCCTTCACCACGTCAGTAGCTTCCTCTCGGTTTACACTACTGTCAGTCATGCAAGTCCCAGGTGGAGACACAGGAGTACCATCAGACTCAGATGCAGAGGATTCTTCAATGCTGTTTCCATTTCAGTTTTATCTTACCAGTCAGGGATGTTATCCCTGAGCTGAACCCCTGAACCCTGATAGGTAGTCTGGCCTCTACTCTTTGACCTGTTTGTCATAGGTGACCTTATCAAGAGTCAAAGCATGAAGTCCTGACTCCAGCCAACACAGCTCTCTGGGTCATTTGCAAGCTTCCAAACCCTATGACAAAGTTGTGCTTCTCTTGCAGGAGTTTGGATATTATTGGAGAGTAAGTCAGGGAGTGGGTTGATCCTTTCCCATATTATCTGATTTGAGTGAACTAGATGTGAGTTCGGGTAGGTGGAGCTTGACAGCCTGGGAAGGCAGTCCGTCTAAGAGAGGGAAAACTCTGATTTCAAACCTCCGCTGCCTTGCAGCCAAACCCACTCACGGGAAAGGCTTTGGGAGTAAACCCTGAGGACAAATCCGGAGCTGGTCCCTAAGGCAGTCCGACGTTGTCTTCAACCTCACTCTGGCAACTCCTGCGACGACACTGGTGCCAAGCTGTATCGTCCCTTGCCCTTCCCTTGGACAACATCGGTGGCGTGGAGAGGGGAGACCTACTGTTTTGGCAACTGCCGGTCTTCCATACAACCTTGCCCAGGCCTGTGCCCTGGAGAGGATACTCCAGTAGACTTTCCAGGCACAGATCCATGGTCTCATGAGACTAATGGACACCACCAAGATGTGAAGACTAGGGGATGAGTTTAAAGGGAAAAGATGGTGTGCTCAGGTTGTGGACAGAGAGTTAAAAATTAGCAATGAAATGACTGGAAATGTTGAAGAAGGTGGCATGAGGAAATGGAGTCAAAGAATGCAAAGCAGAAGCAGTAAACAGGTGCTGGAGGACCTGGGTAGGTTGAGCAGCATCTGTTTCAGGTCAAAACCTTGCATCCGGACACTGACAATTCCTTTCCTCCTGTAGATGCTGCTCAGCATGCTGAGTTCCTCCAACAAGTTGTTGCTTCAGATTCTAACAGCTGCAGTGTCTTGTATCTCCAATGCACTGCAGGAAATGTGGCTCCAAGGATGCAATAAGTAAGAAGGGGGAAGAAGAAATAGAGGTATGGGAAGCAGGGAATACACAATACAGAGAAGGTATGGGAGCAAGATAAAGATTTCAACAGTGTCTTTCAGACATATTGATAAATAGGACATTTGAGAGAATCACGTAGCTATATTTCAAGATAATCTACATTACATCAGAGAAAGAAAGAGTTTAAAGGTGTCAGATTAAAGTGCAAGCAAGTCAGTATGCAGTCTATTTATCAGCAGATCCAATGGCTTGCTTTTAAACTTTATTTCTTATGTAGTTCTGTGATTGAAGAGGCAATATGGACTGGGAGAGGTGGATAAAAACGAGCAAAAGGATATGTACAGAATGGAGGATAGCACTTGGAATATGGTGAGACATCAGCGAGTGTGGTAAGAGAAGTGGAAGGGTGAATGAATGTGAGGGAAGAAACTAATTGCAAGAAACACTGGACAAGGGAAGTAAACTTAACAAGTGGACAAGATACAGAAGGGTTTTGAAGGATGCAAATTAGCAATGTAACAGAGCTAAGCCTGACAAGTGCTGGAATTGAATAAATAACATTGGCATTTGTGTTGTGCTTTGCTACACCAAAATCAAATGCCTGATGTTACCTAGGCAAATGTGGCAGTCTGGTAACACACAGCAAGGTCCCACAGCTAGGTGGCATTTTTTAAATCATTTCAGATGAATAATAGAAGATTACACTGAAGTAATTTTCTGTGTATCTTTAAATAACTCCACGGTATTCCTAACAGCCACTTGAACAGAGAGAATATGGGTTGTAGACAAACAATTCACATGGAAGAATATGAGGGAACTGTTCTACAGCAAGCAAAAGTGAGTTGAATTATCAATAAGCTCAATAAATCTTGGTGTAAATGGGGAAATAACCTCACTTTCCACGGCTTACATTGTAGCATAAGGAAAAATAATACTATTGGCTTTGAAAAGTCAGAAAAAAGCTCTAGAGTGCTAGAATTCTTCAAGTAGGCAAAAGAGTTACCAATATTTAACAGGTCAGGCAGCATCTGTAGAAAGAGAATCAGAATTAACATTTCATTTAAGACCTTTTCTCGGAATTTAAAAAGTGTGATAACTGTTTTCCATGACCTGTAAAGTAGCTGGCACCTTGACCTGGCAATACAGAGCTGAGACCTCATTAATATTATCTGAGTGAGCTCTCAGTGTGCGTCCCAATGCACATTCTACAAAAGCAGGTATCCCATTAGAGATGAGATGACGCAGAACATGAGGTTTGCCATGAACACCACTTAAGGATCTGAACAGATTCACCCGTTCTTCATACTGTGGGAGGCTACTTCCGCATGGTCCTGACAAAGAACAATCCAACCAAGACCTCAACAGTGGAACAGGCGGACGAAGTTACTTCGAACTCAATGGCTGTGAAGGCGGATTAAGGCTGCAACAAATCCATCGGCTCCAATCGTCGTGGTTTCCATGGCATCGGAATCAGTTGGTTGATTTGTGAAGTATCGTGTGCTTCTTGGAGTCCAACATCAACTACACGTTAAACAAGTACACGCACAGGTGTCTTCGCTCTGTGATAGATCAACGGAACGGAGACTGTCCTCCTCGACTTCGAGGGATAGCCATGACGACAACTTCTGCAAATAACTTAAGACGTTCTAGAAGCTTTTCATGTTAAAGGGATCAACTACATCCCAATCATTAAGCCTGGGATACTTGAATGATCACCTAATTCACTGGAGGGGTGAGCAATATAAGTTTCACTTTGAACACATCACTTTGACGCACAAAGTTAGCTCCTTTTACATCCATAATGTGGGCTCAGTGAGGTGAAATTTCTACTCCTTGCTCTCTCTTGTTTTGTACTTCTTAAACAATAGTGCACAGGCCAAGTAGGACCCAATAAGCACAATGCCAGAATTTATGTGAGAACTGACACACACTGTTTTATAAATAGCCATATGGGAAGCTGTGTGGATGCAGCTCACAAAACACATCAAGATCTCATTACAAGTGTGATCCACAATGGCACATAGGTTGGCTGCCGCTCTAGCTGATGGACTGCAGTATTAAATCATAAATTCAGATTAACTTTGTATTCGTTGTTACTAATTGCAGTAAAAAAGCTAAGGAATTACTACACTAAAATAGATCAGTAAGATCATTAATGATTACAATACTTGTTATGTACTTCCACACATGCAGGAGGAGGCCTCCTGTGTGCCTCGAGCATTCTCCACCATTTAATAAGATCATGTTTGATTCCTGCTTGTAACATCGACACCCCATTACCACCTGCCCCTAGCAGTCATGCGTTCTATTACTTTGATAAGAATATACCTGTTTTCAAAATTTCCACAGTCCCTCCTGTCACTACCCTTCAAAGAGAGTTCTTAACACTTAGAGCCAACTGAGAGAAAAGGAATTGTCCTTGACTTAATGATGACCCTTTTTTTCCCGTAAGTAGTGGCCATTAATTCTGCAGTCTCCCACATGAGGAAACATCTTCCTCAGGCCCACCCTTTCAAGACCCCTCAGAAATTTAGACATTTTAGTTAAGGTCTTTTTTTTTTAATTCCAGCATAAACAAGCCTGGAGTGTCCAAAACCTTATAGAATAAACCACCCACTTCAGTTGTCAGTGCACAAAATGGTTGGGGAACTCAGTGGGTCAAGGCAGCATCTATGGAGGGAAATGGGTAGTCTGCATTCCAGATGAAGGACCTTGAGCCCAATTGTTGACTGTCCATTTCCCTTCACATCTGACCCACTGAGTTCCTCCAACATCTTGTGTGCTGTTCCAGATTCCAGCATCTGTTGTCCCTTGTGTCTCCATTTCAGATGTCAGTCTAATAAAATTTTTTCTGAACTGCTTCTGATGTAATAATATGCTCTGTAAGTAAAGGGACCAATGCAGATCAGTACTTAACTTCAGTCCTTCTATGCAGAAGAGTGAAATTCTACAATTATATTGGTTCCCTTTTACAACTTGTCTAGCTGTTTCAATGACCTAGAGACCAATTTATTGCAGTGCTGCACAGTGCAACGAGCATGCTAAGTACAGAAATAAGTATTACCAACTCTGGTTACATTGCTCTGAAAAGCTGATTGCAGCGTGTTTGTGAACCTGAGGCAACTTTGGTGCTGGATGTACGTCAAATGAAGTCACTGTTAATGCACTTACCCATTTGAACTACTGTTAGCCTGGCTGTAATCATTGCTGGTCACTCCACAGCATTCACATTTTCATTGAGCAGTGTTGTGCTGCCCCTGACCACCCCCCCCCCACACACAAGAAGTATGTCGCATTCTTCTATTCTTGGGATTTCCTTCCCACCCACTGATCTTACCTCATGAATCTATATTTGGGTCAGACCTTTGACCAGAACCTCCCCTATCCCATTCCCGATGCTGTGAACATTGGTTCCGTTCCTGGCTGCTAACCCTACGCACCAATGCCTACCACCCCATGGACTGACTGATCTTCCATTCCCCAGACCTCTCTCCCTCCCCTGCACTCCCAAGTCTAACCCTTGGCTCCAGCCGGCACACATTCTTTCTTGTCCTGGGAAGTACACAAACAGAAGTTTATAACACTAATTCTGTGGCATCTGCGAACCCACTAAAGGTCATAGCAAGCTTAAAATGACCGTATAGTTTTCCTTTATGGGTACAATATAATTTATGGTCCAACAAGATTTAGTTCATATTCCTCCAAGAGGACCACAACCATGTCAAGGTTTGGAGGCTTACGTTCCTCAATGACCTGGAGAGTTGTGTTGTGTCTTGGCTCTTGGTGGGGTCGCCCATGCCAAACAGGTCAAAGGGTAGAGGTCAGACTAAGAGTGGCCTACCAGTCCTCTAGCTCCGGGGGTTCAGCTCAGAGTTAACAACCCTGACTGGTTAAATGAAATTGTTCTGGAAAAAGCAATGAAGAATCCTTCTAGAGCTGTGTGCAACAGAGGTGGAGGGCCTTCATTGCTGCCCTTAACGCCAGTAGCATAACGGACAGTAAGTAAGTGGATCACATTGAGCACGTGGGAAAGTGAGAAAAATAATGAATAGTATCTACAAATAATAGTGTTCAAGTTATTACACAAGAAAAGCAACTTCCAGATTTAATCAAAATTGTCACACAACATGGCTGTCATCTAGTTATCACAATTGTTATATGACTAAGAAGTCATATCTGCAGCAATAAACAATCTCTTGCTCATTTTAGTGCCTAGACCAATTATATGGACTATCATGACAGCGGAATTTTATTGTTATGGATAGAATGAGAAAAGTTAAGTGACTTGTACTGTTCTTTTGATTTAAGCAAAGAAGTTAACACATTGAACCAGTTCAGAAAAAGCTTATGAGATTGATGCCTGCGATGAATGCTGGAAAGGGTGTGGAAGGTATACTCGGGACAAGGAAAAAATATAGTGCCTGCAGCCGTAAGGCTGATAAATTAACCACCAACAATTCCATCGCACTGACTGTCAAAAGACTGAGAGTGGAATGCTTTTCTTCTGCTCCATTCTAGGAAGAAGAAATAAAACATTCTCATTTAAATTCATCATTTCAGAATCTCTCAAAGCGCTTTCAGCCCATGAAGGACATTTGAAATGTAGCCACTGTTGTAATGTAAGAGTCACTTAATGATGACTCAGACTTAATTGTCCATTTCCCTGTCCAGCTGAAGGGATTGAGGAAGCTGCAGCGTGTTTTTTTTTTAAGAGAGCACAGCTGCATCTGAATCAAAGTGAAATACAGGGGAGGTGAAATACAAGGGGGTGAAATCGAGATTCTGAGGGCTAATTGTTCGAGATTTCAATTCAGACCCTGGTAGATGTGGCCTTTTGGCTTTACGCTGGAGCCACAGGGAACTCCCTGGACAGATCCTGCAAACAAGTGAAAATAAATTCAGAATTAACTTCTTCCCCTGCCCCTCCTAAAAGGTACTAGCAATGTCCGATAGCAGTTGTATTTAGTACATCAGCAACTCACAGGGCTCATTCTAATTATTCCCCCATTTTTGCAAGTGTTGAGCATATGTATATGCAGCTGGAGAGTGAGTAGGGTCCAATGGAATTCTACTGGCTGTAACCAGGTAACGGCCATCACTATGGGAAACAGGCAGATGACCATGTCTTTTATTCCAGTGCGGTTTATTAGGTTGAGTAAGTGCAGGCTGTCTCTCAGAGTCCTGCTTTGACGCAGTCAGATAATTTCTCACTGGAAACTGTATCCCAAGTTACCTATACTTTGTGGTGTCAGCAGTGATGGTTGACACATTCTGTACTGTGCGAAGACCGCAAGCAACCTTCCTCTGCACAACTGCCCTCTGAGTAGTCTTCACCCTTTTTTTAAGATGCATAAATTAATTCAAATTGGCTTTCCCTTGGTCAGCAATTGTGCTATTTGTGGAATGCACCTTAAAATATTTTCAGGACAATAGTCTGTTCATTACTTATGTTTCCTTGTATTAAACTCTTTCTGAAGAAATCGGGATTTTTCTTTCGCAGCAAGATAACATAGCACAAGCAAACAGTGATGCTTTTCACATCACCCAAACAGGAATTCCTGTGAAAAAGGAATGATTTACCTGCCCTGTCCTCCCCTTGCCAAGGGGAACGGTGCAGGGATAGAATGGTTTTGGCAAATGGTGCAGAACAGGGGATGGACCAGGAGTTGCTTTGTTGCTGTTGACAAAGAACCTAATGAATATCAATTCTTAACACCCAATAAAAATGGCAACAAACTCTGGAATCCAGAATTGTTCAAAAAATATAAGGTGAAAGCTCTCAAGAAGATGAGGATAAAGAAGTATTCTTTGCCTCAAGTAACATAAAATCTATTATTAATCACAGGTCCACACGGGTATTTATACACCACACACCGGCCCCCATACTTACATTTCACTCAATCTGTTCCTTTTTTCCTTGGGATTTTGTCATACATGTTTTAAGTGCAGCTTATACACAACAATCCCGTATTTTGGTGGGTTCCAGATTCTGACCACTACGTATTCATATCTTACTTATATATTTCTAAATGCAACCGAAGTCCAGGTGTGGACCCAGGTTTATTGGTATTTACCCCAGGAGAGCAATAACCCTCTTCTCCTGCAGCCCACAGGTTCTTATAACTTCCTTAATTAGCTTCATGGAAGTCTATCCTTTCACTTTAGTGAAACCACCATCCTCTGACAAGATGTAATGGGAATAATTCTCAGAACAGGATGGAACATGGGGCTTGGTCTCCCAGGATCATTCAACGAAACACATTTTGATACCCAAACCATCTCCCAGAGGAGACAAAAATACTAACAGAGGAGAAGAAGGAAACCAAGTGAGGGAAGTTCAGCTGGATTCAAGTGAGCACAGTATAAATCCAATGGACCTACAAGCTAGAGCCCCTCTTGTTTTCATCCAAAACTGCAAGCAAGGTGAAACTATTCCATCTGCCAAACATATCTTTCTTCAAAACAGGCACAGCGGCATACTATAAGCCCTGATGTACTTTGATAAGTTTACCAGCATGTCTGATACTTATACTAATAGTCATTAGTGACAATGAAATGATAATGAATGAGGGGAATGAGGAATTCATATGTAAATATTCATTCATAACAAAATAAAAACTGTGCTGAAATAAACTGGGTCAATCGGGGCCAGGCTGAAAATGAGCCTCAAACAGTTCACTATAGGTTAGGCTCAGGTTTCTAGTAATGGCAGATCTGTATGTTTGACCAGAAACCTGAGCCCATACTCAGGAAAAACTTGGCATCTGGGCAGGCTTTTCTTGTCTGCTACTGACTCAGCAACTTTGGGCGAGGCTTCCAATTCGCCAAGGTAGGGTTAGCTTAGGCCAAGCCCAAGAAGAAAATTGAACCGAGGCCAGTTCCCACATTCCTTTTACCTTGTTAACCCTCCCACTGATCCATTAGTTTGTGTACAGTAAATCCCCTCACACACTGGAAGCCATTTGAAAGTCTATGACAGATAGGGGCATGTCAGACAGGGTTTGTCCCCTTAGATTTTCTATTTGAGAGTTAGCCAAGAGCAACGCTTGCTATAGAAGTTACGCTGCATGCTGATATCACAGTAAGCTACTGTAATATCATTGAGACTTGTTAATTCCACTCTTTCAATGCTCTCAGGCAATGTGAACTAATCTGACTGTAATACTCCCCCCCACCATCCTATTCTCTCTTTTTCCTCCAATGTGCAGCTTGTCTCAAATTCAGTCTTATTGTTCTTAGTGTTCGAGTAAGTTAGAACATACTTGCTTACAAAGTTTCATCAGATTTCAAACATCTCCAGACCGTGTCCTCCCTGACCCGAAACCATTGGAAGGTGAGGTAGTCTTGGTATTGGTGGTATTCTACACAGTAACAAAGAGCAGGAAATTGGGCTAATTTAGCAGCTCCGTCATCTGAATTAAACTAAACCCTCTTCCAGTTTATAGAAACATGTTGGTCTTGGGATCTTACTAGTCCACATATTTAATTTGAATTTACTACAAAGAAGCATGACTCGGTTTGGCAGTTGCTCTGCTCGTGACTCCAAGAAACTGCAGAGCATTGTGAAAACAGCTCAGTACCTCACGGAAAACAGCCTCCCCTCCATGAATTCTGTCTACATTCCTTGCTGCTTCAGCAAATTAACCAGCATGATCAGAGGTCCCACCCATCCCAGACATTCTCTCTTCTCAACCCTCTCATTGGACAGAAGATTCTAAAGCCTGAGATCATGTACCGTCAAGTTCAAAGGCAGCTTCTACCCTTAGATTGCTGAATGTTTTCCTTGTACGATAAGATGGACTCTTGACTTCACAATCTAGCTCATTGTGACTTTGCACCTTACTGTACTATCTCTTTACTGTAACGCTTTATTCTACACTCTGTCATTGTCTCACCATGACCTACCTCAATGCATTGTTGAATTACATTGATCTGTATGGACAATATGCAAGACAAGCTTTGCACTGTACCTTCCTACATGAGACAATAATAAACCAACTTACCAGAGCTTCTGCAATATGGTCAGGGTTATTTTTTAATTAGCCAAGAACTGTTTGTCTTCCTTGTTGAATAATAAAATTGTTGCCTTTCAGATCATTTCTTTTCTGTTAACATAAACTAGACATGACAGACTTGTGACTCCAAAGGCAGTACACGTATGATGATTGACCCACCAGTCTTCCTCATGCTGGATCTGTCATTGGGTTTAGACTTGATCTATAAGGCTCTGAACTATTCTGGAAGCCAAGTGAAAATCAAAACAAAAATGCAGTTACTAAACTATCTAGCATATATAATATAATATTGATATAATATAATATAATATATATATAATTTTTTTTAATTTTTATTTTTTTCCATTTTTATATTTTAAGATCAGTTTTTTTCAGCTTTATTAATTGTATACATATTAATCTGTTGAAGTTTTGTATCATTTTATAGCTGTTGAAGATTATATATCAATAAAAAGATTCTAAAAATGAATATACATACATATAAAACATCAGGCAATGCTGGAAATACTCAGCAGGTCAGGCAGCATCTATGGGAAGAGAAATGGACTCAGAACTGGCAAAGAGGCTTTGATCTGAAGTATTGACTCCTATTCTCTTCACACAAATATTGCTTGAGCAGTTCAAGCCAATAGGAGAGTTATATTCAAACAGATAGAAGGACTATCTGAAATCCAAGCAGCTACTGTGGGCGGCACACTGCAGCGTAGTGGTTAGCGTGATGCAATTGCAGCGCCCATGACCCACGTTCAAATCTGTAAGTAGTTTGTGATTTCTTCCCCCGACTGCACGGGTTTTCTGGGTGCTCTGGTTTCCACCTACGTTCCAAAGGTGTACAGGTTAGTAAGTTAATCAGTCACATAGGGCAGTGAGTGCTCATTGTGCTGCCTCTCTAAAAACAAACTAAACTACATGCTGTTTTCTGGTCAACTGAATCCATGAAGGCATTCAGTATTTTCGAAGGTACTCATATTACCAACTGACACCCACGATGCCCAGACTGAGAGAAATCTTTGAGCAACAAAAAAAAAATCCATATCTTCACTACATCTACTTTTGGAATCACTTCAACATGGCAATGGGTTTCCACATTTTTCAATTACCCAAACACCAAAAATGGTAAAGAAAACTGAAGTCCAAATCAATTCCAATCCTGATCCTTTTGCTTGAGGAAAGACAGGTTGGAAAGACTTGGAACACCTCACTTAAATCTGTCTATGATCTTCAACCCAGACATTAATTCAGATTCAGTTTATTGTCATTTAGAAACCACAAATGCAAGGCAGTTAAAAAATGAGACAACGTTCCTCCAGAATGATATCACAAAAGCATAAGACAAAACAGACTACACTAGAAAATCCACATAACGTTTGGCAATCCCCAATCCAGAGTCCGGAGAGGCTGCTGCGTATTAATAGCGTGCTACCGTCTTAGCGCGTTCCCCAGAAAGGAGCTCCAAATCCACCAGACAAACAAGACCAAAAATTAAAGCTACAAGACCTGCACAAAACCACATAGTTACAACATATAGTTACAACAGTGCAAACAATAGCATAATTGATAAAAAAACAGACTATGGGCACAGTAAAAATAGTCCAAAGATGTTAAAGATAATAATAAAGATAAGATAACTAAGATAATAATATCACCACTATGATTTCCAAATTTTGACCTGATTTCCCAAAATCTAAAATCTTACAGTCTACTCTAGGAACAGCCTGGAGGAACATTTGATTCCCGGATTAAGCAGTTTCCTGACTTCTGGATTCACTTCAGGATAGAAGTTAGGGCCAAGATGCAGGACTCTCCCAAAAGTGAGCAGAGAACCCAGTAAGGTTCCAAGTCAAGCAGGCCATTGGGCTGCCATGTTAAATCATATGTTACCTGTAGGCTAGATGGATATGTCAGGCACTTCCCAGCATCTTTAACAGACAGACAGACAGACAGACATACTTTATTAATCCCGAGGGAAATTGGGTTTTGTTACAGCCGCACCAACCAAGAATAGTGTAGAAATATAGCAATATAAAACCATAAGTAATTAAATAATAAGTTAATCATGCCAAGTGGAAATAAGTCCAGGACCAGCCTATTGGCTCAGGGTGTCTGACACTCCGAGGGAGGAGTTGTAAAGTTTGATGGCCAGAGGCAGGAATGACTTCCTATGACGCTCAGTGTTACATCTCGGTGGAATGAGTCTCTGGCTGAATGTACTCCTGTGCCTAACCAGTACATTATGGAGTAGATGGGAGTCATTGTCCAAGATGGCATGCAACTTGGACAGCATCCTCTTTTCAGACACCACCGTCAGAGAGTCCAGTTCCACCCCAACAACATCACTGGCCTTACGAATGAGTTTGTTGATTCTGTTGGTGTCTGCTACCCTCAGCCTGCTGCCCCAGCACACAACAGCAAACATGATAGCACTGGCCACCACAGCTTCGTAGAACACCACAGCCTCGTAGAACAACAATGGATTGTATCTTTATACAATCCATTAATTCACCGTTACTGCCTGCACATCTTTAAGGGGTTAGGTCACTTCTTGGTTGGGAAAAGGTCATGTTATATTGAAGGTAAATGGATTAACAATAAGTTAATGTGTGTCTCATAGGATCTCCTGAATTGCTTTATCCTTTGTCTTTGCCCCTTACATTAGATTATGTACTTGCTGGGTAGGGTGCAGGGTATCCCCGGGTAAGATGAGCCACTGCTTACCTTATTGTGTCTTAGACAGCTTGGTGAATGCACTCAGGTATCTCTGAACATATTGGACTTCAACACACATTCTTGGTGGAACTGCAGGAGACTGGCATTCTCAGAGGAGCAACTGGTGTGCACAAGGAGATCTAAAAGATTCATGGCACTGATGGAAAAAGAGCCAAAACACAGAAGTAAGAGAATATATTCTCTGCTCATTTATTTCCCGCCTACGTGCACATTGGTTACAAGATTAGCTTTAATGGTCACAGTGATGCCACCTTTAAAAGGTTGGAAAATGCTTTGGGACATTCCCAGGATGAGGTTAGTCATTGTATAGTGCCAACATTGTTTTTTCTAGGTCTGCCTTGAAATACATGAAATTCCAATGCTACCGATATGACCAGGGAACTGATGCTTCGAAAAACATATCTTAACAATATATGATGCATCTGACATCACACAGTAGGTTAATAATGTGTAAAGGAGCTGAAATTCATCCTTCCACATTTTATCAGAGGCATTAACATGATCCTCACGAGAAATACCTAGTAATAGTATTCTGAACTGCAATGTTTATCTGATAGTTACTGATCTACCTCTTTGACAATACCGTTGTATTGTTAAGTTTTATTCACATTCTGAATAGAATATTTTAACGCACAACCAGTGAAGCTGGCAGGTTTATGGGCATCATCCTTTGTTGCTCTTGCTACAATATTTTACTTTTGATCTAATTGGTGCTTCTTTAATGACCGTCCTCGCAGAAAGAGGTAGCAGAACCAGCACCCCCACAAGCTAGAAGCACTCGTTATATCGATCCCAGTAAACGGCCCCAACCCCAAGCTTCAGGGAGCAGTCCTGCTCCACTTGGGTGCAATTCCAATATGAATACTTGCCATTTTTGTGGCCTCTCTAAATTTGATTGCCAACTTGATGTCAATTAATACTGAATTATGGGCAGTTTCAGAGATGGATCTACACCCACACAACCACCCCAAACACAGTTCAATTCAGATCCTTATAGCCAGTAGACAGAGTAGAGTCTTCTACAAAATCAGTCTAGCCGGGATTCAAAGCCAAGAGCCTGAGCCATGAGGGCAATGTTCCAACCCACCAAGGCACCCAACCCCTCATAATTTTCCTTCCCAACTTTCAACACTGAAGGCATTTTTTTTAAATACTTGCAAGCAAAATGCACACTAGATTTGAAAGCGCTCCCGACACCTGGAAAATGGTTGTAAGCTAAAGCTTGTTTTCTTCGGATTCGACAGCAGGGAACTGTCCAGTGTGAGGAAATTGGGAAAAGTCCGTAGAATGCAGAGGGATGATTGAACATGGTGAAGAAAGCATGACAGGCAGTGGGGAAATGAACCGAGAAAGCATTCCGTTGACCTCCCCTGTGCCAGCTGCAGCTGTGCTGCACCCGTCCCTCTCATCACAGTTTCATACATTTAATGTTATTTTAAATCTCCCTTTTCTTCCTCTCCGTTTTCCAGTCACCCCCATCTGCTCTGGAGGTTGCAACGGCCCTTTTGTTGAGCCTCATTTAGTGTTTTCATTCAAACAACAGAGAGGGGAAACTCAGATGAATGCCTTTTGTATAGAATTACATAGAATTCCTCTGCAGGGTCTGGCCATTCGGCCCTACTGGTCTGTAATACTCCTCTCAGACTTCCAACTGTCAAGCATCTACATTCATGGTGGAACCTCAAAATACACTCAGTGGCCACTTTATTAGGTAAGGAGGTATCTGACAAAGTGACTACTGAGTGTATTTCTGTATATTTGTGGTCCTTTGCTGCTGTAAACCATCCTCTTCAAGGTTTAACGTGTTCAAGTGATGCTCTTTTGCGCACCACTGTTGTAGAGTATGGTTACCTTTCTGTCATCTCGAACCAACCTGGCTATTCTCCCTCTGGCCTCTCTCATTAACAAGGTGCTTTCACTCAGAGGGCTGCCGTTCACGGGACACTCTTGTGTTTATTGCACCATTCACTGTAAACTCCTGAGACTGTCGTGCGTGAAAATCCCAGGTCAGTATTTTCCGAGACACTCTAACCATCCTGTCTGGATCAGCAATCATTCTATGGTCAAAGTCACTTAGATCCCATTTCTTCACCATTCTTACGTTTGGTCTGAGCAACGACTGAATCTCTTGACCATGCCTGCATGGTTTTATGCAATGAGTTTCTGCCACATGATAGATAGATAGATAGATAGATAGATACTTTATTCATCCCCATGGGGAAATTCAAACTTTTTTCCAATGTCCCATACACTTGTTGTAGCAAAACTAATTACATACAATACTTAACTCAGTAAAAAATATGATATGCATCTAAATCACTATCTCAAAAAGCATTAATAATAGCTTTTAAAAAGTTCTTAAGTCCTGGCGGTTGAATTGTAAAGCCTAATGGCATTGGGGAGTATTGACCTCTTCATCCTGTCTGAGGAGCATTGCATCGATAGTAACCTGTTGCTGAAACTGCTTCTCTGTCTCTGGATGGTGCTATGTAGAGGATGTTCAGAGTTTTCCATAATTGACTGTAGCCTACTCAGTGCCCTTCGCTCAGCTACTGATGTTAAACTCTCCAGTACTTTGCCCACGACAGAGCCCGCCTTCCTTACCAGCTTATTAAGACGTGAGGCGTCCCTCTTCTTAATGCTTCCTCCCCAACACGCCACTACAAAGAAGAGGGCGCTCTCCACAACTGACCTATAGAACATCTTCAGCATCTCACTACAGACATTGAATGACGCCAACCTTCTAAGGAAGTACAGTCGCCTCTGTGCCTTCCTGCACAAGGCATCTGTGTTGGCAGTCCAGTCTAGCTTCTCGTCTAACTGTACTCCCAGATACTTGTAGGTCTTAACCTGCTCCACACATTCTCCATTAATGATCACTGGCTCCATATGAGGCCTAGATCTCCTAAATCCACCACCATCTCCTTGGTCTTGGCGATATTGAGACGCAGGTAGTTTGAGTTGCACCATATCACAAAGTCCTGTATCAGTTTCCTATACTCCTCTTCCTCTTAGCTGATTAGATATTTGTATTAATAAGCAGGTGTACAGGGGTACCTAATATAGTGACACTGTCCTCTATGAACTCCAATGCAGTAAATCCTGGAATAATAATAATCCTAAACAGTGTCTGATTTCTCCCAGTAGCACGCTATTAACTGGCTGGAAAGTATAGTCTTAAAATTACAATCACTTCCCTTTTCACTGGGCTCTAATAGTATCTCAGGTTCCTATGAATCAGTGGCAACATTGACTTCTCTAAAAATTGTGAATATAACCATATAACAATTACAGCACGGAAACAGGCCATCTCGGCCCTTCTAGTCCGTGCCGAACACTTACTGTCACGTAGTCCCACCGGCCCGCACTCAGCCTATAACCCTCCATTCCTTTCCTGTCCATATACCTATCCAATTTTACTTTATGTTACTTTATTTTACTTTACTTTATGAATAACATGTTCAATTTATGGTTCTTGTGAATATTGACTATATGATGCTTTGAGCTTGTGATCCTGCTGCTACTAAGTTTTTCGATCCACCTGTGCATACAGGTACTTGCATATATGACAACAAACTCAACTTTGACTTGAACTTTGACGTGTGGTTAAGTTACTAGATTAGTATGTCACAAACACGAGAAAATCTGATGACGCTGGAGGTCCAAAGCAGCACCCACAAAATGCCGGGGGATCTCAGCAGGCCCGGCAGCATCAACGGAAAAGAGTAAACAGCTGACGTTTTGGGCCGAGACCCTTCATCAGGACTGGAGAGAAAAAGATGAGAAGTCCGTGTACGAAGGTAGCGGGAGGGGAGAAAGAAGTACAAGGTGGTAGGTGATAGGTGAACCAGGAGTGGGGGGGACAGGCTGAAGTAAAGAGCTGGGAGTGCGATTGGTAGAAGAGGTAAAGGGCCGGAGAAGTGGGTATCTGATAGTAGAGGTGGAAAACCATGGAAGAAAGGGAAGAGGGGGGCCATGAGCAGGTAAGGAAATAAGGTGAGAGAGAGCAATGGGAATGGGGAATGGGGAATGGAGGGGAGAGGCATTGACTGGAGGTTTGAGAAATAAATGGAAATTGATGTTCACTCCATCAGGTTGGAGGCTACGCTGACGGATTATCAGGTGTTGCTCCTCTAACCTGAATGTGGTCTCATTGCGACAGCAGAGTATGACATATACTCTGGATACAGCCTGGGTGAATGAGTAACAACCCATGCCTGGATGCATGAATTGCATATCACCAGAGAATTTAAATTGAACTAGTTAAATAAAATTTATAATATTGAGACAGAAGACCGATCTCAGTAGTGGCAATTACTGAAGATGTGAAATTATTGGACAGTTGTGCCAAATTTGGGAGGTGTTGCATTTTTAGAGGTCAAAGATAAGGAGGAAATATACAGTAAATGGCAGGACCATTAGGGGTATGGATGTGAGAGACACCTTGGAGACCAAGTCAAATGCTCCCTCCAAAAGTAGCAACGCAAGTAAATAAGGTGGCTCAAAAAGGCATATGGCATGTTTACCATTGTTTGGGGCACTGGGTATTAATTAGACAGTTGTGCACAGCTGTATAAATCTTTGTTAAGCCACATTGTCTTTTGTGTTCAGTTCTAGTCTCCCCATTGCAGGAAAGACATGAAGACTTAGAAGAGGTTCCATAAGAACTTCACCCGCTTGCTCCCTGGATTGGATCTCACTTTAATTTTGTTATCTCATGCACTTGTTAATTTGTTGCTATTTATTTATATTTTTATTTGCATAGTTTATTGTCTTCTGCATGCTGCTTGAACTTTCATTCACCCTGTATAGATACTATTCTATTGATTGGCTGCATATGCCCACAGGAGAATTAATCGCAAGGTTGCATATGATGTCATTTATGTACTTTGATAATAAAATTTATTTTGATTTTGAGTTTGACTTTCAGCTATAAGGAGAGGGAGGACAACCTTGAATTGCGTACTCCTGAGCATCAGAGGCTGTTCTATGTTCTTTGTTTCAATCTTAAATCCATGCCAATATGTTAACCCTGGTAAAAGTGCAGTAATTTTGTTAACTAGATAGCTGACTAATAGGGCAGAGGAGAAATTTACTTTCCCTTTGTGTTGACATCCAGCAAATGATTCTGAAATAAATCGTGCTGAGAGAGTTGTTGCAACTCGATCCTCAGCTTCCTCACCGGAGGACCACAGATTGGAAATAACATTTCCACCTCACTGATAAAGGTTATGTGCTTAGTTCACTGCTCTACTCTCTACACCCTTGACTGTGTAGCTAGGCACAGCTGAAATGCCATCTAGAAAAACTTGTTGATGGCACAATTATTGTTGGCAGAATTTCAGATAGTAATGAGAAGACATACAGGAGCGAGATATACCAGCTAGTTTTGAGTGGTGTCACAGCAACAACCTTGCACTCAACGTCAGTAAGAAGAACTGATTGTGGGCTTAAGGAAGGATAAGATGGAGGAACACACATTAGTCTTCATCGAGGGATCAGAAGTGGAAAGGGTGAGTATTTTCAAATTCCTGGGTGTCAACATCTCTAAAGATCTATCAATGAAGTCACTTAGAAGACATAACAGCAGCCATATTTCATTAGGAGTTTGAGGAGATTTCACTAGGAGATTTGGTATGTCACTAACGACGTTCACAAATTTCTATTGATGTACTG
The DNA here is from genome assembly GCF_048418815.1 of Hemitrygon akajei. NCBI lineage: Eukaryota > Metazoa > Chordata > Chondrichthyes > Myliobatiformes > Dasyatidae > Hemitrygon > Hemitrygon akajei. The sequence goes on along the minus strand of NC_133152.1, from coordinate 16,712,046 downwards.
TGGTGAGCATTCTAACTGGTTGCATCACCTTCCAGTGGTGGCGGAGGGCACTGCACAGGATCAAAATAAACTTCAGAAAGTTGTAGACTTGGTCATCTCCATCATGGGCACTAGTCTCCCGAGCATCCAGGGCATCGTCAAGGAGTGATGTCTCAAAAAGGTGGTGTCCATCATTAAGTACCCCCATCACCAGTACATACCCTGTTCTCATTGCTACCATCAGGAAGGAGGTACAGAAGCATGAAGGCACACACTCAATGATTCAGGAACAGATTTGCCATCAGATTTCTGAATGGCCATTGAACCCATGAAATACACAAAATGCTGGAGGAACTCAGCAGGCTAGGCAGCATCAATGGAAAAGAGTACAGTCGATGTTTGGGTCAAGACTGTTCATCAGGACTGGAGGAAGAAAATGAGGAGTCAGAACTAGAAGGTGGGGGGAGGGAAGGAAGAAACACCAGTTGAAAGGTGAAACCGGGAGAGAGGAGGAGGGGTGAAGTAAAGAGCTGGGAAGCTGATAGGTGAAAGAGATACAGGGCTGGAGAAGAGGGAAACAAATAGGAGCGGACGGACAGTCATGGAAGAAAGAAGAGGGTGAGGAGCACCAGAGGGAGGTGAACAGCAGGTAAGGAGATACGGTGAGAGAGGGAAAAGGGGATGGGAATGATGAGGGGGGTGGCATTACTGGAATTCGAGAAATCATAGCATCAGGTTGGAGGCTACCCAGACGGAATATAAGGTGTTGTTCCTCCAATCTGAGTGTGGCTTCATCTTGACAGTAGAGGAGGCCATGGATAGACATATCGGAATGGGAATGGGAAGTGGAATTATAATGATGGTCACTGGGAGATCTCACTTTTGCTGGTGGATGGACCATAGGTGCTCAGCGAAGTGGTCTCCCAATCTATGTCGGGTCTCACCTGATATACTGGAAGCCGCACCGGACACAGTAGATGACCCCAAGAGACTCTCAGGTAAAGTATCACCTCACCTGGAGCCTGTTTGGGGCCTTGAATGGTAGTGAGGAGGAGGTGTAGGGCAGATGTAGCACTTGTTCCACTTGCAAGGATAAGTGCCAGGAGGGAGATCAGTGGGTAGGGATGAATGGACAAGAGAGTTGCGTAGGGAACAAATCCTGTGGAAAGCAGAAAGTGCGGGGAACGGAAAGATGTGCTTGGTGTTGGGACCTCATTGGAGCTGGCAGAAATTATGGAGAATTACGTGCTGGACGCGGAGACTGGTGGGGTGGTAGTTGATGACAAGAGGAACCCTATCCTTGGTGGGGTGGCAGGTGGACGGGGTGAGGGCAGACATGCGCGAAATGGAAGAGCTGCAGTTAAGGGCAGCATTGATGGTGGAGGAAGCGAAGCCCCTTCCTTTGAAGAAGGAGGAAATCTCCTTCATTCTGGAATGAAACGCCTCATCCTGAGAGCAGATGCAGCGGATACAGAATTGAGAGAAAGGGATGGCAGTTTTACAAGTTACAGGGTGGGAGGATGTATAGACCAGGTAGCTGTGAGAGTCTGTGGGTTTATAATAGACCTCCCTCTGGTGCTCCTCCCCCTTCTCTTTCTATTATGACCTTCTGTCCTCTCCTATTTGGTTCCCCTGTCTCCATTACCTCACCCTTCCCCCCTGCTGGTTTCACCTGTCAGCTTGTGTCTTTTCCATCCCTCACTTTACTTTCTAATTCTGAAACCTCAGCTTTTCTTCTCCTGTCCTGATAAAGGGTCTTGGCCCGAAACGTCAACTGTATTCTTTTCCATAGATGCTGTCTGGCCTGCTTTGGATTTCTTTAGATTTTCTCCTGTGTGTGATTGAACCCATGAACACTATATCACTGCTTCTTTTGCACCACTTATTTAATTTTAATTTTTAATGTATATATTTACTGTAATTTACAGTTTTTAGTATTATGTATTGCAAAGCACTGCCGACGCATAACAACAAATTTCACAACATATACTGGTGATATTAAACCTGATTCTGATTCACAATAAACTATTTTGGAAAGTTTCCTGAAATATTTTGGCTTCCAACAGCAATCTCCAGCCACTGGTCTCTATTACCAGAGGATACCTGGTCAACAGTCAGCTGGTGAAATCCAGTGCCTTCCCTTTAATATAATGGGGGACTTATCACAGTTATAATCCTGGCAATCTTCAAGACCAATTGCATTACACAACTTCTTTGCCAAGATAAAGTTCTGCACTACCTTCAGACCCTTAACTTGGCTACCTTGAAGTCTCTTCCACATGCCAAGTTTGTAATTTATCTACCATGTATTTCACAAACTCTCTTACACAGATGAGGTGATTTTGAACAGTAATGCTGGAAACTCAGGAGCCAATTTCAACAGAGGAAGTTCCCCCTATGTGCTAATGATAAGGTAATTTGTTTCATTGATCATGGCTGAAAGATAAATATTGACATGGGCATGAAGAAGTTGCTTTACCGCACAGACAACTCTAGTCCAAGATCACATACAAGAGAAAATCTGCAGATGTTGGAAATCCGAGCAACACACACAGAATGCTGGAGGAACTCAGCAGGCCAGGCAGCATCTATGGAAAAAAGTACAGTTGACGTTTCTGGCCAAAACTCTTCGGCAGGACTGGACAGAAAAGCTGAGGAGTAGATTTGAAAGGTGGGGGAAGAAGGGAGAGAGAAACAGCAGGCGATCAGTGAAACGGAGGGGGAAGAAGGGAGAGAGAAACAGCAGGCGATCGATGAAACGGAAGGGGCGGGGATGAAGTGAAGAACTAGGAAGTTGATTGGTGAAAGAGACAGAAGGCCATGGAAGAAGGGTGGGGGGGGGGGGGAAGAGCTCCAGGGAAAGGCAATGGGTGAGCAAGGAGATAACGTGAGAGAAGGACAAGGGAATGGGAAATAGTGAAGGGGGGGTGGAGGCATTACTATAAGTTAGAGAAATCGATGTTCATGCCATCAGGTTGGAGGCTACCCAAATGGAAAATAAGATGTTGTTTCTCCACCCTAAGTGTGGCCTTATCCCGACAGTGGAGGAGACCATGGGTAGACACATCGGAATGGGAATGGGAAGTGGAATTAAAATGGGTGGCTACTGGGAGATCCCGCTTGTTCTGGCGGACGGAACATAGATGCTTGATGAAGTGGTCTCTCAATCTACGTCGGGTCTCACGGATATACAAGTCCACACAGGGAGCACCGAACACAGTATGTGACCCCCAACATACTCACGGGTGAAGTTTGGGGCCTTGAATGGCAGTGAGGGAGGAGGTGCAGGGGTAGCTGCAGCACTTGTTCTGCTTGGAAAGATAGGTGGGGAGGGACAAATGGACGAGCAGGGGGAGGGAAAGATCTGTTTGGTGGTGGGATTCAGTTGGTGGTGGCATAAGTTACGGAGAAATATATGCTGGACGCAGAGGCTGGTGGGGTGGTAGGTGAGGACAAGAGGAACCTTATCCCTGGTAGGGTGTTGCAAGGACAGGATAAGAGCAGACATCCATGAAATGAAAAAGATGCTGTTGAGCTCAGTGTTGATGGTGGAGGAAGGGAAGCCACTTTTTAAAAAAAGGACATCTCTTTCGTTCTAGAATGAGAAACCTCATCCAGAGAGCAGATGCAGCGGAGACAGAGGAATTGAGAGAAGGGGTGGCATCTTCTACCAGTAGCAAGGCGGGATGAGATATAGTCTAGGTACTGTGAGAGTCCGTTGGTTTATAATAGACATCGGTGGATGAGCTGTCTCCAGAGATAGAAACAGTGAGATTGAGAAAGGGAAGGGATGTGTCGGAAATGGAGCAGGTGAACTTGAGGGCCGGGTTGAAGTTGAAAGCAAAATGGGCAAAATCGATGAGTTCAGCACGGGTGCAGGAAGCCACACCAATGCAGTCATCGATGCAATGTAGGAAAAGTGTCACCAATGTAGGCTTGCAACACAGACTGTTCCACATAGTGGACAAACAGGCAGGCGTAGCTGGGACCCATGCCAGTACACATGGCTGCACCTTTTGTGATGATTGTATGCTCTAGTATCAATTGTTTGGTGACAATAAAGTATTTGTAAAAAAGTATTTGTTTGAAGGAAGTGGGAGGACTCAAAGGAGAAATTATTTAGAGTGAGCACAAGTTCTGCTAGGTGGAGGAGAGTGGTGGTGGAGGGGAGCTGGCTGAGTCTATTGGCCAGAAAGAAATGGAGAGCTTTGAGGCCTTCCTGGTGGGGGATGGAGGTGTATAGGGACTGGACATCCATAGTAAAAATAAGATGGCGAGGGCCAGGGAACTTGAAATCCTTGAAAAGATTAGGAGCGTCTGAGGTGTCATGGATGTAGGTGGGAAGGGATTGAACCAGGGGAGATAAAACAGAGTTGAGTTTTGCAGATGTGATTTCAGTTGGGCAGTTACAAGCTTAAACAATGGGTCTACCTGGACAGACAGGTTAAAGATGTAGGCTGTCTGCCCCACCTTCAAATACAATTGTGAATGAAAAATAAACAATAGTCATTGTACCAATGGCCACATCCCATGTACGAATGAAAAGAAAATGTTTATGCTCATCTCTGTACAGCCATGATCCTGAGAGAGCAGATGGGTTCGCATCCTGCACTGGAGCATCAACTTTTCTACTTGTACTTCATTGAACTCATAACTTCCTTGTTCAAGGGAGAAAATGCTACCATTATGCCAAAGCTACCAACCGCAATGATAATTATAGAAAGAATTACTTCACATCTGTAGACCTTGCTCCATCTAGTACCTCTTCTGGTCCAAATGGTTGGAATACATGTTTCTGTTTGTTTTCTCATCTCAGTGATGGAGAAGCTTCATAGGGATAGGATTTATGAGCACCTGGAAAACTCGAGCTTAATTAGGGACGTTCAGTGTGGCCTTATATGGGGCAAGTAATATCTTATTAACTTAACTGAGGTTTTTTGAACTGGTAATCAGTGAAAGGGAAGCTGCTGAAGTTGTCTACATGGATTTGAGAAGGTCCTTCATGTTTGGCTGATCCAGAAGGATAAAATATATGGGACTCACAGTAACTTGGCTATCTGGATTCAGAAGTCGCTTGCTCATAGAAGACAGAAAGTAATGGTTAATGGAACTTATTCCTACAGGAGGTACAATACAAAGACAGCTGGTAATGTGAATCGTGTAGAAGATTATCGATTAGTTGCAAATATGGGCAGAGAAATGGCAAAGGGGGTTAAATCCCGTCAAGTGTGAGATCGCATGTACAGAGCTAACAGTGGAACTTCAACAGTGCTGACGTGCTGATGGATCTTGGCGTCCCAGTCAACAGCTCCCTGAAAGTGGCTACTCAAGTTGATAAGGTGGTAAAGAAGGCATATAGCGCACTTGCATTTGTTCATAGAGCAACTGAATTGAAGAGTTAGGAAGTTACACTGCAACTTTATGAGTCTGGTTATGTTGCATCTGGAGCATTACATTCAATTCTGGTCACCCCTTTATAGGAAGGATGTGGAGGCATTGGAGAAGGGAGAAGAAAAATTCACTAGGATGCTGCCTGGACTAGAGGACAACTGCTATAAAGAGAGGTTGGACAAACTTGGGTTGTTTTCTCTGGGGCACCGGAGGCTGAGGGGAGATAGAGGGGAGATCACTGGAGACTGATAGAGGTTTATAAGTTTACAGAGGGAATAAGCAGAACAGACAGCCAACACCATTTTTCCAGAGTTGAAACATTTGAGAGTAGAGGGCGTGCATTGAAGTTGAAGGAGGTGAGTTTAAAGGAGATGTGCGAAGCAGGTTTCTCTTTACACAGAGAGTGATGAGTGTCTGGAAAGCATTGCCAAGGGTGGTTGTGAACACAAATACAGCAGAGGCTTTTCAGAGGCTCTTTGACAGGCACATGCATGTGTAGAGAATGGAGGGACATGGACATCGTCCAGCAGATGCAATTGGTTTTGTTGGGCATTTAACTACTAGTTTTTTTCAGTACTACATTGTGGGCTGCGAGGCCCGTTTCTGTGCTGTTCTGTTCCACATTTCGTGTGCTCAGTTCTGTATTATCTTTCCGCTCAGGCAAGGGAACGTCACTATGGCTTCTTTTCCATTACCTCTGGTGGGCCACAGATGTTGAAGGGATGGTCTCTTCACTCTGAGTGGAACTCTTGTAGTCTTGTAGCCTCTCTAAACCACCTTCAATCCCAGTAGGTTATCCTAGACATTCTCTAGTACGTTCTTAGCTTCCTTGTGTACCTCATCAACTTGCTGCACCTTGGAGATACTGAAACAAGGGAGAGAAAGCTAATCTGTTGAATGCAGATCCTTATTTCCACTTTACCAGAATCTGCATCCAAGACCATAAGACCACAACACATAGGAACAGAATTAGGTCATTTGGCCCATGGAGTCTGCTCTGCCATTCAATCATGGCTGATCATTTTTCCCCTCCTCAGTCCCACTCACCAGCCTTCTCCCCACAACCTCTGATGCCCTGGCTAGTCAATAACCTATCAAGCTCTGCCTTAAATACACCAATGACCTGGCCTCCACAGCTGCTTGTTGTAACAAATTCCACAAATTCACCACCCTCTGGCTAAACAGATTTTTCCACAGCTCTGTTTTAAGTGGATGACCCTCTATGCTGAGGCTGTGCCCTCTTGTCCTAGACTCCCCCACCATGGGAAACATCTTTCCTGTCTGGGCCTTTCAACGTTCGAAAGGTTTCAGTGAGAGCCCCCTCATCCTTCTAAGTCCCAGTGAGTACAAGCCAAGAGCCATCAAACATTCTTCATATGATAAGCCTTTCATTCCCAAAATCATCCTTGTGAACCTCCTCTGAACCCTCTCCAATGCCAGCACATCTTTTCTTAGATGAGGAGCCTAAAACTGTTCGCAATACTCAAGGTGAGGCATCACCAGTGCCTTATAAAGCCTCAACACCATATCCCTGCTCTTGTATTCTAGATTTCCTGAAATGAATGATTCTATTACATTTGCCTTCCTTGCCAGGGACCCTAGCTGCAAGTTAACCTTTAGGGTGTTCTGCACAAGGACTCTCAAGTCCTTTTCATCTCACATTTTTGGATTTTCTCCTTATTTAGAAAATAGTCTGCACATTTATTGCTTCTACCAAAGTGCATGACCATGCATTTTTCAACATTGTATTTCATTTGCCACTTTCTTGCCCATTCTCTTAATCTGCCCAAGTCTTTCTGGATCATCCTTCACTACTTCCATTGGCTCCAGTGCAATTTCACAACCAGAGACATCTTTCTGACCCCTCCCCTTTCCTTCCTGCATTTTGAAGGGACTGTTCTCGTCAGGAATCCCTGGCCTGTTTTCTGTCCCACCAACATCCAACATCTCCTCATCCTGTGGCACTTTGCTATTCAACCACAGGAGGTGCGATTCTCGTTCTTTGACCTTCACCCCTCACAGCATCCAGGATCCCAGCTGATGCAGTGGCTCACTAGGACTCCTACCAATCTAGTGTACTGCATGTGGTGCTCACAATACGGTCTCCACTGTTCGGAGAAACCGAACACACTGCTGGATATAATCTTAATCTCCCTGTTCCCTGCCACTTCAGTAATTCATCACACCCTTATTTATCTACCTGTGGCCTCTACACTGTGGTAAGGCCAAACAAAAGTTTGAGCACAAGTTCTTCATCTTCCAGCTGGGGAGTTGGCAGACTTCTGGCCTCAATATCAAATTCTCCAATCTCTGATAACACACATCCCCTGTTCAATTTGGAACTGGCTATTTTTGCTACAGCTAATCTGTCGGTGACGTTGGCTCAGATTTTCTACACCCCGCTCTGCTTTAGGAAGCACACCTCATTTCTTTGTCAGCCCCTGATTGCTGCATTAACAACTCATCCCAACAGCGAACTTGGCCCCAACCTATCACAGTTAACGCCCTGTGCATTCTTGGTCTCCAATCTCTCTACAGTTAAAAGTAACATTTTCCATCCTCCTGTCCCAGTTCCGATGCAAGCTCTGCTTCCTGACGTGACAAGTATTTCCAGCATTCTCTTTTTTTGTTTGAGCCAATTCCCACCAGTTCATATTCCCTGAATCAAATGAGTAGTGTTGGTGCCCATTGCCATTGAGTCTAGAACTCTTTTTGTATATTTCTCTGCTTTTGCATCTTTCTTTCCTTTTTGAATAACTTCTTTAAAGACTACTGCCAGTTTAATTCGAATCATAGAGAAGTACAGCACAGAAACAGGCCCTTCTTGAATTTTGGCGAAGTGGAAGGGATTGCAAAATGGAACCCGTTAATCGTAAGTGTTTGTATTTTGCAAGGTTTTCCGTATTAAACATTTTGCTTTTATTTGAAGGTGAAATCTTAAACACAAGCGAGTGGTGTAGAGATTTCTTACAACCTTCTCCGCAGCTAGTCTACAGCTCCAAGAGTGCACATCAATAGAAGGGCAGGCCTGAAAGTTCTTGAGATACTTAATGTGCAATGGAACCTTTATCCTCCTAATTAGGTACAGCATCTGCTGTAATCGCTGTGGCAAAAGGTCTTTTAACTGCTGCCTTTGGGGTTATTTTGTTGTAAAGAAGTGGAAGAAAGCTCTACAGGAATCCACTGGGCTGCCAGGAATAATTGCATTTGTCGGAAAGGAGAATGAGAGGCCTTCTGGGGAAGAGAAAAGCCTGGGCATTGATTGCCTTTTTGTATTTCCTGTGAAATAGTCTGATCCTAGTCATTAGTGTAACACAAACGCTCCACCATGACAATGAGAAGAGGGTGAGTGAATTGGTGCTTCATTTAGTTATTGAGAATATGGGCAGGATCACAGCATGAATGGGGGTGGAATGACACCAACCCCCTCCTCCTCCTCCCCTGCCTTCCTTCCCAAACACAATCTCTGCTCGGGGGAACTATAGTCTGAGGGCTGTATGTTTGCTATGGATTCACCACACAGCTGGACTCGAGATGAATGCTGGAAAGAGTTGTTTTTTTGCTTTGCAATACTTCAGATTTTGTGCTCAAATTTGATAGGCAGCCTTAACCGTGAATCAGAAGAAAGAGAGTGCCGTCTGAATCATACCGTGGTAAACTGGGAGCGAAGCCTGACGTAAATCAAAACCAAGTGGTTCAGAGGTGGCCAGCCTGATTCTTAAGAACCAATACTCTGCAAGAGGAATGGAGAGTAAGGAATAGCATAATTATATGGTCATGGAATAGAATTAAATGGCATAGGAGGCAGTGGGTTAGTTTGTACAGTGGGTGCAGGGAAATGAAAGATATGAATAGGTTTGTGCAATGTACGGGATAAATAAAATCAGTGTGCTGGACCAGACTCAAAGGGCCAAATGGCCTAACTCTGCTCTTACAACTTACGGTCTTATAGAATGAATGGTTTTTGAAGACACATTCTTATTTTGTCCCAGCAAATAGCATCTTAATAGATAATTTCTATCTTGGTACTCAGAGCCAGGACAGACAACCCGGACTGTAAGCAAAGGAAGCCAACATGCAGACAGGTCCATCTGTGTAGACAGGTCAATGTGGCAGTACAGGCTGGATTCTTTCCAATTTATGGAACTAACGAAGCTACTGTTATCATCCATATAACCCTGCAGCGGGAGTGCTTCTTCTATCTAATGTAGCAGCTCTCAGCAAGCTGCTCAAGAGTAAAAGAGAGTAGAATCTTCTCCTGGCTAAGAATGCAAGAACGTGTGGAATCAGAGGAGAATTAGTAGAAAGGAAGACCATCGGACAACATAGCAGAAAGCAGAGAATAAGCAATGCATGGTGTTTTACAATGGTTGGTCTCATAAATAGAGTTCTTTTACATAAATAATTTGGACTTTAAATTTAGAAGTGTAATTTCAGAATTACTAAGGACTTTGCTTAGGACATTGTAAAAGTCATTTTCTCTGTATTATAAAGAGGATATTGAGGCACTGAAGAAGGTACAGAAAAGATTTACTAGAATAATACAAGACCTCAGAGATTATAGCTACCTGGGAAGATTGAACAAGTTGACCCCGTTATATTTGGAAAAGGCAAGACTGAGAGGCAACTGGATGCCCAATTTCCCTGCCAATGAAACCCCAGTTCTTTTATAGTGGTATTCCATCTTGTAATTGGGTCACGGAAACAAATGGAAAAAACACTATGCTCATATTGTTCGAGGAATCCTTTGATCCATATGACTCCATTCCATGGAAGTCTTCTCATGAAAATGTTTAATGAGGTGAAGGCAGAGAAGCTGTTTTACTTGTACTTGATACCGGAATGAGAAAGTGAAACTAGAAGACTGTCAGTAATAAAACTGGGCTAGTTAGGAGAAACTTTGTGACCCAGAGAGCCGAGAATGTTGAAACTTCCTCTGGGATTGGTTGAGTAAATAGTACAGATGTATTTCAGGGAAAGGTGGACAAGCAAATGAGAAATAATTAATCAATTTGTTCATTGAAGTAGGATGGTAGAAGGTTCCTAGAGATTGGTAGGAATTTAGTGGGCATTATGAACTGGTAATAATTTGCAATGTTATGGAAAAGGGACTCTGTAGTACAACATTATCCCCACATTATATTGGGAACATTTCACAAAGAAAGAGTCTTTGGTTACTAACTATCCAGGTTACTAACTATTCTGGAAGAAAATCTTGGCTCTTTCCACTAATCCCTAAAGGCACTAAATAGGACAGGCGGTCATGTGAAATGCAAACTTCATCATTTTAAACCCATAGGAATAGGCATCAAAACTTGCTTTTATGGGTTACATGGCTGCACATCACAGGGTTTTAGAAAACACATACATTTTAATCAGGTTGATTAAATTCAGGCTGCTCCTCAGGTTGGAGGATCAACAGGTGACGTAGTGGTTAGCACAAAGCTTTACAGTACAGTCGACCCAGGTTCAATTCCTTTTGCTGCATGTAAGGAGTTTGTACGTTCCTCTCACAGTCCAACTCTCCAGTAGGTAGGTGAATTGGCCGTTGTAAATTGTCCCATGATTAAGCTTGGACTAAATTTGGGGATTTCTGGATGGCATGGTTCAAAGTGCTGGAAGGGCCTATTCTGCTCTGTATCCCAATAAATAAGTAATAAATAAACACCTCATGTTCTGTCTAGGTAGCCTCCAACATAATGGCAGGAGCATCAATTTCTCCAGCTTGTGGTAATTACAAAGTGAGTGGTGTTGGAGTGTGTGGATTGACCTCTTCATTACTGAGGCCAGGCGGCAACTCTCAGACACATCCTTTTACTTACCCTTTGAAAAGGCCCCCACTCAGGACACAGGACATTGTCTCCAACACAATCACTAACTCATTAACTCTGGGGATCTCACCCGTCCACTGCCACCAACCTCACAGTTCCTTTACCCTGCACTGCTCAACACTACCTCCACAGACCTGACTGTCTGGTAGGCCCATTATTTCTGCCTGCCCATGCCCCACTGAACTTATGTTCACATACCTCAATTCCATTTTATCACCTTTGGCTGAGTCCCTTCCCATCTACATCTGCAACACTTTGCATACGCACGATCTCCTCAGGCCGTTTAATTCCCTTGCCCTGATTTTCACCATGAATATCCAGTCCCTATACACTTCTATCCCCCATCAAGAAGGCCTTAAATCTCTCTGCTTCTTTCTTGACAATAGACCCGACCAGTTCCCCTCCATCACCACCCGCCTCTGTCTTGTGGAACTGATCCTCACCTTTAACACTTCCTCTTTCGGCCCTTCCCACTTTCTCCAAACTCAGAGTGTAGCCATGGGTACCTACATTGGCCCTAGCTATGCCTTTTGTATTGGTTATGTTGGACAGTCCATGTTCCAACCCTTCCTTTGTAACACTCCCAACTTATTCTGCTCTACATTGACAACTGCATTGCTGCTGCATCGTGCACCCATGCTGAGCTCATCAATTTCATCAACTTTGCCTTCAACTTCCACTTTGTCAAATTCACTTGGTATATTTCTGGCACCTCTCTCCCCTTTCTCGATCTCTCTGCTTCCATCTTTGGAGACAAAATGTCTACTGATATCTTTTATAAAACCTCCGATCCCCACAGCTGTCTTGAATATACCTCTTCGCATCCGGTCTCCTGTAAAAACGCTATTCCCTTTTCTCAGTTCATTTGGCTCTCTGCATCTATTCCCAAGATGAGGCTTTCCTTTCCAAGATATCAGGGGTGTCCTCCTTCTTCAATGAACAGGGTTTCCGTTCTTTCATTCCTGGACATCTGCACTCACCCCATCTTCCTACTGCCTTAACGTGGATGGAGTTTATTTTGTCCTTACCAGCCATCCCATGAGCATCCACATTCAATACATCTTTCATGCAACTTCCGCTGTCTTCAATAGGACCTTACTACCAAACATATCTTTAACAAACCCCCTGCCCCCACCAACTCTCTGCTTTCTGCAGGGAACACTCCCCATGTCGTTCCCAGCTTCACTCATGCTTCTTCCACTCGCCTCCCTCCTGGCACATTCCTCCAAGTGGCAGAGTGCTATACCTGCCCTTTCACCTCTTCCCTCAGGCACCAAGATGAGGGCAACACCTCATCTGTGAATCCATTGAGGTAAACTACTGTATCGCGTGCTCCTGGTGAACAATGGTGAAACCCAACGTAGATTGGGGGATCGCTTTGTTTAGCACCTCTGTTCCATCCAAGAAAAAACAGAATTTCCAGTGGCCAACCGTTTTAAATTCTATTCCCATTCCCATTCCAACTTGTCAGTCCACAGCCTCCTCTTCTGCCATGATGAGGCCACTCTCAGGTTGGAGCAGCAACAGCTTATATTCCCTTTAGGCAGCCTCTGACCTGATGGCATGAGCATCAATTTCTCCAGTGTCCCATTTTTTTGTCTACTTCCCTCACCTTCAGTTCCCCAGTCTGGCCTCTTACCTCTTTTCCTCACCTGCCCATCACCTCCCTCTGGTGCCCCTCCTCCTTCTCTTTCTCCTATGGTCCCCTCTCCTTTCCTATCAGATTCCTTCTCCTCCAACCCTTTGCCTTTTCCACCAATCACTTCCCAACCTCTTATTTCATCCCCATCCACCTGGCTTCACCTATCACCTTCTAACTTGTCCTCTTTCCATTCCTCCCACCTTATTATTTTGTCATCTTTTTCCTTTCCAGACCTGATGAACATTGACAGTTTTTTCATCTCCATGGATGCTGCCTGACCTGTTGAGTTCCTCGAGCATTTTCTGCCTGTTGCCCTAGATTTCCTGCATCTGCAGAATCCCTTGTGTTTAAAGCTTATATCCTTGCACTTTTTAAATTTGGATTCTCACATTTTGTAACCCAGTGGAGAATCTATCCATGATTCAAAAAGTCTTTTTCTAGTCTCTTTGCCTCTTAACTTCAAGCAAGACAAGTGAGTAGATACTTCATTGTCAATGAGCATTGTGCTTTCATAAATGGGACCATGAGACTCTGCGTGTCAGTTTGTTTTGGAGCTCAGCTTATTATTTTGGAGACAATCTGATCTCAATATTAGAGTTGTAAAATTGTTAACATGGATACTGAATGGTGTTGGCCATTGTGTAGCCAAGTTCATTGGGGTGGCATGGTAGCATAGTTAGTAGCACAACGTTTTACAGTACCAGCAACCCAGGTTCAATTCCTGCTGCTGCCAAAGGGTTTTGTATGTTTTCCCCATGACTGTGTGGGTTTCCTCTGGGTGCTCCAGATTCCTCCCACAGTCCAAAGACCTACCATTTGATAGGTTAGTTGATTGTAGGGTTAAATCGGGGGCTTTGCATGGCACATCTGAAGGAGACAGAGGGGCCTGTTCCATGCTGTATCTCAATAAATACATACAGAATGGTGATCATTGTACTCTGCTTTAGAAATGTGGTTCTCTTGAAGCTAATGGGACCACATCGCATTGGTGATTACACTTCAGAAATCATTCACTGACTAAAGGGTCTGTGATCATAAAAGATGCAATTTCAAGTCTCTTTCTTCTTCCTTTGTCTTCTTCGCTCTTTTCTTTTGCAGTCTTCTAATTTAAAGACATTGCCACTCTAGGTCTGATTCCTGATCATGTGTCCCCATTATTGATCACAGCACCACTGTTCAATAAATGATAAATGTTGCCCAGTGCTTCTTACTGACAGGTAAATTTTGCTGAGTCTCAATGTGTGCAGACTAGGTTCAGGAGTATTTTTCAAGGCTAGATTTTGGTCTGATACTGTTTACCACTGCATTATTTGTCCACTTTTTTTTGTAACAGTGCTCTGTGGAGTGCACTTCTTTCCTCAGTCACCCCTGAAGAAATTTGCCAAGATTCAGCATGTCATCTAAAACTTTGAAACACTTTTATAGATATGTGATGGAGACCATATTGACTAGCTGCATCACACTCTGGTATGGAGACATCAATGCCAGTGAATGAAAAATCATTACAAAAAGTAGCGGATACAACCCAGTCCATCATGGGTAAAGCTCTCCCCACCACTGAGCACATCTACATGGAGCACAGTCACAGGAAGGTAGCATCTATCATTAAGGACCCCCACCACCCAGGACATGCCCTCTTCTCATTGCTGCCATAAGGAAGAAAGTACAGGAGCCACATTATTCATACTAGCAAGTTAAAGAATAGTTATTAGACTTCTACCATCAGCTCTTGAACCAGAGTGGATAACTTCACTCCGCTTCACTTGCCCCATTACGGAAATGTTCCCACAACCTATAGAACCTCATTCAAGGACTCTTCGTCTCAAGTTTTCGATATCGTTATTGATATGCATTTTTTTTTCTTTTTGTATTTGGACAGTTTGTTGCCTTTTGCACTCTGGTTCTTTGTCTGTACCATTGGGTGCCATCTTGCAATGATTCTATTGTGCTTTTGTACTTACTGTGAATGCCCACAAGAAAATGTATCTCAGGGTTGTATATGGTGACATAGATAAACTTTGATAATAAATTTTCTTTGAACTTTCAATTCTTAAAGAGCAGCTTTGGAAACTGAACTTCAGGCAGGGTCAGGCAATGGAGGAGAAATCAGAGGAAAGGGAAAAACATAGGGATTTCCTTATGCAGAACCAATTCAGTCAATCTTCATTGGTAGTAGATAGTGAACTCTCAAAACTCTCCTGCTTATTTTATTTTCCAGTTACTAGTTGCCAATAAACTGTCCATTTTACGCATGGCCCAAAAACTGATTTCAACCATATTGTCTTTTATCCATTTGGAAAACCAGCTTGTGACATAGTCCAGGATGCCATCCTTTTTGGTTAAGATATTGTTGCTTTGATGACCCATAAGCTTATGGACTTCAGGAGTAGACAGAAGGCTAAGGGAAATGAAAAACTTCATAGCTAAGAAGTTTCAAGGCATCATTCATTGTTGTAGAAGGCAACGAGGGAGGAGAAGTTGGAATTGTGTGAAATAACTGTGGTGAATCAGAAGGGGATGTTCACTTTCAACAAGTGATTGTGGTTAAGGGTTAGTTACCCACTAGAATCAAACACAAGCCATGGCCTGGGGAAACCATCATGAAAGTTAAAAGCTTGTAGCCCGGGAGTTTGTTAAAGAGCAATGCAACAGGATAAAAGCAATGATTAGTGTGATTGTGTTACAGGTTGCACTCTGCATTCACTGTGAGTCGCCCAGAGTTCACACGGTTTTTATGTTCAGCTGTATCACAGCTGTGAGCTTTGTTCACCTGCCTTGATCTACTAATCTCATATTTTATCTTACTCTTACCCTTTTTACTGTGAAACATTATAGCTGGAAAGCAAAATGTAAGAAAAAAACAGCCTTGATGCCTGTCAGCCAGGATGTGTCATTGGAGGGCCATGTTTCCAACTACAATTCCCATCCCGTAGCCAAGGGGCATTGAACTGACTTTAATGCTTCTTGTCAGATAGGTCATACAGAGGAAATTATAAGATTAAGGATGGGGGGGGGGGGGTGACTGGGCACAGATATCCTAGATCTCCCTGTAGAAGCCAGTCACCTATAAATGGAGGCTCATAAAACAGCCTCTTTGCTTAATGGTTTCAAAGACCTTAGGCACACCACCCCTCTAACCAAAATCATTTACTGGGAATAATCCAGCCTGCTGTGGAATGGAATACTGGGCCACAGCTCCCACCCCATTGCAGATGTATCACCTACAACATTACAAGAGAAAATTCTAATTTATTGTTGATACAGAAGTTTTATCTCACTTTACTTCCCAGACCATCTAGAGTAAAACAAATAACGAATTCAATATAGAAATGTAAAAAAATAATATAGATTTCAGAAATGAGCAGAGAAATTAATTTCTTCTCCATATCTTCACTGTGTTGAAGTCAAAAGCATTTAAATTTAAAGACTTAAGACCATGGAGAACAAGGTTAACAGGGCCTTGAAAAATCCAGCGCTGTCTCCTCACCTCCTCAAGGAATCCTATGTTGGAACCGATCACACGCTGTTGGTCACTGCTCCGGATGAACTTCTAAAGATTCAAAAATTCAAAGTACATTTGTTATCAATGCAGTATACAGCCCTGAAATTTGTCTTTCCACAGACAGCCATGAAACAAAGAAAGTGCCATGAAACCCATTCAAAGAAAACATTAAAAAGACCCAATGTGCAAAAAAGAGAACAAATCATGCAAACGGCAAAAAGAGTGAAAAACACATAACATAAAGCATCAAATCACAGTTATTGAAACAGCCTAGGAACGTTTAGTTCAGTTCAGTTCAGTTCAATTTAGTGCTCTGACTTTCATTGATATTAGGCTGCAGAGCCAGTCTGCCCCGATCAAAACTGGGCAAAATAGCAATTTAAAAAAAGGAGTAATCCAGAAACCAGAAAAAAACCATACAACATGAACTTCAGAGTCCAATCCACCATCCACTTTGATTTAACCTTGCCCAAGACCCAAGACACTGGCATGATCCTCTGGCAGGTAGGGAGAGAAAGACCGGGCCCTTGTTCTCCAGGAGGGGAGGGAGAGAGGGGGTGGGGGAGGGGGAGAAAATAAACAGATCAAGTGCAGGCACCTTGCTCCCGCAACAGCGAGTCAGAGGAAAAGTAAGACAAAGCAGACAACGCTGAACACGTGCCCACTCGCTTGTGGCTGGGCTGTAATTTTCACATTAGTATGGACTGAGCGTCGTCAAAGGTAGAAGAGGAACTGAGCCTACAGACCAGGTACTCACGAGGCTCAGGTGAGGGCAATTGTCAAATCTGAATCGAGAAAGAGGCCAGATAATCTGAATATTGTAATGAGTCTTGTCATGTTAATTTGGCCCCATTCACCACCTCTATTAGACCTCAGCTTCACCATCGGATCCCTATCTATTAAATTCCATCTCTGTTAGATCCCCCCACCACCATCAGACCTCCCACCTTCAACTCCATCACACCATTAGACCCTCCACACCATTGATCTTCAACAATCAAGCCAGCTGTGTCTTCAGATCCCATCACCGTCAGGCCATAGCCCCTGACACCATCATACCTCCCTCTCAGAGTCAGAACACTGGCCACCATGGAACTCCACCTCCATCAATGAAACCAGCTCTTTCTTCCCTGACATCAGGATCCCTCAGTCCCTCTGTATCTCGATCTCTCCATGCACTTCCCAGCACAATCGCACTTGCAATAGTTGATTATATTTAATTAACTGAATCAAGAATGTGAGCACAACTAAATGTCCAGAAAGGGAAAAAAAAAGTCCAGTCTTTATTTTTTGTAGAGATGCAAAGTTTTCAACATTGGGGGAAGTTGCTGTTGTTACTGCTGCAGCTCTCCCTCCTTTTTTCCATTCCTTCTTTTCCTACATATTTTCCTCCTGCCTCTCTTTCCTCTTTCCTATCCGTCATTCTCCTCCTCGTCCTTCATCTCCCTCCTCACTCCCACCCACTCTCGTCCTGGAACAGTATTTTACTGTTTTGACTGCCGGTGGGGTTTGTGAGTAAGGTTTAGCCAGCTACAAAGGTTTTCATAGGTTGATCTTGCATTGCCCCATTTGGAAGTGTTATGTTTTGTAACTTTGAAGCATTAAATTAAGTCAAGAAACTTGGGAATCAGAAAATACAAATGTAATATGAGTTTACTTTAAGCAAGGCACGTAGTTATCATGTGGTAACATGAAGACAGAACTCCGTCCCCTCTCACAATCACTCCTTGCCTGCTCTTCATCTTCCTCTGGTGCTCCCCTCCCCATTTCTTTCTCTCTAGGCCTCCCGTCCCATGATCATCTCCCTTCTCCAGCTCTGTATCCCTTTTGCCAATCAACTTTCCAGCTCTTAGCTTCATCCCTCCCCCTCCTGTCTTCTCCTATCATTTCAGATCTTCCCCTCCCCCTCCCACTTTCAAATCTCTTAATATTTCTTCTTTCAGTTAGTCCTGACGAAGGGTCTCGGCCCGAAACATCGACTGCACTCCTTCCTATAGATGCTGCTGGGCCTGCTGCGTTCCACCAGCATTTTGTGTGTGTTGATAGTGAAAAGGTATTGGGGTGCCGACCGTGATATTCTAAAATTAAACGAAGATCTTCAGCCCTATCCAGTATACTGTGGATAGTTACAGGTAGCCTCACTAAAGGGCGGTTTTACTGTAGCCACCTACTCTTCAAAGGCTAGATCTCTTCCCCGCTTATCCTTCATGGTGAGTTTAGCTGCCAGTTCGCACTGTTTGAGCAGTGGGACCCCCCTCCCTACTGAGGAGAAGATACTTGCAGCTAGCAAAGTAGTAGAAACACATTACATTTCATTTTAGTGATACACACTTAAATGTAGATGAGAATTGTAGATAAAGATTCTTAAAACACATTGAAAGTTCATTTTATCTTATAAAAGATTTCCAAATTACAAATGATTTCTAAAACACAAAATATTTCCAAAACACTGGTACAATTCCTATAAGCCAAAAAGATAAACCAGGGAGTTGCAGACGAATGAGTTGCCTGTCGAAGAACTCAAAGGCAGAAGAATGGACTCTGGTCTTTCTGTCTTTCTTTATGCTGTTCCTTGACGATTCCTAACAAGGCTGACTGCTCTCTGACACTTATGCTGTTTTTTGCCACTTGGGTGACCTCACACGCATATGATATTTTTTTTCAGATACTTTTTCACTCAGATGGACTAAAAGCTTCTGGGGACAGATGTCCCAAACACCCAAAATTAATACTGTGAATCAGACTCTCTGAGTACACAAATCATTCAACTGTTGATAGATCGGCTATTTGACGTGCTAAGTGAAAGTATCAATCTGGTCTATAAGCTTCCTTGAACTAAATAATTTAGCCAATGTTGTCAGGTTTGTTACAGTCCCAATTAACGTAACCCCATTCTTTTCCACCTCATCTTTCAAGCAGCCTGGGTGCTGTGGGCCAGCAACTTGTGCTCTATAGACAATTTACAAAACTGTCCTTCTAACTTCAGACTGATTATTTCTTGCAACTTACATTAAGAACTGATAACTGGTTCTTGTTTATGACAAGAAGCTGAACAAAAAATATTGGCTGGAAGTTTAACTTACTGAAAGACAATAAACATTTTTGATCTCTAGAAGATCGCGTTACTGTTAGAAATCTGAACTTGGTAAAAAGGTCCCCCAGCACTGGACAGTAAATATTCATTACGCCCCTCCTCTCTTGCTAGGCAAAGATTTCTATCTCAGCTTCTCCCTATAGAAAGTTTCAAGATCGGACTCCTGCCAAGGCTCCTCTGGGAGAAGACTGTCACTCTCCCAGTCTCCCAGTGACAGTAATCATTCCAGTAGGTTACCAGTGCTAGAAGAGTTCTCCTTGATCACAGATTCAAAGAACTCATCGAGTACTTCCTGAAGTAGGGGTTTCTGTGTGATTTTCTCTTTAGAGTATTCAGTTCCTTAATCTCAGCTGCATACATTTCTAAATCCTCAAAGGGTTGTTAACATTATAAATTTTCCATAAACACACAACAACGCTAGAATCTCCACATTATAAGTCCATATTAGTCTTTAAGATTTTCTTCCGTACAATCAGTTCTTGCCATTTTCGTGAAGCAAGTTTGGATCACTGTCTTTGTTGAGTTAGTTCATCAGGTCAACTGGTAATGGCTTGCACTGAGCTGAAGATGGTTAACCTCATTCACAGGGATGTTTGCTTTGCTCTGGATGTGGTGCATGATTTTATTCAGGTTTTCTGAAAATGAGTCTGTAAACAGGTTATTGATCGTGTAATGCAGTCCTTTATTTCCAACGATGAGTAATTTTACATTTTAGTTATAGAAAATAATATTCATCAGTTACATGATTCCATAGTGAAACATTTGTAGAGGCAGGTTACCTTCACATGTGAAGTGAAATACAAAATGGTACAGGTCTCCTGTACATTTAATTCTGGATGACCAGAAAAAGCTGTCAGAACATAAGAGCTGATTATGTCCCTCCCATGGGAGTGAACGCTCATTGTTACGCTATAGCTTGTATTCTGATACCAACTGGACCACCTGCATAAGTTTCTTCTTATTTTAGTGATTCTGGACTCTAGATATAATTGTCCAGGTCTTTCCCTTTACTTTGTTAAGGATTGGACCTGACTGAGAAGAATTGACACATTTTCCCAACTTTTGTGTTTTTCCTGGAAAACATTAACTGAGCAAGGCTACAACAGTCTGCTTTGTCAGACTGTGGGATTTTGTAAACTGAATATAGAAATAGCTCTTGTACCATTAAGTGTAACACAATATCAATATTGGTAAGCCTAGTGATTCTATCTTGTTGTATTGTAGGACGACCACATGCGCGATAGATGCCTATACCCAAAAGAGTAAGTAAATAGCAAAACGCTTTGAATAGTTCTGCATTGTGACAATATAATGCTTTGTAGGCCTTGGTGGCCTTAGGATTACATCAGCACTTCTGAAGAAGTCACAACAGAATAAACAAAAAAGGTTATCAGGATTATAGAATTACCCGGGGTAGCCATCTTTCTCCTCCTGGTAAGACTACCATTGTGTAACGTTACATACAAGATATAGTAAGACAGATTGGTTTGAATACCAAAGTCAAAAGTGTAAATCATAATGGTATAATGTTAGTGATCAGGACTAGGACAAGGAGAGGAGCAAGGATAACATGATTAGGGTGATCTCTACTCTTCATTTTTCTGGGCTGAGGATGAACAAAGGAATAGGAAAAAGGCATTTATGAGGCAGTGTACAGCAAAGCAGACGTACAAGAGACAATCCATGGTTGTGTAGGTTGGGTATTGGAGTTAGCAGTATCTTAGGAATGGATACAAAAGGCAGAAGTCACCATTCTTCAGTTCTCGCAGTCTTCAATGTTTCAACAGAAGGAATACTATAAAAATAATAATTCCAGGGGGTAGGGGAATTTGGAAACTGTAAAAAAAATCTTTAAACCCAATTTAACATAGCGCTAATCCACTCAGAAACTATTCACTGCTGTGGAAGTTAAATTTCCAACATCTGGAAAGGCCTTAGCCATTGTTTCAACTAAAGCGTTAGGCCAGGCAGGGGTTTAGTATGGATCTGCAAAGGAAACTTGTAAAAGGAGGTGGCTCACTCGTCTGATTGTGTCAGTTCAGTTACTCAAATAGTGTGCCAAGAAATATCCTTTTTTTTTAAATTTGACTGAGGTTCTTCTAGCCATTGTGGACAAATACCAGGTCCTTTTAGATCAAGGGTTCCCAATCTTTTTCACGTCATGAACCCCCTACCATTAACTGAGGGGTCCATGGAAACCTTGCTTTAGAATTTTTTTTTGTTGCATCTATCACAAGTCATTCCTTAAAACTGGACTTGTGTTTCTGTTTTGAGATTGACTAATCAGATTACTCCAAGAGTCATTTACTTTACTAACCTTGAAAGGTGGGTGATCCTCTGATAGCAGTATGTCTGAACAACTGTTGTCGCCAGAAATTTCTACTTCAGAGTGAGTTGAAGACTGAGAGAGGTCAAGTGTCAGAAGGATGGAAGAGCTGGCTGACAGAGAGTGCTGAAAGCTCGTTAGTCCTATCGAATTTGAAAGGAGCAGGCCCAAATAGGGATGAGTGAATGGGAAAAGTGACAAAAAAATGTTAAGAAATACAAAAAACTATTGCAAATAATGCTGCAGTTGATCAGCAGGTCAAGCAGCGCCTGTACTGAGCGAGAAATTGAGATAATTTTCCAGATTTTGAAAACTGATTTTCTAAAATGACTAAATTCAAAGCTAAGGGCTGATGTCTATATTGTGCCAAGATAGAGGATGGGAAGAATGCATTGACCTTACAGACAGTACAGAGTAGATTCATAATCACTCAGATTCCAGTGTTAAATGATAAAGAGATGTCATACACCCTCAGATTATATATTTTGGCGTGAGATGTTAAGCAGTGAGTGATTTGATTTAAGTTTTCAACGGAAAAGAGAACATGGATGGACGGAATGCTCAGGGTTTAATGGGCATAGGCTGAAAGATAGACCCAGGCCTTCCATGAATCAAGTTAGAAGATATGACCAAAAGCAAATATATGTATAACTACACATATATGAAGAAATGTTAATTTTAAATTTCAGATTTGGATTTTTTTTGGGGGGGAAAGGAAACAGCAGGTACACAGAGTTAAGTCACAGATTAGTCAGGATCAATATTCCCTCTAAGGTGTGCGCATGTTTGCGCACTCACATCGTTTGCTACTAGTACACAAGGGAATTTCGACTGCACACAGAAGGTTGTCACCCTCCACCTCGTTGGCACGTTAAGTATATTTCACAATCGTGCACAATCACATTTCCTTTTCCGGTTTCTGATGTGGACGATGTTGACAACGTGGAATTTGCAATGATTTGTCTGCCGATATTAGAACTGGCTTACTTAGACTGTTTTTAATTGAAGAAATTATTGATTCACTGTGTTGAATTCCGAAGAAGCGAAGGGTGTGAAGTGCAAAAGAAGTGCTAGTTCATTTAAAGTGAACGGCTTAATGAAACACTGCTACACTGAAAGCTCATGAGGTCAGGGACGTGCAGCTACGAGAAATATTTATGTACAATACAGAAACAGGTGTTAGCTGCATGTATTGTCGCGATGCAAAAGTTGCTGGAGAATTTGCAAGTGGAAAGAAATGGAGTGATATTTGGAAAGGTGACTTTTTAAAGCATCACTTAGCAGGCAAATCACATATGGACGATATGCAAAAGCTCCTGACGAAGGGTCTCGGCCCGAAACGTCGACAGTGCTTCTCCTTATAGATGCTGCCTGGCCTGCTGTGTTCCACCAGCATTTTGTGTGTGTTGTTTGAATTTCCAGCATCTGCAGATTTCCTCGTGTGTGCAAAAGCTCTGGTGAGTAAATCCTTCATTACCTGCTACAGGGGTGCTATGTATGTTTTGTGAGGGTGCAAACAAACGAGAGCAAAAGCGATCAAACTCAGAGGAGATCAAAGTTCTTATTGACAGTGTTTTGCTAGCTGTTAAAATGAATACCTCTATATATAGAATTCAGTCCGCACATGTTGTTGTCACTGGGCAAAAAACTGCACAGCACAACATTTTGTGCACACTGGTCATTACAAATTAGAGGGAACATTGGTCAGGATCTCATTGAATTTTGCAATAATATAAAGGATCGAAGTGGCTCATCTCTGTCCCTGCCTTCTGTTCATTATACACTTACCTTCAGTGGCAAATACTTCTTGCTAGTCTGCAACTTTTGCCCAAGCTTCCTCCCCTCCATTTCAATAGACAATAGGTGCAGGAATAGGCCATTCGGCCCTTCTAGCCAGCACCGCCATTCAATGTGATCATGGCTGATCATCCACAATCAGTACCCCGTTCCTACCTTCTCCCCATATGCCTTGACTCTGCTATCTTTAAGAGCTCTATCTAACTCTTTCTTGAAAGCATCCAGAGAATTGGCCTCCACTGCCTTCTGAGGCAGAGCATTCCATAGATCCACAACTCTGGGTGAAAAAGTTTTTCCTCAACTCTGTTCTATATGGCCTACCCCTTATTCTTAAACTGTGGCCTCTGGTTCTGGACTCCCCCAACATTGGGAACATGTTTCCTACTTCTAGCATGTCCAATCCCTTAATAATCTTATATGTTTCAATCAGATCCCCTCTCATCCTTCTAAATTCCAGTGTATACAAGCCCAGTCGTTCCAATCTTTCAACATATGACAGTCACGCCATCCCGGGAATCAACCTCGTGAACCTTACTCTTCTTTCTTTAATGTACAACTTGAGATTTATGGGCTAGAAATGGTTTGGGCTTGGCACAATGGTTTCTGCACTATGAAAAGGAATTTAACTCAAATCCTGACTCAGGTTGTGGTTTAGGTTCAGAAGATATTGGAAAGCTCAGCAGGTCAGGCAGCAACAACGGAGGGAGAAACAGACTTAATGTCCGAGGTCAATGAAATACTATTGCAGCCGGAAGACACCAGGGCCAAGCAGCTTCAACACAAGTGTACTGCCAGGGAAAACAAAACGAAGTGGGAGAGATCTGCTGACAAGTGAAGGGTCTGCGAAACTCTTGTGATTTAGTTTTAAAGAGGCCATGGCGCCATCTGTTGAAGAATTTCATGTTAGAAGTGTAACTGTAACCTGTCACAGTGTTAAAAGTTATAAAACCAATACAAAGTTATTGATTAAAGCTTGTACAAGTGGTTCCAGTCTCAGGAAGTATTGCTTAGTATGGCAGCATGAAGCAGGAATGAAAATAATGAAGTGTTGGGTTTTTTCTCCATAAACTAATAAAATGCTAAATAATGCCAAAAGCTTAATTTGCAGAACGGAGGCTCAGTTCACGTCAAGTACGCTTAGAAGCAGTTTATTAGACTTCATGGGACACATTCAGACTTAACTCCCTGGCCAGTTCAAAGTCAATTTATTATCAAAGTACATACACAACTCCGAGATTCATTTTCTTGGGACAAACTCTGTAAATCCAAGAAACACAAGAGAAAGATCATACCCATCAGAACAGAAAAAAACAACCAAAAGACAACAAACTGCGCAAATGAAAAAGAAAATCAGTAATAATAATAAATAATCAAAAAATATTAGGGTGGACAACCAATGTGATAAAGACCACAAACTGCAAATACAAAATGATTTTTTAAAAAACAATAATACTAATAATTAATCTATACATGCAATACTTATGGAATTCGTTCTACATCTGATGAAGCATTGGTATACTATAATCACCCTATCTATTAACAACCAAAAAAGAAAAACCACATTGTTTAAAATAAACTGAGGTATTTTCCAAGACAACTGTCTATGTCCACTATGTTTCTATCTCACTTTGAACCCGCTCTGTAATTTACTGAATCTGACGAAAATTGGGTATCAAATCAGAAACAACAATATGAGTTTTACCATGACGCACTTTCCATACATGGATGATTTGGAATTATATGCTTTTTCATCAAAGCAATTAAATCAAATGGTAGAACTATGCTCAAAAGATATAAACATGAACTTCAGACTGGATAAGCACAGAACATTAAACATAGAACATAGGATAGTACAGCACATTACAGGCCCTTCAGCCCACAATGTTGTGCCGACCCTTAAACCCTGCCTCCCATATAACCCCCCCACCTTAAATTCCTCCATATACCTGTCTAGTAGAAATGTATAAGTAGAAAATTAAACATAAAGAAAGGTGCAATAGAGCTAGAAGAACATAAAACAGAGCAGCAGGATACAATACAACCGAAGGATGAATATGAAACGTAAGAGTATCTGGGTTATCAACAAGCAAAGAAAATAGATCATAGTGTAATAAAGGAAAAACTTTTGACTGAATTTACTTCAATGCTTAAGAAAATCTGGCAAACAGAGCTCAAGAGTAAAAATATAACAAAGGCATTAAATACTTTAGCTATATGCATATTAACATATTCTTTTGGTATAATATCTTGGTTCAAAACTGATCTGAAAAATCTACAAAGAAAAATAAGAACTGAAATGACAATTTTCAAAAAACATTATGTACAGTCGAGTGCGCTTAGATTAACACTACCCAGGACAGAAGGGGGAACAGGAATAAGGACATAAAAAATCTGCACAACCATGATAAAACTTCTAAGGATATACGTTTCGTCAATGTAAGCAGGATTCAACACACCACACGAGCAAATGCAATTCTGATAAGAGGTAAGCACCACTAAACTTGAATAAGAGCAAAACCCAGAGAACTGAAGAAATTATCACTATTGAAGAAAAGGTTGAGCAATCGAAGAGCATGATCCGCCATGGAAGATATCCCCATGATCTAAACAGGCTAGATGTCGACAAGGAAGCATCAAACACCTGGCTCAGAGTTGGAGACCTCTTTCCAGAAACAGAGGGGTTCCTCATGGAAAGACAGGACCAGCTGATTAACACAAAAAATATCAAAAATACGTAATAAAAGACCAACAAATTTAAGATGACAAATATAGAAAATGCCCTGAAAAAAACAGAAGCAGTCCAACACATTACAAGATCCTGTAGAAGTTTAATTTGATTTGATTAGTTACACAGACACAATTAAGTAGTAGAATTCTGATAGGAGAAGAGAGTGGACCATAACAGAAAGGGAAGGAGGAGGGGATCCAGGGAGAAGTAAATTGCAGGTAAGGAGAGGTAAAAGGCCAGAGTGGGGAACAGAAGGAGAGGGAAAAGGGGAGGAAACACCCTTTTTCAGGAAGGAATATGAAAGCTGCCTGCACATGAACTTCAGAGAAGCTAAAGTAGGACTAACAAAGAAGTAAAGAATTGTGGAGCTGCACAAACAGGTGTGTCAGCATTTGAGTAGGGAAAGATATATTAAAGACTTAATGTCCTTCCTCTTGTCATTAAAAAAAATACATAAGAAGAGGGAAAGCAGAGCAGATTGTTACTGGCCAGAGCTTTAGACTGTCTTCTTGTGGTGAACTACATATACCTGTCTGGACACGCCCCCTGCTGACTGCTCCTGTGGATCCTCCCACTGACCCCTGTATAAAGGCGATTGGAGGCACTGCTCCTCCCTCAGTCTCCAGGATGTTGTGTGATGGTCTCTTGCTGCTGACAGTGCTTTCTTCCAGCTAATAAAAGCCTATCTCGCCTCACGTCTCCGAGAGTTATTGATGGTGCATCTCTTCTCTACCTCCTGCATTTGACTGGTCAGTTACATCAGCTTTGAGACTATCATCACAAGTGATTTAATTCTCAATTTGTATAGCTGAAAAAGAAAATGGGGCGGGGACGCTCTCTCTGCAATGATATGGCGTCTCTTGGCTGTACATCATGTGGATGATGGGATTGCAGTCCAGCACTGGCAACAGATCCTTTCTGACCAAGTGTAGCACAACCAACTATTGAGGAGCAAAACTCCCTCCAAACTGTGAAACTTTGTTCTGTATTAAAAGCTGAAAATGCTGATACTTGTCAGCACATCAGATAGTACCCATGGAGTGAGAAATAATGCCTGAGGTTGATGACTGTTTGACACCTATAGTAAAAAGTCTGATAATTACTATCCACTTTAACAGAATGTCTCAGTGTTCAGTACCTGACACACTGGCCGGTGGCTGTTTCCAGTGCTCTTTTACAACTTATCACAGCCCCACTTCCCACATTCGCTTTAAACTCACCAAGGCCCTTTTTAATGAGCCTCCTTCTCTGGAAAATATATACACCACTGTGCAACATCTAAAAAAAAAGAACATTAAAAGTGCTTTGAAATATTAACAAAACTAATATCTGCTATTCTGATAAGCCTGTTAACCCAGCTCTCCCAAAGGCCTAAGGGTTCTGGATTATTGGAGTTTAATTGATTCAGTTCGTGCTGGAGACCAAATACATCCAAATGCCTCCTTATCTCCTTACCTGCCCATCACCTCCCTCTGGTGCTCCACCCCCTTCCCTGGCCTTCTGTCCACTCCTATCAGATTTCCCCCTCTCCAGCCCTTTATCTCTTTCATCAGTAATCTTCCCAGCTCTTTACTTCGCCACTCCTCCTCTCCCAGTTTCACCTACCACCTGCTACCTCGTACTTCTTCCTCCCCTTCCCCCACCTCCTCACCCTGACATCTCATCTCTTTTTTTCCAGTGTCGATGAAGTCTCTCAGCCCGAAACACCGACTGTTAGCTCTTTTCCGTCGATTTTGCCTGGCCTGCTGAGTTCCCCCAGCAGTTTCTGTGTATTACATCCCAGTCAGAGCTGCTCTCTGGTGCACTTGCTAGTGTACTGCCTTCTCATTGGTGTATAATTTACATCTATATGGAGCATGTATCCTCCCTGTAATGGGCTGCCAATAACCTTTTGCAAAACCTGCAGAACGACAAGAAAAAAAGGTAAACTTACCTGGACATGCTGGTATTGGTTTGCTGCCCATAGAGTTCTGAACTTAAACGGAGATCTTAAGCCCTACCTGATATAAATGGCTCTGAGCACCCTCGCTAAATACTGTAGCCACCTACCTTCCAGAGGCTAAATCACCTCCGTTTATCCTCCGTGGTGAGTTTAGCTGCCAAAACCCACTATTTGATCAGTAGGTGCTCCCTCCCTGCTAAGGAGGAGATCCTTACAGCTAGCCAAGTATTTTGTACACAATTCATTTTAGTGATACACATTTAAATTTAGATAGTACTCTTAAAACATTTAAAACTCACAGAGGATTTCTATCTCATAACTAATATGCAGAGACTGGTCCATTGATTTGGAAAACTGCAGGGTGTCTATCGCCGTGCCTTAATGTATGAAAGGCTACGAAAGGTAACTATAGATAATTACTTCTAACATCTCTGTTAGCTCAGGTAGGCTGCTGTAAAAAATTAAATCACTGGATCCAAGGAGAGCTAGCTAATTGGATACACAATTGGCTTGATGCCATGAAGAACAAGATGATGGAGGAAGGTCTTTTGGAGTGGATATCTGTGACTCGTACTATTTCCGACGGTTCATGGCTATTTGTTATATACATCAATGAACTTTAGTTAGTTTGCAGATGTTGGATCTTGGTGTTTTCGCAATTCTGAGGTTCTTCAGAATTCAATAATAAAACTTGCTGCTGAAGGCTGTTTTATTAAGTGTTACAAAAATAACAGAGAAGAGCCAAGTAAACAAAGAAGTGGTTCCCGTCTTTGACAAAAACTAGCTCTAACTGAAAGATAACATTTACATGATGAGAATTAGCCTATAGAATAGTCACTTCCAATGACACCTGCTGCACAGAAACTGCAAAGCTTCTGGAAAAATTGAGAGGCAATTGACAATCACTGGGAAATCTTCAAGAAGCAATGCCCCAAAAAAGGCAGCATCCATCATCAAGGTCCTGCCTTGTTCTTGTCGCTACCATCAGGAAGGAGGCACCTGAAGATAGACGCTCAATGATTCAGAAATAGCTTCTTCCCTCTGCCATTTGATTTCTGAATGAACATTGAACACTACCTCACCACTTCTTTATTCTATTTTTTGCACTACTTATTTAACTATTTGTATATCTACTTACTGTATATTGTACCTGTTGCCACAAAGACAACAAATTTAATATTAAACCTGATTCTGGAATTCACGGAACAATTTCACTTATATAAGTGATTATATAAAAATACAAACAACCACAGGAAAATTAAACTACAGGAAAAATACAAGAGAAGTAGCAATGCTACACCAACCTAGATGACACTGAAACAATTGGTGTAATAGAGAGTGAAGTTGGCTGTCTGGATCTACAGAGGTATCTTGATCAGCTGGCTAAATGGGCTGAAGATTGGCAAATGGAGGTGAATATGGTTAAGCGTGAAGTGTAGAACTTTCACAGTGAACGAAGGGCTCTTAGGAGTGCTATAGAATAGAAAGAACTAAGAATACAACTACCTGATTCCCTGAAAGTAGTCTTGCAAGTAGGCCAGGTGGTGAAGAAGGCTTTTGGCATATTGGCCCTCATTAGTCTGGGCAACGCCTATAAAAGTTGAGATGTTAGGTTGCAGTTGTACGAAACACTGATGAGGTTGCATTTGGAATATCGTGTTCAGCTTTGGTTCCTTCCTATAGGATAGATGCCATTAAATTGGTGCCTGTGCAGAGCAGAGGTTCCCAACCTGGGGTCCAAAGATTCATTTCTTAATGGTATTGGTCCATGGCATAAAAAAGGTTGAGAACCCCTGATGTAGATGAAGTTGTGGTGAATCAAGGGTCTGAGATTTTGAGAGAGGTTAAGCAGGTTGGGACTTTTACAATGAACTATGGGAGAATAAGGCGTGATCTTATAGAGGTGAATAAAATCATAAGAGTCATAGATAAGGTGAATACACAGTCTTTTCTCCAAGATTGGGGAATCAAGAGCTGCAAGACATAGTATTAGGATGACAGAGGAGAAATTTATAGGAACCCAAGGGACAAATTTTTCAGAAGGTGATCTCTGAGCTGCCAGACAAAGTGCTTGAGGTAGCGTTATTAAGAACACTTAAAGGCAGTTAGACGGCTACATGGATAGGAAAGGTTTTAAAAAAAGATATAGGATAAACACGGGCAATTGCCTTGGAAACTTGGTTGGCATGCACCATTTGTACTGAATGGCCTGTTTCCATGCTGTATGACAGTGGTCCCCAACCACCGGGCCTCGGACCGGTACCGGACCACAAAGCACGTGCTACCGGGCCGCGAGGAAACAATATGATTTGGCGATATGAAACGATATGAGTCAGCTGCACCTTTCTTCATTCCATGTCATGCTCACTGTTGAACTTGAACGCACGTGAGGTCATTATGCATGCGAAGTCATTAACCACGTGAGGTCATCAGTCGCCTAAACGCAGTGATAGCCTCGCGCCAGGGATCACTGGTTGGCCTCGGGTAACCGGCCACCTTGTGTGGCTGGTGAGAAGTGCCGTTGCTACTGGCCTGGAGCGTGAACAGATGGGCGCCGCCTCTAAGCCTGCTTAGCACACTGAATGTTAGTGGGGAACCTGGTGCTAAAATATTCGCAGATGACCTAATTCGGGCTCATGGTTTCGTAAGTAGCAGAGCAGCTACCTCGCTGCGATCTACTGAAAGTCATCCCTCGAGCCAAACTTTTGTCGGCCAATAGATCCTATCGATAGGCGGGCATGTGTCCTGTCGCACTCCTCGCTCGGTCGGTCGCTGTCTCCGGACTGCGACCACCACGGCCCCGGTACGGGGATCTTCGGCCCTTACCTTGCCCTCTCACTGGTGTGTTGCAATGATTTACATGTTCATATGAGGAAAATCTGCGCTGTGCATTTAATATCCAAATGTTACTTAAAATGTTATGATGCTATTGACTTATAAGTGAGTTATAATTGACTTACCACTATATTCATGCGAGGAAAGTATGCGCTGTGTGCTTAATATTAAATTCATTAGATAAACCTTTTTAGAAACGAAATTGAGTGTATTAGTCACTTATAAGTGACTTATCACCTATATTCCAGTCGTGATTAACACTTCCCCCACCCTGTCAGCCAATCCGCAAGAATATTGTCAATATTAAACCGGTCCATAGTGCAAAAAGGGTTGGTGACCCCTGCTGTATGACATTAAGTTGCAGAGAGGGCAAAGAAGAGAGAAAAGGGCACATTTGTGA
The DNA here is from genome assembly GCF_048418815.1 of Hemitrygon akajei. Taxonomy (NCBI): domain Eukaryota; kingdom Metazoa; phylum Chordata; class Chondrichthyes; order Myliobatiformes; family Dasyatidae; genus Hemitrygon; species Hemitrygon akajei. The sequence continues at coordinate 16,680,579 of NC_133152.1, read as the reverse complement.
TAGGATGTGGACCAAGGGAAATTGAATGACACCTTGGTAGGGCAAATGCATTGAGATAGTATGCTATTAAGGGAAAGACCCTTAACAGTGTTGCTGAGCATAAAGATCTTGGGGTCCAAGATCATATCTCCATGAAAGTGGCTACGTAAGTCAGTAGGGTGGTTAAGAAGGCTTATGGAATGCTTGCTTTTATCAGTTGAGAGGATATGTTGCATCTTTATGGAACTCTGGTTAGCCCCTATCTGCAGCATTGCATACAGTTCTGGTTACCCCATTATAGGAAGGATGTTGAGGTTTTGGAGAAATTGGGACTAATTGGGTTTTTTCCTTTGGAGCAGCAGGGGCTGAAGGGAGATCTGATGGAGCTTTATAAGATTATGAGAGACATAGATGGACAGGAAGTGTCCATTACTCAGGGTAGAAATGTCCAGTACCAGAGGGTAGGCATAGAAGGTGAGAGGGAATAGGTTCAAAGGAGATGTGAGTGGGGGGGGGGGGGGGAGTAAGTTGTTTACTCAGCGAGTGGTGCATACCTGGAACGTGCTGCCTGGTAGAGTGCTGGATCAAATACGTTAGAGGTTTTTAAGCAATGTTTAGATAGGCACATGAATATGAGGAAGATGGAGGGATAGAGACATTGCGTAGGCAGGAGGAATTAGTTTTTAGGCATCTTTTTATTTATCTATTTATTGATTGATTGATCGATTGATTAAGATACAGTGTAGAAGAGGTCCTTTCAGCCCTTTGAGCCATGCTGCCTAGCAATCCCCCGATTTAATTTGAGCCTGATCAAAGAATAACTTACAATGACCAATTAACCTTCCAACTGGTACATCTTTGGACTATGGGAAGAAACTAGAGCATCCAGAGGTAACCTATGCGGTCGCAGGGAGAACTTACAAACTCTTTACAGGCAGTGGCTGGAATTGAACTTGGGTTGCTGATACGGTAAGGCCTTGTGCTAATCACTATGCTACCACGCTGCCCCTTACTTTTTAGCTGGTGGGCTGAAGGGCCTGTTTTGTGCTTGTACTGTTCTATGATCGATGTTCTGTGTTCTGTATCATGGTCTTGACTGAAGGAGAATCTTGAAAGCTCCTTAATCGCAGCTTTTCTGATTGGAGGAATTGTAATGGGATAAAAATAGGGCCATGAAGAATTTTTTAAAATCTAAAAAAAATGCTGGAGTTTGGTTAAATTGGCCATTGTAAAATTGTATGTAGATAGCTCAGCCTGTGGGGGAATGATTACATGGAAAGTTTGTGAGTCAGCATGCACCCAGTGGGCAGAACAGTCTCTTTCTATGTTGTAAGGAAACATAAAATATTCTTCCAGCATTTCAAAGTGACTAATATTTCCTTCAACATATTCCCATAAACACTTGAGCAACAAGCACTAAGTGTGGGAGCAACTCGACCTAGACTCCACCCTCAACTACATGAGTGGCAACATTGCCATCACATTGAGAGTGGGAGAAATTACGGAGAATGGTCAAATGAAAGTGGAGGCTAGTGGGCTTCACAGCAAGGAGATGGGGTGCCCTCTCCTTGCCTAGGTGGAAGGTACAGAGGTAATGGAACAAATACTGTTAATAACCCTGCAAACTCCGCAGGTTAAGAACAAGAATGATGTCTCACGGGCACTAATGTGGAAGGAATCTCCATCAGAGTTTAAAAAAAAGGTTAAAGTGGAATGGAATGCTCACAGGATTCAGGATGAGTTTAGAGTTAAGGCAGATTTAGGAGTCTGTGGGCTTATAATAGAGTTGTTACTCTATTCTGCATATTGAGTGTGGGGAGTAGAGACAAGGATACCTTGGCAACAGTGAAAATGGAAGAGAGTAAGAGAGGACCTAATAATTAAAATCATGAAGGGATGGCAGTGAGTCGATTGGTATCCAGACATTACAGGTTTAAAACAACTGGTTAAAGAACTGAAAAAGAACAGAAAGCAATGAAACATTGTAAAATCAAATTCCATAGGAAATTCAGAAATGCAGTCAGACAGCCAAATACAGGGGTTATGGGAAAGTTGCAGGGGAATAGGACAAAATGGATGACTCGTCCAAACAGTGCAGAGGAACTGAATTATCTCCAGTTCCTCTTCCATTATAATAAAAACCCCAGAAAATATGAGGAAAAACTCAGCAGGTCAGGCAGCATCTGTGGAAAGAGGAACAATTAATATATCAAATTGAAGACGGAAAGCGGCCAGTGAGTGAGTGGGCCAGTGAAGGAGTGGAGATTTGAGGCTTTGACTCGAGAGATTCTGGCAGTTTTGGCAGTTGGACTGTGCAATCAAGTCAATCAAGATTTGAATAGCTCAGCAGAAAGCCGTTGATTAGACAATCAAGATTTGAATAGCTCAGACTCAGCAGAAAGCAGCTGATTGGGCAATCGAGGTCAGGTGACCAAGCAGTTTGAAAAGCTCAAACAAATAAATAGAGGGTTACCTCAAGCAGAGCGGCCTGTGGAAAGCGGCCAGTGAAGGAGTGGAGATTTGAGGCTTTGACGAGAAGTGGCTGAGGACGAGCTTCACTCCAAGTGAGGTAAGGCCGGGTAAGTTCCTTTCAAAGGAGAAAGTTTCAAAAGTTGAGGCAAGTATTGGGTAGGTCATGGCAGCTGAGATCGGCCCCGTGGTTTGTTCATCCTGCAGCATGTGGGAAATCAGGGATACTTCCAGTGTCCCTGACGACTATGTGTGCAGGAAGTGTGTCCAGCTGCAGTTTCTGGCAGACTGCATTGAGCGTCTGGAGCTGCGATTGGATTCATACTGGAGCATCCGCGACGCTGAGAAAGTCGTGAATAGCACGTTCAGTGAGTTGGCCACACCGCAGGTAAAGGCTACACAGGCAGAAAGGGAAGGGGTGGCCACTAGACAGCGTAGCAGTAGGCAGGTAGTGCAGGAGTCCCCTGAGGTCATCTCCCTCCTAAACAGATATACTGTTTTGGATACTGTTGGGGGAGATGTCTCATCAGGGGAAGGCAGCAGCAGCTGAGTTCATTGCACCATGGGTGGCTCTGCGGCACAGGAGGGAAGGAAAAGGAGTGGGAGAGCTATAGTGATAAGGGATTCGATTGTAAGGGGAATAGATAGGCGTTTCTGCGGCTGCAAACGAGACTCCAGGACGATATGTTGCCTCCCTGGTGCAAGGGTCAAGGATGTCTCTGAGCGGCTGCAGGACATTCTGGAATGGGAGGGTGAACAGCCAGTGGTCATGGTGCACATAGGTACCAACGATATAGGTAAAAAATGGGATGAGGTCCTACAAGGCGAATTTGGGGAGTTAGGAGATAAACTAAAAAGTAGGACCACAAAGGTAATAATCTCTGGATTACTACCAGTGCCACATGCTAGTCAGAGTAGAAATAGGAGGATATTTCAGATGATTACGTGGCTTGAAAAATGGTGCAAGAGGGAGGGATTCAAATTTCTGGGGCATTGGAACCAGTTCTGGGAGAGGTGGGACCGGTATAAACAGGACGGTCTGCACCTGGGCTGGACTGGAACCAATGTCCTGGGGGAGCATTTGCTACTGCTGCTCAGGAGGCTTTAAACTAATGTGGCAGGGGGATGGGAACAAGTGCAGAGAGACAGAGGGGTGTAAAATGAGGGTAGAAGCAAAAAGTAGTAAGGTGAAAAGTAAAAGTGGCAGACAGGCAAATCCAGGGCAAAAAGCAAAAAGAGCCACTTTTCAACATAATTGTATAAGGGCTAAGAGTGTTGTAAAAACAAGCCTGAAGGCTTTGTGTGTCAATGCGAGGAGCATTCGTAACAAGGTGGATGAATTGAATGTGCAGATAGTTATTAATGAATATGATATAGTTGGGATCACAGAGACATGGCTCCAGGGTGACCAAGGATGGGAGCTCAACATCCAGGGATGTTCAATATTCAGGAGGGATAGACAGGAAAGAAAAGGAGGTGGGGTAGCATTGCTGGTTAGAGAGGATATTAACGCAATAGAAAGGAAGGACATTAGCCTGGAGGATGTGGAATCGATATGGGTAGAGTTGCATAACACTAAGGGGCAGAAAACGTTGGTGGGAGTTGTGTACAGGCCACCTAACAGTAGTAGTGAGGTTGGGGATGGCATTAAACAGGAAATTAGAAATGTATGCAATAAAGGAACAGTAGGTATAATGGGTGACTTCAATCTACATATAGATTGGGTGAACCAAATTGGTAAGGGTGCTGAGGAAGAGGATTTCTTGGAATGTATGCGGGATGGTTTTCTGAACCAACATGTCGAGGAACCAACTAGAGAGCAGGCCATTCTAGATTGGGTATTGAGCAATGAGGAAGGGTTAGTTAGCAATCTTGTCATGCGAGGCCCCTTGGGTAAGAGTGACCATAATATGGTGGAATTCTTCATTAAGATGGAGAGTGACATAGTTAATTCAGAAACAAAGGTTCTGAACTTAAAGAAGGGTAACTTTGAAGGTATGAGACGTGAATTAGCTAAGATAGACTGGCAAATGATACTTAAAAGGTTGACGGTGGATATGCAATGGCAAGCATTTAAAGATCGCATGGATGAACTACAACAATTGTTCATCCCAGTTTGGCAAAAGAATAAACCAGGGAAGGTAGTGCACCTGTGGCTGACAAGGAAAATTAGGGATAGTATCAAGTCTAAAGAAGAAACATATAAATTAGCCAGAAAAAGCGGCACACCTGAGGACTGGGAGAAATTCAGAGACCAGCAGAGGAGGACAAAGGGCTTAATTAGGAAAGGGAAAAAAGATTATGAGAGAAAGCTGGCAGGGAACATAAAAACTGACTGTAAAAGCTTTTATAGATACGTGAAAAGAAAAAGATTGGTCATGACAAATGTAGGTCCTTTACAGTCAGAAATAGGTGAATTGATCATAGGGAACAAAGACATGGCAGACCAATTGAATAACTACTTTGGTTCTGTTTTCACTAAGGAGGACATAAATAATCTTCTGGAAATAGTAAGGGACTAAGGGTCTAGTGAGATGGAGGAACTGAGGGAAATACATGTTAGTAGGGAAGTGGTGTTAGGTAAATTGAAGGGATTAAAGGCAGATAAATCCCCAGGGCCAGATGGTCTGCATCCCAGAGTGCTTCAGGAAGTAGCCCAAGAAATAGTGGATGTATTAGTGATAATTTTTCAAAACTCCTTAGATTCTGGATTAGTTCCTGAGGATTGGAGGGTGGCTAATGTAACCCCACTTTTTAAAAAAGGAGGGAGGGAGAAACTGGGGAATTATAGACTGGTTAGTCTGACATCGGTGGTGGGGAAAATGCTAGAGTCGGTTATCAAAGATGTGATAACAGCACATTTGGAAAGAGGTGAAATCATCGGACAAAGTCAGCATGGATTTGTGAAAGGAAAATCATGGCTGACGAATCTTATAGAATTTTTTGAAGATGTAACTAGTAGAGTGGATAGAGGAGAGCCAGTGGATGTGGTATATTTAGATTTTCAAAAGGCTTTGGAAAAGGTTGATGCACCATCAATAACTCTCAGAGACGGGAGGCGAATGATAGGCTTTTATTAGCTTCAAGAGACCATCACACAACATCCTGGAGACTGAGGGAGGAGCAGTGCCTCCGACAGGGGTCTGTCGGAGGAGCCACAGGAGTAGTCAGCAGAGGGGCTTGTCCAGACAGGTATATGTAGTTCACCACAAAGGTCCCACACAGGAGATTAGTGTGCAAACTTAAAGCACACGGTATTGGGGGTATGGTATTGATGTGGATAGAGAATTGGTTGGCAGACAGGAAGCAAAGAGTGGGAGTAAACAGAACCTTTTCAGAATGGCAGGCAGTGACTAGTGGGGTACCGCAAGGCTCAGTGCTGGGACCCCAGTTGTTTACAATATATATTAATGATTTAGATGAGGGAATTAAATGCAGAATCTCCAAGTTTGCGGATGACACGAAGCTGGGTGGCAGTGTTAGCTGTGAGGAGGATGCTAAGAGGATGCAGGGTGATTTGGATAGGTTAGGTAAGTGGGCAAATTCATGGCAGATGCAATTTAATGTGGATAAATGTGAGGTTATCCACTTTGGTTGCAAGAACAGGAAAACAGATTATTATCTGAACGGTGGCCGATTAGGAAAAGGGGAGATGCAACGAGACCTGGGTGTCATTGTACACCAGTCATTGAAGGTGGGCATGCAGGTACAGAAGGTGGTGAAAAAGGCAAATGGTATGTTGGCATTCATAGCAAAAGGATTTGAGTACAGGAGCAGGGAAGTTCTACTGCAGTTGTACAAGGCCTTGGTGAGACTGCACCTAGAATATTGTGTGCAGTTTTGGTCCCCCAATCTGAGGAAAGACATTCTTGCCATACAGAGAAGGTTCACCAGATTGATTCCTGGGATGGCAGGACTTTCATATGAAAAAAGACTGATCGACTAAGCTTATACTCACTGGAAATTAGAAGATTGAGGGGGGATCTTATTGAAAAGTATAAAATTCTAAAGGGATTGGACAGGCTAGATGCAGGAAGATTGTTTCCAATGTTGGGGAAGTCCAGAATGAGGGGTCACAGTTTAAGGATAAAGGGGAAGCCTTTTAGGACCGAGATGAGGAAAAACTTCTTCACACAGAGAGTGCTGAATCTGTGGAATTCTCTGCCACAGGAAACAGTTGAGGCCAGTTCATTGGCTATATTTAAGAGGAAGTTAGATATGGCCCTTGTGGCTAAAGAGATCAGGGGGTATGGAGAGAAAGCAGGTACAGGGTTCTGAGTTGGATGATCAGCCATGATCATACTGAATGGTGGTGCAGGCTCGAAGGGCCGAATGGCCTACTCCTGCACCTATTTTCTATGTTTCTATGTAAGACTTTTATCAGCACTCTAATACATTCAAAAATTGAGTATTCCCCCATACATGAGCTCAGGTTGTACCCTGGGCTGTTCTCAAATTATCTTTAACTCCTCTTCTCACACACATATGATGTTTACTTCCAGTGCAAAATCCAGATTGATTCTCTCCTTTCCATTGGGCCGGAAGAGCCTATTCTGCACTGTATCCCAACAAACAAACAATAATCAAAAGACACCCAAAAACGAATTCCTCCCACCTACACAATGTCCGGATCCCTCCATCTTCCTCATATTCAGGTCCCTCTCCAAACATCTCTTAAAACCCTCTAATGTCTTTGCCTCTACCGGTGCATTGCAGTTATCCAAAACACTCTGAGTAAAATATTTAACTCTGACATCCCCTTTGAACCTACACCCTCTCGTATTTCTACTCTGGGTAAAAAGATATTCCCTGTCTACTCTATCTATGCCTTTCATAATCTTATAAACCCCTATCTGATCTCCCCTCAGCTTCCGCCGCTCCAAAGAAGATAAGCCAAGTTCGTCCAGCCTCTCATGACAGCACACCAGGCAGCATCCTGGTAAACCTCTTCTGCACCCTCTCCAAAGACTCAACATCCTTCCATAGTAGGGCAACCAGAACTGTGTGCAATACTCCAGACTGTCGAAGCATAAGACCCAAATGCTTCTTCAGATACGTTGATGACACCTTCATAGTGTGGCCTGATGGACTCCGGGCACTCCAACAGTTCCACGACTGTCTGAATGGCATACATCCAGCATTCAGTTTGCGATGGAGATGGAGAGGAATGGTTACCTCCCGTTCCTGGGCATTCCAGTATGGCGGAAACCAAACAGTCTCTATTGGAAACCCACTCACATGGTCTTATACCTCAGCAATAACAGCCACCAACATGCCTCTCAATGGAGAATGGTTCTTTGTACTTTGATTAACTGTGCAAAAACTATTTCGGACTCAAGGAGTCTCCACGAGGAAGTAAGACGATTACGCATGATGTTCCTACTGAACGGTTACAAAACCTAACAATGAGGAGGAAACCATCACTACTGTCTTCCCTATATTTCCATGGTTTCCAAGTACTGCCAGGATCCTGAAGGAATACCAGATGAATACCATCCACAAACCTGTAAGGAAGCTCAAATCACAGCTTCAAAGATGACCTGGGACTCAGGACCGCTGGCATTTACAATTCCCCAGTGAATGCAGAGCAGTGTATATCAGTTGCATGGGACACATGGTGGAAACCTGCATCAAGGAGAACAGGAGGTGTATTCATCTGGGTTACTTGGAGAAATTGGCGGTAGCAGAAAATTGCATTCATAGTGGCCATAGAATTGACTTCGACGGCTCAAAACCACTGTGACGTGCCAGTGGCTTTTGGGACCACCTGGTGAAGGAAGCCTTTGAAATAAAACCAGGGGAAAAGAATGTTAACAAAGATGAAGGTCTCACTCTAAATAAGTAAGAACTGCAATTCGATTATAAACAAGGTGGGGCAGTGGAAACCTGATTGGATGAGAACTGACCAATCAGGAGGGACAGATGACGTGGGGTGGTCTTAACTTACACATAAATCATATTACTATTATGATTGCCAATTATGACAGTATTCATTTGCAAGTTAACCAGGACACAAAAGTACAATAGTCTAAATTTTATGCAGGTCCAGCTCCACTGTCTGCCTCTGAAGAAGCTGGCAAACTCTTGCAAGCTCAACCAATAAGTATATCTCATTGCCTTTACCCAGTAAAGCCTTGAGATTTTCCCAGATTATCCTTGACTCACCTCCTCACAAGCTTAAAGTATTCACTTCCAGTAGGAAGTGGAGAGTGATTCTCTCTTTCTGAGCAAAGGCATGACAGGTTCCTGACAGCTGTTCTACAACCAACTGAGATTAATGCAAAACAGACCAGAAGCTGAGACTCCGTAAATTTCCTGGAAGGTTTTACCACCCAACCGCCTGGTCGAGCTCCCTTTTTTTGCACCATCTCCTGCTCATAAACCAAACTGTTCAAAAAGAACGAACAGAAAAACTGTCATTTTCTTTTCCCTCTCATTTTGCTTGCAGCATTGATCAGATTAATTTCTAATCTCCGAAGACTCCAGCTAAATCTTGAAAGGTTCGGAGCCCCATTGCCACAACAGGTGGGGTGTCCACTCGATGGGGCCAGCTAATTTTTTGCAGATCTAAGCGTATCAGCTCAGACGAAACCGCACTAATATATTGCTGCCACATTTATTCACCTGTCGCTGAGCATTATGCTTTAATCCATTCCCTAAAGATTTGGCATATTTAGAATGAGCCAAACTGCCCTGGAGCTGTCAGCACTGCAGCACGAGTTACACAAGCTCTTTTGTTCCTTCCCCTCCTCTCCCGGCAAGGACTGGCCCCGAGATTCCATGCACTGCTGAGATGGGCCAGTATATTTCGGGCCGGCAGCAGATCTCCCCCCTCACGCGCTGACTGACCGTGCACTTCAAGGTGCTCTGTCTTGTCCTTGACACACCTGCGATCAGCACAGGCAAGGACATTCCCTGCCAAGATTCCATTGAAGCGTACCTGTGTAGAGGCATGCATTGGCTGCCTTCAGGGCCTGACAATTACCAACATGTCTCTCTTCCACTCTTCGCAGACAAACCTCGGGGTGTCAGGGTAGAAAGCCATTGCGCAATCAAGCCAAAGTAAGCAGATGGAGCCAGCAAAACGGAAGAATCTCCCTCTTGTTTTTTTTTAAATCTAGGAATTATTTAATGAAAAGCCAAGAACAGGGCAGATATCAACACGATTTAATGTCTTTTATGTCCCGTGACTAATTGTGATCCAGCTCAGTATGGCTTAGGTGTAGTTCAGATGGTTTAGGAATTTGAAACCTAGCTTTTAGTAATAAATATACATAATGGTATATAATGATTTCTTCTGATGGCAGTAGGGATTCAGACATCTCCGGGTTTCTATGGGATTGATCCACACAGATCACAAAGGTGCCAAGTGACAGCTACCATTATCCTTTGGTCTTGCAATAGATGTTAATACAGGTGGGTCCTAGAAAAGGAAATCCCAAATATTGCAGAGCGTGTCAGAGCACAAGGACAGGCCGTTCGGCTCATAGGGCACAGTGTTCATGCTCCATTTCAACTTCTTTCACCCCACTCTTCAACTGCAGCTGGCAACAAAGTCGAATCTGATACTTTGGTGGGAAATTGTGATTCTAAACCCACCACCCTCCTACTGTCAAAATGGAGGAGCTCCCTAAACAGTGCAAGCTCTTCCTAAAAATAAATCGAGATTCCCAGGTGTGGCTCACTCAAGGGACAGCACGACGGCCAGTCCCCATTATGTAGAGCGAAAATCAAATTAGACTTGCACCAAATTGTCCTATACTGCCCACAAACTTCCAGAGCACGTGGAAGATAGAGGGAAACCGGTCATTCAACATTACAAGTGCATGGTCTGACCGAGTTCAAACCCATTGCATGGAATTGCAAACCATAATCCATTATATAGGCTGCAGCATACTGGGCTTTCTCACACACGGACAAATGTCCAATCTGTTATCCCAGTGGAGGCACTCTTATTTCAGGATAAAAGGATCATAGGCTCACACCCCACAACGAAGCATGCATAACCAGTGTTACGCTGCTGTAAGTTAGATCTTTCAGGTGAAATCGCAATCTAGTGTGTGTAACTAGTATATTTGAAAGACCCCATTGAAGGAAGCATGACTAAAATGTGTCAACTGGTCATGTCAAATGTTGTCTGCAGGATTTAGATTTTGCAAATTACCATTGTAACAGCATTACCTCCAAATTCTCTGGCTGCAGAAGTTCTTTAGGACTTCTTGGGTTATTTTTCAGGATTTTGTGAGATACCTTCAACTATTAGAGCCCTCTGAGGTTAGCGTAAAGCATTAAGATCGAGGAGACTCCCTTACTCTAACACAAAGGATTACTTGGTTAATATCATCGGGTGTTTTTTGGGTATGCTGTGTGCACTTTGGACGCAGGTATTACAATGATGGCAATAGAATACTACAACATTAAGGGACTACTTAAATGAATATGCATGGACTAAAAATTGACTGATTTTTGGATTTCACACCTACACATTTCCTTACCGTGCTTAATTATTTTGGAGATCATCTTGTCCCTGCTTACTTCACCATAGCCCCTTCTCCTCCAACCCCAGCTCTAAGTAAATGCTCTGTTAGGTGTGGCTTGGTATCATAATTGGAACATTTTTACCACAAGAGCCATCTTGAAAGGGGAGTCTGATTTTGCATTAATTTAACTTCATTAATGTACTAAGATAGTGCCCCATTACAAATGGTGCCAAACACTGAAATCATAACCACCCAATGTGACTCAATTTATTGAAATATTTGCAAGTAATTTCCTGTGATTTTATGTCTATCTCCTGGGAACATCACCAGGCTGGCATGTTTTCAGGGCTATAACAGGTCCTCCCTAGATTCCACTATCCATTCTGGAATGTTTTTTTTGGGGTGAGGTTGTTAAAGCAGCTAAGGATGTTGGAGAGAGATAAAGATTCCTGTCAGTGAGAATGGGGTGTGGTGCCTTCTGCACTTTGAGATCAAAATACATGAATTTGATGGGTTTCACATAAAATTCCCTTTCTGAATTCGTTAAAATGAAGTCCTGTACAAAGACACAAAACTAGAGATTGTCTCAATATCTTGTGATGGAAGCATACAATCAGCTGTGCTTATCTCAACCTACATACCCAGCTAGTGAGAACATCTCAATCCTCTTGAATTTTACCCGCATCACTGTTCAATGCAACATTTTAAAAAAGCTTGGTTTGGCTCAGTGCTAATGGCTTTAATGATATGTTATTTTTATTGTTTTATGAGCTTGGAAACGTCAATAGTTAGGAGTGGCCTATTTGCTTTGTGCTTGGATCTACTGTCAAAGGTTCCAGGGTCATGCCTTTGACACAGGCTACACATAAAATGAAAGTATTTCTTCCAGTAACTGATCAATCCCTTGCCCTGTATTCTGATACTGAGACAAGCTCCTATGCACTGTCCAATCGCTTCCAAGATCAGGAACAATGATGGTTTATTTTAATGGTACGGCACCTTTATCTTCCTCACCTGATTGATGACGGATAGCAACAGGAACTGTGAAAATCTCCCTGACCTTGGCATGAATAATCACTACCAGAGTCACAATTGGATTGACGTAACTTAGTCCATTTTACGAGGGAATCTAAAGACCTGATGCTTGTCTTGAAACATGATATAAAAAAGACTTTGATTGTTAATTGAAGTTAGTATTCGTCAGACATCTGAATTATTAGTGTCTCAATACAGGGTCTTAACCCAAAATGTTTGCTATCTCTTCGTCTCCATCAGATTATTTTTTGCTCAGGTTCTCTTGTGTTTCCAATGGAAATGTTTCTAGCCATACAATGCTCAGAGTATTCCACTTCGCCCTTCAGGAAAAGAAGCTGCAGTATATAACTGAAATACGAACAGCAAATATTGGAAAAACTCAGCAAGTTTGTTCTATAGATAGATATATGGAGGAATTTAAGGTAGGGGGTTATATGGGAGGCAGGGTTTAAGGGTCGGCACAACATTGTGGGCCGAAGGGCCTATACTGTGCTGTATTGTTCTATGTTCAAAGTCAGACAGCAACTGAGTGTGGACAGACAGATACATTTTTTGGGTTGATCGGATAATAGGCCTTCAATGAAATATTAACTCGATTTCTCTTTCTACAGATGTTGCCTGACCTGCTGAGATTTTCCAGGATGTTCTGGTTTTATTTCAGTTTTCTAACGTCTGCAGGTTTTCTTTATGATTTTTATCTGCTGTTTTCATCTTCCTGAAGCCAACCAATGCAGTTAACAGTGAACTGCCTTCTGAAGATGTCTGGTTGCATCAATACACTAAGAAGAATAGGAAATGAAGAACAATTAAACTTTAGATCCTGGAAATAAGAAAAGAAACAGAAAATGTTACTAACATTCTGCAAGTCTGGCACCATCTGTGGGAAGAGAACTGGAGTTAACAGACTGAGCTTTTCTCAAAGGACAGGAAAGATTTTTGGTTAAGGGCTCACATCAGTTTACAGACAACTGTAACAATGAAAAGGAAAATGAATGCACAAGCAGAAAGTTAGACTTTAATATAAATACAATGTGGTTCACAAAATAAGATATAAAAAGCGATAAATAAGATTTTAAAAAGTAGTTCAGGTAGTATCTGTGGAACAAATTTAATGCTTCAAGACAATAACCTTTGATTACAGCTTTTAAAAATGTGAGTGAGAAGTCAGCGATGTGAATTGTTAACTCACTTTCTTTTTCCAAAGAGGCTGCTTGTACACTATGTATACAGAGTGTCTTTTCATTTTTATTTCAGACTTCTATCATCTGCAGATTTTTTTTTTGCGGTCTGGTCATTGAGCAGGATTACATCCTTACAATAATCATTTTCAGCTGCATGCCATTTTAACGAAATGACTGCTTAATGATTGTCCTGCAGCAAATGAAAGGTTTTCAGTGTAAAATATGCTACTAAACTCGAAACATGACAGCGCCTTGATTTCAAGAGTATTTTGAAAAGCACAGAGCAATGTGGCAAAATGTCAAAAAGGGATTATTGCCAATTAGTAATAGTTTCTGCCTCCCTGGCCGGGCGAGATGCTACTGCAGTGATGGAAAGGTTAATATTACAGTAATAACAGAAATAAAAGGCAATAGTTTTATTACCATGATATCTCCCTTAAACTAGTCGAATACTTAGTATAAAATATTTAAATCTGCCCACTCTATTGCTATAATCTTCCATTCATACACTATACTTCTTTGAGTTTAATTACTTATTCATCTAGTCCTAAAAATACTTATGTTTTTATTTATCTTAGTTCTCCTTCCCAGCGCAGTGTCGATCTTGGAAGTCGGAGCAAGGTATTTTTTTTTTAAATTTCCTTTGGCTGAAACCCTGCCTTAAAGGTTGTTTTTGGAGTCATCTGAACGGTCTGATTTGGAAGTTGACTCCATTCCATTACAAGTGCATAAAAACATCCATCAGTGAGGAAAGTCAATAACCATCCCCGGTGTCCGGTCCTGTAACCTCACGAGTGAACACGGACACTTGTGATCCCCCTCCAGTGTGACACTGCCCACGACTGCTTCAGCTAACTTGACCATGAACACATTATGCTTGCTGCCAATCCTTAAGCCTAGCCTGCTGAAAGCACTGGTAGCTTCTGTCATCTGCCAACATATAGATGAATCAGCTCATTGGTAATTCACTAGGTAGCAGGTTCTGTGCTCTCCTGTAATCTGAGTGACTGCCTTCATTCCGACCTTTGTAGTATTCTCTCAGTTATGTCACCACCTCACCGTCCCCTGCAAGTGGCCAATGCACTACTGCAGATGGTCTGGTCTTTCTTTTCCTGGTCACAAGGGAGCATTTGACACACCAGCAACTCAAACACTTTTCCTAAGTTGCCTAATGTAACTGGCTGCTGTCTCCACACACAAACTGTTCGCACCACACATCACTGAGAAAGTATTTCCTCCGATGGAGGAATCAAGAACAAAAAGACATTATCTCAAAATTAGAGCCAAACAATTTTAAAACTGAGGTCATTGCAGTAAAATTCTAAATCTGAGAACCAGAACGTAATTCTTAAAGTTAAATGAAATGCAATCCCAGTCCAAATGCTTTCTCTGTGTAATTTCCGGACAGTAGCACTTCCACATGACAAAAAAAACGTAAGAGAAAATTGGTTAATTCATTGCCGTGGATAAAAATCATTGCTCTCCTCTGGAAGGTGGCTACAAGCAGCCTTCATAACAAAAATTGTCTCAAAATGCTCCTCAGAGGAAAATAATTTTAAGATCTTTATTTTAGCACTTTGTTTTGTTTAATAACTTTGCATCCATTCATGAAGAAAGCATGAATGACTGTGCCCCTTAGAAATAATCCTTTATTTTTAAGAAGTGTTAGATGCCTGCAGCATGTGGAGTTGAAGGGTCCAGACCAATACATTGGATGCGTTGGATCTGACAAGCTCCAGCTCACTAACCGGTCCGGATTCAGAAAACGTGGGAAATACGCAGCAGGTCAGGTGACATCTGTAGTGACAGAAACTGAGTTAATGCTTCTGATCAGTGAGCTGATGACAAAAGTGAGCTAAAGAGAGCCTGTGGGTTGTTGAAAGTGTTGGAGTGAACAGTTAGTCTTTGAAGTACGAGGGGTGATTGATAAGTTCGTGGCCTGAGGTAGGAGGAGTCAATTTTAGAAAACCTTGCACATTTAGTTTTCAACCTAGTCCCCTCCTACACACTTAGTCCAGCGGTTGTGGAGCGTACGGTCCCTTCTTTGTAGAAGTCGGCGTCTTGGGCTGAAAAATGGCAGATGCAGTTTAATACAGACAAGTGTGAGGTATTGCACTGTGGAAGGACAAACCAAGGTAGAACATACAAGGTAAATGGTAGGACACTGAGGAGTGCAGTAGAACAGAGGGATCTAGGAATACAGATACAAAATTCCCTAAAAGTGGCATCACAGGTAGATAGGGTAGTAAAGAGAGCTTTTGGTACATTGGCCTTTATAAATCTAAGTATTGAGTATTAGAGCTGGAATGTTGTGGTGAGGTTGTATAAGGAATTGGTGATGCCAAATTTGGAGTATTGTGTACAGTTTTAGTCACCAAATTACAGGAAGGATATTAGCTAAGATAGACTGGCAAATGATACTTAAAGGGTTGACGGTGGATATGCAATGGCAAGCATTTAAAGATCGCATGGATGAACTACAACAATTGTTCATCCCAGTTTGGCAAAAGAATAAACCAGGGAAGGTAGTGCACCCATGGCTGACAAGGGAAATTAGGGATAGTATCAAGTCTAAAGAAGAAACATATAAATTAGCCAGAAAAAGCAGCACACCTGAGGACTGGGAGAAATTCAGAGACCAGCAGAGGAGGACAACGGGCTTAATTAGGAAAGGGAAAAAAGATTATGAGAGAAAGCTGGCAGGGAACATAAAAACTGACTGTAAAAGCTTTTATAGAAAAGAAAAAGATTGATCAAGACAAATGTAGGTCCCTTACAGTCAGAAACAGGTGAATTGATCATAGGGAACAAGGACACGGCAGACCAATTGAATAACTACTTTGGTTCTGTCTTCACTAAGGAGGACATAAATAATCTTCCGGAAATAGTAGGGGACCAAGGGTCTAGTGAGAAGGAGGAACTGAGGGAAATACATGTTAGTAGGGAAGTGGTGTTGGGTAAATTGAAAGGATTAAAGGCAGATAAATCCCCAGGGCCAGATGGTCTGCATCCCAGAGTGCTTAAGGAAGTAGCCCAAGAAATAGTGGATGTATTAGTGATAATTTTTCAAAACTCCTTAGATTCTGGATTAGTTCCCAAGGATTGGAGAGTGGCTAATGTAACCCCACTTTTTAAAAAAGGAGGGAGGGAGAAACCGGGGAATTATAGACCAGTTATTCTGACATCAGTGGTGGGGAAAATGCTGGAGTCGGTTATCAAAGATGTGATAACAGCACATTTGGAAAGAGGTGAAATCATCGGACAAAGTCAGCATGGATTTTTGAAAGGAAAATCATGTCTGACGAACCTTATAGAATTTTTTGAAGATGTAACTAGTAGAGTGGATAGGGGAGAGCTAGTGGATGTGGTATATTTAGATTTTCAAAAGGCTTTTGACAAGGTCCCACACAGGAGATTAGTGTGCAAACTTAAAGCACACGGTATTGGGGGTATGGTATTGATGTGGATAGAGAATTGGTTGGCAGACAGGAAGCAAAGAGTGGGAGTAAACGGGACCTTTTCAGAATGGCAGGCAGTGACTAGTGGGGTACCGCAATGCTTAGTGCTGGGACCCCAGTTATTTACAATATATATTAATGATTTAGACGAGGGAATTAAATGCAGCATCTCCAAGTTTGTGGATGACACGAAGCTGGGTGGTGGTGTCAGCTGTGAGGAGGATGCTAAGAGGATGCAGGGTGACTTGGATAGGTTAGGTGAGTGGGCAAATTCATGGCAGATGCAATTTAATGTGGATAAATGTGAGGTTATCCACTTTGGTTGCAAGAACAGGAAAACAGATTATTATCTGAACGGTGGCTGATTAGGAAAAGGGGAGCTGCAACAAGACCTGGGTGTCATTGTACACCAGTCATTGAAGGTGGGCATGCAGGTACAGAAGGCAGTGAAAAAGGCAAATGGTATGTTGGCATTCATAGCAAAAGGATTTGAGTACAGGAGCAGGGAGGTTCTATTGCAGTTGTACAAGGCCTTGGTGAGACTGCACCTAGAATATTGTGTGCAGTTTTGGTCCCCTAATCTGAGGAAAGACATTCTTGCCATAGAGGAAGTACAGAGAAGGTTCACCAGATTGATTCCTGGGATGGCAGGACTTTCATATGAAAAAAGACTGGATCGACTAGGCTTATACTCTCTGGAATTTAGAAGATTGAGGGGGGATCTTATTGAAACGTATAAAATTCTAAAGGGATTGGACAGGCTAGATGCAGGAAGATTGTTTCCGATGTTGGGGAAGTCCAGAATGAGGGGTCACAGTTTAAGGATAAAGGGGAAGCCTTTTAGGACCAAGATGAGGAAAAACTTCTTCACACAGAGAGTGGTGAATCTGTGGAATTCTCTGCCACAGGGAAGACTTGAGGCCGGTTCATTGGCTATATTTAAGAGGAAGTTAGATATGGCCCTTGTGGCTAAAGGGATCAGGGGGTATGGAGAGAAAGCAGGTACAGGGTTCTGAGTTGGATGATCAGCCACGATCATACTGAATGGCGGTGCAGGCTCGAAGGGCCAAATGGCCTACTCCTGCACCTATTTTCTATGTTTCTATGTTTCTATTAATAAGGTTGAAAGAGTGCAGAGAAGATTTATAAGGATGCTGGCGGGACTTGAGAAACTGAGTTACAGAGAAAGGTTGAATAGGTTAGGACTTTATTCCCTGGAGCGTAGAAGAATGAGGGGAGACTTGATAGAGGTATATAAAATTATGATGGGTATAGATAGAGTGAATGCAAGCAGGCTTTTTCCACTGAGGCCAGGGGAGAAAAAAAAACAGAGGACATGGGTTAAGGGTGAAGGGGGAAAAGTTTAAAGGGAACATTGTGGGGGGGCTTCTTCACACAGTGTTGGGAGTGTGGAATGAGCTGCCAAATGAAGTTGTAAATGTGGGCTCATTTTTAACATTGAAGAAAAACTTGGACAGTTTTTGGACAAAATTTGCCCCCCACTCTAATGTTTCACTTCTTCTCACCTGCCTATTAACCATCCTGGGACCCCTCCTCCTTCCCTTTCTCCTATGGTCCACTTTCCTCTCCTATCAGATTCCTTCTCTTCAGCCTTTGACCTTTCCCACCCACCTGGCTTCACCTATCACCTTCCAGCTAGACACTTCCCCTCCCCCACCATTCAATTCAGGCATCTCCCCCCTTTCCCCCCCGCAGTCCTGGTGAATGGTCTCGGCCTGATACGTTGACTGTTTACTTTCCTCAGATGCTACCTGCCTGCTAAGTTCCTCCAGCATGTTGTGAGTTATTTCCATGCACATGAATATATACATGAAATACATGCACATGAAATATATATTTCAAAATTTCAGCACTTGCAGCTTTTAGCTTTTGACTGATATTGCTGAATAACGAAAAATATGAATGAACTGAAATGTTGGTTGTCAGCCAATGTGGGAAGAGTGTTTCATTTAACTGTGGGGGCAACAGGCAGAATTGGGATGGTTATTCTTTGAAGTTATCACTGCCAGCACGCATGAAGCATCCACTTTTATATCCATTCCTTATCAATTCAAATATCACATTCCAGTGTCATTGGCCACAGGTCATGTGTCTGACCCTTAACAGCTTGTTATTGGCTCTGCTTCAAGCCAGCATCCATTTATTGACCCCTTCCCATCAAGTAACATCAATAATTTATGGCTCTTTGTTCTCAAACAGCAACGAGCTCAAATCATTCCAAGCAGACACCAACCTCAGCATACACAAATCTGTATATTATATCCAACCAAAGAACATCTCACAAATAACTTCTTATTTGGAAATGATTTCCAGCCCAGCAGATTACCTGAAGTATCATTGTGTCTTCTTTAAAACATTGATCAAGCCTAGCATGTCAAGATCACAAAAAGGAGAATAGAGTGGCAGTCTCCATCCCCAAGCACGAGGCAAGAAGAAAGACAATTAGACTGTCTGCTTCCACTGTCAAGTTGTCACTTTTTATTGTCATTTCGACCATAACTGCTGGTACAGTACACAGTAAAAATGAGACAACGTTTTTCAGGACCATGGTGCTACATGAAACAATACAAAAACTACACTGAACTACGTAAAACAACACAAAAACTACACTAGACTACAGACCTACCCAGGACTACATAAAGTGCACAAAACAGTGCAGGCATTACAATAAATAATAAACAAGACAATGGCACAGTAGAGGGCACCAAGTTGGTGTCAGTCCAGGCTCTGGGTATTGAGGAGTCTGATAGTTTGGGGGAAGAAACTGTTACATAGTCTGGTCGTGAGAGCCCGAATGCTTCAGTGCCTTTTCCCAGATGGCAGGAGGGAGAAGAGTTTGTATGAGGGGTGTGTGGGGTCCTTCATAATGCTGTTTGCTTTGCGGATGCAGCATGTGATGTAAGTGTCTGTAATGGCGGGAAGAGAGACCCTGATGGTTTTCTCAGCTGACCTCACTATCCGCTGCAGGGTCTTGCGATCTGAGATGGTGCAATTTCCGAACCAGGCAGTGATGCAGCTGCTCAGGATGCTCTCAATACAACTCCTGTAGAATGTGATGAGGATGGGGGGTGGGAGATGGACTTTCCTCAGCCTTCGCAGAAAGTAGAGACGCTACTGTGCTTTCTTTGCTATGGAACTGGTGTTGAGGGACCAGGTGAGATTCTCCGCCAGGTGAACACCAAGAAATTTGGTGCTCTTAACAATCTCTACTGAGGAGCCGTCGATGTTCAGCGGAGAGTGGTCGCTCCGTGCCCTCCTGAAGTCAACAACTATCTCTTTTGTTTTGTTCACATTCAGAAATAGGTTGTTGGCTCTGCACCAGTCCGTTAGCTGCTGCACCTCCTCTCCGTATGCTGATTAGTCGTTCTTGCTGATGAGACCTGCCACGGTTGTGTCATCGGCGAACTTGATGATGTGGTTCGAGCTGTGAGTTGCAGCACAGTCGTGGGGCAGCAGAGCGAACAGCTCCTTGACTCATCGGAATTCACTGATTTGTAGACTGTCGTTTTTTCTGGCCGACAGAACTTTTCAATAAAGTGGAGGGACTAGACAGACTAGATTTGTTTTCTTTGGGGTAAAGGAGGCTGAAGGTGGACTTGACAGAGATCTACAAGACTTCAAGGGACATAGATAGAGATGATAATGATGGCAAGGCACCGTGGAATATGGTATCATGCCACAGCAGTGTACCAGTTAGTGTAACACTATTACAGCTCGGGGCATTCTGAAGTTTTGAATTCCAACGTGCACCCTGTGGAATGTGTGTTTCCCCTGGGTGCTTCGGTTTCTTCCCACAGTACAAAGACGTACGAAGGAGGTCATTGTAAATTGTCCCACGGTCAGGCTGGGGTTAATCTAGCTGAGGCGTCGAGGCTCAAAGGGCCGGAAAGGCCTACTCCATACTGAATCGCTAAATAAATAAATAAACACGGGAGGAGAGGAAGGCTCAGGTCCATGAAAGTGAGCTAGTGCAGAGACTGGGAAGGTGGAGGGGTGGCAAGCTGTAAGAGTACGTAATACAATGAGAAATCATA
The DNA here is from genome assembly GCF_048418815.1 of Hemitrygon akajei. NCBI lineage: Eukaryota > Metazoa > Chordata > Chondrichthyes > Myliobatiformes > Dasyatidae > Hemitrygon > Hemitrygon akajei. The sequence continues at coordinate 16,659,922 of NC_133152.1, read as the reverse complement.
CGAAACTTGCCTTGACAGCTCAAGTCTCAGAGAGGGACGTAGGAGAAAGTGAAGTGCTTGAAGGAGGAAACGTTGCCAGAGGACAGGGTCAAAGTGTGGTTTAGATATGACTTATACTCATTTCCTCTTCGCTTTGACCCTGCGACAGGAATCAGCTGGAATCATCGAGATTTCCCTCTATAAATGCAGTCTGACTCGCCGAGTTCCTCCAGCATTTTGTGCGTGTGTACCTCCATGTCGTTTGTCTTTCATTGATATCCTTCAAAGTTGAAAGTCAGTTTATTGTTGAAATACGTATATGTTTCCACATACTATCTCGAGTTGCATCTTCTTGCAGTCATTTACAGGAAGAAAAGAAAACAATAGAATTTACCAAGAGCTATATGTAAACAAAGTCTGACAAACAATCAATGTGCAAAAGAAGATAAATAGTGCAAATGTAAAAAAAATACTGAGAACGTGAGATGTAGAGTCCTTGAAAATGAGTCTGTAGATCATAGAATCAGCTCAGAGTTGTGGTGAGTGAAGTTATCCATGCTGTTTCAGGACCGTAATGGATGTGGGGTAATAACTGTTCCTGAATATAGTGGTTTGGGGCCTAAGGCTTCTATAAAATCTGTCTGACGGCAGTAGTGAGAAGAGGGCGTGGCCTGGATGGTGGAAGTCTTTGATATTGGATGTTGCTTTCTTATGATGGTGCTCCATGTAAATGTACTGAATAGTAGGGAGGGCTTTGCCCGTGATGGACTGGGACTGGGCCCATCACATTCTGTAGCCTTCCACCCCATCTTGGCTCATTGCAAACAACCCCACACAGCTTCTCTCTCTGTGTATCTCTTATCGTACCTGCTGGACTTGCTGTCACTGAACAAGCTGCAACCTGACCCTTCCATTAACATTTGGAGATATGTGCTAGACGACATTTGGAATATCGTTAGCAGTTTTGGGCCTCATACCTAAGAAAGAAGGTGCTTGTATTGGAGAAGAGCAAAGGGAGATTTACAAGAATGATCCTGAGAATGAAAGGGTTAATGTTTCAGGAGTGATTGATGGTTTTGTATTTATACTCACTGAGCTTAGAAGAAAAAGGCTAGATCTCATTGAAACATTAAATATTGAAATCCTTGATAGGGTTAACATGGAGAGGATGTTTCCATTAGTGGGAGGGTCTAGGATGAGAGGACTCATCTCAGATTAGGAGAATGGTTAGAACAGAGATAGGGAGGAATTTCTTTGTTAGAGGTGATTGAACCTGTGGAATTCATTGCTAACAACCACTGTAAAGGCTAAGTCATTGAATATGTTTAGGAAGTGAAGGTTGATGGGTTCTTGATTAGTAAGGGTGTCAAATGTTATGAGGAGATGACAGGAGGATGGGGTAGAGAGGGAAAATCAATCAGGTATGATCGAATAGTGGTGAATCTTCGAAGGATTAAATGGCCTAATTCTGCTCTTATGGGCTTATGGTTTTATGGTCTTCTGGTTCACTGAGTTTTGATAATATACATTGGAACAGATCTCCAGCATGCTCTGTTATATGTCAGATTTCTAGCATCTGTAAGTTTGTTTTTCCTTTCCTCATTCTCAACCCTAGCCCTTGAAATATTACAACTGGATTTACTATCGGTGACCCTCACTGCATCTTCCTCCAGAATGGGCTGTCCCTTCTGAGTAAAGCCCTTGCCACCCATTAGCTTGTGTGCGATCTTATTGATCATACTGGCATCCAGGCCTTTATAGTGACATGTCTAAGGGGTGAGGGCTTGTACTCATAAACACAGCCAATAGCCTAAATGTCAATCATCCTATGCAAATTGTTATGCGGTTAGCGAAACCCTCATGGGTTTAAAGCCTAAGTCCTAATATAGGAAACAAAATGGGGGCAATCAGTGATAACATACCATCGAGATGAGTGCATCCACAGAGATGATTTGACAGCCAAAGCATTGAGCTACAGTGCCTATAAAAAGTATTTACACCTCCCCCCTTGGAAGCTTTGTTGTTAAGTAATAAAACATTGAATCACACTTGATTTAATTTGGCTTTTTCGACACTGATCAACAGAAAAGGACTCCTTCGTGTCAAAGTGGAAACAGATCTCTACAAAGTGATCTAAATTAATTACAAATAAGGAAGAGAAAAGAACTAATTGCATAAGTACTCACCCCCTTCAAGTCAGCATTTAGCAGATGCACCTTTAGGAGCAATTACAGCCTTGAGTCTGTGTGGATAGGTCTCTATCAGCTTTGCACATCTGGACACTGCAATTTTTCCCATTCTCTTATATAAAACTGCTCAAGCTCTGTCAGATTGCACGGAGGTCGTGAGTGAACACCCCTTTTCAAGTCCAGCTACAATTCTCAATTGGACTGAGGTACAGACTCTGACTTGGCCACTTCAGGACATTAAATTTGTTGTTTATAAGCCATTCTTGTGCAGCTTTGGCTTTATGCTTGGAGCCTTTGTCTTGCTGGAAAGTAAATCTTCTCCCAAATGGCAGTTCTCTTGCAGACTGTATCAGGTTTTCCTTCAGCATTCACTTACGCCAAACATAGCGTTTAGTCTGATGGCAAAAAAAACTTACTTTTGGTTTCTTCAGCCCATAGAACCTTCTTCCAGCTGACTTCAGTCTCCCACATGCCTTCTGGCAAACTCTAGCCGAGATTTCATGAGAGTTTTTTTTCAACAGTGGATTTCTCTTTGCCATCTCACATAAAGGTACGACTGATGAAACAAGGGGCAACAGGTGTTGTATGTGTGGTCTCTCATCTCAGCCACTGAAGCTTGTAACTTCCCCAGAGTTGTTATAGGTCTCTTGGTGGCTCACTCACTAGTCCACTTCTTGCACGGTCACTCAGTTTTTGAGAACAGCCAGCTCTAGGCAGATTTACAGCTGTACCATATTCTTTCCATTTCTTGATGATTGACTTAACTGTACTCCAAGGGATATTCAGTGACTTGGAAATTTTCTTGTATCCATCTCCTGATTTGTGGTTTTTAATAACCTTTTTGTGGAGTTGCTTGGGGTGTTTTTTTTGTCTTCATGGTGTAGTTTTTGCCAGGATACTGACCGACCAGCAGTTGGAACTTCCAGATACAGATGCATTTTCTCTACAATCAATTGAAACAGCTTGAGTGCACACAGGTCTCCAAAAACAGATTTCCATTTAACTAATTAATTGACTTCTGAAACCAATTGACTGCACCAGAGATGATTTGGTGTGTTATATTAAAAGGGGGTTAATGATTTTGTGTTTTATATTTTTAATTAATTTAGATCACTCTGTAAATATCTGTTTCCACCTTGACACAAAAGAGCCTTTTTCTGTTGATCAGTGTCAAAAAAGCCAAATTAAATCCAGTGTGATTCAATGTTGTAAAACAATAAAACATGAAAACATCCAAGAGGGGTGAATACTTTTTATAGGCACTGTAGGTCTTTTGGTGATGCTAATATTTCCTGATGCACAGTGGAACCCCGTTCTTGGTTCTTGGACCTGCCCCATGGATCATTGAATTTATATAACGATCAACTTAAAATAGTTGGAGTGAACTACGGTTCCAATCAATCCAATAGTTTCCAATCAATGGAAAATTAATGTAAATGACTGTTGACTTAAATGACAGAACAGGAGGTAAATACCCTGTTTTCAGTGGTGACCAATTATATGTTTCAATGGCTATTGCTCCGAGAGTAACGTAAGATCAGGCCCCTGGTGTGAATGTCCACTCATAGTCAATGCTGCCGAGAAGGCTTGTGAATGAACCATAGCCGATGAATGTCAACTCTTTCTCACCAGTCCTGCTACTGACTGTTCCATCCCTGACAACGATCAGCTCTCACACTGTTCCTGTCACTACGTCAGTCATCTCGGGCTCCCCTTTAACCACAACCTAGTTCTGTTGCAAAGATACAGGGTACAGTACTATTGCTGATGTACCAAATGAATGCCCCTGCAAATCGATGTTACAATTCCAAAGTTTAAAACAAATTTCAATCACTTGCATTTCCAATAGAGGGTCATTCTCAGCATTTGAACCTGTTCTTTCAGTCACCGTGAATAAATAACTCAGTCTTGTAACTTATAGCATATTTTTATATCTTGCGCTGCACTGCTGCAACAAAACAACCAATTTCCCAACATAGGTTGGTGATAATAAACCTGATTCTCATTCTTATTCTGCATGAATGGTTAAGGTGCTTTCTCTTAGTTATGTTAGTTATTAACTTCAGGTGAACAGCAACTTGAGAGCACATTTATATAAATATAACTGCTGTATAATTAGTTGTTAAATTGTGGGAAAATTGATTATTTTGGAGGACAAAAGAATTCCTGTATCAACCATTCACCATTACCGCTTCATCCATTAACCCTTCACAACTGTCTTCAGCACTGTATGTGCGAAAGGAGTTTTGTTATGGGCGTTACCATGGGAAATCTTGATGATACCATAGAACTTTTTGCAGCCAGTTTCCATTAAATTCAATGTTCTGTATCTCAGAAGGACTTTTCTGATATTATTATTCTCCATGCACCTTTTGATTTATTCTGGTAACAAGCTCTGTGAGCTCAAGTTGCTATCTGATACATTGTTTATCCTCACTCCAACACCAGATTAGCCAGCCACACAATGGTGTCCTCGGTACTTTATCAGCTGGACTAACGTAACCAATGAAATCGTCACATTGTCATTAATATTTCTTATTGACAATAGTTAATGATCCTTCCCATTCATCTCTGGTCGCTCATCCCACAAATTCAAAACCGGTCAAGGTTGACAGAAAGGTTCAGTTCCAAAATCAATTACGGGAACGTCATCACCACAAAGTGCATTCAAACTGAAACGTATCACTACTTTCTCGAGGCAGCAGAGGATGGCAAATAATGTGCATGCTAAAATCATCCAGCTCTCAAGAAGAAATAATAAAAGGTTCTAGGTAGCTCTGCTGCCCCGAAGATTATCTTCACAGACCTAACAAGGTGCGCTATCCGAATCAGAATCCGATTTATTATCATTGACTTAGATGATACAAAAGCTGTTGGTTTATGGTAGCAGTGTAGTGTGCAAAGACTTAACATTACTATGAATTTCAAAAATAAATAAATCGTGTAGAAGAAAAGGAGTAATGAGGTAGTGTTTGTGCATTTCTGGATTATTCAGAAATCTGATGGAGAAGCGGAACAATCTGTTTCTGAATCATTAAGTGTGGGCCCTTTGGCTCCTGTACCTCCCCCTCAGTGGTAGTAATGAGAAGAGGGTATGTCACAGAGAGTGAGGGTCCTTACTGATGGATGCTGTCGTCTTGAGGAACCTTCTCTTGAAGATGCCGGTGATGGTGGGGAGGGTTGTGCCCATGCTGGAGCTGATGAGTCTACAACCTTCTGCAGTCTCTTGAAATCCTGTGCTTTGGAGCCCCCATTCCAGGCTGTGAGTTGGTCACCAACCAAATCTCCTTAAACTCCTAACGAAGGAAACTTGTTGGCACACCTTCTTCATGATTGCGCCGATGTGTTGGGCCCAAGGTGGATCTTCTGAGATGCTGACAACCAGGAGTTTGCAGCTGCTCACCCTTTCCACTGCCCGACCCCTCGATGAGGACTGGTAATTTCACTCAGCTTCCGCTTCCTGAAACCCGCAATAATTTCCTTGGTCTTGCTTCAGTTGAGTGCAATATTGTTGTTGTGACACCACTCAGCCAGCCAATGTTTCTCACTCATTGCCATCTGAGAGTCTACCTACATCAATGACAAATTCACAGATAATGTTTGAGCTGTACATAGCCACACAGTCATGACTATAGGGAGTCGAGAGCAGTGGGATAAGCATACCTCCTTAAGAATATGCCTGGGTTGATTGTCAGTGTAGAGGAACCTCACTAATGCACAAATACTGATAACACAGCCGAGATATTCCAGAGTTAAATATTATTGTCCAGAAAGGAGAGCACACAACAGCAACTCAAGGTTGACGTCAATGAGAATCAGGTAACTACAGCATAGTTCACAATGTTTGTTGCTGAATTAGATGTAAATACTGAGTGCCCAGTGCCTTGCCACTTGAATTGACACTGCTCTTTCTGGGCTTTTCACTGGTGTTGGACTGCTCCAAAATTGTATCGCCAACCCGATCTCTTGAGCAATGAAAAGTTTTGACCATACAGGGCTTGGCTGCAAACTCAACTCAGCTGAGTTCTTTAGAAGTTATTAACTGTCAGCTCTCCTTCACACCACCCCTGGTAAAGGCTCACAATCACACCAGGTTTGTTACACAAACTTGAACCCTTCACCTATTCTGCCATTAAAAGACTTACACCGCCTCAACTCTCCTAGCAGGCCCCTGTATCCTAACGGACATTCGCAAATGCTGAATCGCTAATCCAATCCTCCAGGCTCTCAGCCTTTGACATAATCCCATTCAGCAATTGCCCTCACCTTCCATTGCCCGAATGACTTGCGAACTTCTACCTTGAGAGATTGATCACGGAGCCTCAGCAGTAGTTGCTTTCCATCCCACACTGCACCGTCGGGAAAAGTCTTACCCGTCTCTTGGCCCATAGACGTAATCCACTTTCTCACTGCGGGTCCGTGACTAAAACCTTGGCACGCTGTGCAGCGGCCCTGTAACGTGTCTCTGCAGATGCCAGTGAAATTCCAGGCCCATTCCTATGCTTTCCGCTCTGTCTGCACAGATTTCCCTCTGGGCTTCAGAAGGAATTTAGACAAAGAAGTTGTTGCATAGCAGCCTCAGAAGCTTAGTTAATGTGAAAGAACGGTGGTCAGTTTGGACAGAATTCACCAACTTCAGCTGATGCTGGGCTGCTTCTCCAAACAGGGCCTGTTAGTGAGAGAGAAGGCCTCTGATTGGGTGACAGCTGATTTTGTTTGCCTGCTTTCTTGTCCATCTTTGTTTAGAAAATCAGGCTTGTAATTTCCCAACAGCTCTCACTGCAAGGGCTGCTCCTTACCAACGATGCCTATCTGACGGAAAAATCAGCCCTTCTCTAACATTCTTTGATTTGTTATGTTACTAATCTGGTTACTATAAATTAAGCCTTTCACATTACAGCAGCAGTTTCTCTCACTCATTTCTGCCGGATGTAGAACTGGCAATACTATACGTCCACAATAGAAAAATTCACTTCTATTTAATTACATACAATTATTTTAATGTCACAACACTCTCTCAAAATCACCCTTGTCTTGTGACAAGCTTTTTAAAAAAATGTTGATATTCTGTGGGTGAGGAAAAATGTATAATTTAACTATAAATTTTTACGCACACATACGCGCTCACTCTGCCGGCCTTTTATCCGAACTTGGATGAAAGATTGACATAAGTTATCACTTCGGTTCTTGTTTGAATAAAGTCGCTCCCTCAATTAAAGTTAACATTTTTTTAAAAATGACTGCAGAGGATAAATTCTACATTTTTGTAGAAGTCAGGAACCTACAAGTTCGAGGTAATAAATGGTGGTTAGATGGAGAATACAGCTCTCATTCCACAGAAATTAATGCTTTGAGTCCAATTATTTTGATGAGGAAACAGGAAGGAAAGGGGGACCAGTGGAATTGCTCGGCTGAGAGATGGGATGATCCTGATGGTTTGAGTGGCTTTTTTCTGTACTAAGGTCAGTAAACTAGTAATATGAATTCTATCTTTCCAGATAAGAGAGAGAAAATTTAAGCTTAATGCTGAATCCACCTGGCGTCAATATCATTCTCTGAGAAAGTCTGTGAGTGCCCAGTTACAAGCCTCCTACCTTTCCGCAGGCTGGGATCTTCGCTCTTCCCAGGACCTGCAGCTGTGTTGTCCGGAGGAGGAGTTGATTGTTTAGGAGTCAAATCTTATTACACGGTTGTGTGTATTGTTGGGGTGGGAGTGTTGAGGTTTACTAGATGCTTACTCCTACTCTCTGTCTGGTCAATGTGAGCAGCTACTATAATAATATTTAGAAAGATAATTCTTCTGTTCCTTAATGGGGGAGTCTGCAGAGGCTTAATTTTATCAAATTACCAATACTAACTGCATCACTGCTTTATGTTAGTATGGAGCTCTTCAGTAAAAGTGACTGCCAAATCCTTTGCTTAGAGTTAGGACATGACAATACAGGTTAAGTTGCATTGTATCATCTCACTTTAATAACACAATGACTCACAACGTCTCTGCTGGCCCAGCTGAAGAAACATTAACGAAATCATAATTCCTGATGCTGAGAGCAATCCAAGATCAAGAAGACAATCATCTATATCAAGCCACTGTGCACCTCATTCAACATCGTAAAACTGGGTCAACATGACCCAACTTCACTCCCTCATTCGGAATGATCCACAGATCATTATTTTTTTCATAGTAAGGAGTAAACAGTGGGCGCTTCCAGCCCCAAAATATTGACTGCTTACTCTTTGCGTGTGTTGCTTTGGATTTCCAGCATCTTCTGATTTTCTCATGTTTATTATTTTTTCATACCGTCTCTTACATTGTCAAAGACAGAACAACTGGCCAGAAGGGCCTTAAACTGTGTAATGTTCTTCACACATTCAAGCTTATCTGCAAAATAGAAAATATGACAATGCTCTCTTATCCTGTACTGGGGTGAAGTAGAGAGAGTCTTGGCTGCTCTGCGGCTGAAATAACTTTTTGTGTCACCTGTCCCTCAGGTATTACCAGTTCTTCGCTCCACTAAATGCTGGCAGGCAATACAGACTCCATCCGAACCAGAAATACTTCCTCTGCCATCTTGGTAAAGGCAAGAAAGTCATGCTGAGGGGCTTGAAGCCTCATGCTCACCCACGTAGATCACCGCTCTGAAATATGCTGCATTCCACTTCACACAAGGAAAGCTTCCCACTGATTTCTTGAGATTTCCGCCCTGGCTGTGTTTGCCGGACCACCCAGACTAAGATAAGCCGGGTTTCCATGTGCAGATTTGCTTTCATTCTCCAGCACAACACACTAAACATGCCTATGTTTACACAGCACACTCACGTTGAGCGTGATTTTCTACAATTACGAATACATTTCTTGGGCAGAACGAGTTGAGGGGCTCACAGACACTGCACCATTGTTTGAAATTTTCTGACATGGATTTACTGAGTGACAAGTTAGAATTGTTTAAAATTAACCTTGAAAATACCATTAAAGCCAAAATGAAACAAGCATGTGGAGAAGAGCCCAATCTGTGGCAGTCACTCTGGTATATATTTAGTGGTGAATATTCCTCTAACTTCCCCAAGGGTCTTGGAAGTTTTTCTGCTGTAGCTGTGAGTGTAGAGGCAAGGTGATGTCTCTATTATTTAATTTTTTTTCTCTTACTTAGGGGACAATTGAATTTCTGGTCTCCTTCTCTTCAAATCTCCCCCTAAAATAGGGGTTCCCAAACTTTTTTATGCCATGGACCCCCACCATTAACTGAGGAGTCCGTGGACCCTGGTTGCCTAGTTTGAAAGTAAATTTTACTTTGACGAAGTCAAAGTGAGAGCATGAAAAGGGAACCGCAAAGTCACTTATCTTGTTACATATGTTTTAATTTCAAATGATTCAAATACGATTACATGTTTGATATGTTAGTGTGTAGTAAAAATCTACCCACAGCCAGAGACATTTTGGTTGGAATATGAAATTCTTCTGATATGTCTCAAACTTGTCATATCTCAAAACAGTTGGGTTAGCATCTCACTATCTCTCTAATTTTCTTAAGTTTGGCTTCAATGGAGCTGGAAATCAGACAGCGTATGTAACTGACTACAGCCAATTCTGCCTATTAAGCTTTACTGCCCTAGGTGAACATTGATTACATTATATCCTGTGCAGTTCAAAGACTGCATAAAATAAAGGGGTCATCCCAACATCGTCAGTTATAAGGGTCAGTTGTCCTTTCCTTTGTGGTGAGCTGACACTCCACTGCCGCATCCTGAGGGAATGGGCCTCTCCTCTCCTCCATGGTTGGGAATATCTGTACGGCTGATTATAAACAATGGCTGATGGTTATTAAGGACATGGAGGACGGAAGTGCCCGTTTCAGTGCTGTATGTCTGTATCAGAAATTTATCGCATTAATCAGATATACAAGCACAAGTTAATAATTTTATCATAGCCTTTATCCTTTTATGTGCATTTGTCAAACATTTTATTTTTATTTTGCATTCATTTTAAATTTTGCATTTGTTAAAATTATCTGCAACCGATTTGCGACTCCACACAATGTCTTTACTTTAGGTTTCCATGCTGCAGTTGTTTTATTTAATTTTCATTTGCTGTAACATCCTGTTAAAGCAGGTACAAACACATCTAAGATATGCTCTGCTCTTTGACCATTGCACGTTACACCTAGATATTTAAATTAGATATTAATGTTAAGGCAAGTTGAGTGTGTTACTCTGGATTTCCAGCTTCTGCAGAAGATGATTACATGTTTGATATGCTAGTGTGTTTATAATATTATTGAATATTGAATATTATTTTATTACAAAATAAAATCTGCATTTAACATCTGTATTTTGATCAAAAACATTGACTGGAAAGAATCCTCTGAAACTGGTTTCTCTGTGGAGATCACAGAATAAAGGGGAACAACTGTAAAATTAGACCTTCCTTTCACGAGTAGCATTGAAAGACAAAGACAAATTGGAAAATTGGATCACTCTTGTCTAAAATGTAAGCAGGGTGAAATGAAAGTATCAAAGCTAGGTTCAATAGATCTTTGTTAGGTAGGTTGTTAAGTGTTTGGAACCCAAGGTGAATAAATAGGAGGTAAAATACAATCATGATTTAGTTAACTCAGGGAACAGGTTGAAAGGTCTGAATGGTCTCCAATTACTATATTCAAACATTAATTTTATCCTTTATAGTTACAATGAACCAATTTTATTCCCACACTGGAGAAGATTTTAAATATATCAGATCCCGTGTATTCCCATTAGTTAGGTAACCAGTAGCATACTGCCTCAGTACACGAGCAGAGTCTTCCCTTAGTTCCCAAACTGGTCCGTACACCATTTATCTTTTGCAAATAGTCACAACGTTATCCGCAAAGCAGTGGCCTACATTATCTGTATGACACAATTGAAGATACTTCAAAAGTAATGCGTCCTTCTTTGTAGAGTTTGTTCCAATCAAAGTAATAAAGACACATAGCAATTTGGTGACATAAAGTACAGTTGCCGAAGGAAGTTGGCATTCAGCCAGAGATTTGAGACAGGTTTTGAGTTCCTAAATAATTTCGTGGGTTTTCCCTAAGAAAAACATTACACGCCATCAATGAGATGGGAAGTTTTTTTAAAAAAAACTATTTCCTTTGTGTGAATCTTACAAAGTATTCTGATTCATAAGGGCACTGCAGTCAAGCTGGGCTGGGTTATTGTGGTAACAGAATTCTCATCTGCCTGGCCCTTATAACAACATTTCCTGTGCTTTATTGCATTGTTCTAAATCAACAAGATAAAGTCATTTCTGAAGTCTCATGCTTGAAGAAGTACTTTAAATAAATATTCCTCGATAATCAGCTGCTTCTCATCTCTCTGGACTCCTTTAAATTTTCTTAAAGTGAAGAAGTCCAAGTCCATAGTTCCTTGAAAGTGTGAAAAAGAAACATATGGAATGATTGCTTTCGTAGATTGGAGCATCGAATATAAGAGTTCGAACATAATGTTGCAACTTTGCAAAATACTGGTTAGGTCCCACTTGGAGGACAAGGTGCAGTTCTGGTTACTTTACTATAGAGAGGATGATTGAACCGGAGAGAGTACAGACTGTGGAAAATTCACCAGGATTGGGGAACTGCAAGATTGGACAGGCTGAGCCTGTTTTCCCTGGAGGAGGGGAGGCACATCATAGATGTGGACCTTGTACACCTTGAATTCCATCTGGGTAGCCTCCAACCTGATGGCATGAATATTGATTTCTCAACCTTCTGCCCCATTCCTCTTCGTGTTCACCGTTCCCCATTTCCATTTCCCTCTCCTACCTGTCCCATCACCTCCCTCTGGTGCTCCACCCCCTTCTCTTTCATCCATGAACTTCTGTCTTCCCCTTCTTCTGCCCTGTATCTCCTTCACCCATCGACTTCTCAGCTCTTCACTTCATCTCTCCCCCTCTCCCTACCACTTCACCTACCACCTACTGCCTCGCACATCTTCCTCCCATCCCTCAACTTCTTACTCTGACTTCTCATCTCTTTTTTCCAGACCTGATGAAGGGTCTCAGCCTGAAACGTCAACAGTTTACTCTTTCCCGTGGATGCTGCCTGGCCTGCTGAGCTCCTCCACCATTCTCTGTATATTACTTTGACTGCCAGCCTCTACAGATTGTCTCTTGTTCACGATGGGACTAGATAGAAAGAGTATTTAAAATTCCTACCCCACTGTAAGGGTGTCAAAACGAGAAGGCATAGGTTCAAGCTGAGCGGATGGAGTTTTAAACCTACTCACAGAGTGGTTGATATCTGTGATGTCAGAGAAGGCAGTGAAATTAGAGAGAATGACTATGTTTGAAATCATTTAAACATGCACTTAAGTAGGCAAAGTATAGAAGGCCATGCTCCTATTGCAGGCAGATGGGATTAATGTAAATGGGCAAAAGGGTGGCACAGGTATAGTAGGCTGATGGGCCCATTTCTATTCTCTGTAACTTAATGATTCTTTGGCCCTATAAACTAGAAAACTATAGTGTCAATTCAAATTCAAGTTTATTATCAATAAATCCATACACGTTTATACAGTTAAATGAAACATTGTTCTCAGGGTCCCAAAGTGCAAATCACAGTACATATAGTCACACACTATGCATATAGTTACAATACAGCACACATGGTTAAAATAAAGCACACAGTCACAAAATAATATTAATACTCGTCCTTAAGTGGCATAGCCTGAAGATTGATGGTATGTGGGAAGTTGTTCTGAAGCTACATTTCTATAAGAATAGCAATAATTCTGTAAAAATAGTCTGAAGAATTTAAATGGCTAGGAATATCTGTGCCGAAGAAAAATGGGTTATGGGTACGGATTACATTTCATCTCAGTGCTATGGGCTCCCCTGCACACCATCCCTTCTGAAAGCACTAAATCCTATTGGCCCTAATTATGGAGAGGCTTCTGAGGAGATTGAGGAGTGGGTGAAATATGTTAACCTTGCCCTAGTTCCAAGAGTGGACAAAATACAAATATATACTGGGTAGTAAACAGGAATATAAATGTTGGTTTATTTTCTCCTAGCTCATTCTTCTCTTCCACACCTTTGTCAGCCTATTGACCCTGGGGAGATGCTTGCTCCAGTGCCAGTAATGTCAAAGAATTTCATAATGGAAACTGAGGAACATGGGTGAGAGAGAAGAGCTTGGAGCGGAACAGGGAAAACAGGAAGAGGGAACGGGAGTAGTGGGAGCTGGGTAAGTCCCATACAGGCAACCCCCATGTTACATCCATATTGTTTATCCTGTTTATATCTGAAACAATTGTAAACCTAGCATTTGTTGTGGACTATATAATTAACTTATCTTTCCTATATTTAATATGCATTTAAATATGAATATATCCATTCAAAGTGAAGACTGCAAGGTGATAAGTGAAGACTTATGCCTTCAACCTCTCCCCCTCTTCTCCCTTTGCTCACCGGCTCCATCTTCCTTTTTGTTCTTCTCTCCTTATCTGTCTCTACCAATCTATTATCTGTCACCCTTCAGCTCACTTATTGCTTCAGATTGCAGCTTCTGTAGTTACTTGTGTCCACAAACACAGCTGCTGACCACTTAAGAGATTTGCTTTGGAAACTGATAAGACCATCAGATAATCTCTTATGTGGCCAGTGTTGTGGGGGTATCACTGCTGTTGAAAAGCAAAAAATGCTCTAAGAGCATTATCTCCACTTGTAACGCAAGCTTCAACAGGAGATAGAGTTTTGTGTTATCACAAATTGTGAAGCAAACAGTGTTCTAGGAACACAACCCTTCTGTAGCATGGGGTCATCCGCATTTCCTTGTGACAAAGATGGAGGCCATTTCAGTCCATCAAGTCAATGGTGATCTGCAAAGCAATTCTATTCCCCACTCATTATCTCCCTAACCCCCCCAATCCCCCAAAGTTTTTATTACCCTCCCTCCACGGTCAAGATTCTTCCATTCACCGACTCACTAGGGGCAAGTTATAAACTACCAGCCTGCATGTCCCTGGGACGTAGGAGGAAGAAGGAGCACTGAAGAAAGATCTACAAAGAGGACATGTCAGCTCCACCAAGTCAGTACCAGACATCAGGGTTGAAGCCTGATCACTGCAGCTCTGCGACAACAGCATCACCATTGCAACACCCTGATTGGTCAGACGTTCTTCGTCTGTATTGTTAAGATAAAAAGTAAGGAATATTTAAATGAATGCCTGAGTTTAATGTCTGACTGTATTTCTATGTTACATTGACTGTTCTATTTATTATAAATTATTATGAATTACTATGATTGCACATTGCACATTTAGAAGGAGACGCAACGTAAAGTTTTTTACTCCTCGTGTATGGGAAGGATGTAAGAAATAAAGTCAATTCAATTTCCCACCCCACCCTCCTATGTTCAGGGAAGTGGAGATGAGTTGGTGTACAATCGTTCCCAGTACAGCCGTAAACAGCTGCTTTAAAGGAGATGGTTCATCAGTAATTGGAGAAACTGTAAGTGTTGGGTAACATTAATTACTTATTAACACTGGTTATTCGATTGTCATTGTCTCTTTAGAGTGGAAGAGAAGTGATATTTATAATGAAGCATTATTCTGATTACGTGTACAATTTATTTGAAATGATAGACTGCAACGTCAGACCTATCCTCTTTGCTCATGCTCTAGCAATAAATTCCCAATCCCAACCACAGCCTGGGATTCAGGCCCTAGAAAGAAAAAGTCATCCCTATTTTGGATGTTTCATAGCCTCTTTTTTTCTCAAAGCGCTTTGCAACCAATGACTCCTTTTGAGAATCGCTTTTAATCTCATTTTCACAACATTCTCATACTCTCAAAATGCCAGGCTTGGTTGGTGGGACAGCTCTAGCTAAAACCATTAAGCTCCCCCTTAGTGCAAAATGATCTCTGGCCGAATCAAGTTAACTCATATGGGTACAACAAGGTATGACACTTCGCAACAAGTTCTTCCTTCCGACAGCACTCCTTGTTCTGACTTCATTAAGATTTATACATGAAAAGCAGCAGCTAATTTCCCCAGAACTTAAATAAATAACCAGGTCATCTGTTTTGAAATGTTGGAAAGGATCTTTATTAAAATGCTGGAAGAGCTCAGCAGGCCAGGCAGCAACTATGGAAAAGAGTAAACAAGCGGTGTTTTAAGCTGAGACCCTTCTTTTGGACTGGAAAGAAAGAGGAGAGAAAATGGGGGGGGGGAGGGGAGAGGGGAGAGGAGGGATATATTTACCATAAGAACAATTGATACACTTCATTCTCTTCTTTCATCATAACATCAGTTCAATATACTTCCTTTCAATACACCAAGGCCGTTCACAATTCCTCCTGAAACAACACGTTGATGAAGTGCTTAAGGCAGCTGAAGAGGGCACAGCCCCTCCATGTAGGATCCTAAATGGTGGTCCTTCCTCAACAAGCTTTTGTGGTTCATTCCTCAGCAACAATCCTACACAAGAACAAGGAAGGAATGAACATGTCCATGTGTCCTGAGCTAAGTTTCCAGACTTGATAGGGAGGTCAACACCTTGAAAACTATTAAACTCCTCATTAGCTTAAAGTAATCCCTGTTTGGGCCAAGTATGCACATGTAGGTCCACCTAGGTATTGAAGCTATGATGGAAGATCTTCCTATTCTGACCAAAGAGAGACTCAGCAGTCCATGCAGGTGGTGTGATCTTGTCAACACATATCATAGTTGACCTTTGACTAGCAGTGAGACTGGAGCTTTAGTGGGTTTTCAGTCAGAAACTGGATTGTCTGAATTCATGCTCTCTTCCAAGGTGAATAACGTGACTCATCAGAGAAAATCCGCAAAGTTGAAAACTACATAATATTTGTAAATAAATATGCTGGCAAAACGTGAGAATGAAAATTAAAGTGATTGGCAAAGTTGATGCTGGCATTTGGATGGTTTAAAGAAATAATCCTTCTCTACAATCCCTGAACAAGTACTGACGGTAAATTGAGATATACCTCCCCTTTACAGCTGTATTGGCCTCTTAACCTTTGACCTGTGTGGGGCAGACCATGTGATTTTAGAAGGC
Source organism: Hemitrygon akajei (assembly GCF_048418815.1). Taxonomy (NCBI): domain Eukaryota; kingdom Metazoa; phylum Chordata; class Chondrichthyes; order Myliobatiformes; family Dasyatidae; genus Hemitrygon; species Hemitrygon akajei. The sequence goes on along the minus strand of NC_133152.1, from coordinate 16,643,703 downwards.
GTTTGCTGACAGCTTTATGATGGAGAACCACAGAACTGTAAAGAGAGCCACTGTAAATTTCAGAATTCGAGAGGGGATAATTAACGGGGCTGAAGTGTGGGAAAGTAGTCTTGAAATGCATTACGTGACAACACATTTCATTAGATACAGAAATAGTTTTGTCTTTGTACAATTAAAAGAAAACAGTGGCATTTGTTAATACATAGCTTAGCAAAACAGCCGAATAGCTGTATATCATAATTTACATGTTCCCATAGGAACGAGGGGATTGAATGCTGGGTTAACAGCATGTAATGTTTTAATGATACACAGTGCACTATATCCACCTTTAAATAACTACGTACTCTATTCCACTGCTGTCCCAAATGAAACATTCACCTTCAAATCTTTACAATGGGTTTGATTTCATTATTGCTTCTTTTGCCATTTATTATTAAGCCCTGCCCCCTCCCAATTCTAACCAATTTTTACAGAAGCACCACTGAGAATGTCCTGATCAGTTGCACTACTGTCTAGTATTGGAATTGCAAGGCATAAGACCATAAGATATAGGAGCAGAATTGGGAAACTTAGGCCATCGAGTCTGCTCCGCCATTTCATCATGGCTGATCCATTTCCCTCTCAGCCCCAGTCTCCTGCCTTCTTCCTGTATCCTTTCATGCCCTGTCTTATCAAGAATCTATCAACTTCTGCCTTAAGTACAGCTCTATTTCCATCTTTAATATCTCTATTTTTCTCTTTCACGGTTCTTAGACCCTGACCTGGAGTTACACGCTGACTACGGTTCTTTGCGGGAATGGGACCCGCTCTCGGGGTTCGACAAATAGCCATTATTCGGCCTGCCAAGGCCTCAGCCTCAGAGTTTCGCTTGCCACTAACACACGGGAGGGAGGGAGGGGAGCTGGAGAGGGACATTGAGGTTCTAACATTTAACTGACATTCATTTTTTGAGGGCACTCCTCTGTATTCGTGGATGGTTGCAAAGAAAAAGCATTTCAGGATGTATATTAATGTATATTAATCTCTGACATTAAATGTACCTTTGAAATAGACCTAATGACTTAGCCTCCACAGCCACCTGTGGCAACAAATTCAACAGATCAACCACCCTTTGGCGAAAGAAATTCCTCCTCTTCGCCTTTCTAATCAGACATCTCTGCGGCGTTCTGACGATGTGCCCTCTGGTCCTAGACTTCCCCACGATAGGAAACATCTGACCAGAAGTTCCTCCAGAGGTTGTGAGGACTGCTGAGGGGATTATCAGGATTTCCCTTCCACTCATCAGAGATATTCATCAGGAGCATTGAGTATGTGGGACCCTCAGCATTGTCCCATCCTCCCAACAGCCTCTTTGACCACCTACCCTCGGGCAGGAGGTACTGTAGCATCAGAACCAGAGCCGTTAGGATGTATGAATCGCCAGTAGCGTTATACTGCTTACTTGTGTCATACACGCGCCTTACTATTTGATAATTTACTTGTGGTGGTGTTACTTTACATGTAATGTATGTGAGTTATATGAACTGCGTGGCGCACCTTGGTCCGCAGAACCACTGTTTCATTTGGCGGTATACACGTGCACGGTTTAATGACAATAAACTGAAATTGAACTTGGACTTGGACGTACAGGGAGATTTTTAACTCAAAGTTATATGTTTACAGAAATTGGGTTTCACTGTTCTGGTGTGCGGAACATGTGCTGTGTTAACACCTAATTGGATCAGCTACAAAAAAAATTGTGAAAACGCTCAGAAACCGAGAATCAGTGTTCTCAGGGTTTGCATGTGGAAATCTGACCTAAACTGGAACCCGTATGGTTCCCCACAGGACCAGCCTCGGTGCCTTGTTACTCTCCATCTGGGTTGCAATCCTCGCCCGTAAAGGCACACTTCCCACAGCAGTCGGGATGTCAGCAGCACGCGCTGTGGTTGACGGCGAGGAGAGAGAGCCTGCTGCAGGAGACCAGTAGAACCTCCAGATTAAGTGAAGGGGGCCAAGAATTCTCGTCAGTGAAGTGGATGCCAGGAGGAAGGTTTTGTATGCTGAGGGTCTGGAAGAGCAGTTCAACAGAATCGGGGATTCGTTCCTGGTCAGGCAGGGGCTGGCTCCAGCTGTTCCCACCATATGCAAATCCCCACTTACTTGAGCAACGCAAAGTCAAACTGAATCAATCTTATAGCCATGTGCCTAAGTACACCTACAGACAGTTGCAATGAAAACCTTACAAGCTGCAGCATTGCAGTAACTTTCCATAACATACACAAAATTCATAAGAAAAACATAAGTTGTATATACTGTAAATTATTTACAACTTTTTTGTATTCAAAGGAATTTCAATCTCTCACTGCAAAAGCTGGAAGTTCCCACCTTCTTCAAAAGGGCAACAATTATACAAGCGCCCAGGGACAGTGGTGTGAGCTGCCTTAATGACTATCGTCCAGTAGCACTCACATTTACGGTGATGAAATGCTTCGAGAGGTTAGTCATGGCTAGCTTCAACACCTGTCCCAGGGAGGACCTGGATCCACTGCAATTTGCCTATCGCCACAACTGGTCTACAGCAGATGTGATCTCAATGGTTCTCCATGCGGCCTTGGATCACCTGAACGCTGTAAATACTGGCTTGGAAGGTCCTGGTGAAGAGTCCCAGCCCAAAATGTTGACTGTTTACTCTTTTCCATAGATGCTGCCTGGCCTGCTGAGTTCTCTAACAGCTACCCTGAATATACCTCTTTCCACCCTGTTACCTGTAAAATCGCCATCCCCTTCTCTCAATTCCCGCGTCTTCGCCGCAACCGCTCTCAGCATGAGGTGTTTCATTCCAGAACGAAGGAGATGTCCTCCTTTTTCAAAGAAAGGGTCTTCCCTTTCTCCACCATCAACACTGCCCTCAACCGCATCTCTTTCACTTCACGCACGTCTGCTTTTACCCCATCCTACCAGGGTTAGGGCTCTTCTTGTCCTCACCTATCACCCCCGCCAGCCTCCGCGTCCAGCACATAAGTCTCTGAAACCTCCGCCTTCTCTAATAGGATCCCACCACCAAGCACATCATTCCTCCCACCCACCCCTCTACTTCTGCTTTCCGCAGGGATTGCTCCCTACGCGACTCCCTTGCCCATTCATCCTTCCCCACTCATCTCCCTCCCGGCACTTACCCTTGCGAGCGGAACAAGTGCTACACCTGCCACTACACCTCCTCCCTCACTACCATTCAGGTCCCTAAACTGTCCTTCCAGGTGAGGCGACACTTCACCTGTGAGTCTGTTGGGGTCATATACAGTGACCGGTGCTCCCGGTGTGGCCTCCTGTGACCCGACGTAGATTGAGAGACCGCTTCACCGAGCATCTACACTCCATCTGCCAGAACAAGCGGAATCTCCCAGTGTCCACCCATTTTAATTCCATTTCCCATTCCCATTCCGATATGTCTATCCACAGCCTCCTCCACTGTCGTGATGAGGACACAGGGTTGGGTAGCCTCCAATCTGATGGCATGAACATTGATTCCTTGAACTTTTGGTACTCCCCTTGATACCCCTCCCCTCTTTCCTTCACCACTTCCCATCCCCTTTTCCCTCTCTCACCTTATCTCCTTGCCTCGCCATCATCTCCCTCTGGTGCTCCTCCCCCTTTTCTTTCTGCCATCGTCTCCTGTCTCCTTCACCTATCAACTTCTAAGCACTTTACTTCATCCCTCCCCCTTCAAGTTTCACTTATCACCTTGTGTTTCTCTCTCCCCTCCCCCCCCACCTTCAAAATCTCCTCCTCAGCTTTTTCTCTCCAGTCCTGCTGAAGAGTTTCGGCCTAAAACGTTGACAATACGCTTTTCCATAGATGCTGCCTGGCCTGCTGAGTTCCTCCAACATTTTGAGTGTTTTGCTTTAATTTCCAGCATCTGCAGATTTTTTCTTGTTTGGAATGCAAATATCTATGTCGGGATGTTGTTTATTAACTATAGCTCAGCATTTAACACCATCAATCCTACAGTCCTGATCAAAAATCTACAAAGTACAAAAACTAGGCCTCTGTACCTCCCTCTGCAACTGGATCCATGACTTCCTAACCGGAAGACCACCATCTGTGTGGATTGGAAATAACATCTCCACCTCACTGACAATCATCACTGACGCACCCCAGAGATACGCACTTAGCCCACTGCTCTACTCTCTATACATCGATGACTGCGTGGCTAGGCACAGCTCAAACAGGATCTATAAATTTGCTGATGCTACAACCATTGCTGAAAGAATTTCAGATGGTGATGAAAGAGTGTTCAGGAGCAAGACATAAATTAGTTGAGTGCTGTCACGGCAACAACTTTGCACTCTGCGTCAGCAAGACCAAAGAGCTGATTGTGAACTTCAGAAAGGGTAAGATGAGGGAACACAAACCAATGCTCATAGAGGGATCAGATGGAGAGAGTGAGCAGCTTCAAGTTCCTGGGTGACAAAATCGCTGAGAACCTAACCTGGATGCAACATATCGATGCAGCTACAAAGAATGCAAGACAGTGACTGTATTTCATTAGGAGTTTGAGGAGATTTGATGTGTCAACTAAAACACTCAAAGATTTCTACAAATGAACTGTGCAGAGCATTCTGACTGGCTGCATCACTGCCTTGTATGGGGGGGGAGGGGCTACTGCACAAGATCGAAGGAAGTTGCAGAAACTTGTAAAAATAGTCATCTCCATCATGGGTACAAGCCTTCATAACATCCAAGGTATTTTCAAGGAGCGGTGCCTTAGGAAGATGATTTCCAGCATTAAGGATTCCCACAGCCCAGGATATGCTCTCTTCTCAATGTTATCGTCGGAAGGAGGTACAGAAGCCTGAAGAAACACACTCAGTGAATCAGGAACAGCTTTTTCCCCTCTGTCATCCCATTTCTAAATGGACACTGAACCCATGAACACAACCTCACTACTTTTTTTATTTCTGTATTTTTTGCACTACTCATTTTAACATATATATGTAATAGACATTACTATATATAAGTAAACACAAAGTACACTGCAGATGCTGTGGTCAAATCAAGACGTACAAACAAGCTGGATGAACTCAGCAGGTCGGGCAGCATCCGTTGAAAGAAGTATTCAACGTTTCAGGCCGAGACTCTTCGTTCCTTTCAACGGATGCTGCCCGACCTGCTGAGTTCATCCAGCTTTTTTGTACGTCTTGATTTACTATATGTAAGTACTGTAATTCAGTTTTTTTCTCTATTTATTTATCATGTATTTTATTGTATTGCTGGTATAAAGTTAACGAATTTCACGACATATGCTGCTGATAATAAACCTGATTCTGATTCTGAACTTTTAAAATAAAGAACACAGTTTGAGCAAAAGAATAAAATCCATTGCGGTACAAACTGCTCATAGTGTTGTGATACTGTGGTAGTGATTAAGGTTGCCCAGGCTGGTTCAAGAATTGGATGTTTTAGGAAATAGTTGTGTGTAGCCGGTACTGCGGGACAGCAGGCTTCTGTACGTCCTGCCTGGTGGTAGCTGCGTGAAAATGACACGGCCGGGATAGTGGGGATCTTTGATGATAGGAGTGGTCTTCTTGAAACAACGTCGTGTGAAGATGATTGGGAGGGATGTAAAGGGCAGAAACCACCACTCTTGCAGCTTCTTAAACATTCCAACTGCCATATCGTCCCGCGTTGCAATCAGTCAGGATGCTGGTACACTTACAGAAGTTTGTTAGAGAACTTGGAGACATACCAAACCTCCCTAACCTTTTGTAGAGATAAATTTCACACCCTGGCAGAATATATCAAGATAAACTACAGTAATCCCTTTCACTGAATGGATCAGAAATCCATTCATTGAGATGTTATGATCGGTGTGGGTGATCCTGCAAGGGAGAAAGTGAGAGATTATTATCTGTCATCTGGATTCTCTCTGATGGTTACTCGTGAGCCACATCAATGTCGAGGATTAGGCAGCTTACAAGCACAAGCTTCAGCATCAACTCTAACAGCAATCTAATCCTTCAATTAGTTGCTGTTAGATGCTGTCGTTGTGGAGTTTGTGTGCATCCCTGCTGGTCATGTGGATTTCTTCTAGGCTACTTTGGTTTCCTTCCACATCCCAAAGATGTGTCATCTGGCTGTCAAGCTGGATGCTCAAAGTCGCCTCTAGATTGTAGGTGAATGGCACAATATAGAAAGAATAGTTGACAGAAATATGGGGAGAATAACATGGGAATAGTGCAAATTGGAGTTTGCGATGGGTGCAGACTACATGGGCTAAATGTTTTGTCTCTGAATTTGAATTTGAATTGACTTTATTTCTTACTTCCTTCACATACATGAGGAGTAAATGTTAAATCTTTATGTTACATCTCCATCTATATGTGCAATGTGAAATTTATAGTAATTTGTAATAAAGAGTAAGTACAACAGGACAGTCATATAGCATAGAAATACAATTTTATCAGCATGAATTAATCAGTCTGATGGCCTGGTGGAAGAAGCTGTCCTGGAACCTGTTGGTCCTGGCTTTTATGCTGTGGTACCATTTTCCGGATGGTAGCAGCTGGAACAGTTTGTGGTTGGGGTGATTCAGGTCCCCAGTGATCCTTCGGCCCATTTTACACACCTGTCTTTGTAAATGTCCTGAATCATGACAAGTTCACATCTACAGATGCGCTGGGCTGTCCACACCACTCTCTGCAGAGTCCTGCGACTGAGGGAGGTACAGTTGCCATACCAGGCAGTGATGCAGCCAGTCAGGATGCTCTCAATTGTGCCCCTGTAGAAAGTTCTTAGGATTTGGGGACTCATGCCAAACATCTTCAACTGTCTGAGGTGAAAGAGGCGCCGTTGTGCTTTTTTCACCACACAGAAGCTGTGTACAGACCACGTGAGGTCCTTGTAATGGGTATACTGAGGAACTTAAAGCTGTTCACCCTCTCAACCCCAGATCCATTGATGTCAATAGGGGTTAGCCTGTCTCCATTCCTCCTGTAGTCCACAACCAGCTCCTTTGTTTTTACAACATTGAGGAAGAGGTTGTTTTCTTGACACCACTGTGTCAGGGTGATGACTTCCTCTCTGTAGGCTGCCTCGTTATTATTTGAGATTATGCCAATTAATGTAGTGTTGCTAGCAAATTTAATTAGCAAATTGGAGCTGTGGGTGGCGACACAGTCATGGGTATACAGAGAGTAAAGGAGGGGACTTAAGACACAGCCCAGAAGGGCACCTGTGTTGAAGGTCAAGGGGCAGAGGTGAGGGAGCCCACTCTTACCACCAGCCAGCGATCTGATGGGAAGTCCAGGATCCAGCTGCACAAGGCAGGGTGAAGACCGAGGTCTCTGAGCTTCTTGTCAAACCTGGAGGGAATTATGGTGTTGAATGCCGAACTGTAGTTCAAGAACAGCATTCTGGCATAAGCATCCTTCTTCTCCAGATGTGTAAGGATGGTGTGTAGAGCTGTAGCTATTGCGTCATCTGTCGATCGGTTGTGTCAGTTGGCGAATTGTAGGGGTCCAGTGTGGGTGGTAGCAAGCTGCAGGTGTAGACCTTGACCAGCCTCTCAAAGTATTTGCTTATTATTGAGGTGAGCGCGACAGGACGTCAATCGTTCAGACATGTTACCTTGGCCATTTTTGGTACACGGCCATAGTGGGGTGTGTCAGGAATGGACAGGAGGAGGAGTATAGGAAACTGATACAGGACTTTGTGATATGGTGCAACTCAAACTACCTGCGTCTCAATATCACCAAGACCAAGGAGATGGTGGTGGACTTTAGGAGACCTAGGCCTCATATGGAGCCAGTGATCATTAATGGAGAATGTGTGGAGCAGGTTAAGACCTACAAGTATCTAGGAGTACAGTTAGACGAGAAGCTAGACTGGACTGCCAACACAGATGCCTTGTGCAGGAAGGCACAGAGTCGACTGTACTTCCTTAGAAGGTTGGCGTCATTCAATGTCTGTAGTGAGATGCTGAAGATGTTCTATAGGTCAGTTGTGGAGAGCGCCCTCTTCTTTGTGGTGGCGTGTTGGGGAGGCAGCATTAAGAAGAGGGACGCCTCACATCTTAATAAGCTGGTAAGGAAGGCGGGCTCTGTCGTGGGCAAAGTACTGGAGAGTATAACATCAGTAGCTGAGAGAAGGGCGCTGAGTAGGCTACGGTCAATTATGGAAAACCCTGAACATCCTCTACATAGCACCATCCAGAGACAGAGAAGCAGTTTCAGCGACAGGTTGCTATCGATGCAATGCTCCTCAGACAGGATGAAGAGGTCAATACTCCCCAATGCCATTAGGCTTTACAATTCAACCGCCAGGAGTAAGATATGTTAAAGTGCCGGGGTTGATTGTATTTAATGTATCTAAGTAAACTACTTAAGAACTTTTTAAAAGCTATTATTAATGCTTTTTGAGAGAGTGATTTAGATGCATATCATATTTTTACGGAGTTAAGTATTGTATGTAATTAGTTTTGCTTAAACAAGTGTATGGGACATTGGAAAAAATGTTGAATTTCCCCATGGGGATGAATAAAGTATCTATCTATCTATCTATCTATCTATCTATCTATCTATCTACAGGAGTGATGGCGGACGTTTTGAAGCAGGAGGGCACTCTACACTGGGAGAGGGAGAGATTAAAAATGTCTGCAATCTCACCAGCTAGTTCTGCTGCGCACATCCTGAGTTCTCGCCCTGGGATGCCGTCTGGTCCCGCGGCCTTGCGACTGTCCACCCGTTGGAAACACCTGCGGACTTCAGCCTCAGAGATGACCAAGGTGCAGGTTGCTTTGGCAGCTCTCCCTGGGGGTCAGTGTTGGTGACATCGAACCAAGCATAACAAAATTTGGCTCATCTGGCAGAGAGGCAGCAATGTTGGCGGCACCATTGCTTTAAGTTTTGAAGTCTGCGGTGGTGTGCTGTATGTCTCTATCACTGGAGTACCTGGGTCCCGATGTCAGAACTAGGAACAGTGATTTTGCACAATTCTTACTAATAATGTCACACCTTCAGGGAGTCCTTTATTACCCCTGCAACTCCACCCTGCCAAGAGTTGCTACCAAGATCTTCTCTCCTATAAGCTCTGCATCCTTCTGGGGAAGGATTCTCGAAGGATGTCCTATCATTTTCGATCTCCCCAGAGCAAAACTGCTCTCATAATGTGTCTGAGAGGCAGTCAGTTCAAGGGCTAAGATTTATTATCTACTTTGAGCAAAAAAGCATCTTGAAAGCTTCACTTGAGGAGGTGGTCATGGTGGCCACAGACCTCTTAGCTGCCAAAGTATTTCAGTCAGCAATGCGCAGCAAACCAGTGGATTTATGATCTTGCCTGACTGGCACAGATGCACTGATATGCTCTGTGTAAGTTCTAGTTGTAATTGATTGCACAGTTATAGTGTTACAGGCCCTACGTCCGAATCCTGACCCGTTAAAGCACTCTCTCTTCATGGACCAAAGGGTCTAACTGTTCTGCATTCTCCGTTTTCTGCTCCAGATCATCAAATGGTTGACTAACCAAACAGCTTCTGCCTTCCATTTACCACCCCCCCCCGATGTTTGCCCTGTTTTCTCTATGCCATATTCCCTTCGTGGGAGCAACAGAATTGGGGAGCTGAGAAATGTCTGTGAAGAACAATCTGTGGGCACAGCATGAGAGGCAGAATTCTGGCCTCCGTAGAGTCACTGGGTAGTAATGCAGCATAGAAACAGGACCTTCGGCCCATCTAGCCCATGCTATCCATGCCATCCTCCCTACTAGTCCAGCAGCCCTCCTGCTGGCTGATAGGCTACAAAGTTAGAGCAGCAGCGGGAGGAGAAATGGTCCTACCCTCTTGAGAGGTGACAGCGAATCGATGCTCCGGTGTGTCTCTCATCGCTCCGCTGCAGGGTATCAGCATTCCCAGTGACTAACTGATGTGCAGGATCCATTAACCAACATCTTGCTGAGCCACCCTGTCCTTCAAAGTTTAATTATAGTCATTTACTTATGCACAGTTGGTCTTCATTTGCGTTAATTCTCTTTTATTTGTTTGTTCTACTGTTAATGTCTGCATGAAAAAGGAATATAAGGTGACATACATAAACAGGTACTTTGATAATAATCGGAAGCTTATTCAAAGCACTTAGAATTATCTGCACGAGTATATGCTGCGATGGCTGACACACCCCTCAGTATATGGTGGGGAAGAAGGAACGATCATGATCATTCTCTGCATCCTCTCTGACGCTGATCTGCAAGTGACCAACCTTTTTCTCCGGCTGCATTCTGACCAACACACTGTAAAGAGTTAACATCATTTCTGGGGCTATGCATTTCTACTTTGCCGAACAGCCCAGGGTAGTGTTTTGCAGTTTTGATTGCTTTCTTGGATTGTGCGAACATCCATTGGAACACGTTTATCCTCAGTCGCAGGCCTCTGTCAAGGTGTGGCAGCAGAGGAAAAGGCAACTCATTCTTCACCTGGCCAGACCTGACGCTCGGGTACATGAAGTATGGAGAAATGCAGCACAGATGCGATCACATTTAGTGAATGAACCTGTTTCCTTGTTATGAAGCAGAGATGGTCGGGTTTCGTACTTGGAGGCCATCTTTTCTGGCTTGGGTTTAGGACAAAACAGAGGAAGCAGCAGAAACAGTGACTTGTGCCAAAGAGAAGCTGGTCAGTGGTGTGTCGGCTCCAACTGACTTTGAAGTGTATGTGTGCGTTGGAAAGCTTCTTAAGAAGTCATGTTATGCTTTCTGCTATGTTGGTCATACTTTGGGCCAGTCTTGGCAACCCACTGCTCTGGGTTGCAAGCCTCCTCTAATGATCGACCAAAACAAACTGGGCTTGGCTCAGTCCCTGCACTCATTACCTAACGTAGAGCCATCCAAGAACATTATGCAGAAGGAATCACAGAATTTCTCACCACCAGCGGAGGCCTTTGAGATCATTGTGGCCGTACTCGGCAGAAGGAAGGCCTATTCTCAGTCCACTGGTTTGCTGGCTACGGCCTTCTAATACTTGTCTGTATATGTCACTTTTAAATACACCGAAGATTTCTACCTCCACCGAAGTTCTAACTCTCCTATCATTATCTACAGCCTACTACTATATGTACACAGTTTACTTATGACAATGTACAAAAAAATCAACATTAAGTGTAGTTGTAAATTGTTCAGATGCAGGGGAGCCCCAGTCTGTGTCTTCTTGCCTTGGTATTTTACCAACAAATTATGCTATCGTGCTAAGTGTTTATCATTGTAAATGAGGGGCATCGAGAAGCTAGATGTCTTCCCATAGAAGGAGAATAGAATCAGAGGTAGGAGCTGACCAAATGTGCCTCTTCTTATGTGACATTAGAACAAGTCTGGCTAAAGAAATCCAACCTTTTGGCTTTCTGTGTTCCTCATCTGAGATCAGAAACTCCATTGTCCGGCCTACAGCACCACACACTTCAGTCCATCCCATAGAACCCTCTTCCACACTGGGTAGGTGACCCAGTGTGGTGAACTACATATACCTGTCTGGACTGCTCCTGTGGCTCCTCCCACAGACCCCTGCTGACAGCTCCTGTGGCTCCTCCCACAGACCCTGCTGACTGCTCCTGTGGCTCCTCCCACTGACCCCTGCTGACTGCTCCTGTGGCTCTTCCCACAGACCCCTGCTGACTGCTCCTGTGGCTCCTCCCACAGACCCCTGCTGACTGCTCCTGTGGCTCTTCCCACAGACCCCGGTATAAAGGCGATTGAGGCCTGATGCCCGGCCTCATTCTCCAGGATGTAGTGTTGTTCATTCTTCCAGTCAATAAAAGCCGATACCTCGCTTCTTACGTCTCAGAGTGAGTTATTGATGGTGCATCACCCAGTAGTTACTCTGCTGAGACTCCAGACAAATTCTGTCCTTGATGAGATATTAAACCACCCATGCCTGCTGTATGAGCTCAGTGATGGTCGGAGAACTCTGGTCTCAGACAACGAGCAGCTGGAATGAAATCTCACCCTTGAAGGCATCAACACCCTTACTACTTATAGTTCTACATGGTGAAGAAGTACAACTAAAATACTAGCATCTTTTTAAAGTAACTTGAGTCACTTTCAGTGGGAGCTGAAAAGTTTCCAAGAGTATTTTGCTGACTGGGATGTGAGCAAGTAAGTATTCAGTATTTAGTTTTTTTTTTGCAGCCATCAGTTTTGGTTGAAACTTTCACTGTTTCTTTAATCAAACTCCTGTTACAGTCAATGTCATTATGGAATCCAATTCCCCCAAGTGAACTGCATTATAGTTAATATGATTTATAATTCGTCTTATTTGATTCCAAGTTCCACCTTTGTTTCCTATCAGATTCCATCATCTGCTGCCCTTTATTGCCTCCATTCATCACCTCCCAGCCTCTGTCACTATTCCCACTCTCCCCTTCTCCGTTTGACTATTACCCCTCCTGACTTATCGCTTGCTAGCTTGCTAGCTCTTGCTTCCCCCACCCCGCACCTCATTTCTTTATATAGGCTCCTCCTTTCACCTTTCAGTTCAGATGAAGGTCTCAACCCAAAACATCATCAGTCTATTTCCCTTCCCTGGTGCTGCCAGACGCTTCGAGTTCCTCCAGCGCCTTGTGCGTTGCTAGTTGTACTTCCAGCATCTGCTGTCCTGTAGGTCTCTTTTATAGCTCTCAAAGGTAATCAAGCAAATTCCGGATTATCTAGTCAGCCTACTGCTCACTCTTAGTTACCTCTTCTATCTACTCAAGCAACACATAGACCATTTTGTCCAAAGGTCCACTCTATTACTTCAGCTACTGCTGAGATCATAGAGACTGAGATCTACTCCAATGTATTGTCTTTAAAAGTGGGTGGCAGCGAGTCATTCAAAAGACAAAGGGAACTGAGCTGAGCCCAGTTTCTATGTACAAGTATTTTTACGGCCAGGTCACTGGGAACCTCCTCAGAAGTAAGAATTCTATCTCTGGATCTTTACCGACTGCAGTGGTCAGTTGCATCAAACTTTTGGTATTGGTTTGAGTCCAGTTAACAGCTGAACCATGAACCCCCCACTGTTCTGCATGGCTCGGAGCTACACAAGTCAATACTGTCACTCATCAGGCTGTAGTGGAGAACCTCCCACGTACTTTAGCTCTAAAGAAAGAAATCATTTCATTGCAAATAGAGATAGGGAAAGAAAATAACTCACTCCTCACCATGGAGTGGAGTTTGGCCAGCTCCTTCATGAATTATTTAGTTGCCAGAGTGAAATTTATTGCTTAAAAACCTGTCAAACATTTATGAGGAAACCATAGGTACATTTGGTAAGGTCCGGGATATGTTATAAAGCAAAATATTATAACAGCTTCAAAGTACCTCACAAAGGTCAGCAAAGAACATACCTTGGCTTTGCTGAAACATGAAAATACCAGCACTCACTAAAATACTGCCACTGGACTTGTTTCTTCCCATAAACTATTCCAGGCAGCTATTTTTGCAATGTATACAAGCTCAGGTGCTGATGTGATTTAAAGCATTTAGGAGCACTGACAGTCCTGTTATTTTTCAGATAAAATAAGTTTCTCAGAATCAGCTAATACTGTCAGTATTGCTAACAAAATGGATTTCTTCCCAATAGTGCAGCCTGTGATTAATCCTTCTTCACACATGCAATGGGTTCTGACAGGGAATAGGGAATTTTGCCAATAGAATTGCGCCCTTCAGATCTCAGTAGCCTGGAAGTTTGTTTATACAGCCCAAAGAAGATTCTGGTAAGATGGGGGTACATTCTTCCGATAAGATGACAACGCGTTCGACCACAGTGGCTTCTACGAGGTCAGCAAAAGGGTGCTACTGTCCTTTCTAAACATTTTTAATGATCGTAAAATCTTGCTGGACTTTAAGAACTGCAGGTCTTCCCCATCAGTGAGCTTCTCACTGACAGAAAGCATTAAGGAGCTGGAATTGGTGCAGTTCATGCTGCTGCTTACGTCAAAGAGGCTTGGGAGGAGTTGGTGCGCGAGGGAGGCGTGCACTCTAATAACGAGTGACCATCTTAGTCGATTTTCTTGTGATCGCAAGATTCTTTTGGACATAGTTAATATGGAAAACTGTAAACCCGATTCAGTCAGTTGTTGGCGGACAGGCAGGGGGAGCTGCGTGGCCTTGGATGTAGCGAGGACCAGGCCCCAAGCTGTGGTGACGCCTGTTTACAGCCGCCAGGAGAGAGCTGTTGAAGCCGGTGCGCTCCACCAGGGGGCGGTGTGGTGCAGCGTCCAGGCTGGAGTCAGTGCTGCCCCAAGTGTTCACTCCGCAGAAGACAAGCTGTACTGTGGTTGGCTGCGGATTTCTGTGGTATTCGTGGACTCGGGCTCTGGGCCTTCTTTTGCGTGGCTGCATTTTAACAATATCTTACATGTCCTTCCTACCTTGTATGTGCTATGTTTACTTTGTGATGTGTGTGATTGTTGGTACTGTGTTTCGCACCCTTGGCGCTGGAGCACTGTCGTCTCGTTTGGCTGTGTGCATGAGTATTCATGTATGATTGAATCTACATACTACTAAAATTCTCACGCTCTGTTTGTCTGTTTGTGACCTCCAATTAGCCCAAACGGTGGATTAAAATCGATTTAAAATGTGCTAACCTACAGGATGCATGCAAAGTTCAGGGTTATATAGTCGTATAAAATTGCTCACTCGTCAATCAACAGGCCCCGCTTTCCACAACCCGAGCCGATTCCGCCCCTCCATGGAAACCGTGACGCCACGGAGCATGCGCCTGGCCAGCCTCAGCAGCGCCTCATGATGCTCACAGAGCCAATTCCACCTTCCATGGAAACCGTTTTTCTTCTTTAATTTCCAAAGCACATCACATCAGACTGCACTACCTTCCTCTCAAAGGGTGCCCCAACGGGTCACCCGGTTATCCAGTGACAACTGAGGTTGAGTTGAACTGAAAGTGGGCTGTGGAGGTGTAAATTGGCTTGACCTAGACTAGTACAATTTTGTGCAAGTTTCTAGTTGCCCAAATGATTTTGAAAAAATATCAACCCCTGAGTTCCAGTTAATTAATTTCACAATCCTTGTGTAAAATTATTGATTTTAACAGTGAAGTAAAAAAGTCTATTGATTTTAATGGTGAAGTAAGAAAGTCCTAGATCTAGAGTTAAGAGCATCGAAACAGCCCCACCAGCCCATTGTGTCTATGTGACCTGTATTAATCTCATTAGCCTGTATTAGGCTATATCCTTCTATGCCTTACCTATTTAAGACTTGTCTAAATATCTCATAAATAATCTCTGTGTTTAAAACTCCATCACATCGTCCGGCCAACAGAATTCAGATATCATCCACTTTGTGTAAAAGCCTTTCCCACAAATCTCCTTTAAAGCCCCTTCCTCTTAATGAAGCCTCTAGTTTTTGATATACTTACTATAGGGAAATGATTCTGAACATCCACCTCCCTGTTCCTCGGGGTTGCTGTACCTCTTCACTTTGCACTAGGGAAAGCAAATCCACTCCACCCAATCTCTCACCCTCATGGAAGTCCTCAGATCCAGGCCACATCCTGGGAAATCTGCTTGGTACACTCCCCAGCACAATCATATCATTCCTACAGTGTAGCAATCAGTACAATACTCCAAGGTATTCTAGCCAACGTTCTGTAAGGTTGCCACATAACCTACCATCTCTTATAGTCTTTGCCTCAGACAAAGAAGACAGCATACCATATACCTTCTTCACCACCCTGTCTACCTGTCTTGCCACTTTCAGGGAACTGTAGATTTGAATCCCAGGGTCTCGCTGTTCAACAGCATTCCTCAGAACCTGAATATTTACTCTACATGCTTTATTGCCATTAGACTTACAAATTTGTGCCATCCTGCATTTGTCAGGATTAATTTCCATCTGCCATGCTCTGTCTAACTATAAATCAGATCTATATCTTGCTATAACCTCATAGTTATCCTTGTTATCCATAGCACTGCTAACACTGAGTCATCTTTACATTCAAATCCAAGTCATTAGCCCTTATCTCTTATTGTACATCACTGGTTTCAGACCTGCTTTCAAAAATGTATCCTCCCTTCACTACCCCCTCTGCCTGTCATTGCCAAGCCAATTTTCCATCCCTTTTTGTGCGTCAGAGCCAACCGTGGTGCCACGATCGTGTGTGCTCCTGCTACTGCTTTCCTCTGAGAGGCTATCCCTCCAAGAGAATGCAAAGCAGTAGACCGGTTTGAGAAGGGAATGACTACAGGAGGACTCCTGCGTTACCTGTCTGCGCTTCCTGTGGTTACTCATTTCTCTTTCATTACCAGAAGTGTGACTAACTAATTAAAGGTGTTCTCAACAACATTTTGCACACCTTGAATACGCTGTGAGCCCAATTGCAACTATACGGTCTGACAGGAGCAGTAACTGCCAGGGCACACTTCCAGCAGCTATTGTCACCTGGCAACCGGGAGTGTCTCTGATCTCCCACATCCTGTGAGAGGAGCATGCCTTCACATATATATTACTTCTCCTCAGGCCATTGTAATAAAAAAAAACTGAGGATGTTAGTACTCAAGAAATGCCAAGCATTTCGCTTGGTGGCACTCTAAACTAGACCACCTAAGAACTGGGAATGGGATCTCTTTTCTTTTTTGCCAGTTATCCCCCAAAATTGTTTGTTATTCCTGGGTAACAGTTCTCACTGATTTTGTCAAGTTGGCGTTTGATTTGAGGGTGTTATCACAAGCAGGTCCATTCCTGCCTTTATTCAGTGCTTCCATTTCACACCAACACACGCATGAAATGCTGGAGGAACTCAGCGGGCCAGGCAGCATCCACGGAAAAGAGAAATTAGCCGATGCTTCAGGGCAAGACCCTTCATCAGGACTGGAAAGGAAGTGTAGGAAGGTGGGGGGAGGGCAGGAAGAAGTACAGGGTGGCAGGTGATAGGTGAAACTGGAAGAGAGGGAGTGGTGAAGTAAAGAGCTGGGAAGTTGATTGGTGAAAGAGGTACAGGGCTGGAGAAGGGGAAATCTGGTAGGAGAGGACTGCAGACCATGGATGAAGGGTAAGGGGGGAGGAGCACCGGAGGGAGGTGATAGGCAGGTAGGGAGATAAAGTGAAAGAGGGAAACAGGAATGGGGAATGGTGAAACAGGGGAGCAATTACTGGAAGGTTGAGAAATCATGATCAGACTGTCTGGTTTGAGGCCTCCCGGGGGGAATAAAAGGCGCTAGTCCGCCAACCTCATCATGGCAGTAGAGGAGGCCATGGACTGACTTGTGGGAATAGGAATTGGAAGTAGAATTGAAATGGGTGGCCACCGGGAGATCCTGCTTTTTCGTGGTGGACGGAGCAGAGGTGCTCTGCGAATTGGCCTCCCAATCTATGTCAGGTCTCGCTGATATACAGGAGGCCATTTCACAGCGAGGATCACAGTTTAGTCTGGGTTGCTTCTCTGTTGTGTATTAGAAGTCAAAGTTGGGTTTATTGTCACATGCACAAGAACATGTCTGCACTGGTGCAATGAAGAAGCTAACTTTCACCAGGGAGCCTCAAATGCACAACATTCACAAGAATGGCATAAATTAACAGCATAAATTATGCACAATTATACATGAAAGAAAACAACGAGAGCAAAGCACAGTGCTGTGTAAGTTGATTCAAGGACTGACCGGCTGAAGGGGAGTAACTGAGGTAGGACTACAGGCATCTGTAGCAGCGAGAATTATCACGTTCAAAATGGTGGGATCTTGGATGACAGACATTGCCTTCTTGAGGCAGCACCTCATATAGATGAGCTCAACGGTGAGAAACGATGCGCCCAAGAAACATTGAGCTGCGTTGACCGCTCCCTGCGGCCCCCTCATCTTCTTGCACGACGTTTTCAGTTGTTAATCTATTGTTCCAATGAGTCATTCATGATCAAAGCCAGTGTTTGAGGAACAGTGAATTCAGCATGACTGTTGTTTTTCCATCCAGAAACAGTTACACTATTTGTCCCACACTGCGTCGTTTTTTTTTCTCTCTCTCCAGCCACTCATCCTCCTGGTTTACACAGCTAAAGAAATGGAGATTGTTTTTCATTGGAAATGATTCATAGAAAACTTTACCATATTAGCAGATCCTTCCTTTCAGATGTGGGAAATAAAATTGTGCTCGTGTATACATGAAAGAAACACATGCCTGTGAACTTGAGCCTTTCCATTACTGAGTAAATTCTTGTCGTTACTGATTTGGGAAAAGCTGACCATTCCCCAATATTTGCATTTCACTCAGTCTACTGGCTTATGTGTGCAGTCTCTTTGTATTCTATTTTGTTTGCAGAAATCATTCCATCAGATGTTTAAGCTCCTGATCACAGGCAAAAATTCTTCCGTTTTCAAATTCAAATTATTAGCCGTGACTCTTCAATTCCACTTTGTTGTTAAGGGCATGAGGGATCCTCACCTTAATTTCAATTGTTTGTCCGGTGCTAGCATCATATGTTGTCCAAAAATCTCATCCTGAATATCCTCAACGGCCAAGCATACACACGCCTCAGGAGGTGAAGGATGCTAATTATTTCTGGTCCATTAAATTTCTCTTTGTGAAGCTCAACCTTTTATGAGACAATGCTCCCAGTCTCCCAGCATCCATCCTATCAATTGAACGCAGAATCTCTTATGGTTCAGTAAGATCTTTCATTCTTTGATGAAAATAATTCAAAGTGACTCAATCTCTCCTCAAGGACAACCTACTATCCAAGAACTAAGCAAGTATTAATGTTAGCACCAGTTCTCCAGCAAGTGCATCATTCCTTAGGTAGGGAGACCAGAAATTATTCCGTGTTCCCTTGGGGCATTAGAAGTGTACTTGGGATTAACTTGTGAAAGACGATAAAAAATGAGAATTTCAATTATTGAGTTTTATTTATTTGTTTGTTTGTCTGTTTATTTAGAGATACAGTGTAGAAAAGGCCTTTCCGACCCAACAAGCCCCTTTGCCCACCAACCCACCTATTTACCCCTAGCCTAAACATGGGACTATTTACAATAACTAGTTAACCTACTAACCAGTGGAGGAAACCAGAGCACCCGGAGGAAAGCCATGTGTTCACAGGGAGAATGTACCAGCTGCTTGCAGACGGCGCCGGAATTGTACTCTGAACTCTGATTCCCCAAGCTGTAATAGCATCGCACAAATCACTACGCTACTGTGTATTACAGAGCAGTGTTATCGGGGTTTCTCTTTGAGGTACTGTCATTATCATCAAGTGTCATGTCTGCTGTGCTGTACAGGTTTAAATTAATGATATCCTGTGTTTTTATTAATAGGCTGCAATCTAAAATCATAGCTTGTAGCTCAGCAGGTGTAATTTCTCAAAACATGTCAGGTATCCTTTCCATAGTATTAACCTCCTTCAGCATCAAGTACATCATGTTCAGCTGGTATACTGAATCTGACTCTTTCACTTTCCCTATTCTGGACATCTCATCCCCCAGAGGATTTTGATATCCTCTTCATTGTGTGCTATTTGTTAAAAGCTTTACCAACTCACACTGTGCACACTTTTGCCGAGGCAGAAACCTTTTCCTTACCAGCCACTCATATCATCATCCATAGTCCTTGCAATATCTAAGGTCCTGAAGAAGAGTCTCAGCCCAAAACGTTGACGATTCATTTCCATGGATGCTGCCTGACCTGCTGAGTTCCTCCAGCATTTGCTCTGGGTTTTCAGCATCTACAGGCCTTCTCGTGCTTAACGCCTAAGCCAACTTTCCCTCGCTGCCTTTTGTCACACACCTCATGCCACGCACTTCCTCCTGTTGGCTGCGCAACATTCCTTGCTTGCTTTGTTAGTATAGTGTACCTAATCGAAACTGGAGCAAGCAACCTTCTAAGTCAGATGAGTGAGCCATGATGGCCTTTCAGAGTTGAAGGAGCAGATGTTTACAACACAGGGGGACTATACCCAGGTTGATGTCTCTCCCACACCGAAAGAAAGGGGGAAGATCTGAGACCAGAGAAAAGGCATTTCTTTGGGGTCTTACTGCAAAATTGGCGTTGAATACATCCTCCACAGGACAAATTCCTTGCTTAATATCGTGTTACTATAAGGGCTAGAGGAACTTAACCCAATAAAAACATAGATTTTGAAACAGTTGCTAAAAATACATGGTACCTCTTTGAGGGAGGGATGGTGCTAGATTTTGTCAGGTGGGGAAAGGCAGCTGACCTTTTGTTACACGGAGAAAATATTTACACTATATTTTTAAAAATATATGCTTTGGCACTCGACGGTGCACGAAGAAAGACTTATGTGTTTATTTCAGCATTGGCCAATCAATGCTCTCTGGGCTGAGTCACTAACAGAATAGAGCAGTGGGTGTTCTAACGCTGCCCTTACGGTTTATTAGTGATTCCATTTGAGACATCAGATAATCATCAGGGGTGATTCAATAGACTATACCTGAGCAAGATCTGTATTGAATCTAATCCAGGCTTTATCGGGAGCTGAGTGTCGTGCAGAGTGAAATCCAGCCAACGTTCAGCTGGTAGAGAGTTCAGACTGGAATCAAGGGAGGCATAGTGGAGCTATTACCGGTACCCCAGTTCAATCCTGAGCTCGGGTTCCGTCTGTTTGGTTTTTGCTCATTCTCCTAGTGAGGCATGCTCCAGTGTTCTGGTTCCCCCCCCCCCCCCTCCACCACCACATCCCAAAGACAGGTGGGCGGGAATATTAATTACCCTCTGTAAATCGCCCCTGTTGTATAGGCAGTGGTGGAGTCTGGAGGGAGTAATGGGAATGTGGAGAGAATAAAAATGGGTTTAATATAGGATGAGTGTGAATGGGTGGCTGTGATCAGGATAAACTCAGTGGACTGATGGTCCAGTCTCCACAGATCTATGACTGTAATCTCATCAAAAAGCTTTAATCTGGCCAGAGTAAAATATTAATAAGCCTTGACTTGTTCCCTTCATACCATCCTGGCAATACAAGTATCTCTGTTTGTGCAAGTCAGCTTTTGCTCTTTAGATCTAGAAGAAAACCTTCAAGATTTCTGCAATTACATTCTCAGAGCTGACAAAGATTGTTAAGATTGCAGGCAACAACCTTATACTCAATAGATTCTGAACATCAGAAAGGGTAAGACAAGGGAACACTCAACAGTCATCATTGTGGGAGCAGAAGTGGAAAGAGTGAGCAATTTCAAGTTCCTGGGTGTCAATATCTCTGAGGATGTATCCTGGGCCCAACAATACAATTACAAAGAAGCCAAGACCATGGCTATATTTCATTAGGAGTTTGAGGAGATTTGGTATGTCATCAAAGACACTCACAAATTTCTACAGATGAACTGTGGAGAGCATTCTAACTGGCTGCACCACCGTCTGATATGGCGAGGGGGATGGGGGGAGGCACTGTACAGGATCAAAATAAGCTGCTGAAAGTTGCAAACTCAGTCAGCTCCACCAATGACACTAGTCTCCCCAGCATCCAGGGCACCTTCAAGGAGTGACGCCTCTAAAAGGGGCATCTTTTTCTCATTGCTAGGTTTTGTTTTGAGTAAGTAAAACTAAGAAATGTAACCACACTGTTCAATGCTGTATAAAACATTTAAAATTTCTACCATTGATCTCTGGCTCTCTGGATAACTGCTCACTTAACATTAAAATATGGGTATATGTAGGTGGATATTGCAAGGTTTCATCTTTAGTAATTCATAGGCTTGACTACAAGTTGCTACTTAATAAGTGGTATGTATATGAAAAAGACCTTATGAGGGGAGGTACAATGGAGGGATGCGGGAGTGGTGAATCAAAACCCTCTCCCTCAAATAAATCAAAGTTCTGCCTTTAGATGTACTATTATTAATGCAATCCGATGTAGCCAGATATTTCTGATTTTTTAATTGATAATTATTAACACCCGGTACTCACCGTTTATGAACCCGTTTCTGCCTTTTTTAACTTGACCGTCTCCGTCCCCTTGTGAAGCAACTAATGCTGTGCTTTTTTTTTAGCTCACCTGTCTCTCTCCTGTTGCGAAGGAAAAAAGCCTGCTGTACTTCAACAAGCAGTAAGTCATCTCAGGTTTATTTTAAAACTTCCTCATTGCCACTGTTATGTTTTGTAACTAATTGAAAGAAAAATACGAGCTTCAAGGATAACTTGGTTTCACTTTAGTGAGGCGTGCAAGTATGATGTGGCTGCATAATTACATATGCCATTCACATACTTTTACATCTAAACTGTAATGAATTTTGTACAAATAGAAATGCTTAATCAAACAATATATTATTACTGAAATATTAAATACACAACATATAGCAGGTATAGGCAGAAAGAAGCGAATGATGTACCAAAATGTTCTTATCCATGGGTGAGCTGCTGGAGGAATGGGGGATAGCTAACGTTGTTCCATTGTTTAAGAAATTCCCTAGGAAATAAACCGAGAAATTATAGGCTGGCGAACCTGACATCAGTACTGAGTAAGCTACTGGAAGATATTTAAGAGACCAATTACAGTATTTGGATAGACAGGGATGGATTAGGGATAGTCAACATAGCTTGGAACATGGTAGGTTGTGTCCAACCAACCTTATAGAGTTTTTCAAGGAAGTTACTAGGAAAGTTGATGAGGACAAAGCATTGAATGTTGTCCACATAGACTTTAGCAAGACCTTTGACAAGGTCCCGAAAGGACAGTTTGTCAAGCAGGTTTAGCTGCTTGGCATTCAAGATGAGGTAGTAAACTGGATTAGACATTGGCTTTGGCATAGTAGATGATTGCTTCTCTGAATGGAAGCCTGTAACTAGTGGTGTGCTGCAGGTATTGGTGTTGGGTCCACTGCTGTTTGGCATCGATATCAACGATCTAGATGATAATGTGATAAACTGCCTTAGGAGGCAGTGATGATAATATGATTGAATTCATCCTGTAGTTTGAGATGGAGAAAAGTCAGATGTATCAGTATTACACTGGAGTAAAGAGGGATGAGAGAGGATCTGGCCAAAGTTGACTGGAAGGGGGCACAAGCAGAGATGATAGCAGAACAGCAATGGCTCGAGTTTCTGGAGGCAGTTTGAAAGGCACAAGATAGATACATCCCACAGATGAAGAAGTATTCTTAATGGAGGATGAGACAGCCATGGCTGACAAGGGAACACAAAGATAGCATAAAAGCAAAAGAAAGCATATAATATAGCAAAAATTAGTGGAAAGTTAGAAGATTGTGAAGCTTTTAAAAATCAACAGAAAGCAGCTAAAAAAAGCCATGAGGAAAGAAAAGTTGAAATTTGAAGGTAAATTAGGAAATAAGAGAATACCAAAGTCTTTTCAGATATCTAAAGAGTGAAAGAGAGTCGACAGTGGATGAAGAAATTGCAGACAAACTTAATAAATATATTATGTCAGTCTTCAATGTGGAAGAGACTTGCAATATGCCAGAAATTTGTGAGTGTCAGGAGGGGAGAAGTGAGAGTAGTTACTATTACTAAGGGGAAGATGCTTGGGTAGATGAAAGGTCTGAAGGGGTGGATAGGTTACCTGGCCCAGATGGACTAGACCCCAGGGTTCTGAAAAGAGTTAGCTGAAGAGATTGTGGAGGTATTAGTAATGAGCTTACAAGAATCTCTATATTCTGGAATGCTCCTGGAGAACTGGAAAATTGCAAATGTCACTCCATTCTTTAAGAAGGGAGGGAGATAGAAGGGAAATTATAGGCCAGTTAGCCTGAATTCAGTGGTTGGCAAGAAGTTGATTGCAAGGATGACGTTTCGGGATACTTGGAGGCACATGATAAAACAGGCCAAAGTCAGCATGGTTTCTTTAAAGGGAAAAGTTGCCTAACAAACCTGTTGGAATTCTTTAAGAAAATAACAACCAAGATAGATAAAGGAGAGTCAGTGGATGTTGTTCCTTTGCATTTTCAGAAGGCCTTTGACAAGGTGCCACACATGAGGCTGCTTAACAAGACGTAAGCCCATGGTATTGCAGGAAAGAGACGAGCGTGGATAGAAGATTAGCTGACTGGGAGGAGGGAAAAGAATGGGAATAAAGGGGCCCTAGTCTGGTAGGCTGCCAGTGATGGGTTGTGTTCCACAATGGGTCAGTATTGGGACCACTTCCATTCACATTACATGTCAATGATTTGAATGATGGAATTGATGGCTTTGTAGGCAAATTTGCAGACAATACAAAGGTAAGTGGAGGAGCAGGTAGATTGAGGAAGAAAGGAGTCTGCTTAAGAACTTAGGTAAATTAGAAGACCGGGCAAAGAAGTGGCAGAAGGAGTGTAGTGCAGGGAAGTGTATGGTCATGCACTTTAGTAGAAAGAATAAAAGTATAGACTATTTTCCAAATGAGGAAACCATTCAAAAATCAGAGGTGCGAAGGGATTTGTGCAGGATTCCCTTAAGGTTAACTTGCAGGTTGAGTTGGTGGTGAGGAAGGCAAATGCAACGTTAACATTTATTTTGAGAGGACTAGAATATAAAGACAAGAGTGTGATGCTGAGTCTTTATAAGGCTTTGGTCAGACTGCACTTGGAGTACTGTGAGCAACTTTGGGCCCCTCATCTAAGAAAAGACGTGCTGGCATTTCAGAAGGTCCAGAGGAGGTTTACAAGAATGATTCTGGGAACAAAAGGGATAGCATACGAGGAGAATATGATGTCTCTGGGCTTGTACTTGCTGGAGTTTAGAAGAATAAGGGGAAATCTCATTGAAATGTATTGGTTATTGAAAGGCCTAGATAGAGTGGATGTGGTTACAGTGGATATGTTTCCATAGTGAGTGAGTCCACGACCAGAGGGCACAGCCTCAGAATAGAGGGGTGTATATTTAGAATAGAGATGAGGAGGAATTTCTTTAGCCAGAGTGTGGTCAATCTGTGGAATTCATTGCCACGGATAGGCGCAGAGGCCAAGTCATTGAGTATATTTAAAGCCGAAGTTGATAGGTTCTTGCTTAATTGGGGTATCAAGGGTTATGGGGAGAAGGCAGGAGAATAGGGTTGAGAGGGATAATACGTCATCCATGATGGAATGGTGGAGCAGACTCGATGGGCAGAATGGTCTAACTCTGCACTTATGTCTTACAGTCTGAAGTGGATCAGCAAACTTGCAAATGAAATCAAGATTGAGGGTATAGTGGACAGTGAGGGAGACGATCAGCACTTGCAGTGAGATCTAGACCAGCTGGAAAAACGGGCTGAAAATGGCAGATGGAATTCAATGCAGACAAGTGTGATGTGTTGCACTTAGGGAGGACAAACCAGGGTGGGACTTACACAGTGAGCTGTAGGCATTGAGTGGAGTAAAACAGAAGATTCTGAGAATTCAAATCCATCATTCCTTGAAAGTGGTGTCACGGGTCGATAACTCATAAAGAAAGCTTTCGGATCAATGGTCTTCATAAATCAATGTATTGAGTACAGGAGTTGGGATGTTATGTTGAAGTTGTTTAAGACATTGGTGAGCCCTAATATGGAGTATTGTGTGCAGTTTTGGTCACCTAGCTGTAGGAAAGATGTCAATAAGTTTGAACGACTGTAGAGAAAATTTACAGGATGGTGTCAGGGCTTGAGGTCCTGAGTTATAGGGAAAGGTTGAACAGGCTAGAACTTTATTCCTCAGAGCGTAAAAGAATGACCGGAGATTTGATAGAAGTATTCAAAATTATGAAGGGTATCTATAGGGTAAGTGCAAGCAGGCTTTTTCCACAGAGGCGGGGTCACTAGAATAAGAGGTCATGGGCTAAGTGTGAGAGGTGAAACATTTAAGGAGATCATGAGGGGGAATTCCTACACTCAAAGGGTGGTGAGAGTGTGGAATGAGCAGCCAGCGGAAGTAGTGGATATGGGATTGATTTCAACATTTAAGAGAAATTTGGATAGGTACGGAGATGGGAGGGTTATGGACGGCTAAGTTCTGGGTGCAGGTCCATGGGGCTAGGCAGATAATAGTCTGGCAAGGGCCTGTTTCTGTGCTGTAGTGTTCTAGACTCTATAGCTCTATAGAACTATTCAAATTTTAGGTACAAATATCATTAGCAATATCTCGGATGAACAATTGTTGCTGAGTTTTATAGCAAGTAGTACATAAAAGTCCATGGTAACCCTCCATGATTAGATCATGGCCGGAAAACTCTGGACAAAACTGGACTCCACAGTACCACAACGATGGACACAACGAAGAAGATACATGAAATATTTAGGATTTGATCTGGAATGAGGTTCTTCAAGCGAGAGAAACTTTAAATGTTGAGTTTCTTTTGTATGACAGCAAAGATAATGGGATAATTTGACAGTGGCATAAAATATAATGAATTGATAGGACACGGAAGAGAAAGCACATTAATAAAAAATGTGTAGAATGGGGAGTTTCTCTCATCCTTCTGTCAGTTCCAGTGCTAATTCTCTGCATGCACTCAGGGCAATTTTCTGAATTTCAACTCTCGTTTGTTTGCCCAAATCACTGACAGCAATGTTCGAAAATTCCTCATGCAATTTTTTGACTATTTAAGATAATGGTTGGAAAACCACGCACAGGAATTTCTGCCATCTGCTCTCAGCAGGTGAGATATCTCATTGGGGGTGCAACGGCATCAAATAACACCTCAATGTTGAATGCTATTTGATAGGAGACCGTGACATATTTTAAGTAAATGAGTTCTAACTGACGTGCTGTAAACATTGCCTGAGTGAGTAGGATGGGTACAATTTTTAAAAAGTGCTGGGGAATATCATGAGGCTCTTGCCTTGGGGTGTAGGTTCAAATTCAACCAAGACTGGGCTGGAAGTCTCCTGCATTTGAACTTTTCAAAATGCTCCTTCAAAGGGACCTTGCCTATGCTGAAAATTCATAAATCTTATGGCAATTGGCTGCCGTGAGAGAAAGAAAAAAAAGATACAAGGAAGAAATGCACATATCATTTAAACAAGATTCAAGTGTGTAACGGAGTTACACTCGGTGAAAGATGTCCTTTGACCCACCGTTTCTCTGCCAACTATCAAGTAGCTCTCTACACCGTATACACTCGCACTTAGCCTTGCTATTCCTGAAGTAAAAGCAGGAATTGTAGATCAGGCATCATCTGCAGAGAGGGAAACAAAGTTAACATTTCATTAATCTTTTACTGGAACTAAGCATGGTTTGGGGCAAAATGCATTGTAAGATAGAGAAAAAGTTGGGGGAAACTGGTAGTTGCTATAAGATGCCTTTATATCTTGCAATATATCTTTTCAGCTTTAAAATCACGTAGATGATCCAATGCACACAAACTGCTGACCAGTTAGTTGATTTTAGTGTTGTTAGATAGGTCTGTGGAAACTAAGGAAGACTACATTAGTAAGGGATAAAGTTAAAGGAGGGAGATGGGGCAAGTGACGGTTCTGGAAGTGCAAAGATGATTGTAAACACCACTAATGAAGTCATTGAATGTTGTGCTGAACCAGAAAGGCTGTAATCTGTCTAGTCAGAAGATGAGGTGCCGGTACTTTAATGTGCCCAAAGATAGAGAAGTTAGAGTGGAAGTGTGATGCAGAGGTTTTGTTAAACGTGCAACTGGGGGGAATGGAAAACTGAGAATTACTCCATTTAGTCTACGTCCGCTTTCCTGCAGTTCAGTGAATACAAGATTCAGATTCAGATTCATTTATATATTCCTCACGTGAACATCGAAACATACAGCGAAATGTGTCAATTGCATTAACAGCTAACACAACCTAGGGTGTACTGCACAAGTGCCAACGTAGCATGCCCACAAAGTTCAGCAGCAAGCAGCAACAATAACATGACAACAACAGAAAAACAAGCCCATTTACTCCCTTATCCATGGGGCTCATTAACCTCAGCAATTAACCATGGGTTTCACTAGTCTTTGTACTCTATTCTTGCATGGGGATCACTGAGCTTTAAGCTCAGAGTGCTCCAACCTAAACTCTGACATGACCTCTAACTCCCCTTCATCCCTGTCCCTAAACCCTAAGCTTACCCCTAATTCTTCGAGTTGTCCCCATTCCTGTCCCTGCAAACCTGAAAATGAATGAAGCCTGAGCCTCACCCTGGAAGGACACCACAGCCCAGTGCCATCTTGTCTGGATGCTACCTTAAAGTACAATGAACAAGTGTTGGTCAGGGTGCTGAAACTTGTTCACTACTTTTCTTAACAGTTATTATTCATGAAAAAGTAATAATTTTAAAAAAATGATTTCTTTTGCTGCTCTGTCTCCCAGATACACCGGGAATGTTTACTTTGCAACTAGAATTTTTGCACTAAGTTATGCTGGTTTGACAGGTCTGACATCGCCATCTGGTGGCTGAAAATATAGTGCAGGGCCAACAGATACTGAATTATACAAAAGTAAAAACTTGCTGTCTATTTTACTTAAGCAGTGATACAGTATGGAGTACACCCGTCCGGGGCTTTGTACCATGCCATCCCAGCAAGCCTACAACCCAGATTTTACCCTAACTTAATCACAGGCCAATTTACAATGACCTGTTAACCTACCTGGTGTATCTTTGGACTGTGGGAGGGAATTGTAACACCTGGGGAAATCCCAGGCATTCCACAGGATGGATGAGCAGAGACACCTTACGGAACGGCACCGGAATTGAACTCCGAACTCTGGAATGCACCGAGATCCAATAGTGTTGCTACTACACCACAGTGGTGCCCAACAATAGGCTGGTAAAGAACCCTTCATCCATATTTGCTCCAGTGGATTGGCACAAAAGGGATGGGAAGAATAGATCAGGAGCAGGAGCTCAAAATGACCCAAAACCTTTATGGCTTACTGAGGCAGTCATAGGAAATCAGAATGCGAGCATCTTTGCTTACCTCCACAAATGATATGTTAAAACTATATACAGTTATTGCCAGTTGATTTGATTTTCCACTCCATTCCAGATTCATGAAATATTGGAGAGATCCAGTATAGAATCACACCCTTCTGGTCCATTGAGTCGGTGCTGGCTCTCAATTGTCCATTTACTTCTCACCCTAACTATGCCCACATCCCCACCAGCTTTTCACAGGGCTTACCTGACCGAGAACACCTTGCGATGCTGCCGACGCAAATTTCAATAGCAATCAGCAACTCGTGCGATTTGTGTGAACTCGTTTCCCAAGAGCCAATGCTAGGAGTGTTCTGAAGGAGGGCCCTCAAGTGGAAACACTAACTCTGCTCCTCTTTCCACTGATGTCATCTCTGATTAGTGCTTTCAGCATTTTCTGCCTTTCGGTTTGATTTCCAGCATCTGCACTTTCGGGCGCTCGGTGTAAAGTGAAACGCTGTGGAAGTTTAAGTGTTGAACCACAGAGGAAGACGATGAAAGATCCACTGTGAAAGGTCTCATGTTGCACCAGGAATGCACCCATTATCCTTGACAGCCATATTCTTATGAAAGGAGATGGTGATTAAAACATAGATTTACACAGCATCCTTATTAGGTATCTTTAAGGGCTGTACAGTCAATGTAACCATTATTGTGATCTAAGAAATGAGAGATCACTTTGCAATCAGCAAACTCTTTCAAGCTGCAACATGAAAATAAGCCAGATAATTTGCTTTAGATAAGTTGATTGTTAGCCAGGACATTACAAACGTCTCCCTATTTTTCCTATAAATATCCCTGTGGGATCTTTCATTTTGCCTCAGAGAGCAGTTGAGTCATGTTCAAGTCTTATCTGAAGTATGGTTACTAGAAAGAGATTTGCATGATAGCAATTGTAAGCAGTAGAAACAATATTCAGTCCTCTGCAATTCTCCAAACTTCCCCCATTCCCATCCACCAGCCTGTAGTTTGAAACTCAAGGTTGGCATCCCCTCCCCTCTCATCGGGTTATTCAGCTCTCTATATTTTGATCATGGCTTTCTTATATCCTTTCTCTCCAACTAAAAGAATGGAAAATACTCTGTATGAAAGGCAAACTCATCGCTGTAGCCCAGCTGAGTCAATATAAAGAGGTATTCACCTATCCAGCTATAACTTTTGGAAGACTTGTGTTGACCTTGTGGTCAAGGCCAGGTTGTGGTGTATGACTAGGATGCTTGCTGCTGCTGTGACCTCCAGGTTGTGGTAAATCCCCGGAAGTTGCTTCAGAATGGTTTATGGACTGCGGCAGAGACGAGTTGTGAGGTTGTGATGCTTTCCTGAGCTAGGGCATGTAAAAAGCACGCCAGGTGGGAATTTGTTGTTTCATAGCTCTTCACAATATTTGGGAAACCGTAGCCAGAATTCAAAAGCGTTCAGTCAAACAAATGAAGATCTTATACTTGGTGAAGGGGAGCCTGCACGACACAATGCTTAACGCTATTCTATCCTCTTCAGAGTTTATTGCCAGCCAGACGGCATTGTGGCAGGACGTGAGGCTTGATGGAAAATATCACACAGAGAATGCGGATGACTGGCGTAGGAGCTGTAAAACTGACATATAGTTATGCTTTTCTCTACGAGTTTTGCACTCTGAGCGTGTTTCATCCTGAATTTAACCCTTGCTCTATCTGACCTGGGAGTGTTTGATGCTGAGCTTGTGGGCTGTACCTGAAGAAAAATATTTCCACTTTATCAGTTCACCTTTGATGAGTAAAACTGTTATCTGATAATGTGGAGCAAATCTTTTAAACTAACAAAATTGGATTTCCTTCTTCACCTTTACTGCGCTGAGAACAGGTTTATTCAGGCAAAAAAGTAAGGATCATATTGGTGATTAAAATATGTGTCCGTCATGACACAATTGGTCCTATTTTGTGTCTATATCAGTTATTATTCTATTAGCATTCAGTTACTGAAAAAACAGCCTCTGGCATTCTTTTCTGGCCAATAGTCTCATTTTAAGATATTAGATCTTATTTAAAATAAACCTGCTTTAGCTTTAGGTTGACAAGGAAAATTCTGAAGTAAAATTTATTGTATCGAATATATTGGATGGAAGAAAGGAGATTATGAAGTGTCAATAGTTAAAACAGTGATTTAAAGTGATTTTTAATTAAATTGTTAGTTGCAATTTAATTCCATAGTAAAAAGTTGGCAATGAAATAAAAATGATCCCGATCATTCAAAAAACATTATTACTAGAATAGTAATGTTTGATTTTGAAGTCCAAAAAAGGAAATCAAAACTTTAAAGAATGTTAGGATCATTTTTATTTTGTGTCATGATGCAAAATCTGGGACAGTGATTCTTCAGGCAGTTAATAACTTGTCTGGTTTTTATTTCAATGGAAATGAAGTTGGGGAGGGAGGCAAAGCTTGTTGTCACCATTGTTACTCCATTTATTCTCATCCAGAGTCAGTCCAGAAGAGAGAAATCATCCCAAAGCTGATGACAGTCAAAGGGTTAACCACTGCATGGAGCCTTTTCGAAGGGTCTCTCTTCAGCAGTCTGGTTTATCTCTCCTCCTCTACTTCCATTCCAACTTTTCAGCCGACCTGTCAGCCAGTCTATAATACAACATATTTTCTGAACCAAACCAGTTGCTTTCAGAAAAAAAATGCAAATCGCTTACTAATTGTTAAACTCCCTGACATTAAATTATTTAACCCAATCGGGATATTAACATTTAACGTATTAGTGTTGCATCCCTTTAGCATTGGCAGTGGGTTAATTCCTCCTTTAAATTATTATGCAGAGAGACACTTGACCAATGTTATAGCCATAGTATTGTCCACCAGATGGGACTTGCTGCTGGAATATGCATGCAAGTTCGAGACATTCATATTTGTTAGAGTGCCCGGAACTCGCTGGTGCTTCAAAGAGTGAATAGCAACTGTTCGATAAGGAGATACCTGCAAATCTCAGTAAAATCTCAACCAATACATTACTCCCAATCGCACAATTCAGTACTGCATGGCCACCCGTGTCCGCTATAATTAGTCTAATTATATAAATAATGTAATCAATAATTATATAAAAATCAAAAGAGGTGTGTAATGCCCTGGTTAAGATTTTTACTGCAATGCTGTGCGATAGTCTATATTAGCAGTTTTCTGTAAAAGCAGTGTCCCATGCTGGAAAGAGTGTGGGTCATATGTCATCAACCAACCAGTGCTGTGGGATGTGAGAGAAATTTCTAGAGAACTGTGAGGAAGGGTTTTCTGAAGGACAGTATTCTAGCTCATGGTCTTTTGGCGGGAGATGTGGAGTAGAGAAGATCGGGAGAGACGCCCGTAGGATTCGATCTGACGAGAAGACGCGATTGCAAGGTGTGCTTCACGAGACGTAGGAGTCCAAGATGAGAAAATGTACCGGGGATCGGTGATGAGAATTCAGCACCGTGAGTAATGGTCATACCCATCTTTTGGAAGAGGCGGGCACCAGCAGTCATGTGCACATTTAGACTGGTTTAACCATAATGGGCCCGTCTTTCTTTTCTTTCTCTTAATAGCTGTTTGATAAAGCTGAAATTAGTAAATACACTTCTTTACAATTTTATGTGGTGTACAATCTGCAATTTCTTGCCGACTGATAATTGTGTATTTACACAGCTTTCATTCAAATCAGGGTTCCTGTTTGGTTGAACCCCAAATCATACTGACCCTAGACGCATATTGCTTATGAAGGGTGGCCTTCTCACTGCTGAGTCACATGACTGTAAATTGAGGCAAGTTTGCATACGAGTCTGGGGAGATGGCTACAGGTGGAAATAGTGTTCCTTCTTCAATTAGAAAGAGAGTAAGCAGGTTATATCTTTAAGTAAGTATCTTCAGGAGGTTTAAATACACCAGTTGGTAGGCCATAAACACAAGAGACTCTGCAGATGTTGGAAATCCAGAGCAAATGCTGGAGGAACTCAAAAGGTCAGGCAGCATCTGTGGAAAGGAATAAAGTGTTGTCATTTCACTCCAAGACTGTGCTACGCCTAATTTCTTCCTTATCACCTGATCGCCAGATATTTAGCCCCCAGTTTCCTGCCTTCTTGTCATTTCCACGAATCAAAGTTTGTCTGGACGTAGTGCATTGCTATCACCCTTTGAGCCTTTGATTGGAAAGAGGACTTACACCCAAGCTAATCGGAGGAGATTCCACCTCTGTCATGGGTAACAAGGGTAGGAGAATAAAGGAGGGCAAAGGATATTAAAGAGAATTGGAAGCATGCTGTCAAAGGGTTGAGCACAAAAAATTCCATTGATCCACCATTTGAAAATCCTAGTGCGTTGGCATCTGGCTGTCTGGGTATTGATTCCCAGAATCCCTTTCACAAGCCGTGACCTGCATGCTTCTGTTTTCCTGTGCTCCCTTGAAAGTGGAAAATTTACCATGTCAATATCTAAAGAGAAGCAATTTAATAAGCATCCAATAATCCAGAAAGTCTGCAGGTCCAGCATCACCGAGGTCCTGTGACCGCCATTTTAGCAGAACTTTATAGTAGTGTTGTATTAGCGCAATGTTAGAAGAGTTAATTCTCCATCACAGTTATGGGGTTGGACTGTGTCCTGCTTGTCACCAGCCATACTCTTCACTTGGAACGCAAGTTCACAGATTCCCCTCAGCTCTAAAAACACACAGGACAGAAGGAGAGCAGAAGGAATAGAAAGACCACTGCTGAACTGGGATTAATGGTTGAATGGCTAGTATTACTTGAACACATGGCTACAACTTCAGTGCTAAGTTGAGAGGGCACTAAGGGCAAGTAGTTTCTATGGCAACTTTGAAGAGAGCTGCCCAATATTTCCCTCCATCAAGTATCAACAAGAAACAGAGTATATCATCATTTTAGCTGCTTTAGGGCTTCATTGGGTGGAAAATACCTACTGCAAAATTGCTTGTGGACCTCATAATATTTATAGCAACACACTCGGAATGCTGGAGGAACTCAGCAGATCAGGCAGCGTCCATGGACATGAACAAACAGTCAAAGTTTTGGGATGAGATCCTTCTTCAGCACTGGAAAGGAAGTGGGAGGACACCAGAATTAAAAGATGAGGGGGTGGGGAAGAAGGATAGTTAGAGGCTGATAGGTGAAGCCGGATGGGTGGGAAAGGTAAAGGGCTGGAGATGAAGGAATCTGATAGGAGAGTGGACCATGGGAGAAAGGGAAGGCGGAGGGGCACTGGGGTGAGGTGAGAAGAGGCACGCGGACAGAGTGGGGAATAGAAAAAGAGGTGAGGGAGAGTGAAAAACTAACATAATATTTTGGTTGTTATATGACTAATATTTGAGTTTGTCTCATCATTGCATACTGAAATACAAATCTCATAAAATCTGTAAGGAGAGGAAAGGGAGTGGGATTGTTCCTCAGTCTGCTGTTGGCTCTAAATCCTGTGCATTGCTATGTAGGCATATCATTGGGCACATCTTTACCAGCAGAGTACCCAGATCCCCTTGAGGTGCATAAGGCCAACCAAATCCTTGATGACTCTGACCATTGACAAGCATTATTATCAGTCAGCATCATTTCGTATTTTCGGTACATTCTTCCATCGGTGGCTCATCAGATTGTTGTATTGTGACGTTCTGAAGCTCCCAGATCTGTATCAGGTCTGCTGGATTCCAACGGGAGACTTCAATTCCCTTCGAAATGCAAAAGGTATCACTCTTATTCCGTAACTTCTGCTGGAGAGTATTTGGATATCAGGTGAAGGAAGGGAAAGTGTTAGCTGTGGCTCATCGATAAAATGAATGGACTTGGAGAATCTCTCCACTACTGCCCTTCAAGGACTTCACTATTTCTCGATGAATTATGACTCGGCTAGTGTGACGTAACACTTGTGCCCGGTGATCGTGCATCAATGCCAGCTCCCACTGAAAGCTGGCGGGGATGAAATTGCTTCCAGTTGATTGAGTGGCGTGGAGAGAAGGGAGGTAGGAGCTGGTGGTTCACAATTGAGGAGAGAAGTTATAAAGGGTGTGGTGAAAATTCCTTATGGTGTCTGGGACAAAGAAAGTCCTCTAGAAAAGAGAAAACTGACCACATCAGCTTCTTAAAACCAATACCCAGCTTTCCATCAGCATAGGTCTGTGGGTTACACGTGTGCTCTATTTACCACAGTCTGTTCCTTTGAAGATAGTTGCCTGTTTCACTGGGACTAAGTTCCTCGGATATTCAAGTACATATCATAAGATTGGCCAACTTGACGACACAAAAGCAACGCACACAAGATGCTGGGGGATCTCAGCAAGTCAGGCAGCATCTATGGAGGGGAATAAGTAGTTGACGTATCAGGCCTGGAAAGGAAGGGGGGCAAAAGCTGGAATAACACGGTGAGAGTAAGGAAGGAGTACAAGGTGATAGGTGAGGCCAGATCAGGGGGATGGGTGGTGGGTGGGTGAGGGGGGGGGGGTAGATGAAGTAGAAATCTGGGAGATGATAGATGGAGGAGGTAAAGGGCTGAAGAAGAGGAAGGAATCTAATAGGAGAGGACAATAGACCATGGATGAAAGGGAAGGAGGAGGGGAACCAGGTGATGGCATGCGAAGAAAAGAAAAGGAGTGAGAGGGTAATGAGAATGAGGAATGGAAAAAAGAGAGGGGGGGAAGAAGAGAGCATGTGAAGAAGCCCTTGAATGTGCAGAAGGAAGAGTCAGCTACTCTAGGAAAGCAGAGAGATGTAAACATCCTACTCTGGGTCCAGTAGAGTGAGCCAGGACTATTGAGTGAACAGTTATGCTTGCGGCTTTTATATGATTATTCTGGTTATAAACCTAAGACTTAGAAAGAGAGAAAATCCATAAACCCTAAACATCGGGCCACATATTGTACATCATAAAACTCGGAGCCAATAATAAATATAATAACTTGGAAGATATTTGAAGACATCATAACCTCTTGCAAACCTTCAGAACCACAAGGGAAAAACATGCCAAAGAAGAATGCAACTGACGTTTTTTAATAAAATTGACATAAAAAGAGTTTTGTTCCATCTCGAGTAGTTGGGGGTATTTGTGTTTCTTATAAAATGGAACTCCTGACGGCTCAAGGGGTCTCAACTGGCCTGGAACAACTCTTAGGTTTTATTCAAAGACTACACTGGCCTCAGAAGGAACCACAAAATGGATTAAAGATAGGAATCAGGCCAACAGAATTCCTGTTCTCTGGTACACATCCTCTCAACTGTTGAGGATTAGACAGTTACCCTCATAGTGTAGAAGGAAACAGTTTGGCCCATCGTGCCTATGCTGTCTATTTAGTCCCATTCACTCTTTACAACTACCTGGTCCCACCTGCTTCTATCCTTCAACTTATTTGTTATTGAAACTTTTATCCAAATGAAAAAAAGTCAGCAGATGGTGTAAACCTGAACCAAAAACAAAAAAAAATGCTGTATACACTCTGCGGGTTAGACGAGACCCTGTGAAAAGAGCTAAAATTTCGGGTCTGAGACCCTTCATTGTCATGACCAGATTTTCACTTCGTGGATGCTGACTGACGTGCTTGGAATTTTCGATGTTTCTCACATTTTTTTGTGGAAAGACACAGAGCAGCTTGATAACTCCCACTGCACAACCAGTGCTCCCTAGTGAAACTACATTTACCTTGCTTGAGAATCTTTGAAAGGTCAGGAGGGAGGTAAGATTCTGACAATCGTCTCAGTCAAGAATTTAAACTGGAATATAAACCACTTGAGTTTCATTAGCTTCTGTCGTGTGAACCTCAAGTTTTTATTGGGTTTGGATGCCTTCGGTATACCAAGGATTTATTCCCAGAACCTCAGCACAAGCCATGCACGTCAAAGGCCTCAGGAAGGATTAACCCTCAAGTACTCCAGGTTCCATGTAAGTCAATGCAGTAGGAACAGGCCCTTCAGCCCATCAAGTTGGTGCTGATTCATTTCTGAGCCTAGTAAGCTGCACATCCTTGACATGTAAGAAGAAACCACAACGTACAGAGGAGACCTTTGTCTTTACAGAAAACTCCACACTGGCGGCAAAGAAGGTGAAGATCGAAGGTAGGCTGCAGATTTGGGAGGTAAGTGTGTGACTGACTGTACTGCTGTGCCACCATGTACGAATCTGGAGCAATTTTATCTACATATACTGTTTCTAAGTTTGCTGTTTAACTCAGTGTGCCTTCTGTGTGATGAGTTTTGTTTCTCTGGTTTCATTACAGTAGCAAGAATAATTCATGTTTGAACAAGGTTTATAATACAATGCAGCTCAAGAACATTCATAATGCAGCAGAAGGACTATCCAAGCAAAATGCAAACAATGCTGGAGGAACTCAGCAGGCCAGGCAGCATCTATGGATAAAAGTACAGTTGACGTTTTGGGCCGAGACCCTCCAGCCCTGCGAAGGGTCTCGTCCCGAAGTGTTGACTGCACTCTTTTCCACAGATGCTGCCTGGCCTGCTGAGTTCCTCCAGCGTTTTGTGTGTGTTGCTCGGATTTCCAGCATCTGCAGATTTTCTCTTGTTTGTGATTGAGAAACTATCCAAGTAAATTAACAATGAGGGGGAAAGCACAGTGATTGGAGGTTTGAAAAATATTTAGTTTATGGGGGGAGGATCTTACAAAGTTGACATGCATACTAATGGTAAACCATTCCAGATTGAACTAAGTGCCTATAGTCCACTGCCAGGTGATCCTTACTTTATACATAAGCCATGTTGAATCTCACTCCCTATTTTCTGCAAGTAAACCACTAAATTATCTCAATTAAACAAGAGAATATAACGAGCAGTCCATTGTCCACCCTAGTTGTCTCTCACAGTTTTAACAAAGACATTATGGAGACACAAGTGACCATGGATGTTGGAATATGGAGCAAAAAATAAGCTCCCGTAAGAGCTCAAGGGGTTCAGCAGCATGTGTGGAGGTAAAGAGGTGTTCAACGTTTCATGTTGAGACCCTGCTACAGGTCAGAGGATGTAGGTCAGGGGCTCCCAATCATTTTCATGCCATGGGCCAATACCATTAAGCATGGAGCCCAGGTTGGGACATCCTGGTGCAGAGGGAAGATGACTGGTATATAGATGTGCAAATGTAAGGTGACACAGAGGCTGGTAAGCGATGGATCGGACCAGGAGGGAAGGTGAGGGGGTGTGGGTGACCTTTCTTTTGGTTTCAATATTGTTCCATCAAGTGATGGAAAAAATATATATATATTTAGAATGACCTCAGAGCATATAACAAGAAACACATGCACAACTCAATCTGACTGCAGTGGAGGCTCAAAGGTTGCCTGAACGATATGACTTATTCTCAGTCAAAAGGGTTAGAGCCATCTGCAGAGAGTAATGGTTGTGGGGGAGTACTGTGAATGTCTAAATAAGAAGACTTTTATTAATTGTAATCCATGTTTTTGTTCTAGTTAGTCTTGCGCTAATGGAGGATTGCCAGAAAACTGTAATCCATAATCTACTTGAGATACAAATTTAAACACTATAATTTGCAATAAAAGACTTTTACCATCCACTTCAAAGCACATCACCATTCCTGTCGACAGAGCCGACTTCGATCCATGTAACCTGCTTCCTTTCTTAAATCTACACCTGTGTTAAAGGGGCCTGCATCTGCACTCTTAACTTTAATGAAAGCTTTCAAAAGGCTTGGAATAACATAAGAAGTGAAAATCGAATAGGTCAGAGCAGGGCACCGGCCCATTGCTGAATGATTTGGTCTGCTTAGTAGAGTTACTGCAACGATCACATGAAGGTGCCCCATATGGTCAGTTTCTGCATCAAAACGGGTGGAATAGCATCTTTTTTTTATTTCAGCCAGATAGATACAGAGATTAAGAGGAAACAGGGAGCCAATGCCAACCAGTTCAGATACATGGTCTCAACCCAAAATGATGACTATCCCATGCATGTCCTCTGACCTACCAGGTTCCTCCAGCAGTTAGTTACCTGCTCCAGATCCCAGCCTCTCCAAAGCCAACTGAATATGCTTTATTCAAGATAACTATTCATCAAATGAAAAGAGAGCTAACAACCGTATTCCATGACTCTCTCAGAGACACAACAGGTTCTGCAGATGTCGGAAATCTTGAGCAACACACACAAGAAATGCTGGAGGAGCTGAACAGGTCGGGCAGCATCTGGAATCCCGGTCTGAAAAGTCAGCTCTTACTTCCCTCCACAGATCCTACCTCACCTGCTGAGTTCCTCCAGCATTTTGTATCTGTTATCCATTACTCTATGACAAGTTTCTACCCAACATCGAAACCTTGAATATATAGTTCATGACAAATGAAAGAAACTGTACCAGAGGAACAGGTGAGTATTCAGGTCTGAATTCAAATGGCTGAAAGGAGCTTTCAGTGGACATGTTGGTTCTGGGATCATCCTACAACTTGGCATTGACCAGGGTTATAAATCCTAAGCAATACTTTGCCTCCCTGGTTCTCCTCCCTGTGATATCAACTACTTCATTCCAACTAAGCTCCCCTATTTTAACAAGAGATAGCTTATTTCATCAGGAGCCTTCTAATTTGCTTGGATTATAGAACAATACAGCACAGGAAAAGGCCCTTCACCACATGATGTCAGCACCAGCTATGGAGCCAAACTAAACTAAACCCATCTGCCTACACATGATTCACATCAGTCCATTCCTTGTATGTTCATGTGCCTGACTTCATGCTTTTTACATGCAGCTATCATTCCACCACCAGCCCTGCAGTGTATTCCAGGCACCTAATTTTCACTGTGTAAAAAAAGATCTTTCTCACTCATCCCCTTTAAATTTTCTGCTTCTCACCTTAAAGCTACGTCCTGTAGTATTTCACATTTTTACCCTGGGGAAAGAGATTCTGACTTTTTTCCCTATATCTGCTCCTCATAATTTTATAAACCTCTATCAGGTTGGTCCTCAGTCTCCATCGCTCCAGAGAAATTTTTTCAACTCTTCCGTGTCCCCCATCCCTTCTGCTGTCAAACCTTAATGTTGTTACAATTTATCCCATCAGGGATATCCCATCCCTTCCCATCCTACAACCCAAAATCTCCCACACTCTGCAGAAGAATAACATCTAAACAAGAACAACTAGTCACTGCCATTGAGTAGTTCATTTTAGAATGAACTACTTCAGAGGTGTTATATAAATGAGTGTTCCTGTAGAACCAGCATTAGTAGTATTGGTACCACAGAATCCCAAAATCTAAACCCTGCATCCTTACTTTGTTAGGTATCCACCTGAATCAGAAAGGCATCTAGCAAATCTTGGAAGAGTTCGGCTGTGGAATACAACAATCCAAAGACTGGAATTTTCAATGGATACGTCATCAGTAAAGTCCAAATGTAGGTTTTTGACCCAAAACTTCAACTGTTCCTTCCCTCCCACAAATGCTGCTTGACTCCTTGAGTTCCTCCTGCTTATGGTTTGTTGCTCGAGATCCCAGCAACTGCTGTTCACACAGGCGAGGCCATGATTGGGTGCAATCATAGAAACATAAAGAATAGGAAGAGGAGTGGGACATTCGGTATGAAATTCATGCTCATTGTCCTAAATTCATCTTGCTCCTGAAAGCCTGAAAGGAAACACGATCCCAAAAACGACCAAACCATATCAATATTCTAAGTCTGGGCTTTTTGTTGGCTAAAATTGCTGACACAGGGGTGAAGACGTCCTGATGCAGATGGCAGGGAAATCAACATTTGCATGAGGATCATGGGATAGATGACAATCTTATCAAACCCAATCATTGCCTTGAGGAAGAAAACTAAAATAAACAAAGTAAGTGGGAAATCCACTGGAATCACATGAAAGATTTGGCATTTGCTGAGTTTTACACAGAACAATTGGAGGCTGCCTCTTTAATTATATTCAAAGATGAGAATGACAGATCTTTGGACTTTGGAGATTTTATGGGTTAAGGGAAACAAGCAACAAAATGGAGCTGAGATGAGCCACTATCTCAGTCGATGATGACTCAAAAGTCCACATGTCTGACTCCTGTTTCTTGCTTCCTTATGTAAATTATGCCAATGGTGTTGTATTTTTGAGAGATCAGAAGGGATCTTCACAGAGTTTGAATTGCTCAAGGTGGCTTTAGACTTTGATCCTGTCTTCCCCATCTCAGAGTGCCACTTGGAAGCTGGGGACTAGAGTGAGCCTTGCTTCAACTTAATTTGCAGTACTTCTGAATCCAAAGGCTGCGAGTTGAAAGCCCACACTAGAAGCATGCACACAAAATGTTTTATACAAAACTGAAGTTCTGTTTTGTTGTTGGATGTGATTTTAAACTGATCCTCTGTATGCTCACTCAAGTGGATTTAAAGGGAATTATATTGAAGAAGAGCGTCTGAGTTATCCCCAGTGTCTAATGTTAATCCTCTCAACATTGCTAAAACAGATATACTTAGAGATTTATAATATCATGCATAAACACCGCTTTGCACAGATGGTAATCACCTTTGGATTAATGAATAACATTTGTGAAAGTGGCTTGGTGACTTGTTGAAGAGCAGTGCCTGATGTGACTGGGAGTTGCCTGGCATTGGTTACCCAATTCCTTTCATTTATTTTCAAAACTAGGAGGGATTTAGAAGAATGAGTAAGGTTTTCATAGAAATCTACAAAATTTGATCAGGACTGGGAAAATCGGTACTTTGTCCTTCATATTAGCTCAAGATAAAATCAGGAGCAGCTTTTGGGAATGAGTGGACAGTTAAAGAATCTGAATGACAGTAATTCCCTGCTTCTCTTATGAAAGGGCAGAGGTACGTAGATCACTCTGGGATTTCCTTTAAGTGTTGTGGGAGGGGGGGAGTTGATGCTTTGGGGGTACCATCATTTTTCTGCCATTCGTTCTTTGGGGTTTTTGGTTTCAGGGATGCCTGTGAAGAGGAAGAATTTCAGGTTGTACACTGTATACATACTCTGATATTAAGTAGACCCATTGAACCATAAAAGCACTTGTGACTGGCATGCAGCAACCTCTTCTGATTCAGCCCAGTGCTCATAGTGACTTGGAACAGATCAAGAGGGGGCTCGCCAGATATAATGGAGATCATCATCATGTTTCCTTTATCTGTGTTGTTTCCTCTCGCCTATATAGCTACCATAGAGAGTGTTCCGTAAGTGTTACAGATTTTCATCATGCCATATTCAGCAATTGATAGTGACCTATCAGTTCCAGTGACCTGGGTTCCATCTTGACATCTGGTGCAGTCTGGGTGGAGTTTCCACACTCACCCCATTTCTTCTGGGTTCCCTGATTTCCTCTCTCGTGCCAAAAATGTGCAGGTTGGTTTATTAATTGTACACTCTAACTTGCCTTAGTGTGTCGGTCAAATGGCTGAATCTGGGGCAATTGATAGGAGTGATGGAAAAATAAAAATGTGATTGGTGTTAACGGGTGTTGAACGGTCGCTATGGATGTGGAGGGCTGTAGGCCCTGTTTCCATTACGTATGACCCAATGACTCTATGACAATTTTAAAAGTTTAACGTTCAAATTAAACTTTTTATCAAAGTATATATACTATATATAACCTCGTGATCCATCTTCTTGCAGGAAACCACTAAACAAAGAAACACAGTAGAATCCACAAAATTCTACACACAACAAAGACTGACAAACATCCGATGTGCAAACAAAGAACAAATGTGAAAATAATTTTTAAAGTAATCAAATAATACATCGAACAGAGGCTTTGAGGTCCCCGGCATTGAGGAGCCAGCTGTGGAGTCGGTTCAGTACTCAGGTAAGTGAAGTCATTCCAGGAGCCTGATGGCAGGTAGACAGGACGGGCTCAGGCGGGGGAATCTTTGCTGACACGGAGAAGTGAGCTGAACACCGGTTTGCTTTCCGCTTTAATCTGGATTGGCGCTTTACTCGGCGCGGAGTAGTGGGGCTGACCATCAGGCCATTTTCTGCCCTTGGACCTTGATGCTTTCACGTCACCGTGATGGCCGTATCTGCATTCTCAAGAGTCAAGCTCGCTGAGTCTTTCAAGAGATTATAAAATTGCTAGTTCATTTAGACGTTTCAAATGTACACTTATTCAAGTGAAATTATAGGCTGTGGATTGCAGTGATCGTACTCCAGAAGTATATTTATAGGATATCTAGTAGTTTAGTGAGCTGCTCGCAAAACGTCACCGTATATCACCAGTGCTGGCTTGAGAAGGTTTTCAATGCCAGTGATTCAGCACCTGAGCTGTGCAACCTCTCCTTCCTCTGGAGAAAGTTGTCACATCCCTGTCAACCCTGACCAATTTTTTGTCGACGCACTTTTTAGTTGAAAGCATTCTATCGTCGTGCCAACTGCTCTGCACGGGACTGCAAGAAACTACAGAGAGTTGTGGACGCAGCTCAGCACACCTTCAGCCAGAGAGCAGTGAATCTGTGGAATTCTTTGCCATGGGCAGCTGTGGAGGCCAAGTCTTTAAGTAGATTTAAGGCAGAGGTTGCTAGATTCTTGAGTGGTCGGGGCATGAAGGGATACGGGGAGAAAGCAGGAAATTGGGGCAGAGAGGAAAATTAGATCAGCCATGATGAAATGACGGAACAGGTTCGATAGGCCAAAAGGCCTAATCCTGCTCCTATATCTTATAGTCTTATAATCATAGAAACCATCCTCCCCTCTACAGATGCTATCTACTCTTCTCTTTGTCTCAGTAAAGCAGGCAGCTTACTGAGTAACTAAAAACCCTGCCCACTCTGGACTCTTTCTTTCCTCCTCTTCCATCAGACAGAAGATTCAACAGCCTGAAACTGCGCACCACCAGGCTCAAGGACACTTCTACCCCACCATTATAAAGCTATTAAATTCTTTCCTACAGCGATAACAGGGTGGCAGAGTGGAGCTACATCTCTACCAAAGGAGGAGTAAGGCACTCCTTCCCTCTGTTAGCCTGCTGGTCACCCTTGGGCAAAGG
Organism: Hemitrygon akajei; assembly: GCF_048418815.1. NCBI lineage: Eukaryota > Metazoa > Chordata > Chondrichthyes > Myliobatiformes > Dasyatidae > Hemitrygon > Hemitrygon akajei. Next base: position 16,600,005 of record NC_133152.1, on the reverse strand, counting down.
TGTTGCCCCTGCTTAGCCCCCTCCCCACCCAATCAGGGTCACGTGAAGCTATGGGAATTTGTGGTGGGTTGATATGAGCAGCTGGTGCATATCACAAGTCCCGTTTATGCAACCACTGACGCCGTGCAGATAATCTCTGAGGAGTATTGATAATGGCTGGGGTCACCCGTCTTGAAAAGAAACACCGCCCAGAAGAAAGCATGGCCAACCACATCTGTAGAAAAAATTGCCAGGAACAATCATGATCATGGGACATAATTGCCTCCATCTAATGACACAGTATATAATGATGATGTGAGTATGATAAGATGGACTCTTGACCTCATAATCTACCTCATTAAGGGTTTGCACCATATTGTTTGCCTGCACTGCACTGTTACTCTTTACGCTGCATTGTTCTTGCATTACCTTGTACACCTCAATGCATTGTGTAATGACCTGACCCGTACGAGCAGCATGCAAGACAAATTTGCACTTATCTCAGTACATGTGACAACAATAAACCAATTCCATTCAAGTAATTATTTTGCATGTGATTCAGGGTGAAAATCATTCTCTTGATTTTTTATTTAGCTTTTTCACCAGGAATGCAATATTATGTAGTTCACTTGAATGAATTGAAAGTGTTATGTTTTGTAACTTCAAAACATTAAACTAATTCAAAGAAGACATGAGTGTCTGGGAATACGGGTGTAACTTTGTCTTTACTTTCAGGGAGGTGCATATGTATCATGTGGTATCGTGATGATGCATGCAGTTAATGCATTTTTACATATAACCTGTAATAACTAATTGAACAAGAATGCTTAATCCAATTATATGTATGCATGCAAACAGTTACTCAAATATTACTAGAATATTAAATACACAGCAGAAAGAATCCTGAGAAAGAGCACATTCCCATTTAGTGGCGATGATCTGGTCAGCTTTGTTTGTAGGAGGTATTGGCTGTCGCATTTCACACTAGTGATTGCACTAGTATCTTGGAAAGTCATGACACGAATATGAAAACCATGATTTAAATTAGGTTTCTCTTTAAAAGACATCAGCTGGAAGGAAAGTCAAGGTAGGCTGACCCATTTTTTCTGAAATGTCTGCATGTTCTGATAAAAATAAATTGCCTAAAATTCCACTTCAATTTCTCCTGCTGTTTTCAGCCAAGGATTAAAGTTCAGAATATGACAATATTCTCATATCAAAATATGAGAATGGAAAGGAAAGTACATGTAGAGGGGAGTAATTCAGTTTTCACTTCTGTTATAAACACCAGTTTTATTTTAATGGCTGAGATTACGTCAGTTTAATTTTGCATCTGATTTCAATTGACTTCTTTATTGCATTATTTGAGTGAAAATTTATAAAATCACATTGGTTTTCCTGATTTCCCGGTTCTGGTTTTGCCAGTAATAAGCACTAAGTTTGTCCGGACAGAAGAATTTTGTGAATTCAAACCCTACTGTTTGAGCAGAAGCCTCTCACTGTTGGCATCATTCGCTGAGGTATCTCACTGTTGGCATCATTTGCTGAGGTATTTCCCACAAAGGACCAGCAGCATTAGGTTTATGTCAGATCCTTGGAGATCAATCCCATTAGTCCTATTTCCCTATTTTCTTATTTACCTGTACAACATGCCCATGAGCTCAGTACAATTTGCAGTTGCTAATTAACCTACCTGCATGTATTTGGGATATTGGGGCTAAAATAAAACAACTGAAGAAACCTATGTCGTCACAGAGAAACGGTGGAAGCATTGCACTGACAGGACCAGAGGTCAAGGTCGAACTGAGGTCCTGGTGAACGTGTGCTTTTAAAGTTGTCATGGTGCCACGGTGCCATTGATTCTCAGCATGCTTTCACCAGAGCAGCTGTAGAAAACCCACACCAGCGTGAATTGAACAAGCAAACTTCATACAGATCGAAACAGTGTTAGGTTTGGACCTGGGTTCTCGAAGCCCTTTCCTCCCCTGTGTTTGTCAGCTCTGCTTAGATTGGCTCCGGTTACGGTATAGTTCCAAGGGTGTCAGTAACTCAGCTGTCAACCATCTGCACATACTCAGTGTCTCGAACTCATTCACTCATGAATGACATCACCAATGAACACAGCTTGCTCTTCCCCGATCTCAATTATTTACTGTGGCCCACGTACAGCGCCCAGTCTAAGCCCATCTAATGGAATTCACACTGGCTTTGATGGTCTAAATGGCTCTCAGCTTCTAAGGCCTTGCATAGAAAGGTGACTAAATCCCAGGATGTGGGAATTACAGGCAAGACCCCAACTCCAATTACCATGAGAGAAAATACTGGTGAAATTTAGGGTCGACATGATAGCATAGTGGTAGCGCAAGGCAGTTACAGTGCCAGTGACCCAGGTTAGGCCTGAATGAGTGAGAGCAAGTTTTTTTTTAAAGGAGGTTGGTGCATGAGATGGACTTTTACAGCAATTCAACAATTTCATAGTTACATTTCCTTCATTTTTCATGCAATAAAACCATAAATAATTTTCCTGTAGAATACATCTATAATGTAATTTCCGCCACCCAATGTAAGTTTACTCCCTCCCTTTGTTGCTATGGACAGGCATCCTTGCCAACAAGATATAGGAATGATTCTTCAGCAGGCCTCAGCAGTAGGTGAGGTTACATTCATTTGAAAATACAATGTTCATCAAATTCCAAACAATTACGCTGAAAATCATTACTCTTAAAGCAGGAACATTTTACAGTTAAGTTCTACTTCACAAAATTGGACCAAAGTTTTCTCTTCTGTAGGTTAAATAAGTTTCTTTGAAGCAGACATTTTGTTGATGAAATGATTAGACTTCTTAATCCTATTCAAAGTTTACGTTATTCAGAACAGAACCTACTGAGGGATAAATTGGTATCTATATCGATTGGTAATAGCACACATGATCGATCTGTGTAAACTAAGAGATATAGTCAAGTTGGAATAACTTACATTGGCATAACTAAAACCATGAGCTGGAAAATTTGCTTTGAGGCACAGAGGCTTTAAGGTGTTGAGAAGAGGTAGGGTATGCAGAATGGTGGGTAGAAGACTGTGTGTAGTGGATAAGATCATACCCTGATATGTCAACACCCAAAGGTAAAAAAAGTCCTATGGGAAGGAAAGACAAGGCAAAGAGACAGAAAAAAGCTGGAAGAAAGAACAGGGAGTATTTCTTGCAAAAAAAATCTCCGTTGCGTTTTCTAATTGGCTCCTTTTTACCTTGGTGCTGAAGAGGAGGTTTTGCCAAATATTTCTGAAAACTCATTACAGCAATTTTCCAATTCATCAATAGCACCAGGAAACATGAAAAAATTGTCGTGGTGAATTACATTCTGTGGCCATCAAACATCCTGTGACAAGGAGAGGGATGTTTTCTGTTATATCATATGACCCAAGAACAGTGCAAATCCCCCAAATGCAATGAAAACAATAACACCGCTTGACAACTCTTCATCGGTATTTTGGTAACTTTTTTCTCTTTCACTGACTAAACTGTTTTCAAAGTGATTAAAGTCCACATTAAGCCACGGCTTCCATTGTAGGCCAGTAAAGCTGTAAAAACATGAGAAAAATGAAGAGGTTTTTGAAAGCAACCATTTGGAATCAATTAGGTGCTCACTTTCATTATTTCACTGAAGTGCTCTGGCATTTTCTGGGTTAGGGATGCAACCCATACCCAACCTAGGCAATGCAAAGGTCATGGATACATGTAAAGTGCAAGAGTAGTTTTGAAAGAAAAACACATAGGCCACAAGCTGTGGAGTTTTGATCAAAGTATCACCAATTCCATTTTTAAACACCTTGGAAGTACATGGTTTGGTTTAAACGGTAAGATACTGAAGAAATCTCAATTGACAATCATTTTTCTCAAATGGGAAATCTGGACAATATTTAATTAAGCCAGCTGGATTATTGTACAGCTTTGTGGCCCCATTGCAGGGGAAAAAAGGATGTGCATTTATCTAGTGTGTTTCAGTGAAGCGCTTTTTGAAGACAGATCACTGTTGTAACATACAGTGGGTAATAAAGATCACTGGGAAAGACACAACATGGATTAGCTTGTGTTTTATCAACAGTTATGGGTATGATGAGAAAGCTGAGAGGCAGCGGTCGAAAACTGAAAGGGGTCATATAGGTTTAGATGACACTGATCAGGATGAAGGTAACTACTGAACGTAACTTTAAAAAGAAGATAGTCATGCCAATAGTGGCCAGAAGATTGAATTCTCTGCAACAAGCTTTCTGTGGTTCATTTATTTTAAAAAGTTAGTTAGATCAATTCAGAAAGTGCTGGAGGAATTCAATGGGGCAGGCAGCATCTATAGACGGAAATGGACAGTCAAAACCCCTTATCGAGATGTAGGGATTTAACCCAAACCCTCATCTGTTCATTTCCCTCCATAAATGCTGCTTGACCTATTGAGCTCCTCCTGTGCTTTGTGTGTGGCTCCAGATTCTGGCATCTGTGGTCACTTACATCTTCAGCTAGTTTGATAATTGCTTAAGTGGGAAAATACCACCCCCCTCCAGTATACTTCACAAGCAGTGAATTAGTTTTGAAGTATAGATGTTATAAAGTAAGAAAATAGGGAAGTCAATTGGTGCAAGAACCCACAAACGAGCAAAATAGAACATCAGTTCATTGGTGCTAGTGGAGGAAGAGGTGTGAATGAGGACGCAAACACGAGGAAATCTGCAGATGCTGGAAATTCAAGCAACACACACAAAATGCTGGTGGAACGCAGCAGGCCAGGCAGCATCTATAGGAAGAAAGCACAGTCGATGTTTCAGGCTGAGACCCTACGTCAGGACTAACTGAAAGAAAAGATAGTAAGAGATTTGAGATTTAAAAGTGGGAGGGGGAGGGGGAGATCCAAAATGATAGAAGAAGACCGGAGGGGGTGGGGTGAAGCTAAGAGCTGGAAAGTTGATTGGCAAAAGGGATATACAGCTGGAGAAGGGAAAGGATCATGGGACGGGAGGCCTAGGGAGAAAGAAAGGAGGAGGGGAGCACCAGAGAGAGATGGAGAACAGGCAAAGAGTGATTGTGAGAGGGGCAGAGAGAGAGAAAAAAAGGAGGGGGAATAAATAAATAAATAAATAGATAGATAGATAGATAGATAGATAGATAGATAGATAGATAGATAGATAGATAGATAAATAAATAAATAAATAAATAGATAGATAGATAGATAGATAGATAGATAGATAGATAGATAGATAAATAAATAAATAAATAAGGGATGGGGTAAGAAAGGGAGGAGAGGCATTAGTGGAAGTTAGAGAAATCAATGAATGAGGACTCCTTGTTCCTCACTACTGCTTTCAAATCTCAACCACCTTTGTGAACGTATCACTAAAGAGACTTGTATAACAAGGTACAGTGGTACAACAGTTAAATACTGAAGATTAGCATTTATATTTGAAAGGTTAAATTTGAATTCCATCTTGGCAACTGGCAAATTTACTATATCCAATTACAAGTATTTAAAAAAATCCGGGATTTAAGATACATCAGTATTGGTGATGAGGAAACTACCATGTCAGCATAAAATTCTATTTAGTTATTGATTTCCTCAAGGAAGTAAAACCTGTCATCTGCACTCCGTTTTGGCCTATGTATGGGTAAGGAGTTCTGCATGTTCTCCCACTGTCCGCATGTGTTTCTTCCGGGTGCTCCTGTTTCCCTCCACATTCCAAAGATGTATGGGTGAGGATCAGTCAATTGTGGGCGTAAAGGAAGCCTCGTGGCACTTGTGGGCTGCCCCCAGCAGATCCTTGCACTGTGTTGGTTGTTTACGGAAGTTAATCATTACATAGAACATAGAACATAGAATAGTACAGCACATTACAGGCCCTTCGGCCCACAATGTTGTGCCGACCCTCAAACCCTGCCTCCCATATAACCCCCCCACCTTAAATTCCTCCATATACTTGTCTAGTAGTTTCTTAAACTTCACTAGTGTATCTGCCTCCACCACTGATTCAGGCAGTGCATTCCAAGCACCAACCACTCTCTGAGTGAAAAACCTTCCTCTAATATCCCCCTTGAACTTCCCTCCCCTTAACTTAAAGCCATGTCCTCTTGTACTGAGCAGTGGTGCCCTGGGGAAGAGGCGCTGGCTGTCCACTCTGTCTATTCCTCTTAATATCTTGTACACCTCTATCATGTCACCTCTCATCCTCCTTCTCTCCAAAGAGTAAAGCCCTAGCTCCCTTAATCTCTGATCATAATCCATACTCTCTAAACCAGGCAGCATACTGGTAAATCTCCTCTGTACCCTTTCCAATGCTTCCACATCCTGTCTGTTTGGATGTTTTGAAGTAGATGTGACCAAATTAAATCTAGTATATGATATAATCTGGATTAGATTTGAACCCACATCCACTGACTCAGGCTAATTCTGTGTCTGTTAACTGTGCTTCCTTGGCCTGTCTACCTACTGTATCAATTTTGCAAATCATAGAGAAGTTTTGGTTATTCTATCTCCATTTATAATCCAGGTTATTGGTGGTAATGACAATATTGACTTAAAACAAGTTAAAAATCAGCCCATGTCTGATTCCTGCACTGACTATTATCTAAGGCTTTCCACAGTGTATAAATCTTGGGCAAGGCCAGAATATGTAAACACCACAACAGTTAAGTAGTTCGTTGGCCTGAATTTTGCAGTTGTAATTTCAGCATTGCTTATCATTCCATTGTGAAATTGACAGAAGATGAACAATTGATGTGCAACCATAGCACAACAGCGAATCCTCCATAGACTGTGGGGTCCTCTCCACTGCAATCAAGTAAAGTCAGTGACCTAGCAAGAAATGCAAGCATTTACTTTCCTTGTCAAATACCCCGAAAGCCTGCTGCATTGTAAGATGGGTGTGAATTTTAACAACGTACAAAGCTGGAAATATTCTCTCTGGATCAAAAAAAAGTAATTTAATGATAATAAACGTGGATCATACTTCCCTCACACAATTTTAATAAAACATTTAAATAATCCTTTCAGTTTTATTTTAAAGTCTGTTTTAATCCTATGTATATGATCCAGTCCTTATTTGCAATTATATGCTCTACAAACTATATTATTAACAAACTATTATTCTATTATTTTCTGGTCTTTTGTTGGTCCTGGGTCTGACTTTGCACACCAGAAAAGGCAGAGTGCATGGTACAGAGGTCAGAGCATTATCTTCATAGGAAACTATAGGCCAGGTAGTCTGACCTCAGTGGTTGGGAAGATGTTGGAGTCGATTGTTAAAGAAGTGATTTTGGGGTTCTTGCAGGCACATGATAAAAATAGCCTGTAGTTAGCATGGTTTCCTCAAGGGAAAATATTGCCTGACGAATCTGTTGGAATTCTTTGAAGAAATGTCATGTAGGATAGACAAAAGAGAATCAGCTGATGTTGTGTACTTGGATTTTCAGAAAGCCTTTGACAAGGTGCCACACATGAGGCTGCTTAACAAGCTACGAGACCAATGTATTACTAGAAAGATTCTAGCATGGATAAAGCAGTGGCTGATTGGCAGGAGACAAAGAGTGGGAATAAAGGGAGCCTTTTCTGGCTGGCTGCCGGTGACCAGTGGTGTACACAAGGGTCTGTGTTGGGATCGATTCTTTTTACATTATATGTCAATGATTTGGATGGTGAAATTGAAGGCTTTGTTGCAAAGTTTGCAGACGATCTGAAGATAGGTGGAGGGGTAGGAAGCTTTGAGGAAGTAAAAAGGCTACAGAAAGACTTAGGTTAGGAGAACAGGCCAAGAACTTTAAGATGGAATAAAATGTCAGGAAGTATATGGTCATGCACTTCGGTAGAAGAAATGAAAGAGTTGACTATTTTCTAAATGGAAAGAAAATACAAAAAAAAACTGACGTGCAAAGGGATTTGGGCATACATGTGCAGGATTCCCTAAAGGTTAATTTGCAGATTGAGCCTATGGTGAGAAAGGCAAATGCGATGTTAGCATTTATTTCAAGAGGACTAGCATATAAAAACAAGGATGTAATGTTGAGACTTTATGAAGCACTGGTGAGGCCTCACTTGGAGAATTGTGAGCAGGTTTGGGTCCCTTATCTTAGAAAGGATGTGCTGGAACTGGAGAGGGTTCAAAGGAGGTTCACAAAAATAATTCCAGGATTGAATGGCTTGTCATATGAAGAGTGTTTGATGGCTCTGGGACTGAAACCTATTGAATAGTGAAAGGCCTTGATAGAGTGGATGCGGAGAGGATGGTTACTATGGTGAGAGAGTCTAAGACAAGGGGACACAGCCTTAGAATATGTATATTTTTATGCAGAAGGTGATAGATTGATGATCAGTCACGGCATGGAGGGATATGGGAAGAAGGCAAGACATTGGGGCTAAGAGGAAAATTTGCATAACCATGGTGAAATGGCAAAGCAGACTTGATCGGCCAAATGGCCTACTTCTGCTCCTATATCTAATTGCCTTACGATCTTTTGTAGGATTTTCAATTCAAAGGCATTGTTGTTTCCATACCAGGCCTTGATGCAGAACAGTCAAAATAGTCTCCACTACAGATCAATAAAGTTTGTCCAAGTTTTCGATGTCATGCTGAATCTCTGCAAACTCCTAAGGAAGTAGAGATGCTGTCGTGCTTTCTTTAAAAATTGTACTAATGTGCTGGGTCCAGGACAGGTCCTCTGTAATAGTAACGGCCAGGAATTTCAATAGCAGCATAACACAACAAACTGCATGTCTTTAGGGCGTGAGAGAAAACTGGAGCAGCTAAGAAAACACATATAGTCACAGGGACGATGTCCAAACCCCACACGGGCAGCAACAAAGTTCGGGAGTGAGCCTGGGATACTGGAGCTGTGAGGGAGAAGCTCTACCAGCTGCTCCATTGAGCCTCCCTGCTTCCTTCGAAGACAGATGAAACAGAATATAAAATATGAGCCATTGAAGACCATGGCCCACACATGGAGAGAGTTGGCAGCCATGAGATATTTGCTGTCCCTGGGTAACAAATGGTTCCCATTGTTACTGACGTCCAAAAGTCGATTTTGCTTCTTAGGCAGAAAATGCACAAGAATCACTTGATATGGGAACTGTACCTCCACAGTATTGTAATGACTGGCATAAGAAAACACAAGAGTGATTAGAAAGAACAATGACTTGAAAAGGAGAGAAAAGGAAATCTAGTTCTGCCATTCGTGTGAATGAATGTATGTACATCGAACCTTTGATTGTAGTAATATTGTGGGATCCCACTTGTTTCCACGGGCATCTGTAAGTCAGGCATTTACACTCAGGGACGGCCAGTGTACAACAACATGCCGGAGAAATAAATTGTGGAAAAATCAGATGAATCATGTGGTTAAAGAAAACCAAAAACAAAATAAATTAAAATTTGAAAAATTTAAAGAAACTTGGAAGCAAAGCAACTCAGCATTTAACAACACACCACTGCACACTAGAAAACACATCCAGACAACTACACTAACCAGCCCTGTGTAAGTAGACCTAATCATCACCGCTCTTCATTTACACTTCCAAGGACATTTTAAATATGACGAGGTTTCCTGCCTCCATAATTTATTCCAGACCCTACCACCTATCTCTGGGTGATTATTTTCAATGCTGTCCTCTCTAATCTCTCTAGCAATTCCTTTTAACCCTTGACCCCCTATATTTCTTCTCACTCCACTGCTGGGGAATTCGATCCTCACTGGTTGTATTCACTGGTCTCCTCAGAACTGCAATCATCTCAATTAAATCTCTCCACAACCTCTCCCAAGCAATCCAATCTTCCCTGTACTTTTCCAGTCCTGGCATCATCTTCCCTTCTCTAATGTATTTTGGAGATCGGTTATAAATGACTTGTTACTGTACACAAGCATGTAATTCAGTTTGATTACATACGGGCCTGTCATGGATGCAAGAATGAATCTTCTTTAACCAGCAGCATGTCACTGGACTGTGGTAATCCTATCAACACCGATTTATATTTTGGCAACAGTCAGAGCTTCTCATAGTATTTTGCTAACTTTGCACCTGCTTTTGGTCAGCAACTATGAATGGGTTTCTTTAGAATACAGAGTGTTTTGACAGGTCAGACAGGTGGACACTTGAACGGCAGTTTTACACAAAGTGTCATTACTGAGATGATGTGGATGGTCTTGTTACATCTCTGTCGCCTCCTTCCCCCATTGAAGCTTACTGTAAGAACTAAAGGTGTTCAGTTTCCAGCAGCCTTAGTTATTCTTGCTCAGAAATGAAGCTCATGCCTTCTTTACATCACATTACTTTTCCGCTTGAGATGCTTGTGCAACTTTAAGATGCTCTTCTCAAGGAGAATGCAGGAAAGTTAAGAATCCAACTGGAAAGCTGCCTCAAAAGTTCAGATTCTGGAAATCTGAAATAAAACAAGAAATATTGGGGTAGTCAGCAGCTCAGGTGATCTCAGAGGTGCAGAACTTACTGTGTCAGGGTAATGACTTTTCATTATGTAGACAGTCATTCTAATGATAGGTCATTATCCTGATGTCTTAGAGTCATAGAATTACACAGCATGGAAACAAACCCTTTGGCCAAATTGCCCATACCAGCCAAGTTGTCTAATTGAGCTAATCCTCATATATCTGTCTGAACCTTTCCTATCCATGTACCGTAACTGTTTAAATGTCTTTTAAATGTTTTAATTGTTCCCAGCTCAGTGGCAGCTTGTTCCACAAACTTCTGTTATTCTGTTTCTTCCTCCATCGATGCTGACTGACCTGTTGTGTTTTTCTAGCCTTTTCTCATGTTCACTTTCAACTGTTTTGTTTTCTCAGCCATATAAGCAACAGCCATTGTGCTCAGTTAATCCAGGAGAAATCCAGTGGAAATAAAGCAAAAACTACAAATGGTGGAAATCTGAAATACAAACAGAAAATGTATTTTCAGCAAGTCAGACAGTAGCTGTGAAAAGGAAATCAGGCTTAATATTTCGTCGCTTTCCCAATTCTTCAGCCTAAATCGCTAACTGTTTCTCATTCCTCAAATGCTGCTTGATCTGCATTGTCCCTTTTAGTGTCTAAAGTATTCAAGTTGACTGTGTGTGCATCCTGTTTCTGCATATGTTCAGTGCAGGCTTCTGCATATGTTAAGTCGGGGCGACACGGTAGTGTAGTGATTAGCACAAAGCTTTACGGTAGAGGTGTCCCGGGTTAAATTTCCACCATTGCCTGTAAGGAGTTTGTATGCTCCCCCCGTGACCACGTGGGTTTCTTCTGGGTTCTCCAGTTTCCTCCAACAGTCCAAAGACATACTGGTCGGGAGGCTGGTAAGTCAATGTAAATTGTCCCATGATTGCTAATCTAATCAGCTCCATCTTGGGTACTAGGCTACAAAGTACCCAGGACATCTTCAGGGAGTGGTGTCTCAGAAAGGCAGAGTCCATTATTAAGGACCTCCAGCACCCAGGGTGTGCCATTTTCTCACTGTTACCATCAGGTAGGAGATACAGAAACCTGAAGGCACACAGTCAGTGATTCAGGAACAGCTTCTTCCCCCGTGTCATCCCATTCCCAAATGGACATTGAATCTTTGGATGCTACTTCACTTTTTTTAATAGCAGTGTTCCTCTTTTTGCACATTTTTAAAGCTCTTCAATATATGTATACTGTAATTGATTTACTTGATTATTTATTATTATTATTATTATTATTATTATTATTATTTTCTCTCTCTCTCTGCTAGGGATGTATTGCATTGAACGGTTGCTGCTAAGTTAACAAATTTCACGTCACATGCCGGTGATAATAAACCTGATTCTGTTTCTGATTCTGATTAGGCTGGGATTAAATCAGGGTATTGCTCAGCAGCATGACTCAGAGGGTCTGATGGGCCTATTCCGCACTGTAATTCAATAAAAATAAATGAATAAATAAAGTATCTGATGAGGATCTTTGAATCTAAGATAACTTCTCAGAAGACTTGGAGTCTCTTACAGAAACCAGAAAGTACAGAGCCAAAGAGACGACCAAAACATAAGGATTTTGCTCAATAAGGTAAGAATGCTGTATGAGAGAAGTTTGACAGGTGTCCAGACCCTTCAACTTTAACATTCACATTGAGGCTAACCAATGATGATTTGGACCCAGTGTTTAGGAAAATGTACCGTAGAACAGCACACCCAGGACAGCAATAATAGCAAATAACACCCCAGCATTGTTATGCTTCCATTACTTTGGGTACAAGATCAGTAGAAAATCAAGGATAGGGGTAACTCCTGCAGCTCTCATCACCACCCCACTGACACTACTGAGCAGATTCCACCGAACGGATAAAGAAGCGTCTATGACATTTGTCCTCAGGTCTCTCGTGTGACGGCCATTTGGATCTCAGCTTCGCACTGATTTGGTGGAACTTAATGTTGCGAGTTTGAGGGGGGATAAATCAGTCAGAGCAGTCGATCGTGATCTCTATGAAGCGACTTTCTGGAAAGGGCAGCTAACCGGAGGACACTCATTGCAAGAACATAAAGCAAGTAGTCAACTGACCAAGATATTCACATCCAGAGCCAAGGGGTAAATTACAAGAATTCTGGATTAAGTATGTAGACAATAGACAATAGACAATAGGTGCAGAAGTAGACCATTCGGCCCTTCGAGCCTGCACCGCCATTTTGAGATCAAGGCTGATCATCTACTATCAATAGCCGGTTCCTGCCTTGTCCCCATATCCCTTGATTCCCCTATCCATAAGATACCTATCTAGCTCCTTCTTGAAAGCATCCAGAGAATTGGCCTCCACTGCCTTCCGAGGCTGGGCTTTCCAGACCCCCACAACTCTCTGGGAGAAGAAGTTTTTCCTTAACTCTGTCCTAAATGACCTACCCCTTATTCTCAAACCATGCCCTCTGGTACTGGACTCTCCCAGCATCTGGAACATATTTCCTGCCTCTATCTTGTCCAATCCCTTAATAATCTTATATGTTGCAATCAGATCCCCTCTCAATCTCCTTAATTCCAGTGTGTACAAGCCCAGTCTCTCTCACCTCTCTGCGTAAGACAGTCCTGATATCCCAGGAATTAATCTCGTGAATCTACGCTGCACTTCCTCTACAGCCAGGATGTCCTTCCTTAAGCCTGGAGACCAAAACTGTACACAATACTCCAGGTGTGGTCTCACCAGGGCCCTGTACAAATGCAAGAGGATTTCCTTGCTCTTGTACACAATTCCCTTTGTAATAAAGGCCAACATTCTATTAGCCTTCTTCACTACCTGCTGCACTTGCTCATTCACCTTCAGTGACTGATGAACAAGGACTCCTAGATCTCTTTGTATTTCTCCCTTACCTAACTTTACACCGTTCAGATAATAATCTGCCTTCCTGTTCTTACTCCCAAAGTGGATAACCTCACACTTATTCACATTAAATGTCATCTGCCAAGTATCTGCCCACTCACCCAGCCTATCCAAGTCACCCTGAATTCTCCTAACATCCTCATCACATGTCACAGTGCCACCCAGCTTAGTATCATCAGCAAACTTGCTGATGTTATTCTCAATGCCTTCATCTAAATCGTTGACGTAGAATCATTATTTTACCTTTTCAGTTATATTAATAGCTAAGGATTTAAAGAAATTAATAGAAGCTTACAAGCTACAATAAAGGAATCAAAAACAAGGTATGGTTAACAAGACATCAATCCAGGTATGGTTGACACATAAAATATGAGGTAAGCTTACTAATAACCAGTAACCAGTCCACAATTAATTATCAGTGAGGTGACGGAAGGTGATCATCGAGTGCACTATCAAGTGTCAGTTACCCCTGCAACTTGCTCATATCAATTCATTTTGGCTTTCTCAGGACACTCCACTTCAACCTTCATTAGGATTCAAAGATTCAAAGTACATTTATTATCGATGTATGTATACAGTATTCAGTCCTGAGATTCGTCTTCACACAGACAGCAACAAAACAAAATAAAAACACCATGAAACCCATTCAAAGAAAACATCAAACACCCAATGCACCAATAAATAAACAAATTGTGCAAATGGCAAAAAAACGAGTGAAAACCATAGAAAATGAAACATCAAACCACAAAGTCATTGAAGCAGTCTAGGAATGCTCAGTTTAGTGCAGTTCAGATCAACTTATCACCTTGGTTTAAAGATGGATAACAGAGTTATCCATGAGTAACAGCCCATGATGCCAATGTAAACTTTCAATGCCAACTGAGCATTGGAAGTTTACTTAAGGCAACACCGAGGAAACCCACCATTAGGACAGATATTAGGATCTGCAGTAGCCTATTAAGCCATTTGCTTTTTGTGTATTGCATAGCTTTAAGAAACTGGCTGTTAGTACCTCAACTCTGCTGCACTGTCTTAGATCCAAATCTTAACCCAATCAAAGCCTAACAGTCTTACAAACCTCTATTGCTCAAATATTCTTAGACTTTTGAAGGGAAGTTGTATGTTTTTTTGTAGCTTCTGAGACAGTTTGGTGCAAGTAATGTCAAATTCAAGTCCAGGAGAACTAGACATTGAAGAGAAGTACCTGCCCACCTCACAGGCAATGTTACTCAGATATAAACTTGACAGAAGACCACTATAGCAATCATCTTTTGAGGAAAGGGGTCACACTATTTGTCTGAATCAGTGGCTATATTTCATTAGGAGTTTGAGGAGATTTGGAATGCCACCGAAAGGTCTAGCACGTTTCTACAGATGCACTGCGGGGAGCAGTTAAACTGCTTGCGTCACCATCCGGTACGGAGAGGCCTCTGCACAGAATCGGAAAAACTTGCAGATGGTTGCAAACTCTGCCGGCTCCGTTATGGGTACCAGCCTCCCCAGCACGGAGAACATGTTCAAAATCTGACGCCTCAAAAAGGCAGAACCCATCATTTACGGATCCCCATCATCCAGGACGTGCCCTCTCCTTATCACTACCATCAGAGTGGCGGTACAGGCACACACTGAAAGTTTAGAAACAGCTTCTTCCCTTCTACCATCACATTCCTGAGCAGACAATGAACCAACCCATGAAAACTACCTCACTGTTTCGCTCCCTTTTGCACAACTTGCTTAAATTAGATATGTATTTCTTACCGTAATTTATAGTATTTTTATGTATTGCACGATACTGCTGCTGCACTACAACAAATGTTATGACATACGCAGTGGCCAGTTTATTAGGTGTTCCCATACACCTGCTTGTTAATGCAAATCTCTAATCAGCTCAATGCATAAAAGCATGCAGACATGGCCAGGTGGTTCAGTTGTTGTTCAGACCCAGCATCAGAATGGGGAAGAAATGTGACCTAAGTGACTTTGGCCATCGGTGACAGACGGGATGGTCTGAATACCTCCGGGACTGCCGATCTCCTGGGATTTTCACACACAACAGTCCCTAGGGTTTGCAGAGAATGGCATGGAAGACACAAAAAAAAGAACAACCAGTGAGTGGCAGTTCCATGGGGAAAAACAGCTTGTTAATGAGAGAGGTCAGAGGGGAATGGCCAGATTGGTTCAAGCTGACGGAAAGGTGACATTTACTTAAATAACCATGCTTCACAACAGTGGTGTGCAGAAGAGCACCTCTAAATGCATAACACATTGAACCTTGACATGGGCGGCCTGCAGCAGCAGAAGACCATGAACAAACACTCAACGGCCTCCTTAGTAGGTCGAGGCGGTACCTAATAAAGTGGCCACTGAGTGCATGTCGATAATATTAAACCTGATTCTGATTCTGAAAATTACTTTACAAAACACTCTTTACAGTCTTTGAGGAAGCCTTTCACGAGTGCCAAAGGTGGTCTTTGCTTGTTCATTAAATAATCATTCAATGTGCCACCATGCAGAGCATTTAATTACTATTTTAGTGCTTGAGTAAATCCTTTTGATCATCGCTACAAGGACAAATAAACATAATTGGAATTAGCTACCAAAAACAGTCTGATTACTTAACTGCATTAATTATACTTACGTCTTGTCAACCTTCTGGCAAGGGTATTAGCTGGTAGCAGCAGTATATCCTTGCAAACACTTTGTTCCTCTCAGTTCAATATTTGATGAGGGGGAACATTTGGTGCCCAAAACTCCTCTACCAAAAGCAAATCTCTCCCCTGGCGTTTCATTTCACCGTGCCATCCAGTAAGCAACAGTGTAAAGCTTGGGTTCGGATGAGCACCTGGCTGCTACACACCAACACTTCAATCAGTTCCTTTCCAAAATAAAATGTGATTTAAGTGTCATGACTGTGGTTTGCAGGCAGAAGAAATGTAATTTATTGGAATCCTTTCTGACATTGACTGTTCTGCTTGGTAACTCATCATGTTGAAAAATGTGGAACTGTAAACGTTGCCTACAGAAAGCTATCAACCGTGCGAGCCTGCCGAGATTTCCCTGCCACAGTCAATTTTTAACACGTCTTCAGTGTCACTGAGGCCAATTGGCACCAGGAAAGGAATGCAAAAGATTCATCCAAAACTTACATCCTACAATGAGAAATTTGCTACTTAAGAGAAAGTCTGCAACAAGTAAATTTTTATTCAAGGTTATATTATAATAATGAATCATATTAAAGCCTATAGTTTCTCTGATAGGCTTGTGGTAAATTCATGGGTCTTGTCAGGCAAATCACTGATGCAAAATGTTTTAGTCAGGTATGATTTAACATGTTGACTTGTAAGCCAGAATGAAGAGAGAAAACCATACTGGTATACAAGCTTCAGGACAAGCTTTCTTTTTGTGTTATTTAATTCTTCATATCTATTTCTTACATCCTCTCCATCTACGGAATTTTCAAATTGCCTGTCCCTCACTTTAACTCTGTAAAGGTCTTCACCTCAGCAATTCAACTACCTCTAATACTCTCCTCAGTTTACTTTTAAACCCCTTACAAATGGTGTCATGGTGACTTCGAAACTTCTGAAACTTTGTTGTTCTCTGGTCACCTTGTTCCTTTTTGCCCTCCTCTTCAAAGAAGAAGAAAGGTACCTTTATATTTCTTTTCCTTTCAGTTTTATAGTAAAGATGCTTCGTAGTCAATGAATCATTTATGATGTAAACCATTGGCGGTTAAGTAATACAGCAAGCTCCAACAGACAGCAATACAATTATGACCATGACAACACACTCAAATGCTGGAGGAATTCAGAGGATATGGAAAAGGATAAACAGTCGCCATTTCAGGCCGAGACCCTTCTTCAGGGTCATTTTATGTCTAAGTGGTGATTTGTTAGTCATGTTGACTGGGAGATAATTATTATTCCATCACTTATCTGATCTTAAATCTGAAGTCCACTTTGTGAAGGATGTGAACCATAGATTAATATTTTCTATTATTTTGCTGTGAAATTATCAAAGATCAAAGTAAATTTATTTTTGAAGTATGTGTATGTTACAGAACACTAGCAGCAGAATCATTTTCTTGGAGGCATTTACAGGAAAAAGAGAAATACGATGTAATTTAATGAAAAATTCTAAATAGACAATAATGTGCCTTTAGTAACACAAGGTCTAGTTGTGGTGATAGATACACTGTAAGGTTACCTACAGAGTAACTTTCTTTTAACTGCAAACTGCAATCAATTGTTTGAATGCCAAAGAACTGCAGCTGCTAGAAATCTGAGATAAAAATGGAAAATACTGGAAGCACGCAGCTGTTCAAGGCAGCACCTACAGAAAGCGGAAATTAGTTAACATTTTAAGTCAAAGACAGAGGATCTACAAATGGAAGCATTCAGCTTGTGTCTCTTTGCACAGAGGCTGCTTAACAATCGGAGCATGTCCATCATTTTCTATCTTTATCTCAATTATTGGTTCTGTGTGGGTTGCAGCAGGTTATAAAGCTGTCAGCAGCCACACAAGGTCAAAAGGAAAGACAACAGGAAGTAAATAGCTTTGTCTCTGAGATCGGTTGACGTCCATGATGGGTGTTACATTGTGAAGGCATCTTTCAGTTGTCCAAAGGTCTAACTATGAATGCATTCCCTCGAGGAAATTAAAGGAATCAAGAGATCTCAAAGGGTTAATGAAAGATAATGATGCTGAGGTAAAAGCTTAGCTGTTATCTTTTGAATGGTGAGGGGGAGAGCAAGAAAGGAAGGAAGGGTGATTCCATTTCTTATTCCAGCTTCCATTTCTTATGTTCTTATCATAGCTTAAACACCCAGCCACTGCGCTTCCCTGTGCTGGAAACTTCAACCATAAATTTTAGCACAAATTATCACTGGCATTTGAAATCTGTAGTTTAAAATCTTTCATTATATACCAATTAAAAAGATACGTTCCCTGTAAAGAATGTGCAACTCCCTGTTGCCAAGACATCAGAACAAGATTGATGAGCTCAATAAGAACCACATTGGCCACACGGTGACTTCGGACTTGTGTTGTACGGAGGTGAGTGGCAGATGATGAGGACAGATCTCCCACAGTTTTGTCAGAACAATTGATGAAGTGTTACAAAATGAATAGAGTCGCACCTCACCCAGGTCTGTCCCATTTCAAACAGCTTAGACTAATAATTTCCCATGTTTATATATGATTCTCATGATGGATAAGCGACATAACCCAAGTCTTCTCAGACAGATATGCATTATTTAAGTGAGGTGCTTATCAGTCTGGTATCTGAAGTCCGTTTATGTTACAACCCATAGCGATACAGCTTTGCCTCCCTCTAGGCATGTTGGCATATGAGTGCTGAGCCAAGAGACAGGCACACAGCTAATGGAGACCTCACTGCTTACTTTGGCTCTGTTAACCTGTTCCCTGCTGGAAGAATGCCGACGAAACCACTGCGTAAAACACATAATGGGGGGGGGGGTGTTTCTGTACGTTATTAATCTTTCACCCCCATTTTTATTTTTACTCCTTGTATCCAATTCCACAGCACTCTTAAATGTTAGGGTTTTTAAATGTTGTTTACAATAAGCTTGGGCGTACTCCTGACAGTTAATGGATCCTTACAAATTGGCTTGAATAAATAAAGGTTAGATATTAACTCTTTTACAGTTATAAACATCAAATGCCTTCAGCACCATCACACTGCATGTGCAACTGTGCTCAGAGTGGACTTCATCTCCATGTCTTAAAAGACAGTGGTAGTAGATACACAGGAGCATTACTGTCAAAGTGATAATGCATATTATTTCCAAATTCTCCTCCAAATCATCACCTTGCTTTGAATATATATGATCAAAACACACCTTTAGTTGTGATTGAAATCCTTAGGACTCTCAGTGAGACACATGCTGCAGCAGTCCAAGAAAGAAGATTAATTTCAAGGGAGAATTTGCACAGATAATGGCTCAAAGTTCAAAGTACATTTATTATCAAACTATGGGTACATTATACGACCGTAAGATTCGTCTCCTTACACAAAACAGAAACCTCAAAAGAGAAAGAAGACCATCGAACACCCAATGCACTGAGAAGGCAAAGAACAACTTGTGCAAACAATAAAAGGAAGTAAATAGCATTCAGAGCCGGAACTTAATGAAAGACACAAAGCCAGGCATCACTGTGGCTGAAGCAGGCCGCTGCCACGGTTCACCGCAAAGCCGAGGAAACGTCGTGGAGCCACAGCCGCAAAGCCAGTCATTTCTGTTTCCTTTAGTAACTTCCCTTGTTTTGCCTTGTGCCACCAGTCAGTAGTTGCAGTGGCACCTTAAACCAGAACCGGAATGGTGATGATATCCTGATCATGCAGCTGAAATAAAGACTGAGGGGAGAAACTAATGTCATTTATTTTCTGTTCCAACACAGATCGTTCCAAACCCAAAATCTACCCTCATCATTTCCAGATACGTTGGTTTGGAAGATAACGGTTCAAATTGTGTTTCCTTGCAGGCAATGGTCTGATATAGAATGCCCGCTCTTCGTGGTCGGTAGTCTGCCTCATCTGGAGTTATGCAAGTATATAATTAAAGATGGAGATCCAAGGCAAGTAGAGATCAGGTGGTGAGGCACCCGACCTCCTACTCAGCTAGTGGGCTCACATCTAAGCAGAGAGACTGAATGCACTCATATCCGACTCCTTCATGTCTCATCAGATCTGACAGGGTCTCTCAGCTGCAAGCGATCAATTAGGGTAGGCTTCCACGCCATGACCTGCGGGTAAAAAGCCCACGTGCTGGATGGCGTCCTCAATAATATTTCAATGTCACAGCAGAATGAGCCAAAGGCCTACTTCTGTGTCACATACCGTCAACGATTCTCTGAACTGGTTAGCGTGGATAGCGAGACCATTACTGACAGTAAGTTAAGACAACAGAGAAAATCATGGGCTACCCCACCCACTCAACTTGTTTCCATTAACTTTATGATAGAGTAGCTTTCAGCAGAGAGGAGAGCCAGTTAGGACCAAAAATCTTGCACTTCTGCCACAGGGGTTCCTGACGTCATTTCCAGCAGAGGCATCCCGTACGCTTCAAGGAACACAAGTATTCAAAAGTGAAATAAGCCCTTAATGATTCTTGCAAAATATCAGGGCCATGGTTGTTTGCTGGTTTGCAGTATTTAGAACCGATTGGCTGTGGTTTCTCGTGTGGTTAATCTTAATTATTTCTGCAGCAATCTCCACCACTAGTCCCTTGGAGCTATACTTATATATATATAACTTGCCAAGAAGCTCCAGCACAATAGATTCTGTTTGGATAACTTGCAAAAGGACCGCTCTGCAAATTCCACTTGTCTTGAAATCTGGATTAAGGGCCGCTTTACTTGCACAATAAGTAAAACCATATGGTATTCATAGATAGCAATAATTCAATCAATTATATCGTAGTTGATCATGCCACAATTTGTAAAATCATTTTTAAGCTACACTGTCCTTATTGATGGCCACTTATAAGTTCCAAATAGAATTGTTTCAAAATATTTCCTTTCCAATTACCTCTTATGAGTGCTGTTTCATGGTGGATGCAGTCTCAATAAATGCCAATGGCTTCATGTTGCCTAGTGCAAAGAAAACGGAGGAGATTGTCTAGGATGGAAGGAGCATTGGTTTATTGTACCGAGATACATTGAACGGGTTGTCTTGCATGCTGTTCATATAAATCAAGCCATTCACTGTACCCTGAAGAAGAACAAGGTAAAACAATAACGACGCAAGCTTGAGTGAAAAAAGTACAGAGAAAGCGCAGAGCAGGTAAGCAACATCATAATGAGGTAGATCATGAGGTCAAGAGCCCATCTTATCATAAAAGAGGCCTGGGTAAGAGTCTGAAAGCAGCTAGAAGCTGTCCCTGAGCCCGGTGGTTTGTTCCTGCAGGCTTGTGGCTTCTCAGTCACCTGGAGTGGTTGGAGAGATTTTAGTGGTCATTGATTGAAATAAGGCTGATATTTACATGAGCACCATTTATATCTCTTTTGGATGGTCTTAACAGCCATATCAAGGAGGTGCACAAGTGCCAAAATAACAGGACTGGAATTAGTCAAAGGAATAGAGGGGAGATGGGACTTTTCACAAACGAGTTATGACCATTGCCTGAGAGTGTGGTGGAGGTTGGCTCAATGATTGTGTTCAGAAAGGACATTAATAAGAAAAATAACATTTCGGGCTCTAGAGAAAGAGAGTGTGTGTTGAGAGGGGTTCATTCATCTAGAGTGGGCATGAGGAGCAAGGACTTCCTCCCTTTGTTGTAAGAGCCCGTCAGTCTTGGGGTGGATGGCAAATTAAGAGTTGTCAATGCAGCACATCGTTCACACAAGAGCAGGAGGCAGGAGGCAATGGACAGCAGTCTGGAGCTCAAACCTCAGTAGAGTTTCCCTCTCCTGCACTCAGAGGTACTGAGGGGAATTATATCACTACTGCTGTTGTTGCCATAGAACTGCAATCAGACCTGGTTTCAGTGGGAAGCTTT
Source organism: Hemitrygon akajei (assembly GCF_048418815.1). Classification (NCBI taxonomy): domain Eukaryota; kingdom Metazoa; phylum Chordata; class Chondrichthyes; order Myliobatiformes; family Dasyatidae; genus Hemitrygon; species Hemitrygon akajei. The sequence goes on along the minus strand of NC_133152.1, from coordinate 16,578,161 downwards.
CTACCATTTTAAGCTCCACTGTTATCTTTTGGCAAAACAAAAAGAAAACTTGATGTTGCAGAACACTGCAGAGAGAGTGCTTCATTCCCTTTAGATCATGGGTTCCCACCTTGGGGTCCATGGACCCCTCGGTTAATAATAAGGCTCTGTGGCATAAAAGAGGTTTGGAGCTCCTGCTTCACATGAAATTTAAATGTATAAAAAACAAACAGTGTTTTAGGGAGAAGGGAAGATTGACTTGTCTAGGTGGGAACTCTATGTATAGAAGTAGCTACCATGTTACCAACCAAATTATGGACTTTTCTAAAGTGGAACTTCGTACCACTCCACACCTTTCTATTCCTGCAGTTTACTGATGCACATTGGCCCTCGTTCTTCCCACATTCTGAAACTAAATTCCCATCCTGGTGTTCAAATCCCTCCATGGCCTCTCTCTATCCTATCCTACCACCTCTTTGAGCCTGACAAACTCCTGAGATTACTCAAAGTGCTGTGGTCTGGCCTCTTGATCCTCCCTTCACAATTGGGACTGTTGCCTCGAGCTTTACAAGTTCTATTCCTAAACCTTTTCCAGGCTTATTTCTCCTCCTCGAAGGCACTTCTCGAAACACACCACTTGGATCCCAAGATCTTACCTGTACTGATACCACTCTGTGGTGCTTTGTCACCTCTGTTGTCGAAAAGCAATACTGCGGAGATGGTTCAATTTGCATAAATACACGGTATCCTGTGTGCCCTCCATTAATTGACTTTTTTCAATGAAAATCTGTGTTAAAATAGGGTAGTACTTGCTTTGTAGACTCATGTCAATGAAGTGCTGGAGTGAGGCCAGTGAACTTGTTATGTAGTATCCAACTGCCAGACAAACATCTTTCCTGTTGGTCTGTGTTGGATTTGAACTCACATCCCATAGGTAAGAAAGCCAAAATAATTTCTAATCCAAGAACAAAAGTGACTATTCTTGTATTCACACATCCAGCTGTCTCTGATCTTTCTCTCTCCCTCTGTTCTGTGATGTGGCTGATGATAAGAATACTTAGGCCCCACACACTTCTGTCAGATACTTAACCAAACAAAACTACAGAGGGCCACGGCGTTTAGAGAAAGGAACTGAGTAACACGGCAACAATTCTTCAATTAAAAATTAATAATTTAAAGTTTTAGCTTTACAGTAACCTTTCCGAGGTTTACTTAGGATAGAATTGCAGGGATAATTGGTTGAACTTAGTCAAATATTTCAGACTCATCATTCAAGCTATTTACATGACCTCAGGATACATGGAAACGGCAGCACAGAAGGAGCCCAATCTGCCTGTCACGTCTGCTGCAGGACCAGTCCTTATTCATTAAATTCACCCTTCTGCTCTCCTTTGTGCCGTCTTCTTGTGTTTTTTTTACAAATACCATTCTGCCACTTTTAAATGAGATTATAGCCACTCTTAACATTTGTAGCATTTTCACAAAATGTTCTATTAAGCTGATAATCACTTTTCCTTTTAATTCTCTTTTGATATTCCTGAATTAGCATCAAAAGTACTTTGCTTCCTTTCATCCTGTTTATATACTAGGATTTTATTAATATTTTGTCAGTTCTGATCTTTATTTTTTATTTTAATTTTATTAAGAGATACAACACTGAGCAGGCTATTCCATCTCAACAGCTGTGCTGTCCAGGAACCCACTTACTTGAGCCTAGCCGAGTCACTGCACATTTTACAAATGACCAATTAACCAATATGTCTTTGGACTGTGGAAGGAAACCGGAGCACCTGTAGGAAACCCACGCATTCAGGGGACAAACAGGCGGACAGGAGGATACTGGAACTGAACTCAGGAGGACACTGGAATTGAACTCTGAATACCGATGCCCCGAGCTGTAATAGCGTTACGCTACCACAGTGCCCCGTGACATGAGGTGATCATTCATTCATTTGTTATGTGCCCTGTCGTTGACGTGGGTGATGACCGTGATTGCTCTTAGTGAATCTTTCTACAGAGGTGACACTGCCCTTCTTCCGGGCAGTGTCTTTACAGGGCAGGTGACCCAAGCGATTATCAATACTCTCCAGAGATTGCCTGCTTGGCATCAATGATTGCTGAACCAGGGCTTGTGATATGCAACAGCTGCTCACATGACCATCCACCACCAGCTCCCATGGCTTCACATGACCCTGATTTTGGGGGGAGGGGTGGTGTGGCCAAGAAGGTGCTACACCTTGCCCAAGGGTGGCAGAGGAAAGGAGTGTCTTCCACCTCCGTTGGTGGAGATGTATCTCCACCCTGCCACCCACAGAGGTGATACCATTTTTATTTTATTTCTCTATTCCTCTGCATAATGCAGGATGTGAGAGGTAGGCAATGGAACAACGTTGTTAACTATTTCAGGCACTCAATTGTGTATCCAGGTTAGCCGCAACATTCACAGATGCAAATTAAATCCACCAGCAAAAAAACCCTTAATACTATCCCAGGATGGCACCTCCGCCTGTATCAATCAGATATATATCCAGCCCTCGCTAAGCTATCTTTTTGTTCCTTCATGAGTGATTCTGCCTGTAACATTAAGGGCAAAATGAGAACACTTTTATTGTGATGTGCTTGCTGGGGGGAGGACTGGGATGACAAGCATTTCACATTGGATATCATTGGCCAAGACAGAGTAGTTACGTGGAATTTTCAGTGATGAAGTATATATGTGTTATCTGTCCTGACATGCTGTTGAAACATGGAAAAATAAAAATCACTCTAAAACATGACAATTGTGGCTGAGTAAGCAATTTTCACCGGTCGGTGAGGTATCCAGTAGTGGTGACGTGCTAATCTTTCTTAGCTGTGAACAGATGTCCCTGCCCTTGAGTTTACAATGTTGTAGTTTGTGTGTAAAGAATGAGCTTGCAATCGTATGCTCAGAATGTTCCATAATTTAATAACTTGCTTACGAAAACCCTAATCAATCTAAAGACCATGTGTCCCCTAAGATAAAAGAGTCAAGACTCAAGATTCAGGTTTCAAGTACATTTATTATCAAATAATATATAAATTATACACTTTGAGATTTGTTTGCTTACAGGTAGCCACAAAGCAGGAAACCCAAACAACCTCATTAAAACACACACACACACACACACACACACACACACACACACACACACACACACACACACACACACACACACACACACACACACACACACACACACACACACACACACACACACACACATCCATTCAGAAAGAAAGGATCAACCTGCCTTACCTCTGGCCTCAGTTGTTCCTTCAATGTTTCCAGTACTTGTCCTACTTCCAGTGTCGATGCCCCCATTGTTAATAACTTCTTGACATTACTCCACAATTTCTCTTTCAAAAGTTTTCCTTGTGTCCTGATTGAACAATAGCAAGCATTTTCATGTAACTTTGTAGCAGCATTAGACTTGCTACTGTAATCTCACAGTAGACAGTGGAGTGACATAGTAATATACTGGATAGAATCCAGGGAGCTAGACTGTTGATTTAATGTCATCGGATTGAACTGCACCTTACAGCTGGGGAACGACAATCAACTTAAATAAATCTGGAATATGAAGCTAGATCTTAGCAATGGGTGACAATGGAATGATGGGTCTCCAAACAAACACATCTGGTTCTCTGAACCTTCCTCAGGGAAGGAAATCTAACCTCACTGTAACTCCAGTCTTTCAATAATGTGGCCAATTAATAAGTATTCTGTGGAAAGAACGAGCAGTTCAATTAGCTCAAGGGAAATATATGAAAAGTAATAAAGACACAACAAACAACATAGTGGAAGAACTCGGCAGGTTAAACAGCATCTGCTGGAGGGAAAGGATCTTCAACATTTTACGTCAAAAGCCTGCATCAGGACTCAAAATTAGTATTTTTATTACTAGTAAGTAATAAATGTTGGCTGAATCAGTAATGCCCATATCCAAGGGAAGATTATAAAATTAGACACAATTTACTGAGGCTGAGCAGTGTATTCTATCCATGTGTTGGAATCAGTACCATGATTCTTTCTTGCTCGGGCTTTGGGAATTGAATTTTCCTGCTTATGGAACTAAGGTGGGATGCAATCCAATTATACATCAGGAGTGTCAAACTTGAGCAATGAGTTTGCCTATGTGTTCACTTCACATGCAAAATATTGTTTTGGACCCAGATAACGTGCAATCCCAATGTGAAACACATCATAAAGAATAGGATTGGTGGTCTCTGGAAAGGGGCACTGAAGTGTTGTAGAGCACAGTTGTTCTGCAGACTTTGCAGTGATGTTTCCAAATGACAATAATGCATAAATTGGAAAATTTCCACACATTTTAGTCTATAAAAGGACACTGAGACAGAGCATGATGCAATGACAATGACTCATTCATGGGTCTGTTGGATTTAGTTTATTATTTTTACTCAGAACCAAGATAAAACACAAGCTCAATACTCAGTATCTGTGATTGGAAGAGATCATCTCCTATCACAACAGAAACCCACTAATTATTTCCTTACCCCAGTTTCTTCTCTGTTTTGAAGCTATGAATTCCAACAGGAATGTAGTTCCACAAAATGTGGGTGAAGTGTATTTCCCGATTTAACCAGCTGTAAATCAAGGGTGTTATATACATAAATATGTGTGATACTAATGATGTGTTACAGTGGGCCCTTGAATAAACTAGATGTACTTTGCTTCAATTGCTCATTGGAAGTACAATGAAAACTTAAACTAGACCTGACATGACCATGACCAATCCAAACCCTGCATGACTACAGCCACTCTGAATTTGGCCAGTCCAAACCTAACCACGGCCAATCCAAGCCTGAGCTGAACACAGTCAATCCAAAACTGCATCTGAACGCTGTCAGTCTGAATCTTCTCTGAACTAGTCCAGTTCAAACCAGACCCAATAATTTCCAATCCAAGCAGGACCAAATCAGCCTAATCTGATCATAGGCAGTCCGAATCAACCCAACGACTGTTTGGACTATATCGTGACCATGGCCAGTTTGAGCCTAGTATAATCATGGTAGATTAGAACCCTGCCTGACCTCACCATACTGAAGTGTGACCAGATCCCAAGCGCTTTAATATTTTCCATTATATGTCCCAACTTCCACACAGTCAACTGGACTCGGATCAGGTAGCCAGCCTCTTGCAAGACTGGAGATGCTATGATGATAGAATGATGGTGGATATCAACAACTCCCAGTGCTTACAAGAGGAAGGAGGTAGAAGGAGTCAAACCTTGGCCTACTCTCCACCTATTGACAGGGAGAAAGGAGAAGGGCTGAGAAGCCATTTTTGGGGAAACAACGAGGCTGAGTTTTCATTTACCTTCTTGCAATAGGACTGTTACCTGCCCGGCATCTAATAGATCCAAAAGATCTTAGTCTGAACAGTGAATGACTTGGAGCTTACAACACAGCTGCTGCCCTTGTCCATCTTGGTGACAGACCATTTCTGCTATAGGAGGCATTACTAAAAAAAACAAGCAAGTTTCTGCAGTGAATTTGCAAAGGGGAACCTCTGCAATCTAGTTGCCTCATGTTGAAAGGAATTTTTAGTTAAGATGGTAGATATGGTGACAATCAAGAGATCTGCCTTGTCCTGTGCGGTATTGGCTGCTTTGTATGTGGGATCTGCACCATCTAAGCAGGTAAGGAATATTCACTCTTACTCTTGATGTTGCTAGTGTTATTAACAGTCTTAAGAAAGAATCTGAACTTATAGACTCTGCAACAGAGGGTCCTGGGAGCAGCAGCTCTATAGACAGAGTGCACTAACACACCCAAGGTGCTGAAGTTAAAAGTATGATTCGCGATCAATTGGTGATACATGACTCGGTTTGAATCAATTCATCACTCCAGTTCCACTTAATAACCTTCCTTTCTTGTTATCTAGACTAGTGGCTGACCTCTGACCTCCGAAAGTTCTATCTCAGGAATACTATTTTGGCCTTTGCACTTCGACGTATTTTGGGATGGAAAAGATCTATTTTGTGGAATTTATCTTTGCAGCAGATTGCTGAAAGGATGTAGGGGAGGTAATCCTTTATCTGATTTTGTAGCTTCCTTAATCGGAATGACTGAGGTGAAAATGTTTGTGTTTCATTATATACTCCCCTTGCCTTCTTTCATTCACTTTGTGAGGATGTTAGAATGGAACATTTTATTAACTGCTGCCTGTAACTCAGACTCTAATCCTGTCACTCCCCATTATTTTGCCTCTAGTTCACTGCCTTATTCCACTTGAGATACCTTTTCATCCATTCGGAGTTACTGCCAAAGTAGAAAAGCAGACTATGAAATTGTAGTTAGCCCTGATCTATACAAAAGCTAATTATTTCTCCATAAATCTGTGCTACAAAAGCACACACATCCATTAATCAAGCATGGAGGTGGGGGAAGTGATGGTTGGGGAGGGTTAGGGATCCTTGTACAGTCCCTCTCTGTGGAGCTCAGAGTAACACCCCTTCTGTAATTACCCCACTCAGATTTCGATCCTGTCCTGGGACTGATCACCATTGCTGTATCTCTATGGCCACCTAGCATCCTTAGCTCTTCCCAGATGAGAACAAAGTGGTCATGAATTTCCATTAAGCGTAGTTCAGAGGATTGGACTCGATCTGGATGCTTTGTTTTTAACAGTTGCTGAATGTCCTTGCTAGGCTGTTTTGTGGGTAGCATCTGTGGGATGAAGGCACGCTCGCAACCAAAGCAGAATCTCCATTGAGGAGATCTTCGAAATGCTTTTCCAAGTAGGTGTATTAACTCCTCTACTTTGATGAGGTCCATTGCATCCTTGGCTCACAGCAGAGTGGACTCTTGGATGTTTGGCCGTACAATGGTTTAGGCAGTGTGGAGGAATTCTGTATGTCTTTGCTGCCAATTAGAGCGTCTGAACTCTTTCCATCCAACATCTGTTCTTGAAGTTGCAAGGTTTTCGCATTAGCAATAATCAACATTCAGGTGCTTGTATATCTGGGTTTTTTTTTGGCAACCGATACATGTCAGCCCTCTCAACCATCTACAGCCAGTGGCTGAAAAGCTCTTCTCAAGGTCACAATGCAGATTCCATACATATGGAAATACACTGGACATGATCTTCACCACAAATCCAAAAGGATGTAAAGACCTTCACTTAAAAAGTGATGAGAATATGGAATGAACTGCCAGCGAAGTGGTGCATTTGAGCTCGATTTCAATGTTTAAAAGAAGTTTGGATAGATACATGGGTGGGATAGGTATGGAGGGTTATGGTCCCGGTGCAGGTCAATGGGAGTAAGCAGCTTAAATGGTTCAGCATGGGCAAAATGGGCCGAAGAGCCTGTTTTTGTTCTTCCCTATGACTCCATGACACTGCAAACTACTGTACACAATGTCTTTTTCGACAAGATTTTGACTGAGAGAGATTTTAGAGACCCCATCTCCGAATTGACTGTCCCCAGATATTCATCATTATTCCTTTGTCTTCCACACTGTAGTTACAAGTCATTATGATAATTCACCATGGACACGATTCATGTGCAGAGTGGAGTGCAGCAAGGTCATTTTTTTTATATACAAACGTTTGTATATTAATTTTCTTAGTCATCCTCACTACAACGTATTACCTCGTCTCCGACAAACTTCCTGTTGTACTGGAGTTAATCTATCAGTGAAAGAGGAAACTGTTGAGAGTTCATCATTGCTCATCTAGAATCAGGTCACATGGGCCTCAGTCTTTGAGTTGCTGGCCACAGGCGGTTCTTATATCTCTGCTCCAAGTTATTGCTGAAATCAACAGAGTCATTAAAATGGACAAGATGATAGATTTTCCATTAAACAAATGGATGATAAAGGTTCTCTACCTTCTCCCAACTGCACCCATGGTACTCACCAGAACTTAGATCCATTACAAGACCATGGAAGATTAGGACTATTTGCATATTGCAGGAATTGCCTCATCATGAAGCCAGACAACAAAGATGCCATTCACCACTGCACCCAGTGCACCAACTTTTGGTCAACTAAGGAAATAAAGCAGTGAGGCCTCTCTCAGTCAGCATCGACCGTGGATATTGCATCCTAGCTGTCTAGATACGCAAGCCTGGGCAGTACGATATGGAGAGCAAGCTGCTGCCCATGCAGCAAGCTCCCCCTCTCCACGCATCTGAAGAACCCAAAGGAATGGCAGAGACCGATGCAGTTTGGCACCGGCGGCATCGCAGGAGTTGCCAGTCAACGTTGAATTCATGTATATCTGCCTTAGGGATTCCTGCTCCTGGTTTCACCCTCGGGTTTACTCCCGAAGATTTCCTCGTGAGTGGGTATCGCCGCAAGGAAGCAAAGGTTTGAGATCAGATGAGCTACCAACCACGGCTGAAGAGCCCCATCTGCCCAAAGCGACTGGTTTTAAGGTGCTAGTAACCTGCCCTTGCCCCTTCTCCTGGCAGTTGAAATGGTTCTGCTAAGCCACATGTGAAGGCCAGGAGCTGGACTAGATTGTCAGAGGCTACTTGGGAAGCACACCATTAGGAACATTTGATAAGTAGTTGTGAGCTTATCCCTACTACCTCCCTGGCTATACCAACCTTAAGGAACATTAAGCAATAAAAGACCAAAACCTTAAGTCCAGCACCAAGTTTTTCATCTACTGGTGCGTGGATCTAAATCATTAACGACTTACAGCAGGCATTTCAAACCACAGGTAGAATGCCACCTACACTCTTTCCGGAAAATCCTCCAGATGTACAGACAGGACAGGCAAATCAACGTCATCATCAGTGACCCCCACCCCAGGCCAGCATCCTCAGAACCGAGGCTCTGATTCCACACACCAACCAGTCAGAGTCACTTGGTCTGCGTCCCTGGCACCCGACACACCAGATGTAAGAGAGGTGTCTGATCTCTGTTCCACCAGGAGGAACATAAAATCACTTCAAGGAAATTTGGGAGTCTCCTCAAAACAAAAGCAACATCCACACTGGCAGTTCTGCATCCTGCATCCTTAACAAATGACTGTTCACAAACAGGGATGCCATGGAATAACTCGTGTCTCTGAGGTGGATATACATAGTAGAAGGGTCTTAATATGCCTCCAAAAACCCACCTATCCAGCCAGCCAGTAACCTCCAACCTGCCCTACAGCTCACACACGATAATCTTCAGCCACCTCAGAACCCATGGAGTTGCAGTAAAGGCAATTCTTCCTTGACCCTGAGGCTCTGCCTATGAAATATGCTGTCATCATATCACCTATTGTAGAGGGAGAGTGCTCTTAGTTAATATCTGTGACATTGGGAGATTTCTGTCAGTTCATATCAGTACGATTCTGTGAATTAGTCCTGATGATAGTATTGTGTGCCCTATTTTGTTGGCGTGTGGCCAAGTGGTTAAGGCGTTCGTCTAGTGATCTGAAGGTCGCTGGTTCGAGCCTTGGCTGAGGCTTGCATGTGTGTCCTTGAGCAAGGCACTTAACCACACATTGCTCTGCGACGACACCGGTGCCAAACTGTATGGGTCCTAATGCCCTTCCCTTGGACAATATCGGTGGCGTGGAGAGGGGAGACTTGCAGCTTGCAGCCAGTCTTCCATTAAAAAAAACCTTGCCCAGCCTTGCGCCCTAGAAACTTTCCAAGGTGCAAATCCATGGTCTATTGAGACTAACGGAGGCCTACGTCTACCACTACTGTGTGCCCTATTGGAGGAAGGATGCAGAAGCTTTAGGCTCAGGAAAGGTTTACCAGGAAGATACCTGGATTAGAGGGTATGAACTATAAGGAGAGGTTGGACAAACTTGGAGTGCTTTCTCTGGACAACATCTTTTGAGGGAAACAAACAGGCTAAGATGACTCCTGATAAAGGGTCTCAGCCCAAAACTCTGATAGTTTATTCCACTCCATTGATACTGCCTAAATTGCTAAGTTTTTCCAGAATTTTGTGTGCTGCTCATTCCGAAAAGATTGTTTCTAAAAGAAAAAAAAGATTAAAAATTGCGAACAAAGTAATGGAATCTTCTGTTGGTACTGAACTGGTTAAATTCTTAATTTGGTTAGTAGATGAGAATTTCAAGGGAGAGTTAGTCATTTCATCTGTTATTCTTTTTGATCTGATTGAAAGTGAGACTCCTAACTGGAAGTGCACCCAGGGTTTTCCGGGTGGGATGTTTCTTGTGTGCACTGTTCTGTAGTTCCCCCAACAGTAAATCTGAATCACAGGGCTTGTGGAGAGTGTCACTTTGGAAACAGAGTACTTGTTAATAATTTGTTCAAGGGCCCAGGAGTCTAAGATGGGGAGGTGTGTATGTACCAGGAGAGTGGCTTAGCCATGATCTATGACATTTCCTGAGCACCGGGTGATTTGTGTAGACTTAAGCCCTCTATATTTTACATGTTTCTGTTCAGCCAAAGATTTAAGGGAGTCCAGTGGGGTATTTTGCTCCCTGCCTGCTCCTTCATTCCCTTTGCTATTGATATTAACATTTTTATAAATTTTAGGGATCTCAGATGGAATAAAACCTTAATACTTTGGTCAACAACTAATACCAGACAGCACTGTAACAATCTATATCGCTGAACATCTATTCAAGAGAAAGGCATAAACAGATTAATTCCACACTCATGGGACGGACACAGGAGAGCTGCAATTGGTATTGCCTTCCTTAAACCAGAATTATCAAAATAAATTATCTGGGCACTATCAAGTTATTTTTGGTGGAATCTTGCTGCAGACCACTGCATTCCTTTGTGGTATCACAGTGACTCCACTTGAATGAACACTTCATTATTGATAAAGCACTTTAGGAGGTTTGGAGATTTAATTAAATTATGTTATATAAATTATTTTTTTCTCGATTGGTTCATCTCTGGGTCATATTTATCTCTTACTCGCTTTCATCCCTCCCTCTCTTTTTATGAACCATGCTCTCCGCAGTTTGCTCTACCTTATAGAAACCGGGGTGCACCAGTGACAAAGGTAGTGTAATCTTTTGCACGAGTCCTTGCCCAATGTAGTCGACCTGGGTGATCAGCTCCCATTCTTCCATCTGCATGGTCTGGTTCTTCAATTCTCACAGGAGGAAAACAAGTCAAGTTATATACATTTCTGAGGGCTTATATCAGAGCTGGTTGGGATACAGTCTACCTTCAGATAACCTGAAGATAACCTCCACCAATACTCCATACCAGTTTTAGGTACTTTATTTATGCAAATGACTACATGAGCTCATTGCAATTTTTTTCTGGTCTTATCAAAGTTTAAAAAAAATGATACTGAAAATATGAGCAGAGGATTGTAAATTAGGAAACCACTTCATCAAGCACCTCTGCTCCATCTGCCAGAAGCGGAACTTCTCGGCGGCAAAATGTTCAAATTGCCATTCCCATTCCTGTTCCAACATAAGTCCATAGGATGTAGGACGAGAATTAGGCCATCTGCTCCACCATTTCATCATGGTTGATCCATATTTCATCTCAGCCCCAGTACCTCGCCTACTCCCTACCCCTCCCATATCCCTTCATACCCTGACCAATCAAGAATAAGAATAGAGGGCAGCTGCCCGGCGATAGACAACTGTTGCTCTCAAGATTCTGCAGCACATCAAGATTTTACAGAGTGCATGGTCTTAAGAACAAGGCACATATAGCCCTTTTAACAACTTTTAGCAAAGAACTCCAATTATTTGAGCAGGAGTGAATGCTAGTTCAATCCAATGTAGAAGTACTGAGTGAACATTTCAGAAATTTTATTTGGATATAGCTGAGTAGGTCACTAAATTAGTTGAGAGTTTGTCCAAAGACTGCAGGAGATTATACAAAGAGAGATTGGTGGATCTACAATAGGAATAGGACAGTCAATATATCCAACAACAAAGAAGTAAGAAGATGCAAACTAAAGTGATGAAAAGGAGATATATTGGAAGTAGTCACGGGCCTCCAAATCCAGGTGACACCAACCTTACTAATCAAGGTGCAATACACACGGATTGTCCACAAATGTCCACATTTGCATAACAACTTCCAAATCAACATCAAGTATATCACTGAAGTACACAAGAGAATGGGCTTCATACTTATTATCTACTTACCCTGTCAAGCATTTCGTGATCTCTCCTGTGGTAGGGTCTGAGGGGACCAAATTGCTTCACCAGTCACTTAAGTGTCTGCAATACTGGAGCAGAAATAAGTTATTCTCAAACCCAAGTAACCTACTTAAGACAAGAATTTTTTATTTCAAGGTAGAAATTTGCATAAAGATGGATATTTCCTCAGAGTGACATGGTGACTCTTAAACTTAAGCAGAACAATAATGGATGTCTTTTTTTGAAAAGGGCAATGCCCTTGTAGAACCATAACAGGTCCAGCAAGAAATCCAGCAAATATTTTATTCATCTAGGAACAGTTTATTCATCATGGAGAATAGTGACAATTTGAATTTCAAAGTTTGCCAGTCAGAGGATTTTATTTCCTAAAACAAATTGTTGGAAGGAGCTGAGTTTCTCTAAAGTGCAAAGGAATTATCACATCTTGACTGGAAAATGTAATTGCATTCTGGGCATTTGCAGCATATCAAGGAATAAAATTTTATTTGGGAAAACAAAATGTGAAGGTACAGTGCCTATAAAAAGTATCCACCCCCCCCCCACCCCCCTTAAAAACTCCCATGCTCCGCCGTTTCACAACACTGAATCACAGCAGACATAATCTGGCCTTCTTGACACTGATCAACAGAAAAAGCCCCTTCGCATCAATGTGAAAACAGATCTCCGCAAAATGATCCAAACCAATTAAAAATGTGAAACACAAAAGTATTCGTATTTTTTCCCATTCTTCTTTATATAACTGCTCAAGCTCTGTCAGATTGCATGGGGATTGTGAGTGAACAGCTCTTTTCAAGTCCAGCCACAAATTCTCAATTGAATTGAGGTCTGGACCATGACTTGGCCACTCCAGGACATTAAATTTGTTGTTTTTAATCAATTCCTGTGGAGCTTTGGTTTTATGCTTGGGGTCATTGTCCTTCTGGAAAACAAATCCTCTCCCAAGTCACAGTTCTCTTGTTGACTGCATCAGGATTTCCTCCAGGATTTCCCTGTATTTTGCTGCATTCATTTTACCTTCTACCTTCACAAGCCTTCCAGGGCCTGCTGCAGTGAAGCATCCCCACAGCATGATGCAGTCACCACCATGCTTCAGGGTAGAGATGGTGTGCTTCTGATTTTGTGCGGTGTCTGGCTTATGTCAAACATAGCGTTTGGTCTGATGGCCAAAAAGCTCACTTTAGATTCTCCCACATGCCTTCTGGCAAACTCTAGCCAAGATTTCATGTGAGTTTTACCAACAGTGTCTTTCTCTTTGCCACTCTCCCATAAAGCTACGGCTGGTGAAGCACCCGGGCAACAGTTGTTGCATGTGCAGTCTCTCCCATCTCAGCCACTAAAACTTGTAACTCTTCCGGAGTTGTCATAGGTCTCTTGGTGGCCTCCTTCACTAGTCGCCTTGCACAGTCACTCAGTTTTTGAGGATGACCTGCTCTAGGCAGATTTTGCAGTGTGCCATATTCTTTCCACTTCTTGATAATTGACTTAACAGTACTCAAGGGATATTCAGCGACTTGGAAATTTTCTTGCATCCATCTCCTGACTTGTGCTTTTCAATAACCTTTTCACGGAGATGTTTAGAGTGTTCTTTAGCTTTCATGGTGTAATTTTTGCCAGGATACTGACTTTCCAGCAATAGGACCTTCCAGACAAAGGTTTAGTTTTACTACAGTCAATTGAAGCACCTCAACTACACACAGGTCTCCAAAAACAGATCTCTATTTAATAAATTATGTGATATCTAAAACCAATTGGTTCCTTAAGGTTGTTAAAGTCAGGCATGGTAATAGGGACAAGCTCCCACTACCTACTAAATGCTCCCAATGGTGTACACCTCAAATAGCTTCTGACAACCAAGTCCAGCTCCTAGCCTTCAAATGTGGCTTAGCTACTAAGCCCAGTAGAACCATTTCTACTGACAAGAGAAGGGGCAAAGACGGTTTATTGGTGCCTTAAAACCAGTTGCTTTGGGCAGATGAGGCTTGTCAGCTGTGGTTGGCAGCTTATCGAAGAGAAAGAAAGCTCTGATCTCAAACCTCCACTGCCTTGTGGCTTTACCCACTCAGGAGTAAACACTGAGGGAAAAAATCTGGATTAGAGCCCCTAAGGCAGTCCTACATAGAGTTCAATGCTGACTGGCAACTCCTGCGAAGCTGCTGGTACCAAACTGTGTTGGTCTCTGCCATTCCTTTGGGTTTATCAGATGCATGGAGAGGGGGAGCTTGCTACAATAGCAAGAGCTTGCTCTCCATATCATACGCCCAGGCTTGTGTATCTGGGCAGGTTTGATGCACCGTCAACCCTGACCGAAAGAAGCCTTAGAGAGACAGAAAACCAATTGGCTGTACCACTGATGATATGGCGTGTCATATTAAAAGGGGGGGGGGTGAATACTTATGCAATCAATTATTTTATGCTTTATATTTGCTATTAACCTAGACCATCCTGTAGAGATCTGTCTCCACCTGGACACAAAAGAGTCCCCCTCTGCCAAACAGCACCAAAAAAGCCAAACTAATTCCAATGTGATTCAATGCTGCAAAACACCAAAACGTGAAAACCTCCAAAGAAAGTGCACACTTTCCATAGGCTCTGCGAAAAGATGTGGGCCAAAGCAACATTGAGACAAGACACCCTATAAACCGAAATTTAAGATCAGTTCTACTCATGCCCTTTCTCCAAAATATGAAGGGATCACTTTGTAACTGTAGAAACTTGCAAATGCTTGTGCTCCAATAAACAGCACACTCTTCCACACTTGATTATTACTGACAATAAAAGTATTCAAATTCAGCTTGTTTTCCATTAAGCAAATATTTATAGTATCATCCAAGGCTAGATAATACAGTGCCTATAAAAAGCATTCGCTCCCCCTTGAAGGTCCCCACACTTCACTGTTTTACCGTACCGACTAACAGTGATCCACCTTGGCCCCTTTGACATTGATCAACAGAAAAAGACTCCTCCGTGCCAAAGTGAAAACAGATCCCCACAAAACGATCCAAATCAATCACAAATGAAAAAACAAAATAACTGATTGCAGAAATATTCATCCCTCTATTTTGTTGAATTGGAAGGAAATTAATCCTCCTACTGTATTTCATTGGTTTTCTCATTTAAACTATGTCATGTTTAGAAAAAATTAGAAGTGGTGTATTTGACACTTCTACTAAATTTGAAAAGATATGGAGACCATTTATTCAATATTTTCATATGATGTAATAGGACCCTGTTCCAGGCTTATTTGATTCTTCAGTTTTGATTTCATATATGTCAAGAGGATCGGAGTTGATGACACTGATGATTTTGTATTTTTGTGAGATATTATTAACAGCCCTTTTTTTCTCTTTTTTGTTTTTTTCTTCTATTAGTTATTAGTTTTTTTTTGCATAATGATTTTTTTTCTTTTTTCCTTTTTCTTATTTCTTTTTATTTTATATTATGATACACTTAGGTTTGCCTTGTCTGTTTGTGCATTGTATCATTTACGATGTGGGAATACTTATTTATACTGTAATCATTGTTCTTGTAATCTTTTATAGTTAGTTGAAATATGTACGTTTGTAATCCCATTATCTATGTACCAATTTTATTTTGTTGTTATTAATAATGATAATAAAAAGATGGAAAAAGAAAGAAATATTCATCCCATATCAGTCCATGGCCTCATCTTCTGCCACGATGAGGCTACCCTCTGGATGAAAGAGCAATACCTTATATACAGAGTGGGTATCCTCCAATCCAAGGGCATGAATATCAATTTCTCCCTCCGGTTAAAAAAAAATCCCCGCCCCTCCCCTCTTCTATTCCCCACGCTGGCTTCTCACCTCTTCTTACTGGCCTATTCCCTCCCCCTGGGTCCTCTCCTCCCAGTGTTCACTCCCCACCCTCCATTCCCCTCTCTGATCACATTCCTTCCTCTCCAGCCCTTGACCTTTCCCACCCACCTGGCTTCACTGATCACCTTCCTGTTAGCCTTCTTTCCCTCCCCCCCACCTTTTTATTCCGCCATCTTCCCCCTTCCTTCCCACTCCAGAAGAAGGGTCTCGGCCTGAAACGTTGACTGTTTATTCATTTCCACAGATGCTGCCTGACCAGCTGAGTTCCTCCAGCAGTTTGCGTGTGTTGCTTTGGATGTCCAGCATCTGCAGAATTTCTTGTGTTAATGATAGAGGGCTGTTTATTACTTTAATTCCTGTTTCTCTGGTTACACGGGCATTTTGCCTTAGATTGCCTCACCTTCTTCCACTCTGTGTGACCCACTAAAGTGGGACAGCTCAGATCTCTTCCAAATTGTAAAAACTCCAAATCCTCCCAAACTTCTTCACTATTTTTTGCTTCTTATCTCCTTCCCATTGTCTCTTGTTGGTCTTTTCACTCGGTTCTCCTTCCTTTGCCTTATATCCCTGCTTTTTGCTCTGCTTCACCGCCAGTTCTCCTTCCCTCACCCAATTGTCATCAGATGAGTCTGAGATCCAATCAATATAACAGAATGGTCCACCATGTTATGGAGTCATGGAGAGACAACACACAGGCACTCTAACCCACCAAGTTTACACCAACTATCAACCAACACCAATCCTCCCTCACCATTTTACTCTCCCCACATGTATTCCTCCAATCAATTACAACATAGGTACAATTTACAGTAATCAGTGTTGGAACTGGAGATGATATTGTCCAGAAGTTTCTTCAGAATGAGGCACAAACCTTGTGGTTACAGCTGTTTTATTAGATTTCCATCACAAACAACTAACAGTGAATCACTGCAAGTAATTAACACAGCAGCAGGAACTGAGCTCAAACTGTAACCAACTCACTGTAACCTGCCTCGTGGTCTTTCCACATACTGAGAAATGGCTCATGCTGGACAGAAAAGGGAATTAATAAGAACAGCCTGGGAGACAGAAAGGGCAGTCTTGATTTATGTTGCCATCATATCTCAGGCTTGCAGACAAAGAAACAACAGATATACAGCACTAGCTATTTTACAAATTACTGCAAAACCACAGAACATTTGCAGATATTCAGGTGATTTGACAAACATATAAGCAAACATTATGAAAGTTAACCCATCGAAAAATAACTATTTAGCCCCTAATCCAGCACCTATTAACCTATCAAGTGCACATTTTTGGAAAGCAGAGCACCTATGGAAAACTGTGTGGTCACAAGGGGAACATGCAAACTCCACATAGACAGTTCCTGGAGTTTTGATTCAACCCATTGCTGGAAAGGTGAGGCAGCAGCTCTATCAGTTGTGACACAGTACCATCAAAAGAATACTAAAATAACTTGAAAATAAAACAACTAACCAGCTGAAGAATCCAGAGCAAACTTCACCTGACAACACTTTATTTTCGTACAATCAGTCTATGTGTGTAAGATAATCTCATGTATGTACAGCTACCCTCCAAGAAGACCACAACCTTGTCATGGGGTTTGGAGGCTTGTGTCCCTCAATGACCCGGAGAGCTATGTTGGCCAGAATCAGGGCCTTGTGCTTTTGCTCTTGGGAGGGTCACCCATACCAAACAGGTCAAAGGGCAGAGGCCAGACTAAAAGTGGTCCACCAGTTCACCAGGTCTGGGGGGGGGGGTTCAGCTCAGGGCTAACAACCCTGACTGGTTAGAAAATTGTTCCAGAAACAGCAGTGAAGAACCCTTCTTTATCTGTGTGCCCTTTCTGTCTCCCAGGCTGTTCTTATTAATTCCCTTTTCTGTCCAGCATGAGCCATTTCTCAGTATGTGGAAAGACCATGAGGCAGGTTCTTTGTTACCGTGAGTTGGTTACAGTTTGAGCTCAGATCCTGCTGCTGTGTTAATTACTTGCAGTGATTCACTGTTAGTTGTTTGTGATGGAAATCTAATAAAACAGCTGTACGGACAGACAGTGACGGAGACTTATTTTTCTGCCCTAAATGCCAACGGCGTAATGGGCAGTGAGTGGGCACTCAAACAATTACACGTACATTCTGTTTTATAGGATTGTTTTCATATTTAATTTGAATTGTTTTGTTTCTTATGCCTTCTGTTTTTTTCATGCTGCATCAGATCTAGAGAAATAATCATTTCCGTCTCCTTTACACTCGTGCACTGAAGAATGACAATAACCCATCTTGAACCGTCAGCGTTCTTGTGTCAATTGGATACTTTCACTCACTGCAGAAATTAAAGACAATATTACAAAGTTGTCCCAGCTATTAACCTTTGCTGGTGTGAGATTACAAAGTTAACATGAGGAACTGCAGATAAGGAGTTAAATTTGAGACATTCCTGATTTTAGGGATCAATTTTAGCATTAGACACTTGGGCACACTTTGATTTCCTTGATCGTAGAAAGAAGATATTCAATATTGATCCAGACGTTTCAGTTGTAAAAAATATGATGTGCACCACAATTCCCCGTAGAACCATACTGGCTGCAAAACTAACATGAATCTCGACAACCAATACCAAAAGGCAGTGTTTGAATTTAACACAAAACTCACAGAACGGTGCTGCTGATGTATGGAATGTTCATTTATTTAAAATATTGAATATTTAAAATACTATACATGGCTGATGAATTGCTTTTGAAATGTATGCAGTTTTTTTTGGGAGGATTTACAACACAGCAAGCTCCAACAGAGAGGAAAAAAATGAGAGCAAAGATGGTGATGTGTTTTGGGAAGTATTAGTTGAAGTATTAATGATGGTGGAGCCATTGGGAGAATGCCCATTCCATTATTCAGAAAGAAACACAACATCCTTCAAATTGGTCTGAAAAGGCAGACGAGACTTCAGTTTAATACTCACAGCAACTGACCCACTAGTCTCTACCTATATAAGCACAAATCGGGAAAGTGATGGGATATTTGCCACTAACCAGGATGAGCGTAACTTTATCAAGACTCGCTATCAAAATAGTCTGCCTGAATCTACACTAATTCCCACTATCTTAAATTCCTGCTTCCCCACCACTGTGGTCCACGGCTGCAGGGTGTACTATGGATAAGATGTATTGCTTGATTTCTTTGATATCACCCATAAACATGCATCCTACCAGCATCGTGAAGAAGGGCAACAGCACAGAAATTTTCAAGTCACGCACTACTTTGACTTGGGGAGGTACTTCTATCCCTTCAGTGAGGGGTCAAAATCTTGGACCTCCCTCCTCACCATTGAGGGATTACAGCAGTTCAAACCGACAGCTCATCACTACTTTCACCAGGGCAGTTAGGTGTAGATGTGAAATGCTTGTTTTGCTAGTAGCATCCAGATCTGAGTACAAACGAGTCTAGACACGACAATTATCAACAGACACTGGTCTGTGTATCTTACCTGTTGAAGGATGTCAATGCAAAACGCCGATTGTTTATTCCCCTCCATAGATGCTGCCTGACTTCCTCCAGCACCTAGTGAGTGCTGCTCAAGATTTCCAGCACCTTCAGAATCTCCTCTGTCTATTCATCGAAAGAAGATTTTCCAGTTGCTTAGGGAGCTGGTTAAGACTGGAGACACTGGGATTGTTGGAAGCAAATGGCTAAGTTAAGCATCCGCCCCATTATGTAGGCAAGGTTAATACCAGCCCTTCTTAGACGGACAACTATATCTTCAAATTCAGACAAGGCTTCCTTCAACTACATTCAATGAAGTAGCCTGACAGGGTCAGTGAACTTGTGCATTCATTCCCATTTGATTCTCACAAGAAGGTTGAGGCACATTTCTAAACACTGTTAAAATAGTTATTGAGAGTTGATTTCACAGCATGCTAGTGCATTGGCCCTTCATTTCTGGGGCTTTCTTCCTAATATAACTGGGACTAATATGAGGAATTCCTCCCATTAAAACAAACTGTAAAAGGTGTATTGTGTTGATTTAAGTTAGCACTCAGCGGTTAGTCTCACTACAGCTCAGCTGATGTGTGGAATGTTCTCTTGAGCTTGATGTCAGGGGCAGATCAATGAGGGAAACTCACCCTTACCTTGCCTGGAGTTTTGATCCCACACTCAGGTGCTGTCTGTGTAGAGTTCTCTCAGAGCGCGTCAGCACCTCTATTTCCGCAGGAGTCCGCAGAGGTTTGGCATGCCGTCAGAAACCTTGGCAAACTTCTACAGGTGCATAGTGGAAAGTGTGTTGACCGGCTGCATTACAGAATGCATAGGAACACCAATGCCTTTGAGCAAAAGATAGTGGATTCACGGTTAAAAATCTCCCTGCCATTGAGCGCATCTACTGCGCGTGAAACGTTGCCATAGAAAAGCAGCATCCATTATCAAAGCTCCTCACCACCCAGGCCGTGCTCTTTTCTCGCTGCTGCCATCAGGTAGAAGGTACAGGTGCCTCAGGACTCGCAGCACCAGGTTCAAGAACAGTTGCCACCTCTCAGCCATCAGGCTCTTGAACACTCACTGAAGGACTCTGTTATATTGTAATTTCATGCTCATTATTTATTGCTATTTATTTACATCTGCATTTGCACTGTTTGGTTACAGTTTTCAGTTATTGTTCTACAGGTTTGCTAAGTATGCACGCAGAAAAAGAATCTCAGGGTTTTCTGTAGTAACATATATGTACTCTGATAATAAATTTTAATTTGAACTTTGAACTCTAGATATTACAGTTCTTTCTCACATCCAAAACACTGGTATGTGACTATAAATAGCCAGTAGGTTAGTGGGAAAAATATCAAACTGATCATTGAACACAACCTTTGGACTCGCTTTCAAAGATTCTTCAACTCATAGACCAGTGAGTCTTACTTCAGTGGTTGGTAGGTTGATGGAGATCATCCTGACAGGCAGGATTTTTGAACATTTGGAGAGGCATAATATGATTAAGAATAGTCAGCATGGCTTTGTCAAGGGCAGGTCATACCTTACGAGCTTCATTGAATTTTTTGAGGATGTGACTAAACACATTGATGAAGGTAGAGTAGTAGATGTAGTGCATATGGATTTCAGCAAGGCATTTGACTAAGTACCCCATGCAAGGTTTATTGAGAAAGTAAGGAGGCATAGGATCCAAAGACATTGCTTTGTGGATAGACAACTGGCTTGCCCACAGAAGGCAAAGAGTGGCTGTAGACAGGTCTTATTCTGCATGGAGGTCAGTGACCAGTGGTGTGCCTCAGGGATCTGTTCTGGGACCCCTGCTCTTTGTGATTTTTAAAAATATCCTGGATGAAGAAGTGGAGGGATGGGTTAGAAAATTTGCTGATGACACAAAGGTTGGAGATGATGTGGATAGTGTGGAGGGTTGTCAAAGGTTACAACAGGACATTGATAGGATGCAAAACTAGGCTGAGAAGTGTTAAATGGAGTTCAACCCAGATAAGTGAGAGGTGGTTGATTTTGGTAGGTCAAATATGATAGCAGAATATAGTATTAATAGTAAGACTCTTGGCAGTGTGGAGGATCAGATAGATCTTGGGGTCCAAGTCCATAGGACACACAAAGCTGCAGTGCAGGTTGACTCAGTGGCTAAGAAAGCGTACGGTGTATTGGCCTTCATCAACCGTGGGATTGAATTTAGGAGCCAAGAGGTAATGTTGCAGCTATATAGGACTCTGGTCAGACCCCACTTGGAGTACTGTGCTCAGTTCTGGTTGCCTCACTACAGGAAGGATGTGGAAATCATGGAAAAGTTGCAGAGGAGATTTACAAGGATGTTGCCTGGATTGGAGAGCATGCCTTATGAGAATAGGTTGAGTGAACTCAGCCTTTTCTCCTTGGAGTGAAGGAGGATGAGAGGTGACCCGATAGAGGTGTACAAGATGATGAGAGGCATTGATCGTGTGGATAGTCAGAGGCTTTTCCCAGGGCTAAAATGGCTAACACAAAAAAGTTTAAGGTGCTGGGGAGTAGGTACAGAGGAGATGTCAGGGGTAAGTTTTTTACGCAGAGAGTGGTGAGTGCGTGGAATGGACTGCCAGCGACGGTGGTGGAGGCGGATACAATAGGGTATTTTAAGAGACTCCTGGACAGGTACATGGAGCAATGGGTAACCCTAGGTAACTTCTAAGGTAAGGACATTTTCGACACAGCTTTGTGGGCCGAAGGGCCTGTATTGTGCTGTAGGTTTTCTATGTTTCTAATTCATGTTCTCAGTATTATTATCATTATTGTTATTTCTGTATTTGCATAGTTCATCTCTTGTGTACATTGTTTGAGAGTCAGGCTTTTTTTGTGCATAGTTTTTCATTGATTCCATAGCATTTTATTGTTCTACCGTGAATCCCTGCAAGAAAATGAATCTCAGGGTAGTTTACGGTGACAAATAGATTTACTTTGAACTTTGCTACCTGAGTAGTATTTTGTTTAAAAGCTAAAGTGTTTGCCAGCTGATATCAGTGTACTGGGTGTGGAACAGTGAAGTAACTGTGGTTTGGATGTTCTGTGAAAGTCAGAGCACAAATCACTGCTCATTGATAGTTGATCTTGTAACACTGATTGCCAAAGGCTGGTGTACATCCCAGGACAACTGTCGATATTTACTTTGCTCCTAGAACGTTTGCCCCTTACATGGCACACAACTTTTTTTTTGATGCAGGGTTACTGTTTCTCACGATTTTACTCCTGCAAATCATTTTGGAATACATTACTACTTTAAAACTTCCATGTAAATACAGGAGAGCCCCAGGTTACAGGCAACCTGACTGTTATTAAGACCATAAGATAGAGGAGCAGAATTAGGCCATTTGGCCCATTGGGTGTGCTCCGCCATTTCATCATGGCTGATCCATTTCCCTCTTAGCCCCAGTCTCCTGCCTTCTCCCCGTATCCCTACATGCCCTGACCAATCAAGAATCTATCAACCTCTGCCTTAAATATACCCAATGACTTGGCCTCCACAGCCACCCATGGCAACAAACACCACAGATTAGTTCCAACTGAACACAAATGGCCCCACATATTTCAAAGAATTTTTCAAGCTAGCATTAATAATAATAATAATCGTAACAATATGTTTCATGTTGTTCATTAATAATTGGATACAGTATATATTCCATTAGTTTATTATGGCTAGGGTTAGGGTGATTATTGAATGAAATGAAAGAATTAAAGCAAGTACAAGGATAGCAATATGATGTGCTTTACCATAGAGAATGAACGTTTCTGACTTATGGAGAAGAAGGGAATAATGACAGTGAAATAACTGTGCTTCTGATGTAATGCAAGACACGAGTCAAAACCTGCTATTATTAATTAAAGTAATTAATTAATTAATTATTAATTAAGTACAAAAAGTTGCACTACAAAAGGATCGTTTAGTATTAGTACATGAAGACGTAGTGGGTCATTCAAAAGGGAAACAGAACATTGTCTTTAATTGCAAGATATGTGGGTTATAAAGATGGGATGTTTTAATGCGGCATAACCGGCACTGGTGACAGTGCATTCCACTGCTGTGTACAGTTCCATTCTCCGTGCCTGAGTAAGGATAGGCCTCCACTGGAGGCAGTGCTGAGGAGGGAGCAGAAGAATGAGGTAAGAGAGTTTGAGAAGGTAAGCCAACATTCATCGAGTGAGGCTTCCCCAATATGGTTACCTATGACTATGGGGCACAACATCAAAAATACATGAACATCCATAACAGGAAAATGTGGGGGAATTTTGTTCCTTTCAGAAGGTCATTAATCTCTGGAATTCCTGACTCAGAAGAGCTGTACAGGTGAATTCACTGAGGGTGTTCAAGGAAGATATTAACAGATATACAACCTACAAAAGAGGAATATGGGAGAGTGGTGAGGAGGAGGGTGGGAGAGTGGTGAGGGGAGGAATGAGGGAGGGTGGTGAGGAGGAGTGTGGGAGAGTGGTGAAGGGAGGAATGAGGGAGGGTGGTGAGGAGGAGTGTGGGAGAGTGGTGGTGAGGAGGAGGATGGGAGAGTGGTGAGGGGAGGAGTGTGAGAGAGTGGTGAGGGGAGGAGTGGTGGTGAGGAGGAGTGTGGGAGAGTGGTGGTGAGGGGGGAGTGGGAGAGTGGTAAGGGAGGAGGGTGGGAGAGTGGTGAGGGGAGGAGTGTGGGAGGGTGGTGAGGAGGAGGGTGGGAGAGTGGTGAAGAGGAGGGTGGGAGAGTGGTGAGGGGGAGTGGGAGAGTGGTGGGGGGAGTGTGGCAGAGTGTTGAGGGGGGAGTGTGGAAGAGTGGTGGTGAGGGGCGAGTGTGGGAGAGTGGTGAGGGGAGGAGTGTGGGAGAGTGGTGGTGAGGAGGAGGATGGGAGAGTGGTGAGGGGAGGAGTGTGAGAGAGTGGTGAGGGGAGGAGTGGTGGTGAGGAGGAGTGTGGGAGAGTGGTGGTGAGGGGGGAGTGGGAGAGTGGTAAGGGAGGAGGGTGGGAGAGTGGTGAAGAGGAGGGTGGGAGAGTGGTGAGGGGAAGTGGGAGAGTGGTGGGGGGAGTGTGGCAGAGTGTTGAGGGGGGAGTGTGGGAGAGTGGTGGTGAGGGGCGAGTGTGGGAGAGTGGTGAGGAGGAGGGTGGGAGAGTGGTGAGTGGAGGAGGGTGGGAGAGTGGTGAGGGGAGGAGTGTGGGAGGGTGGTGAGGGGAGGAGTTTCGGAGAGTGGTGAGGGGAGGAGTGTGGGAGAGTGGTGAGGTAAGGAGGGTGGGAGAGTGGTGAGGAGGAGGGTGAGAGAGTGGTGGTGAGGAGGGTGGGAGAGTGGTGAAGAGGAGGGTGGGAGAGTGGTGAGGGGGAGTGGGAGAGTGGTGGGGGGAGTGTGGCAGAGTGTTGAGGGGGGAGTGTGGAAGAGTGGTGGTGAGGGGCGAGTGTGGGAGAGTGGTGAGGGGAGGAGTGTGGGAGAGTGGTGGTGAGGAGGAGGATGGGAGAGTGGTGAGGGGAGGAGTGTGAGAGAGTGGTGAGGGGAGGAGTGGTGGTGAGGAGGAGTGTGGGAGAGTGGTGGTGAGGGGGGAGTGGGAGAGTGGTAAGGGAGGAGGGTGGGAGAGTGGTGAAGAGGAGGGTGGGAGAGTGGTGAGGGGGAGTGGGAGAGTGGTGGGGGGAGTGTGGCAGAGTGTTGAGGGGGGGAGTGTGGGAGAGTGGTGGTGAGGGGCGAGTGTGGGAGAGTGGTGAGGAGGAGGGTGGGAGAGTGGTGAGTGGAGGAGGGTGGGAGAGTGGTGAGGGGAGGAGTGTGGGAGGGTGGTGAGGGGAGGAGTTTCGGAGAGTGGTGAGGGGAGGAGTGTGGGAGAGTGGTGAGGTAAGGAGGGTGGGAGAGTGGTGAGGAGGAGGGTGGGAGAGTGGTGAGGGGAGGAGAGTGGGAGAGTGGTGAGGGGAGGAGTGTGGGAGAGTGGTGAGGGGAGGAGGGTGGGAGAGTGGTGAGGGGAGGAGTGTGAGAGAGTGGTGGTGAGGAGGAGGGTGGGAGAGTGGTGAGGGAGGAGTGTGGGAGAGTGGTGAGGAGGAGGGTGGGAGAGTGGTGGTGAGGGGAGGAGAGTGGGAGAGTGGTGAGGGGAGGAGTGTGAGAGAGTGGTGAGGGGAGGTGTGTGGGACAGTGGTGAGGGGAGGAGTGTGAGAGAGTGGTGAGGGGAGTAGTGTGAGAGAGTGGTGAGGGGAGGAGTGTGGGAGAGTGGTGAGGGGAGGTGTGTGGGACAGTGGTGGTGAGGGGGAGGGTGGGAGAGTGGTGAGGAGGAGAGTGGAAGTGGTTAGGG
Organism: Hemitrygon akajei; assembly: GCF_048418815.1. NCBI lineage: Eukaryota > Metazoa > Chordata > Chondrichthyes > Myliobatiformes > Dasyatidae > Hemitrygon > Hemitrygon akajei. Next base: position 16,552,473 of record NC_133152.1, on the reverse strand, counting down.
GAGGAGAGTGGGAGAGTGGTGGTGAGGAGGAGTGTGGGAGAGTGGTGAGGAGAGGAGTGTGGGAGAGTGGTGAGGGGGAGGGTGGGAGAGTGGTGAGGGGAGGAGGGTGGGAGAGTGGTGAGGGGAGGAGAGTGGGATAGTGGTGAGGGGAGGTGTGTGGGACAGTGGTGGTGAGGAGGAGTGTGGGAGAGTGGTGGTGAGGGGAGGAGGGTGGGAGAGTGGTGAGGGGAGGAGTGTGGGAGAGTGGTGAGGGGAGGAGGGTGGGAGGTTGGTGAGGGGAGGAATGAGGGAGGGTGGTGAGGAGGAGGGTGGGAGAGTGGTGAAGAGGAGGGTGGGAGAGTGGTGAGGGGAGGAGAGTGGGAGAGTGGTGAGGAGAGGAGAGTGGGAGAGTGGTGGTGAGGAGGAGGGTGGGAGAGTGGTGAGGGGAGGAGTGTGAGAGAGTGGTGAGGGGAGGAGTGTGAGAGAGTGGTGGTGAGGAGGAGGGTGGGAGAGTGGTGAGGGAGGAGTGTGGGAGAGTGGTGAGGAGGAGGGTGGGAGAGTGGTGGTGAGGGGAGGAGAGTGGGAGAGTGGTGAGGGGAGGAGTGTGAGAGAGTGGTGAGGGGAGGTGTGTGGGACAGTGGTGAGGGGAGGAGTGTGAGAGAGTGGTGAGGGGAGTAGTGTGAGAGAGTGGTGAGGGGAGGAGTGTGGGAGAGTGGTGAGGGGAGGTGTGTGGGACAGTGGTGGTGAGGAGGAAGGTGGGAGAGTGGTGAGGGGGAGGGTGGGAGAGTGGTGAGGAGGAGAGTGGAAGTGGTTAGGGGAGGAGAGTGGGAGAGTGGTGGTGAGGAGGAGTGTGGAGAGTGGTGAGGAGAGGAGTGTGGGAGAGTGGTGAGGGGGAGGGTGGGAGAGTGGTGAGGGGAGGAGGGTGGGAGAGTGGTGAGGGGAGGAGAGTGGGATAGTGGTGAGGGGAGGTGTGTGGGACAGTGGTGGTGAGGAGGAGTGTGGGAGAGTGGTGGTGAGGGGAGGAGGGTGGGAGAGTGGTGAGGGGAGGAGTGTGGGAGAGTGGTGAGGGGAGGAGGGTGGGAGGTTGGTGAGGGGAGGAATGAGGGAGGGTGGTGAGGAGGAGGGTGGGAGAGTGGTGAAGAGGAGGGTGGGAGAGTGGTGAGGGGAGGAGAGTGGGAGAGTGGTGAGGAGAGGAGAGTGGGAGAGTGGTGGTGAGGAGGAGGGTGGGAGAGTGGTGAGGGGAGGAGTGTGAGAGAGTGGTGAGGGGAGGAGTGTGAGAGAGTGGTGAGTGGAGGAGGGTGGGGAGAGTGATGAGGAGGAGGGTGGAAGAGTGGTGAGGGGAGGAGGGTGGGAGGGTGGTGAGGGGAGGAGTGTGGGAGAGTGGTGAGGTAAGGAGGGTGGGAGAGTGGTGAGGAGGAGGGTGAGAGAGTGGTGGTGAGGAGAAGGGTGGGAGAGTGGTGAGGAGGAGGGTGAGAGAGTGGTGGTGAGGAGAAGGGTGGGAGAGTGGTGAGGGGAGGAGAGTGGGAGAGTGGTGAGGAGAGTGGGAGAGTGGTGGTGAGGAGGAGGGTGGGAGAGTGTGAGGGGAGGAGTGTGGAGAGTGGTGAGAGGAGGAGGGTGGGAGAGTGGTGAGGGGGAGGTGGGAGAGTGGTGGTGAGGAGGAGAGTGGAAGTGGTGAGGGAGGAGAGTGAGAGAGTGGTGAGGGGAGGTGTGTGGGACAGTGGTGAGGGGAGGAGTGTGAGAGAGTGGTGAGGGGAGTAGTGTGAGAGAGTGGTGAGGGGAGGAGTGTGGGACAGTGGTGAGGGGAGGAGTGTGAGAGAGTGGTGAGGGGAGTAGTGTGAGAGAGTGGTGAGGGGAGGAGTGTGGGAGAGTGGTGAGGAGGAGAGTGGAAGAGTGGTGAGGGGAGGAGAGTGGGAGAGTGGTGAGGGGAGGAGTGTGGGAGAGTGGTGAGGGGAGGAGAGTGGGAGAGTGGTGAGGGGAGGAGTGTGGGAGAGTGGTGAGGGGAGGAGAGTGGGAGAGTGGTGAGGGGAGGAGTGTGGAGAGTGGTGAGGGGAGGTGTGTGGGACAGTGGTGAGGGGAGGTGTGTGGGACAGTGGTGAGGGGAGGAGTGTGGGAGAGTGGTGAGGGGAGGAGAGTGGGAGAGTGGTGAGGGGAGGAGTGTGGGAGAGTGGTGGTGAGGAGGAGGATGGGAGAGTGGTGAGGGGAGGAGAGTGGGAGAGTGGTGAGGGGAGGAGTGTGGGAGTGGTGAGGGGAGGAGTGTGGGAGAGTGGTGAGGGGAGGAGAGTGGGAGAGTGGTGAGGGAGGAGTGTGGGAGAGTGGTGGTGAGGAGGAGGATGGGAGAGTGGTGAGGGGAAGAGAGTGGGAGAGTGGTGAGGGGAGGAGTGTGGGAGAGTGGTGAGGGGAGGAGAGTGGGAGAGTGGTGAGGGGAGGTGTGTGGGACAGTGGTGGTGAGGAGGAGTGTGGGAGAGTGGTGAGGAGGAGAGTGGAAGAGTGGTGAGGGGAGGAGAGTGGGAGAGTGGTGAGGGGAGGAGTGTGGAGAGTGGTGAGGGGAGGTGTGTGGGACAGTGGTGAGGGGAGGAGTGTGAGAGAGTGGTGAGGGGAGTAGTGTGAGAGAGTGGTGAGGGGAGGAGTGTGGGAGAGTGGTGAGGGGAGGAGTGTGAGAGAGTGGTGAGGGGAGGAGTGTGGGAGAGTGGTGAGGGGAGGTGTGTGGGAGAGTGGTGAGGGGAGGAGTGTGGGAGAGTGGTGAGGGGAGGTGTGTGGGAGAGTGGTGAGGGGAGGTGTGTGGGACAGTGGTGGTGAGGAGGAAGGTGGGAGAGTGGTGAGGAGGAGAGTGGAAGAGTGGTGAGGGGAGGAGAGTGGGAGAGTGGTGAGGAGGAGAGTGGAAGAGTGGTGAGGGGAGGAGAGTGGGAGAGTGGTGAGGGATGAGAGTGGGAGAGTGGTGAGGGGAGGAGAGTGGGAGAGTGGTGGGGAGGAGAGTGGAAGAGTGGTGAGGGGAGGAGAGTGGGAGAGTGGTGAGGAGGAGAGTGGAAGAGTGGTGAGGGGAGGAGAGTGGGAGAGTGGTGAGGAGGAGAGTGGGAGAGTGGTGAGGGGATGAGAGTGGGAGAGTGGTGGTGAGGAGGAGTGTGGGAGAGTGGTGAGGGGAGGAGTGTGGGAGAGTGGTGAGGAGGAGGGTGGGATAGTGGTGGTGAGGGGGAGGGTGGGAGAGTGGTGAGGGGAGGAGGGTGGGAGAGTGGTGAGGGGAGGAGTGTGGAGAGTGGTGAGGAGGAGGGTGGGAGAGTGGTGAGGGGAGGTGTATGGGAGAGTGGTGAGGGGAGGAAGGTGGGAGAGTGGTGGTGAGGAGGAGAGTGGGAGAGTGATGAGAGGGGAGGAGTGTGGGAGAGTGGTGAGGGGAGGAGTGTGGGAGAGTGGTGGTGAGGAGGAGGATGGGAGAGTGGTGAGGGAGGAGTGTGAGAGAGTGGTGAGGGGAGGAGTGTGGGACAGTGATGGTGAGGAGGAGGGTGGGAGAGTGGTGAGGAATGTGAGAGAGTGGTGAGGGGAGGAGTGTGGGAGAGTGGGAGAGTGGTGAGGGGAGGAGGGTGGGAGAGTGGTGAGGGGGGAGTGTGGGAGAGTGGTGAGGAGGAGAGTGGAAGAGTGGTGAGGGGAGGAGAGTGGGAGAGTGGTGAGGAGGAGAGTGGAAGAGTGGTGAGGAGGAGTGTGGGAGAGTGGTGAGGGGAGGAGTGTGGGAGAGTGGTGAGGAGGAGGGTGGGAGAGTGGTGGTGAGGGGGAGGGTGGGAGAGTGGTGAGGGGAGGAGTGTGGGATAGTGGTGAGGAGGAGTGTGGGAGAGTGGTGAAGGGAGGAGGGTGGGAGAGTGGTGAGGGGAGGAGGGTGGGAGAGTGGTGAGGGGAGGATTGTGGGATAGTGGTGAGGAGGAGTGTGGGAGAGTGGTGAAGGGAGGAGGGTGGGAGAGTGGTGAGGGGAGGTGTATGGGAGAGTGGTGAGGGGAGGAAGGTGGGAGAGTGGTGGTGAGGAGGAGAGTGGGAGAGTGATGAGGGGAGGAGTGTGGGAGAGTGGTGAGGGGAGGAGTGTGGGAGAGTGGTGGTGAGGAGGAGGATGGGAGAGTGGTGAGGGGAGGAGTGTGAGAGAGTGGTGAGGGGAGGAGTGTGGGACAGTGATGGTGAGTAGGAGGGTGGGAGAGTGGTGAGGGGAGGAATGTGAGAGAGTGGTGAGGGGAGGAGTGTGGGAGAGTTGTGAGGAGGAGGGTGGGAGAGTGGTGAGGGGAGGAGTGTGGGAGAGTGGGAGAGTGGTGAGGGGAGGAGTGTGGGAGAGTGGGAGAGTGGTGAGGGGAGGAGGGTGGGAGAGTGGTGAGGAGGAGGGTGGGATGATGGTGAGGGGTGGTGTGTGGGACAGTGGTGGTGAGGGGAGGAGGGTGGGAGAGTGGTGAGGAGGAGGGTGGGATGGTGGTGAGGGGAGAGGTGTGGGAGAGTGGTGAGGGGAGGAGGGTGGGAGAGTGGTGAGGAGGAGGGTGGTATGGTGGTGAGGGGAGAGGTGTGGGAGAGTGGTGAGGGGAGGAGGGTGGGAGAGTGGTGAGGGGAGGAGTGTGAGAGAGTGGTGAGGGGAGGAGGGTAGGATGGTGGTGAGTGGAGGAGTGTGGGAGAGTGGTGAGCGGAGGAGGGTGGGAGAGTGGTGAGGGGAGGAGGGTGGGAGAGTGGTGAGTGGAGGAGTGTGGGAGAGTGGTGAGGGGAGGAGTGTGAGAGAGTGGTGAGGGGAGGAGGGTGGGAGAGTAGTGAGGAGGAGGGTGGGATGATGGTGAGGGGAGATGTGTGGGAGAGATGTTGAGGCCCAGACTGGATCAGACATTATGATCTGGAATTGTGGCTGTGGCTCATTTGACAGATTTGCCCTCCTGCATTTGTTTGTTATGCTTTTTATTTTTATGATAGAATGAATAATGGAAGATTGAGACTGAAAGACTGGGCACATTTTAAAATGTAACAGGCAGATGGTGCAGTGGAATGAGAGTAGGACTAGTATCTTTGAACAACTAGACCAAGGTGGCTAAGGAGATTGTTTCAGCTGAATGCACCTTCTCTGCAGTACCAAGTGAAGAGGACCGAATCTCACATTACATGGGATTCAAATGAAACATCCCAACACAAGAAGAGTAAGATCTTTCCAATTGCTGGTCTACACCTCTCCTCTCTTTTCCCTAATGATAATAATTGTTGTTGGTATCTGGCTCTTCAAAGCTGACAAACACCTCTCCAAATATCTACCAAAAGTAAACCAGTCAGGAACATCTGGAAGGATGAACAGTTAAGGAAAGCATTAAAGATTCAAAGATTCAAAGGTACAAGTACATTTATTATCAAAGTATGTATGCAGTATCAACCCCGAGACTCGTCTTCCCACAGACAGCCACGAAACAAAGGAAAGCCATGGAATCCGCTCAGAGGAAAACATCAAACCATCCAACACGCAAAAAAATAGCAACATAAAAAGGAACGACGAGAAGCCAGAAACACATCATAACATGAACTACAGCGTCTAATCCACACACCGAAATGCTCTCTTCCATAATCAAATCGCATATTTTCCAGGATTTGCCATAGAAGCAGGAAGAGGAGCAGGAATTCTTGTTTATAATTTCTGTCTTTGGACTGAATAGTTTGTAAATTGTTTGTGCGGCTTCAACCAAAATGGCACAGACTTCACCGCCCGAGTTACCTCACTTATAGAGTATTACTGTTCCTATTCAGCTCAATGGGAGATTAGTGCACCCGGCGGCCAACGGGAAAAACGGATTACTGGGGAAGTGGCTGGACATCTAATGCTGCAGATGTTGCAAATCTGAAATAAAAACTGCAAACACTCAGCTGACCAGGCAGCATCCATGGAGAGGGGAAAAGAGTTCAGGTTGAAGATAATTAATTAGGTGTCAGTTTCTCATGATGATACCATACCTAACCGAAGACTCTTTGTTAAACAATTACTAAAAGGATTTATTTTAAAAGCCGGATCCATTGGATCCATTAGATCCTCTAAATTAGATTTTTGGTGTCAGAACTGAAGATAACATGTACTTATTGGATTCTGATTTTGAACATTTTATCAAATAATGATGGAATAAGAACAAGAGTGTTTTATGCTGAAAAAATCTGCAAGTAGGATTTCACCTAATCTTGGTTACTGAGCATGGCTTCCAATCAGAACCCAACTCCCAACCCACCCCTACCTCTACCCCACAGAAAAATTGATAAATTTGGGGAAAATACACCGAGGAGGACATAGACAGCAACACCAGGTAAGGTCTAATTTTCTCCAAGTGGCAAATGGTGGAAAGATTTGATACAGGTTCAAGAGCATGAAATACTTCCATAATTCAAATACAAACTCATTCATTGACATTACAGGAATTGTACAGCTTTGCCACGGGGTGACAATTATGCTGATTGATCAGATAAGTACTCAGAGGGTGCTATCGGTTGCTGGCTGACGCATGGGGTTCTGTTTCCTTGTGCACAGCTGCAGCCATAAATTCTAAGCCTGCCCCGAAAATCCTCGTGCTGTTCACACTTCAAATCCACTCATGGACCAGACAGGTCATCTTTAACCAGAAACAAGAGCTGCCTGCCAGGACACTTAAGCAGGCCTCAATCCCTAATAAATTGTCTGCTGTTTTGTCAGGAAAGTATAACTCTCTGATTTATGCTTTCCACAGATTCCACAGTCTTTCTGTTCAATCTTTTTGTCTCAGGGTGATATATGCCTCCTGCTAGGCCCAACGGTTGCTATGGAATCATTTGAAACTTCTTGGGCAGTCGACAGTGTGTACTTCAACTCCAGCAATTAATTCGATGCTTTATGAAATTCTCTGATTTGTATGCAGCTTCCTAAAATATTGGATTCTGATCACGAGGGTTTTGATTAAATAAACAACTGAGGCGGGGGGAACAGTACATAGCTTATGCATGGAAAAGGTCAAAGAACCTTGTCTGGAAATCGGTATGTAACCTTTATTTCAGTGAGCTGAACACTCTAGATATTGCTTCCCTATCAGATCCCCCTGCAGACATTTGAGAAATAGGCTAAAAATGCACTAGAAACGGAGCTATGGAGGTTCACACCCAGAGTCATGCGCTAAAATGCGACTAGCATGATTCCTAATAGGACCTTGCCCAGTTTAGTGCAGCTGGAAACACTTTGCTGGTCTGCAGACAGAGAGAGGTGTGAGCCCTTAAAGGCACATTCCCAATGGCAGACAGAGAGCGGCAGCAAAAGTAATGGTTGCCGAGGGGAAGCGAGAGGCCGCAGGGGAGAGGGAGAGTGCACCAAGGATCATTCGATGTGACATCAAAGTCTGAGTGAGCCGGACAGAAGCCAGGAGGAAAGATCAGCGCGAGAGTGGGAGGGATGGAAGACCAGGGCCTGCACTCTGAGAAGCCTAGATCTAAAAGATACGTCAAAGTGCAAAAAGTAATTGCTGCACCAACAGCAATTTTTTTCCCCGTTCAAATACTTATTGCACACATGTTCACAAGCAGACGCACGCATAGAATTAATCATACCTATTATAATTCCACCCACCCCTACCACCTACTGACGTTCTACCTTCTAAATCCCTCCTCCACTCAAATGACAAACTCCAAATCTAAGGCGCATGCAAAATGTACTGAACCCCTTTAATCTCTCCCCTTTGAAGAGCGTCAGTGAGAACGGGAGGGGAGGCCGCCTGCACAGGATAGGCAGTAACTAATCCTCAAAAAGAAGAGTATACTGGGCCTTTAAGCACAGAAGGGCAACCGACCTCCTCACCACCTCAGGAGTAAGTGCAATAAACAACCTGCGAGATGACAGTGCTTCATTCCAATCACCAGCTGCCACTCACATTACGACTGGTGCTGTCACGTCATCAGCAGGGTGCTTTGACCGCTGTTCACAAGAAGAATCGTTTTCTGTATTATCCCCAGTTTTGGGATAGAACATGGAACAGAACAGCGTTGGGGCAGGCCATTCGGACCACAATGTTGTGCCGAATCTGCTAAAAAGCAAATCAAAAACACACAAACACTAATCTCTCTGCCTTCCTCACATCCATGTGCCTGTCCAAATGCCTCTTAAAAGCCTCAAATGTATTTGCCTCTACTACCATACCAGGCAGTGCATTCCTGACATCCACAACTCCCTGAGTAAAAAACTTACCCCTCAATTCCCCCTTGAACCTACCCCACAGCACCTCAATGCATGCCCTCTGGTATGAGACATTTCAGCCCTGGAAAACAGGTGCTCCACATCTACCCCAGCTACTCCTAAGCCACATGGTTCACTGCGGCATGGGAGGACGAAACATGGTGGGAGAGATGGTGGGAGAGGGAGCTTGAGGGTGATGATGACAATATTGACTGGAATGATGATGAAAGGGAACAGAGTGTCAGAGAGATGGAGCTCAGAAACTGGCCCTTTGCTTCACTGGGTCGATACTGACCATCGAGCACCCATTTTTCTGCCCAGTCCTACCCCAACCCCCATTCTCATCGGCTCTCTTGTAGACTCCATTATCCACCAACACAGCAGGGGCAATTTATTATTCTACCGACCCAGACACCTTTGGAATGTGGAAGAACTGGAGCACCCATAGGAAAACCATGTAGTGACAGGGAGAACGTGTAAGCTCCATACGCGCACACACACACACACACACACACACACACACACATACACTCACACACACACACACGCACACACACGCAAACACACATGCGCACACATGCACACACACACGCGCACACACACACACGCACATACACACACATACACACACGCACGCACACACACACATACACACGCACGCACACGCACACACACAGGTGCACACACGCATACACTCACACACACACATACACACATGCACGCACACGCACACGCACACACACGCACACGCACACACACGCACACTCACACACGCACACAAACACGTGCACACACACACACATACACACATACACTCACACATGCACACACACGCACACACACATACACACACGCACGCACACGCGCACATACACACGTGCACACATGCACACACGCACACACACACATACACACGCATGCACACACACGTACACACACACATACACACACGCACGCACATGCACACACACGCACACGCACACACACATACACTCACACACGCACACAAACACACGCACACGCACACACACACACACATACACACATACACTCACACATGCACACACACGCACACACGCGCGCACACACGCACACGCACACACACACACACACACACACATACACACACACACACACACACACACACACACACACACACACACACACACACACACACACATACACACACACACACACACACACACACACACACACACACACACACACACATACAATTGGGGATGATCTATCTAACACCTTGAACTTCTGACTTTTCTTCTGTTACTAATTATTGTGAACATTTGCTGAAATGTTCAGGATGAACAATGTGCTGTGCTGTGCAGAGGTTTGTGATGCTGGTGTGGAACCTGCTATTGCTCCTGCAGATGCCGCCTTGGCTCAGCTAGAAATTTTATTTATTTATTGAGATACAGCGCGGAATGGGTCTTTACGCTCCTTCGAGCCGTGCTGCCCAGCAATCCCCCGATTTAATCCGAGCCTAATCCCGGGACAAATTACAGTGACCAGTTGACCTACCAAACGGTACACCTTTGGACTGTGGGAGGAAACCAGAGCACCCAGAGGAAACCCACATGGTCAACGCGGGAGCGTACAAACTCCATACAGGCAGTGGCGGGAAAGTTGTCGGCAAAGTTATCACTACCCCGGAACCCGCGAAAACATCATGTAGCATCTAAATCCTGAAAACATGAACACTTACTACTAGTTAAGTGTTTAAGTAATGTTTGAGTAATCTTGATTGATTTAGCATTCCAATATTTAAATAATTCATTATATGTATAAATACGTGAACTGCATATGTCATCGCGCTACCACGTGATACATGCGCACCTCGCTTAAAGTAAACACAAAGTTAGACATGCATTTTGAACTCCCATATCTTCTTTTGAATCAGATTAATGTTTTGAAGTTACAAGTCAGATGAAAATGCCCAATGTGAACATTGGAAAGTACTTCAGCAGCCAACAGCAAGTCCAGAAGTTGCCCAGTCTTGCTTCCCAGTGCAACACACTCAAATTGCTGGAGGAGCTAGTGTCAAAATTGTCTCTTTACTTATATCGGACACAAATACAACAAGGAAATATGATATGCTCCTAATTGTGCTAAGACTGTTAAACGGTGAATATATGTTACACACTAAAGCCCCAATTTACCACAGTAAGTTTGCTGTATAAACTATATCTTCATTAAGTGGCTGACTAACATTGTAAAAATGTGTATAATTTTAATCTGAATTGTGCATATAAGCGCCTGAGCTAATTTCCCTAGTAGTGTTGCTTGCCTGGAAGTGATTGTTAGCACGGTCCATTCTGGGTTAAGTAGCTTTAAGTATGATTTACACGTGAACGGGGCCTGAAGGATCCATTTCCAAGTTCCATTCAATTTCTAGTCCTGGCAATAAGATTGAACAAAAATTGACACATTGACTGCTTTATATTTCTTTTGACTGCAGGATTCAGGTGGAGAGCTAACCCAGTCAACAATCAAAAAGACAAAGAAAATCAGAGTCAGAATCAATTTTAATATCAACGGCATAAGCTGTGATATTTGTTGTTATGCAGCAGCAGCATATTGCGATACATAATAATATAATTATAGTAAAAAGTGTGTATATAATCATTAAGCATGTTGTACAAAAAATAGTGAGGTGGTGTTGATGGGTTCAATCTCATGACAGAGGGGAAGAAGCTGTTCCTCAGCTGCTGAGCGTGTGCCTTCAGATTCCTGTACTTCCTCCCTGATGGTAGCTATGAGAACAGTGCATATCCTGGGAGCCGGGGGTACTTCTTGAGCCATTGCCTTTTTCAGCCGGAAACATCAACTGTTTATTCCCTCCATAGGTGCTGTTCCTCTAGCATTTTGTGTGAGTAGCTCAAGATTTCCAGCATTTGCAGAATCTCCCGTGTTTATAAGAGTTAATGGAATCCTTTGAGATTAATACTGCAATCAAAGCTTGGCAACTTTTTTGGAAAGTAGGGGAAGGGTAAGAAGCTTGGATCACTCGTGCAACACAATGAAGGAGAGTGTAGGATTATTGTCTAACAAGGATTCCATTTTGGTGGAAAGGTAAAATCTTAATATTCCAGAGTAGTCCATACATGAAACTGTTGTCACGTGGACCCTAAAGCAGCCAGATATTACCACTGATAGCAGGGCATAAAAAGTCATCAAAAGTATCCCTGCTTAGCTGAGGGATGAATGTTGGCTAAAAAGGTGCAAGAGTTCCCCTACTTTACTTCTAATCGCTGCTGAGATTTAGCGTATCCTCCGACAACACAGACCTTCAGTCTCTTCTGTCACCCTGTCCTGGATCCCCGTGAAGGTGAGGTGTGGGGCTGGGGGGTATTTTTCAGGCTGGGTCAGCCTACAACTTTATAGCTCAACAGCTGACAAGCAAAGCCATCACTGTGTGATGCTCCATTCCTTAACCTGGCCTCTTATTGAGCATTGAGCATCCAGTAATCCAATCCAATTCATATATTCATATAAAGGTCAAACAACTTCTGCTTGTTTACAGAGCAACTGCAACTTATTAGATAATTGCCCTTCAATTCTCTGCCATTTTTCTTCTTAAATTACATGTCCAGGGACGGCAAATGAGAAAAATGGCTGTTCCTGGTATTCCTTCATGTATTTCAGATGTCTTACGCAATCTGAGCTGGAAGTTGGCTCTTTGGATCCAAGGAAACATTGTGCTGTTGTTGTTCATGTTGCAATAGTAAAGTGATTCCATAATTATTCATCACTGTAACATAAGCCCACAATTGGTAAATTAACTCCCAGAATTATCTTTTGTTGTTGACTCTGGGCAGAACATTCTCCTGTTGAATCTACAGCTCGGTGTCTTTTCAAGTTAGTGAACGTAAAGTCTGCTTTCACCTGCAATTTAAAAAAATCAGGATTCGTTTTTTACCTTCCTTCCTTTCTTCCTTTTTCCTTTCTCTTTTTTTCTTCTTTTCCTTCCTTTCCTTTGTTTCCCTTGCTTCCTTTCCTTTCCCTTCCTTCCTTTCTTTCCTTTCCTTTCCTCCTTTTCCCTTCCTTCCTATCCTCCCTTCCTTTCCTTCCTTTACTTCCTTTCCTTCTTTCCCTCCCTTCCTTTCCTTCCTTTCATTTCCTTCATTATTTCCTTCTTTCCTCCTTCTCTCTTTCCCCTGCAATGCCCCGATTTAATCTGACGCTAATCACGGGACAATTTACGATGATCAATCAGCCCACCAGCCGAAACGGCTTTGAACGGTGGGAGGAAACCAGAGAACCCAGAGGAAAAATGTATGAACTCCTCACAGGCAGCGGCAGGAATTGAACCTGGGTCGCCTGTACCGCAAAGCATTGTGCTAACCACTACACTACCTTTCATAAGGGACATGAATGATTGCACATGCTGCACTAAGAGCAAGTGTGCTTCACTGACATGCAGATACTGAGTCATAAGGAATACTCTTTGAGGAAAATGACAAGGAAAGCCATGAGCCTGTGTTGGCACCACAGCCGTTCTGATGTCATATAATTTTTCTGCACACTTAGAGTATTTGAAGCACGCTATCCTTCTGTAACACTATCAGTTATGATTTTCCGGTAAGACTATTCAATGAATATTTCTGGTAACACCAAGCTTCTCTGCTGCTTATCAGTTCGGCGTCTAGTACAGCTCTAGTGACCTGGGTTTGATCCAGAACCTGTTTGTGTGGAGCTGTACATTCTTCCTGCAACTCCACTGGGTGCTTCAGTTTCCTCTAACATCCTAAAAATGTGCAGATTGTTTGATTAGTTGCCACTGTAAATTGCCAGAAGTGAGTGGTGGAATCTGGAGGAAATTGACGGGAATGTGGGAAGAAAAGCTGGAATGAGTGTAGGTTTACAGTAAATGAGTGCTTACTGGTCAGTGTGGACTCACCTCTGTCTACTACGCATCTAGTCAGTGTCAGTGCATTAATGTTGTTTTTAACATCCTCTTCCCTGTCATTAGGCTCTGATTCATTCTGAGATCCAGTTTCACATAATCCAGGCATCCTCATCACCCTCCTTTAGCCAAGTACCTCATTTCACTTGGCATTTTTGTAGAATTTCAGTAGTTCATCTTTAGTTTGCTCTGCTCCTTCTGTAGCTGATTGAAAAATTGCTCTGAGATGATTTACTGTCTTGGATTTTCTTCCACCTGACATTTGTTGCTAAAACATCAAAACCTGTTCAATAATTCCCTCTAGAGACCAAGGTTGGAGGCCTGGTACGTGGCTGTCATTGCTTTACTACCTCTGGGAAGGAAGGTAGCTCGGGTGCTACCAGCCATGACCTTAAACCTTCAGCAAGGTGAGGTTACATGCAGTCTATGTAATGTCCCCTAAGAACAGAATTTGCTGAGGATACTCTGCAGGTCAGGCGGCATCTGTGAGGAGTGCAGCAGAGTTGGCACTTCAAATCAATCCATGATCAAAGCTGGATGTGTAAAAGTAAGTTGCAGAGAGAGGGAGGGGTGGAGTGGGAATCCCCAATCAACCGTAGAATGAATTTCATGTTATGAAGCCACACAGTACAGATAACATTGTACAGTGCACAATGCTCTCACCATTTCCGATTATGCCATCTTTTAACAGTATGACTTTCTTTAGAAACATTAAAAAGAGACTTTAGGTGTTGGACAGAGTGAAAAGGAGATGTGTTTTTATCTAGGTTATGATATTTCACTTGCTAGTACTCCTATCTCCTCAGCTCTTTCAGAGATTTGAAAAGGAAGGACAATTAATATGACTCACTGCTCTTATTGTCTCTTTCATGATATTGTTAGATGGATAGATAGATAGATACTTTATTCATCCCCATGGGGAAATTCAACATTTTTTCCAATGTCCCATACACTTGTTTTAGCAAAACTAATTACATACAATACTTAACTCAGTAAAAATATGATATGCATCTAAATCACTCTCTCAAAAAGCATTAATAATAGCTTTTAAAAAGTTCTTAAGTAGTTTACTTAGATACATTAAATACAATCAACCCCGGCACTTTAACATATCTTACTCCTGGCGATTGAATTGTAAAACCTAATGGCATTGGGGAGTATTGACCTCTTCATCCTGTCTGAGGAGCATTGCATCGATAGCAACCTGTCGCTGAAACTGCTTCTCTGTCTCTGGATGGTGCTATGTAGAGGATGTTCAGGGTTTTCCATAATTGACCGTAGCCTACTCAGCGCCCTTCGCTCAGCTACCGATGTTAAACTCTCCAGTACTTTGCCCACGACAGAGCCCGCCTTCCTTACCAGCTTATTAAGACGTGAGGCGTCCCTCTTCTTAATGCTTCCTCCCCAACACGCCACCACAAAGAAGAGGGCGCTCTCCACAACTGACCTATAGAACATCTTCAGCATCTCACTACAAACATTGAATGACACCAACCTTCTAAGGAAGTACAGTCGACTCTGTGCCTTCCTGCACAAGGCATCTCTGTTGGCAGTCCAGTCTAGCTTCTCGTCTAACTGTACTCCCAAATACTTGTAGGTCTTAACCTGCTCCACACATTCTCCATTAATGATCACTGGCTCCATATGAGGCCTAGGTCTCCTAAAGTCCACCACCATCTCCTTGGTCTTGGTGATATTGAGACGCAGGTAGTTTGAGTTGCACCATATCACAAAGTCCTGTATCAGTTTCCTATACTCTTCCTCCTGTCCATTCCTGACACACCCCACTATGGCCGTGTCATCAGCGAACTTCTGCACATGGCAGGACTCCGAGTTATATTGGAAGTCTGATGTGTACAGGGTGAACAGGACCGGAGAGAGCACGGTCCCCTGCGGCGCTCCTGTGCTGCTGACCACCGTGTCAGACCTACAGTCTCCCAACCGCACATACTGAGGTCTATCTGTCAAGTAGTCCACTATCCAATCCACCATGTGAGAGTCTATTCTCATCTCCATTAGTTTGTGCCTTAAGATCTTGGGCTGAAGTAGCTGGAAACATAACCAGGATGGACCGAATAGCCTCATTTCATGGCCTAAATGTATATATAATGTGATTTGGACATTGCCATAAGGGTGCAGCTCAGTCTCTTCCAAGTATTCTCCTCATTAGAGACACATTTTTAATTGTCCCTTGGTATGGACTGCTTCACGTTCTTACAAATATTCTACCACTGAAGTTTAGAATAGTGTCATGGAGTCTTAGAAAACTACAGCACAGAAAAAGGCTTTTTAGCCCATCTAGTCCCATTGACCTGCACCTGGACCTTAGCCGTCCATGCCTCTCCCATCCATGTACCTACCCAAACTTCTCTTCAACATTGAAATCTAAATCTCATCCATCACTTGCACTGGCAGCTCATTCCACACTCCGAGTGAAGAACTTTCCCCTCACGCTCACCCTTAACCAGCCCATAACCTTCAGTTGTAGTCTCGCCCAACCTCAGTGGAAAAAGCCTGCTTGCATTTCCTCTATCTATACGCCCATAATTTTGTATACCTCTATCAAACCTGCCCTCAATCTTCTACATCTAGGGCATGAAGTTCTAACCTACTCCGTCTTTCCTTATAACTCAGGTCCGCCAGTCCCAGCAAGATGGACTTCAGAAAGGAAAAGCTGAGGAAACTCAGGCCAGTCCTCATAGAGGAACCAGAAGTGGAAAGAGTGAGCAATTACAAGTCAACATCTCTGTGTATCTATCCTGGGCCCAACATATTGATGCAGTTACAAAGAAGGCATGACAGTGGCTATATTTCTTAAGGAGTTTGAGAACATTTTGTACGTCAACAAAGACACTTGCAAATTTCTACAGATGTACTGTGGAGAACATTCTAACTGACTGCATCGTTATCTAGTATTGGGGGAGAGGGTTCTGCACAAGATCGAAATGAGCAGCAGGAAGTTGTGAACTCAGTCAACTCCATCAATGCCACTAGTCTCCCCAGCATCCAGGACATCTTCCAGAAGTGATGCCTCAAAAAGGTGACATCCGTCATTAAATACCCCTATCACCCAGGACAAGCTCTCTTCTCATTGCTACCATCAGAGAGGAGGCACAGGAGCCTGAAGGCACACACTCAATGGTTCAGGGACAGCTTCTTCCCCTCTGCCATCAGATTTCTGAATGGACATGAACACTACCTCACTACTTTTTTGCACTACTTATTTAGTTTAACTATTATATCTATATACAAGGGGTGATTGATAAGTTCGAGGCCTAAGGTAGAAGGAGTAAATTTTAGAAAAACTAGCACATTTATTTTTCAGCATAACCCCCTCCTACATTTACACACTTAGTCCAGCGGTCGTGGAGCAAACGGATCTTGGAAGCTCCAGTAAGTGTCCACAGCAGGGGTGATTGATAAGTTCATAGCCTAAGGTAGAAAGAGATTAGCTATTAACTTCAAACTTTCTGCATAATCACTCAAAGAGTTAAACTGCATGTGCATGTAATGAGAGCTGTATAACTCATCTCCTTCTACCTTAGGCCATGAACCTATCAATCACCCCTGCTGTGGACACTTACTGGAGCTTCCAAGATCCGTTTGCTCCACGACCGCTGGACTAAGTGTGTAAATGTAGGCGGGAACTATGTTGAAAAATAAATGTGCTAGGTTTTCTAAAATTAACTCCTTCTACCTTAGGCCTCGAACTTATCAATCACCTCTCGCATATCTATCTATACTTCTTACTGTAATTCACCGTTTTTATTATTATGTATTGCATTGTAATAACAACAAATTTCACGACACATACCAGTGATATTAAACCTAATTCTGATTCTGATTCACCAAGTTTCAGTCTTTGGTAATAGTCTCATTTCCAGTAAATCTGGTTTCACGTAGTTTGTATAAAGCTCAATGAATAACTTCCAATAGAATATTTCTAATCTGAAATATTAACTCCGTGGAAGGTTTAACACCTAGGAGGCTGCATGTAGTAGATTCTGTAAGCCTCTCTACTGGGTTTCTTATCATTCAATAATTTGGACTTAATGTTGGTCCACAGTTGGAAAGTTTGCAGATAATCACCTGTCTGGTTGACAATAAGCCAGAGGGAGATATCAGTGGACTTGGTCAAGAGAACAAAAAGTGCCAACTAGAATTCAGTAGAGAAAGACATGATATACTTCACTTGGGAGGAAATACAAGGCATGCATGGCAGGATACTCTGATATGTAGAGGAACAGAGTGATCTTTCATTGTTTCCTGCAAAAAAAAAGCACTTTGGAATTTTGTTCAAAGGTTTAGTAAGGTTAAGTTGTACTTTCAGGTTAGCTGTAATGCAGGCAATCAAATGAGCCTCAGGAGATTATAAAATTTGACAAATACTTTTCCACTATGCAATCTATTCCACAAATGGGGCCTTTGATATATCATGCTTTTTCAGGAAATACCCTGAGGATCTTTATGGATAATTTCACCAAAGTAACCATTTCCATTAAAATAAATCTGATCACCACTTTATGGAACCTTTCACATTGCACGGGGTCCGAGCACTGCCATAACAGCGGTGTAGAATCAAAATGATGTTATTTTAAAAGGTTCAGGAACATTGGATGGCATTAAAGCCTCTCGTGATTTTCATTGTAAACACATCTTTCAGCAGAGTCAGGAGGCCTATCTATCTACCAAAATAAGGCTCACTAATCTGTAGCTGCAGACAGATGAGAGAAAGGGAACAAGCTTGGTTAGTTCAATTAATGGTGCTCAACTGTGATTTTTAAAAATGTAGTTATTTAATATATTCTCATTTTTAAAAAGATCATCTCTCTACTCCCCCTCCTTTTTGGAAGATGACATCCTGTTTCCTGTTCCTTTAGTCACCTCTTTACTCAGTCACTTGGAGACTTGTCAAATTAGGTGGGAGAAGTGGGCAGAGGTCAATATTTTATTTGATCATTTTCCGCTTAACATCTTCTCTCCATTTCCGGACTCTGTGCATGGGTACTGTACATTTGAGCGTCTGTGGTTTTCTTTTCCTTTTCGCAAATGTTCCCATTTTAAAATCATTTGTTATTTTACAATGTGGCCGCTTCAAGTCTCAGCAATGCTCAGTCCCCTTTATATAGATGAATGTACATCTGTACATATGGGTTTTCCACAGAGTGATAAAACACAAAGTCAGAGGAGCTGATAGCAATGAGTTAGCAGCAGATAGAATCAGTTTACTTTGTACCAATAAACAAGCTCGTCACTGTCTGATTTACAGTGCTACAACACCACAAACCGTAGTTACAGTAATCCTAGAGATGGATACTAGCTGCATCTAGAGTCCAGTATTTTCACTCTACAGCTATGGAGGATTTAAAACAGAACATAAAACATAAGACCATAAGATATAGAAGCTGAATTAGGCCATTTGGCCTATCGAGTCTGCTCCACCATTTCATCATGGCTGAATCATTTTCCCTCTCAGTCCCAATCTCCTGCCTTCTCCCCATATCCCTTCATGCCCTGACTAACCAAGAATCTATCAGCCTCTGCCTTAAGTATACCCAATAACTTGCATCCAAAGCCACCTGTAGCAATGAGTTCCACAGATTCACCACTCTCTGGCTAAAGAAATTCCTCCTCATCTCCATTCTGAAGCAACACCCCTCTATTCTGAGGCTGTGTCCTCTGGTCTTAGATTCCCCACCATAGGGAACATCCTTTCCACATCCACTCTATCGAGGTTTGCAGCATTCGATAGGCTTCAATGAGGTCACCACTTAATCTTCTGAATTCTAGTGCACACAGGCCCAGAGCCCTCAAATGCTCCTCATATGACAAGCCGTCCAATCCCAGAATCATTTTCTTAAATCTCCTTTGAACTCTCATAAAACATCATAGTACAGTACAGGCCAGTTAGCACCAACATTTTAATCTTCCCTAAAGTGAATCTAAACCTAGACTCTTACATATCTCTCAGTTTTTCTGTTGTCCATGTGCTCTGCATATTTCTGTCATCAATGTGCCTTTAAACAAATAGTTGCCTACGATGATCCTGAATTTCAGGCTATTTTTGACATCTTAATTCACAATCATGTTTATTGCTAAAATAAAAATGATGTGACTGAAATTCAAATTTCGCTCCCTGGTCCCAACTTACACTATAGCCGATGAAGTCTGCCAGTTCCACTGAAAATTGCTACAATTACCCACGTCCTTGGCAGAGAACGCAGGATTGGCGATTTAAGACAAGGGAAATATGCAGGTGAGTTTCTCAGCTGACTGTTTGACTTTTTTTCCTCAAGAAAGACATTCCGAATATTTTTAAGACAAAAAACTAGATAGATTCTTGACATTCAGTGGAAGTAAAAGACACAATGGACACTAGAGGCAGCAGACAAAGATCTGGAGGAACTCAGCAGGTTAGGCAGAATCTGTGGAGGGAAACAGATAGCCAGCATTTCAGGTGGAGACCCTTCATCTCGATGAAGCTCTGTCCAGGTGAAGGGTCTTAATCCAAAATGTCAGTTGTCCATTCCCCTCCATATATGCTGCCTGACCAATTGAGTTCCTCCAACTTTTTGTGTGTTACTACTAAAGAGGAGGTGATAACGTGAAATTAAGATTTCTATCAGGTTAGTGATGGCGTTGGAATAGTCCTGTCTGTAATTTGTAGCCTCATAAGGGAAAGTTTAAAGGCAAGGCAGCCAACATCATCCCTCCTCATCGCCAACTAGCCACTCTGCAAACAGTTCCCCTGTGGGCACCATTATCCATCTCCTTCTACATCTGGGAAAATAACCTGAAGTCATTAAGTTATCATTTTAATTATCTTTTGAGTGCCAATTTTTTCTGTCCTTCTGGCCACAAAAGTTAAACAGTCCTGCAATTTAATTGCTCTCAGTGCATAAACTTAACTTTTGGAGCGAAAAACTGGGCTATTGCTCAACTCAGGCCTGTAAAATATTATGGCATCTATTTGCACTGTGCAAGCCCGTCCAAATCCACCCTTGCTCCCAGCTTCCAATGTTAGCCCCTAGCAGAGAGGCAGGGCGTCAAATATTGCTTGAGTTCAAGAAATGCCTCGCTCAAGAATCCTTCCCCAAATATCTCAGCTTTATTGCCTACTCCTTTCTTGAATGGTCAGTCATTTAGATTTTTTATTTTTTTAGCCATACTTCTGTAACTCAAAGGGGCTTACCTGTTTAAGAGATAAAACATCACAATTTTAAGCACTTACCCATCTGTAAAGTGAAATTGTTTTTAAGTATATAATTTCTGGATGGATTCTCTGGATATTGCTTTATAAACACAAACAGATGGAGTAATAAACTTTTATGACCTAGTGGAGCTGATAGTTCTCTGATCTCTCTCTTGGGGTTTTCCACAGCCCTGCTCTTCATAGAATTCCGTATGAACAAGAATCTTGTAAATTTACATCATTTGTGTGAATAGCAGAGAAACCAAGACGATGGCTTTAATTAACACATGGTTCTTTCTTCCTCCTTCATTCTTTCTCGGGACTGCAACATATCCTTCCCTCAGCCCTAGTCCTCCTCCCACAGAACTGTAAAAAATCAATTTTGGCATCACTTGGTCTAATTTTGTTTTTCAGCCGTGGTAATGACTTGCAAAAATGCTTCATGCGGCTATCAGACAATATGGGATAGAAAGCAGCCAAAGCTCACTTTGCCGATCTGTATGAATCCTATTTTCAGAATCAAAGCCTCAGAGGCAAACCATTCAAAGTTGGCGTTGTTAGCTGAAGAAGACTCCAGCCCGTGATGAGACTATCAGAAAGCAGCACCAAGCCCCTTAAGAAAAGTCAAGCAATTTCAAATAGTCATGTAAATCCACTATCACATGGTTAATGTGACCCAACGAACCCGTCGTGATTTTTTCCCCTATGCGTGCTAGACATCAGTCTGTACACTGTAATCAGTGATGAGCAGTTAATCTTTATTTTGATTGTGAAGGATGAAGGATAAATGTTGGCCAAGATACTGGATGAACTCCACTGCTCTTCTTCAAATAGTACCAAGGAATCATTCATGCTCAGTTTAATGCAGACTCTGTTTAATGTCTTATTAAACAGTTCAATCAACCAGTATTATTTCCCTGCTGGTACTAGATCGTCAGATGGTAACTCTCATGCACAGGAGCTGGTCCAAAATGGTGAAGCACTGCTTCATCATCAGTTTTCTGTATGAATATTGCATCCTTATCATTGATCGGCTATAAAAACTGCTGTGACTGCTTCCAAACTTCAGTGATGTGGTTTGCTCTGGCCCAGGCTGCTCCTTCATTGACTTTCTCTCTGCTGTGGCCGTGATGTGGCTTCATCTTGTTGTTTGCAGAATTCGGTGGGGGGGGGGGGGTGGGGGGGCCGTTGACAAAGTCAGCATTTGCTTTGCATGTGTGAGCACTCCTCTGAAATAAGTAGCCTGCCAGATCATTCCAGGGAGCAGTTAATATTTCAGCATATTGAGGAGTCTGTCCAGTCACATATAAACCAACCACATAAGACTGGCCTATTTCCTTCCCTGAAAAATACAAATGACCAAAATGTGTTTTTTATGACAATGTGGTAGATTCCTGTAAGTGCTATTGTTATAAGCATTTTATTCTGAAGTCATTTGGTTATTTGAATTTGAAACATCAGCTGATATTTTATTCCACTAGAATAATAATCCATGTGACTGGAAACTAGTCTAATAACATAACTACACCTCACACTAGAGCAGGACGAATTCATTTACACTTCAATGCCTTTGCCTTCCTTCAGAAGCTTATCGTACCTTCTGAGGGTGCTCCATACTTAACCACGACTCACTAACTGTGTATTCACGTGATTTCGAATGTTTCCATTTTCTTTGGACAACCAGCTATTAGAAAATACAGAACCGGTAAGAAGAGGAGGGATCAAGAGGCAGAGAGAAGGACGAAGTTTCCTGGAATGGGCACCCAGTCATCTTCTGGATGTCCTCAGAGTCATGTTCCTGAGGGAGGTCTCAGGAAAGCTAGGCCTCTCCGGAAGAACAAGGTTTTATAATGATAGGTTTTACTCATAGTTCAGAGGAGAACAGAAACCAATTCACAAACGTCATCTGTAGAGGGCTTCGAAAAGTGGGTAAGGTAGCTAAAGTATGCACTGGTGAAAATTCAATGAATGTGCAACCCACATTAGACCAAATCACACCACCAAGGTTTGCCTCCCTGTGCAAACAGTTTTGGTGGCCAGTCAGTGATAAAGGTGGTGGAGCATTCCTTGATGTTTAGTGGAAATAATCCACCAAGAATAGTCCCTGAATTTGAGAAAGGGGCCAATTGGGAACGATAGGAGTGTAAAGGGTTTGGAATATGGGAAAGTATTCCAAAAGGGGAAATTGGCTTGAAATTCAATTGCCCAACATTTTTTTAGCATTATGCTGTTGAAAATTGACAGCTTCATGAGAGGTTATTTAAAACTTATTTCCAGGTATGTTTGTGTCACTTGGAAATGTGACTAGACTCTTTCTGTCGTGAGTTTCCCTCTGACCCCGAAGTAAATTTCTCTTGACTTGCCACATGGGATGACTATCCGTAACCAGCTAATCCCCTTCCACCTTAATCCGATACCAATGTCAACTTGATCCTCTCTTTTACCCAACACCAGAAAAATGGCTTGCAAGTCCCAAACCCTTCCCACCCCTACAAGAGAAGACTGTTGGGTGCTAAAGCATCTCTACCAGTGTGAAAGCAAGTCCATGAATTGTATCCTCAAACATTCCTCTGTCACTGACCAACCAAATCTCCCATCAATAGAAAAAAGTAGTCTATATGTCTGGCCAAAACCCTTCAGCAGGACTGGAGGAGAAAAAATCTGAGGAGTAGATTTAAAAGGTGGGGGTGGGCGGAGGGGAGAGAGAACCACCAGATGATAGGTGAAACCTGGAGGGGGAGGGATAAAGTAAAGATCTGGGAAGTTGATTGGTGAGATGAGGTGAGAGAGGGAAAAGGGGATGGGTAATGGAGAACAGGTGAGGGGTTGGGGATCATTACCAAAATTCTGAGAAACCAATGTTCATGCCATCAGGTTGGAGGCTACCCAAACGGAATATAAAGTTCTGTTCCTCCATCCTAAGTGTGTCTTCATCACGACAGTGGAGGAAGCCATGGATTGACATATCTGAACAGGAATGGGAAGTGGAATTAAAATGAATGGCTACTGGGAGATCCCACTTGTTCTGGCAGACAAAGCATAGATGCTCAGCAAAGCAGTCTCCCAAACTACGTTGGGTCTCACTGACGTACAGGAGGCCACACAGGGAACAACAGACTCACAGGTGAAGTGTTGCCTCACCTGGAAGGACTGTTTAGGGCCCTGGATGGTAGTGAGGGAGGAGGTGTAGCACTTGTTCTGTTTGCAAGGAAGTGGGAAGGGACGAATGGACAAGGAAGTTGCGTAGGAAGTGATCCCTGTGGAAAGCGGAAAGTGGTGGGAGGGTAAGATGTGTTTGGTGGTGGGATTCATTTGGAGGTGGTGGAAATTTCAGAGAACTATGTGCTAAACACAAAAGGCTGATGGGGTGGTAGGTGATGACAAGAGGAATCCTATCCCTGGTAGGGTGGCAGAAGGGTGGAGTACGAGCAGATGGAAGAGATGCTGTTGAGGTCAGACTTGAATGGTGGAGAAAGTGAAGCCCTTTCCTTTGAAAAGGAGGATATCCCCTTCGTTCTAGAATGAAAAGCCTCATCCTGAAAGCGGATGCAGCAGAGATGGAGGAATTGTGAAAAGGGGGATGGTGTTTTTTTCTAGTAGGGTGGGACAAGCTGTAGACTAGGTAGCTGTGAGAGTCCATGGGTTTGCAATAGACGTACGGTGGATAAGCTGTCTCCGGAGGTAGAGCCAGTCAGATCAAAAAGGGGAAGAAGGGAGGTGTCAAAAATGGACCAGATGAATTTGAGGGCAGGGTGGAAGTTGAAGGCAAAGTGGATGAAGTCAAGAGTTCAGCATGGGTACAGGAAGCAGCACCAATGCTGTCATCAATATAGCATAGGAAAAGTGCTGGACCGTCAGCAGTGTAGGCTTGGAACATAGACTGTTCCATGTAGCCGACAAATAGGCAGGCATAGCTGGGACCCTTGGCTGCTCTTTTTGTTTCAGGGAAATGGGAGGAGCCAAAGGAGAAACATTTGAGAGTGAAGATAAGTTCCGCTAGGTGGAGGAGAATGGTGGTGGAGTAGAACTGGTTGGGTCTCTTGTCCAGTAAAGCACAGAGAGCTTTCAGGCCTTCCTGGTGGGGGATGGAGGTGTATAGGGACTGGACTTTCATATGAGATGATGGGGGCCAGGGAACTTGAAATCGTTGAAAAGATCAAGAGCGTGTGAGTTGTCACAGATAAGGAAGGGATTGAACGAAGGAGGATAAAACAGAGTCGAGGTAAGCCGATATGAGTTCAGGTGGGGCAGGAATTAACTGAAACAATGGGTCTATCTGGGAAGCGGGTTTGTGGATCTTGGGTAGGAGGTGGAAACGGGAGGTGCAGGGTGTGGGAACTATGAGGTTGGTGGCAATGGATGGGAGATCCCCAGAGTCAATAAGGTCGGTGATGGTGTGGGAGACAATGGCCGGGTGTTCCTCAGTGGGGTCCTGTTCAAGGGGTAAGTAAGAGGAGGTGTCTGAGAGTTGGTGCTGGGCCTCAGCAAGATAGAGGTCAGTACACCAGACTACTACAGCACCTCCCTTATCTTTGGGTTTGATGGTGAGGTTAGGATTGGTGTTCCTTAGTGGAATCCTGTTAACTGAGATGAGGCCAATGGTGGGGAGGGCCTTAACTGTGATGGACTGAGCTGTACCCACTCCTTTGTTGGATTTTCCATTCAAGAGCATTGGTGTTTCCATACCAGGCTGTGATGCAGCCAGTTAATACACTCTCCACCACACATCTGGAGAAGTTTGCCAAAGTTTTAGATGTCATGCTGAATCTTCGTAAGCTTCTTAGGAACTAGAGGCAATGCAGTGCTTTCCTTCCAATTCCACTTATATGCTGGGCCCAAATCCTCTGAAATGGTAACTGAGGAATTTAAAGTTGCTCGTTCTCTCCACCTCTGATTCCCCAATAAGGACTGACTCACGGACCTCCGGTTTCCTAATTCTGAAGTCAATAATCAGCTCCTTGGTCTTGCTGCTTTGACTGAGAGGTAGTTCTGTTGCCACCACTCAGCCAGACTTTCAACCTCCCTCCTATATGCTGATTCAATACCATAATTGATTCAGCAAGCAAACATGGTGTCATCAGCAAATTTACAAGTGGCATTGGAGCTGTGCTTAGGCTCACCATCATAATTATAAAGCCTTGATGGAGATTGTGGAGGAGATGCTGTGGCCAATCCAAAACGACTGAGGTCTGCAACAGCAGTAAACGAGGATCAGATTGCCTGACGAGATATTGAGGCCAAGGTCTTGATGCTTTTTGATTTAGTTTTCAGGGGATGATAGTGTTAAATGCCGAGCTGTAGCTGATAAAGAGCATCCTTTTTAAAGGCTCCAGGCATCTTTAACCATGTGAGATCAGGAATTTCAGTGCGCATTCTGTCCCCCACCCCTAAGTCATCAAATCAGGAGCTGGGTTGCGCTGGGCAGAGTTGGGGGGGGTGGGGGGGGGGGGTCGTTGAGTGGACTCATTTGCTTATCGTTTAGCTTTTGGTGCCACTCACATCTCTAAATCCAAATGTTTGCATTTGGTATCTACTCTTCAAATTCATCTGGCTAATTCACAACTCAATGTGCTTTTATTCTGTGCGCATTAATTCACTGCAAACATTGCATTAAAAAAACAAAGCCGGCTGGTGGCCACTCGTCGCACATCTGCTCGCTCTCCAGTCCCAGGTGTTTCTGGGACCCTCTCCCACCCACTATTTTGGTTCATCTCCATTTTGGCCAGGGTTGCAAATAATTCTCGGGAACAGGTTGATTGGAATCTGCAAAGTGGCTACGACTGGGCTTGTATACACTGGAATTTAGAAGGATGAGAGGGGATCTGATTGAAACATATAAGATTATTAAGGAATTAGACACGCTAGAGGTAGGAAACATGTTCCCGATATTGGGGGAGCCCAGAACCGCAGAATAAACTCACCAGAGAGCTCTGGATCTATGGAATGTTCTGCCTCAGAAGGTAGTGGAGGCCAATTCTCTAGATGCTTTCAAGAAAGAGTTAGACAGAGCTCTTAAAGATAGCGGAGTCAAGGGATATGGGGAGAAGGCAAGAACAGGGTACTGATTGTGGATAATCAGCCATGATCACAGTGAATGGCGGTGCTGGCTCGAAGGGCCAAATGGCCTACCCCTGCACCTATTGTCTATTGTCTTTTGAAAGGAAGTAACTTATCAGTACCAGAGGAGGAAGGTCCTTGAAGGGCAAAACACTGAGTGAGGAGTCAAAGGTCAAGGGACACAGTTTGAGAATATGGATTAAGACTGAGGTGAGGGGGGTGGTGTCAGAGAAGGTGTATTTAATCATCTGAATGAAGGCAATGACATGGAATTGTGCATGAATCGATCCACCCCATTGTGAGGGGATCTTGAACATCAACATTTTGGTCATCGGAGGACGGTGAATCGTTGGAACGCATTTCCAGATTGGATTGAAATTTTGCTATGGTATTCATTCAGGACGGGCATTATTGGATTTCTGGGCATCAAGGGAATCAATGGACATGACAACAGTGCTGCAAAACAGCACCAAGTTCAGTCAGGATCTAGATGAATGGCGAAGCAGGCCTGAAGTTTTTTTCATAATGGGAAAAGGCGACACAATGGAAGTTAGACAGGCAGGAGAGGACGAGCGAAGGCCAATCCAAGACAAAGTGCTGAGGTTGGTACAAGTTGTGAAAAGGGAGGGGGTTTTTTTTGCCTCTGATAGATATTTGTGGAAAGAAGCCAATGCAAGCAAAAGGCAGAAAAAAACTGTAAACAACATGATACTCCAATAAAAGCAGGAGGGAGCCATCTGACATGGGAGAGGGAGAAAGAAAAGGCTACGAAAAGCAGGAGAAGAGCTTCCAAAGCAGCTGCAGAGGGAAGATCAGTGGGAAAAAAGAGCCAGTGTGATTCCAAACCATGTGAACAAGAAAGAAGGATGCTAGTGAGGGACTGACACTAAAACAGGTGGAGCGCTAATCAGATGGTCGGACAGGAGGCCAAAGCAAATAGATGAGAGGCCAATAGTGCCATCAGGAGGCACTAAAACAAGGAGCTACGAGCCAGCTGAAGTGAGAGGAAAGAAAAGAAGGCTGGAGCAAGTTGAAATGACGGAGCAAGGCTGAGATAAATATTATTGAAACAATGGCAGGAGGAAAGTGTGAACAAATTGGAGGAGATTAAGACTCAAAGGAATCAAGGGTAGGAGGAGAAAGCAGAGTAAATGTGGCAGAAAGGAATTCTGCTTCAGAGACAAATCATTTGTAAAGAAAAATTGGGAACTTGCTGTGAGTTGCACAAACTCTATAATTTTCCTTCTGGGTTTTCCTTGAGCTTAACAAACTCCAGTAACACACAGGGGCATCCATGTCAGTAATTTGTCACTGGTAACCCACCCTAGGTAGGTCGTTTCTAAGTCATTTACTTACCAGTCTTTTCCATCTACCATAATCCTTCCTACTACTCATTGCCCGAACACTCAAATGACTAAACATCAATCACTCCTTCTAACAACTGATGTATTAGCTTCTCCCCAAATGCCTATCAATTTGCCAATCAACCCTTTATCTATTCATTAGCTTTCTGTACTGACTATCAAACTCCCACCCAACTATCCTCCTTCAATGAACCCTGGCTATTATCCTAATGATCCCGACTAACACCCCATCAAATCTCTGGGCCAACCACACTACCACATTGCCTTTTCAACTCCAACCACTGATTAAAGATCTGAGGCCCACACCAGTCACTAATCCCAACCTCCCTTTCATTCTCCAGCATGTTTTTTGCTCACCATTGCCCCTCCCCCCACCACATCTCCTGAACTTCAACATTATGTGTCGTGTCATACGATGTAAGCAATCCTGGTCTCATGACTATGATTGTTCTCAGAAAAATATTTCTGCAGAAGTGGTCCGTCATTGATTTCTTCTGGAGCGTGTCTTTTCAAGATGGGTGACCCCAGCCATTATTAATGCTCTTCAGAGACTATCTGCCTGGCGTCAGTGGTTATATTACCAGGACGTGTGATATACACCAGCTGATCATACCACCATCCGCCACCTGCTCCCATGGCTTCATGTGTCGCAGATCAGTGGGGCTTGATAGGTGCTCCACCTTGCCCAAGAGTGACCTGCAGGCTAGCGCCTTACACCTCCTTTGGTGGAAACATATCTCCGCCCTGCTACCAGGTTTAATTTGTGTGAAGAAAAGGCCTTTGATAGTTCGGGGTTAGTCCGGTAGCACTCACCAATGAACTGAACAACAAACAGGCCCTTGAATAAATGTTTATTGAACCACTAAACATCTTTTTATATAAACAGTATTTCCAAGAATACAACAGACATTGAGGTGTCAACCTGGAACACTTGTGCAAGTCCTGGTTCCCCAATCTTCTAACTGCATCAGAGGTTTTTCTACATAGGTCAGTCAAATAGACAAATTACACAACTACAAAAAAATTATCAAGTGCCACTGTAAACAAGGCCAATGCAGCTGGGAGCAGAGGAAACCCAATTAAAATAAATGAAGCAAGAGCAGAGGAGACAGAAAAAATGGACAAATAATATAAACTATGTACTAATAAGAGATATTCAGCTCAAGCTGAGGAAGAGGCTGACGTAAGAAACAGAAAAAGAAATTCCAGGAGAGATTTTCTGTTAAAAGATGCCAAAGCAAGCAGGGATTGGGGAACATAAGCAATGGCAATTCCAAAATAAACAGGAGGAATCCACTGGAAATGGGAGAAGAACCAAAAAGGACAATTAAAGCAGAAGTGGAGATTCAGAACTTTGGAAAAGGAGTTTCAAGTCAAATCAAATGGTGACAAGGTGAGAGAAAGGGGTATCAGAGTGAAGTTAGGGAGGAAAGAGAGCAGTCAGGGGATAGGATGCAGTGTGCAGGATGAACTGCAGAGGCAGGTCAGCGAGCTGCAGTCGACATGTAACCAAAGCGGAGAGGGTGGCCACAGAAAAGTAAGATCAGGCTAGAGCCGTGCTGGAGAAAAGCATTAAAAGATCAAAGTCAAATGCGGATAGAGCACAAGAGTCGGGACATTACATTGCAATTGTACAAGATGCCGGTGAGATTGCACTTGAAGAACTTTGTATAGTTTTGCTCATTCTTTATACAGAAAAGACATCATTAAACTGTAAAGACTGCAGAGAAGATTTACGAGGATGCTGCCTGGACTTGAAATATGAAGAGGTTGAGCAGACTAGGACTTTATTCCTTAGAAAATAAGAGATTAAAGGGTGACTTTATAGAGGCATAAAATCTAGAGGGTTACAGATGGAGTGAAGAAAGGGGAACTTACAACTAGAGGGCATCGGGGGGGGGAAAGAATGAAAAGAGATCTATGGGGTAATTTCTTCATCCAGAGGATAATTCGTATATGGAATGAGCTGGCAAAGGAAGTGGTCGCGGCAGGTGCAATAGCAACGCTCAAAAGACATTAGGATACGTTCCTGGATAGAAAGGATTTGGAGGGATATGGGGCACACGTGGATAAATTTTACTGGCATCGGTGATCACCCTGGTCAGCAGGGATGAGACGGTATGAAGGGCCTGGTTCAATGTACTACTACTCTGTGGCTCTGTCAAAGAAAATTTACCTGTTCACTTTTAACTGCAATTATTTTAGTTTGCCTGAAATACAGGAATATTAGGACAGCAGGCAAAATAAGGTAACCTTCCAGCACATATGAACGCTCGGCCTGAGTGTGAGCTTCGGAGTAGTTACAACCCCCTTTCTAGCTGATCTCACACATAACGAATGGGCACTTGGAAGTACATTCAGGGATGAGTCAGCACCTTCAGCAAAGGAGGAGCAAACATGGGAGGAAGACGACATTTAAAAACAATAATGGCTCCTTGCCAAGTTAAAAATGGGTTGACTGGAGCGAGTTAAAATTCCCAAGTTTGTCTATAAACAGTTCAATATTTTCTCATTTCCAGACTGTATTTCTCACAGATGCTGCTGAAGGACGTACGCGAGTGTGAAAAAGGAAAGCACAAACTGCATGTCTGTTTTACATTTTGTGAGAGTTAGTTAGAGATTAGCTTCCTGACTCCATTCCAGAGAAGTTGAAAGCCGATGAGTTATGAGGCAATTTTCTGACATAAAATAAAAGTTTCCATTTTCCCCAGGAAAATTACAGTAGACAGTAATGAATGAGATAGTAATTCCTGATAGTTTCACAGTCACAATCATACAGTGATGTGGTAAAATTATATATCCTCCGCACGTTCATAAGCCAGGGGCTGTTTGGTGATGCACTTGCCTCTGTATTAATTAGACGGATGAAGGCAAAAGTCCAGGCTGGCTTCAGAGTGTTATAAAAGAAGAGACGCAGAGTCTTTCAGATGAGAAGATATTTAAAGATCCCACTTGTTCTTGCAGCTGAATGCACGTATTCCATGACACTATTTCAGACAATCACAGGTGAGTTATCAACTATCCATCTGGTACAACGTGTCTTGGCGTGAAGCTGTGGTTACCAAGAACCCGTGGTTACCAAGAACCCGTGGTTACCAAGAACCCATGGTTACCATGGTTGTTCGTGGGAACATTGCTTGAGCAGCATGACTCCTGCACTTTCTAATTTTCCTACTAGGTCTACATTTCAAGCGTACTTCATTTCTTTCTCGATGGCTCTGAGACAACGTGAAAGGTGTCATGGAAATATCAGTTATTCATAAACGGTGAAGTACTTTTTCTGTTATTTATGCAGCATCCAAATTGTAAGCAGTAGGATCCCCAATTCCTCCAAGAGAACCACAACCTTGTTGTAAGATTTGGAGGCTTGGTGTCTCAATGACCCGGAGAGCAACGTTGGCTGGAGTCAGGGCTTCATGCTTTGGCTCTCGGTAGGGTCACCCATGCCAAACAGGTCAAAGGGTAAAGGCCAGACTAAGAGTGGTCCACCAGTCCTCCAGGTTCTGGGGTTCAGCTCAGGGCTAACAACCCTGACTTGTCAAACAAAATTGTTACGGAAACAGCAATGTGACAGTATTCCTGTGTCTCTACCCAGGCCTTACATGACTGACAGTAGTGAAAACCACGAGGAAGCTGCTAACACGATGAAGGAAGCCCTGAACACCACCAGAGATGGAGGACCTTCACTGCTGCCCTAAATGCCAGTGGTGTAACTGGCAGCGACACAAGATCCCCATTTAAAAACAAAATGACTGGTTTAAATTATTTCATTATGGTCTTTCTTGAGGGAATTGCGTAGGCTGGTTAAGCTCATAACTTTACTTCAAATGTCGGTTTACGCACCTGACTAACATAAAACATAGGAGAGTACCGCACAATAACAGGCGCTTTGGCCTGCAGTGTCTGTGCCAAACATAATGCCAAATTCAACTACATCTTTTCATGCCTACACTAGCTCCATACCCCAGGCAGTCTGTTCCAGGCACCAAGCACTTTGTGTAAAATCGTGCCCCACAGATCTCCTTCAAACTTTCTTCCTTTCACCTTAAATGCATGCGCTCTAGTACTTGACACATCTGCTCTGAGTAAAAGATTTTGATTGTCTGCCCTAACTCCGCCAATTATAATTTGAAAAACATGTATTAGGTCTTCCCTTACCCTCCTGTGCCCCAGAGAAACCAACCCATGGTTGTCCAACCTTATAGCTTATATCCTCTCGTGCAGGCAGCATCCAGGTATACTTCGTCTGCAGCCTCTCCAAAGACTCCACATTCTTCCTATAATATGCAGACCCGCAATATTCCAAACATAGGCTAACCAAAGTTTTACACACCTGGAACATGATTTTCCAACTTTTATGTGCAAAGCCCTGACTGCTAAAGGCAAGCATACCATATGCAACGTACACAAAATGCCGGAGGAGCTCAGCAAATCATGCAGCATTTATGGAGGGGAATAAACAGTCGTTGTTTCAGGACATTATCTCGGCCCAAAACAAGAATGTGTATTTCCATCCATAGACGCTGCCTGACTTGGTGAGTTCTGCCGGCATTTTGTGTGTGTTTCTGACTAGTTCCAGCATCTGCGGAATCTCTTGTGTTTACACATACCAAATGCCTTCTTTACCAATAGCTATCCTAAAGTTGATTTAATTTGGGCGCCTGATTTGGATAAACATTGCATTTCCTAATTGTTTACTGAGTTTAAATTCTGGAACTCCCTATCCAACAATATTGTGGGACTGCCTTCTTCAGAAGGATTGCAGTTGTTCAAGAAGGAATCGCCTGACACTCTCTCTCGCTAGTAGTTAGGTGTAGCGTAGAATTGTTGGTCTCACCAATGACACAAGGATCATAGAAATGCTTAAAGGGGAAATAGCAGAGCCACTATTATAAAGTCACAAATTCTTTAATTTTCATACAGCAGACTCACACAAACAGATTTGATAATTAATTGAGATTGGCAAATAGGTCTTGGGCAGATATCTGAAGGGTTCAGACTGTTTTTTGTAACACCTAGTTACACCGTGAATCTCTCACTGTGTGTGACTTAACACGTGCCAGATCATCTATGATGGTCCTGAAGTGTGAATCTCACCATCTCATTTGCCAGAATGTTGTTCCTAGTCGAGTGTATTGGAGCAACAAGCAATCTGTTGGAGGAACTCAATAGATAGATAGATAGATAGATAGATAGATAGATACTTTATTCATCCCCATGGGGAAATTCAACTTTTTTTTCCAATGTCCCATACACTTGTTGTAGCAAAACTAATTACATACAATTCTTAACTCAGTAAAAAAATATGATATGCATCTAAATCACTATCTCAAAAAGCATTAATAATAGCTTTTAAAAAGTTCTTAAGTCCTGGCGGTTGAATTGTAAATGGCATTGGGGAGTATTGACCTCTTCATCCTGTCTGAGGAGCATTGCATCGATAGTAACCTGTTGCTGAAACTGCTTCTCTGTCTCTGGATGGTGCTATGTAGAGGATGTTCAGAGTTTTCCATAATTGACCGTAGCCTACTCAGCGCCCTTCGCTCAGCTACCGATGTTAAACTCTCCAGTACTTTGCCCACGACAGAGCCCGCCTTCCTTACCAGCTTATTAAGACGTGAGGCGTCCCTCTTCTTAATGCTTCCTTCCCAACACGCCACCACAAAGAAGAGGGCGCTCTCCACAACTGACCTATAGAACATCTTCAGCATCTCACTACAGACATTGAATGACGCCAACCTTCTAAGGAAGTACAGTCGACTCTGTGCCTTCCTGCACAGGGCATCTGTGTTGGCAGTCCAGTCTAGCTTCTCGTCTAACTGTACTCCCAGATACTTGTAGGTCTTAACCTGCTCCACACATTCTCCATTAATGATCACTGGCTCCATATGAGCACGAGCAGCACGAGCAATAGCACGAGCAGCATCTGTGGGAGGAAGGGAACCAGTGATATTTTAGATCAAAACCCTGCATCAAGGTCCTCTTTTGATGGGGAGAAGTGATGTCGACGTTTCCCTATAGCTGCTGCCTAGCCTGCTGTGTTCTACCAGCATTTTGTGTGTGTTGTTATTTGAATTTCCAGCATCTGCAGATTTCCTCATGTTTGTCCTCTTTTGATTCTTTTTGGCCACACTCTCCACTAAATTAGATTATTTACTGTAATTGCTTAACCACCACTACATACCAGTCTTGATGCAGGGTTTCGATCTGAAATGTCAACAACCCCTTTCCTCCCGCAGATGCTGCTCGACCTGCTGAATTTCTACTGCAGACTGTTTGTAACCTCACGTTCGAGTCTCGTGTGTCTCCAGGGTGTGTTGGTGCTTGCTGTTCATACTTTTCCACGCTGACAATGATTATCTAATCAACTTTTCCACCAGATGGATTGGTGATCAACGTATGGTCACAGACACTGCTTAAATAACCCATTTATTTATAGTTTGGTTTCTGGTATTCATACTTTGATTTATTACATGACTCATTTCAGATCAGGAGAATCAAGGAAACTTAGCTTAAGTCTGGCAGTCAGCTCTCAACCAAACTGATCCACAGTAGCAATGTTGTAATGGTGAACCATGTTGGTGCTGCTGCCGGATAGCTCCAGGAGCCCAAGTTTCGATCCTGACCCTAAGGGTCGTCTTTGTGGAGTTTGAACTTTGACCTTGTGACCGCTCGGGTCTTCCAATTCCCTCTCACTTCTCCAAAACATGCTGGCAAATTTATAGGCCGCTGTAAATTACCCCTCTTGCAGAGGGAATGGCAAAGAGAGCCAATGAGCATGTGAGTGAGTGATAATAATGCTTAACTTTACAGGGGAATAAGTTGGGACTGATCTGTTTGGAGCCTGTAGAGACTGAATGACCCCTTTTCTATTG
Source organism: Hemitrygon akajei (assembly GCF_048418815.1). Classification (NCBI taxonomy): domain Eukaryota; kingdom Metazoa; phylum Chordata; class Chondrichthyes; order Myliobatiformes; family Dasyatidae; genus Hemitrygon; species Hemitrygon akajei. The sequence goes on along the minus strand of NC_133152.1, from coordinate 16,517,921 downwards.
TAAAAGTAAGTGACAGGGTAACTTGCTGTTTGGTTAAAGACTGTCTCTTACTTACCTCTTGTACCCAATAACGTGGGCAATGAGTGACTGGTCATGGTCATGGTCATGGTCTTCTGCTGCTGTAACCCATCCACTTCAAGGTGTGACGTCTGATTCATTCAGAGATGTTCTTCTGCACACCACATCAGTGGTCATTTGAGTTAGTGTCATCTTCCTGTCAGTTTGAACCAGTCTGGCCACTCCCATTACAAAAGTGTTTTTCCCCGCAGAACTGTCACTCACTAGATGTTTTGTCTTTTGTTGCTGCTGCTTGCTTCATCATTCTGTAAACTCTAGAGGCTGGTGTGCTTGAAACAGGAGATCATCATAGAAGCATAGAAAATAGGTGCAGGAGTAGGCCACTCGGCCCTTCGAGCCTGCACTGCCATTCAGTATGATCATGGCTGATCATCCAACTCAGAACCCTGTACCTGCTTTCTCTCCATACCCCCTGATCCCTTTAGCCACAAGGGCCATATCTAACTTCCTCTTAAATATAGCCAATGAACCGGCCTCAACTGTTTCCTGTGGCAGAGAATTCCACAGATTCACCACTCTCTGTGTGAAGAAGTTTTTCCTCATCTCGGTCCTAAAAGGCTTCCCCTTTATCCTTAATGTTTGCATGATTTTATGCATTGAGTTGCTATCGCATGATTGGCTGATTAGGTATTACCATTAATGAACAGATGCACAGGTATAGCATAACCACTTAGTGTGAACATGTAGAATGTTAGTTATCCTCGTAAAGAGTGCTGCTGACAGTATAATCCTTTCTGTACGTTATGATTACACCTTCCAGTGCACAGTTAAACGTCGATTACCAGGGAAAGAGGTGTGATTCCTTCATGTGGGGGACAAGGGATGAGTGACTTAGAACAGACATATAAATTTTTATTTCAGTATGCTATTCCAGTTGTTTAAGGCATAAAACCAGAAAGAAGCAAAATTGATGGAAACTACAGTAACGGAATGGATGATGGCAGGAGACAAAGGTAACATTAAGCTTGATTATACGTAATGATAGTAACTGCTACTGGTGGGAAAGACAATGCCTAAATCGCTCATATTCAGTGAATCATTTCTAAATGTTGAATATTTATTGAGGACAACATAGAAATTCATTCCATGATTTCCATGGATTTTTCAGAAACTTAAAAGAGCAGCAATTATGAGGTCAGTGATTTGGTCACCTCAGTTAAAGGCAAGGCCTCTTACAGTAACAAGAATGAAGTACAGCAGTTGTGAACCAGCCCCACAAACCAAAACATTTTTCTCCCTCTTTTGAATGACAAGATCTGGCTCTTTCTCCTCCCCACATGCAGAAAGATGAATGTCACTTTCCTGCAGTATTTAAAAGATTTTATCTGGAAATGAAGAAAAGATTCGCAATAGACGGAGTGGCCTTTAAGGGCACAGTTCCAAATCTATACACACAAGGACACATTCCTCTCAGTGCATGCTGAGGAAGCATGTCCAAAGACACCTAGCTGTGTTTACACTGTATCCGGCAGTACCCTCAACACATCAGCTATCACCTAGTGTGGAACACAAACATCTTGAAGCGGAAGTGAACAGATGGCAGCTTTCGAGTTGCAGGTTTTGCTGAGGTCCCTGATTACAAATCTCAGAGAAGGTCCAGTATCCATCAAAACAAAAGCTTTATTTGCTTAAACCTTATTTTCTCTTTGTGGGTGGGAATGGGCATGCAGTGGGGGAGGGCGAAAGGGGCTACTTTGAAAGCAAGAGGTAACGGAAAAATTTAAGATCTAACTTCTTCTTGCGACGGTTAATAATTGCATTATTTGAAAGAAATCATTGATTCCTCTGAACCAGTAATTTATTTATTTATTGAGATACAACGCAGAACAGATTGAGGCCCTTTAAGCCTCACAGCCCAACCATCCCCTGATTTAATCCCAGCCTAATCACAGGGCAATTTACAATGACCAATTAGCCTACCAACAAGCACATCTTTGGACTGTGGGAGGAAACCGGAGAAAACACATGCGGTCACAGGAAGAACGTACAAACTCCTTACAGGCAGCGTCGGGAATTGAACCCATGTCATCTGTACTGTAAAGTGTTGTGCTATCTGCAGCACTACCAGGCCAGCAATCTGTTTTATGAAAAGAAAATTGAAGGGAGCTAACAAACACATCAAACAGCCTGGATCTGTCAGTTGTAGGACTTACCTATGTATACCAAGGGCAAGTAACTAGATTATCAGCAGTTATACTGAATTTCTGGCTAGAGACTTTTATGAATGTCAATTCTTTAAAAAATCCTGATTCTACAGTGAAATATCTTTACTTGAGAATAAGAGAGGACAAGTTCAAGTGTAATTATATGAATACTCGTGAATAGAGCCAAACAGAGCAGGGTTCCTCCTGGGTCAAGGTGTAAAACACAGTCATACCCAGCACAAGGCACACATAATTTCAATAGCAGAAACATACAATCACCACAAAAAAAAATAATATAGCCCAAGTCTCTGAGTGTCATGTCCTGCAGATTGTTGGTGCATGGAATTTTGTCGGCAAGAACAAGCACACAGCTGTCCGATGATCGCATGCTGGTGAAGTCTGCGGACGAGCGTAATCAAACTCATCTTCCACCAACTGAACACTAGAGGGCAGCACCAACAGGAGGGGGAGAGCCCCAGCCCAGCACCGCCTCTCCTGGGTGACTACAACAGGAGACCCTGCAGCACGAGGGCCTAGTCCACGCTGTCGATCTACCTGTGAACTGGACTTGCAGCATTCCACATTAACAACGGCCAACAGGGTCTTGCAGTCACAAGGAAAATGTCCAGACGTCCAATCACTCGCTCTGTTTGTTAGACCGACTCCGATCGTGCTGCACGGCCTCCACCAGGTCCGGCTCGTCTGCTACTGAGCATTTCGCTAATGGGTAAGACCAGCAGTACGCAGCAGTGTCTTGCATTCATATAAAAGACGCAAAGGGTGAACGGTTAGGTTGGACACGGAGTTACCACTGCATCCGAGCGTACCACTATCATAGCAGAACATGACTGTAGCAGCTGGCAGATAATGAATCAGAGTCATAGAGCTCGATAGTGCAGAAACAGGCCACTTGCCCACTACTGATGCCTATAACTTCTCAGCTTATTCTTCGAGTCTTTCTTTAACAACGCAATAACTTTCACTATCCTCCATCCTTCCGAGCTCACCCACGGTTAAGGAATTTTAAGTACCTCTGACGGGCCCCTCTAATTTTGGCACCAGCCTCTCACAAGTTCCAAGTCAACACCTTGTCAGGCTCCGGTGATTTATCCACACTAAGTTGCTTCAAGACAGCAATCACTTTCTCTTCTGTAATCCATATACAATCCATGATCTCATTACTGTGGGTCAGAAATAACATCTCCTTCTTGCTGACAATCAACATTGGCATCCCTCAAGTATGCGTACTTAGCCCACTGCTCTATTCTACACCCACAATTGTGTGGTTTGGCACAGCTCAAACAGCATCTATAAATCTGCCGATGACACGACTGTTGTTGGCAGAATTTCAAAGGTGAGGAGGAGGCGTACAGGAGTGAGGCAGATCTTCAGGTTGAGTGATGTCACAAAAACAACCAAAAGCATCAGTAAGACCAAGGAATTGATTATGGACCTCAGGAAAGGTTTTTTTCTACACACACCAGGCCTCTCTGAGGGATCTGCAGTGGAAAGGGTGAACAGTTTTAAGTTTCTGGGTGACAGTATCTGTGAAGATCTATCCTGGGCCCAACATATTAATACAATTTCAAAGGAGGCATGACAGTGGCTATATTTGGAGAAGAAGAACTCTCCAAATATAGCCACTGTCAACAAAATAGAGAGAGTACAGAGGAGATTTACTAGAATGTTACCTGGGTTTCAGCACCTAAGTTACAGAGAAAGGTTGAACAAGTTAGGTTTTTATTCTTTGGAGTGGAGAAGGTTGAGAGGGGTCTTGATAGAGGTATTTAAAATTATGAGGGGGATAGATAGAGCTGACGTGGATAGGCTTTTTCCATTAAGAGTAGGGGAGATTCAAACAAGAGGTCGAGTTGAGAGTTAGGGGCAAAAGTTTAGGGGTAACATGAGGGGGAACTTCTTTACTCAGAGAGTGGTAGCTGGGTGGAACGAGCTTCCAGTAGAAGTGTTAGAGGCAGGTCCAATATTGTCATTTAAAAAAAAATTGGATAGGTATATGGACAGGAAAGGAATGGAGGGTTATGGGCTGAGTGCGGGCCAGTGGGACTAGGTGAGAGTAAGCGTTCAGCACGGACTAGAAGGGCTGAGATGGCCTGTTTCCGTGCTGTAATTGTTATATGGTTATATTTCATTAGGAGTTTGAGGATACCTCATATGTCACCAAAGATCTTGCAAATTTTGACAGATATACTCAAACTGGTTGCATCACCGTCTGGTATAAGGAACATATTTCACAACATATGCCAGTGATAGTAAAGTGATTTTGATTCTGATGATACGGTTTTGCCCCATTTATATAGACCCTGTATCCATCTCTCGAGTAAACACAGATGCAAAAAGTCCACTTAAGGTCTCCCACATCCCTTTCAGCTCCATGCATAGATGACCATATCTTCCCATTTTTCCGCACCCCTCTATGTTAAGAGCAAAGCTCCACACATTTATGACCAAAGATTCAATGAGACTTATCAGGCCACCCTTCACACACTGTGCCCGTTTGAAATCTGCTGATGACTGACCAGGTCACTCTACAGTGCCCATGTGGCTGAGAGATCTTTAAAATCCTGCCAGGTGAAATTGAAGCTTTGCATTGGATATGACACTTACGTTTTGCAATCATCAGTCCCTCCCTTGCTCCAAACTTTCTCCCACTCCTCTGAAATATTTATGTCTATTCTTTGATATAATCCTAATACTTAAGAAAATTCTGATTCTAAATTATGTTCCTGGTGGTAAATCTCAATCATAATAGTTGCAGTCTGGAACTACTAGAATTGGACGCCACTTCAGTGGGCTTTCAGATGGACATGTAGCTTCAATGGAGTTAAACATTTGCAGTGGAGTGAAATTTTAGCTGGCAATATACACACTTCAAAATGTCTACATCTCCCGTGTGGAAACCAAATAATTGAATATTAACATAAATTTTTTGTATGTAACCAAACAAATCCTTCAGACACTACAGGGCTTCCATTTATAACTTCCCTGTTTATTTACATACTGAAATGCCCTATCTTAGTGGGTCTAACTCTTAGCCACTTTAAAGGTTCTGGATACTGAACAGATATGTGAAGCATATTTCAGGTTGCCATATTGATTGTTATAGATATAGTAAAGAAACAGACAGATAAAAAGATGTGAGAAATCTTTAACGAAAGTACTTTGCTCCTCCCTTACCCCTTCTCCGTCTCCCACCCTCCATCTCCAATCTCTTAGCTTTATATTTTGAGCCTTTTAATCTACTGGATAATACTGGGATGTTATTCTGGTTACTGGGACACAACTACTTCTACCGTACAACCCTCGGGCTCTTTTAATGCAGTTGGCCACTTTTCCTCAGTTTAAGCCTATAGTTACTGGGCTTGATCATTGGGAATGGAAATACTAAAGCAAACAAGTTTTGGGATGTATTATCAACAGATCTTCTCTGATCAACAGACCCTTTCTCAAGATGCCATTGGCAATATACAGTGACGTTTTTCCAGCAGCTTACAAAACTACTAGATAGTCTACTAGCTATGTTTCTTCTGAACCATGATCACTGCAATCCACAGCCTGTAATTTCTCTTTAAGAAATGTCCTTTTGAACCGTGTAAGTGATCTGGCGGTTTTACGATTTCCTGAAGGATTGGGCAAATTTGAGTCTTGTTTGCAGCCTAGGGAGCCATGAAGTGAATGTCGCCGCGGTCTACTTCACGCCAGATTAAAGTGTCGAGGCCCATGAGCAGTAAACAAACCGGTCGTCAATCCCATGTCAGCCAAGATCCACCACCTGAACCCATCCCGCCTGCTTGTTTTTGGCCTGTCTCCCTCTCCTCTTGCTGCTACCATTGGGTGGAAGGCACAGAATCCACACTGCCAAGTTCGGCCTTCAGGCTCCAGGTTTCACTCACCTCAGCGTTGACAGACTCTGCAGCCGTGGACTCACTTTCAGGGATTCTGCCGCTCATCTTTTCAGTATTATTTGTTTTTCATTCAATTATTTGCATAATCTGTCCTCTTTTGCATGTTGGATGTTTGTTCGTCTTTGTTACATATGGCTATTGCGCTTCTTTGCTTTCCTCTGTGTGACGGTCAGAAAATAAATCTCAAGCTTGTTTGTGGCATAAATACCTTGATAATAAATTTACTTGGAATTGTTGATGTCAACAGACGCATCGGTCTGTGAAAGAACTCCTTTATTTATGAAGATATTGTACTAAGTTAGTGTTCAGGATATCTTTCACTCTTCAGAGGAGACACTGACCTCTAGAATGCATTGTTGACGTATTAGGATTTGCTCCAAACTTTTTGGAGGGAGTGGGACAAGTTCCTGAGGTTGATATTAGTGCACGGATAAATGGGATTTTGAACTGTGCCTCATGGGGGCCTGGAATGACTACTAATTGATTTCAAGGGTCCAGGAGCAATTCCCCTGAGTTCCTATTTCCCCCTGAATGGTGGAAGCTTTTTGGCTGTTGATGGGGATTGTGGGGGAGCGGTGGGAAGCACTGAGACTCACAATGCTCAGATGGAGCACAAGCGTAGAGGGCGTTTCATATATTTATATGTTCTTAAATAAAGGGCATGGGAATAGCAAAATGGAGGTGCTCAGAGGTAAATGGGAAAATTGAGGTTAAAGGAGGTTGGAATAAACTAGCATGGTTAAAGTTAATGAAGTGAGAGCAGAGATCAGAGGCTTGCAGAGTACCTAGGAAACAAACACAATCCTGAACTTTGCATGGAGCTTTACATACTCTGCACTCTGTCAGCAGGAGGTAGGTTATCGGGGCAGAGATTTCAAAATGTGACTACCACCATCCTTTTTCCATTGTGTTTATATATTTGCGGCACTTGTATTTTTCAGTCTTTACTCAACTTGTTGGCTTGCAGCTCTCCCCACAGCTGCAGTCTAGAGTCCCAGCATCTTCTGTTTTTTATGTTTCAATCTTCGGAAAATTTTTCTATTAGTAGTTTGCTTTTAACTCTTCCTTTCTCACTTTAAAACAGGCATCAAATCAGGTTAATATGGCTGTAAATTACAATTCCTTGTACATAAACCTTCAGAAAACCTTAATTCGCCTCTGTCCTACATTTATTCTCAAGTTATTGCCACTTTGATATAAACTCTTTGAATTCCTAGTTGGACTTCTGACTGTAAAACACACCTGGGTATTCATTACTCTGCATGCCAACCATCTAAACCTCCCAAATAAACTTTAGTTGAGAACTCATCCCCAAGATTCTATTAGTTTATCACAAACCACTTGGTTGCATAATTAATTTAGCTCTCAAGTATGTACTATACTAAATATAATTAGAGTATCAATAATGATTTAGTAGCAAATTGCTGTACTATATAAAAGAAAAGAAAGCCAATATTAATAATGGCAAAGTTTATAGGGCTGCAAAGCTTCCTAAATTACAGTACTGTGCAAAAGTCTTAGGCAAGTATATGTAGCTCAGGTGCCTGAGACTTTTGCACAGTTCTGTAGTAATTTTATGTACTGCACTGTACTGTTGCCACAAAGAAAAACAAATTTCATGGCATATGTGAGTGATGATAAACCTGATTCTGATATGGGGCTCTATTGTGGACTGAGAGTGGGAAGAGGGCAGGGAGCAGGGAATCGTGGTTGGGAAAGGGTGAAGGGAGAGAGGAGGGAGTGGGAAGCACCAGAGAGACATTCTGTAATGATCAATAAACCAATTGTTTGGAATCAAATGGCCTTGCCTGGTGTCTCAGGACTGGGTGTCTCTCTGCACCTGCAACCACTCCCCGCCCCTGGCACTCCGACTCTGCCATCTGTGCCACACCCCTCCCATGGCACTCTACTCTTGCCATTCCCAACATCCTTTGTTCCCACCAGATTTACAAACTTGCTCTCTGCTCTACGTTGAGAAATGCAGTACTGTGCAAAGGTCTTAGGTACATATACTGTATATAGGTAGGGTGCCTTTTGCACAGTACTGTATTTCTCAGTAATATTTTTGAAATTCAACGTGAGTATTGGGAGGTGCTGACACAAACTTGGTCAAAGGGGTAGTATTTAACGGAGATCCAAAGAGGAGAGAAAGGTGAAGAAGGAATCCTAGAGGTGGGACGCAACTGATTGTCATTGGCAGAACAAAAGAAGGGAGAGTACAGGTGACAGAACGAGGTGGAAGGAACATAGATCTACAGAGATTCCAGTGGGTTGCAAGGTTAGAGGAGATGAGAGTGATAGGGTGTTGCTCTGTGCTGGATGATGTTAAGCTTCTTGCGTGTTGCTGGAGCTGTTTCTGGCTTTCTCTTGTTGCTAATCTATTGAGGTGACTGGTCTGGTTGAGTAATTGCTAATCATGAGCCCCTAAGATGTTAAGGTAGAGTATTTGACTGAGAATAAATATTGATCAGGACTACAGGAAATCTGCCTTAATCATCTCCAAACTTGTGACATTGGATCTCTCACACCAGCAGAAGACACATATTTTCCCAGTCTAATGCAGAGTACCCTTCAGAACCACCCTGGAGTTAGCATAAGTTTGGAGTGGGACATGATCAGAGGGCATTCTGAGTTGACCAAAGGGAAGGATGCATCTGAATCATTGCTGACTTACCCAAATCTATCGCGAAGAATGATCACATGGTGAAGTGTCAGTCAATGCCTGATACAGGTAGTCCCCGAGTTACGAACGTCCGACTTGCGGACAACTCGTACTTACGAACCGAGGAAGGAGAACGCCGTCTGCCATTTTAAGTCGGATTGCAATGCCATCCGCCATTTTAAGTCATTGCCGTTGACACTGTGTTGAATGTGTAACTTTGTATTTGGATTAAATTTTACTTAGCAAGGTTCACCCTGACCCCACCAACCCCAACCCCCGTTCTGGTCGGCTGGTGGCGCAGTGAGATCAGCGCCGGGCTCGAGAACGGAGGTTCCCGAGTTCGATCCAGTGACAGGCCGCTCCCATGCCAGATTGATGTCAATCCAATGACTCCCATACTATCCATGCCGGGTTGAGGTCGAGCTCGCAACTCGACCTTGTGAAATAAAAACACTGCCACCTCCAGTTTAAATTCCCACGCGGAATATTGTGGAGGATCAAATCCCCACACCCAGCACAGCCCCCACTAGTCCCATTTAACCTGTCTCAGTGCGGTGGGCTTTAGGACCCGGGGAATTCAGTGCGGTGGTCCTTAGGACCCAGCGGACCTTGGGCGCCGGCGGAGGTCGGGACCTGCTGCCTGCAGTGTTTCTGTTCCATTGACGGGAAGCGATCGCGATTGAAAATAAAGTGAAAATAATAAAGCGTTTGGAAAGAGGTGAAACGTCATTGGAAAAACGTTAGGCTACAGTCGGTCAACGATCGGAACAATTTTAAAGGATAAAGGATAAAGTGAGATAATAGAGCATGTGAAAGGCCCTGCCCCGATAAAACCTACAATTATTACTAAGCAACGCAGTGGTTTAATTATTGGAATACATACATTTCTTAAGTGTTTTATATGCATAGAAAGGTAAAATATATACTAAGACAAACATTTGACTAACTGATGCTAAATAATACCGGATGTACTTGTTCTGACTTCCGTACAAATCCGACTTAAAGACGGACTCAGGAACGGAACTCATTCGTAACCCGGGGACTGCCTACTTCCATGGCACAGTATACAATAACAACCCTTTAGGAATATTGCATCTGTTCCTCCAGCCATTGTGTGTCATCCACCCTTTCTGTCCCTTCACTCTCCTCATGATTGTCATGACTTTACCCAGAATCATTGAAGGCTAAGGAAATTCAGCTTATCCCTGATGACTTTTACAATTTCATTTTAGGTTTTCCACAGAAAACATCTGATTCATATGTATCACAGCTTGATATGTCAGCTTCTCTGTAGAAGTCACAAGAAAGTGCACGGAATGGTGAATGCAGCCCAGTCTCTCGCACAAACCGACCATTGACTCCACCTACACTTCTTGCTGCCTTGGGAAAGCAATCAACATCGTCAGAGATCCCCGCCCACCACAGCCATTCTCTCTCCTCCCTTCTCCTGTGGAGCAGAAGACACAAAGTCCTGAGAGGTTGAACCACCAGACTCAGGGACAACTGCAAACAGATATCTGAGCAGCTCTCGTGTACCGTTGATCACCCAATCCACTTCATTGCGGCTCATGCACTCTATTTGTCTACCTGCACTGCACTTTTTCTGTAACTACAACCCCCTATTCTGTATTTATCATCTTGACCCAATTATGTGTGGTATCATCTGTCAGGACGAGCACACAAAGCAAAAGCTTTTCACTGCGTTTCAGTATATGCATGTGTTAAATTTTGTAAAAGTAGTAAATGAAGGTCTGCACAAGTCCAAGTGACATTTGAACTCTTTGTGAGCTCACAGCATGTAAAGTGTCCATACAAGTTAAACACTGCAGGCTTGGTAAATGGAGGCTGGATTCTTACACTATGGGTTTGTTAAATGGTTGCTAACAGCTGCTGGCTTCCTTCTTGGCCTCAAGGCACTCGTGGCATGAGAGCAAAAGTCTGAATGCTTGTCTCTCAATGCTTGTGGAGCTCCTAAAGAAGTCATGTTGAGTTAGCGGCATGGGAACTAAAGATCGAATCGTTTGTCTGTCTCTGTGTGTCTCGCTGTGCCTGTGGATTGGACCCGTGTTTATTGAGGGACCTTTTGCACGGTTCTTGGGACTTCACCCAGACTGAGGATTCGTGCCTAGGACGGACCCAGGGTGATTTCACGAGTCGGAATTCGGATTCCCCCCGATAACAGCGACAATCAAGCCCCCCGACGACAGCAACAATCAAATGGAGACTACGAATGGTGAGCCCCAAAATCTTCGTGACTTGCCACGCAGTATTTTATGTGGGTTATTTGCACAAATAACCCACATAAAATACTGCGTGGCAAGTCACGAGCTTTATTTGTGGGTTATAGGCGTGTGCCCTAGTGGGCAAGGCATCAGACTAGTAACCTGAAGGTCACTGGTTTCGAGCCTCAGCTGAGGCAGCGTGTTTGTGTCCTTGAGCAAGGCACTTAACAACACATTGCTCTGCGACGACACCAGTGCCAAGCTGCATGGCTCCTAGTGCCCTTCCCTTGGACAACATCGGTGGCGTGGAGAGGGGAAGGCCTGCAGCTTGGGCAACTGCCGGTCTCCCATACAATCCTGCCCAGGCCTGCGCCCTGGAAACTCCAGGTGCAGATCCATGGTCTCTCGAGACCGACGGATGCCACCACCTTGTGCTTTCTATTTTATGATAATAAATTAGACCTAACTTATTTTGTTGTGCTTGTGTGCTTATTATCACGTTTCCTGGACACTCAAATTGGTTTTGGATCTTTAAGGTCTGATCAAGCCAGCCCATTACAATGTGATAATAATAAACCAGCCAATACCAGCTGCCTAGAGCCAATGTCTCTGACACTCTCTGACACTCCTCACCTCTCTCTCAAGACTTTGTTATATCCTACCTCCATGACCTGAAGAAAAAAAGATTAGAAGCTTTGGGAAGGGGAACGTGGACTCTATGCTCAGCACACAAGGGTTAAATAGTCAGATAGAGAATAAAGTTCAAAGCCATTTTCCACTCCTTCGCCTTCTATGAGGTAAGCTCAAAGACAGTGATTGAAATGAAGACCAATGTATGGAAGGCAGTCACTTCGAATTGCCCTAACAACATTGGTAGATTTCAGATTGTAAAGTGACGTGGTTTACACGTTTGACGGCAATGGCCCACAGAGAACCGTCAACCCAGGGAAAAATGAGGTGAATGACAAGGCCTATTACCATATTTACACCTCGACAGGCAAACAATAAAACCTTTACCCACAGAAGTGATTTAATGCAGAAAATTATTTCCCAGTAGATTCATACATCAGTCCATAAAATTTATAAACATTTCAGCACCAGTTGGTGGCAGGGAGTTGGAACGCGAGTGAACTGTTAATTTGAGAAATACGTTGCAGCTGAGGTTAGTCTAAAATACAGAAGGAAGGAGAGAGAGAGAGACAGTGCAACAGGAAATGAGGTGGCCACATTGATGTCTCATTGCTTCCTGTTGTGTGCAATGAACACTCAAAGATTTTTGTCTTAAAGAATAAATGAAGCCCATTTAGCTTGAATGCCAACTTCCTCCCAGTTGTCTGTTGACCTTCACATCTGCCACTGTGTCTATGTCAGTCTGACAGATCTGTCAACATTGGACAAATCTGAACATTGATATTTTCATTAGTGACGCAGCTTTGGCTCATGCCAGCTGCAAAGGTCTGGTTCAAAGCAGCAAAAGGCATGTCCATCAACTCAGAAACAGTCTGCACTGCTGAAATGTTTCCTTCTGTTGCCTTTTCAGCATTTCCGCATTGTTACCTACCCTTCCACTTGCTTGACAACAGGGGACGCATGGAGGAGCTCCTAGAGGCCCATGCACCAAGCTGAAGGCTAAGGAACATCACCTGAAAGTAGGACTGAATGTAAAATGGCATGCAAAGTAAAATCACTTTAACTTGGACATTGGAAACTGATCAGGTAGAGTCTAGGAAGAAGGAGGGCAAGACTTTAATCCAAATTGGACAAACTCGAGGTTGAGCAGATTTTGTAATCGAAGGACAGAGCCAAGTACATGAGAGTAAAACAAAAGATCATCAATTAAATATATGAAGGGGCCAGACTTATCTGTGGATGGTGCCCAACTTACTGAACATGTCTTGCTTAATAATTTGGTCGGATTGTCTTTATTTGCCTTATTGTTATCACATACTGAGTTCAGTCTCAGTGTTGATATTTCAACATTGATCTGGACAGACTCTCAATTTGCAGTCAAATGCTATCTGCTTACACCCTCTGTGAAGTGTTTTGAGACAGGTTCTGTATAAACACAAGCTGGTGTTCTATTTTTCCGTCAATAAAGACCATGGATAAAAGCTCTCCCATCCATTAAGCTGCACGACACTGCCCCTTGAGATCAGAATGTTGAAGTAAAGGGCCTTTAAAGTCCACACTGTTTTCCTTTTTACTTGTTGAGGGTTTCCAATAGTTAATGCTTTTATTTTCGTACCAGCCAGGTGAATTCTCGCTAAATCTGACCAAGAGTATAGGGTTGCATTCTATGTCACTCCACCTGATATTTTACTGGCGACAGGTATATTGTTAATGGTGCCAGTCACTGGGATACTCAACGTACACTGCACTAACACTGGAATACATCGCAAGGCAGCTCCAGCAGTGATTCACAGCTGCTCTTACATGTTCTGGAGTACCCAGTCTATGCTCGCACTAGCCACATATTCCATGGAGGATGTAACCAACAAAAAAATGTTGTTATGTTTGGCTCGGAGATCATGCCACTGGTATTAAACATGTGTGGCTAGTTATGGCGGTTAACTCTAGGCACAGAAACCTCCCTTGTCACCCCTGCTGACCTGTCTGCTGCTGGTGTTATTCTTTAAGGGCTGGTGATTTTAACATTGCAATGATGTTACATTGCTTCTGGATTGCACCGGTTTGCAATTCACCACACATACTGAGGTGGAAACCATGCTAACATAGCCTTTATTTTATTTCAGCCAATTTTCAGTGTTTTTAGGGGACCAGATTTGTCACTAATTCTTTATGGAGTCGTATTTTACAGCATCAAAAGAGACACAATCCCACTTCTGGGTTTGTTAATTAGCCTAAAGCAGGGGATTCACAATGCTTTTCTATGCCATGCACCAATACCGTTAGGCAAAGGGCTCGTGGACCTCAGGGTTGCAAGTCCCTAACCCAGAGGGGGCTTTGTATCTAGGCTCCAATGGAAAAAAGGTTATCAAAACTGGAGGCACACGCTAATGCGGGAATAATTTTCTAGATATTAAGAGGGAGTGATGGCTTACTTTGTGATTGGCAGTGTGGTTCAGAACCTGGGTTAGAGTTCAACAATTAGAGCCAAGCATCGCAGAGTTGGAATCAAGAAGCACTTCAATATGAAGATGCTGGTAGAACTTTTAACACTCTCCCTATGTGACAAACAATGCAGATTTATCAAGAGATCTGGGGCAAAGATAAGAATATTGAATTCTGTCACAGAACGGACATGATCTCATTGAAAGAGGGAGCAATCTAAGTTACAAAGTAAAACTGAAAATGTTGGAAGTATTCAGCCTTTGAAAGAAGTTGTTTCCTGGATAGAATCAGAAGACACTGTGAACACTCAACAGTCTGACAGCATCTGTGGGGAAAAAAAGAATGTTTTGGGTTGATGGCATTTCATCAGAACTTTAAGGGGCAAAATGCTTTTCTCTGTTCTCAAATCTCAGGGATGGTAATTGAACTCAATCTTCACTTAACAGACAGGAGTATAATTTATCACTTCACAACATCAATCATGCAAAGGATCTGCTCAATTGTTAAGGTTGTATGCTTGACAAATATGTTATATTAAATATGCCTTGTCACATTCTTGTCAGTTTGTTTTGTACATACTAGCTGCAAAATTATTTTCTTGCTACTTACAAGCCTGCAAAGTCGCCTTCTTCTGAACTGTATGGTTTATACTTGCAGTAGCTGTATCACTATGAAAGGCTATAGATCTTTGTGCATTTGTGACCGCAGGGAGCTAAGCTAAAGGATCAAGACCTGGATGTAGTACAGTTATGCGTGTCACTCCCTGAGCCCAATAACACTGGGACCACAAATTTTTTCAGAAGTGTTGCTTCCTCAGAGTGTTTATTGTTTATGATAGACCACATGACACTGAACACAAATCCAATTTCAGACTGCTTGCATTGCGTAGGAATTTGGAGAAAGAAGAAATTAACTTCCAGTGAGTGTAATTACATAACTGTGCTGATGCTTTGCAATAGTTCAACTAAACTAAAAATGATTGTTGATGATTTTCATTTTTACTCAAGGCCTGAAGCTTCTCTCTTAAGTGCCTATCAATAATCAGCCGGCATTGATAGATTCCACTTGCTCTGATACCATTTCTCCATGACCACAATGTCTTGGTAAAACCTTTCACTATCTTTGTCACTGACAGCACCAAGATTTGCAGGGTAGAGGTCTAATAGGAATGCAGAAAATGAATCTTTAGTGACCTGTTGCACTTCATGTTTTTATAAGTTTGAAACATGCTATCTACCAGTTGCACGTAGTTTGTTGCTCTGTGGTTGCCAAGAAAAATTTCAACAACATCCTTGAATACCTTCCATGTGATTTTCTCCAGTCCTGCTAGAAGTTCTTTGAATTGTATGTCATTGATGACCTGTTTGATTTGTGGACAAACAAAAATGCCTTCCTTAATCTTGGCGTCAGTTATTCTGGGAAATATCTGTCTCAAATATCAAAATCCTTCATGGAAAATTATAGCCTTTCTAAAACCTGCCCTGTCATGCAGCATCTGCCCCACCCAAGCATGCCCAGACATGCCTGGACAAGATGGAAAACTTTTCAGCTTACATCGTGAGCAACATCTTAACTGACTTGAACTATGAATTGAAATTACAAATAAAGGTGATTTCAAAAAAATGCTGCATGATGGGGAAAATTCATGGTGATTTTCATGCTCAGCAGCCCACAATCCATAAAATAGTATATTCAGAAAGCCAGATCTCTTTTGTCCTGTAATTATATAGCTTTTTAAAGAAAAAGAAAATGAAGTTTATGTATATTGCACTTTTCCTGACTTCAGATTTTCCTGTGGCAGGTACAACTGGATCAATTCCTTCTGAATGGTACTCACAGTAATGTGCAACAGCTAGTTTTGCATTGTAAATTAGTTTGATAATCAGATTCAGTGAAGTTGACTAAGGTGTAAACATTGACCAGCCCAAGGGGACCAGCTTCCCAGCTCCTCCTTGTCACACATATGCACGGTGGTATGTGCACTTTAGAAAACAGATAAGGGAGATGATTTTAAATCTCACCTGAATGTTGGCACCTTTGATGAGGTGGCACTCCCTCATTAATGCCCTTCCCTTGGACAACATCGGTGGCGTGGAGAGGGGAGACTTGCAGCTTGGGCAACTGCCGGTCTTCCATAAAAAAAAATCTTGCCCAGGCTTGCGCCCTGAAAACTTTCCAAGGTGCAAATCCATGGTCTATCGAGACTAACGGAGGCCTACACTACACGACACTCCCTCAGGATTGCATTGGAACGGAAGCTGAGCTTCTTGCACTTCTATGCACTTTAAACTCACAACCAAGGGACTCAGGGGCAAATTTTCCACAAACTGAATCAAGGATTAGCTTTGATTAGCTTGAATAAGCACCAAGGTAATGTTCATGATCTAGGCACAAATGCATAGGAACACTTTTATTGAAAAAAACGCTCTTGACCACTGGGTAAGTCCCAGCCATCTCAATGTGGAATGTGACACGCATAACCAATCAATCCATCCCACATGGGCATGGACCCACCATGCCTTATCTCTTGTGTTTCTCTTCACCATGCTTGGTGTCTTAATTTGAATCACATCCTCAAATTTTATATATATGATAATTGTTACCATTGTTAATCCCACAAAACCATCCTACGTCCATCATACCAACCCAGCTACCTTCCCGTCAACAAAAATAACTGCAAATGAAAAGAAAGGAATAATTCAATGGACTTAATGGGACTAGATTTTGTTTTGTACAATTCATTTCAAGAAGACAATATTCCAGGAAACAGCACAAAGTGCAAATAATTGCAATCTAATGCACACAACACTGTCTTTTTACGTCTGGGGCTTCATAAACTTAGAAAGATCTTTGAGAATATAAATCAAGGGAATTGGCAGAGTCTGAAACACATTGGACACGTCCGAGACAACAAGGGTCCAAGTATGTTTGCAAGCAGTGAAGAAGATGCCAAAGTTCAGGGGCAGAAGACTGGTGAAAGGAAACAGGAGGAAAATGCTATTTTAATCCATGCTTGCCTGAAAATAGTATTTGGCTCTGGTAGTCTTCTAAAGACAATAGGAACTATTCCTGCTATCAACATGATCTTGGATAATTTCAGCAGAATTAATAAACAGCCCACAAATGGAAGATAAACTTTATTAAAGCTTAAAAACTAGACATTCATCACAGGTCAACAAGAAACTGAGTCCCACTTCAATGATAACAAATAGACACAGATGGAATATTAATTTCTTTACTCCTGAAGTTATTATTTCTAAAACTATTTTTTCCCATTGGAATACACGACAGTAAAGCTGAAAACACAGGAGATTCTGCAGATGCTGGAAACCCTGAGCGATTCACACGAAATACTGAAAGAACTCAGCATGTCAGCTAACACCTACGGAGACTAATAAACAATCAATATTTTGGGCCAAGTCTCAGTTATAGTGCTGATAAAGGGTCTCGGCCCGAAATATCAACTGCTTATTCCTTTCCACTGATGCTGCCTGCCTTGCTGAGTTCCTCCTGCATCTTGTGACAGCAAAACTATCTCATCTTTATTGTTTTTTTAGCTGTGAATGACTGAGCCCCCAGTGGGATTCAACAGGATAAGTATATCTCACTTAAATGACAGTGGGCACCAAATGGTCAGATGACATTTAATAGCCTAATTTTTGACTTCTTCCACCCTTCTGAGACAACTGACTCCAAAAAGGCATGATACTGTAACAGATTTATAGAGTCACGGAAACAGGCCTTTCAGCCCACTGAGTCAGGGCTATTAACACCGATCTTCACTAGTCCTACATTCATCCCATTTTTTAATTCCCTCCACGTTCTGATCTCCTTCCTATAGATTCTACCATACAGTAGGTCATCTCCAGTGGCCAATTAAAAAAAAGATCTTTGCGATGTGGGGGGAAACCTGAGCACCCAGAGTCAGCCTATGCAGTCACAGGGAGAACTTGCAAATGCCACGCAGACAATACCTGAAGTCAGGCCTGAAACCAGCATCTGGTGTTTGTGGTAAATTCATCGAAAAATTCCATAAGATTCATTAGACACAACATTCCATGCACAAAGCCATGTTGACTATACCTAATTAGTCCCTGAATATCCAAACACTTATATATCCAGTCCCATAGAATACCTTCTAATAACTTTCCCACTACAGGTGTCAGGCTTACTGGCTGGTAATTTCCTAACTTGTTCCTAGAGCCTCTCTTGAATGATGGAACAACATGAGCTGTCCTCTAATCCTCCAGCACCTCACATGTGTCAAATTTGCGGCTCCTGTAGTCTCTACACTAGCCTCCCACGGGGTCCAAGGGAACACCTTGTTAGGCCCTGGGATTTATCCATCCTAATTTGCCTCAAGATAGCAAACACCTGCTCCTCTGTAATCTGTATTGGGTCCATGATCTCACTGCTGCATCGCCTCACTTCTGTAGACTCTGTGTCCATCTCTCGAGTAAATACAAATACAAAACATCCATTTAAGATCTCCCCCCCCCCATCTCTTTTTGCTCCATACATAGATTACCACACTGATCTTCCAGAGATCTAACTTTGTCCCTTACTATCATTTTTCTCTTAATATGTTTGTAGAAGCCCATAGGATTCTCTGTCACTTTGCCTGCTATGCAAACTCACGTCTTCTTTTAGCCCTCCAGATTTCCTTCTTAAGTGTTCTTTTGCATTTCCTATACTCCTTAAGTACCTCATCTGTTCCTGCCTGCCTAATCCTGCTAAGCACCTCCTTTTATTTTTTTAACCAGGGTCTCAATATCTCTTGAAAACCAAGATTCCCTAAACCTGTTATCGTTGTCTTTTATTCTGGCAGGAACACACAAACACTGTACTCTCAAAATTTCACCTTTGAATCCCTCCCATTTACCAAGTATACCATGGCCAGAAAACAACTGATTCCCAAACCCCACTTGACCGATCCATTCAGAAACCATCAAACAATTGGTCCTTCTCTAACTTAGAATCTCAACCCAAAGACCAGACCTATCCTTTTCCATAATTACCGTGAATCTAATGGCATATGATCACCAGATGCAAAGTGTTTTCCTACACAAACTTTTGTCACCTCCTGTCTCATTCCCTAATAGTAGATCTAACATCACACTCTCTCTAGTTTGGACTTCTATGTATTGATTAAGGAAATGTTCCTGGACACGTTTGACAAACTCTTTCCCATCCAGCCCTTTCACAGTATGGGAGTCTCAGTCAATATGTGGAAAGTTAAAATCATCTACTTTGTACTATCACTACCTTATGTTTCTTGCAACAGTCTGCGATCTCACTACAAATTTGCTCCTCTAAATCCCATGGACTGTTGGGAGGTCTATAATATAATCCCATTAATATGCTCATACCTTTCTTATTCCTTATTTTTACCCATAAAGCCTCACAGGATGAGTTATCCAGTCTGTTCTGACTGAGCACTGCTGTGACAATTTCCCTGACTAGTAATACCACCTCTACCCCTTTCATCCCTCCCTCTCTATCACGTCTAAAGCAATGGAACTCCAGAACATTAAGCTGCTAGTCCTGCCCCTCTCCTGCAATCAAGTCTCACTAATAGGGGAGGGAGTAAATGGTTGGTGGTGATTGCCATGGAAGACAGCCTCTGGGTTAAAGGGAGTGGGTTAGTCATGGGATTTACAAACTTGAGAGCTGGTTCCAGGCATGTGGGAAAGGTTTGATGTGCTTTACTGTTTGTGTGGGTGGTATAATTGGAGGGGGCACATTGAGACCCTGGTCAGAACATAACATAAGAACATAAGAGATAGGTGCAGGAGTAGGCCAATTGGCCCCTCAAGCCTGCTCCGCCATTCAACAAGATCATGGCTGACCCAATCTTAACTCTAGTTTTCACCGAATCCCACAAGGCAACAGTGCCAACCAACAGGGCACCATGCCGCCCATTTTATTTTATTATTCATCCCGCCCAAACCCATGTGTTCACCCGGGGGGAAAAAACCGAGTTGCCAATTGAGGAGAAAAAATCTGGAAAATTCCTCTCCGACCCATCCAGGCTATCGAAAACTGGTCCAGGAGATCACATGGCTGATCTAAACCTAGCCTCATGTCCACTTACCTGCTCGCTCACCGTATCCCCTAATGCCATTTTTATCCAGGAAAATGTCTATCTCTGTTTTGAATTTATTGAGTGTAGTAGCTTCCACAGCTCTCTGGGGCAGTAAATTCCACAGCCCCACTACCCTCTGAGTGAGAAACAAGGAGGGAGCCAAAGTTACAATCAAATTAGCGAGGTGAAGGCACATTTAAGGGACCCAACGGAGAGCCAACACCAAAGGGATGTTTTTATTTTAACATAGACCTGCCCGATGCCACACTCAACAGCCAGTGGTACTCAGGTGACTCTCTTCAATTTACAGTGCAGCAGATCCTGTTTGTGTATGAGTGAAGTGACTTTAAAACATGTTTTGCCCATCATTTAGGCATTCCTGTCCATGATCCAGTGCCTCCTTGAAGTGGGACATATCAGAGGTCTCGCAGGAACATTGCAGTCTCTTCAATCTAATAAAAAGACTTTAATCTCAAAACCAGATTATCTATGGCACATGGGAGCCTGCCCAGGCGAAGGCACGGAGAAGTTTTCACACAGTCGCAGATGTTGGTGACACGGCAGGAAAGATGATGGTGGTATTTTGGAGACTCCACTCTGGAATTGGCAGCACTGCTGATGTCAGTAAGCAAAGGGGGAGGAGCAACGAAGTGGTTGTGGAGGGTGGAAAAGATGGACAGAAGAAGGGTGAGGAGAGTGTTATCAGAGTAAACGAGGAATTACGATCTGATGGATCAAAATAGTTAAATGAACACACAGGGCTGAATTTAATAACTCACTGGGTACTGGAACCAAAAATGACTCCAGAGTTTTAGGGTGCCGATGCAACAGAATGGGAAACACAGCTACAGAGTAGTTCAGGAACCTGAAGCACTTTGAGCCAGTGAGACTCCAATCATCATTCCATCATTCCCGATCAGGAGTGATAGGCGAGATAGTTTCAGAACATTAGATGAAGGGTCAGTAAATTGTGCCAACACTGAATCACAGGGAATGGGAGAGGATGAACTTAAATGAACATTCTGGGGTGAAAGACCAGTTCAGTTGACAGGAAAATTAAACCAACCTTTTCCATCCTGTTGCCTTTCACAGATTCAAAATGCAGACGTTCAATTAGAGCCACTGTTGCCCTACATTTGGATGTGTGACAAATGATCTGTGCACTATTAGCCACCACGAACTGAACTTGACAATGATCAGACTATCAGATGATGTAATCTTGCTCGAGAAGACCAAGACATTGCAAAAAAATTTTCGCCATTCTTTTTCAAAGTAGAATGCAGATATCTTTAAATCCATCTGAAGAGGCAATCACAGCTTTGACTTAACAGCTTATTTGAGGAACAGCACTGAGAAAGATCAGATACTGGAACAATGTATTAATGAAAATCTCTGGCTCCCATAAGAGGCCACCAGGGGAGTTGCAAGGGTAAAGGTTGGAAGAGAAACTCAGAACAAACAAGATGATTAGTCTTCCCTTTAAGCTTTTGGCAATAATTATTTAATGTTAATGACTAGAAAAAATGTTGCAAAGGATTTCACTGAAGTGGTATCAGCCAAATACTGACAGAGCTAAAGAAATGGATATTAGTATTGGTGACCAAACTTCTTGTAAAGAGGTTGGTTTTAATTAGCCTTAAAGGAAAAGGAGGATGTATGGAGGTAAGAGTTAGAGAGGAATTCCAGTAATCTATGTACGACACCACCACTAATGCTTGGGTCACTGAAGCCAAGTTTATATAAAGAGCCTTTGTAACCATTTCTAAGTTACAGATGAGTATCTTTAGGGAGAGTTCAGCGAGGCCTCGATGTGAACAGCAGAGTGCTTTGTATAAATGACCAGTTACATCTGTGATTAGAGAAAACTGAAGCCTTTTTATAGACATAGTCGTAAATAGGATCAGAAAGTGATGTTGTAGGTCTAGCAGCCAATAATGTCAAGATGCTCTTAGCAAATGGCCAAGATGCTCTGGATTGTTTCATTGTCCAGTCGAGAGAGAGAGTGTGTGTGTGTGTGTGTGTGTGTGTGTGTGTGTGTGTGTGTGTGTGTGTGTGTGTGTGTGTGTGTGTGTGTGTGTGTGTGTGTGTGTGTGTGTGTGTGTGTGTGTGTGTGTGTGTGTGTGTGTGTGTGTGTGTGTGTGTGTTGTGCGCGTGCGCCATGTCTGGCTGTACTGGTGTTTCTGTGTTTTTCACACAGCCGAGCATAACGCCAGTGATCTTTCCAAGACTTAAAGGGGGCAGCAGTCAACATAAGAGCAAGTGGACATAACTGGGAACTGCAGAGTTTATCCAAAGTCTCCAGTAACTTATAACACTCAGCGGGGTTTTGCAGATACTGGGTGACAGCAGGCACAAAAGCTCTCACAGTCCTACCCCAACCAGAACCTGAGTGTGCACCTAATATGATACATCCAGCTGCAACCCTCACACTGCAGTAGGAAAGGTTGCAAATTCCCACATGACCACCAGAGAATATCATGGACAAAATGTGACCCGTAATCCACTTCTTCTCATATGATCAATACGTCTATTGTGCTCTGGCTGTGAGGGTTCTCTGCAGTGAGTATAGGGACCTTCAGTTAAATATTGAATGGACGCTTAATACCATGCCTTTCACCCTCAGGACTTTCCAAACCCAATGGATTATTGTCAAAGTGAAACTGCAGAGGAAACACAGCAGCTAATTTTCACATGGCAAGGCCAGGAAACACAAAGCAATAAAATTAATTGTTCCTTTTTGGTGGAGTGAGAAATATGGGGCCAGGATGTCAGGGCAACTCGATGAATTGCAGAGGCTGGAACAGAAAGAGAAAATGTTGGAAATGTTCAGCAGGTAAGGCAGCACCCGTGGAGAGATCAAGAATTCAGGTTGAAGACTCATCATCAGAAAGATTATTCCTTTCATCAGCCTGAAACATTGACTCTATTTTTCTCTCCGTGAGTGTTGCCTGACTACCAGGATATAGCACCCACTCTTCTTTGGAACTTTTCAACCAACATGGGACAGAAAGCAGAGCTTCAGTACAATGTCAAAAAAGAGAGACAACACTTACACTACTACAGCATTCCCTTACTTCAGAACTGGAAGACCCATCTAAGATGGATGCTCAAACCTTCACAGCAAAGCTTGAGCCCCAACTATTTTAAAACAGTGGCTGAGCCACAGACAACAGCATGGTTTAATTCAAAGTTCCACACTTAGAGAGCCATTGAAGTACAGCACAGATACAGGCCCTTCAGCCCATCGAGTCCATGCCAAAACCATTTAAGCTGCCTATTCCCATCGGCCTGTCCTCCATATCCCCACTATCCATGTACCTATCCAAACTTCTCTTAAACGTTGAAATCGAGCTGGCATGCACCACTTGTGCTGGTAGTTCATTCCACACTCTCACGGCACTCTGAGTGAAGAGCTTTCCCCTCATGTTCCTCTTAAACTTCTCACCTTTTATCCTTAACCCTTGACCTCTGGCTGTAGTCCCACCCAACTTCAGTGAAAAAAGCCAGCTTGAATTTACCCTACCCTAACATTACCCCTCATAATTTTGTATGCCTTGACTGACTTAAGATCATCAATCACACAAAAAGATGTGGGAATATAAAGATGGCACGTGCTGAGAGCAGAGAAAACAATTTAGAGGATTTGAGGAACTTTATTTTACTCCCAGTCTGTAGTTAAATCGGAGTTAAGCCTGCTTGGTTCTGGATTTGTGATCTTGGTAATAGAAATAGTTACATTTTTCCATCCTCAGATCCCTCACCAGCAATCACCCCAAACCGATCCAAATACTTCAGCCACAAATGGATGGTTCACTGACTGACTCTCAATCTCCAAAACATGCTTAGAATTCCTGCATAGCAAAGCCTGAAATTTCCCTTCAGATGGGAGAATTTGAAACTATGCCACCTTCACAAAGGAGTGAATAAGTTCTTTATTTATCTTGGGATTGCACTGTGCTATAAATTATCTTGTGGCGTTCAGAATACAGTGATTCCAGTGCAGGCCCGCCTGATGACTGACATCAAATCTCTGCAAACTCCCACTATGTCTAATTGTAATAACTAGCACTCCAGCTGTACTTTACACAAAGAAGTCTTAAAAGTGTTCTATCATTCATTCAAAAAAAAAGTCAACCGAATGCAGTAACATTTAAACTCATGGAATCCACAGTTCTTTTGGTGGGAGGTGAGAGCAGTTTCATGGGAGATTGTGTCAATCTTTATACAATGCAGGGAATAGAAGAGAAGGAAATGAAAAGATTTATTTTATTTTAGTTTTTAACTTAGAGATACGATGCAGAACAGGCCCTTCTGGCCTAATGAGCTGCACCACCCAACAACTCACCTATTTAACCCTAGCTTACGCACAGGAGAATTTACCATGACTAATTAATCTACTAACTAGTACTTCTTTGCAATGTGGGAGGAAACTCAGGCATTCACTGGAGGAACATACAAACATCTTACAGAAGACGCCAGAATTGAACTCTGAACTCCGATGCCCTAGCTGTAGTAAGTGTTGCACTTGCTGCTACGCTACCAATGCACACCATACATAAATAAGAGTGTAGAATACCGTTACACATATCACTGAATAAGAACATAAGCTTGCCCTTTAAACCTGCTCCATCATTCAATATGATCATGGATAGTCTGCCCCAGGTTCCATCTCCTCCTCTGCACCTGTTCCCCAAGGCCCTCTATTCCATGGTCTTGCAGAAATCTATCTAATTCCTCTTTAAATACCCTCACTGATCTAGCCTGTAGAGAGGACAATTCCAGAGATTTATCGCCTCTACAAAAGAGAGTTCCGAGGCATTTCAATTTGAAATGACCATCTCTTAATCTTGTAACTGTATTCTCTAGTTTGAGATCTGACCGTGAGTGGAATCACCTTAACACAGAAACATAGAAAACCTACAGCACAATACAGGCCCTTTGGCTCACAAAGCTGTACCGAACATGTCCTTACCTTAGAAATTGCCTAGGGTTGCCCATAGCCCACTTTTTCTAAACTCCATGTACCTATCCCAGAGCTCTGTCGTCTCCGCCACCACCGCTGCTGCTGGCAGCCCATTCCGCACACTCACCACTCACTGCGTAAAAAAACTTACCCCTGATATCTCCTCTGTACCTACTCCTCAACACCTTAAACCTGTGCCCTCTTGAGTTAGCCATTTCAGCCCCGGGAAAAAGCCTCTGACTATCCACATGATCAATGCCTCTCATCATCTTATACACCTCTATCAGGTCACCTCTCATCCTCTGTCACTCCAAGGAGAAAAGTCTGAGTTCACTCAACCTGTTCTCATAAGGCATGCTCCCCAATCCAGGCAACATCTTTGTAAATCTCCTCTGCACCCTTTCTATAGTTTCCACATCCTTCCCGTAGTGAGGCGGCCAGAACTGAGCACAGTACTCCAAGTGGGGCCTGACCAAGATCCTATATAGCTGCAATATTACCTCTCTGCTCCTAAACTCAATCCCAAGATTGATGAAGGCTAATACGCCATATGCCTTCTTAACCACAGAGTCAACCTGCGCTGCAGCTTTGAACGTCCTATGGACTTGGACCCCAAGATCCATCTGATCCTGCACACTGCCAAGAGTCTTACCATTAATACTATATTCTGTCTTCATATTTGACCTACCAAAATGAACCACCTCACACTTATCTGTGTTGAACTCCATCTACCACTTCTCAGCCCGGTTTTGCATCCTATTAATGTCCCTCTGTAACCTCTGACAGCCCTCCACACTATCCAGAACACTCCCAACCTTTGTGTCATCAGTAAGTTTACCAACCCATCCCTCCACTTCGTCATCCAGGTCATTTATAAAAATCACAAAGAGCAGGAGTCCCAGAACAGATCCCTGAGTCACACCACTGGTCACCAACCTCCATGCAGAATATGACCTGTCTACAACCACTCTTGCCTTCTGTGGGCAAGCCAGTTCTGGATCCACAAAGCAGTGTCCCCTTGGATCCCATGCCTCCTTACTTTCTCAATAAGCCTTGCATGGGGTACCTTATCAAATGCCTTGCTGAAATCCATATACACTACATCTATTGCTCTACCTTCATCAGTGTGTTTAGTCACATGCTCAAAAAATTCAATCAGGTATCTACTCTGTCATAGCCTCAAAGGCCTGTGCATTTCAATATAATCACATTTCATTCTTGTAAACTCCTAAAGCCAATGAATGAAAAACTTAAACCACTAATTTTTTGAGTACTATGCAGATTCCATAGGGCATTGCTTATGTAAACAATAATCAACATAAAACAC
The DNA here is from genome assembly GCF_048418815.1 of Hemitrygon akajei. NCBI lineage: Eukaryota > Metazoa > Chordata > Chondrichthyes > Myliobatiformes > Dasyatidae > Hemitrygon > Hemitrygon akajei. The sequence goes on along the minus strand of NC_133152.1, from coordinate 16,491,445 downwards.
GAAGATCCCTTTTCTATTTCACAATAGATGATCACAATAGCATTAGCTTCAATATAATTATGGAGAAGGACAGGACTGGACCTAGAGTTGAGATTTTTGATTGGAGAAAGGCTAACTTTGAGGAGATGCGCAGGGATTTAGAGAGAGTGGATTGGGTCAAGTTGTTTTATGGGAAGGATGTAATAGAGAAATGGAGGTCATTTAAGGGTGAAATTATGAGGGTACAGAATCTTTATGTTCCTGTTCGGTTGAAAGGAAAGGTTAAAGGTTTGAAAGCGCCATGGTTTTCAAGGGATATTAGAAACTTGGTTCGAAAAAAGAGGGATGTCTACAATAGATATAGGCAGCATGGAGTAAAGGAATTGCTCGAGGAATATAAAGAATGTAAAAGGAAACTTAAGAAAGAGATTAGAAAAGCTAAAAGAAGATACGAGTTTGGTTTGGCAAATAAGGTGGAAGTAAATCCGAAAGGCTTCTACAGTTATATTAAAAGCAAGAGGATAGTGAGGGATAAAATTGGTCCCTTAGAGAATCAGGGTGGTCAGCTATGTGTGGAGCCGAGGGAGATGGGAGAGATTTTGAACGATTTCTTCTCTTCGGTATTCACTAAGGAGAAGGATATTGAATGGTGTAAGGTGTGGGAAACAAGTAAGGAAGTTATGGAACCTATGACAATTAAAGAGGTGGAAGTACTGGCGCTTTTAAGAAATTTAAAAGTGGATAAATCTCCGGGTCCTGACCGGATATTCCCCAGGACCTTGAGGGAAGTTTGTGTAGAGATAGCAGGAGCTCTGACGGAGATCTTTCAGATGTCATTAGAAACGGGGATTGTGCCGGAGGATTGGCGTATTGCTCATGTGGTTCCATTGTTTAAAAAGGGTTCTAGAAGTAAGCCTGGCAATTATAGACCTGTCAGTTTGACATCAGTGGTGGGTAAATTAATGGAAAGTATTCTTAGAGATAGTATTTATAATTATCTGGATAGACAGGATCTGATTAGGAGTAGCCAGCATGGATTTGTGCGTGGAAGGTCATGTTTGACAAACCTTATTGAATTTTTTGAAGTAGTTACGAGGAATGTTGACGAGGGTAAGGCAGTGGATGTAGTCTATATGGACTTCAGCAAGGCCTTTGACAAAGTTCCACATGGAAGGTTAGTTAAGAAGGTTCAGTCGTTAGGTATTAATGCTGGAGTAATAAAATGGATTCAACAGTGGCTAGATGGGAGATGCCAGAGAGTAGTGGTGGATAATTGTTTATTGAGATGGAGGCCGGTGACTAGCGGGGTGCCTCAGGGATCTGTTTTGGGCCCAATGTTGTTTGTAATATACATAAGTGATCTGGATGATGGGGTGGTAAATTGGATTAGTAAGTATGCTGATGATACTAAGGTAGGAGGTGTTGTGGATAATGAGGTGGGTTTTCAAATCTTGCAGGGAGATTTATGCCGGTTAGAAGAATGGGCTGAACGTTGGCAGATGGAGTTTAATGCTGAGAAGTGTGAGGTTCTACATTTTGGCAGGAATAATCCAAATAGAACATACAGGGTAAATGGTAGGGCATTGAGGAATGCAGTGGAACAGAGAGATCTAGGAATAACAGTGCATAGTTCCCTGAAGGTGGAGTCTCATATAGATAGGGTGGTGAAGAAGGCTTTTGGCACGCTGGCCTTTATAAATCAGAGCATTGAGTACAGAAGTTTGGATGTAATGTTAAAATTGTACAAGGCATTGGTAAGACCAAATTTGGAATATTGTGTACAGTTCTGGTCACCGAATTATAGGAAAGATATCAATAAATTAGAGAGAGTGCAGAGACGATTTACTAGGATGTTACCTGGGTTTCAGCACTTAAGTTACAGAGAAAGGTTGAACAAGTTAGGTCTCTATTCATTGGAGCGTAGAAGGTTGAGGGGGGATTTGATCGAGGTATTTAAAATGTTGAGAGGGATAGATAGAGTTGACGTGAATAGGCTGTTTCCATTGAGAGTAGGGGAGATTCAAACGAGAGGACATGATTTGAGAGTTAGGGGGCAAAAGTTTAAGGGAAACACGAGGAGGTATTTCTTTACTCAGAGAGTGATAGCTGTGTGGAATGAGCTTCCTGTAGAAGTAGTAGAGGCCAGTTCAGTTGTGTCATTTAAGGTAAAATTGGATAGGTATATGGACAGGAAAGGAGTGGAGGGTTATGGGCTAAGTGCGGGTAGGTGGGACTAGGTGAGATTAAGAGTTCGGCACGGACTAGGAGGGCCGGAATGGCCTGTTTCCGTGCTGTGATTGTTATATGGTTATATGGTTATTTCTTAATGCCTAACTTAGGATTACACAGTCTTACAGCGTTCAGACAAAATGTTGCATCTGATGAAAGTTCTTTATAACTTGACGCTTAGAAAATTCCTAAGCTGTGCATGAAGTCAGTGAAACAGTTACCCTCTGTCTCAACATGTCGTGCTAGATGCCAGATGCACCGTTGACTTGAACACTTGCATTGGTAGATTCTCAAAAGTCGGATAATCAAGGTTACCACCAGATGCAGAGGCAATTCTAGGAGTCCCCATGCTTATTGGCCTGGCAGCGTTGGACCCCATTGACGTCTGTGGTGGCCTCTTGTTGCCAACGCCGCTTTTCTTTCTTCAAACAGAGAGAACTCAGCTCCTTGCTCTCTGCCATCGTTCCTGCTGCTTAGCAAAACTGGACTTTGTTTTGGACAAACTTCCACACAGCTCCTTGGTTTATGTAAATATTGATATCCTCCCTGTTCTCTGATCTCTCCCAAAATGCCCCCTTTTGGTGTGAAGTCATTGTTTGTTTGACCTGCAGCTTGGGAAGCCGTCACTCTCCATTACTCAGCTAGGGCTAAGGGCAGCTCAAGAACAGCTGGACCAACATAGGCTGAGTTCTGAAAATTAGAAAAAGCACAACAGACGCTGGAAGTTGCAAATGCTGTAATCCCATTTTCCCACATTATGACTGTGTCCTTCTACTGTATGACCTTCAAATCTGAAATAACAGAAAGCGCTGGAAACGCTCAAGGGGTCAGGCAGCATCTGAGGAGAGTGAAACAAAGTTAACGCGTCAGACCGAAGGCCCAGAACTTAGGTTGAGGGCTCCCCTGGTCTATTCACTGGGCATGCAAACCTTTCCAAGTTCTTACATTGAAACAAGGAGCAGAGTCAGGGATTTATCTCAATGGTTCAATTTAATATCAGAGAATGTATACAGTATACAATCTGAAATTCTTCCTCTCCACAGACATCCACGAAACAGAAGAAACATCCCAAAGAATGAATGACGGAAAAATGTTAGAACCCCAAAGCTTCCACTTACCCCTCCCACGCAGAAGCAGCAGCAAGTGTCAACCCTCCCACTCCCCTTCCCCCACCTTCCCCCAGCAAAAGTAACCCCAACTTCCACAGTGCAAGCAATAGGAAAGCCCCCAAAGAGACCATGATCTAAAGACCACCAAAAAAACCACAGCCCGTCCCTACACTTTGACATTTCACAGGCTCTCTCACTCACAAATGAGTACAGAGAGTTATCACTGCTGCCACATCGAGAGGGGAGACCGACAGCTCGCTGTTTTGAAGTCACAGTCCGCAGCGTCGCTCGTTTCCACAGCAGTGTACACTGCTGTCTCGATGTTCTGATCTCCTGTGATGCTTCAGTCAGTGACACCAGCAAGGAACTGGGTCATTTGCAGGGCCGCACCCTGAACGCACACATCTTCCAGGCCATTCCTAGAGATATCAAAAACACTAGGCTGCTTGGCGAACTCTGAGAGTGGGTACCCACCACCATGAAGAGTCACAGTTTAAGTGTAACTGTAGATCACGGACACCAACAGGACCTCCGCCATCTTGAAAAGGAAGGAAAAGACATTAAACTGATTCATGGAAGAACTGGAAGAAATCACCCTTTTGTCACTTTTTTAACAAATAAACTACATAATAGATTCTTGTGAATATTTCTATTCAAGATCATCCTATCATCCTTCCTCATCAATGTCTTCTTCTGTTCCCTTCATCCTCAGTTGATGATCTCTCTTCCTCTGAAATGTCCCTCACAATTTATCGCACCCACTCCTTGTGATAGTGAGTTGCATTTCTCAACACTCTCTGGCTTAAGAACTTTCTCCTGAGATCCTGATTGGAGTTATTTATTCAAATACTTAGCGATAGTGCAGAGTCGGCTCTTCTGTCCTTTTGAGCCCCGCCCTCGCCCCAGCAATCCCCAACAAACCTGATTAACCCTAATCTATTCACGGGACAACTTGCAGATGACCAATTAACCTACCTGGTACATCTTTGGACTGTGGGAGGAAAAAGGAGGATGAGGAGAAAAACCATGCATTCCACACAGAGGACGTACAGAGTCTCTTTACTGAACAGCGCCAGAATTGAACGTCAAACTCCAAAAAGCCCAGGCCGTATTAGCATCGCCCATACCATTACGCTATGGTGATGATTATTAACGATCTTGTTTTATATAAGGTCACTTGCATTGGCAGAGGAGTGTGCAGGAATTTACTTTACTATGAGTGTCCTAAATGTTGTGTGGAAATGTAAGGGAAGTCCCAAAATGCATGAATTCCCTAGGTGAGTACTAAAGAGCCCCAAATCCTGTGCTCCCCAGCCATGAAGTCTGTACTCCTCTGCTTGAGGAATTATCCACTCGAAGCTTACTGCCCCGAACACTTCATTAAGATCTTCAACTTGTCAACTACTTGTCTTTTTTTCTTGGGAAATTGTGCCAGCTGCTCTAAACTTCCCAAATATACGTTAGCTCTTAGAAGTATTAGTTACTGTAAAGTGGGTGGTTGTGGAATCAATGGGGTGTTAATTGGCTTGTGAGAATATATTGAGGAATTAGATTGATGGCATTACTCAGAACTGGCATTAAACTGATGGTCTCAATGTCTTTCTATATTACAAGCAAAGCTGAAAACATTTCAATTTCTGGTACATTCTAGTAAATAATTTTTCCATTCTCCTCCACAGGAGACCAGCAGTGTTTACAATATTCACATGTGTGGTCTAGCCATGTTTCTTTGCATGTTTCTGCTTTTTGCTTCTATCCATCCAGAAATTAACTCCAGAGCTTTGTTGTTTTTAAGTGACCTTATTAACTCTAGTGATTTGCGTTTATACTTGCTGACCCCTCTGCATCTCATCCATTTGGACATTAATTCCCTAATTACAAGCCTATTTTATGAGTTTATTCTTTCAATAAAACCAGCGATATTACAGTTATACAGATACAGCACTTGAATGTCAGAACCAACATCATTACAATGTTAAGCAAGCAGGACTGAGGCAACAAGGAGTGTTGTAAGCACATGACTTGTCTTAATATTTCTCCATTTTCTTCTCAGTCTTCTTATGTTTTATTATGCCACTCTAATTCATCAGGATGTTTCAGATAACATTTACTTCCCTGTTTTGGTACACCAGATGTCGATATTGCTGACTTCAGAGACACATCGTCTAAGGAATCGGATGTGCTCGAGTTATCTCCTGTTAACTTAATTCCATTCATTTAGTCCACATTGTCCCATTGATGCTGCAGTGAGTCATCTTTAAAGAGTCCTTTCATACTCCTAAATGGATGCAAGACTCCTCAAAGAGGAAGACACAAAATGTCTTCAGAAGCAGAGGGAGTGTCAATATCTTTTCTTTTCCACCATGGTAGAGGCGTCGAAAGGAAAAGGACAAAGATTTAAGGTGAGAGGAAGGAGAACGTAGGGATCCGGACATTACACAGAAAGTGGTAGAGATCTAGAATATACAATCACTATGTTTTAATGGGGCATAGAGCCAGATTGGTAAAACAGAAGGATACAGTCTTCATGTGGGCAAATGGGATTAGTGTAGCTGAGCAAATGATTCAGCATGGGTTTGGTGGGCTGACCCTGTGGAATTATCTAGTTAAGTGAGTAGGAGTGCAGCAGATTAGATTTGCTTTTGAAAATAATGAAGCTATGAAGAACAGTGAAGAGAATTGCCTAAAATTACAATCTCATTGCTCTGCTTTCTATAAGAGATTTCTCCAGGCACCTCCCATCATAAACCACCCTTGTGCTGATGATGTGATTTCTGCATCAGTAGCCTTCAAAGAAAATGCTGTTTCTGATGAAATGTTCCAGCATATTGCCTGAGAAATTAGCACATGCTGTTCCAAGATGTGATTGTTACTGGTTATTCCTGGAACAGCATGTACTAGAGATTCAAGCACACGACTCCAGGAGGAGAGCTGGGAGCTGGAGGCAGGAACCACATCTGGATCAAGAGCTGGAAGATGGAGTATGGCTGGGATCATGGGCAGGATGCCTGGGAAAGGGATGAAGCAAGAAGGATTGTGGGAAGGGGGAGGAGAACATAGGGGATAGGGGGCTCAAGGTGAAATGTTCCAGGAAACCGAATTCAAGACTATGGGTGTGAGGGGTCCAGGACAAGGTGGATATGAAGTTTAGGAAGTGAAGGTGGATGAAGTGGGAAATAGCGCCAAAGCTCAGTACACACAATGCGTGCGTGTGTGTGTGTGTGTGAGAGAGAATAATTGAAAGTGAGTGAGAGTAAGACTGCGAGGGAAAGGAAGAGAATGAGGGAGAGAGAATGAGTGAGAGAAAGCAAGGGTAAGAGAGAGAATGTAAGAGTGAGAAAGGGGAGAGAGTGAGAAAGAAGGGGAGAGAGAGAGAAAGGGAGAGAGAGTGGGAGAGGGAGAGAGTTTGAGAGAAAGGGAGAAGGAGAGAGAAGGGGAGAGAGATGGAGAGAGGGAACAATCATAAACATACTGACAGTATAATATTTGCCAGTAAGGAATGGCGGGCATTGTGTTTATTTGTTAGGGAATATATCACTTCACAATGAGGGTGTCTCTAAAGTGGCTCTTGTTTGAAAAAGAGTGAAGATTACTTTCCAGGAAGTGTTTGCCCACTCATCGCCCATCACCTCAACTCATTATAACTGTAAGAGAGCTTGTGTTACATTATGTGCTTTCCAGAGTTCACTGCAAAGATTGTTGTTAACTGTAACAGACTAATAACTGTGAGAACTTACACTGGATCTGTACAGAACACCACACTCAGCTGTCTTGTTCCACTTAACCATGCATGGGCCACATCCTTCTTACCCTTTCCCATCTAAGTTTTCTTGAGCCCTGAGCTCCCAATGGAGCATAGGCCATTGACAGCCTCCCATCTCCATCATCCAAAGTCAATGGCATGGTGGGAGCTCGTCAATGTTTCTGTAATCTGTTGTATCCACTGTACAGGGAATTGGCCTATACAGGTTCACCAGAGCCCTGTTGGCCGGCCTTACCTATTTCCACCCTGGACTTTGAGAGACTCCTATCTAAATACCTTTTAAGTTTTATTAATGTAGCTGCCTTTGGCAATTCATTAAATATATCCCTCATCCTCTGGGTGAAAGTGTTACCCCTCAGGTTCCTCATACATTTTTTCTCTCTCACTTTAAACTAATGTCTTCTCATTCTCAGTTCTCCAATTCTGGGGGAAAAAACTGTTCACATTCACCCTACCTTGGCCCCTCTTGATGTTACACACCTCATGTTTCTACACTCCAATGAAAAATGTCCCAATCTGCTCGTCCTCTCACCATAACTCAGTCCCTCAAATCCTGGCAACACCTTTGTAAATCTCCTCTGCACTCTTTCCAGCTTCATGGTATGTTTCCTATAACAGAGCGACCAAAACTGAGCATAATAATCCAGACACCCGCCCTACTCCCAAATGCTAATCGAAGTAAAACCTTCCAGCAGTCCTCCTAACCACAGACCTGCTGCTTTTCTAAAGCCCCCTATATTCTGCTTATGTTTTTCATGCAAGGTCCAGAACATGTGAACGAAAGTCTACATCATGGATCATGGGTGCCTGAGATCTTGAGAAGATAAACATTACGCTGGTGTTTATTGCAAGGAAATTTTCCTACAGTGGTACAGGGCTTGGGTGTGATTGTAAAAGCCTTGAAATGCTGTGTGCAACCTCCGTCACTTAAGGAAGAATGTGGTCTCTTCACATGTAGAGTACATTCACAAAGGTGATTCTTGTCATATGGACCGTCCCTGAAGCATTACGAATAATGTCATTGTGTCAGGGCGCTGGAGCAGGGATCTAATCGCAGACTCAGTGCTGTACACAGTGATATTAATTGAGTAACAAATCCCAAGGTGCAAACAAAGTTGGCGTCAAAGTTCAGGCCAAGATCAAAACATCCAGAGAAATCCAAAAACCATAATCAGGAAACCAGCAGGATAGATAAATAGATAGATAGATAGATAGATAGATAGATAGATAGATAGATAGATAGATAGATAGATAGATAGATAGATAGATATGCTGGAAAGGCTCAGGAAAATTCACTGGCACAATCTGGCAACAAACAGCTGAAAACACAGGACTGAAATACTCTGAGCAATAAACAGAGAGGCAGATGATAGGTGGAGCACAATGAGACACAGGTGGCAGCAAAACAGGTAATAATGAGAAGCAGATGAGAGACGGAGTACTCAGTGATACAGGGGCCCGAGTAGAGCAGGAGTGGGGACAGGAGCACATGGCAATACAAAACCAGACCGACAGCTAGGGGGAAACACACAAAAAGACAGCGTTCAACTGGAGGTACGGACACATTGAGGTACAAGAGGGATTGACAGGGTAGGTGAGGAGAGGTTATCTCCTCAGGTTGATAGTCAGGCCATGGAATTGTCCATTTCCAATTGAAAGAAGGCAGTGAGTGTTTGGAATTCCGCTCCCTTCAATGCTCTGTCAGATTTTTGATTATAAATGATTCAAAGGAGAGACGATATGGTGGGAAAGTGAAGGAGGCAGAGAATCAGCAAAGGCCTTCTGAATGATGGATTCCTGATCTCGTCTACAATGTCCTTACACATTGAAACTGCTCTCACAGTTTTTCACTCTTGCACTATTGCATCGCCTGTCTGTTGAACCCGTTCATCCCCCTCCTACACTAATGACTCCATGCTCTTTCTTCAACTGAATATTGCTTATTCCTTCACAACCAAAAAGCACAGAGTCCACACCACTTCACCCCGCATGGATCTCAATGTTTGAAGTCGGACAAGTTGAATAATTTCTGAAGCAATTTCATTATTTCCTGAAATCTCAGAAATATCTTTCAAATTTTGTTCCTCCCGAAACTAAAACTTTCTATCACCCATCTGCTACAGTTCTCCCACTGTCCTCTTTGAATCCCTAGATGTAGGTATCTGCTCAAAGCACATTAATAAATAGTTTACTGGAAGTGCAGAGGCTAGAATTAGCATTCCTGGATTAAAACCTTAATTCCTGAGATCTACTGAATAATCAGGTAGATTCAGAATACCCTGCAAACTGAGACGCACGAGATTCTGCAGATGCTGGAAATCTTGAGCAATGTACACAAATTACTGGAGGAACTCAGCAAGTCAGGCGACGCCTATGGAGTGAAATGAACAGTGGACATTTTGAGCCAAGACCCTTCATCATTGAAACATACTGTACGTTGAAATGTGTGGTTTGCACAAGTTGTTCATGTTACAGCTGGACAACTTGCAAGAGCTTCAAAAGAAATCTTTAAACAGCACTTGCACTACATGGAATTTTAGAATGAAGGGAATGCAAGGAGAGTCCTGAAGTTCGATTCATCCAGGTGAAGCTTTGACTTTCTCTGCTTAATGTAGAGTAGCAAAAAAGGTTCCAGTCATTAGCACAGCAGCAGAGAAATGATGACTACTCTATTCCGTGGGCAGCACAGTAACGTAGTGTTTAACGCAAAGCTTTACAGTGCCAGCTGCAGGATCGCGTTTCGATTCCAACCACTCTGTAAGCCGTTTGGACATTCTCCTCCACACCGTATGTGTGACCTCCAGGTGCTCCAGTTCCCTCCCACATTCTAGAGGCGTAGAGTTAGGGTTGGTGAGTTGTGGGCCTGCTCTTTTGTTGCTGGAAGTGTGGCCACACTTGCCCCCACCACAATCCTTACTGATTTGATTTGATGCAAACCACACACTACAACCACGCACTTACTGTGCATGTGGTAAGTAAAGCTATCTTCATCTTTTTCTCTTTATCCCATTGTTTAGATACACTGGATGTCCTTCTATGTTTAGTCTTGTGCTCTTTGTCACCTGCCGGCCGGTGGCGTAGTGGCATTAGCGCTGGGCTTTGGAGCGAAGGCTCCTGAGTTCGAATCCAGCTGGCTTCCTTGCACGCTTTCTATCCATGCTGGGTTGAGCGTCAAGCTACCAACTTGGCCTCATAAAAACTAGAAAGCCTGCTAAAAAAAAACGCTGTCACGACGGTGTCCCAATGACTCCACTCAGAGTTAAGGGCTTTCTTCCTCTTCTCTTTGTCACCTGATCTGGGATTGATATTGGACTGGAATAGATTATGTTTGTTTATTGTTTTATAAACTAGGGTTTAATGAAATTCCTCGTTCATGTGAGCTCATGGTGTAAAGGGTATATGTGGCAATAATAAAAACAGCAAAAGACCCGAAGTGAGATGCAAAACGGCAGATTGGTGCAAAGATTATCGTGTAGTTTGAAGTAGGGCATGAAAGAGACTAGGGTAATAAAAGCAGAATAGCTAAGAGGCACACGGCCACACAGCTAAGAAGAAGATGATTGGTTCAGGAGTCTAAAAGCGGTGGGGAAGAAGCTACCCTGAAGGGAGAAGCAGGCTGGGTGAATAGGAGCATCTGTTGGTCTTCAGCAATTAGGTACATTAGCAAAGCAACAGTCACCTCCCCTAAAATCTGCGGCTCGTCTAAGGCTTCCCCACCCAGTTAAAGGAAATCCAGCTTTGCAGTTATGTAAAGGTTGTAAAGTCAGGCACGCTGTGCACTAGTCATTTCTGAAACTCAGTTCTTTATCTGTTAACTACCGGAATCACTTTGAATGAAAGGTGTTTAATGCACAGGGCATTGTGATAGTGAGGAAAATCTGTTACAAATAGATAAACCTATAACTTAAATGAGGGCTTCCACTGCTGGAAAAATAACCTATGAATAATTCACTCTTTAAGGCTGTCAGTTAAAGACTGCCCTCCCCATCAGAAGTATAGCACTGTTACAACAATACAACAATGTTCCAACTGTAACACAAAAGAAAGCCTTGTGTTTATAATTCATTAATAACAGCATTAAGGTAACTGGAGTGCAGACTCTAATCCTGGGTCATTTTTTTCGCTCTATATCTCCCCGCTGTCACGTCAAAATTGCTTTATTTCCAAAGGCAGTTTACTGATAAGAGTAGATACGATTGAGGAAATTCTAACCTAATACTAATTTAATGGAAAGCTAATATATCAAATTTTTCTACTAAATTGGCTTCAGGCTGGCCTGCTAATTCCTCCTGAAAGTAATGTAAATTCCTGAAATTTTTAACGGGAGAAAAGCTGTAGGTTTGATATTAAAATAATAAGCATTGGCTCAGTGCTGTTGTCCTGCACTGCAGACTGCTTGGAAATGAATGATATTCTACAGCTTTTCGAAACCACGGGTGGAGTTACAGACAAAGCCTGTTCAAACCCTTTTTTTTGATTGAAAGCACCCCAAGCATCTTAAAGTTGAATAATATTTTCATATTAGGTGAGGTTTATTTTGTTTTAGCTTAACTATTTACTTTGTTGCTGAATAGAATAGGAAGTGTTATTCGAGTAATGCACCGCGTTAAATTGGTTGCTAAGTAAAATCGAGCCTGTGTTTGTTTTCTGTCCAATCAGTGCGTCAGTGAAACTCTTCCCACTCTCCAAAGGCTTTTGGTGCTGCCTGGCATGAAGGACCTGTGTGAAGATTGGCGAGCAGAAAGAAGGAATCAATTATCCACCCGCATTCTAATTTATTAAAGCTCTGTGATCCAGTGCTGGTTTAATCTTTTGAATTCAATGCAGCAAGGATGCAAAAATAGGGGAGTGTTACTTGACAATATACCTTCAGCTTCAGAGAAAGGTTTACCACAACATTACGATCATAGGATAAAAGAAAGCCTTGTGTTAATACTACATCCTTGATTGGGTGAGATGAGGAAAGTGGGATCATAAACATGGCCTGGCCTTGTTGGCATGTTGGCTAAATAACCAATTTCTGTGCTTCAAATAGGTTATGGGCTAGATTTTATTTATTTATTGAGATACAGCTCTTCAAGCACACTGGCCAGCAATCCCCCAATTTAATCCTAGCCCAATCACAGGACAATTTACACCGACCAATTAACCTACCAAACGGTACATCTTTGAACTGTGGGAGGAAACTGGAGCAGCTGGAGGAAACCCATGCGGTCACAGGGAGAACGTACAAACTCCTTTCCGGCAGCAGCGGGAATTGAACTAGGATTGTAAAGTGTTGGGTTAACCATGCTGCCCCTTATTTCACTAGGAAATGCTGAGGATTCTGTGCGAGAGTGCTGACATTCCTCAGAATAAGTGGCACCAAGTTCAGGATTTCTGCAGAAATTCTCCATCTTTTGGAAGCTGCTCCCTCTCTATCACCCTTTCTCTTTCCTCTCTCTTCCTGATCCACCTGCTCCCCCATCACTCAACTGCCTTCCCTTTCCTCTCTTTCCCCATCTGCTGATGATCCACAATCTCCTCCCATTAGTTTCCCTCCCTTTATTCTAGTCTTCACCTTTGTCTCCCATCATATTCCATCATCTTCAGCCCTTTGTCACTTCCACCTTTCACTTCACAGCCTCTGCCTCCATTCCCACTCTCACCCCTCCCTCATCTGCCTATCATCCCCTCCCTACCAATCAATAGGATCCATTTATCACCTGCCACTCTTGCTTCACCCCTTCATTTTGCTTCACCCAGTCATTTTGTACTAGCTCTATCTTTTAATCCAGATAAAGAGTTTTGACCTGAAACGTCGACTGTCCATCTTTGGGAGGAAAGAAATTCAAAGGCTCAAAGTGCATTTATTATCAAAGTATGTGCTATATACAGTACACAACCCTGAGTTTCATCTTCCCCACAGACAGCCATGAAACAAAGAAGAACCAGGGAACCAACCTATTCAAAAAACATCAAACATCAACACCCCATGCGACAAAATCGTACAAATGGCGACAAAAAAATGAGTAAAAATTGTCGGCGTTGGAGGAAGAAATGGTTGTTTCTTTCTGGAAGATTCAAATTTCAAATGAATAAAGTGAAAAAATATTGCTAGCACCCTCAATAAATTATGAATTCAATTTGCATCTAAGAGACTTAACTGCAAACGCCAGGCTGACGTTCCAATATGGCACTGAGGCAGTGTGGTCTTCAACCAATAAACATAGTTCTGATGAAGCAAGAGTGAAACGTTAACCCTACTTGCTTCTCTACTGATGCTGCCTGACCTGTCGAGCATTTCCAGCAGTTTCTATCATCACTTCACTCAAAATATGCTTGTTATCAAGCTGTTTGATCATTTGTGCTCTGGACAAAGTAGCTGCATTTTATTGCTGGTGACCCAACCAATGACCTTGCTTCAAGGGTTTTATTGGTTCTGCAAGCTGAGGTCACTGAGGCAGTGAAATTATTATTGGACCAGATTTTGCCAGTAACAATGAGCGGCTCTTGATCAACTGCTGATCTGTGGGCTACCTATAAGCTTAATAATTGCAGATCTCCACATTCTCAGCACGGTCCCCAAGCTAGTCTGATCCTCAAGGGCAAGATCCCATGTAGTGGCTTCACTTTGTTGGAGGGGAGCAGACCCCACCCATGAAAAGGTTGAAGATTCTTTGACAACCAGTCTCTCACGCCTGATAGATATATAGTCCACACAGAACAGTCTTAAAAATTGTGAGGCCAGTGTTCCAGATCAGATGGCGGTCTACACTGTTAAATCTAAACATGCTTTATGCCACATCCTCTGTTTAACCTTCTTTTCTCATTCCTTTCCTGTTACTTGGCCTGTAAAAGTTAGTGTAATTTTATGACAGTAACTTTGGTTACTAATGGGCCAGTAAAATGGCCCCAGGATTCCTATTGGGTCATTGGAAAGTGGATAATCCAGCTGCTGTAAGAGTACATTTAATGCTTGTAAATGCCGTCGTAAAAGAGAAGCAGTGATCACTCAGCTAGAATTTCAGAGTCTATCCCAGAGCCCGATTTAAGGACAGAGGAGAAGGAAAGGCAGGCTTCCTGGATCCCACTGCAGTGTTATGTGTTGGAACATCTACGGCCATCGTGGAAAGGTCAGCACGGAAAGAGATTTTTCAGCTCGTTGACCACCATTTGGGATGATAGGGGTTGGCTGATGGAACTGGGGTTCAATCCCCACGTCGGACTCTGTGTGCTTTCTTCATGTACTGACCCAGCCACTAAGCACAGGCACCACTGCACCAAAGTATGTGGATCTCAGACTGGCTTCTACAGCCACCCGAGGAAACACCATATTTTGCATTCTGCATTCTCTTTAATGCCTCACTGTACTTCAATGTAGCATGATCTGCCTGGATGCCAGTCAAAAGAGTTTCTCACCGTTTCTCTGTCATAAACCATTTCTAACCAGTTTCAATTCCAGCTGAGGTGCCTGTTTCTGTACTGCACCTGGGATTCTTTATGTGTGTGACAGCACAACAGTACGTTACAACTTCTCTCATGTTATCTGTTACCATTCCTTCTTCTTGTGTGTATCCCATTTCCCTTGGATGCCTCACTTCAATAATTAGGCATTGCAAAACAGCTCAGACTGTGTTCAAAAATGTAGATATAGGAAATCTGAAGCATCCTAGCTGTGGATCAGAGGCCAAAAATGTTGACTGTTTTTCTTCCCACGGATGCCTATAGCGACAATCATACCTCCTAACTCCCACACAAACTTAGGGCCAGTTCTTAAATACTCCCCCACTTGTGGTACCCTCACCCCAGCACGGTCCTTCAGCACATGTCAAGTGAGGACAGAGCTGAGTTTGCCAAACCTCATGATCTAATCTGATAAATGTGGGTAGAGACTTCTTGGTTTCTAACTATGTTTACCAAACTGGAAGCTGGAAACTGAGGTGGTGAGAGTGGGTGCGGAGAGAAATCGGAACAGGGTGGTTTTAGAACTGGGTGGGGGGTGGATATTTGTGCCAGGGGGGCAGATGGAAGCTATTATGAACAGGCCTTAGTAACTAATATGAAGCAATGGCCCAGACACTTTTGGCGTGACTGATCTGTAGTCAAAGAGCATGTAGTGATAACAATCCTCTTTGGCCACTGAGAGATACTGCGGAATTTCTCTTGGGTTTATAAAACACACGTGCAGGGTAGTTGGTGGCATGGTTATGATTAAAGTGAATTATAATGGAATTTTTGTGGCAGCCATGCAAAAACACAACCGACTCTGTAACAAGTTAAACTGATTCATTTGGATGCAATAGTGCATTCAATTTTGGCTAATTGAATTGTTTTGTATTCTGCTACTAATGGATGTTACCAGCATTAGAGTATCTGTACAGATGACACAGCTAGGAGCAGTTTGCGGGCCCCGTCACTTTATACCAATATAGTGATATCTAATAATACTCTTGAGAAGGTTCCTTTAGGTTCTGTTCAAGGTCCTTGCCAAATGAGAAATGAATGGATTCCAATTTCCCCCTGGGTTCCATTCTCCTACGGTCTACTCTCCTCTCCTATCAGATTCCTTCTTCCCCAGCCCTTGTCCTTTCCCACCCACCTGGCTTTACCTATCACCTTCCAGCTAGACTCCATCCCCTCCTCCCTCCACTCCCAGCTTTATAATTCTGGCTTCTTCCCCCTTCCTCCTCAGTCCTGAAGAAGGGTCTCGGCCTGACTCATCAACTGTTTATTCTTTCCCATGGATGCTGCCTGACCTGTTGAGTTCCCCCAGCATTTTGTGTGTCTTGTATTGGATGGAAGCTTCACTTCACTCTTTGCACCTAGAGACTTAGCACCCTGCAAATTAAAAAGAATTCAAGAACATTAGTCTGGGCTAGATTCAAATCCAGGTTTAACTCAGAAATGATACATCACCTGGTCCCATTGGACTGGACCCACTACACCAACCAGGTGGATTGTAGACACTGATGCTCAGATTTTGTGTTCCTACTAATATTAAACCCCACCCACCCACATTTGATAATCCTACATTAATCCAATTTTTATTCTCTCACAGTCAGACACAAGGCAATGCAGATTACGGAATGTGGAGCAACAAACATTCTGCTGGACTTGGAGGAACTCAGCAAGTTGAGCAACATCTGTGCAAGGAAAGGAATTAATGATGTTTAGGCTAGTTTGAAATGACTTAATTCAGATCAAATTGATTCAAGATTGATGCCGTGAATCTGGAGTTGAGTACCGGTACCATTCCTCTGAGAGAGTATTAACCTCAGAGTAAAGTGTGATAATGACTATTTCCGGATAATTTTGTATCCCTCTGAGAATTCAAGCTGAACATCCCTGTGCGGGCTGCCATATCTGTATCAGATCCACATCAGATTATGTTATTCCTGAAGAAAAGTTCTTCATAAAACATCGTGGGGATATTGAATTCAGAGAGCATTCATTCATTAGCAGCCCAGGAGCACAAGGTCTTGGTTCTGTAGCAGATTGGGACCCCACAAAGTCAAGCCCCTCTTTCCCACAGTCACCCATTCACTAAGACTCACCCTTGATCCTTCCACACACCTCACCACATGTACTGGCCCCTCCTGTCTCACCCGCATTCAACTGCCTAATTCTATCAGATTCCCTGTCCACCTTCCGATAACCTCACTTTGCAAATGTCCCTAATACTCCAAGGGCCAAGGTGCAAGTCCCAATATCCACCTTTTCCAACCCAGCTGCTTACCTGATAGCAGACCCAAAGAAAGATTCATACCCTGATTGATAACAACTCTGTCCAAAGAGCCCAATCCCTGAACTGACCCATATCAACCCCAGACCCTTATCTGATGAACAGAGCTGCCCCAGAATCAAACTGATTTACAACTATCATTCCCCTCTCTCTACAACATCTCAGACCCAACCTTGCTCCAAAGCTGTATTTTTTTTTGTGGGAAAATGCAACCCCCTTTTCACTAGGTCCTGGGACTCAGGCACCAACAATGAGGCAGTGGCCGTCATCAAAAACAACCGCTATCGCACTATGTAATGACCACATAGTCCACTAGACGTTTGAAAGTTGCACCAAAACTTCTACATCTGAATTTAATTGATTCCACGAAACTATTTCCAGAAATCACAATTTAATTTTATTTGGATTGTGCTCTTGTGTTCCAGGAGACATAGTATAAATCCCAATCATTAAACTGCTTTTACATTTGGAACTAAAAGCGAAAAAACATGCTGGAAATATAAAGTAAAAATAGAAAATGCTGCAGTTACTCAGCCGACCAGGCAGCATCTGCAGAGAGAGAAATAAAGTACTATAGATGCTTAGGTCAATGGCACAGTGGCACTGCTGTGTATTGGGAAAAGTTATTGAATGAAGGAGGAAGGTAGTGAACTAGACACCATTAACGATAACCTTCATGAAGACAAGCAGACTGAGTATTGCTGACAGTCCACTCATCAAAATGAAGAAGGCCAATCAACCTGTCTTTTGATGAAAGAAGTGGATATATAATTGAGAGGTTTTGAAGAGTGAAGAAAGAAACGGGCGGTTATACAGTTTGTAGACTGTGCCTTGCAGGGCACATAATGATGTCTAAAGCCATACTTACAGTTGCTGTGGCTACTCTGGGAGAGCTTAATGTTGCCTCTTGTTGCCTAAATTAGTTAAGTGTTCCAGCCTCAAAGGCAATGTTTAGCTTTTATTTTTTAAAAGTACATTTATTATCAAAGTATGTTTACTGAATACAACTCAGATATTCATCCTCCTGCAGGCAGCCACAAAGCAAAGAAACACCGTGGAGCGCATTCAAGGAAACAGCGAATGCCCACCGTGCGGGGGAAAAAGAACAAAACGCGCTAACAGCAAAAAGCGAGTGGACAACACATAGAATATCAAATATCAAATGCCAGGAGTCCAATCATATTCAGTTTAGGTCAGTTCAGCACCACACCGCTAGCCAGTGCTGGCCACAGTCGCCAAAGCTCCCCAGTCTGAATCGATCACTCTGATAAAACTGCTCAAAAATAGCAAAAAAAAAGGTAACCAGAATTTAGGAACACATGCAACATGAACCTCAAAATCCCTCAAATCAAGTCCACAGCCCCGTTAATCAATCTTGGCAACATAGATCCCAAGACCCCTCCAACAGCAGCTAGTGAGAGGGTGAGGAAGATGGACAAACGCAGGCAGATGACATCAAACACATGTCCATCCCCGGTTTTACCCTCATTGACTTCAAAGTTGCTCAACTTCTCAATCGAAGAGAAGCAATGTAGTCGATCATGAGCTTGTGCCTCTCTCCAGGCTTCCAGGCCTCCAGGAAGCAACCGTCTGCACCAAACCTCACCAAACTCCCTCGGACTAAAACATTAGGGGTGTTTAAGAGCCTCTTGGACAGGCACATGGATGAAAGAGAAATAGAGGGTTATGGGGTAGTGTGGGTTTAGTACTTTTTTTTAAGGATTATATGGGTCGGCACAACATGGAGGGCTGAAGGGCCTGTACTGTGCTGTAGCGTTCTATGGTTCTAAGGAATCAGCAAAGCACCAGGTCACTCAATCACCCCCAAGAAACGCCATCAAAATGTAAGTTGCAGCTTCCAATCACACGCAGCTTGGTAGTAGAATCATATTTGAAAGAAGAAGTAGTTTCGTGAACTCTCAGCAGGACATCGGCATTGATCGTGTTTTTTGCTGGTACCATCTTAACCTCCAGGGTCATGCCTGGGCTGTAAGCTGTCGCAAGCAAGGCTAGACTTTATTACTGGTTACGTGTGGGTCATAAGTTTCAGAGATGAGAAGACTGAAATCCACTCTGGCATTCTAACCCCTTGTGTGTTTCTGTCGGTGCTGGTACCTTTCATGTGAAATGTTAAACTAGATCACGCAAATTAACTAGAGCCATGCAGGCAAGTTACACTCTATGTCCTGAAAACGATTTGCTTCTTCATGAAATTAGCAGCTTTCGCTATGTTTGAGATGGTTGTGCATAAGCTGGTGTTTTGGTTCCTCCAGTGAAACTGTCAGAACTTTCAAATATGGCCTAAGTGTGGAGACAGGGACACTGAAGTGGGCCAACAGCTCATTGACTTTAATGAGAAACGTTGCAGAATTTAAAGGAAAAGAAAAAAAATGTTAGGCCAACAGGGCCATTAACTACAACTCTGAACCTGAAAGTTAATGCCAACATCACGGCTGGAAACAGTAACAAATACTGCATGAATGCGTCTCCTTGATTGCGTCAGTCGAAACGGTAGTCTTTGTTCCCGGACAAGGATGAGGGTAAGCAGTGAGCGTAAATGTTGTCTTTGCTTTTGCTCAAATCTTGACAAGACTGCATCGATAAGAAAGGATTTAAATACCACCATAATAGAACACTAATTGGCTGGAACACACGTACTCCCAAGCGCAATTATCGAACCTGTTGCACAGCCCATCTGTGCAGGTGAGTAGACCCTGCAGCAGAGTCCATGGTTGTGATAGAAACAGGGACTACACTTTGTGAAGTACATTTTTCCTGCCAGCACTTTGGGATGTCCTGAAAAGCACACCTTTCTTCTAAGCATGAAACATGAATTTGTTTCACGTAACCAAATTCTAAACCAGGACTTGGTTCTACAACTTCTGACTTAGAGGTCTGATACACACAATGATAAGCAACTGGCTGTTTCTCATTTCTTACAAACTTGTGTTACTAGGACAGAGAGAGACCTGCATTTGTACCGTAACTTCCTGCTTCTCAAATATTTTCCCAAAACACTTCACATACAGTTAGAAACACAAGAGATTCAGCAGATGCTGGAGATCTTGAGCAACAGTCACAAAGTGTTGGAGCTCAGCAGGTCAGGCAGCATCAGTGAAGGCGAATAAACAGTTGACATCTCAGGCTTCATCTTCTTTTAGAGGCAATTTGTGATTGAGCACAATAGCCACTTCATGCAGTAATATTTAATAATCATTAGTCTGTTGAGTAATCTACCAGTGATACCTGCTGAGAGAAGAGTGTTGATCTGATATCTTGCTGACTTCCTTTGGAAAGCACCAGTGACCTTTGCCAACAACAAATCTAGAACATAGTTCACTCTCTTTCCGGAAAGTAGAATCTCCAACAACTGGCCTAGTGCCATGAGGTGTTTTTTTTTCAGTTCAGAGCTACGATGATTTGAAATGTACTGCATGAAAAGGTGGTAAAAAGTTATGCAACATATATGACAATAGACAATAGGTGCAGAAGTAGACCATTCGGTCCTTCAAGCCTGCACCGCCATTATGAGATCATGGCTGTTCATCTACTATCAATACCCAGTTCCTGCCTTGTCCCCATATCCCTTGATTCCCCTATCCATAAGATGCATTGATTTTAAAAAAATCCAGAGACTGTGTTAAGAGCACAGGGGAATAGATCAAACTGGACAGCTTGAAGAAATGGCACAGGTAAGAATAATGTGCTTCTTCTCTGTGTAATTCTATGAATGACAGTTTTAGTCTCAACTTAGAGGTAAGGATGGCTTATTAAGGCACAGGGTACTTTTTATTTCTGTTGGGGACCAGCTGTTTGAAATTACATGCCTTTTCCTGCTAGCATATTTATTTTCAGCCTCCTCCCATGGATCCAGCAGGCAGTGGCAAATTAATAGGTCATTGAGGGAATAATGATCAGGACAGTGCTTCCTGCAACACTTCCAGCATCACTGAGGAGTCTGGACTTCTGCAAACTATCGCCTCTGTGCTACAAACAATTACCTTTAAGTATTCCCTTTCTTTCCTTGTGAACAGTAAGCTTTGCACTTAACATGAATGGAATCTGGAAAATTTTGCTATTTCAGGTAAATGCTCCCAGGGTTGCTGTAGCCAAGGCAGCTGCAGAGGATGGTTCCATCTGCTTCGCCCTAGCGCTGCATCCCGCTCTGACTCACAGCAGATCCACTGGTTTATAATGGAGTCATGGAGCATAGAAATAAGCCCTGTGGCACAATGTGTCCATGGCAACCGTCAAGCATCCATCTATAACAATCCCATTTCTAGTAGTTGGTCCACAGTCTTCTATGCCTTGATGATACACATGCGTGTCCAGATGTTTCTTAAATCTAACAAGAGCCCTTGCTTCCATCTACCTCTCAGGTAGTGAGTTGCACTCCCCTTAAATCTTCAAAGGAAATCTTCCACAGCTCCCTTCTAAACCTCTTGCACCTCATCTCAAACCTACGTCCTCTGCTCTTAGACACCTCTGCAAAGGGGAAAGGTTTATCATCTCTCCTATCCTCATCCCTCATAGGTTTGTAGCTCTCAGTCAGGACCCCTCTCAGCCTTTTAGTGCTCCAAGCAAAGCAAATCCAGTCTCTCCTCATAACTGAAATGCTGCTTCCAGATGAATCTCTTCTGCATTCTCTAAGTGCAGTCACACGATGACCACTTTAACCACTTGGCACTAAAATGGATAATTTTTTCTTCTATTTATTCCGTTTGTTTGGTTTTCCTACCAAGATATTTGACCTCATTTTACGCCTTGCCATATTCCATTTTCTAGGCAACATCTATGACCGAGAATCCCCACCATCCCGGGCATGCCATCTACTCGCTGCTAAAATCAGGTAGCAGGTACCATAGCCTGAAGTCTCAAGGACAACTATTTCCCTTCAATCATTCAGTTCTTGAACTAGCCTGCAGAAATCTAATTACTAAAGTATAACAATACTAATGACACTAAAAATGACATTCTTTTGCTCCAATTGTGTCCTTTTTTGTAAAAAAAAATGTGCATAGTTTATGTTTAATTTGTATTTTCCTGCTGCTTACATGATACTATGCACCTGTGTTGCTGTTGCAAGTATATTTTTAATTACTTATTTACCTACTGCCTGTTACACCACTGATGCTTAGGGCAGCATGCACTGTTCCCGTAACAATTTCGTTTTTGACAAGTTAGGATTGTTAGCCCCGAGCTGAACTCCTGAATCTGCAGGGCCAGTGGACCACATTTGATCGGGCCTTTACCCTTTGACCTGTTTGGCATGGGTGACCCCACCAAGAGTCAAAGCACAAGCCCCTGGCTCCAGCCAACGTAGCTCTCGGGTCAATGAGGCACGCAAGCCCCCAAACCCTTCAACAAGGTTGTGGTGCTCTCAGAGGGAGGGTTCAAATGCACCCGTGCAAACCTGTACTTGTGCATATGACAATAAACTTGACATTGACTTTTGATCCTTACTAACAAGTGTTGCCAACTTTCCATTGCCCCACACCAGCCGTCTGGGGACCTTGGTTGAAACTGTCAGCTCAGCGTCTGATTAATGCCACGTGCATGTGCTCAAGCAGAATTAAACCCGGTTTTCCAAAATGCATTTCATTGAACAATCATGAAGCTAGCAGACAGAAGAATTTTGTTGCACTTAAGAAAATTATTTCAGAGCTCTAGAGGTGACAGGCCTCTATTTCCCAAGCCGGGGAAAGGATCTAATAACGCAAACCACATAACTCATGCAGTCTCCTAGGAGAGTAAATACAAAATGGAGAGGTTGGTTAGGAAGAAGTGAACAACTACTTGGGAAAATAAAAATAACGTTGCAGATTCTGGAAATCTGAAATTTTAAAAAACAGAAAAGGCTGGAAGTGATCAGTAGGCCAGGAGGTGCCTATGGAAAGAGAAACAGAAGTAACCTTGCAGAACTGGGAAAAAGATAATAGTTCTCAGTGGTAGAGAAGACAGAGAAGGTAGTGGTGAAGGAGTTGTTGAGGGGATGCAGGTTGTGGATATCAGCAGACTAAAGGTATTATCTTTACCTGAAAGAGATTCAAAGATTCAAATTAGAAAGCTGGAATATAATTGAGACCTAGTGAAAATTCAAAGACTCAAAGTACGTTTATTATCAAAGTATGTATGCAGAATACAACCTTGAGATCCATCATCCTGCAGGCAGCCACAGAATAAAGAAGAACTATGGAACCCATTCAAAGAAAACGTCAAACTCCTAACATGCAATAAAAAGGAACAAACTATGCAAACAGGCAAAAAACGAGCAAATAGCACACAGAATATTAAACATCAAACTGCAGAATCCGTATAAAAGCCTGGCAATGTTCAGTTCAGTTCAATTTAGTACAGTATTCTTCGCTGACTGTAGGCCGCAGAGCCAGTCTGCGTCAAAATGTCCCGATCACAATCCCACAAAATAGCAATTTAAAAGAAGAGTAACCAGAGCCAGAAACACACGTAACATGTACTGCAGAGTCCTCTAAAAATGAGTCCAACCCATGAGCTGCACCAATCAAACCTTGCCCAAGACCCAGGACTCCAGAAGCAGGAAGAGGGAGATGGAGACCGGTTAATATGACTCTGAGATGATTGTGCCTCTCTGTGTCATGTGTTGCTGATAGCAGATCTGTGGGACATATTCTGACTAATCTTGTGAGAACATACAACATAGACCATAGAACAGTGCGGCACGGGAATAGGCCTTTTCTCCCACCATGATGCCAAATTAAACTAATCCCATCTGCCTGCTCATGGTCATAGAGTACTAAACCACAGTAAACAGGCCAGTCGCCCCATCTAGTCCATGCCAAACTGTCTAAGTTCCTTTGTTCCCTGCCTGTTCATGTCACTGTCTAAATGACTCTTAAATGTCACTATCATATCTGCTTCCATCACTTCTACATTCCACCACTGACTCTGTATAAAACATTTGTCTCATAAATCTTTAAACTTTCCCTCTCTCACCTTAACTCAACGTCCTCTAGTATTGGACTTTTCCACACAGGGAAGAAGACTCTCATAAGATCCAGACTTATCATTTTCCATAGTTACCTTAGACTTACGGATTTATGATTGGCACTCCCAAAGTGCTCTCCCATAGGTGGCCAGTCGTGTGTCTAGGTGACGGGCATTCGAGGATTCTGCTTCAGCTGATTACCTGCTCCTCTTCTGTATTGTCATGGTCCAGTCTGTTGACTCCTCATTTCAGTTAATTTCCTTTTCCCCGTGTTCTACCGGGCTCCTTGATTGGGGCACCTCATCCTCAACCGAACTGGGAGCATAAAGACTCCAGCTTATATCTGCTCAGTGCTGGATCGTCACCTCAGCCAGAGCGGCAATGTATGCTCCGGGCCGCCGAGAATAGTGGACTCTGAGTTGCTTTGGTGCCTGGGGATGCTTTTGGAATTCTGTCGTTTTTGTGGCCAGTTGAGAAGTGCCAGCCTTTTGCCGCTACTCCGAGTCAAGATACAAATTCTGTCGTTTTTGTGTCCAGCTGAGAAGTGCTGGCCTTTTGCCACTACTCTGAGTCAAGATACAAATTCTGTCATTTTTGTGGCCAGTTGAGAAGTGCCGGCCTTTTGCCGCTACTCCGAGTCAAGATATGAATTGTCTGTCATTGTTTGGTTTTGTCATTACGAGTCCGAGTCCCGGCTCCGTGTCCGAGTCCGAGTCCAAGTCCTGGCTCCGTGTCCGAGTCCGAGTTCAGGCTCCGTGTCCGAGTCCAAGTCCTGGCTCCGTGTCCGAGTCCAAGTCCTGGCTCCGTGTCCGAGTCCGAGTTCAGGCTCTGTGTCCGAGTCCGAGTCCAAGTCCAGGCTCTGTGTCCGAGTCCGAGTTCAGGCTCCGTGTCCGAGTCCGAGTTCAGGCTCCGTGTCCGAGTCCGGGTCCCGGCTCCGTGTCCGAGTCCGGGTCCCGGCTCCGTGTCCGAGTCCGAGTCCAAGTCCAGGCTCCGTGTCCGAGTCCGAGTCCAGGCTCCGTGTCCAAACTCCCTGCCCGGGCTCCTCCTGTTCATTTTCCGGCATTCGTGTCTGCAGGGGCATCCAGCTCGATCCCTGGTCCAGCTTCGCTCCATTCTTGGCTCCCCTCAGCCTAATCCTCGCTCCCCAGCCTTCCCTGTAACTATTAATAAACACACTTCTGCTAATGCGATCTTCGTGCCTGTGTCCTGCACTTGGGTCCGCTTCCCAGTCGCTCATTGCAACGTGTAATGGCTATACCATATAACATACTGAACATTGCACAGATAAAAGAAGCAAGACATGCTTCTAACTACCATATTGTCTCACATTCCCTTTGTTCTGTTAGCCACCACTGCTTCTCTACGAGTACAAATTAACTTGCTTTTGCTCTTTCTGATTGCTGGTGAAGAGTGTCAGAACTGAAATATCAACACTGTTCCTCCTTCCACAGACGCCAAGTGCATTCAGATATTTTTACTGCCATTACTTTCCAGTTCTCTCGGCCAGTTGAGCAAGTGACATGTGAATATGGACACAATCCCTCAGCAAACACACTTTATGAGAGCATTCATACTCTATATCAACAAATGTTTTTAAAAAATAACTTTTATTCACCTTTCACTTTCCATAGTTAAATGATACAACTGAAGGAACATTAATTTTGAATGAGTAGAAGGATGGAACAAATGACTCAATGTCAGACTGCAGACGGCTAATCCCCTGAAATCCCATGGCATTCAGGCTCACCGTACTTCCCTGAATCAGGTGAGAAGCTGATGCACCATCAATAACTCACTCTGAGATGTAAGAAGCGAGATATCGGCTTTTATTGACTGGAAGAATGAACAACACTACATCCTGGAGAATGAGGCCGGGCTCAGGCCTCAATCGCCTTTATACAGGGGTCTGTGGGAGGAGCCACAGGAGTAGTCCAGACAGGTATATGTAGTTCAAGCAGTATGTAAGCTTCAAGCAGTTACTGGAAGAAGAGGAGTGAGTGATGCTGCCTAACTGTGTTTTCTTTAACCATCACCATGAGGAAAAGAATATTTGCTTCATATCCACTTGTGGGACATTGACGATGCATATTAGCCTTGACTTTAGGTCATTCAAACTAAAGTTCAAAAAGGCATCAAGAGCAGTAAAACACTTAAGGATGTTATAATATATCTTGAAGAAGTGTCTAGGCCCAAAATTGTTATTCGTTTCCATAGATGCTGCCTGACCAGCTGAATTCCTCCAGCATTTTGTGCCTCTTCACTCGTATGTCTTCACTTCCTCTGTAGATACACCAGGCAGTGAAATGGTTCCTGTGCACTCGTTAGCTGCAATAAAACATGGATAAGTTCACACTTCTAAGATGCAGCTGCCAATGACAGTGTCCCCATATAAAAGGCAAAAACAAGCATTTCATACAACACTTTTCCTCATGATTTTCTCCTGCTGACGATCATTGACAACTCTAAATTTCGTCCAGTGTGTAGGTAAGTGTAATATCAGAGAAATTGGTGGGAATGTGGGAAAAATAAAATGAGATTAGTTAGATAGATAGATAGATAGATAGATAGATAGATAGATAGATAGATAGATAGATAGATAGATACTTTATTCATCCCCATGGGGAAATTCAACCTTTTTTCCCAATGTCCCATACACTTGTTGTAGCAAAACTAATTACATACAATACTTAACTCAGTAAAAAAAATATGATATGCATCTAAATCACTATCTCAAAAAGCATTAATAATAGCTTTTAAAAAGTTCTTAAGTCCTGGCGGTTGAATTGTAAAGCCTAATGGCATTGGGGAGTATTGACCTCTTCATCCTGTCTGAGGAGCATTGCATCGATAGTAACCTGTCGCTGAAACTGCTTCTCTGTCTCTGGATGGTGCTATGTAGAGGATGTTCAGAGTTTTCCATAATTGACCGTAGCCTACTCAGCGCCCTTCGCTCAGCTACCGATGTTAAACTCTCCAGTACTTTGCCCACGACAGAGCCCGCCTTCCTTACCAGCTTATTAAGACATGAGGCATCCCTCTTCTTAATGCTTCCTCCCCAACACGCCACCACAAAGAAGAGGGCGCTCTCCACAACTGACCTATAGAACATCTTCAGCATCTCACTACAGACATTGAATGACGCCAACCTTCTAAGGAAGTACAGTCGACTCTGTGCCTTCCTGCACAAGGCATCTGTGTTGGCAGTCCAGTCTAGCTTCTCGTCTAACTGTACTCCCAGATACTTGTAGGTCTTAACCTGCTCCACACATTCTCCATTAATGATCACTGGCTCCATATGAGGCCTAGATCTCCTAAAGTCCACCACCATCTCCTTGGTCTTGGTGATATTGAGACGCAGGTAGTTTGAGTTGCACCATATCACAAAGTACTGTATCAGTTTCCTATACTCCTCCTCCTGTCCATTCCTGACACACCCCACTATGGCCATGTCATCAGCGAACTTCTGCACATGGCAGGACTCCGAGTTATATTGGAAGTCTGATGTGTACAGGGTGAACAGGACCAGAGAGAGTACGGTTCCCTGCGGCGCTCCTGTGCTGCTGACCACCGTGTCAGACCTACAGTCTCCCAACCGCACATACTGAGGTCTATCTGTCAAGTAGTCCACTATCCAATCCACCATGTGAGAGTCTACTCCCATCTCCGTTAGTTTGTGCCTTAAGATCTTGGGCTGGATGCTTTATGATCAGAATACACTCAGTGGACCAGAAATCACTATAAATGACAGTGAAAATGGTTGAAAGGATCATTGGGGTCTCTTTACCATCCATTGTAGACTTTATCCAGAGTGCTGTATACACAGGGCCCTTGGTGTTATTGAGGATCTCATCCACCCATCCAGCTTCCTCTTTTGACTTTCTACCATCAGCCAGAAGACCACGATGCATAAAAACAAGAACAGTCAGGAATGGGAAATAGTTTCTTCCCTCAGGCCATCAGGCTTCTGAACTTCCTGCCTCGTTGCTTTCGAAGTGTCACTGGTTAATCTATTCTGTTCCTTACATTATTTAATTTGGGCATTTCAGTTTGTTATTTATGCATGATTCATCTGTAGGTTTTATCCTTACTTTCATAGATTATTGTGTGTTATGCACACTCTGGTTTGGGGAAACGTTGTCACATTTGACAGTAGACATCTATATAGTTAAATGACAATAAACTTGACGACTTGACTTGAGTACACCAAGAGGTCTATATTTGTACTCTATCAGCCAGCTTCTTCATGCCTTATTACCCCCATCTTCACACTAGAAATCAGATGTAACATGTCTCTGTTTTGAGTCTACGGATCGATGTTTACATTTTTGCTCCCAGACTGTTACTGTACTGCTTGATTTTTTATATGCCTGCTACCTTTTATGCACTAACAATTGATAATGGTTAATACACTTAAATTTGTGAGCTGGAATGTAAAGGGATTGAATCACCCTGTTAAAAGAAGGAAGGTCTTCTCGCATATTAAACAACTCAAAGCCGACATTGCTTTCCTTCAAGAAACTCACATTCGTAGTTATGATAATTCTCGGCTTTTGTCAAAGTCAGCATTTTCATTCATCCTTTGCCGCCAAAGCTAGGGGGGGTCTCCATCCTTATTAATTCAAATATTCCTTTTGAACTCCATAATAAGATATCTGATACAAACGGCCGTTTTATTATTGTTTCTGGTAAACTATATAATACTAAAATTGTACTAGCAAACCTGTATGCTCCCAATTTTGATGATGTTAGTTTTTTTGAATGTTTTTTCTCCTCACTACCAGATTTAAACTCATACTCTCTTATACTGGGTGGTGATTTTAATTGTTGGTTAGATCCTAATTTGGATTGATCGTCCTCTGTTACTAGATTACCTACTAAATCTGCCTTAGCTATTCACTCTTTTCTCTCTAATTATGGTATCTCTGATATATGGCGTTTCCTTCATCCTACTGAGAGAGATTATTCTTTTTTTTCACATGTTTACCATACCTTTACTAGAATTGACTACTTTTTACTTGATAATCAACTTATTCCATTTATCTATTCTTGTGATTTTCAGAGTATACTGATTTCTGACCATGCCCCAATTACTTTGTCTTTAAATTTTCCTGGTCTCCCTCAGAGGAATAAACACTGGCGTTTTGACTCGACTTTATTATCGGATAATGATTTTCTAAAATTTATTAAGGATCAGATAACCTTTTATTTTAACACCAATACGTCATCTGAAATGTCATCCCAGATTGTCTGGGATGCCATGAAAGCATATTTGAGGGGTCAAATAATCTCCTATACAGCAAATCTTAATAGAAAGTCCTGTGCAGATCGACTAGACCTCATTAATCAGATTAAAGAATTAGATCAACTGTATGCTCAAACTAAGAATCCTGAATTATACAAGAAGCGTGTAGAACTTCAAACTAAATTTAATCTTTTGTCTACCCAACCTGTTGAACGCCAACTTCTTGAAAGTAAGAGTCGCTTCTATATTCATGGTGACAAATCTGGTAAATTTCTAGCCAATCAGATGAGGCGTTCCAAAGCTAAACAACATATTACAAAGATCCAGAAGGAGAATGGAGACTTTACATCGGATCACTTAGAAATCAATGACGCATTTAAAAATTTTTATTCTCGACTTTATTCCTCTGAATCTCTGAATGAGAATATCTCCGTTGATTATTTTTTAAACAATTTGAATATCCCTTCGCTTTCATCTGATTTTAAAGCCAAACTTAATGCACCTATATTATCAGAAGAAATATCCTTTGCAATTTCTGCATTGTCTTCAGAGAAATCTCCTGGACCTGATGGGTTCCCCATAGAATTTTATAAATCATTCTCTTCACTTCTTTCTCCTCAGTTATTCTCAGTTTTATCTGACTCGTTTAATTACGGTAAATTGCCACCCTCTTTTAATGAGGCATCTATTATTCTTTTATTAAAAAAGGGTAAAGACCCAACAGAGTGTTCTTCATAAAGGCTGATTTCTTTGCTTAATGTTGATGTCAAAATTTTGGCCAAAGTTTTGGCTTACAAATTAGAAACTGTTATTCCCTCTATTATTTCTGATGATCAAACTGGTTTTATTAAAAACCGTCTTCCTTTTTTTAATATTCGGCATTTATTTAACATTTTATATTCACCTTCAACTGGGATTCCTGAATGTGTTATTTCCCTCAATGCGGAGAAAGCATTTGATCGTATAGAGTGGAACTACCTTTTTTGCAGTTTTAGAAAAATTTGACCTCGGTCAAAGTTTTATCTCTTGGATCAAATTGCTGTATCTGTGTCCCACTGCTTCTGTTTTGACTAACTTTCAGAAATCCCAGTTATTTAACCTCAAACGTGGCACCCGCCAGGGATGCCCTTTAAGTCCCTTTCTCTTTGATTTGGCTATAGAACCTTTGGCAATAGCATTTCGAAACTGTCCTGAACTGACCAGGATTTGGAGGGGGGGTGTTGAGCATAAAGTTTCTCTTTATGCTGATGACTTATTACTTTTTCTTTCAAATCCGTCTACATCCTTACCTCCAATGTTTTCACTTCTTGATCAGTTTAGCCAGTTTTCTGGCTATAAACTTAATTTACATAAGAGTGAACTTTTCCCAATTAATAAAGAAGCACAAGAATTAACATTTCGTGATCTCCCTTTTAAAGTAGTTCATAATCAATTTACTTATCTTGGGATTACAGTCACAAGGAAGTTTAAGATCTTTTTCGTGAAAATTTTGCCAATCTTCCATATACTATAAAACAGAGTCTGTTACAATGGTCACCTCTATCTATGTCTTTGGTAGGTCGTATTAATGTTGTTAAACTGTATGTTCTCCCTAAATTTTTATATTTATTTCAATCAATCCCAATTTTTATTCCTAAATCTTTTTTTGATTCCTTAGACTCTATTATTTTGTCATATCTGTGGAAGAATAAGTGTTCTAGAATTAATAAAGTTTATCTCCAAAAATCTAAAAAAGAGGTTGGCATGGCTTTACCTAACTTTCGTTTATATTATTGGGCAGCCGATATACGCTGTGCTACCTTTTGGTCTTTTTTCCATGGCCAACCTGAGTGCCCTAATTGGGTGGCAATGGAGTTGAGTTCCACTAAAGGTCTATCTATTTCTGCACTTCTTGGCTCTGTACTCCCTAGTAGTTTGTCCAGATTAATTGTTAATCCTCTTGTTAGACACTTTGCGTATATGGGCTCAGTTTAGGAAATTTTATGGTTTCTATGGTTTTTCCTTTTCTAGCCCTATCTTACATAATCACCTGTTTTTACCTACTACGTATGATTCAGCATTCCATGATTGGTATAGGAAGGGCATTAGACATTTTGAAGATCTTTTTATTGATAATCGCTTCGCATCTTATCAACAGCTCTCTGCTAAGTTCAATCTGCCTAATTCCCATTTTTTTAGATATCTCCAAATTAGACACTTTATTAATCCTTTAATTCCTAACTTCCCTGAAATGCCTGAGAAAAATGTTATGGATTTATTTATTTCTATTAATCCACTGAGTAAAGGCTTAATATCATTTATTCGTGATAAATTAGCATTCTTACGATGTGCCCCTGCGGCTAGAATTAGAATGGCTTGGGAACATGATTTAAATATCTCCTTATCTGATGAGACTTGGGACTCGATTCTCAAATCGGTTAATTCAACCTTGCTTTGTGCTCGCCATTGCCTTTTACAGTTTAAGATTGTTCATAGAGCCCATATGTCTAAATCTAAACTATCTCGATTTTACCCTAATATTAGTCCTCTTTGTGATAAATGCAAAAGGGGCGAGGCCTCTCTTATTCATATGTACTGGTTCTGTCCTAGCCTGGAGAAATTTTGGAAAGATGTCTTCATAACTTTATCTTATATTCTGAATCACCACCTAGAACCTAACCCTTTAATTGCTCTGTTTGGTTTTTTGGGTGAGACAGATTTACGTTTGAGTTTGTCTAAGTGTCGAATATTATCTTTTGCTTCTCTCCTGGCTAGACGTTTAATCCTCCTTAGATGGAGGGATGTTGCCCCGCCCACGCATGCTCAATGGCTTAATGATATTATGTCCTGCTTAGACCTTGAAAAAATCCATTATTCTGTTCTTAATTCGGATATAAAGTTCCATAAGGTCTGGGGACCTTTTATTGAGTACTTTCATAACCTTCCTCTTAACTAAGGTTTTTTTTTCGGTCCCTTGCTTTCAGCTCCTTTTTTTTTGGTAGTAGGCATTAATATCTTCTGTTTTTAAGAGTATTTACAGTTTTGGGGATTTGAATGTCCTGATTTATAGTCTCTATATTGTATTGTGGTTGGTCTGGAGTTCTTTTTTGTTGTGGGGCTTGGGGAGGATACTAATTTTACATGTCTTCAATTTGGGTGCTTTCTCAATTATCTTTTTTTGTATTATATTATTATTGTATGTTTATTTTTGCACTGTATTAATGTTCCTCATTTTGATTTGGGTTTTTTTTATCTGTAACGTTGTAGAAAATGCATTAAAAAACTAATAATAAAAAAAAGAAGAAATCAGATATTTAATAATCTCTTGCACTTGAAAACTGAGCTCCGTGCAGCTGAAAGGTTTAAACTGGGAGGGGATGCAATGACATAAAAATGCACTGAACCCCCAATATTGGCATGTGCTACCTAGTGTTTCATGGTTTTTGAGAAGTTATGAAATAATTTGCAAGAACTTCTTCCCAGGTGTTTGCAAAGACCCCAGCCCTTTACTTTATCCAACTCTTTATGCTTGGACAAGACCAAAGGTCTCCAACAACAAAGGAGAACGCCTTTAAACTGTTCTGCACCGTTGATTAAATATTTAGCTGCGTGCCTTTTCATGACTTGTATTCAATTTGAATAAAAAAATATTCCTAAGAACTTGATATTTCCCAAATGTTTTTGGTGACCTCGTTATAATCAGTTACCTGGATAAAAATGGTGGATGATATAAAATCACTGGAACGCAGCACAATTTGAGGAGAAAATATTTCTTGTTTAAACATCATCCCACGGAATAAACAGAATGATGCATTGAAGATTACATTCAGGACATAAATCACATCATAACATGAAGAAATTCAATCACTGAATATTTCTCCTGGCCTTTGAATTTAATAAAGTTATTATAAGCCAGTCTGTGGGTGGAAGTTTTCCCAACATTTATATATCATAATATGACTCAGCTATTATGGGAAAGCATTCCTGCCCCACGCACTATGTCACCACGTTAGAGGTATGCCAACAAGTTGTACTCCTGGCTAAAGACATTGCTTACCTATGATTACACAGTTGATGAATGCTAAGTTCTGGGCAGAGAATATAAATCCCCAACAAGTGCATTGAGCAGGGAAGAAATCCATGTTGACAGTACAAATTTCAGAATTGTGCTCAGCTTATCAAATTTAGGAGAAAATTGTCATATCTTAGACCTGACTTGGATCCCGTTTCCCAATTGCCCAAGATGGCATCCACTGCAGCAGAGGTCCATTAAAACTCTACCAAGTAAAGTTAGACTTCTCCAGTGACATGATTTATTTGTATAAGAGACACAAGGGACTGTAGATGTTGGACATTGAAGCAACAATTTGCTCAGGAACTTAGTTTCATCTGTGGGGGAAGGAAAGTGTCAATTATTTACTTTTATTTGTAATCATCAAAAGAAAGAAACAGAGCTGAGTGGTGAATATTACCCTCAGCATCAGAAGCAGGTCCTCCTGGGTCTGGATGAGTATGGTAGCTGCCTTTGTCACTCTTGTGTCAAGGTTAAAAGACTGGATTAAGTGGTTCTAAATGGCATTAGTACAAAAGGAACTTATAGTGTAGGGAAAGTTTGAGTAGTTTCCATAAACGAAAGAAAATCTGTAGATGCTGGAAATCCAAGCAACACACATGAAATGCTGGAGGAACTCAGCAGGCCAAGCAGCATCTATGGAAAAGAGTACAGTCAACTTTTTGGGCTAAGACCCTTCAGCTAGAAAACAACCTGTCCCAATCCACACTTCTCAGATCCTCTCTGGTACCATCAAAATAGACCTTTCTCCAATTTAGAGTTTTAATCCAAAGACCAAACCTATCATTTTCCATAATTACCTTGAAATTAATGGCATTATGGTCACTAGATGCCAAGTGTTCCCCTACATGAACTTCTGTCACTTCACCTGTCCCATTCTTTAATAGGAGATCTAGTATCGTACTCTCTCTAGTTTGCACTGGTTAAGAAAACTTTCCTGAGCACATTTGACAAACTCTTTCCCATATAGTTTTTTTGCAGTACAGGAGTCCCAGGCAATATGTGGAAAGATTAAAAACAACACCTACAATCACAACCTGTGTCATACAACAGTCTGTGATCTCTATAAATTTTGTATAATATAATCTCATTAACATGATCATACATTTCTCATTCCTCGGCTCCACCCGTAAAACATCACAAGATGAGCTCCCCAGTCTCTCCTGACAGAGCACTACCATGACATTTTCCCTGACTAGTAACGCCACCCCTCCTCCTTTATTCCCTCCCACTCTGTCATGTCTAAAACAATTGAACCCTGGAACATTGAGCTGCCTGTCCTACCCCACCTGCGACCAAGCCTCACTAATAGCTACAATGTCATAATTCCACTTGCAAATCATTGCTCTAAGCTCATCCACCTCCTTGCATTGAAATATTAGCAGCTCAGAACATTAGTCCCACCACGTTCGATCTTTTGATTCCTGACTTCAAGATTCAAGATTCGTTTATTATCAAAGAATGTTTAAATGATACAACCGTGAGACTTGCTTGCGTACAGGTAGCCACAAAGCAAGAAACCTGCAAGAACCCAATTAAAGAAAAGAAGTAAAAATAAAAGAAATAAAAGACCAACACTCGATGCTAAAAAATAAACTAAAAATCATGCAAACATTGAGGTGAACAGCAATAGCATTCTGAACCAAAACTGAGTCCTCAGATTCGAGCAGAGTAGGTCTAAAGCCTCGCTTACCAGTTCATCGTATTCGCTGGCAGAGGGCACAGTAGTTGGTGCAGTCTTCATAGCCTCTACGCTGTGGAGAAAAGTACCATCGCTGAGAGCGAGTGAAATTGGCACTCATCCCAACTAACATCATGTCCTTTCAGTCAATCTGAGCCGGTATTTGAATTGATCCGACAACAAAACTGTGGAAAGATCCAGCACCCTGGAGAGAGATGTGAAGATTGCAGACAGCAAGCAAAATCGGCCCTCACCTCTGATCTTGGAGGCATTTAAATTGTCTAAGCAGTGAATCACACCTCACATTAGGACCTAGCTACAGAGAAAGGCTCCGGGCCTAGGCCACGCAGTCCAGCGACTTGCTTCGGGCCCAGATTCCGTCACTCAGTCCGAAACCACTGTCAAGCTCTTCAGATCATCTCGGCGCCCAGAGTGATCCAACCTCGCTCACAGGTTGGTTGAATGAGCATCGGAACTTCACTGCCCAGGCCCCGATTTCTTTCGGCACCCAGAGAGATCCGACCTCCCACCTGGACCAGCTGTACGGGCGTCGGAACTCCATCTGCAACAGTTCTGCAGCACACTACGAACTCGACTCATTCCCCGAACCTGTCTCGCCATCGCTCGCTCCTTCACTGTTTGCGGTGATAACTTAGCACAATTTACCACATAAAAGGTACTTTTAGTGATGTTTTTAGCTGGGTTCTTATCTTTCTGACTACCAGAAGCTGTCTCACACGTTTGGTAGTCTTTGTATATAGGCTCTACGATCTGTTTTGGTACTCTAGCTCCCATTCCCCTGTAACCCTAATTTAAAATCCTTCCCTCACCCCCTCCCCCCCCCACAACTGTGTACTACTATCAAACTTACCTGCTAGGACGTTAATTCCCCTCCTTTTCAGATACACGCTATTCTTTCTGTACAAGTTCCAACTTCACTGAGAATCCAATAATCCAAAAACGTTAAGCGCTCCCTCTTGTACTATCTCCTTAACCACGTATTAAACTGTAAGATCTTCCTATTTCTAGCCTCATTAGCATGTGGTATGGGTAGCAGTACTGAGATTATAATCCTGGAGGGCCTGTCCTTTAACTTAGCACCAAAGTCCCTAATTCACTTTGCAGGACCTTGTCACCTCTCCTAACCATGTCATGGTACCAATGTGTACCATGACTTCTGGTTGGTCACCCTCCCACTTAAGAATTCTATGGATTTGATCCGATATGTTCCTGACCCTGAAACCCAGAAGGCAACATTATATCTAGGAATCTCAATCTCATCAATAGAACCTTCTGTCTGTTCCCCTAACCAAATAGTTCCCTATCGCCTCTTTTCTCCCCCTTCCCTTCTGAGCCGCAGAGCCAGATTCAGTGCCAGAGACTTGACTCCTGTGGCTTTCCTCTGCTAGGTCATCCCCCCACAACAGTCTCCCAAGCGGGATACCGGTTGTCAAGGGGATCAGCCACAGGGATACTCTGCACTGACTGCCTATCCCCTTTTTCCTTCCTGATGGTCACCCAGTTTCCTGAGTCCTGCACTTTCCTGTGTAACTAACTCTTTGTATGTCCTGTTGATCAACCCCTGAGCATTCTGAACGATCCAGAGTTCATCCAGATCCAGCTCCAACTCTTTAACGTGGTCTGTTAGAAGCTGCAGCTCAATGCATTTCTTTCAGGTGTACTTGCTGGGGACACTGGGGATCTCCCTACCTTCCCACATCCCACAAGAGGAGCATTCCTCTTTCCTGCCCGGCATCCCCACTGCTCTAAATGTGCAAAAAGGAAGAAAGAAAGAAGAAATAACAGAAAAAATAATCTATCTACAGCCTACATCTCTCCTCACTGAAACTTCAAAAAGCCGAAGTCCCAATTCCCCACTCTAACACTGGCCCACTCTCACAGTGCCCGCTCTGCTTATCGCTAACTTCCTTTATAACCCTTGCCAAGTACCTAATTATGTTCAATCCAATGTGTCCTCAGAAACTCTGGTACACAAAATGTGCCTACTGCTCCTGCTTCTTCTTTTAAATGCGCTCTCCATCTATGCTACCTGGTGTCTCTTGGGAACTGTGGAGCGCAAAATGTGCCAACTGCCTCGGCTCACTTCTTCCAAAATCTCTCTGCCTCTACACAAGCTAATGTCTCCTTGGGAAATGCAGCGCACAAAATGTGCCAACTGCCCCCGCTCACCTCTTTAAACCTCTCTCTCCCTCTACACAATCCGGCATCTTCTCGAGAACTGTGCCATGCAAAATGAGCTGACTGCCCCTGCCTGATTCTTTTAAACACTCCCTCTCGATGCAATCCGATGTATCCTCAGGAAATGCAGTGCACAAAACGGGCCTATTGCCCCAGCTCGCTTCTTCGAAGCTCTCTCTGCCTCAATGCAATCTGATGTCTCCTCAGGAACTGTGGTGTGCAAAATGCGCCAACTGTCCTCACTTGCTTCTTTTAGACTCTTCCTCTCTCTACGCAATCTGATGTCTCCTCAGGAACTGTGGTGCGCAGAAATTATCAACTGCCCAGCTCGCTCCTTTTAACCTCCATGTCCGTCTACGCAATCGATTGTCTCCTTGGGAATTGTGGCATGCAGGATGGTCATTGTGATGCTGAACTGACATTTCTGTGCATGTTAACTAATTATTTTCTAGTTCAAGCTCCATGAAGCTTCTTGATTCACTCAAGTCTTCTCTTCCTACTGTGGTCCAGTACCATTACTGAATCAAATTTCATTAAAACATATCTTTTGATCTTCTTATCCTTGTGTAAGTTGTGGGCTCTGTTGCCACGTGGCCCTGGTTCATGTGGAAATTCTCTAGCAGTGAAAAGTGTCAGCTTTCTGCACCTTCTGCCTTACTGGCCCTTTCAATGTGACATGCCAGATTGTAGAATCTACCTCTTTCACATTAGATAGGGTGAATACCTGCTTCTGTCAAAAATTAGAAAATTGCCAGTGTATTTCACCGTCCACCCATGATTTCCAGTATCCCAAGACTCTTAGAGCGAAAACGTGTCAACTTGTATCTCTTTCACATAATAGCGTTTTTCCAGCAACTGCTGGAAAAGCAACACAGCAAAGTAATTTGAGATCATTCAGTAAAAGAAAATACCTGACATGAACCAATTCAAAACACAAGGCTTAAGGAAATTCAAGGCATGGAAGAAACATCCAGACCCAAAATTCCACACCATCCACAGTCCATATCTGACACCTGCCGGGATCTCCTTCCACATCAGGTCCTAATCAGAATAATATTATTTCTTCCTTGCAATTGATTTTATTTCCCCTCGGAGTGACTGTGACTGTTATTATCAGAGTATATCTATAACACACCTTTCTAATCAATATTTATTAGTCAGCTCCTTTGTCATTGAGAAATATAAATTTGCTCCTGAAAAATAGATCCATGCCTGCAAACCCTTCTATTCATTAATTTTGTGTTTTTTAATGAATTGTATATTGGTGTCTCCCAGTACCGTGAGTGGTATCTATCATTAATTGCTTGCTTTGATGTGCCTCATTTATGCTGGTGTTTTCAGGGAGACCTCAATCATTCTTTTAGGTTTCCTTGCTTCACAATAAGAAGTGTCTATATGAAGCGTTCTTTCTTTATTTGAATTCCTAAGACCAAGCCTTAAGTGTTCAAACTAATTGAATAGAGTTTCTTAATATATCTTGAGGGGAATGGTTATACACCCATGACACAAGAGAAATCTCACAGCAACTTCACATGCCTTTGGCTAGAAATGACCTCACTGAACTGTGTGTCCCTTCTCATTCAGGGTCAAAAATATCTGAGCCAATTCTAAATAAGCAGAAATGTTCCTAAAAGCAGACAAACAAACTTTCTTGGAAGCAAATTTAATTGCAACAAATATAATAGCTGCTTGGAGATGTGGGGCTTGTGATTAAGTATGAGAAAGATATGTACTTTAGCCACAATGGTTTATAGTAAGCAGTTACTGTTCAAATCTCATATAAACACCAGGTGATTCCTCTCAACATCATACTGACCAGCTTTATAGTTGTGCAACCTTTTAGAAAGGTCAGCCAGTTAAATCATCTGATTAGAGTTGTGGTAGGAACCTTGTTTACACTAGAGTTACAGCAAATTGGGAATGATGCTGAAGGAATTCAAGATTAGTCTCTGATGAGGGGATAGAGAAGTGGTGATGAGTGGGTGGTGGGAAGTAACGGCATCGTCAATCCTTGTGTTCACTAAATACATGTAACATCTCTTTCAAGCTCCCCTCTAAGAGGGGACACTCTTCAGGACATAATGTTCTCCAGCCATGCAGAAGGAATCTTGACGATGTTAATTTTGCAGATCCATCAGTGCCTTGACCAGCATCGCTGCCTGGTGGATACAACTTACTGACTTGCTTTACTTTTGGCAAGACCAATAGCTGAATCTCACTTGAGATCTCTGATGAAGAATTATTATTATGTTTTTGTTTTGATTAAATTTTGTTTTTTTAAAATTTTTGTTTTGAACATTGAGCAACATTTTAATGAGGAACAGTGGTTTAGGCCAGGGATTCCCAACCTTTTTATGCCGTGGACCAATACCATTAGGCAACGGCTCTGTGGTCCCCAGGTAGGGATCATGCAGGGTCCAGGGAGGTGTAGGCACCTCTGGTGAAGGGGCTGGTCATGTCCATTCCGGGGCTGCTCCCTCACCTTTGGTCCCCACCGGACGCTCAGCTCTCACCTGTGGCTCCAGGTGACAGCGGCCTCACCTCGGTGCAACGCTTCGAAAGGTGGGCTAAACCAGGTGAAGGCAGCTGGCAGCCTCATACCCTGATGAGATGAGATGGGGACATGCCTGTCCCAGCCGGCAAGGTCAGCTCCGGCAGATT
This sequence comes from Hemitrygon akajei, assembly GCF_048418815.1. NCBI lineage: Eukaryota > Metazoa > Chordata > Chondrichthyes > Myliobatiformes > Dasyatidae > Hemitrygon > Hemitrygon akajei. The sequence continues at coordinate 16,451,843 of NC_133152.1, read as the reverse complement.
AGCCGGATGAGTTCTACAGCGAGGTCCAATGGCCACGAAGGCGATGTTGCAACGCGCCGTGGAGAGTGAAGGGCGTGACAAGGCACAGAAGAAGTCGTGGTCATCCACAGCAACCAAGGAACTCCAGTTTGCGATACTTGCTCGTAGCACTGGACCCAGACATCTGAGGTCAAGATATTGGAACTGCCCCAGTGCAACGTCTTTTCCGCTTTAAGAACTCTCCCACACAGGCTTCCTGTCATCATCAGATACGACGGACCATCACCACTTTATAACAATCTGCCCAATCTGGAGCAGGGAGGTTCTGCTGCAGTTGTAGAAGGCCTTGGTGAGACCACACCTAGAATATTGTGTGCAGTTTTGGTCCCCTAATCTGAGGAAAGGCATTCTTGCCATAGAGGGAGTACAGAGAAGGTTTACCAGATTGATTCCTGGGATGGCAGGACTTTCATATGAAGAAAGACTGGATCGACTAGGCTTATACTCACTGGAATTTAGAAGATTGAGGGTGGATCTTATTGAAACATATAAAATTCTAAAGGGATTGGACAGGCTAGATACAGGAAGATTGTTTCCAATGTTGGGGAAGTCCAGAACGAGGGGTCACAGTTTAAGGATAAAGGGGAAGCCTTTTAGGACCGAGATGAGGAGAAACTTCTTCACACAGAGAGTGGTGAATCTGTGGAATTCTCTGCCACAGGAAACAGTTGAGGCCGGTTCATTGGCTATATTTAAGAGGAAGTTAGATATGGCCCTTGTGGCTAAAGGGATCGGGGGTATGGAGAGAAAGCAGGTACAGGGTTCTGAGTTGGATGATCAGCCATGATCATACTAAATGGTGGTGCAGGCTCGAAGGGCCGAATGGCCTACTCCTGCACCTATTTTCTATGTTTCTATGTTTCTATGCCCATCAGTTCCTCCTCATCTGGGTCCATCTGTCACTTGGCAATTTTTGCCTCACCTCTTAATACTGGGTGCCTCCCCGGTATGATATCAGTCCCGATGTAGAGTTTTGAGCCAAATGTCAGCTTCTGTGTCTCCCCAGATGCTGTCTGACCCATTGAGTTCTTCCAGCATATTGTTGGTGTTGTAGATCTGTGGTGAACTACATATACCTGTCTGGACACGCCCCCTGCTGACTGCTCCTGTGGCCCCTCCCACTGACCGTGGCTCCTCCCACAGACCCCGGTATAAAGGCGATTGAGGCCTGAGCCCAGCCCTCAGTCTCCAGGATGTAGTATGGTGGTCAACTACTGCTTGTTCTTTCTTCCAGTCAATAAAAGCCGATATCTCGCCTTTACGTCTCAGAGAGTTATTGATGGTGCATCAAGATCCCAGCATTTATCTTCGCTGGTGTCTCTGTTGCTATGGGAAGATGCAAAGGCTGGAGAAGGGTGTTGATTCATTGGAACAGTCACAAAACAAGAATCAGAAAGGTTAATCACACAGAAGCCATCTGAATCTGACCACTGCATGGAGTGGAGGGGAATTCCTGTTGATGAGAAAGCTCCTTCCAATAGCAGTTGGGATCACTCCCAAGGAAGACTAGCCCATTGGTAGCTTAGACCTGTCACTGAATGAGCACATTGTCTATAAATGTGGCAAAATTATCCCAATTTACCCCCCATAACACAGCTAACCAAAGTTATCCTCATTTATCCTGGAATATTTGCTACTCAGCAGCAATTTAATTAATTGCTTGGGAATTTAGAGCAGTTAATTTGCATCGTGAGTGAATGAGTCAACCAGCATCAAATCAGTGAGAGCCCACAGCATATATCAACATATCATTAAATTTAAATTAGCAGTAAATTTAACTAACCTTCCAAAGAGATAAGATATGTCTCACTGTTGCAGTAAGAAGGGGCTTAGTTGGCATAAAGCATGTAGTTGTGATGGTGTAGGGGACCATTGGCAGGAGGTGCTGCTGGTTTCCAACTCCAATGATTCTCATTCGACCTGTTGTATCTGTGTGTGTAGTCTGCATCTTCTCCCTGTAGCAGCGTAGAATTCCTGTAGGTGCTCCCATTTCCTGCCACGTGGCACGTGAGATGGGTGATAGGGAGAATCAAGGTGAAATTGGTGGGAAATCCGGGAGAGCCAGCATAGATTTAATGAACCGGGTGGCCCCAAAGTAGGAGAAATGAAATATCAAACTATACTGAATCTGTACTAGACAAAGTACAAAGAAATCAGTAAGATAAAGATCGATGGGAGTAGACAGTTTAAATGGTTGGGCATGGACTAGATGGGCCAAAGGGCCAGTTTCTGTGCTACACTTTTCTATGACTCTATAAAAACAACTGCCAGCATTTCTGATCGTTACCCAATTACTTTTCATATCCTCCACAACCAACCAATCTGTACTCCATGGCTGCAACACTAGGAAAATCTCCCTGCGAATGATGAACGTAAACAAAATCACATTTGCACAGGATACTTCCCCCTCTCCGCTGTGTGTAGGCTTGCATATGAAGAGTAGATAAAATCTGAGAGAGTAGTTGGCAACTGAATTCATCCCACCAAAACTGGATGTGAATAACTGTTCTTCATCGCTCTGCTGGGGTCTGTACTGAGCACAGTTGTGACAAAATCGTCAACAAATTGCAGACTGTATATGCATTTGCATTTTATAGAAAGATGCAGATAGATCTCAAACATAATTCCACCTTGCAAATGGAACTGGAATTGGAATTGGCTTATTTTTGTCACAGGTACTGAGATACATTGAAAAGCTTTGTCTGTGTGACATCCTGACTCATCACGTCATACATAAAAGATAGTGAACGTGGAACAGAAAAGAGAATATGGCACTACGTTTACAGAGAAAGTGCAGGGCAGATGGACAAATGAAGTGCATGGGCCATGGTGAGGTGCAGGAGATTGAATCAGAATCAGGTTTGAAGTCACTGCCAGATGTCATGAAATTTGTAAACTTTGCAGTAACAGTACAATGCAAACATAAAAATATAAGAAAAATGTGAATTACGGTAAATATATATATTAAATAGTTAAGTTATATAAGTAGTGCAAAAATACAAATAAAAAGGTAGTAGGTAGTGTTCATGGGTTCAATGTCCATTCAGAAATCGGATGGCAGATGGGAAGAAACTGTTTCTGGATCACTGAGTGTGTGCCGTCAGGCTTCTGTACCTTCTCCCTGATAGTAGCAATGAGAAGAGGGCATGTCCTGCGTGGTGGGGGTCTTTAATGATGGACGCTGCCTTTTTTGAGACATCGCTCCTTGAAGACGTCCCGGATGCTGGGGAGACTAGTGCCCGTGATGGAGATGAATATGTTTATAATTCTCCGCAGTTTTCTTCAATCTTTTGGAGAAACTGCCCCCCCTCCCCCACCCGGCAATACCAGATGGTGATACAGCCAGTTAGAATGCTCTCCACAGAGCATTTTGAATCTGTAGGAACTTGTGGGTGTTACAGGTGACATAGCAAAACTCCTCAAACTCTGACTGAAATATAGCTGCTGTCGTGTCTTCTTTGTAGCAGCACTGATAAGTTGAGTCCAGGTGAAATCCTCAGAGATATTGACACCTAGGAACTTGAAATTGCTCGCTCTCTCCACTTCTTTTCCTTCTATGAGGATTGATTCGTGTTCCTCCTCTTACCCTTTCTGAAGTCCACAATCACCTCTTTGGTCTTACTGACATTGAGTTGCTGCAACACCATTCAACTAGCTGATATACCTCGCTCCTATAAACCCTCTCATCACCATCTGAAATTCTGCCAGCAATGATTGTATCATCAACAAATTTATAGCTAGCTTTTGCATTGTGTTGAGCCACGCGGTCGTGGGTGTGGAGGGAGCAGAGCAGTGGAATAAGCACACGTCCCTGCGGAGCGCCAGTGTGGATTGTCAGCAGGGTTATTTCCATTCTGCACAGATCGTGGTCTTCAGGTTAGGAAGTCGGGGATCCAGTTGCAGAGGGAGGTACAGAGGCCCAGGTTCTGTAGTTTTTCAATCAGGACTTGGAAACGAAGGTGTTAAATGCTGAGCTGTCGTCAATAAACAGCACCCTGACGTAGGTACTTGTGTTGTCCAGGTGAACCGAGGTCAGATGAAGAGCCAATGAGTTCATGTCCACCGTAGAACTATTGTAGCAATAGGCAAGCTGCAGTGGGTCCAGGTCCTTGCTGAGAGAGGCATTAATTCTAGCCATAACTAACCTCTTAAAGCACTTCTTCACCATAGATGGAGTGCTACTGGACAATAGTCATTAAAACAGCTCACCCCGCTCTTCCTGCGCACTGGTATAATTGTTGCTCTTTTGAAGCAGATGGGAGCTTGCTGACTGTAGCAATGAGAGATAGAAATTGTCTTTGAACACCCCTGCCAGTTGGTTGGCAGAGGTTTTCAGAGTCTTACCAGATACTCCATCAGGGCCTGTCACCTTGCGAGGGTTCACCCTCTTGAAAGACGGCCTGACATCATCCTCCGAGACAAAGATCGCAGGGTCACTGGATGCTGCGGGGATCCTCATAGCTATAGTTTTATTCTCCCTTTCAAAGCACACATAAGCAGACATATTGAGCTTGTCTGAGAGTGAAGCACCACTGCCATTTATGATGTTGGGTAATGCTTTGTAGGAAGTAATGGCCTGCAAACCCTACCAGAGTTGACATGCGTCCGATGTCACCTCCAACCTCACTTGGAATTGTTCCTTAGCTCTTGAATTAGCTCTCCACAAGTCATACCTGATTTTCTTGTATGGACATGGGTTGCCAGATTTGAATGCCACAGATGCAGTCCTCAGCAGAGTACAATTCTGATTGGCGAGTGGTGCCACAACAACAACTCAGTGTCAGCAAGATCAAGGAGCTGATTATTGACTTCAGGAGAAGGAAACCAGAGGTCCAAGAGCCGGTCCTCATTGGTGGATCAGCAATTCTAAATTCCTCATTGTTATTATTTTGTAGGATCTGTCCTGGGCTCTGCACATGTATGATTATGAAGAAAGCACTGCAGACCCTCTACTTCCTTAGGAGTTTGCAAAGATTTGGCATGATATCTAAAACTTTGATGAACTTCTAGAGATGTGTAGTGGAGAATATATTGACTGGCTGCACCACAGCCCAGTATGGAAAAATGCCCTTGAGTGGAAAACGCTATGAAAGGTAGTGGATACGGCCCAGTCCATCACAGGTAAAGACCTCCCCATCATTAAGAACATCTACACAAACCACTCTCGCAGAAAAGCAGCATTCACCATCAGGGACCCCACCAGCCAGAACATGCTCTCTTCTTGGTGCTGCCATCAGGAAGAAGGTACAAGAGCCTCAGGACTCAGAACAGCAGGTTCAGGAACAGTTACTATCCTTCAAACATCAGTCTGTTGACCCAAAGAGGATAACTTTACTCAACTTCACTTGCCCCATTATTGAAATGTTCCCACAACCAATGGACACAAAATGCTGGTGGAACACAGCAGGCTAGGTTGTTTGAATTTCCAGCATCTGCAGATTTCCTCGTGTTTGCTCTTTAAATCCACAACCAATGGACTCACTTTCAATTATTCTTAATCTTGTGCACTTGATAGTTATTGCCTATTTATTTATTTATTTATTATTCTTTCTTTCTTTATATATTTGCACAGTTTGTTGTCTTCTGCACTCTGGTTGAATTCCCAAGTTAGGCATTGATTCTGTTATGGTTATTGTTGTATAGATTTAGAAACATAGAAACATAGAAAATAGGTGCAGGAGTAGGCCATTCGGCCCTTCGAGCCTGCACCACCATTCAGTATGATCATGGCTGATCATCCAACTCAGAACCCTGTACCTGCTTTCTCTCCATACCCACTGATCCCTTTAGCCACAAGGGCCATATCTAACTTTATTGAGTGTACCCACAAGAAAATGAATCTCAGGGTTGTATATGGTGACATATACGTACTCTGATAATAAACTTACTTTGAACTTTGATTCTGATTCTTATTTTAGCTGCTTTCCTGAGGCAGCAGAGAAGAGATTGGTCTGCATGGTGGTCTGAGCCATGGTCATATATCAAGATTTCCAAATAGGATGCTCTCTCTATGTTGCATCTACGGCATTTGATAAGAGATGCCAAATGCCTTAGCTTCCTGAAGAAGTAGAGGCGTTAGTGTTCCCTTTGGGTCATAACATCCACAAGGTTAGACCAGAACAAGTAGTTGCTGATATTTGCACCAAGGAAACTGAAGCTTTCACCCAGCTCCACCTTAGCACCATTGATATCTTGGAACACAAAGGGCAAAGAAAATGTCAAACAAAGACCAACGGCTGAGACTTGCTTATGATTTTGTGATCACCATTACAATTATTCAAATCAGTATTATATTAAAATGCCTGAGGTTAACTTCAGGGTGCAGATTGCCTGTCTCCTATAAAATCATGTGAGATGGCTTACTTTATTGAATAGTGTATAAAGAAATCAGGTAACACTATGCTCTATCAGTTCCAATTGTACACCTGGGAGATCAGAATATCCAAACCCAGCACTTTTGACAAAGAAATCATATTGAAAATATTTGATTACATCATCTTCCCAGCCAGAAGGATAATATCCTTTCATTTGGTGTAGATTAGTAGCTGAAATTCCATCTGAGAACAGGAAAAAGCCAGGAATGTTCAAGTGTGTTTTACAACGGACAATATGTTTTATGTTCATGCAAAAGGTTGAAGATTCTTATCATCTATTGATCAGGTCGTTTTTTCATAATGTTGCTGGGAAGTAGTTAAGTACTTGTTATTTTACAGCCAATGGGCAACCTGTACAGAACCGTCCTCTTTTGAAAAAAAATTGTTAATATTAGATCCCCATGGCCTTGACTGGTGAGTGACCCATTCCTGAAAGTTTTGTTTGACATTAAGTGTGGTCCTGGGTCCGAAACTCTTAAGTTCGTAATTGTAGTACACGAGTGTGTTTGGCAAACTTCAACACAGTTTGTCTTCCCTTAAGTGTGTGTGCATATCAAATTCCTTCTTCCTGGCTCTATATTAGTTTTATGTCTGTGCCTACAGGGCAAAAAATATACGAAGAATAATTTATTTTAAATGCACGTAATTAAATAGGCTCAGGCCTTAAAGATGTAACTTTCCTTCATACCTTAAGTGGACAGCTTAGAGTATCTATTAGCACTACTGACTTCTATTATTAATAGTCATGGGATAATTAAACCTTGCTAAGAAAAACTTCGCCAATGAATTTCACTAACTCTCTTCCCCTTAACATCTTCAAAATGGTGTCAGAGTTTCCTTTAAGCCAATGATGTGCTATTAGGTCATTCCATATTATAAAGCCAACGATGTTCTATTAGATCATTCAGTCTGACTAAGTCAATAATATCTGTTACAATACTCTGTGCTACTAAATAAATGATGTCACAGTGAACCACATTCCAGTTCTCAGCCAATATTATCCTATTAGGTCATGCTGAGATACTTAGGTAATGAGGTCATTGTGTGTTACTTAGTAGCAGACTCTAATATATTTATTTATTCATTGAGATGCAGTGTGGTATAGACCCTTCCAGCCCTTTGACCCATGCCTCCCAGCAATCCCCCAATCTAATCCTAGCCTAACACAGGACAATTTACAATAACCAATAAACCAACCAACTGGTATGTCTTTGGACTGTGGGACGAAACTGATGTACCCAGGGGAAACCTGTACATTCACAGGGAAAACGTACAAACTCCTTTCAGGAGGTAGCAGGAATTGAACCCCGGTCGCTCACACTATAAAGCATGGTGCTAACCATTATGCTACCACGCTGTCCCATTTCCCAATTAAATGATGTCAATGCAAGCCTGGTTAATAACAGTGCTAACAATGTCAATGTAAACTACAGCATTTTCAGTAGCTATATGAAGTTCTTGAAGGCAGCCAAGAAGCATAGAACATTTTCAATAAGCTTAGTCTAGAAATTCAGTCAGACTCACATCTGACAAGACCATTAGACTGATTAGTCCTTCAAGCCCCATTCTCCTGCCTTCTCCCCATAACCTTTGACACCTTTGCTGATCAAGAAACTTTGCTTTAAACATACCTAAAGACTTGGCCTCCATAGCTGTCTGTGACAATAAATTCCACAGATACATCACGAGCTGGTTAAATAAATTCCTTTTCATCTCTGTTCTAAAGGGACATCATTGTATTCTGAGACTGTGCCTTCTGGTCCCAGACTCCCCTGCTATAGGAAACATCTCCAGAAATTATTTGTTGCTCCAAATTCCAACATTTTCAGTCTCCTGTGCCTCCAGAATGCTCAAATCATTGGGGCTGTTAATATGTCATTTATTACTTTCAGTAATTGATCATTAGGGTTCAAGTTAGTCAGACTTCATACGGCCAGGATCCACATACCCAGTGGGTTAATTTGCCAATTTCTAATACACGCCAATTATTTACCTTCAACATAACATTATGTTTCTTTTTCAGATTCAATCCCCCTCAACTAATAAATGTCTCAATTAGCAACTCATAAATCTCTACTTTGCAAACTGACCCAGGACTGGCTGGCTTGCAGTTACGTGTCAATTTTTTTGCCGTGAGAAATTAAATACAGATATAAATATACTGTATATGTGATATAAAATTAAGTTCATAACTCAAATCTTCTTGTCAGTACCATACATCCAGGATTCCGTCAATGTCAGCAAATCAAAAGAGATGGGCATTGACTTCAGGAAGTGGGGGGGCGGGGTGCACACACCCCTGTTTACATCAATGGTGCTGAGGTTGAGAGGGTTGAGAGCTTCAAGTTCCTAGGAGTGAATCACAGGCAAGAGAAAATCTGCAGATGCTGGAGACCAAGGTAATACACACAAAGTGTTGGAAGAACTCAGCAGGCCAGACAGCACCTATGGAAACGTTTCGGGCCGACACCCTTCATCGGGACTGGTAAAAAACAGATAAGAAGTCAAAGCAAGAAGGTGGCATGACGGGGGGAAGAAGTACAAGGTGGTAGGTGACAGGTGAAACTGGGAGAGGAGGAAGGGTGAAGTAAGGCACTGGGAAATTGATTGGTGAAAGAAATAACGGGCTGGAGAAGGGGGAATCTGATAGGGGAGAACAGAAAGAAAGAAGGGAGGGGGGGAGGAGCACCAGAGTGAGGTGATAGGCATGTAAGGAGATACCCTGAGGGAGGGAAATAGGAATGAGGAATGGAGGGGGGGTGGCAATTGCTAAGTTCAAGAAACCGATATTCATGCCATCAGGTTGGAGGCTATCTAAATGAAATATAAGGTGTTGCTCCTCCAGTCTGAGTCACTCCATTCCCCCCTCACCATAGCCTCTCTACTTCTTCAAAACTACCTGCCCCTCCAGTTATCTTCGTATCATCTGAAAACATGACCACAAAGCCATTATTCCATCATCCAAATCATTGACATATAATGTGTAAAAATGCAGACCACTGTGGAACACCACTATGAACTGCCCGCTAGCCAGAAAAGGCTCCCTATATTCCCTCTCTTTGTCACCTGCCAATCAGCCAGTGCTTAATCCATGCTAGTATCTTTCCTGTAATACCATGGGCTCCTAACCTGTGAAGCAGCCTCATGTGTGGCACTTTGTCAAAGGCCTTCTGAAAATCCAAATAATAATCCACCAATTCTCCCTTATCTATTGTGCTTGTTATTTCTTCAAAAAACTCCACCAGATTTGTCAGGCAAGATTTTCCCTTGAGGAAACCATGCTGACTACAGCCTATTTTATCTTGTGCCTCCAATGCCCCAAAACTACATCCTGAACAATCAACTCTAGCAAATTCACAACCACTGAGGGCAGACTAGCTGGCCTAGAATTTCCTTTCCTTGGCCTCCCTTCCATCTTGAAGAGTGAAGTGACATTTGTAATTTTCCAATCCTCCAGAACCAGAATTGAATTGACTTTATTTCTTACATCCTTCGCATGCATAAGTAGTAAAAATCTTTACGCTACCTCTCTGTCTAAATGTGCAATGTGCAATCATGGTAATTTATAATAAATAGAACAGTTAATGTAACATAGAAATACACTCAAATCAGTGTGAGTTTATCATCTGATGGCCTGGTGGAAGAAGCTGTCCCGGTGGTCCTGGCTTTTATGCTGCGGTATTGTTTCCCGGATGGTAGCAACTGGAATAGATTGTGGCTGGGGTGACTCGGGACCCCAATGATCTTTTGGGCCCCTTTTTACACACCTGTCTTTGTAAATGTTCTGAATCATGGGAAGTTCATAACTACAGATGCGCTGGGCTATCCGCACCACTCTCTGCAGAATCTTGTGATTAAAGGAGGTACAGTTCCCATACCAGGCAGTGATGCAGCCAGGCAGAATGCTCTCAATTGTGCCCCTGGAGAAAGTTCTTAGGATTTGAGGGCCCACGCCAAACTTCCTCAACTGTCCGAGGTGAAAGAGGCACTGTTGTGTCTTTTTCACCACACAGCTGGTGTGTACAGACCACGTGAGGTCCTTGGTGATGTGGATACCAAGGAACCTAAAGCTGTTTGCCCTCTCAGCCCCAGATCCATTGATGTCAATAGGGGTTAGCCTGTCTCCATTCCTCCTGTAATCCACAACCAGCTCCTTGGTGTTTGAGACATTGAAGGAGAGGTTGTTTTCTTGACACCACTGTGTCAGAGAGATGACTTCTTCCCTGTAGGCCACCTCACTATTGTTTGAGATTAGGCCAATGAACTTGGTGTTGTCGGCAAATTTTATTACCAGATTAGAGCTGTGGGTGGCGACAACAACATGAGTAAACAGGGAGTAAAGGAGGGGACTTAGTACACAGCCCTGCGGAGCTCCTGCGTTGAGAGTTAGAGGGGTTGAGTTGAGAGAGTCCACTCTCACTGGCTGCTGTCGATCTGACAGGAAGTCCAGGATCCAGCTGGACAAGGCAGGGTGAAGGCCAAGGTCTCTGAGCTTCCTGTCAAGCCTGGATAGAATTATGGTGTTGAAAGCTGAGCTGTAATCCAAGAGTATCATTCTCACATAAGGAATTGGTGTAAGAGGTTATGGATAGATGGAAAGGAAAAAAGGAAGAGAAGATAAGGGAGAGGCAATGGAGTAAGAATGGTAGAATGGAAGAAAGAGTGGGAAGGAGGGAATTGAAGAAAGGGTTGGATAAAGGGAGCAGAATAAAGAGCAGGAGAGATGGAGAGAGAAAACAGAAGAAAAGCTGAGGGAAACATTTGCTTATATCCTGTTTTTTCTTTTAAGGCCTCTTTATTCTACTGGCTTGATCTGTTGTGAAACAGTTTTCAATTTTGTTCAAGTTAGTCAAGAAGATCATGAAGCAGAAGGATGAAAAGCAGGTTGAATTATGTGTTGGACATCAAATAAAGTTCTGTGGAAAACTGAGTCAAACAAATCAAGCCAGTAGACTAAAGAGGTCTAAAGGAAAATCTAGAAAATAAGCAGATGTTTTGAGGACTTGAGAGCCTGAGTTATAGGGAGAGGTAGGGGAGGCTAAAATTTAATTCATCAGGAGACTGCAGGGTGACCTAACAGAGGTTTATAAAATTATGAGTCTCCTAAATAGAATTAATGCCCACAGTCATTTTCTCCCAGGAAAGGGGAATTGAAAACTAGAGGGCATCATTTTATGGTGGAGGAGAAAGCTGTAAAAGGAACCTGAGGAGTGATTTCATGTAGAGGGTGGTGGGTATGTGGGGCAAGCTGTGGAGGAAGTGATTGAAGCAGGTACAGTAACAATATTGAATAGACGCATGGACAGGTACGCAGATAGAGAAGGTTCAGAGGTATAAGGGCCAAATGCAGGCAAATAAGTCAAGCTTTGGTGTGACTTTTTGGTTGGCAGACATGAGTTGGGCTGAAGTCTCTGACTCAATGATTGATTGGTACCAAAATCTAAGGGATAGACTTAAAGTAGGTCCCAAACTTGGGCTATTCAGTCAATTAACTAAGGTTCCACACACAAAATGCTGGAGGAACCCAGCAGGTCAGGCAGCATCTATGGAAAAGAATAAAGAGTTCGGGCTGAGACCCTTCATCAGGACACTTATCAGGAGATAAGTAGAACTGAAGTTCTACTCCAGTGATCAACACAACAGGTTTGCTGCATCACCAAAGGTTGACTTTACCAGACGTGATATTAAACTTGGGTTTTTCCTGCCTTTCAAAGTGATATGAAAGATCCCAGGGCAACATTTGTATTAAGAAGAAGGGAGTTCCCCATTACCATAGATATCCTTCAGTCAGCATCGCCAGAACAGACTTGCCTGGTATCACATTGCAATTTATAGAGCTTCAATTTGCACAAGTTAGCTGTGTTGCTCCACAACACGACAGTGACTACAAGTTAAATGTAATTAACTGGCTCTAAAGTGCTTTGGAGCATTCTACAGTCGTGAAAAGTGGCATAAAAAGTATAAGTTGAGTTTCATTTATTTGACAGATGTTTCCTAATTTTGAAGCATGTGAAAGAGGTTGCCTTAACGTAGAAGCAATGCTCAGTCAATAAATGTTCAAAGAAGTATATGTAGAAAAGATTGCTGGTCTTAATAACAGGTGAGCACTAAACTCACACATAGTTGTATTTCTGCCTACTGTTTTAATAAGGCTATTAACCCATTACTTTAAATGGCTTAAAGTCTGTTAAGTAACAGAGAGAGAAAGTCTTAGGAATGTACTATATTTTCCCAGCAGTCAGTCGTGAGCTGTAATGCAGCTAATAAATAGGTTTACCACAATGTGCTCTGAGTTAATGCTTGTTCCCAAAAGCAGAGTTAATGTTTTTTTTATTTCAAGGAGTTCAGCTGCTAAAGAGAAAGAAAAAAAACTAATGAGTTGTTTTCTAAACTTGGAAAGTTTCTTTGGATTGTAAATCAAAGATTGCAGAAAAGGTAATGTTTCTCATTGTATGACCCCTTAAACATCCCAGGTTACGAAAACAGCAATAAATTGCAAAACATAGTCGGCTTACTGTAGCTATCATTAGTTTTCTGTGTTACAGAGTCAAGGGTTGCCCAGAACTGGAAGGGCTCTCAATATTGGAGCAGGTCTGGTTAAAGTAACGTTAATGAATTTTGTTGTACTGAAGTTTCCTTGTGTTCGGCTATTTTCAGCCCACACAGAGCATGTCAATGTACATTGCTTAATGGAAAAAAATCGTTATTAATTAATTTTTGGCTTGCAGACCTATTGCTCAATTATGAGCCAAAACCGAGAGGAGAAAATTCTAATCCTCCATATAATAAAAATGGGAGGGAATCCCAAGGACCAGATAGGCTCATGATTTATCATATGTCTGCTCTGAATCCTCATTCTCCTATCAATCCAAGTAAACATCAGCGAAGAGGGCTTGCCCTGCCCACCCAGAAAGACAGACAAAGAAAGCAGAATGCAGGAAAGAATAAATGAATGAAAGAGCAGACACACATTGTAAAAGAAGAAGGGTAATAAGGTGCAATAGATCAGAGAGGCTAGCGCAATAAGGGAGAGGAGACAGAAAAGATCTGGCTGTCAGACGGGAGACAAGTTCAAGTCACAGTGAACTTTGTCCAGAAGAAGCATTTGTCATTGTATCATGAGATAACAACTTTATAGCATCAGAACAATCTTCAGGACAGGAGAAGGCTTTTGAGCCCATCATTGCTTTGCTGGTACATTGAATATCCAATTAATCAAATTTCCCTTCCTTTTTGACATGCCTTCTTAAGTGAGTATTTACTCTGTTAATTTTTAAAAGTTACAATTAAATCTTCCATCTTCTTTTCTGATCAACAGAACTCATTGCTAAAACAAAGTTTTTCTCTACCCCAAGTTCAACTGCTAAAATCTGCATCATTTGATTCAAAAGCCTCTTTTTTGTTAAATTGGGTTGTCAGCATCAATCTTTGCTTGGAATGCCAGCATTTGTTGACAATCCATTAGAGTTCTTGAAGAGGCGGTGCTGAACTATCATTTAAAGCTTGACATACTTTCAAGAGAAGCTGCTCCATAGGGATAGAACACAGAACATGGAGCATCGCACCATAGCATGGGACCTTAGAAACACAGAAACATAGAAAACCTACAGCACAATACAGGCCCTTTGGCCCACATGTCCTTATCTTAGAAATTACCTAGGGTTACCCATAGCCCTCTATTTTTTTGAGCTCCATAGACTTGTCCAGGAGTCTCTTAAAAGACCCTATCACATCCGCCTCCATCACCGTCACTGCCAGCCCATTCTACGTACTCACCACTCTCTGCATAAAAAAACGTAACCCTGACATCTCCTCTGTACATACTTCCAAGCGCCTTGAAACTGTGCCCTCTCGTGCTAGCTAGTTCAGCACTGGGAAGAAGCCTCTGACTATCCACACGATCAAAGCCTCTCATCGTCTTATACACATGATGCTCATGATATTGAGTCGACCAATACAAAACTAGTCTGTGATCATCGTTCCTCACCCAAGGACCCGGGCCAGGAAAGTCATTCTCATTCATTTCTGGAGTTCAACATTGTGGTCCATGTTTGGACTATGGCTGCAATGGGTTCTAGAGCCAAATAATCCTGGCAGAATCCAAGGTGTATATGTTAAGTACAACATATGCAATGTTAAAATTGTACAAGGCATCGGTGAGGACGAATTTGGAATATTGTGTACAGTTCTGGTCACCGAATTATAGGAAAGATATCAACAAAATAGAGAGAGTACAGAGAAGATTTACTAGAATGTTACCTGGGTTTCAGCACCTAAGTTACAGGGAAAGGTTGAACAAGTTAGGTCTTTATTCTTTGGAGCATAGGAGGTTGAGGGGGGACTTGATAGAGGCATTTAAAATAATGAGGGGGATAGATGGAGTTGACGTGAATAGGCTTTTTCCATTGAGAGCAGGGGAGATTCAAACAAGAGGACATGAGTTGAGAGTTAGGGGCCAAAAGTTTAGGGGTAACACGAGGAGGAATTTCTTTACTCAGAGAGTGGTAGCTGTGTGGAATGCGTTTCCAATAGAAGTGGTAGAGGCAGGTTCGGTATTGTCATTTAAAGTAAAATTGGGTAGGTATATGGACAGGAAAGGAATGGAGGGTTATGGGCTGAGTGCAGTTGGTGGGACTAGGTGAGAGTAAGCGTTCAGCACGGACTAGAAGGGCCGAGATGGCCTGTTTCCATGCTGTAATTGTTATATGGTTATATGGTTAACTGACAACACCACCAATCACTTTGGTGTTGAGAGTACTGGGCAGTAATTATCTGGGTTAGATTTATTTATTTTTGTCACTAGAAGATTTTTAGGCAACTTACCACATTGTTGGGTAGATGCCAGAAATGTAACCGTACCAGAAGATGTGGAAAGGGTTTAAGAGAGGTTTATTTGTCACATGTGCATTAACCATCGAAGCATACAGTGAAATCTGTTGTTTGCATCCAATCGACAGCAAGGATTGTCCTGGGCAGCCTGCAAGTGTCACCACACTTCCAGCACCCCAGCATAACATACCCACAATTCACTAATTCTAACTGCGCGTCTTTGGAATGTGGGAGGAAACCAGAGAGCCCAGAGAAAATAACCGCGCAGTCATGTGGAGAACGCGCAGACTCCTCACAGGCAGCAGCACCCCGATGTTACCGCTGGCGCTATGCTACTGCCCCACCCCGAAAGACCCAGAGGGGTGGGGCAGTAGCAGGTGATACGTATCTGGAATGAGCGTTTAGGGGATGTGGCTGAGACAAGCGTGGTAGCAACATTTAAAAGGTAGTTGGACAAGTTTGTGGACAAGAAAGGTTTGGAAGCAGGGATTCCCAGCCTGACATCCTTGGGCCCCATGGTTAATGGCAGGGGTCCATGGTATTAAAAAATTGGGAACACCTGGTTTAGAGGAACCTGGATCAAATGCAGGCAAGAGAGAACAGCTTGGATGACCATCTCGGTCAGCATGGACGAGTTGGGACACAGGGCCTACTTCCATGCTGGATTACGCTAGAGCAGTTTGGCTAGAGTTAGGCTTGTCCTGGACAACAGATCTTCAGCACAACAGATGAACATTGTCTGGTCCCATTCCTTTTGCTCTTGCCTGTGCTTCCAGCC
This sequence comes from Hemitrygon akajei, assembly GCF_048418815.1. Lineage (NCBI taxonomy): Eukaryota > Metazoa > Chordata > Chondrichthyes > Myliobatiformes > Dasyatidae > Hemitrygon > Hemitrygon akajei. The sequence goes on along the minus strand of NC_133152.1, from coordinate 16,435,823 downwards.
ATTTCATGATACTGCGTGGAGAGAAGGCTAGCTCCTGTGACAGATTGGATCACAGGTGGAAGCTGATTATCCAATCAGCACACTGGCTGAATATGACCATGAATGCTTGAGCCTTGTTGTCTCAGTGCTAAACTTTGCCATCAGTGAGGATGGGGATATTCCTGGAGATTCCTCTTCCTCTCATTACCTTTAATTGTGCACCATCATTCACAACTGGATGTAGCAAAACTCACCCTAATTGTACCTGTAAGCCATCTAGATTCCATCACCCACCCATACACAGGGGTTTTGGGAAGTTAGTAAAATCTAGAGCACCTGGAAGCAACCTACACTGTCACAGAGAGGACGTGCAAACTCCACACAGATTGCCCGGAGTCAGGATCGAACTGAGGCTGCTGGAGCTGTGTAGGAGAGGCTCTACCAGCAGCACCAGTGCGTGCTCAGTATGAAAGTGGGATTACACCTCAGTAAGAACTGTGGGACTCCCAACTCCGCCAATGTTATTGTGGTCAGATACATCTATCACAAGACATTTGATCAAAACTAGGTCAAATAGACTTACTGCTTCCATTGATTCACTCACTACCTGTGACATGTCCAGTCTGATGGCAACATCTTTCACAAGTGGTACAGCTCAGTTTACTATGGAGCTGTCAAGCTACTATTGGTGATAGACATTAAAGTTTCCAACCTTAGGATGTTTATGTCTTTACCACATTTAGTGTGTCTTTCATTGGTCAATGTGGAGAAACCTCAACTGATCATCTAAGGTCAGTGGCAATCAGAGAGAAATATCTTTGTCCATGTTTAACCAGCAAGTGGAAACCTCCTTTTCCTGTTTTAATCTGTAATAACCTTTAGAATTGGGAACTTCATTATTAAGATGCCTTTTGCTTTCAGCAGAACAACATTTTCTGTAATAATTTCTACTCTCAGCCCTTTCTGCACCCTCTCCAAAGCCTTCACTTTCTTCTTCTTTTATTATATGGTATCCAGAACTAGAAAAATTATTCCAGCTAAAGTTCAACAATTTACAAATGATTGCCATAATGGCTTTCTAATTGGATTTCCCTCCATAGTAAAACTGCCTTGTTTTCTGCAGCATTTCTTGATTCATTCTTTGTATACTGTAAATTTCTGTTTATCCATTCAAGTATTCTGGTAACTTCTCTGATTAACAGATAAATTAAGAATATCCCACTAGGGGCCATGTTAGGGAATTTGAGATGCAGCTCGATGACCTTCGCCTGGTCAGGGCAAGTGAGGAGGTGATAGAGAGGAGCTATAGGCAGGTAGACACACCGGGGCCTGGTGAGACAGATAAGTGGGTAACAGTTAGGAGAGGGAAGGGCAGGAGTCAGAGGCTAGAGAGCATCTCTGTGGCTGTACCCCTTGACAATAAGTACTCCTGCTTGAGTACTGTTGGAGGGGGGGATGGCCTACCTGGGGAAAGCAACAGTGGCTGCACCTCTGGCACAGAGTCTGGCCCTGTGGCTCAGAAGGGTAGGGAAAGGAAGAGGATGGCAGCAGTGATAGGGAAATCTATAGTTAGGGGTCAGACAGGCAAGAAGCACAGATGTTAGATTGCCTCCCAGGTGCCAGGGTCCAGGATGTTTCTGATCGATCCATGATATCCTGAAGTGGGAAGGAGAACAGCCAGAGGTCATATTGGTACCAATGACATAGGTGGGAAAAGGGAGGAGGTCCTGAAAACAGACTACAGGGAGTTAGAAAGGGAGTTGAGAAGCAGGACCACAAAGGTAGTCATCTCGGGATTACTGCCTGTGCCACGTGACAGTGAGTATAGGAATAGAGTGAGGTGGAGGTTAAATGCATGGTCGAGGGATTGGAGCAGGGAGCAGGAATTCAGATCTCTGGATCATTGGGACTCCTTTTGGGGCAGGAGTGACCTGTACAAAAAGGGCAGGTTGCACTTGAATCCCAGGGGGACCAGTATCCTGGCGGGGAGGTTTGCTAAGGCTATTGGGGAGAGTGTAGACTAGGATTGCTGGGGGGTGGGAACCAAACTGAAGAGACGGAGGAAGAGGCGGTTGGCTCACAAATAGAGAAAGTTTGGAGACAGTGCAAGAGGGAGGATAGGCAGGTGATCGAGATGGGATGTGTTCAGACCGAAGGTTTGAGATGTGTCTATTTTAATGCAAGGAGTATTATGAACAAAGTGGATGAGCTTAGAACGTGGATCAGTACTTGGAGCTATGATGTTGTGGCCAGTACAAAGACTTGGATGGTGCAGGGGCAGGAATGGTTACTTCAAGTGCTTCTGAAAGGACAGGGAAGGAGGCAAAAGAGGTGGGGGCGTGGCACTGTTGTTCAGAGATAGTGTCATGGCTGCAGAAGCGGAGGAAGACGTGGAGGGATTGTCTACGGAGTATCTGTGGGTGGAAGTTAGGAACAGGAAGGGGTCAATAACTCTACTGGGTGTTTTTTATAGACCACCCAATAGTAACTGGGACATCGAGGAGCAGATAGATTCTGGAAAGACGTAATAATAACAGGGTTGTTGTGGTGGGAGATTTTAGTTTCCCAAATATCGATTGGCATGTCCCTAGAGCAAAGGGTTTAGATGGGTGGAGTTTGTTGGGTGTATTCAAGAAGGTTTCTTGACACAATATGTAGATAAGCCTACAAGAGGAAAGGCTATACTTGATCTGATATTGGGAAATGAACCTGGTCGGGTGTCAGATCTCTCAGTGAGAGAGCATTTTGGAGTCAATAATCACAAGTCTATCTCCTTTACCATAGCATTGGAGAGGGATAGGAACAGACAAGTTAGGAAAGCGTTTAATTGGAGTAAAGGGAAATATGAGGTTATCAGGCAGGAGCTTGGAAGCATAAATTGGAAATGGATGTTCTCAGGGAAATGTACAGAAGAAATGTGGCAAATGTTCAGGAGATATTTGCATGGAGTTCTGCATGGGTATGTTCCAATGAGACAGGGAAAGGATGGTAGGGTACAGGAACTGTGGTGTACAAAGGCTGTTGTAAATCTAGTCAAGAAGAAAAGAAAAGCTTACAAAAGGTTCAAAAAACTAGGTAATGATAGAGATCTAGAAGATTATAAGGATAGCAGGAAGGAGCTTAAGAAAGAAATTAGGAGAGCCAGAAGGGGCCATGAGAAGCCCTTGACAGACAGGATTAAGGAAAACCCCAAAGCATTTTATGAGTATGTGAAAAGCAAGAGAATAAGACATGAGAGAATAGGACCAATCAAGTGTGACAGTGGAAAAGTGTATATGGAACCAGAGGAGATAGCAAAGGTAATTAATGAGTACTTTGCTTTAGTATACACTACTGAAAAGAATCTTGCGATTGTAGGGATAATTTACAGAGGACTGAAAAGCTTAAGCATGCAGGTATTAAGAAAGAGGATGTGCTGGAGCTTTTGGAAAGCATCAAGTTGGATCAGTCACCAGGACCAGATGAGATGTACCCCAGGCTACTCTGGGAGGTGAGGGAGGAGTTTGCTGAGCCTCTGGCGATGATCTTTGCATTATCAATGGGGACAGGTGAGGTTCCAGAGGATTGGAAAATTGCGGATGTTGTTCCATTGTTCAAGAAAAGGAGTAGAGATAACCCAGGAAATTATAGACCAGTGAGTCTTCCTTCAGTGGTTGGTAAGTTGATGGAGAAGATCCTGAGAGGCAAGATTTATGAACATTTGGAGAGGCATGATATGATTAGGAGTGGTCAGCATGGCTTTGTCAAAGGCAGGTTGTGCCTTACAACCCTGATTGAATTTTTTGAGGATGTGACTAAACACATTGTTGAAGGTAGAGTAGTAGATGTAGTGTATATGGATTTCAGCAAGGCATTTGATAAGGTACCCCATGCAAGGCTTATTGAGAAAGTAAGGAGGCATGGGATCCAAGGGGACATTGCTTTGTGGATCCTGAACTGGCTTTCCCACAGAAGGCAAAGATTGGTTGTAGATGGGTCGTATTCTGCATGGAGGTTGGTCACCAGTGGGGTGCCTCAGGGATCTGTTCTGGGACCCTTACTCTTCGTGATTTTTATAAATGGCCTGGATGAAGAAGTGGAGGGATGGGTTAGTAAATTTGCTGATGACACAAAGGTTGGGGGTGTTGTGGATAGTGTGGAGGGCTGTCAGAGGTTACAGCAGGACATTGATACGATGCAAAACTGGGTTGAAAAGTGGCAGATGGAGTTCAACCCAGATAAGTGTGAGGTGCTTCATTTTGGTAGGTCTAATATGATGGCCGAATATAGTATTAATGGTGAGACTCTTGGCAGTGTGGAGGATCAGAGAAATCTTGGGGTCCGAGTCCATAGGACGCTCAAAGCTGCTGTGCAGGTTGACTCTGTGGTTAAGAAGGCATACGGTGCATTGGCCTTCATCAATCATGGGATTGAGTTTAGGAGCTGAGAGGTAATGTTGCAGCTAAATAGGACCCTGGTCAGACCCCACTTGGAGTACTGTGCTCAATTCTGGTCACCTCACTACAGGAAGGATGTGGAAGCCATAGAAGGGGTGCAGAGGAGATTTACAAGAATGTTGCCTGGATTGGGGAGCATGCCTTATGAGAATAGGCTGAGTGAACTCGGCCTTTTCTCCTTGGAGCGACAGAGAATGAAAGGTGACCTGATAGAGGTGTATAAGATGATGAGAAGCATTGATTCTGTTGATAATCAGAGGCTTTTTTCCAGGGCTGAAATGGCTAACATGGGAGGATAGTTTTATGCTGCTTAGAAGTAGGTACAGAGGAGATGTCAGGGGTAAGTTTTTTACGCAGAGTGGTGAGTGTGTGGAATGGGCTGCTGGCAACGGTGGTGGAGAAAGATACGATAGGGTCTTTTAAGAGACTCCTGGACAGGTATATGGAGCTCAGAAAAATAGAGGGTAATGCGTAACCCTAGGTAATTTCTCAGGTACGAACATGTTCGGCATAGCTTTGTGGGCCGAAGGGCCTGTATTGTACTGTAGGTTTTCTCTGTTTCTATCCCATGATCACGTTCTTTTTACCAGTCCCATGGTGACCATCAGATCATTACAATGACTCTGGGTGGATTAGTTGGTAGTGTAAGGTTATGGGTTCAAACCTGACTCAGGAGTCCTGAGCATGTAATCTACTTAACACACTCAGTCTGTTACACCTTAAGACCATAAGACATAGGAGCAAAATTAGGCCATCTGGCCCATTGTGTCTTCTCCACCATTCAATCATGGCTGATCCTTTTTCTCTATCTCCTCCTCAACCCCAGATCCCGGCCTTCTCCCCATAACCTTTGATGCCATGTCCAATCAAGAACCTATCAATCTTTGCCCTAAATGTACCCAACAATTTGGCCTCCACAGCTGCATGTGGCAACAAATTCCACAAATTTACCGCCCTTTGGCTAAAATAATTTCTTCACGTCTCTGTTTTGAAAGGGCGCCCCTTTATCCTGAGGCTGTGCCCTTTTGTCCTAGACTCTCCCACCATGGGAAACATCCCTTCCACATCTACTCTGTCATGGCCTTTCAACATTCGAAAGGTTTCAATGAGATCCTCCCTTATCCTTCTGAATTCCAGCGAGTACAGACCCAGAGCCATCAAATGTTCCTCGTATGATAACCCTTTCATTCCTGGAATCATCCTCGTGTACCTCCTCTGGGCCCTCTCCAATGCCAGTACATTTTTTCTAAGATGAGGGGTCCAAAACTGTTCACAATACTCAAGGTGAGGCCTTATAAAGCCTCAGCATCACAGCCCTGCTCTTGTATTCTAGACCTCATGAAATGAATGCTAACATGGCATTTGCCTTCCTCACCACTGACTCAACCTGCAAGTTAACTTTCAGGGTGTTCTGCACAAGGACTCGCTAGTCTCTCTGCATCTCAGATTCCTGGATTTTCTTCTGGTTTAGAAGATATTCCGCACATTTATTTCTACTTCTAAAATGCATGACCATGCATTTTCCAACATTGTATTTCATTTGGCCACTTTCTTGTCCATTCTCCTAATCTGTCTAAGTACTTCTGCATCCTACCTGTTTCCTCAACACTACCTGCCCCTCCACCAATCTTCATATCATCTGCAAACTTGGCAACAAAACCATCTATTCCATCATCTAAATCATTGATATCCAGCATGAAAAGAAGTGGTCCTAAAACTGACCCCTGCAGAACACCACTCATCACTGGCAGCCAACCAGAAAAGGATCCCCCTTTTATTCCCACTCACTGCCTCCTACCAATCAGCCAGTGCTCTAATGTGGTTTGTAACTTTCCTGTAATACCATGTGCTCTTAACTTTGGTAAGCAGCCTTCCACATTTCAAAGACGTACAGGTTTGTAGGTTATTTGGTCACATGAGTGAATTTGGTACCCTGGTGTAAACGATGATTAAGAAAACCCCAATCTGTCTTTGCAAAGGCCTAGTTATGTAAATCTAACTTTATTTAGGCAAACTAAAACAGAGGCTTATATACAGGTTTGATATGTTCTTTGCATGAGATGCAGAAAGTGTATCATGGGATTAGGGTTCATTGTCTTGTGTGAAGCTTTCAGCCTCTGCACCATGGAATCTATTCTAATGCCCTAGGCTTCTCAAGGACTGACCTGAAATAATGAAGTAATGAAACCCAGACAAAATAACGTGAAGCTAAGTTAATAGATTAAGTTCCTGAGCAAGGCTGAGGAATTGAGAGGAGATTTGATAGAGGTAATCATAATTATGAGGGATATAGATAGGGTAAATGCAAGCAGGCCTTTTCCACTGAGGTTGGGTGGGTGAGACTACAACCAGAGGTCATGGGTTAAGGGTGAAAGGTGAGAAGTTTAAGGAGAACATGAGGGGAAGCTTCTTCACTCAGAGGGTTGTGAGAGTGTGGAATGAGCTGCCAGCATTAGTAATGCATGTGATTTCAATTTCAAAGTTTAAGAGAAGTTTGGATAGGTACATAGATGGGAGGGGTACGGAGGGCTATGGTCACGGTGCAGGTCGATGGGAGTAGGCAGCTTAACTGGTTTTGGCACAGGCTAGATGGGCTGAAGGGCCTGGTTCTGTGTAATACCCTATGACTTTCACACTGTGGCAAGAGGAGAGATTGTAAGATTGACTTTGACATCTCTGGTTAATGGGAAGAGCTGGGGGAATTGAATAGATTTGTTCTAGGTAATGATCACTGCCTTAAAGAGGAGATCCTTAAATTACCCTGTTGAGTTGAGGACACCTTTAATTGACATTGTTCCCTCAACTGGATAGCTAGCTGGCAATGCTTCAACAAACTGATGAAGAGTTATCACTTGAACCATTTAGCAAAGCTTAGCTTCCATCTTGGCCACTGTACTTGAGTCGTGTCATCAGTCGGAAAAGAAGAAAGAAGTCATTGTCACTATTTTAATGATTGGCAAGTTTAACTAAGTACAAATCTTTAATTCCTATTACCTGTGTCAATCCTTCTAGAGTGCTAGTGCTACTAAGTAGCCACAGACCTGTTCATTGTTACTTCCTGGCTAAGTACGATCTTAAGGGATTAATATAACAAACATTGAAAGCAGGCAAAGGAAAGGTGGTGCACTTGAGTTCTAGTTACTGTTATTCACCTCATGACCTGGAATGTGATTCAGCCAAGATAAATACTCACTGGCCTTTTCTAACCAGTGAGCTATCAGATGATAGCAGCTCTGGCTTGGGTTTGGCCAAGTGTGCGGTGAGTAGCAGTCCACAATTGCACAACTGTCACAGACTTGGCAGCCACAGGAATCCAGAATTGAAGGAGTGTGGGATGAGTATGTCATTCTGGGGAATAGGCATGTGAGGCTTGAAGTCAGAAGATTCCTTAGTAAAATACCAGGAAAAATAAGCAATGTCGTGATCTGTTTCAGCTGGGAGTATTTCCTTACTAACACAGTAGAGTTAGTAAGGAAACTACTCAATTTTCTCCTGTAGAGAAAATGAAATTTTGAGGAACAATGACTATTCTGAAGTTGTCTTTGACTTCCCTTTAAGAAACATTTAAACAGAACATTCTCTCAGTAAATAAAATCTATTTGGAACAGTTTCTACAGTACGTGTGGAAAGAAGTGGGTTTGATGTGATGGTTGCAGTTTCCTTATTTATTTACAAGTTCTATCCTGTCAAATGATGTAAGCTGAAGACCATTCTAGTGCATCTTTCAAATGAGTCACAGCTCAGAACCTATTGCTAGTATCTAGTCTGGTTGATCTTTCATTTCAGGCCCACAGCAATGTGGATGAGTCTCAAACTGTCCTTGACGTGACTTTGTAAATCTTTTAGTTCATAATTAGTTTAGGGATTAGGGATCCATTGTGACCTTAACAGCTATATTGTGTGAATGAATTCCAACAGAATCCAAGTTTTCCAGGGGACAACAAATTGACTATTGCATACACTCATGATGAAATTGTACAGCATTTAGGGATTAATATGCTAACATCAGAAGTTAAGTGAAGATCAGACACTGTGTTTGATTTAAGTTACTCACACTACCACTTGAACTTCCCCAGAATAACAATAATGAAGAACTCAATAGGTTCTTCAAATCTTCTTCTCCTTTTTCTGAAGTGGATTGTGGTGCCACTCTGCTTCTTAGGGTTTTGCATTGGCTGATGAGACCCACCTTTCCACAGATAAGACCCATCCTCTCATCCTGAAAGGCACCTTCTGCATCTTCTCTGATGCTACTATTTCAGCCCAATGCTGAGGATACTTGATTTGCAACAGCTACAGGTCATTGATGGGGTAATCATAGAGAACGGAAGAAAGCCCTTTGATTCCCTGACAACCAGGCACCCATGCTAATGGCACGTTGGCCTTCATAACAAGGGGAGTTGGGTATAGGAGCAAAGAAATCCTTCTGCAGCTGTACAGGGCCCTGGTGAGACCACACCTGGAGTATTGAGTGCAGTTTTGGTCTCCAAATTTGAGCAAGGACATTCTTGCTATTGAGGTAGTGCAGTGTAGGTTCACAAAGTTAATTTCTGGGATGGTGGGACTGTCATATGTTGAAAGATTGGAGCGACTGGGCTTGTATACACCGGAATTTAGAAGGATGAGAGGGGATCTGATTGAAACATATAAGATCATTAAGGGATTGGACACGCTAGAGGCAGGAAACATGTTCCCAATGTTGGGGGAGTCCAGAACCAGAGGCCACAATTCAGGAATAAGGGGTAGGCCATTTAGAATGGAGTTGAGGCAAAACTTTTTCACCCAGAGAGTTGTGGATCTGTAGAATGCTATGCCTCAGAAGGCAGTGGAGGCCAATTCTCTGGATGTTTTCAAGAAAGATTTAGATAGAGCTCTTAAAGATAGCGGAGTCAAGGGATATGGGGAGAAGGCAGGAACGGGGTACTGATTGTGGATGATCAGCCGTGATCACAGTGAATGGTGGTGCTGGCTCAAAGGGCTGAATGGCCAACTCCTGCACCTATTGTCTATTGTCTATTGTCTATATTATTCCATCCTGATGCAGAACTTTGACCCAAAATGCTAATAATGCCTTACCTACCTCCACACTGACAGATACTTCTCGACCCTCTGAGTTCCTCCAGCAGATTTTTTTGTACATGGATAGCGACCCATTTATCAGCATTTGGTCTATAGCCTTGGCAATTCAAGTGCTTGTCCAGTGTTGTGAGAGTATCTTCCTCCACCACCCTTCCAGGTTGTTTGTTCCAGAATAAAACCACCTCTGAACTTTTTTTGCCTCTCAGATCCTCTCTAACCCTGTTACTTCTCACCTTAAACATACACCTACTGGATTTAGACATCTCCATTATGGGAAACTGTTTCTCACCATCCACCCTTCCAATATTTAGCTCATAATTTTAAATTTCTCTATCGTCCTCTCTCAGAGACAAAACAAGGTCCCTATGTCAAGATCCTCTGCACCTCTCCAGTCTCTTCTTATAAATGAAACACTCCATTCCTGGTGAATAGCCTCTGCACTTCCTCCAGCACCTTCCTGTAATGTAGTGACTAGAACTGCACTTAGTTCTCCAGCTTTATAAAGTTGGAAAATAAACTATGGCATTTTTAACATGTTCATTCACAGGCCAACACCCATGGCAAGATTTGACTTCATTATCCCTGGGTCAGCGCTGCAGGCCCTTCGAAGCTGGTCCAAGGATTTAAATACATTATTGAATTTTATCTGCTATTTGGCCTCCTCGATATCAGATTGGAATAAAGGAGAAAAAGAATGTTGCATTACTGCCAGCAAGAGTCGGTGTTATGACGTGTCAGGGGTTCAGGAATACAAGTATCGAGGGAAAAAGTTGTCTTGAGGTACTTAATCAGCCATAAACTTATGGAATGGTAGAGCAGGCTGAGAGCGTTATATGACATCTTCCTGCTCCTAAATCTGAAGTTGTTATTGTGCACGAACACTCGCAAAGGAAGAACTAAGAGCTAGCAGAAACATGTCACTCTACCCTTCATTCCAGCTCTATATTTATCAAGATAACAGCTGATCCTTTACCTTAAGGTATAACCAAATAGTATTGAGTGAATGCAATCAACAGGAGATCCAAATACAAATCAGGCTGAAAATTCAGACTTTCAGAAGTCCAATTGCTTTCCATGTCATGTAAAGCAAAGCAAAAATAATGGCACAGGGACAAATCATGGGAATTAAAGTAATCTCTCTAAGTTTCATAGGCTTCACACTAATTGTAAGAAGATGACAGAAGAAGCAATATGCACACAATGAACAAAAATGCGTCAAGTCGATGTCTACATTCCTCCAAAATCTAATAGCCCAATTCTCTAAAACCCAAAATGTACTAAAAAAAAATTAACTTTAATGAAACACCATAAAAACCTATATTAAACAGTTTGACATTACTTGGGTCAGCTAATGCTTCCAATGAGAGAACAGCGCATGCCAAAATGAAACCAAATTACTAGTAATCACTCAGTTTGTTGATTTTAATAATGAGGTGTCTGTTTTTTGTTTTTTTTTTAACATTCCAGGGGGAAAAGAGGTGAAAGTCTGCCAGGGCTCCTGCACCTTTGTGGCAACCTGTCACTGTTGCCAATGGATACAGGTGTGAAATCAAACAGTTCAGATTGAGCCAGGTCATTCCCCTCCACATCCCAGAGCCCCGTGGCCAGTCACTTAAATAATAACAATGTGAGCAGTTTGTCAAGGCCCCCAATGTAGTTCTGCAAGAAGAATTTATGAAGATATATTTGATTTATTTCAAGACCTTGAATATGTTCTTGTTCACTCAATGGCCACCTGGAATTTCAAAACTGTGTGTAAAAATCAATCAGGACAAGAGGGTGAGAAGCTGATACCACTATTGCCAGAACATTAAGGTGCCAACAGCAGTCAATTTTGGCAGATCAATCTCCTTCCACATTTATTTACAGATCTTAGTGCGAATTTGAGTTCCTTATTCCAGAAGAAACCTCTCATCATCTGCTTTGTTTTTGGCACTGTATGCCTTTCTTAAAGAACTTCAGGTGGAAGACTTGTCAGTGCAAAATCTTCAGATAGTGCGGAAACCTATGAAGTCCTAGAGGCTGACAAATGCAGGCAAGTGTAATTTAAAGGGATGGAAATCAGTTTGGGGGAAGTACGTACTATGTTATGTGTGGAAATGGTCTTTAAAGGGACTTTTCAACCCATGATGGAGGTTTGGAAAGGACTTCCAAGATGAAGGGAAAAAAAGTCCATGTGTAATCATTAGCCGACAAACATATCCAGGAGCCAAGCAGCAAGGTCTATGGAGCATCGGCTCATGGCATTATTCCCATTGGACCATATTGCTCAATCCTGAAAGGACATGATGCTGGTGCATATACTGATTCTATGATAAATGTAAGCAGACGGTCCTCTGACCCTCACAAGACACAATTCAATGGTTTGTAAAAGGCTTGGAGAGAGTGAGAGAGAGAGAGAGACTTGCCTTTCCATGGCACTTGACTTTGGGCAATGCAAAAGTGCAGCCAATGAGGTACTTCGGAATATTGCCTGCTTTGCAATGTAAGAAATGCAACAGTCAATTTATAATGCATTGCCGCAGTCAGCACAGTGATAGGGACCTGATAATGTGGGATTAAGGGATAAATGTGAGCAGGGGATTGAGAATAATTCTTCCTCTTTCCTTTTAAGTAGAGAGAGCAGAAGAAAGAGGCTTCCAATAGTGAAGCACTCACTGAAGCAACAGACTACAGTTGTGTGCTCCAGTATCTGGAATGGGGTGAACCCACAGAGCCATGATTGACCATGTGAACGGAACATAAGTCTAGGCTGCTGGAGCATTTCGGGAGTTTGTTGACCTTCCATGCATTCTCTTATTCGTTACCAGATTCACTGAGCGTTTTTAGAGGACAACGGTTGTACCCCATCTTCAATAGCAATCAGTGCATGTCTTAAGGCTGTGATTGAAATTTGACAGCAGCCGGAATAACTGCTGTAATCTTGGAGCAGGGCAAGCTCCACAATGCTCAGAATTGCGAAGGGGGGTCATTCCTTTTAACGTTTACTCATTTAGCTCCTTTCAGGTTTCTGCTGGTGAGATACTGTAAAGACACTGCAGCTGACAGCTGTATTACATGCAGTAGGTTATGAATGGTCCCCAGTAAACAGTCAGCCTCGACTCACTCCCTCTTGCCAGAAAAATTAACCAATGGAACAAGCACAAAAGTTTGCGAAGTTGGGCATCTCCATGGAGAGAGAACCACACTGCTTTGAATGTGCTCCATGCGATCCCAGCCAGGTATCCTACTCAACATGTAGCTGATGTCAGCTGTAGGCAAATGAATGCCTTCTCCTGGCAACTGTGTGTTTTCCATTCTGTCAGTATCTACCTTGCCAGCTGTATTCAAACCTAAAGACTGGCTGCTTTTTCCATAGGCTATCCCATCATAGGCTGGTTTATACTTCTGGTCAGGGAGCCAGCGACGTTGGTAAGAGAGACTAAGTGAAGTAAAAAAGGGAAAAAGGTCCGATTATACTACAGGAAAAGCAGAAAACAAGAAGCAAGTGCTTAGATATTCTGCAACCCTGTGAAAGAAAAGAGCTTTCTGAGTTGAAGGAGATAGGGCCAGAGTTAATATTGAATCCTCTGGCCCCTCTCAGAGATGCCATTTCTCATTCTGGGTCATTCTGCAGATAACGAACTGATCTGAACTGAATATGCGGGGACCCTTCCGATTTTTTGTTTTATATTCCGTGTTTCTCGACTTTTTTTTTTGTTGCCAGTTTCTCCATTTTTTTTGCACGGGGGAAGGGGGGACAGATGTTTCTCTTTGAATGGGTTCCGCGGTTTCCTTCGTTTCGTGGCTGTCTGTGGGAAGACAAATCTCAGGGTTGTATACTGCATGGATTCTTTGATAGTAAATGTACTCTGAATCTTTACTGTCCAGCACTCTCTTTGTGGTTTGTTTGCAGTTTTTCCATGAGGTGGTGTAGTACGTGGATAGGAAAGATTTAGAATACAGGACAAACACAGGCAAATGCGACTATTTAAGTGGGCACCTCGGTCAGTATAGACTACCTGGACAAAGGGCCTGTTTCCTCTATAATTCTATGACACTGGTGAGACAAACACTTACTGATAATCCTCTGAATTAAATGGTTTACTAGGCCATTCCAGAGGTCAGCTCAGAATCAACCACATTGATGAGTTTGGAGACATTAAAAGGCAAACTACACAAGGATATCAAATTTCACTTGGAGAGGTCATTAGTGTCTAAGGATGATAATGACCCAGATAATTTCCTGAGGTACTGTAACTTCCTGTCTTTTTGACTGATACCAACTTTGTAGGCCAGATTTAATTATTGGGATTTCAACCTGTTTTATCAAAGAAGTTCCAGGCCTTCATCTGTGCAAGCGCACAAGTACTAGAAGAACTAGGAGGTCAGGTAGCATCTATGGAAAGAGATGATCAGTCGACAATTTGGATCAAAGCCCTGCATCTGGACTCCATCTGTGCAATCAGCGGTACCTCGTGAGCCTGAAGTTCTTTCCCATCATGCCTCTGGTCATCCCTACTTCTCTTTAGAAGAATGTGTTGTACAATATGATGTAACTGTTTTCAATGGATGACCACATTTGTGAAATGTGTCTAGCCAGAAAACTTGCATCCACAGTCAATGCAAGATAGCGAGTTAGAACATTTTGTTTTTGGATCAGTGATGGGAATGCAATGAACTCAGCAATGGATGAGGCAAGTGGGTGAGACGTGTTCATTTGCTGATATTGTTACGTACCCCATGGGTATCTTGTGACTGTCTCATGACCATGATGTAATTGCGTATCTGGTGAGCATGATGTAATGGTCTTGTGATGGGGGGGGGGGTGTTGTATTTTCCCGCCAGTGTGAGGTCACATGATGTAATTTTCCCGCCAGTGTGAGGTCATGTGATGGCCTGTTCCAACAGGTATAAAACAGGGAAAGCCTGCTGTGATGCAGGAGTTTTTGTTGGGACGTCGGTTAAGTCGTCCGTTACTCCATTATGCTGCGTATTTGGTTTCATGACACAGTTTTGTTTTAAAGTGGAGTTTTAACTCTTACTGTAAGGTACATTGTCGTTGGGTCGGCAATTTTGAAAATCACTGTCAGTTATGTTTGATGTATCTTTGATTTAATTTTAAAGTCTAAGTATTGGAGAGTGAAGATTTACCAAAGTACGGAAACCCGAAGGATCGAGTAAAGTTGGTGTCGTCGGCGGTTTAATACAGGATCGACCTTATTGGATCTTCGTTCAGGGAATAGTAACCTGCATCCGAGATAGCCCCTGCATTGTAAAAGTAGAAAGGGTTGGGCGCAGTGTTATTCGCCAAGGAATAGGTCATTTCCTTCAAGCCATTTTTTATTTCCTTCATCGTGAATCCTTTGGGCAAGGCATATTTTGGCTAGGATCAGCAGTAACGTCACGTCGTCGAGGAATTCGTTACTTCAGGAAAGTCTCTCCTAACTGACTGTATAAATCATTTGGACTTTTGCATTTATCACTTTAAGAACTGTGTTCGCATTTATTGCTTTAAGAACTATTCGAGTTGCCGTACAGCAGTTAACTTCCGGTTAAGTTAGTCGTTTGTTTACTTTTCATTTTTATTGAGCAGAGTTTAAATAAATGTTTATTTGATTATAAAAAACCTGTCTCTATTCTACATTCATTGTTGCCGTATCGTAACAATATTAAATCAGATTCCTGGACAATTTACACCCATTCATTACACTCCTTTCTGCATTGCATTCTGTTTGTAAAGCTACATACTCAGAACTGAAACAAAAAACAATCTGCTGGAATAACTCAGCAGGTCGAGCAATGTCTGTGGAAGGAAAGGAATTGTCAATGTTTCAGGTCGAATTCTATTTACATCCACTAAATCTGTAACCTCTGAAACGGGGAGGATGGAAATTTGTGCTGCAGCTGTCAAAATTTGTGCTCCAGACCCAGGTGGAGCGACTTCTGACGCTGAGAGCTCAATGCTCACCACTCAGCTCTGATCCCTTCTTTAGATGAACACAAATAAAAGTACATCATCAGCAGTGGATTCCTCCCCACCAGCTGCTGCTCGGCCCACTGAGTTCCTCCAGTTCCTTGTTGTCCAAAATCCAGCATCTGCAGTCTCCGTAGCCAGATCCCTGCTGCTACTTGTGGTGTTCCAGACATGTGTACCTGGAGGACCCCTTTGGTTCTGGTGGATACAAAAGACTTCCGTCCTTCCCTCCATATCTTGGACTAAGACCTCCTATTTTGCCTGAGAGTAGTGTGGGCCTGCTGGAGCATTCAGTTGATGAGCATCACAGGTTGCAACGACTGCAGAGGGAATACGGATACCACATGTTACTTGTATTCAATATAGCAATCCCCCCCCCCAGGCCAAACTTGGGGTCTTCTGCAAATTAAACTCCAACGTTTCAGGGGACGAATAAGCAAGAGGAAATCCCCTAATGATTTCAGGTGAAAAGCAGAACTGCCTCATAAAGAGGCACCTCTTGAATTGGTGCATACTCTGAGCTGCTTCTATTTTGTCAGCCCCCACTCCATCTCATCCTTCTGTCCCAGGAGGATATTTTCAGCTGCAGGCTCACCTTGGCCACAGTGCCCTTATTTTCTCTCCCCAGTGACCAAAGTTATTTATCTGTGGCAATCCAGACCAGGAGTGCTGTAACACAATATATACTCTGTAATTATGCCCCTGAATATCCTCAACATAATTTTTCTCACAATTAGACTCTGTTAAGTGCCAGATCGTTTAAATGACAACCGGAAAGTGAAAGACTTATCCAAATCTTTCCATGCCTATTGTCAGGTCCGCATAGTTTGTACACGTTCTGTGTCTAGACATCTTAATCGAGGTTCATTACTGCGTTTTTTTTAAGTAATTTGTCATTATTGAGGCCACATCTATCGAAGATGTCAACGTTACAACATTTGGCTGAAGTTAACACTTCGAGAGTCTATCTCAAGGAGTAAACAGACCAATAAAATAAATACATACTTGGATTTTGCATAGTTTTTATAAATAGTAGAGAGTTGCATAAACAATCATACACATGTTTAGGTTATTGCCATAATATTTAATCTGTTTGTTATAGAATAGTGCACGGTGGGTCACAAGGCATCAGCAGAAACACTGCATATTATATTTATGTGTTTGGTTCTGAGTAATCACTCTTCTCCTGTGTGCTTTCCACAGTTGTACCGGTGCCAGATCCTCTCCTAGGCCCCTGCAAGCAGATGCATTTGCATAACAACGAATGTTTAGGGGCTGATCGACAACATACAGCATCATGCTCCACTACCCCTCCGCTGCTCCTCCACTCCCCACCACGGCTGCCTTTGCCCTTTCCAGTCGGATTCACTCGGTAACGATCAGGGGCGGCAGCATAGTTCAACCCTCCTGTCGCCAAGAGCCTCCTAATGCATTCTTCATTGTTTTTTCATACATGCCCCCCACCCCCAGTCAGATGAGAAGAGTCCCATAGCTGTGCCAAGCTCATCAAAGCAAAAATTGTGCGGATGCTCAAAATATGAGATAACACAGAACTTTCCGGAAATACTTAGCAACTCAGGTAGCATCTGCAGTGAGAGAAATAAGCTGGCATATCAGGTCAATAACCCATCGCGGGAAGAGGGAAATGTACATTATTAATGAACACGTACAACACGCTGGAGGAACTCAGCAGGTCGGGCTGCATCCTTTGTGTACTTTGTGTTTACATTATTAATGAGTTGTCTTAATAAAATTCCAGTAGTTCAGCATGGACTACCTCTCCTGAGGATCTTGAAAATAGAAATGGGTGAGGAGAAATGTTTTTTTTTGAAGTATTGAGAATCTTTGGAATTTTCTATGTCTGAGAGCAGTGTGGCTGAACCTGGATGCAATCAAGGCTGACATGGATAGGTCCTGGGATGCTGAATGAGTCAAGGGTTATGGGGAATAAGCATGAAGATAAAGCTGAGGCCAATATCAGATAGAATTTAGAACACAAAACAGAAGTGAACAGAAACATGCCCTTCGGCCCAAAATATTGTGCCAGGTTAATTAAATTAGTAATCAAATGCCCAACTGAATTAAACCCTTCTGCCTGCACGATGTCCATATCCTTCTATTTCTGCTCATTGATCTGCCTAAATAAGAGCCTCTTGAATGCCCCTACAATATCATATGTACCTCCACCACCATCCCAAGCAGTGAATTCCTGGCATCCACCACTCTCTGTCCAATAACATTTGCCCCACAGTTCTTCTTTGAACTTCGCCCCTCTCATTTTAAATGCACGTCCTCTGGTATTATACAGATCTTCCATGACATTGTCAAGTGGTGCATCTGGTTTCGTAGTCTTGCGTTTGCATTTTAATTTCCAACATCAAGTGGAGTTATTGTCACGTGCGCAAGAACAGACAGAATGAAAAGCCTATTGCAGCAGCATCACGTAGGTTCAGACAACATGCAGAATAATTATACAAGACGATGAAAAAAGAGGGGGAAATGATTGCGCAGAAACAAGGTTTTAGTTTAAAAAGCACAGAAAGGTGGTCCGAAGTGTTCCTTTCCTGAAGCAGGATTAGAGTGTGCAGGTTGATTCGAGAAGCTGATGATTGGAGGGAAGTAGCTGTTCCTGAAGCTGGTGGTCAGGGACTTCAGTCGCCTGTACCTCCTGTCTGATTGTAACAGACAGCCTAATCTCTCCTGTCTCCCAGCTCGCCCCTCCTCCACCTCCCTCTCCCCTGCCCCCCGCACCTTTTGACCTCAGCATCCCCTACCACACATCGTTCCTTTCATCTTACAACTTGCCCTGCAGAAATATATTTTCACCTATGTGCTATTGAGGAAGGATGATTGGGGAAGCTATGGGCATGTACAATTGAACAGCCAACTAACACTAGGTAATTTCTCCTTTTATCATTGCTGTCAAATGTGTGTGAGAGTGCAGGTGCTGTTCTTTCAGCCTCTTTCCATATTTGCTTCAGTAAGACGTGAAGTGGTATGCAACTATGTATGTGAACTAGCAAAGGAATGTTGTGAAAGAACTTCCAGTTTGCAAAGCAGCATTTCTGTACTGTATGCCTGTTACCAAGTAGACAGCAATGTTCTCAATGGAGACAGCAGAGTGTCTCTTGAAGCCACAACTTGCTGCAGTGTTCAAAGCTTCTCAGTTCCTGAGCTGATGCAAACCATTCTGACATGTTACAACACTCACCTCTGTAGGCTTCTCCACAATAGTTTGAGATGCCACCAAGCACTCTAACAGATATCCACAGACGTGCCGTGGAGAACGTTCTGACCAATCGGCTCACTGCCTGGTGTGGAGGGTCCAATGCACAGGACTGGAAAAAGCCACAAAAGTTGAAAACTCAGCCAGCTCCATATTGGGCACCAACCTCCCCACCGAGGACACCTTCAAAAAGTGTTGTCTCAAAGAGGTGCCATCTGTCATTAAGGACCATCACCACCCAGGATATGACCTCTTCTCATTACTACCATCAGGAAGGAGATACAGGAGCCTGAAGGCATGCACTCAGTGTTTTAGAAACATCTTCTTCCCTTCTGCCATCAGATTTCTGAACGGTCCATGAATCTTTTCATTCTCTTTTAGCACTACTTAATTATATATACGTAACCGTCAGGTTTGGCCGGCGAGGTTAGTCTAGGGAAGACAGTCTTTGGCCCCGCCAAATGTGTAAAATCTGAGGTGCAAAACCACTTGTTTGTGTGGATGTTGTGTGATCTTTTCCCCTGTTATAAATCAGTACCATGAAATAACAGAAACTACACCATATGCAATTAAACTATTTAGCTCTTTAATTCTTAAATTGACTAAAGGATTAGTAAAGAAAAACAAAAAGCAAAGGGTCTATTTTAATGGAACAGTGGAATGTGCACGTTGAAGCTCATGATTTCCCTCCGTTGGTCCTCCATCGATTTCCCCGGGCTTCGTCGACTCCCGGCCCCACTCCATGTCCACTCCATCCTGCTACGACTTCCCCTTTCTGGCGTCTTCTTTCTTCCTCTCTCGCCAAACAAAAGACCCAGATCACCTCGTTCTCAGGCACACAACAAGTAAAAAACACTCCCTTCATTGGACGGCACAAGCCCCCATTATCTCTGGCCATAACCCAAACACTGCAGGCACAGAAAACCCATTACATTAGCAGTGAAACCTTTCCCAGGGTGTTACACTCTCCCCCCACCAAATTTAGTCACATCCTCATGACGTTGAGATAATTCGCCAACACTTCCTACAAAGCATAAAGTCCAACCCAGGTGTAAAAGGCAGTGACATAGCTCCCCAAAATGGTAGGGGCCACACTCTGTACCCCCGGTGCTACATAGGCCAGCCTATCCGGTGGTCTCCTGATTCTTTGAGACCTCTGTACCCCCTCATCTACTTCTTCATGTTCCAACACTGCTTGGGATACTTCTGGTCTACCCTGTTCTATCACACATACCCTCCTGCAACTCAGACCCCTCTGTCCCTTGGACAAGCCCCGCATCATCCCTTACAGGGTCCCGTTAAACCCCAGGCTGCCCACAGTTAGCTCCACCGCCCCCACCCCTCCGATTTCACCTGACTCAGCGTGAGAAGGGTTGGGAATTTCTTCCTCAATCAGTGGGGGGTTAGCAAAAGGCAGCATATACCATACCCCCATTTCCTCATCCTCCGAATCAGTATCCCATTCAGAGGTTCAGAGGTAGGGGCTGGTCTAATCTCTCCTGCTGTTGGCCCTTCAGTCACCCCACATCGCCACAGACTCCTCTTACCAGGTGTAGGCTCCAGGTCAGTCTCTGGGTCAACCTGCACCTCTTGTCCCAGAGGCAGAGGTGGTTCCGATGCAGAATCTTGACAGGCCCATTCTTATCCTCTAGTTTCACCCGGAAAACTGGTACATTTGGCATCTGACTCTCCACCCACATAGGGCGTAGCCGCCCAGCGGTCAGCCAACTTATGCTTCCCAGCTAGCCCCAAATTCCTTATGAGGACTCAATTTCCTGGCATAAGTGGGGAGAACCTCACCTTTTGATCATACCTCCTCTTATTTCCTTGATTCTGCTTGGCAGCTGCAACCTCAGCTAATTCATATGCCTTTTTCAGCTCCCTTCTCATATCAGACACATACTTCAGATGTCTTCCTCACCAGTCCCAAACTTCTTGGTGTTCACCCGGCAGAGAATCTCACCTGGTCCCTCAACACCAGCTCCATAGCAAAGAAAGCCCAGCAGCATCTCTACTTTCTGCAAAGGCTGAGGAACGTCCATCTCCCACCCTCCATCTTCATCATATTCTACAGGAGTTGTATTGAGAGCATCCTGAACAGCCGCATCACTGCCTGGTTCGGAAATTGCACCATCTCAGATCTCAAGACCCTGCAGTAGATAGCGAGGTCAGCTGAGAAGATCATCAGGGTCTCTCTTCCCGCTATCACGGACATTTACACTACACATTACATCCACAAAGCAAACAGCATTATGAAGGACCCCATGCACCCCTCATATAAACTCTTCTCCCTCCTGCCATCTGGGAAAAGGCACCGAAGCATTCGGGCTCTCACGACCAGACTATGTAACAGTTTCTTCTGGACTGACACCAACTAACTGCCCTCTACTGTGCCTGTTGTTTTGTTTATTATTTATTGTAATGCCTGCACTGTTTTATGCAGTCCTGTGTAGGGCTGTAGTCTAGTGTAGTTTTTTGTGTTGTTTCACGTAGTTCAGTGTAGTTTTTGTATTGTTTCATGTAGCACCATGGTCCTGAAAAAAGTTGTCCCGTTTTTATTGTGTACTGTACCAGCAGTTATGGTCAAAATGACAATAAAAAGTGGCTTGACTTGACTTGACACAGGCTGATGGGCAACCTCGCCTTGCACCCAAACATCAGGTAATATAGCGAGTACCCGGTAGCTTCATTTTGTGTGCAGTTGTAGCAGTGAACCAGATGTCCAATACATTGACTCCACCTGCTCTTCTTGCTGATCTCCAAGATTCTGAACATGTCTGCAAGGTCTGATTAAACCTCTCGGGTTGGGAATCACCCTGCAGGTTATAAGGAGTAGTCCTCGACTTCGACTCTGAGAATGCTCAGTAACTCATGGATAAGCTTACTCTCAAAGTCCCGTCCCTGGTTACTATGTATCTACCTGGGGAGGCCATAATAAATTAAATACTTCTCCCATAACACTTTGGCCACTGTGATCGCCCTCTGATTCTTGGTAGGGAAAGCTTGCACCTATCTGGTGTCACGACTAAGACATTTGCCATGTTGCTGGCATCTGACCCTATGACAGGAGATCCACACACACCAGGCCAAGGGGACTCGCACTCTGCAAGTGGGACAAAGGAGCTGCCCGCGTAGGCAGCGTCTTCCTCCGTATTCATCGAATGCACGACCTGCAGCATTTTTCGACTTCTGGCTTCATTCTGGGCCAGTAAAACCGATCTCTGAACAATCCATAGGTGTTCTCAGCACCCAAATGTCCAGGATCATCATGAAGTGACTTCCACACAATCCTCCGATACTTCTCAGGCAGAACCAGCTGGGAGCACCCAGGTCAGTCCGGAGGTGACATGACCCGATATGGGATCTGGTCCCTCAACTCTATTCTGGGTCATTCTCTCAGTAATGGAGGCACCGTAGCGTGTTTCGTCTTCTCTGCTTGGGCCATTCTCCCTTTTCGACTGCTGATCAAATGGTACCAATGCCCGGATCATCTCGCTGAGCAGCTGCCACTTCCCCAGGACTCCATTCCGGCAGCTGATTGGTCTTCAGAGCAGTCAGGTTACAGTAAACTTGTGGAATGGCGTCTTCAGAAGCTCCCAATTGATCCATCGATTGATCCTGCCCTTGCCTTCCATCTGCCTTCACCGTGACGGAAAACTGGCATGTGGCTTTCACTCCCGGGGCAGGAATGCTCTCCCACTCTCCGTCCCTGTCCAACCCTTCATGGGCATGTCGGGACAAAGCATCAGCATCAATGTTCCTACTTCCCAACCAGTACTTCAGGCTGAAATCATAGGCAGACAACAGCACCAACCACCGATGGCCTGTGGCATCCAGTTTCACTGAGGTCAGGATATAAGTTAGGGTGTTGTTGTCCATCTTCACCTCAAGCTTGGCACCATAGAGGCAGTCACTTAACTTATCCACCACAGCCCATTTCAACGCCAGCAACTAGTGCATGGGATAGCTTTTCTCGAAGGGCCACAGACTCCGGCTGACAAACGGCACAGCTCTCAACCCAGAGCCCTGATCCTGATACAGGACACCCCTTAAGCTCTCTCTGCTGGCATCCGTGTGCAGTACATACAGCAATCGGGGGTCTGCAAAAGCCAGCACAGGCACCTGGGTCAGCAGCTCCTTCAGCGACTGAAAGGTTTCACATCCCACCTCAGTCCAAAGGGCTCCAAAGGGCTAAGATACTCTTTACCCTCCTCTCCTTTTGACCTCCTCCCTTTCTTCCCCAAGCGAGGGTAACCACACAGAAGTTGATTTAAAGAGTGATTCACTTTCATATAGCCCTTCACAAACCTCCAATAATAACCACAGAACCCAAGGAACGTGCGCAAAGCGCTCGCAGTCTGGGCCTTGGCCACATGGTCATCGCCTCTATCTTAGATGGATCCGTAACTACTTCATCTGTGAGACTATGTGCCCAACATAGCTGACAGACATCTTGCAGAACTGCCGCTTGTCCAGGGAAAGTTTTAACCCTTCAGCTTTCAGGTGGCCCAGCACCTTCAGTAGCCTTGCTTCATGTTTGCAGAAAATTCTCCCAAGCCTTTTCCTTGCAGGCCCCCAGGAGCCTCCTCACAAGAGGGGTGTTGGTCCCCACCAGAATTGGAACGCCGTCCTTCTCAACAGGGTCCGGGCAAACTAGAACTAATGTATCAAGTCTCTGAAAACTCCAATTTCACTGACAAATAACCATCGTATGGATAATCGCCAGCACTAAGACTCCAGATCTCCAGTGCACTGAGTGTCACCAATGGTAAATGCGTCAGATACCGGTTGTAAAATGTACAACACAGCAATGTGACCTGTGACCCAATATCGAATATGGCTTTAGCATAAATACCCTCTATCCATAGCAACACACTGGAGCTTGGCCCCACTAAGCCTTCAGGAATAGGGTCTTTCACTTTCGAGGGTTCCTCAGTATATTGCCGGGAATGTGTTCCCCCCTGAGACACCAGGCTATTCCCTTACTGGGTCTCCTCTAAGTTTCCCAACATCTCTCTCTTCTTAGGTACCCAGGGGTTCACTTTCTGAGGGGTTTCCCGTCGTTCACACTCCCGCCTGAAGTGCCCCTCTTCACCATAGTTATAGCAGGCAATACCGGCCACTCCCCTTCTCAGGAACACTGGCTACCTGCAGTCCTCTGCATAGTCCGTCCTTTAGGGGGTCCGCCTCTCTATCAGTTTCATCATATGGGGGGGCACACCCACTGATAACAACTGGGACATCTCAGTTCTCAATTCTGCCATGACCTCCTTTACCACTCCCTGGGATGGACTCTCCACGGTCACTTCAACACAAGAGGCTACTACCGAGGACTATACCCTGCTGACGTAGCCCTCCCACCCTCCGACGCGTTCTCCTCCTCCCGTTCTTCTCTGACCAGCTCAACAAACAAGGGAGGGGGTGTGTTTTTTTTTATTGGAGGGGGTGTGTTTTATGAGACAGACAAAGACCCCAAGTGATCAGGTCCTGGGACCGGGGCCCCCCCTGGCTATCTGGTCCATTCTTGACTGATCCACCTCAGCCGCCTGAATGACCCCTCTGCGCCGCAAGCAGTTTAGCTGCCTCTCCAGCCGAAAGATGTAGGCAGAAAGCTTCTCCCCCATCTCCTGATGCATGTTCTAAAACCCCGTCATGAGCTCCAGTGGGCTCCCTGCCTTGCCAAATGCATTTTCCAGTGCTCGCACGCAAGCAGCAGCAGAGGTACTGGGACTTTACAGCTCTCACGACGTCAGCAGCCCACCCCCTCAAACTCTCAACCAATCTCTACCTCTTTACCTCATCAGAGTGCTGCCACTCATCTAACAACTGAGAGGTCTGCTCCTCCCCTTCAGGGGCAGATGTTATTCCAGAGAATATTCTTAGCTTCTGATAACTGGGCACTGGGCCACTTATTCACCAGAGAGGTAAGGGCTGATACCAACTCAGAACCCTCACTCTTTACTGCGGGACGGGGACTAATTAGACATTCCAAATCCGACCACTCCTTCCCCTCGCTCCTCAGAAACGATAGACCCTGTCCTTGAAGTCTCCACCCCCAGCTACGGGAGACTCGACGTGATTCGGCCCACTCTGTAATGCTCTCCTCCTCCCGGAAAGTATGGACAGTCCACGGCCCCCCCTCACCTGAGGCCCCAATAGTACCAGGCAGTTCCACTGCCGTTATGTCAGTGCTAGTCTGAACTAAAACAAGGTCTGTGCCCACCATTTTTTCAAACCTCCACCCCACAATCGTAACTTTGCTGACAGCTTTAACAGTACTTAAAAATTGAATTAACAATTCATCTGGAGTGCAAATATCTACCCCACTCAACACACACGGATTTGTTACCAGTAACCCCAGGGATGCACACCACCGCTCAACCCTGAATGCAGCCTAACAGCTCAGACTTAAACACACAACCCACTGGTTCAATGCTCAGGGCAACCACACAGCATCCAATGAAATCAATCCCGGACAAGCCCCCACAATTGTAACCCTCAGGTTCAGCCGGCGGAGTTAGCCTAGGGAGGACAGTCTCTGGCCCCGCCAAACTCATGAAATCTGAGGTGCAAAACTTCCTGTTTGTGTGGATGTTGTGTGATCTTCTCCCCCGTTACACATCAGTACCACAAAATAACAGAAACTACACCATATGCAATTAAACTATTTAGCTCTTTAATTCTTAAATTGACTAAAGGATTAGTAAAGAAAAACAAAAAGCAAAGGGTCCATTTTAATGGAACAGTGTAATGTGCACGTTGGAGCTCATGATTTCCCTCCGTTGGTCCTCCATCGATTTCCCCGGGCTTCGTCGACTCCCGGCCCCACTCCATGTCCACTCCATCCTGCTACGACTTCCCCTTTCTGGCGTCTTCTTTCTTCCTCTCTCGCCAAACAAAAGACCCAGATCACCTCGTTCTCAGGCACACAACAAGTAAAAAACACTCCCTTCATTGGACGGCACAAGCCCCCGTTATCTCTGGCCATAACCCAAACACTGCAGGCACAGAAAACCCGTTACATTAGCAGTGAAACCTTTCCCAAGGCATTACATATATTATACTTACATATTTTTATTGTGTTTTATCGAATATTTTATGTATTGTAGTGTAGTGCTGCCACAAAACAACAAATTTCATATAATACCTGCATGCCAGTGATAATAAAGCTGATACTGATTCTGACAATTATGGTCATTGAAATTAAAGTGCTACGGACAATGCCTCCTCTTATATCTGCAGCAAAAGCACAAAGCTGAATCACTCTCTCTTTTTGTGTGCTCAGTGGTGGTGAAAGAAAGTCTAGGCGATTCTCTGGAATTGGTTTATTATTGTCGCAGGTACCAAGATTAATTAAGCAGTGCATTGATGTATACAAGGTAAAAACAGTAATTGAATGCAGAATAAAATGCAGTGCAGGCAGAGAATAAGGTGCAAGTTCACAATGAGGCAGATTGTGAGGTCAAGAATCTATCTTATCATACTAGGGAACCATTCAATAGATTTTAGCAGCAGGGTAGAAGCTGTCGTTGAGCCCGGTGGCATGTGCTTTCTGGCTTTTGCATCCTGCATGATAGGAGAGGAGGGAAGAGATAATACCTAGAGTCAGTGGGATCTTTGATTAAGCTGGCTGTTTCACAGAGACAACAAGAATTGTGGCAGAGGTAACCTGTGACAGAGTGCCCCTATAAAATGCAAGTGTTTTGCTCTTCCAGAACAGGGACTACAAGGCTATAGATTTTTAAAAATCTGTTTAAAGAACTCGTTAGGTCAGGCAGCATCTGTGGAGGGAAATGGACAGTCAACATTTTGGGCCGAGACCACTCATCTGGATTCAGATGCTGCCTGACGACTGAGTTCCAGCAATGGGCTGTTTGTTTTAGCTCCAGATTGCGGCATCTGCAGTCTTGTGTCTCTATCCTACAAACTGTCCAACTGACCCGTGATCCTCTCAAGCAAGGCTCCCCGATGCAGGGAGCGTGAGATCGCTGGGTAAACCCTGCAGTAGGGAGCATCACAAAAGCGTCTCACATGCCAAACAGTCATCAATCAGCAGCCAGGGAAGTTAATGATCACATTATCCAATTTACTGTCATGTCATGTGGGCCCTCGGATGTTCCCTGCCCTGTAGTTTCCGAATTTTTCAATGTTTGTTTTCTGAAATAAAGCTCCTGAAATTGATTTTTTTTGGACCAGTTTCCAATGTCTGAGGCCAACCTGGATTCCCTGGCCAAGTTTAATTTTTTCATATTATAAGGGTCATTTAGTATAATCAAGTGTGCTCTGGAGGCTAATATTCCCAGACTCACTTGTTCAAACTGCTGGCTTAGCTCTGCCAGCTTTGCTCTTCCAGCCAGCCTTATTTAAATGAAAGTGCAGTGAAAGTGCAGTGACTGAAGGCTGGAATTGAACAAGGTCAGACAGCACCCAGTGTTCGGCAGGAAGCCACGGGCTTTGCAGTGCTGGTATAACCGGACAGTTTTAATGTCCTGTAAAACTGTTTCTGTGACAAGGAGTGTTATGGTACCATTTCCACACTTTGACCTGTCCAAAACAAAGCTCTCAGGATCCCTGTAAGTTGAACTCTCAGAGATGGTCCCTTTCGTCCTCCCCCACCAGGTTAGAGCTGGACACAAATTACATTAACAATACCTCATATTCCAAATGGGCAGTCTCCAACTTGCAGCATGAACATCAAACTCTCATACTTCTGGTAACCTCCTTCCGTCCCTTGTCCCTTTTCACTTTACTGTCTCGCCTCCTGACCTGCCTGACCGCCATCACCCTAGCCCCTTCCCTGACCTTTATACCATGCTCCACCTTTGTTTCTTATCAGACTCGATTATCTCCGGTCCTGTGTTGCTTCCCCCTATTAGTTCCCAGATCCTGGCCCAAATTCCATCTGTTTATAGTCTCCCCTCACCTGGATCCACCTATCACCGACCAGCCAGCTCTTCCTCCATCCTTTTATATTGGCCATCTCCCCTCTGTCTTCCAGCCCAAATGAAAGGCCTCAATCCAAAGATGTCAACTATCCATTTCCCTCCAGTGTGTTCCTCCAGCGCTTTGGTGTAGTCTCTGAGAGAATGTTTTAATTAGGTTCCAGTCAGTTGGTGCGCAGGTCGCCATGGTTTTAGGTCATACAGATTTAACTCTTTGCTTTGATCTTGGACTGGTGGCAGGAAGAATACTATCAAGCCCTCAGCAGGTAAAAATTGGTTGAGGTATTCTTCGTTAATGCTGCTTCTCAATGTAATCTGCAAACATTTGAACAACACAGTGTGACATCAATCAGTACCAAGGCAACATACACAAAATGTTGGAGGAACTCAGCAGGCAGCATCTATGGAAAAGAGTAAACAGTCAATGTTTCAGGCCAAGACCCTTCATCAGGACTGGAATGAAATAGGAGGACTTCTCCTCATTCTTTCCAGTCTTGATGAAGGGTCTCGGCCCGAATCGTGGACTGTTTACACTTTTCCATAGGTGCTGCCTGCTGACTTCCTCCAACATTTTGTGTGTGTTGCTTTGGATGTCCATCATCTGCAGATCTTCTTGTGTTTGCCGTGTCGTATGACATATATGATCATGGCCTTTCCATAACCATGATTGCTCCTGGCAAATTTTTCTACAGTAGTGATTTGCCATTACCTTCTCCTGGGTAGTATCTTTACAAGGCGGGTGACCCCAGCCATTATCAATACTCTTCAGATACTGTCTATCTGGCACCAGTGATTGTACAGCCAGGACTTGAGATTGTACCAGCTCCTCATACAACCATCTACCACCTGCACCAATGGCTTCACGTGACTGTGATTGGGCGGCTAAGTAGATGCTACACCTTGCCCAAGGGTGACCTGCAGGCTAGAGGAGGGAACAAATACCTCACACCTCCTTTGGCAGAGGTGTATCTTCACCCTGCCGCCCGACTTTGAAGATCAGACTAGTATTTTATAAAAGGGGAAACTTGTGGTTGTGATTTAATTAGGTTTTCAGAATGCTTTCGATGAGGTTGGTCAGCAAATAGATCCTGGCATGAATTGCAAATTGGTTGAGAGACAGAAAGAGTGTCATAAACAGACCCCCAGCGTGGCTGACTGGTGAGAAACTGCAGGGGCTTGGGCTGCAACTATCCCACTGAGACTTCACTCAGCACACTGAGGGATGTCTCAAACTAACGGGGCATACAATATTAACAGAGCAGTAAGAGCGGGTGAAGCAGAAGGAGGGTGTACATGGATGGAGCGAATGGCTGTGTTGGCTACTGTGTATTTATGTCTAAACTTGTACAAACTGGACGTATACTTGTGAGCAAATGCATGTCTCTCTGAGAGAGGGGCTCGCCCTGTCGTATTTTGAGAGGTTATTCGATTTCCTTGTGCGTGCCCCATTGAGTGGGGATTCGCTCGCCTGGAGGACAGCACTCAATTCATCACCTGAGACTCTTTAAAAAGTGGTTCCAGGTGGTTTCATATGCCCTTTCATATGCATTGACCCGGTCTTCCTGTCCCTTTGATGGAATATGGTTATCTGCCTCTGCCCTGAAATCTTGTCTCTCCATGGTAGCCATAGTATGTGCTTCTGTCAACTGGCTGCTGTGGGAAGTGCGCTTTAAGAATTGAAGGCCATGCAGCAGGCTATCGGAAGCTGCATTCGGCTGAGCCTGATCCCAGTGGAAAATGTTGATATTGTGTTCGATACACTGAGAGCAATGAAGCAGCATAGACACAGAGCAACAATAACACTGGGAGAGACAGTGATACTTTGGTCAATACTTGACAAAGCATTAATCCTGCTGAAGACTCAGGGAGATGGCAGCGATATGGTATACAACAAATAGAAAGGTCAATGTTCTAACCAAGGGTTTACAAGCTGTAACATAATATCTATCCTCATATTCCAGTCCAACAGAAATAAAGACTTGCAGTCTATGACTGTTTATGACTAATTTTTTTTTGTATTGTCCATAGGACTTAACTGATCTTTGTGTAGTCTCTCTGAACTTACAACTTGGAAACTATTTTCGACCATTTTTGGGATCAGAGTGAATGATTGCACAATTACTTGCATTAACCTCTTTGTGTGGTTTTGTTATTTGCTCAGAGTCTATTAGAGGCTCTTGAACAAAGGGGATAACTTCACTTGCCCCATCATTGAAATGTTCGCACAATCAATGGACTCACTTTCATGGACTCTTCCTCTCATCTTCTCGATATTTATTGCTTATTTATTTATATTATTGTTTATTCTTTTTGCATTTGCATAGTTTGCTATGTTCTGCACTCTGGTTCAAAACTCTCAGCCCTCTGGTCGTTCATTGATTCTGTTGTACTTACTATTCTGTAGATCTGTTGAGTATACCAACAAGGAAATGAATCTCAGGGTTGTATGTGGTGACATATATGTATTTTGATAATAAAATTTACTTTAATATAATTCTTGAACTTAATGCACCAGCTAGCTCTATGTTATCAGCAAAACTGAATGTACAGCTTTCAATCCCATCACTTAAGTCGTTTAAAACTTAAGTGAATATTTGGCATCCCAACAGAGATCCTTAAGGGACATAGTTAGTCACATCCTGCTCATTATCCCCTGTCTCTGTCTCATGTCCCTCAGCTAATTTCCCAGCTGGGTCAATAATCTGCCTTCAATTCCATGAACTACAACATTAACTCTTCTGAGGGAGTTCATTAAATGCCTTCTGGAAGTCCATATAAATAATACTCATAGACATTTCCCAGTCCTCCAGTTACCTCCTTATAAAATTTAATAAGATTCAATCAACTTGAACTACCTTTTACAAATCCATGTTGACTCTCCCTCATTAACTGAGAAATTACAAGGGGTTCAAAAACTTTGTCAGTCATGAAGTCTATGCGATGTTAAATACTTATTAATTCTTGGATTTTGTCTCTGAGTTTTCTGAAATCGAGAGTAACGTGCAACTTTCCAATTGAAAGTAAAGGTTCACAAATCAAAAGAATTTTAGAAAAATTGCCAGGATGCTGTCAAATACTAACTCCATGATCTAACTAGAATGGTCCAGAAGGAAGCTGTGGTGAACTACATATACCTGTCTGGACACGCCCCCTGCTGACTGCTCCTGTGGCTCCTCCCACAGACCCCTGTATAAAGGTAGATAGATAGATACTTTATTCATCCCCATGGGGAAATTCAACATTTTTTCCAATGTCCCAAGGTGATGGAGGTCTGAGCCCGGCCTCTCCGTCTCCAGGATGTAGTATAGTGGTCAATCACTGCTTGTTCCTTCTTCCAGTCAATAAAAGCCGATATCTTGCTTTTACGTCTCAGAGTGAGTAATTGATGGTGCATCAGAAGCACACCGCCAACTTTCCAAGAGCAATTAGAGAAGATCATGTCTGCCATCATAAATGAATGAAACAAAAGATAGCACCTTCTCTACAATCCTCCCTTCATCATAAACAATACAGACTTTATAATGCCAAAACTGAGATCAACTGATCGCTTATGCTTTGTCCTTTACTGTCCAAACAAAATGTGTTCACCTACCTCTTTAAAACAGGTTTTCCTTTCTCTCTGCAGTGCCTGAAATATTTGCGTAGAGGAAACATAACAAAATATTGGGAACTAAGGTTATTTAACTTATATGTAGGCAGTATAGGGTAGGTTGAATGTCATCATTGCTCATCCTGATAGATGGCAACTCTCACCTCCTCATACCTACCCCTTGAAGAGGGCCCCGCTCCATACCATTAGAAAACTGTCACTGATCTCATCAACTCTTCAGAACTCTCATCCACTGGCGCAAATCTCATAGTTTCCTTACCCCACGCTGCTTGCTTCTACCTCCTACCCAAGATCGACAAACTGGACTGCCCAGGTAGGCCTCTTGTCTCTGCTGCTCCTGCCCCACTGAACTCGTATCTTGATAACTTGATTCCATTCCCTTGGTTCAAGTCCCTTCCCAACATCCGTGACACTTCCCATGCTCTTGATTTCCTCAGTAACTTCCAGTTCCCTGGCCCTGAAAACCTCATTTTCAGCATGGATGTCCAGTCTCTGTACACTTCTATCCCCCATCAAGAAGGCCTTAAAACTCTCCATTTCTTTCTCAAAAAAAAAGAACCAGCCAGTTCCCCTCTACCATCCTCCTCCATCCGGCAGAACTGGACCTCACTCCCAATAATTTTTTCCTTTGGTTCCTCCCATTTTCTCCAGTCTTGAAGGGTAGACGTGGACACCTGCATGGGCCCCAGCAATGCCTGCCTCTTCATGGGCTACGTAGAACAGTCCGTGTTCTGAGCCTTCCCTGGTAATGCTCCCCAACTCTTCCTCCGCTACATTGACAACTTCATTGGTGCTACTTCATGCACCGATGCTGAGCTAGTCAATTTCATCAACTTTGCCTCT
Source organism: Hemitrygon akajei (assembly GCF_048418815.1). Lineage (NCBI taxonomy): Eukaryota > Metazoa > Chordata > Chondrichthyes > Myliobatiformes > Dasyatidae > Hemitrygon > Hemitrygon akajei. The sequence goes on along the minus strand of NC_133152.1, from coordinate 16,403,752 downwards.
AACATTCATCCTGCCCTTAAGTTCACTTGGTCCATTCCTGACACCTGCCTGCCCCTTCTTGATCTCCGTCTTCTTCTCTGGAGGCAAACTGCTGAACAACATCTTTTATAAACCTACCAATTCCCATGGTTATTCTGACTATACCTCTTCCCACCCCATTTCCTGTAAAAATGCTATTCCTTTTTCTCAGTTCCTTTGTCTCTATTGCATCTGTCACCAGGATAAGGCTTTCCTGATGTCCACCTTGCAGGAACGGGGTTTCCTTTCCTCCTCCACTGATGTTGCTCTCAGCCTCATCTCCCCCACTTCTTGCTCACCCCATCTTCCCTTTGCCATTACTCTTGTCCTTTCCTACCACCCGATGAACCTCTACAACTTTCACAATCCCCAAAGGGAACCTACCACCAAACATATCCTTAATTCCCCGCTCTCTCTGCTTTCTGTAGGGATCGTCTGCTTCGCAATTCCCTTATCCGTTTGTCCCTCCCCACTAATTTCCCACCCGGCACTTACCCCTGCACGTGGCCAAAGTGCTGCACCTGCTCATTCACCTCCTCCCTCACCTCCACTCAGAGCCCCAAACGGTCCTTCCCGGTGAAGCAAAACCTCGCCATGCAAATCTGCTGAGGTCGTTTATTGTCTCCGGAGTAGCCGTGTGCAATCCTCTACGTTGCTGAGACCTGCCATAAATTGGGGGACCGCTTCAGCAAGCACCTCCGCTCCATCCACCAACAGTGGATCTTCCCGGCAGCCAGATGTTTTAATTCTGATTCCCATTCCCACTCTGACATGTTGGTCCATGGCCTGCTCTTGTCCTAAGATGAGGCCATCCTCAGGGTGGTGCAACATCTTACAATTCGAACAAACAATGTTTTGGGCCGAGACCATTCATCGGGACTGGAAAAAGAAGTTAGAACCTGATTAGAAGTCAGAGTAGGAAGGTGGAAGGGAGGGGAGGGAGAAATACAATGTAGTGAGTGATAGGTGAAACCGGGAGAGGGGAGGGCTGAAGTAAAGAGCTAGAATGTTGATTGGTGAAAGAGATAAAGGGCTCGAGAAGAAGGGGATCTGATAGAAGAGAACAGGTCCATAGAAAAAAGGGAAGGAGAAAGAGCACCAGACAGAAGTGATGGGCAGGTAAAGGGATAAGGTGAGAGAGGGAAATGGGAATGGGGAAATGGTGGAGAAGTGGGGGCAATTACCGGAAGTTCGAGAAATCAATGTTCATGCCATTGGGTTGGAGGCTACCCAGTCGGAATATAAGGTGTTGCTCCTCCAACCCGAGTGTGGCCTCATCTCGGCCCTAGAGAAGGCCATGAACTGACATGTCAGAATTGGAATGGGAAGTAGAAATGAAATGGATGGCCACTGGCAGCAATGTTCCCTCTGAGGTGTGCACACGCACACATCTTTTGCTGCAAGCACACAAAGGAATTTAAAGTGCATACAAAGGGTTGTCATCCTCTACCTTGGTAAGTGTATTTCACAATCGTACACAATCACATTTCCTTCATTGTTGGGGGGGATGGGTGTGCAATTACCAGAAGATTGAGAAATTGATACTCATTGGTAGTTCATCATTCCCATTCCTGTTTCCCTCTCTCACCTATCTCCTTACCCGCCCATTAACTCCCTGTGGTGCTCCTCCCCCTTCTCTTTCTTTCTTGGTCTTCTACTTCTATCAAATTTCCCTTCTCCAGCCCTCTACCTCTTTCGCCTATCAGTTTCAAAGCTCTTTACTTCACCCTTCCCTCTCTCCTGGTTTCACCTATCACGACCACCTTGTACATTTCCTCCTCTCACCCCACCTTCTTACTCAAACTTCTCATCTATTTTTCCAGATTTGATGAAGAGCTTCAGCCTGAAATGTTGACTGTTTACTCTTTCCCATGGATGCTGTCTGGTCTGCTGAGTTTCTCCAGCATCTTGCGCGCGTTGTAAGGGAACTGTGAGGTTGATGCCCGTGGATGGGAAATCCCCAGCGTTACTAAGGTCAGTGATGGTGCGCCTTAGTGGGGTCCTGCTGAAGGGATAAGTAAGTGGAGTTGTTGCCTGGCCTCAGCAAGGTAGAGGTCAGTCAGTCAGACTACTACAGCAACCCCCTTGTCTGCAGGTTTGATGATGAGGTTAGTACAGAGAGAGTGGAGCACCAGAGGGAGCTGAAGGGCAGGTAAGGATATGAGGTGTTCGTTTGGAAGGAGCGAGGCTAGAATTGGAGAGAAGAGTTGTAAAAGGATAAGTACCAGATGGGAGATCTGTGGGGAGGGACGTGTGGACCAGGCAGTCGTGGAGGGAATGATCCCTGAGAAAAGCTGAGAGGGGTAGAGACGGAAAGATGTGCTTAGTGGCCACCTGGAGCAATGTTCCTTCTAAGGAACACCACTAAGCACATCTTTCCCTCTCTATCCCTCTTCGCTTTTTGCAGGGATCGTTCCCTCCACGATTCCCTGGTCCACGTGTCCCTCCCCACAGTTCTCCCACCTGATACTTATCCCTGCAAGCGTAAGTGCTACACCTGTCCCTACACCTCCTCTCTTACCACCGTTCAGGGCCCCAAACAGTCCTTCCAGGTGAGGCAACACTTCACTTGTGAGTCTGTTGGGGTCATCTATTGCATCCAGTGCTCCCGGTGTGGCCTTCTCTACATCGGCGAGACCCGACGCAGATTGGGGGACCGCTTCGTCAAGCACTTGTGCTCCATCTGCCACAACAGACAGGATCTCCCGGTTGCCACTCACTTCAACTCTCCTTCACATTCCCATTCGGATATGTCCATACATGGCCTCCTCTACTGCCATGATGAGGCTAAACTCAGGTTGGAGGAGCAACACCTCATACACCGTCTGGGTAGTCTCCAGCCCCTTGGCATGAACATCAAATTCTCCAACTTCTGGTAATTCCCTCCCTTCCCCCATCCCAGTTTCTCTTTGCCTCCTCTTCCAGCTGCCTATCACCTCTCTTATGATTCTGCCTTCTTCTACTACACAGTGCTTTTCCCCTTACATTCCTTCTTCACCTCTCCTGCCTATCTCCTCCCTGCTCCCCCTCCCCCACCCCTTCATCTTTCCCCTTACTGGTTTTTCACCTGGCACCTACCAGCCTTCTCCTTCCCACCCTCCCCCCACTTTCTTTATAGAGCCCCTGCCCCCTCCCTCTTCAGTCCTGACGAAGGGTCTTGGCCCGAAACGTTGACTGCTCGTTTCCACGGATGCTGTCTGACCTGGAGTTCCTCCAGCGTGTTCTATGTTGCACGTAGAAGGAGGCAGCAGAAGAAGAGCTCGGTGTCATGGCAGTACAGAACTCAATGAGGTGTGGGCGTAGAGGGACAAAGGAGGGGCCCATACTGAAGACAGAATGCTCTGCCTCAGACAGGGGAAGGTCAGAGAAATTGTGAAGACCAAGCACGGATAAGAGCTGGGATCAGAGGGGGGAAGAGGGTTGATAGTGTCTGAGGAGAGGGGAGGGTTGGGGTATTCAGGCAAGATGGGGTCAGAGGAAAATGGAGTCTCTGAGAACCCAAGAGTTGACAGTGGAGTTTGAGAGACACAGAATTGCATCCTTCCATCTTCTTCTATTCCCTATTCTGGCCCCTTACCTCTTCTCACCTGTCTATCACCTCCCCCTGGGTCCTCTCCTCCTTCCCTTTCTCCTATGGTGCACTTTCCTCTCCTATCAGATTCTTTCCTTTAACTTTTTCCCCACATGACTTCACCTATCACCTTCTAGCTCTCTTCCTTCCCCTACCCCCAACTTTATACTCTGGTGTCTTCAAAGCATCCTGACTGGCTGCATCTCTGCCTGGTATGGGAACTGTACTTCCCTCAATCGCAGGTCTCTGAAGAGAGAGGTGTGGACAGCCCAGCACATCTGTAGATGTGAACTTCTCACTATTCAGGACATTTACAAAGACTAGTGTGTAAAAAGGGCCCGAAGGATCATTGGGGTCCCAAGTCACCCCAACCACAAACTGTTCCAGCTGCTACCATCCGGGAAACGGTACCGCAGCATAAAAGCCAGGACCAACAAGATCCGGGACAGCTTCTTCCACCAGGCCATCAGACTGATTAATTCATGCTGATACAATTGTAGTTCTATGCTATATTGAGTGTCCCGTTGTACATGCTATTTATTATAAATTACTATTAATTGCACATTGCACATTTAGATGGAGACGTAATGTAAAGATTTTTACTCCTCATGTACGTTTGTATATGAAGGATATAAGTAATAAAGTCAACTCATTTAAAATTCCTTCCTTTTCTGTCCTGAAGAAGGGTCTCGGCCAGAAACATCAGCTGTTTATTTATCTCCATAGATGCTGCCTGACCTGCTGAGATCCTCCAGTATTTTGTGTGTGTTACTCATGCTCATCATTTTAGTTCTTTGATAAACAAAATGGAACCTGTATTTAACGCGAATTAAGCAAATCATTCAGTGAGCCACCCGGAATAAAAATGGAACTGAAAAGTTTGACAACCATTATTTTGCAAATTTCCATAAATATAGTCATGATTATCAAAGTGTGTTCATATATTTAGATGTCTCCTACAAACTAGCAGGGAGATGACAACTCATGTTGCCATTCTTTTTATGAGATGTAGAGACTGAGGAGGAATGAAGGAATTTTTTAGTCTTTATTAAGATAGATCAAGATTAGGTGATGTGTGGCTGTGAATCAAGATGAATTAAGCTAGAAAGAACACACACAAAATGCTGGTGGAACGCAGCAGGCCAGGCAGCATCTATAGGGAGAAGCGCTGTCGATGTTTCGGGCCGAGACCCTTCGTCAGGACTTCGTCTCGGGCTCGTTTCGGGTCTCGGCCCGAAACGTCGACAGCGCTTCTCCCTATTGATGCTGCCTGGCCTGCTGCGTTCCACCGGCATTTTGTGCGTGTTGCTTGAATTTCCAGCATCTGCAGATTTCCTCGTGTTAAGCTAGAAAGAAGCTCCCTTTGAATGGATGACACCTCCTTTCCCAAATAAGCAGCCTCTCGTGGAGCAGAAGTCCATTTGGATGACAATGCAAATCCAATTTAGACCATGTTCTATATATAGTTGCAGTTAACTATTGAGCAGGGGGGGTGGACAGTACAAAAATCAGCTCATTCCACCTTAGACTGAGTTCACCATCATTTCTTGCAATAAGGATCCTTGCACAGAATGAGGAGGGTGAACATTGGCCAAAGGCATTCTTCTCCTCTGTAAAGTCAGAAAAATGAAGGCACTTGAACTGACCCCTATTCCGAGCAGTTAACCCACTGAAGAAGGGGAGCTGAACTCACCTTATCCAAAGTATGTGCCTCAGACCAGTTTGGAATGGAAGTGTCACAGGATGGAATATCATCAAATGTTTCTTAGCACAGAGGTTTCTATGTGTACATTTTAAAGGGAAATTGTGACAGTGAGAGGGTGATTGTAACATTCAAGGCAGTAATGAATAGTACCAGCTATATATTCAATTAAAAAACAAAGACCAAATTTTCCCAAAATGGAAATCCCTCTAATGCAATAAAAATGATCAATTACCACTTCCTTTAAGAAAGGTTTTGAGTAGAGTCTGTAAATCTAAAGGTGAAAACTGTCATAATTCTTCTAAAGAACATGATTATATGGCAATCATACATTGATTTAACTTGCTCATTACATCTGGTTTATACTGTACAGGCCCATTCCCTTGCTGTTTATTTCTCTGTGTCCCTGCAACTTATTCTTTCACACTTGCCCATCAATTGCCCAGATTAACTTGATGCTTACCTATACTAGGGATAATTTAAGCTACCAGCATTTCTGAGTAGCATACAACACAGTGGTATGAGTACTGAATTTGCCTCTTTCAGGTAACCCCTGGTGTTCACTTACCTCACACTCTCATCTTTCTGACTAGTTTCATTTCCCTTTGTTCATCCATTCCATCCCTGGTTCCATTTTCACATCCTCGTCTCTATATCTGGCTCCACCTATCACCCATCCTGCCTCTCTTCATGCGGCTAAATATACTGACAATCTTTCTTGTTTCCTCTCAGCCTTGACACGGTCTCATAAGAAACAGGAGCAGGAGTAGGCCATCGGGCCCATTGAGCCTGCTCCGCCATTCAATAAGACCATGGCTGATCTAGCCATGGACTCATCTCCACTTACCTGCCTTTTCCCCATAATCCTTAATTACCCTACTATGCAAAAATCTATCCAACCTTGTCTTAAATATATTTACTGAGGTAGTGTCCACTACTTCATTGGGCAGAGAATTCCACAGATTCACCACTCTCTGGGAAAAGCAGTTCCTCTTCATCTCCGTCCTAAATCTACTCCCCCGAGTCTTGAGGCTATGTCCCCTATTTCTAGTCTCACCTACCAGTGGAAACAACTTTCCTGCCTCTATCTTATCTATCCCTTTCATATTTTTATATGATTCTATAAGATCTCCTCTCATTCTTCTGAATTTCAGTGAGTAACAGTCCCAGGCGACTCAACTTCTCCTCATAGTTTAACCCCCTCATCTCTGGAATCAACTTGGTGAATCTCCTCTGCACCATCTCCAAAGCCAGTATATCCTTCCTCAAGTAAGGAGACCAGAACTGCCTGCAGTATCCAGGGGCAGCCTCACCAGTACCCTGTACAATTGCAGCATAAATTCTGTGCTCTTAAATTCAATCCCTCTGGTAATGAAGGCCAACATTCTTCTTGATAACCTGCTGCACCTGCAAACTTTTGTGATTCATTCACAAGCACTCCCAAGTCCCTCTGCACAGCAGCATGCTGCAATTTTTTACCATTTAAATAATAATCTGCTGTTTCATTTTTCCTTCAAAAGTGGACGACCTCGCATTTACCAACTTGCCCACTCACTTAACCTATCCATATCTCTCTGCATACTCTCCATATCTTCTGCCCAATTTACTTTTCCACTCAATTTAGTATCTTCAGCAAACTTAGATACACTACACACGGTCCGCTCTTCCAGATTTATAATGCATATCGTGAACAGATGTGGGCCCAGCACCGACCCCTGCGGGACAACGCTCACCACTGATTGCCAACCAGAGTTAACACCCATGTATCCCAACTGTCTGCTTTCTATCAGTGAACCAATCCTCAATCCATGCTAATACATCACCCCAACTCTATGCATCTTTATCTCAGCCCAAAGCATTGATTATGACTTTACCCCTATGCAGGTTGATTGGCCCATTGATTCAGCAGCACATCCTTATAATGGATTGAAATTGAATTTGTGATATAGGATTCAAAGTCTATTGATGTCTCTAATTATCTGGTTTCTCATTCTCTACAGAAGTATCCCTTTTAATGAAACAATTACAAACATGTCAGAAATATTCAACAGACTCGGCAAGAGCAACTGAATTAACATCTCAATTCTGATGAAGGGTTATTGACTGAATATTCACCCTTGTTTCTTTGTCCTCCATCCTTTCTTCAGAACCTGATTTGCACCACAGAACATATCAATCAATCTTCAAAGAACATTGGGTAACTCTCGAGCATCATGTCAACCCGCAGCCAGTTATGTCACACAATACATTATCAAATGGCAGACCAAATTATCTTGACACTGTCACAAGCAAAGAATTGAATATAATGATAGAGGTCTACGAAGAGATTGAAAAGAAAAGAGAGCAGAAAATGGGAAATAGGTCCCTAGCTTTGTCACTTTAGCCATCAACTTTATATGCTTTCACTCAATAAAATTCTGAATATTACTTTTGGGGATAAATTTGGCATTTGATTTCTTATATCGCTAAGCCATGTGAAACCCAATTCTCTCAACAATTACTAATGTCTGTCGGTGAAACCACAGGATGCTGCTTTCAATTTACATTCACTGGTCGTGATGTGGTCTCTTCAACACCAGGGAGAACAAATGGAGGCCGGGTATTGTAGGACACCTTCACTCAATGCATGGCTTTTAGTCACCACTTATATTCACTTGGGTCCTCAATGTCACCCTGAACCCTCTATAACTGACATCCCACAAGGTCACAGTGAAGTTCAGTGTAAGCTTGGGGAGAAGCATTTCTTTTTCTGACTAGACATGTTACACCTTGAGTTTAACAATTTCATGTAGTGATCTGCTAATTCTAGTTACTTCTCCCTTAAACCCACCTTATTTCCTATTCTGTCCAGCTATTTGCCCTTCACATTTGTAATTTAATCTTTCTTCTCTTCCATATTTTTATAGGCATTCTGTTTTTCTAATTCATCCCTTCCCTCTTTCCTTGCATTCTTTAAACTTAGAATTATAGTATCCTGCTGAACAGCAACAGGCTCCTTGACTCGTTAAGTCTCTTGACAACTCAACGATACTGTTCCATCTACCAACACGTGGTCTATAGCTTCTATATCTCGGCAATTCAAATACCCGTCCAGATACTTAAATCTTGTGTACCTACTCAGGTAGTGCATTCCAGATTCCAAACAGCCTCTAAGTAAAAAAAAATCTTTTTAGTACTCTTCCAAACCATGTAGCCTACCAAATTCACAAAACTGTCAAGTCCCAATTTTCACTAATCTCAACTTATTCTCCCCTTATTCGCCTCAGTTCCCCTCACATTCCATCATTCAGCTACACACTACAGACAATTTACAGTGGCCAATTAACCAACTAACTTGGATGCGCGAGTCAAAACTGGATTATCCAGAGCAAATTTACATGGTCGCAGGTAGAAGGTGCAAACTCCACACAGATACTCCGCACCAGGAGTCAGGAGCACAAGTGGTCACCCCAAGAAACCTGCAATTCGTACAAGCTGTTTTAGCTCCTGCTTTATGTTCTCAGTTGTATTGGCCTGAAACATTTACTCTGTTTCTCCACAGATGCTGCTGGACCAGACGAGTATTATGACCTGTCTTTATTACATATGCAGCACAATTCACTGAATCTCAGTCATCTGAGGTGCTGCACCTTTCCTATGTGTTCAGTTAGCTTGTTGTGCAATTTTAAAGTTTAATAAAGTGAAGTCGTCAGGGATGCAGCTGTTTCCTTGCAGATGTTGCGATGTCCACAGAACCTCGTAACTATTTCTCCGAGTTGCCCGATGGTCCTCTTTGTGCACCACTGTGACATGTGTCTTGTAATGCCCGTTACCAAGGCAACAGCATTCTTAGCTCTCCACGTAAGGCTTCATGCAGCCAAAAAGTATGCGAGCAAGCGGAAACGCTGAGGTAAAGATAACCAGAAAAAAATTGGAAAAGCTGGAAATCAGAAGTAAAAAGTGAAAGTGCCAGCAATGTGGGGCGTTCGTCATGAGAACAGTCAAGTTAACGTTTCAGGTGGGACACATCACTACAGCTCAAGATGGCTCAATAGCAAAGCGCACAGTGGTAGACAAGAAGAATTATCTGAATTTTAATCCCAGTCAGTGCTACATGATCACTGTAATGATATCACAGCTGCTTTTATTCTCCCTCAGCTCGGGAAGCAGGAACTTTAGCCCAGGCTCCTGTTGCTGATCCATACCCAAACATTCAGAATTTTCCAGCACAGATGGAGGCCATTGGGCCCATAAGCCTTTGTGCCTCTTTCAAACCGTTTGTCGCAGATCCCTCGCTTCTCATCATCCTGTTCAAATTCTTTTTTAAAATATTTATTCACCTTTCTCTTGCCAGATGTTGTGAATTCTCCTTCCACCTCTGTTTCAGGAATATCCGTATCGATATCAAAACAGTTTATCAAAGAAGCCACCCTTTACAGTCTTTAAAAACTACCGTCTCTTCTAGTGGAATTTATCAACGCTTTCAATAATTCTCAACTTGCTTCTCATAAACCGTGTCTATCTTCTTTCTGCTGACATCTATAACCCTGGAATCACATGCGATCAGGCAGCAAAACCCCAGCAGCAAGGTGAAGGTGCCTCTGATGATCAAACTTCTGAATCTCTTTACAGTGGTTGATGATTGTTTTTCAGACTAGTGCACATTATGAGGGGGTTAGTTTACTTGTTGGTCAAAAGCCACTTCCACCGTGCTGGTCATCGATTGGCCATTTGAAATACGCAGCATCTCTTTCCCATTGGTTGCCTTGTGTGCCAAGCACTGGTGAATGCTTTCAGGCCTCTCAGGGGTATAAGAATAGCATGTGCGGGAGGCTTGGCCTCCTTCCTTTGTTCCCAGAGCCCGTTCCATACTGAGGTTGTGACGGGTTCTGAGAAAACATTGAATACATATGCTCCAGACTTAGAAGGCCCACGGGCACTCTTAGTGAAATATCTGTTTGTTGAATAGTTAGTTTTGTAGCTTGTGTACTTTGAGGGGGGGGGGGGGGAACAGGACTTAGATGATTGGTTGAATCTTTTATTGTTTGTAAATAAATGATTAATATGCTTATTCATAATCAGTGTCTTCTGTCTCGCTCAGCAAACCCACAAACCTGCTTCTACATTACAGCGCAATAGTCCACTTACTAACTCATCAATGGACTGGCCAATGGGATGGACTAATGGCACATTCATCTTCACATCATCTCTGGAATTATTTCCCTCATCCTTTCCCTCTCTCTGTCCCTCTTCTTTTCAGATGCTCCATAAAACCCAGGTCTTTAATTAAGCCTTAATCTACCTGTGGCTTAATCTCCTTCTTGGGCTCGATAGAAATGCAACTTATCATTGGTGGTCTATAAAGCAACAGCATGAATATAGAATTCTCCAACATTGGGTAACCCACACCCTTCTGTTCCTTCTCTTCCCTTTTGATCTACACAGCTCTTCTCACAAGGCCCCTTCCATCCACTCCTCTACCCCATCCCCAGCCCCCTATTACCCAATTTCACTCCTCTCTCCCACTTGCTTCCATCTGTCAATCACATTCTGGGTTCCTTAAATCTTCCCTCTAATGTTCACCATCTGGTTTCACTCATCACCTTCCTTTCTTACCAGAATCAACGTTCTGCAGCTCTTTGTTGTTTCCACTAACACCGCCCAATCTTCATTGCTGTCCCCACCCCTCCCTTCCCCGCCTACCTCCATCAATCCCTTCTCATCTAGTTCAGCCTGTTACTCACCAGTTCCTGCCTCACACCTCCTCATCATCTCTCCATTCAACCTTAAGACCTGATGCAAGGTCACAACCTAAAATGTCCACAATCCCCTCCCACGGATGCTGCCTGACCAGCTCAGTTCCTCCAGCAGTTTAGATTTTTGCTCCAGGCTCCAGCACCTACAGTTTCTATTGCCTCCACCGTTAACTTGGCTGAGATTCTGAATCCAGCAAAGTCACCTGAAGCCCTATAACTCTTCCAAAAATCACTTACAATTTATCCCGTTGGCCCAGAAGAATGCTGTCAATAGCTGTGAAAACCTAATGACTTAAACAAATTGAGGTTCTTGTGCTCAAAATATTACAGAAAAGATCACTGTTTGTGTATGATTGTAAATGAACAATATAAGATGGAGCACATTAAATGTATTCACAGATACAATAGTGATACTTGTCTGGATGAGATGGAGTACTGTTTATCAGACACCTAACTATTGTGTACTGTGTGAACAGAATAGGAAAGGAAACCATGCATTCTGACATCGAATGAATCACCACGCCAGATTTTCAGGTCCAACATTTAATCAGAGAACTCTCAAATGCTTTGCTAATACATGAAGTTAAAGCCCCTGATTTCTGGCGGCAATAAATTGCACAATGATCACTTGCATTTCTAACAGGCTTTACATAGCAATGGGACTATAAATCAGACAGAACCTCGACATTGGGCCTAAGAAAGAGAGCTGGGAACAGGTGCCTAAAACCTTAAATAAAGAAAAGGTGGGTTTTATTGAGTGGCTGAGAAGATGAGGGGCAAAGAGGTGGAAAGGACTAGCAAGAGAGTTCCAAAGACTGGAAAGCTGAGTGCACAGCTGCCTGTGCATGAGGGAGGCAGGTAAGAGGCAAACACATACCTGCCCCTCATAGTCAGTGCACAGACATGAGTAATGATTCCTTGGGGATGGGCTGTCGAGATCTGTATGAATACACTGAGAGTTAGCGAGGAGAACTCCATCTTTAGTCACCAAAACTAAAGGCGAATAATAATATCAGTTGCCCATCGATCTCACCTTTGCAAATTTGGATCCATTGACCAGCAGCCAATAATCTCTTAGGAAAATGGTAGCTGAAGAGAAATCATTCTTCCAACATTTGCAGGCAAGTGGGGGAGAGGAGGCGGAGATTTTCCACCTAAGAAACATGCTGTTGTTAATAGGTCTAGGTTTCAGAACAATACTGATCAGTTGGAAAATCATGAATATTGAATGAGTGGTATCACTCAAATCCAAGCCAGCTTTACTCAGCAAACTCGTGGAGCCTTCAACTAATGAAAATGCCAACCAGGCTCACTAAAGCCCGAGGAGGAAAGCAGCCTGCCTTCTTTGCCACTTCTAGCTCAGTTCCACCTGCGGTAACCTACCAAGCCAACTCAACGAAACTCCAAAGCAGCCAGGAAGGATTGTGACCTGCCCACATCCTCTGAATTACAAAGTTAGCTGCGAACCAGAAGCTAAGTTGTATGGATGCTAGTAACTGGAAATAAAAGCAGAAGTGCTGGAAATACCCAGCAAGCGGAGAGAGAAATAAAGTTGAAATTCTAGCTTACTGAACACATAGTAGAAATATGAAACATGGCAGAAAAAGTGTCAGCTCCAGCTTTGTGTGGGTTACATTGTGGGTTCAAGTCAGACTCAGAGCTGTTTAACTTTCCACTTAAAGTCACTTCTACATAAACATATGTAATATTTTTGAGAAAGAAAACAATTTCATTAATACAGTTGCGAAATAGCCTTCTCACAAAACCTACTGAATCAGTCCACTATGTGTGAATCACTCAAACACAAATAACTGGAAATTACTTTAAAATCTACACTGAGCAATTCACTATTTGCATTGCAATTGGTGGTTTGTTAATAAACTGAAAGGAACATATATGAAAGGATTTAAAATGTGACTTATTAGGGTAAATGTGTAAATTTCTGGCTGTGAGAAAATGGTCTCCAGTAACGAATACTCTCATGATGATTAATTCAGTTTGATAAGGTGGACATTGCTTCAGGTGGAGGTATCTTCAACCATCAGGCTTTGTAAATCAATTCATCAGATCGCAGAATATCTACTTGCAAGCTCAAAGTTCCACTGACTGAGACATTGCTCTTTTCCATGTGTTTGCCTGATTTTCAGGACAACAGTAAAAACAGCAGGGCAAGCAATTTTTAAGCAAGTACAGACCCAAAGAAAGGTTGCATGGGGATGGAATGGTTAAGAAAGGAAAATACAAAGATCTACAATATGTTGGACAGGGTGGCAGGGGTGAAGAAATGGCTGAAATAATGACAATGATATGCTCCATAATGATAATGATATGGGGGGGTGGGGTAATTAAACCAAATATCTGTCTCAAATAAAGCGTCCAAAAACTACGTACCTTAGAATTGCAGAGAAGATCACTCAGAAGGTGGCAGTCCCAGAAAGGCCAATGCCTGGCAAAAGAAAGGCAGGTGAACCTCTGCAACATGGACATTTTTTTTGGTTGTGTAACATATGGGGAACCAAAGCACTATGCAATTCCAATTTGTTATATATAGAGTTTAGCTTGTGAAATCCAAATTTTTAAGAAACATTTTCTTTACATGAAACCTTGTGTGAAGATGCCCATGTAATCCATCAACTGATGAATAAACTTTTTTTTTCATTTCTTCACTTGATCATTTCTACGATTTATTCACAATGAGGTAATGAGGACCTTAGGGGATTAAAGTTTCTCGTTCTGGCTCGCCTGTATGGAAAACCAGCCAGTGTTGACTAATTTATGGAACCGAGGATTTAAAAGGAAATTGGCAGAGGAAGAAAATGTAAAGGAAACATTATCAATTTTAAGTGCTTTTTTTCTTCAACAAAACCACAGCTCATCATACTGAATCACATACTCAATTTGTCAGATAAATTGACGCAATAATTAACAGCAAGATGGATGTCATAGACTTCTTCCTTGAAAGAAGAATGCCCAAGGTCCACCTCATCATTTCTTCCCTGCAACCTTCTTCCCTGCAACTGATGAGAACCAGAAATTTCACTGCTCCCACTGCATTGACAAGTAAAATCTTGTTTCCCCCACTGCCTCCCCCCCCCCACACTCTTCAGGAATAGAAATTATGGGCTGCCTGAGCTCCATCTACCTGACAAGAAGTATGACTGTTTGGATGGATGTTTTTAATTATAGCAGCAAAGGGGTGTTGTGCATTGGGAGGGGGTGGAGATGATAGGAAGTGATTTGGTACATTGAAGCACTGTAAATTCGAGAGGGAGAATCAATGTGCTAAATCGGCCTATCTATAGTGTAGAATTACAACCCCTGATACCTGAATAAGGAACTTATTACTCTCAAAAGCCCAAACATAATCAATCTGTCACGATACTGACTCAGGTAAAGGTTTTATGTATGTTAACTGTGTAGGGACAAAATTAAATGGAAAATACAGAAAGAGGATGAAGTTTTGTGTTCTTTTCGGTTTTGACTCCTCCAGCAGTCTTCTCACAAAATTGAGGAACATTTCCCTTGGTTTTGGTACTGATGTTAGCCTTGCCTGAGACGTTTGCCATACAGGAGTCAATGGGGACCTTTTTTATAGACCATGATTCCATCAACATGCACATTATCTATGGTAGGTCTGACAAAGTGGTTACCAAAGCTAATTGTCATAACCCTGCCCAAAAAGCCTCCCTCAAGTCTCGGACCAAAATTACCAAATGTGGGATGGGAAGGGGGATCCCACTGGTCAGAACATATACCCATTGGTGATTTTGTAGATGGTACAGGTCATGGCCCATTGTTGGTCTGACAAAATATTGCACTGCAGAGATTCCATTCAACAGTAGCACTTCCTGAAGCACTGGCTTATTCAAGTGGAGGAGCAAAATGCATAGCATCCTAGAGATGAAGAAATTATTTATTCAGAAGAGATTACTTGTAACTTATATTTTAGCTCATAGCTATTCATTTTTAATTGTCATTGAAGTATTTAAATAATGTTATTGAGGATGGATTCATCATTTCTGAGGCAAATATTTCATCCAATGTTCTTATGGGATCATTCATCTTGGATGTGAATGCATTTCAACATTAATGGAATCAATGAGACTTCTTATGAAGATGGACATGCTTGTTTTCCATACAGATGCTGGGTCCATCTAGCTTCTAGGTTAAAACATGCTCCAATTGATATAACACTTGTTAAGCCACAACTAGAATACTGTGCTCATGCTATACGAACGACAGGATGTCATTGGAGAGGGTGCAGAGGACATTTTTGGAGAGGGTGCAGAGGACATTTCCCAGAATGCTCCCTGAGGGGGGGAATGCTTCAGTCATGAGAGAGAGGGAGCGAGAGAGAGAGAGAGAGAGATTAGAGTTGTTGGGTTTGATTTTCTTGGACTGAAGGTGCTTGAGTGGGGATCTGGTAGAAGTATATAAAATTATGAAGATTATAGATAGGGTAGATGGCAAGAAACTTTTCTTAATTCCAGAAATGTCTAAAGTGAAAAGGCATACATTTAAAGTGAGGTGTAAGAGGTTTAAAGGGACATGACATAGTATTTTTTTCCAACCAGAGGTTGGTCAGATCTAAAGAGCATTGCCTGAGACAATGGTAGAGGAAGGTACGCTCATTGCATCTTCTGCAGGTGACTTTGAGTTGACAAGAGATGAAAGTTTTGGACCATGTGCTGGTGAATGAGATAAATATGCATGGGTACTTAATGGTTCACATGGAAGTGGTGGTCTGGAAAGGCTGTTTCTATTGCATATACCCTTATGCTGCTTCGAAAGGTCATTTATTTGAAGATATAACCATGTTGTTTTCTCCTTGGGTGGTGTCCAAACTCCTGAGTGTTTCCAATATTTCTGTTTTTATTTCATATTTCCAGCATCTGCAGTTATTATGTCATAATAAAAATCAAATATCATTAATTCTTTGTTCCCCAAAGAAACCTAGAGCTGACCTCAGACTGATCATGTCTCAGCAACCTCATCCTCTTGAAAGCAGATGAGAATTCTTCCCCAGGTGTCCGTCAACAGGCTGAAGTCTGTTGACCTCAGGAGTCCAACACACAAAGAATTGCCAAACATTTTATCTTCAAACAGGTTGCATTTCAGATCATCCATTGAGTTGGTTTCATGACAAGAATGGATGAGTCTTGAACCAATTTGACTTTTATTTTTAGCTTTTAACTTTTGGATTCCACACATGCTTCTGAATTTTTCTTCAGCGATTATCTTGATCTTGTCCATCCATGTATTGATTCTGTAGTAGTCCTAGAACTAATCATAAAGTATTACATCCTGGAAAACATCCAGCCGGCCCAAATGGTCCCGACCAACCAAGATTCCCATCTAAACTAGTCACATTTGCCTGGCTTTGGCCCATATGCTCCTCAACCTTTCCTGTCTACGTGCCTGTCCAAGCACCTTTTAATGCTGCTAGTTTACCTGCCTCATCCACTTTTTCTGGTAGCTCATTCCATATACACGCCAATCCTTTTTCTTGATCCTCAGGTTCCTATTAAATCTCGCCCCTCTCACCTTAACCCATGACTTCTAGTTCTTAATTCCCCACCTTTGGGAAAAAGGCAGTGCTGATTGACCCTGATTTTGCCTCTCGTTGTCTTAAAGATCCCTAAAAGGCCACCCTTCATTCCCTGATATTCCTGTGAGAAAAGTCCCAACTTGCTCATCCTCTCTCCATTACTCAGTCCCTTAAGTCCCAGCAATATCCTTGTAATACAAGTGCCATTACAATCTCTCCTTCTGCCCTTTCTTACTTTGCCCCCTGCTCAGTATTCCTACACACCCCTCCCCTCCACAATATTCTGATCACTGACACAATGCTTTATCAACAGCCTCCCTAACCTCTAATTAGCCAACCCAGTAAAAAGAAGCACAAATCGAACCCGGCTGCTATGTATTGTTCTCCCCTAACCCGGGTGGCATATTTACTGGCTAGCCCCTCACAGCAGTTCCATTTTGTATAGCACTTGTCTAAAATGGCCAGTCATGACTTCATCTTGAGTTAAAGCACAATGAAAAGCAAGAACGCTCCTCTGTTTCTAATGAAAACAATCTCTGTCTACCGACCATAGAAACATAAGAATGAGACAGGCTTTATAGCCCTCGAGCCTGTTCCCACATTAAATGATATCGTGGCTGATGTGTGCCTTAACTCCATGTATTCAACCTTGTCATTTACAGTATCACTTGATAGTTTTTGTTCATAAAAAGCGATCAAACTTGACAAATTGACCAGGCACCGGTTGTCGCTTGTGGAGGACAGATCCAAACTTCTGTCACCTGTTCTCTGGAAAAGTGCCAGCAAGCTTTACTCCTGACAGTTTGTGGATGAGGAGCCTGAAACTGTAAAGAGCCTGAAAACATGTTTCGAAGAGTTGTTGCGTGGAACTGTACAGGAAGGCAGATCTGTGGAATGAATCGATGGTCAATGTTCAGGAGTGCAAAGTTCAAAGTAAACTTATTAGCAAGGTACATATATGTCACCATATACAACCCTGAGATTTGTTTTCTTGTGGGCATACTCAATAAATCTATAATAGAATAATAACCATGATAGAATCAATGAAAGACTGCACCGTGTGCAAAAGAAGACAAACTCTGCAAATCCATAATAAATCCAAGAAATAATAACAACAAATGAATAAATACCATAAATAATATCAAGACATGAGATGAAGAGTCCTTGAAAGTGAGTCCACAGGTTGTAGGAATGTTTCAGTGATGGGGCAAGTGAAGTTGAGTGAAGTTATCCCCTTTGGTTCAAGATCCTGATGGTTGAGGAGTAATAACTGTTTCTGAACATGGTGGGGTGAGTCCTAAGGCTCCTGTACCTTTTTCATAACGGCAAGAGCAAAAAGAAAGCAAGACCAGGGTGGTGGGGGTCCCTGATGATGGATGTTGTTTTCTTGCAACAACGCTTTGTGTAGATGTGCTCAAGGATAGGGAGGGCTTTACCCGTGATGGACTGGGCCATATCCACTACTTCTTGTAGGATTTTCCATTCAAGGGCAGTGGTGTTTCCATACCAGGATGTGATGCAACCAGTCAATATACTCTCCATCATACAGCTATAGACGTTTATCAAAGTTTCAGATGTCATGCTGAATCTTCAGACACTCCTAAGGAAGTAGGGGCACTGCTGTGCTTTCTTTGCAATTGCACTTACATGCTAGGTCCTTGAAATTATAACACGGATAAACTTAAAGTTGCTGACCCTCTCCGCCTGTGATCCTCCCGCGAGGACTGGCTCCTCGGCCTCTGGTTTCCTCTTCCTGAAGTCAATAATCAGCTCCTTGGTCCTGCTAACATTGAGAAAGAGACTGTTGTTCTGGCACCACTCAGAGGAGATTTTCAATCTCCCTCTTATATGCTGATTCATCACCATATTTGATTTGGCCTAGAACAGTAGTGTTGGCATCAGACTTAAATATGGCATTGGAGCTAAGTAGTTATGGCGCCCAACGGTGACTTCTTTGCTTGCATCTTCAAAAACAGTCCTATTTCCATCTTTAATATCTCTATTTTTCCCTTTCAGGGTTCTTTTGAAGACCCTGACCTGGAGTTACACACTGACTTCAGTTCTTTGCGGGAATGGGACCTGCTCTCAGGGTTCCACAATTGGCTGCTATTCTCAGCCTAAGATTTTGGCACGGTTTCAGAAGCCTAGGATCTCGAGTAACTGGAGACGGGCAAATCAAGGGCCGGTGTTGCCACAGGAGATCAGTGTGTCGTTACCTGGGGGCCCGGGATCCTTGTGATCTCCAGGCACAGAGCTCGAAAAAAGCAAGGTAACAGACTTTTAGCATTGTAAACCAGCGAGTTGTTCGTTATGTCTCCCCTCTCACTGGAAAATGGAGTCACCTCTTTCTCCCTTATTAGGAGAGAGAGAGAGAGAGCCTGCAGCATGTCGAACTATCGGGTGAACAATGCAGTCTTTGGGGTAACTGTAAGTCTGTGTCTTTGCCATTGCTTTGCTCACGCTTCAGTGCTGGTAGCCGGTGCACTTTCTTTTTGCCGGCGGGGGGAGAGGTTTGTTGCTCGCTGCCGCTTACGCGTGGGTGGGGGGATCTGGGGGGTCTTTGGGGTTCTAACATTTAATTGTCATTCATTCTTTGGGGTACTCCTCTGTTTTCGTAGATGGTTGTGAAGAAAAAGCATTTCAGGATGTATATTGTATACATTTCTCTGACATTAAATGTACCCTTGAACCTTTGAGCTGTGCTTAGTCACACAGTCATAAGAGTAAAGTGAGTAGGGCAGGGGGCTGATGAGATTGTGGAGGAGGTGTTGTCAATCTGAACTGACTGGTGTCTGCAAGTGAGGAAACTGAGGATCCAATTGCACAAGGAGGTGTTGAGGCCAAGTACGAAGCTTATTGGTTAGTTCTGAGGGGATGATAGTATTAAATGCTGAGCTATAGTCAATAAAAACATCCTAATGAATGCATCTTTGCTGTCCAGATGTTTCAGGGTTGAGTGAAAGCCAATGGGATGACATCTGCTGTGGACCTGTTGCTCCTGCAGGCAAATTGGAGCAGATCCAAGACATTTCTCAGGCAGGAGTTTATACATTTCATCACCAACCTCTCAAAACACTTCATCACAGTGGATTTAAGTGCTCCTGTATGATAGTCATTGAGCAAGGTTGTCATGTTCTTCTTAAGCACCAGTATAAGTGAAGTCTACACTTGAAGCAGGTGGGTACCTCAGACTGCTGAAGCTAGAGGTTAAAGAGCTCAGTGAACACTCCAGCCAGTTAAACAGCACAGGGTTTTAATACTTGGTCAGGTACCCCATCTCGGCTGAATGCTGTTTGTGTGTACACTCTCCTGAAAGTTGCTCACACTTTGGCCTCAGAGACTGAACTCACAGGATCATTGGGAGCTGCGGGAGTTCATGATGGTTCCTCCATGTTTTGATGGTCAAAGAGAAGGCATTGGTCCCATCTGGAAGCAAGGGACATCGAACAACTGTAGGTTTCGTGGGGTGGGGGCAGATAGAGGAAGAGTAGGGAGAGGACAGTAGACCTAGAGTGTATGATGATGTGGCAATCATATGAAGTCAGGGGATTGTGGTGGGAAGGGCAGGGGTAGGTAGCAGTCTTGTGGAGGATTCACCTGGGGATATATAGAATATGTATGGCATCCGTTATTCCCGCGAGACCATGGATCTGTGCCCTCTCCAGGGCGATGGCCTGGGCAAAGTTGTATGGGAGACTGGCAGTTGCCCATGCAGTGAGTCTCCCCTCTCCACGACACCGATGTTGTCCAAGGGAAGGACAAGGGCCGATACAGCTCGGCACCGGTGTTGTGGCAGGAGTTGCCAGAGCGAGGTTGAAGACAATGTCGGACTGCCTTAGGGACTCCAGTTCCGGATTTGTCCTCAGGGTTTACTCCCGAAGCCTTTCCCATGAGTGGGTATGGCCGCAAGGCAGCGGAGGTTTGAAATCAGAGTTTTCCCTCTCTTGGATGGACTGCCTTCCCAGGCTGTCGAGCTCCATCTACCCGAAGCACTGGTTTTAAGGTGCCAGGACCCACCTTCGCCTCTTCTCCTGTCAGTAGAAACAGTTCCACCGGGCTTAGAGACCAAGCCACACGAGAAGGCCAGGAGTTGGGCTTGGTTGTCAGAGGCTATTTGAGGCGCGTGCCTGAGGAGCACCATTAGGTAGCGGGAGCCTGGAATATTATGGAATTTATATTATGGATAACTAGACATAGAACATAGCATTGTACAGAAACAAGCCTTTCAGTTCACAATGTTATGCTGGACTAATTAACTAGTAACTAAATGCCGAACTAAACTAATCCCTTCTGTTTACATAATGATTACTCCATTCTCTGCACATTCATGTGTCTATCTAAGACCCTTTTGAATTTGTCTATCGTACTTACATGCTCTACCAGCCTGCCAGTGCATTCTAGGCACCGGCCACTCCGTGTTAAAAAATGTACCCTGCATACTTCCTGTGAATTTACCTCTCTTACCTCAAATGCATGCCCACTAGTATTAGAGACTTTGCCCCGGGAAAAAGGTACCAGTTTTCTACTCTACGGTGCCTCTCATTGTCTTATAACTATCTATCAGGTCCCCACAGCCTCTGCCACTCCAAAGAAAACAACCTAGATTTGCCCATGCCCTCCTCATAGCCCTGCCCTGGCATCTAGGAACCACCCTGGTAAACCTCTTCTACGCCCTCACCAAAGCCTTCACTTTCTTCCTACAATGGGGTGAATATGAACATAAGAAATAGAAACTGGACTTGGCCCTCCTTTGTGCTCTCTCGTTCAATAATATTTTTAACTCAGCACCCTTTTCTCACATAACTCATTTCCCATAAATCTCTTAAGGACTACAGACCTACCACTGGCTCTCTTTTGAATACTTAGCAACTGGGTCTCAGCACTTTAGGTGGAGAATTCCACTTGAAGAAATTTCTACTAATTCCACCCTGAGTATTGGAGTTCAGGTGGCTTCAAGTGGCCTGCCTCTCCAGGCCTAAATTCCTCTCTTGAATATTTCTTTTTTTTTCCTTTTCAAGATGGTTGGGGTTCTATCGAGGTCCGGATCTGCAACTGGCACTCAAACTGTGATTTTTTTTTTTACAGTGGATAAGCTCTTGTTCTCGGAGCTCGTCAGCCGACATTCTCCAGACGCTGCTTTGAAGGTGGCACCTCCGAGGTGCGGCCCTGTGCTTGACCGATCCCACGCCAGTGTTGCCGACTGAGGCATCACGGGAGACGGAACATCAGGATTTCGCTGCGGCGGACTGCAATATCGTAACGGCGGCTGTCAGTCTCCCCTTGCGCTGTGAAAAGGGTTGACGTCTCTCTGGGCTTTGTTAGTAAGAGAGAGATCGAGCCTGTGGCGTGCCGAACTCTCGGGTAAACGATAACTTTTGTTGACTGCAGATCATGGTCCCTCTGTGAACGCTTTGCTGTTGCTTGGTGGGTGGTGGGCGCTGATGCTCTTTGCTGAAATGGGCTGGGGGGGGGGAGGTTGATGCATTGATGCCTGCTGCTGCTTGAGCGTGGGAGGGGGGAGCGGGGTTTTGGATCTCTAACATATTTCTGCTGAACATTCTTTTGGGGCGCTTCTGTTTTTCGTGGATGCCTGCAAAGACAAGTATTTAAGTTATATACTGTATACATTCTCTAATAATAAACAGAACCATTTGACCATTGGATGTCTTATTCTGGGAGTGTGGCTTCTGCATTTTCACCGCCCAGGCAGAGCAACATCATAAACTCCACATTTAGGCTAGCAACCCCTATTAGAATTTTCATTCTCACTCTTATCTTCGCCGACACTGTAACCAGCTATCGAAAGTTCCTATTGAACAGTACCTTCATTGAAAAGACTGAACAAGTTCAAGATGGTGGCTCACCACAATCTTCTCAAGGGCAATTAGAGATGGGCAATAAATGGGGACTGAAGTTTTGTTCTCACTCCTCCCAATTATAGAGCAAGGGCCTACATCTTAATCTCTCCTTTGACATCCCAGGAATCAGCTGGATGAACCTTTACTTCACTCTCGTTGCAAGGTTGGGAGACCAAACGTGCACACGTGTTTCAGGGGTAGTTTTACCCTGGTTCACTGTAATTGGAGCAAGATACCTCTAATCTTGTGCAGAAATCTTCCTGTAATTAATATCACTTTTTGTTGCCAATTGCTGTCTATATGTAAGCTTCCCGTGCCTTGGGTACAGGGAGATTGGTGGGTGCTTTGAATGTGCTGTCAGGCACGGGAGTGCAGGCAACCAAGTCAGAGGAACTTGAGAGACTCTTAGATTGGCACGTGTGTAGTGCAGTGGCGGAAAAATAAAACAGAAGGCAGAGCTTTTTCAAAATGGCGAGAGATTGCTTTCATGCATTGGGGTGCTGCCACAGGATTGGTTGATCAGTTATTTGCATTAATGAGCTGGTGTATAAATGTATCTAATAACCTAACAACATTTGTACCTAATAAAGTGACAATGAAGTGTAGGTTGCAGATATCTGTTATTCATATACACACCATGCAATGTGTTGGATGTGCACGCCCATAAAGACTGCTCGACTGGCCCAACAACATTAAACAACGAGCAGCGTCCAGTTCAGCTTCTCGTGTTCAAAATTAAATATAAGATTTGTATAGGGTAATATAACGTGTGGAAAAGTTTGCATAATTCACATGGAGTTGGGGTTCACTTTAAGAGGCAGATCTGACATGATGTTGTGAAGTTTTTTACTGCACTTTATGTTCTGTGTTTCGTTGACAATAAAGGAGTTGTTAGGGCTTCCTTTAAACTTAAAATGCTTCTGCCACTTCATTTAAGACAACCTACATTGGTGACCTGGCAAACAATGGGCATCAAAAGCTTCAGATTGTTTTTAGCCTCACATTTTTCTACTTTGCCTCTACCTCGTAATTGTCCTTTCATTTAAGCTTTTAAAGCACCACAAGGCTTTATTACATCCTCCTCCTAGATCACAGTGACATGCAGTATTGCATCATCAGTGAACATGGTTCCCTCATCAGCAAGCTTGCACCCCTCGTCCAAATCACTGATATATCGTTGGCAGCTAATTCCTGCAGCATACACCTAGACACAGTTTCATGACCTTATAATGACCCATTTGTTTTCTGTCCATAACGAAACTTCAGTCCCCATTTATTGCCCATCTCTAATTGCCCTTGAGAAGATTGTGGTGAGCCACCATCTTGAACTTGTTCAGTCTTTTCAATGAAGGTACTGTTCAACAGGAACTTTCGATAGCTGGTTACAGTGACGGCAAAGATAAGTGACATTAACGTCCAACTCAAATTTTTTTTAATGATCTCATGTCCCACTTTATTGAAGGTCTTCTGAAAGTCTAAATAACCATTTTCATCCTGTTAAAAATCAGTAAAACTCTAGTTTTGTCAAAATGTGATTTCTTTATGTCAATGTGATTCTACCTCTCTGATGCACCATCAATAACTCTCAGAAACATGAGGCGAGATATAGGCTTTTATTGGCTGGAAGAAAGAACAAGCAGCAAGTGACCACTACACAACATCCTGGAGACTGAGGCCGGGGCTGTGCCTCCAATCGCCTTTATACCAGGGTCCGTGGGAGGAGCCACAGGAGCAGTCAGCGGGGGGGGCGTGTCCAGACAGGTATATGTAGTTCACCACACCATCTTAGTATATTCCCAAACACAAGATTTTCTGCAGAGGTTGGAAATCCAGATTAACACATACAAGGTGCCGGAGGAACTCAGCAGTAAAGCAGTATCTGTGGAAAGGAATAAAATGCTGATGCTTCGTGCTGAGACCCTTCATCAGGACTGGAAAGGAAGGGGGAAAAGCCAGAATAGCACGAAGGGAGACATACAAACTGGAAGGTGATAGGTGAATCTAGTTGAAGTAGAAGGTAGGTGGTGTGGTGGGGGGGGGGGGGGAATGAAGTGAGAAGCTGGGAGGAGATAGGTGGAAAAGATAAAGATGAAGAAGGAATTTGAAATCCCTGCTAATGTTCCTTTCCAATCAATTTTGGCCAGCTCCTCTCTCATGCCTCTGTAGTTACCATTCCTCAACTTTAATATTAATTTATCTCATCTTAGCTTCTTCCTCTCAAACTGCAGGATGAATTCTATCATAAGTATCCGTTAAGTCTCGCGAGACCATGGATTTGTGCCTTGGAAAGTTTCCAGGGTGCAGACCTGGGCAGGGTTGTATGGGAGACCGGCAGTTGCCCAAGCTGCCGGTCTCCCCTCTCCATGCCACCGATGTTGTCCAAGGGAAGGGCATTAGGACCCATACAGCTTAGCACCAGTGTCATTGCAGAGCAATGTGTGGTTAAATGCCTTGCTCAAGGACACAACATATTGCCTTAGCTGAGACTCGAACTAGCTACCTTCAGATCAGTAGACCAATGCATTAACCACCTGGCCACGTGCCAACACAGCATACTATCATCACTAACTCCTCAAGGTTCCTTTACCTTAAGCATCCTGATCAAATCTGGTTCACGACACAACACTCAATCTATAATAGTCTTTTTCCTTCTGAGCTCAACCACAAGCTGCTCTAAAAAGGCATCTTGTAGACATTCTACAAATTTCTTCTCTTGGGAACCAGCACAAAATTGATTTTTCCTATCTACCTGCATATTGAAGTTCACAATGACCTTGTTCTTTTTACATGCCTTTACTATCTCCCACCAAAATCTGTACCAGCATCCAGTCTACTGTTTGGAGGCCTGCATATAATTCCCATCAGCGTCTTTTCACCCTTGCAGTTTCAGAACTCTACTGTCATGCATTCTACATCCTTTAATCCTATGTCACTTTACTAATCAAAGGCCAACTAAACTAATCCCCCCCTGCCTACACAATGTCCTTACCCTTGTATTTTCCTCACATTCACATGTCTATCTAAACATCTCTAAAAATATCTAACGTATCTGCCTCTACCATCTCCCTAGGCAGCATATTCCAGGCAGCCACCACTCTCTGTGTGTAAAAAAACTTAACCCTCACATCTCCTTGGAAATGACCCCTCTCATCATCAATGCACGCCCTCTGGTGGTGTCAGGGTTGACATTTCAACCCCGGGGAAAATTTATTGTCTGACTACTCTGTTTATCCCTCTCATAATTTTGTAAACCTCTATCAGATCTCCTCTCGGCCTATGGTGCTCCAGAGAAAGTAACCCAATTTTTTCCAATGTCTCATTATAGCTACGCCCTCTAATCCAGGCAGCATCCTGTCAAGCCTTTTCTGCACTCTCTGCAAAGCATCGACATCCTTCCTATAAAGGGGCGACCAGAACTGCATGCAACACTCCAGGTGAAGCCTAACTAGAGGTTTATAAAGCTGCAACATAACCTTCTGACTTTTGAATTCAGTGTCTTGACTAATAATGGCAAACATGCCATATGCCTTCTTAACCACCTCATCAACCTGTGAAGCCACTTTCAGGGAGGTATGGACTTGGATCCCAAGATCCCTCTGTTCTTCAACACTATTAAATGTCTTGCCCTTTACAGTGTACCATCTCTTTACAATTGTCCTACCAAGGGGCAACACTTCACATTTGGCTGCGTTAAACTTCAACTGCCATTTCTCCGCCCATATCTGCAATTGATCTATATTGCATTGTATTATTTGCTATCCACAGCACCACCAATCTTTGTATTGTAACCCAGGTCAATTAAACACGAAATTGTAATGTTAGAAAGCTCTACCTGCGGAGGGATGAAAACAAGGTTTACCGATTTTAAATAAAGAATTTGAAAAAAACACTATGTGAGGGCAGGGCTGGCTGAACACAGGATGAACAAGGAGAGACGTACAGCAACAATTAGAAGCTGGAGACGTGAACTGATAATAGTGGAATTATTAGTGAGTACCTTTATCCTACTAACTTGAAACTATCAGGGTGAAACCCTTGGAGGAGAGACAACAGCGATAAAAGATTAATTAAATCTACAGCTATAACACACAGTAGCTTTAATGAGACAATATCGGCAGAGACCAGTGTCCAAAATCCCTAATGTGTAGTCGGGAATTAGTTCTGCAAAATCATACCAAGGCGTTTGGTCAAGTTTTGTACAAGTTTGTGAATTGACTTACTGTGGATGACCAACTACTTCATCCAATGAACCAAGATGACGAGCCACCCAGGTGAAGAACCAGCACCCGATCGAAGTGTGTAATGACGCAGAGGATTTAATACGGTTCGATGTAGAAGTTTGTTTTCATTCAAAGAATCGAAATTTGATTTTCTGTGAGGACTGATTATTTTTGCAAAGACTTTGATGTTACTGAATGAGACTTACTTTGTTCAGAGTTGTGATGTTGGAGAATTGTCGTGAAATGAGGTAAAACTGTTAAACTTTTTTTTTGAATTTGAATTTAAACTCACAGATATACTGCCTGGAACTGAAACTGAAGTTAACTATAATACTTGAGCATAATTGTATTTGGTTTTCTAACTAACTAGTGATAAATAAAAAGGAAAGTTTGGCCTGCAAACATAACACTGGATCTAATTAGTTATAGAAATTGGAGTAACAAAGGTTATTCTGGTGAATATCACTGATTCTAACTAAACAGGAATTTGGCTCTTGTTGATATCTAAGATTTGGAACCTAGGAAGAATGTTTGAATTTTGAATTGTTCTTGTTTATGTAAATACTTTGAACATACTGTTTTTCTTATAAACAAAACCTTATTTCCAGAAGTGTGTGGTTTCTATTCGCTGCCTCCTTTGGATACCTGGATTCTTCTGATGGCCCATTAACACCTAGTGTAATTTGATTTTCTCTAAAGGGTTTGACGACTAGTCACGCAGGATAAGACTGGTGCTACACAGGTGTTGCAGTATCATCTGCAAACCCACCGTTCTATATTTTATCCAGGTCATTTATATGCATCACAAACTGCAAAGGTCCCAATACAGATCCCTGTGGAACACCACTAATCACACACCTCCAGCCAGAATAAGTCTCTTCGACCTCTACCCTCAGTCTTCTGTGGGCAAGTTAATTCTGAATCCAAACAGCCAATTCACCATGGATCCCATACATCTTGTCAACATCCACAACATAACATCCACAGCTCTATCTTCATTAAACACTCTCATAACCTCGTGAAAGGGCTCAAACAAGTTATTAAGACATGACATGCCCCATACCAAGCCATGCTGGCTCTCCCTAATTAGGCCATGGTTTTCCAAATGCTCATAAATTCTCTCCCTGAGAGTTCTCTCCAGTAACATTCCTACCAGAATTTTTTTTTAGCCAGAGGGTGGTGAATCTGTGGAATTTGTTACCACAGGCGGCAATGGAGGTCAAGTCACTGGGTGTATTTAAGGCAGAGATTGATAGGTATCTGAGTAGCCAGGGCACCAAAGGTTATGGTGAGAAGGCGGGGGAATGGGACTAAATGGGAGAATGGATCAGCTCATGATAAAATGGCGGAGCAGACTCGATGGGCCGAATGGCCGACTTCTGCTCCTTTGCCTTATGGGCTTATGGTCTTACCACTGACATGAAGTTCACCAGCCTATAGTTTCCAGGATTATCCCTGGTTCCCTTCTTGACCCTACAACTTCTTGATGGCCACAATGTCATTCCTGCCAATTTATTAGCAGTGCTACAAGATCATCTATCTTATTTTATATACTCTGTACATTTAGTCCCATATTCACCACTCTTCTTTTCAATTTTGTCTCCATGGTGCCTGAATTTAATTTCTTATCATCTTCTGAACTTTTCTTTTTGTCTTAGTCTTTATTCTGAAGACTTCAGTAACCTCTTCTGCATTCTCCTTCTGTTTTACTTTATCCATACTTATCTAAGGTGCTGAATCCATCGCTCTACTACTTAGCTCAAAGCCCTGTTCACAGACTTGTTTATATGATTCCCCAAGATCCTGGTCCCAGCATTCCATCCCACTGGAGCAGCTCCCTCCTTCTCCAATATGGATGCCAATGTCTCACAAATTCAAATCCACCTCTCCCACATTGAGGCAACCATTTAACTCTCCAATCTTATGGATCCTATTTGCACATGGTTTAATTAACAATCCAAAGATTATTACCATTTTGGTTTTGTGTTTGTCTTTTAAGTCCCCGGATGCTCACCTTCCCTCAGCAGAACCTCCTTCCTTGCTCTTCCTACATTGTCAGTACCCACATGGACCACAACAGCTGAATCTTTCCCCTTCTGCTCCAAACTCCTCTGCAGGTCAGTTGAGATGTCCTCAACCCAGAGAGCAGTCAGGCAACACCACCTTCATGACTCTCAATCCTTGTGACAGAGAATTGTGTGTATTTCCCTAACTCTACTATCCCCAGTTATAACTACATTTCTCTCCTCTGACCCCTCGTGAATGACTTCCTGAATCACAGTGCTATGTTTTGCTTCCTCATCCTTCCTACAGCCCCCCACTGTCATCCTCACGGGGAGCAACAATCTCAGACCGGTTGGTCTAACTCAAGGGCTGAGGCCTCTTTGAACCTCTACCTGCCTCACTTGCAGTCACACCCTTTTATCCCTAGCCACAGACTGAATTTGAAATGATTAATCTAATATATCTGATTCCAGGCCATCATCTTTTAACCTGAGTTCCATGATTAATCAGCACTTGCTGCCGATGTGGTCATCGGGAACCACAATGGGGTCTACCTGCGCAAGTAGAATGCAGATGGTAGGCTGAATTATCCATCCATTTGCATGTGTTTTATCATCCCTCTGTGTCCATTTATGTACCTCTGCCAACTCAGCGTTAAACACATCATGCAGTTACAACACATCACCTGACCCTGTGTACCTATTTAATTAGTTGCAATTAGGTATCTTTTTAATTAACTACTATTAAAAACCCTTACCTGATCTTACCTATTACTCACCTGTAGCTCCTTGCTAGAGACTTTTGAGCCAAAGTCTCAGAACTCACACTCTTACATTGACCCATTGACACAACGGCCATTCCAAAATGGCCTCTGGGATCCAGCCTCTGCCTCTTCTCGCCAAAGCCTCAGTTCCCCTCTCTGATTCTGTCCACCCCCACAATGGTCACTCCACTTGAACCTCACTTCTTTTTATTGGCCCTTGCCAATTGCTTAATAACCCAATGGATTTAAACTCTGCAGGAAGTCCCAACAGGCCCAGTGTGCTACTCACAAGAAGAAATAGCTCCTGCCATCTCACACTCAGCATATGACATGCAAAATACATAGATATGGATGCATAGGGAGAATGCAGATGGTAGGCTGAATTATCTATCCACTTGCATATGCTCTGTGTCCATTTATATATCTCTGCCTACTCAGCATTAAATACATGGTTCACTTACACATGAACATGCCACACTGCCTTCCCCTTTGAAAAAGTGTTTTCACAAACATTAGCAATTACAGTTTCAGTCTATTGACTGTCTATCTCTGACTCTGGAATCCATTATCGTATTCAGGTCTGTTAAATCTTAATCTGAATCATGGGCAACATCCTGACTCAATTTACTGTTGACGTGCGTCTCCTCATCAGTGGATGATCCTGCATCCAATTCTGGAACAAGTTTGTCATCACATATTTCTTCAGTATGTTCCGATGTGTCTCTCATTGTAATCATTTGATTAATCTGGACACATCTGCCTTCTCTAATTTATACAAGACATCATTTAGGACCACAGACTTGTTCAGTCTCTCAATACCTCATTGCTGGATGGTGTACATGTTCACCACTCTCACACCCTCAAATAGAGCGAGCAGCTTTTCCTCGCCCCTCATCAGATTGCTTCTGAATTTGCTGCAGCTGCTCTCTATCCACTCTGCTACAGCCTGGTACGTGGCAAATACAAGCACCTTTCGATTCTGTCATTCACTAGTGGCTTTGCAGGGTGAAATCTGCAGCATGGCACTAAAAGAGGAAACTAAATTACCAGCAAGGAACTTCAAAAAGTTTGTCTCTTCAGAACTCACTTGAGAATGGGGACTGACATTCCAGTTATGATATTAGAGCTTATTGAATGTGGGATTTAATAAGGATATAATTCTTCCCCAGGTTATGAATACCCAACCTATATACCACTTCTACATTCATACAGATGTTTGGGAGACCAGTGAGGTGGGCTTGCTGGTTGCTATGGGGTACTGGCATCTTCTTCTGTGTGGAAACTCAGTTCATGGTTGCAATTATGACTCACAAATTATCCACAGAAAGAATTCACAGGAAGGGAATCCTGCTATAACCTGGGGAGGTGGTATGTGGAAACTTCGTCTCACAAAGGGTAGTAAATATCTGAAACTCTTTACTTCAGAGGTTGGTGTCCATTAGAAGTATTTACAGTGGAGGGAGGTAAATTTCTGATGAGTCTGGGGATTAGCAGTCCTGCGGAGCAGGTACAGAGGGAGAATTGAGGCTTGGGGTAGATAAGCCATGAATGGTTGGACAGGCTTGAGGAGGATAGTGGTTGACTCCTGACTTTATTACTTTTCTTTCTCATAAAGTATTCAAACTTCAGAAAACATGTCTCTTCAAAAGTCACATGGGAATGGGTTCTGGCCCTACAGTTGCAGGAATAAAATAAAATGTGATCTGCTGAATGACAGTCAGTACTTTGTCTCAGAGCTCCATGGATATGACTTCAGGGACCTCGGTGTAAAGCCTGTGCATTCTCTCCATGAATGGGTGCCTCTACCCCAGATGCTCTGGTTTCCTCCCATTCCCAAAGGTCGTGCTTGGACTCAGTTTTGGAAAGTGGCAAGAGATTTCCAAAAAAAGCAAGGTTATAGAGTTGCAGGAAAAAAATGGAAGGGAATGGGACTAGTGAAATTATGTTGCTGGGAGCTACATGACTTCTTTCTGTGCCAGAATAAGGAAGTAAGTAGACCAGAGGTTCCCAACTTGGGGTTCACAGACCTCTCAGTTAATGGTAGGGGTTCATGGCATAAAAACATTGGGAACCCCTAAGGTAGACCATAGATGATGAATATCAACCTCGGCTCCTCAAATGCACATCCTACAGTTACGCATCATTTCACAAAATGAGCATCAACAAGGACTACATGGTGCTGCCAATAGAAGGAATGTGTGGCCAACTTCAACTACCTTTGTTAGTCTAGCTTTGTGATCTTGACAGACTAAAGCTACTAGATGTTAACTATTGTTTGGCCAGTATACAAAGCCTTTGGCAATTGCTTTCATATCTACAATGCAGTATGTTCAGTGCATAAAGGAAATGAGCCACTGGAGGAACTTAGCATGGAGTCTGCCATCATCCAGAATTCATCTGGACTGATGAAGGGTTTCAATCTGAAACAGCAACTATCCATTTCCCTCTACAGACACTCCCTGGCCCACTGAATTCCTTCAGTTGCTCAGTTTGGCTTCAGACTCCAGCAATTTCAGTCACCACACCCACAATGTATTCCACATTTCATTCACCTATGATTTGTCTACCTTGGGACTTTGGAGAAAACAGGTCACACTTTGGCCATCCTTGATCAGTTGAAAATTCGGATCTCATAATCATACAGAATCAGAATCAGGTTTACTATCACCAGCGTATGACATGAAATTTGCTGTTTTTGTGACAATGCAATACACAATATTTTTTAAACTGTGAATTATATAAGTATATATATTAAATAGTTAAATTAAATAAGTAGAGGAAGCAGTTGCTCCTGAATCATTGAGTATGTACTTCCTTCCTGATGGTAGCAATGAGAAGAGGGCAGG
The DNA here is from genome assembly GCF_048418815.1 of Hemitrygon akajei. NCBI lineage: Eukaryota > Metazoa > Chordata > Chondrichthyes > Myliobatiformes > Dasyatidae > Hemitrygon > Hemitrygon akajei. The sequence goes on along the minus strand of NC_133152.1, from coordinate 16,371,487 downwards.
TTCTGGGTGATGAGGATCTTTAATGAAGGATGCCGCCTTTTAAGGCGTTGCCTGGATACTGCGGTGGCTAGTGCCCATGGTGGAGCTGCCTGAAATGTTTAAGGGACATTTAGACAGTTAAATAAATAGGCAGGGAATAGAAGGATAAGTAGCATGCACTGACAGATAAGATTAGTTAGACTGACATGATGGTTCACACAAAATTTGGTGGGCCACAGTATGGGTTCCTGTGTTGTACTGTATACAAATGGTGAACATGTACAGTGAACTGAAGAGGCCGTTTCTGTGTTGTATGATTCTATGACCAGATAAAATACTTACTTACTAGAGTCTTTACTCCAAAAAAGATGCAATTTTTTTCAATAGATGCATAATTTGTTTATTTATTTTTAAAGTTTATTTTATACAAATACAGACCATTATTCATTCTGTGGCTCATCACAGCACTAGCCTCATAGTCTGAGGCATCACACAATAATCTTAATGTCCTCCTTGTGGATATAAATGTGTATAAATAAGCTTAGGCTCTGTTCTCATAAGTCCATGGCCTCTGACTCATCTTTCATTCTTTTCAGCCAGCTGGTTCAACAATCCGAGAACCTTAGCTACATCAAATAAAAGTCTTGGGTAATAAAAAAACCCATTGGGACTTGCGCTCAGAATTGACCCCAGCGCTATCCCAGAAAGGTTGTCAACCCTAAATGAATGCCTTTCAGTCAGACAAATGCACATTTATGTCACTATGTTTCAGATTATGGCAATGTAATTGTTGGAGACATCTTCTAAAATACAACCATTTTCTTCCTTTTTAGCTGTGTCACCCTAATGTTATAGGCAATCGTCCTTGTCTTAATAAGAACACAGGATTAGGAGCCCCCTTTATCTATCCCAGACTTCAATTCCTGTCCCAGTTCCCCATTCCCATCGATTCCCTGATGTTTCCAGATTTTAAATATTCCCTTTTTAAATTGCCACAACAATCTAGCTTCTATATCTTTCTGAGGTAGAGTGCTCCAGAGATCGGCCTTTCTGCAAACAGACCGTCCACTAATTTCCTCTGGGCTCTCCGGTTTCCTCCCAAGGTCCAAAGGTACACTGGTTGGTAGTAATTGGTCTTTGTAAATTGTTCTGTGATTAGGCTAGGATTGAATCAGGAGATTGCTGGGCTGTTTGGCTCAAAAGGCTGAAGGCGCCTATTCCGCACTATATCTCAATAAAGAAACTTGTAACTTTATCTGTTCATTCAAAATCTGCCTACTAGTGAAAACAACTGAACATGAAAAGAAATCTATGACTGTCCAATCTATCTATGCCCATTTTCTTCTTGTTCGCCTCCGTTAAGTCACCTCTCCTTTCCTTCACTTCAAAGAGAAGAGCCCTAGTCTGGTTAACCTATCCTCATAAGACATACAGGCAGTATACTGCTAAATCTCCTCTGCAATCTCTCTAAACCTTCCACATCCTGCCTATAATAAAGTGACCAGAACTGAACAAAATGCTCCAGGAGAGGCCCAACCAGAATTTTATAGATCTGCAACATTATCTGACAGCTCTTGAACTCAGTCCCCCCAACTAACGACAACCAAGACTCTGTACACCTTCTTAACAACTCTATAAACTTACACGGTAACTATGAGGGATCTATAGATGTGGACCTCAAAACCCCTCTGTTCCTCCACACCCCTAAGAATCCTTCCACTAATCTCGTACTGTGCCTTCAAGTTCAACCTTCCAAAGTGTATCACTTCACACTTCTCTGGATTGTATTCCATCTCCCATTTCTCAGCCCAGCTCTGCATCCTATATCAATATCCTGTTGTAGCCTATGACAGCTTACTACACTAAAACACAATATCACCAAACTTGGTGTCATCTGCAAACCTACTAACGCACCATCCTCTTCCTCATCCAAGTTATTTATAAAAATCACAAGCAGATGTCTCAGAATGGACATGAGGACCACCACTGGTCTCTGACCGCTAGGCAGAAAACTTCCCATCTACAATCACCCTCTACCTTCTATGGGCAAGCCAATACTGAATCTACACAGCCAAGTTCCCCTGGATCTCAAGCCTTCTGACATTCTGCAACACCTTACCTTGGGGAACCCTGTCAAATGCCTGACTAAAATCCATATACACCACATCCACTCCTCTTGTCGCTTCCTCAAAGAACTCAATCAGACTCGTGCGGCATGGCCTGCCCCTCGTAAAGCCATGTTGACTAGCCCTGATCAGACTATGCTTCTCCAAATGCACATAAATCCTGTCCCTAATAATCTTCTGCAACAGTTTGCCCACTGCCAATCTAAGGCTCACTAGTCTAGGGTTATCCCTATTCCCAGTCTTGAATAAAGGAAGAACATTTGCCACACTTCAGTCTTCTAGTACTACTCCTAGCCAGAGAGATTGAAAAGATCAGAGGCACTGCGTTCTCTTCACTCACTTCCCATAGTAATCTAAGGGATTTATGTCTCCTTATGTTTTTCAAAAGTTCTAACACATCCTAAGTCTTAACATCAACATGTTCAGGTGCATTAGGCTGATTTACACCGTCCTCACAATCATCACGGTTCTTCTTAATGGTGAATACTGAAGCAAAATATTCATTAAGGACCTCCCCTACCTACTCTGATTGCAGGGTCCTGTTTCGCCTACTATCCCTGATCAGTCCCACCCTTGCTCTGGCGTTCCTCTGGTTTTCTACATACATCTTGCTTTCCTTAATCCCACTCAACCCCTTCTAGCTCACCTAAATTCATCCTTAAGCTCCCTATTGGCTATCTTGTGGCTCTCCAGAGTCCAGTCTGATCCTTGCTTCCTACACCTTCCTTCTTCTTCTTGACTAGATGATCCACATCTTTTCTTGCCCACTGTTCTGTGACAAAGATTATCCCTTAGCAATAATGATCAGCTAAGCATAGAGAGAATTTGTATTTACTGCTAAGTGCCTTTATTGTTTCAACCAGAAAGCACATGAATTTTCACATCTCAATACCTGTGGACACCTCCATGTACGGTCAAAGAAAAGAAAAGGTAAATTCTGGGGAAGAGAGTCCTTGCTGGCTAGACGATCCTCATGGTAGCCTTGTGATCTCCATATGTCTGTTGTGGGGTTCTCCACATCTGCAATGGTTAGTCTCTGGGGATATGTCACAGCCTGTGCTCCCAAAATCCTTCACTCCTATTCCTTCCCTTATTGGATCAATCCTTGACGTTTCAGTTTCATTGGCTCAAGGTCATCTGACTGACCTGTGTCGGTTCTCATTGGACATAGTCCAGAGCTGCAGCAGTATTGTTGTATGCCCTTTGCCTTCAACTTCATGCCTTAGGTGACGACTTTTGTTCTATTCGACATTGATTGGTTCAAACTATTCAGACCGGGTCATCCAGGCGCTGGACCCGGATGACTAGATTACTTTTGCAGACCTGCCATTTTACACAATAAACAGCTTCTTATTTGAAAATGGTCTCAAGTTTAACAGATCATTAGCAGAAACTCCTGTGTCCATGTTAGATTGCTCCGATTCAGTTATCCCAGAGGGAGAATCAGTTCATCAAACGGTTCACAAAATGGTGGCTGCAAGGACAGACATGCAAGATGGCCACATCCATTCTTGTTCACTGATTGTAGCTTGCTCTTGCCAACAGTTTGTTCACCCAACCATCCTTTCCCTGCCCCAATAGGACAAACCTATCACAATCCCATGCAAGCGCTCCTAAACAAGCTCCATATTTCCAATGTGCATTTCCCTGAATACGTCTGTTCCCAATTCATAATCCCAAGTTCCTGCCTAATAGTATTGTGGCGACCCACTTTCTGCGCAGGCGAACCAGCTCACAAATAGCCAGCACGCGGGGGGAGACTTTGGTAATGCACCTCTGATGTCATTTCCGCCCGGAGAGGGCGGGCGCTAGGGATTAAATGAGACAGACTGCCGTCAGCATTGATGAACGAGATGCTGTCCCTGGCTGACGGACACAAGCCCTGCCTCATGTTCGAGCAAGCGTTCCTAGAGCGACTGCACGAGGACATACATCTGCTGCTGGCCGACACATATTTCAGCAACCCCCGGAAGGTGGCGGCCCAGGCAGACGTGCTGTGGAAAGCCAAGAGGGAGAGTGTGGCGTCCGTCGGTCAGATTACCAGGCCACGCGCCCAACCGCGGACCAGACCAGGCCCGGCAGGGGGGCGCACACAACACAGAGGCAGGAGTGAGGAGGCCAGTGAACAGTGGTGTTTCTACCACCAGCGATGGGGCACAAAAGCCTGCCGTTGTCGCCCGCCCTGCAAGGGCCAGGGCCAGCTGCCGCTAACGACTATGGCGGCTGGCCACCAGGACAGCCTCTTGTACGTCCGGGACAAACAGTCGGGACGCCGCTTCTTGGTCGACACCGGAGCGGAGATCAGCATCTTGCCCCCGACGGGGTACGACACCCACAACAGGAAGCCAGGACCCACCCTGAGGGCCACAAATGGCAGCACGATACGGACCTATGGCACCCGCACAGTGCAGCTGCAGTTCAGCGCCAGCCGGTTCACGTGGGACTTCAAACTGGCCGCCGTGGCCCAACCACTCCTGGGGGCGGACTTCTTGCGAGCTCACAGCCTGCTGGTCGACTTGCAAGGGAAAAGACTGGTACATGCCAAGACTTTCCAGACGTTTTCCCTGGGTGAAGCCAAGTTGCCGGCCCCACACCTGGACTCCATCACGCTGTCGGACAACGAATTCACCAGAATCCTGGCAGACTTTCCATCGATTCTGGCACCGCAGTTCACGGCAGCCATGCCCAGACACGGGGTACAGCACCACATTCCGACCCAGGGACCACCCCTCCACGCCCGCGCACGAAGGCTCCCCCCGGAAAAGCTCCGCCTGGCGAAGGAGGAGTTCAAGAGGATGGAGGAATTGAGGATCGTACGGAGATCCGACAGCCCATGGTCTCCCCCCTGCACGTGGTGCCCAAAGCAGCCGGGGGTTGGAGACAATGCGGCGACTACCGCAGACTGAACGAGGCTACAACTCCAGACCGCTACCCCGTGCCGCACATACAGGACTTTGCAGCAAACCTGCACGGGGCAAGAATCTTTTCCAAAGTAGACCTCGTCCGGGGATACCATCAATTCCCGGTGCACCCTGCAGACATCCCCAAAACGGCACTCATTACCCCGTTCGGCCTGTTCGAGTTCCTTCGAATGCCGTTCAGCCTGAAGGATGCCGCACAGACGTTCCAGCGGCTAATGGACGCGGTGGGACGCGACCTGGACTTTGCGTTCATCTATTTGGACGACATCCTTATAGCCAGCAGTTGTCGCCAGGAGCATCTGTCCCACCTCCGCCAGCTCTACTCCCGCTTGAGTGATTTCGGCCTCACGATCAACCCGGCCAAATGCCAGTTCGGTCTCGATACCATCGACTTCCTGGGCCACAGGATTACCAAAGACGGGGCAACACCTCTGCCCGCCAAGGTAGACGCGATCCGCCACTTTGCCTGGCCCAACACGGTCAAAGGCCTGCAGGAGTTCATTGGTATGGTGAACTTCTACCACCGTTTCCTCCCCTCAGCAGCCCGTATCATGCACCCTTTGTACACCCTGATGTCGGGTAAAGGCAAGGACATTATTTGGGACGAGGAGGCCGCAGCCGCTTTCGTTAAAGCCAAGGAAGCCTTGGCGGACGCCGCGATGCTGGTGCACCCCAGAACGGACGTTCCGACCGCCCTCACGATGGACGCATCCGACACAGCAGTCGCTGGGGTGCTGGAGCAGCTCATCGAGGGGCGCTGGCAACCCCTGGCGTTCTTCAGCAATCACCTACGACCACCTGAGCTCAAATACAGTGCTTTCGACCGGAAGCTGTTGGCACTTTATCTGGCAATCAGGCATTTCAGGTACTTCTTAGAAGGCAGGCGGTTCACCGTGTTCACGGACCACAAACCATTGACCTTCACGTTCATGAAGGTGTCCGATCCCTGGTCGGCTCGCCAACAGCGACATCTGTCCTACATCTCCGAGTACAGGACGGACATCCAGCATGTCTCGGGAAAGTACAACGTCGTGGCGGACGCACTCTCCAGACCAGCTGTCCAGGCCCTGTCCCTGGGGGTGGACTAGGCAGCACTGGCGGAGGCGCAGCAGGCAGACGACGAGATGCCCAGCTACAGGACCGCAGTCTCGAGTTTGCAGCTGCAGGACTTTCTCGTAGGCCCAGGTGAGAGGACCCTCCTGTGCGACGTGGCTACCGGCCAACCTCGCCCCATCGTCCCGGCAGCCTGGGGGCGGCGAGTTTTCCACTCCATACACGGTTTGGCGCACCCATCTATCAGGACAACCGTCTGGCTGGTCTCCAGCAAGTTCGCGTGGCACTGACTTTGCAAGCAGGCCAGTGAATGGGCCAGAACGTGCGCGCAGTGCCAAACAGCCAAGGTGCAGTGGCACACTAAAGCCCCGCTGCAGCAGTTCGAACCCACCCACCGGAGGTTCGACCACATTCATGTGGATATCGTGGGCCCCCTACCAGTGTCTCGAGGAGCGCGGTACCTCCTAACTATGGTAGACCGATTCACGAGGTGGCCAGAGGCGGTCCCGCTCACCGACACATCTGCCGATTCCTGCGCCCGAGCACTGATTGCAACCTGGGTAGCACGCTTCGGGGTACCGGCCCACATTACCTCCGACAGAGGCACCCAGTTCATCTCCAGCCTGTGGTCGGCTGTGGCCAGCCTGTTGGGAACGCAGCTACACCACACCACTGCCTACCACCCACAGTCGAACGGACTAGTGGAACGCTTCCACTGTCACTTGAAGTCGGCTCTCATGGCCCACCTGAGAGGACCTAACTGGGTGGATGAGCTTCCCTGGGTCCTGCTTGGAATTCGTACAGCGCCCAAAGAGGATCTGCACACCTCGTCGGCTGAGTTGGTGTACGGCACACCCCTGGCCATCCCAGGAGAGTTCATACCAGCCCCAAGGGGGCAAGAGGAAGAACCCGCAGCAGTCCTGGACAGGCTACGCAAATGGCTCGGCAACCTGGCCCCCGTACCGACTTCACAGCACGGACGGACCCCGACCCATGTACCCAAAGACCTGCAGAACTGTAAGTTTGTGTTTGTACGAAGGGGCGGACACCGGGCACCGCTACAACGGCCGTACGAGGGGCCATTCAAGGTGATCAACAACAACGGGTCCACGTACGTTCTGGACATTGGGGGGAAAGAGGAGGTTTTCACGGTGGACCGACTCAAACCAGCCCATGTGGACTTGGCGCAGCCGGTCGAGGTTCAGGCACCGCGGCGCAGAGGCAGACCTCCCAAACAGAGGCTGATCCAGACTGTGGACATTGGGGGGTGTATCGCCAGTTCTGGGGGGGGGGGGTTATGTGGCGACCCACTTTCTGCGCAGGGGAACTGGCTCACAAATAGCCAGCGCGCAGGGGGAGACTTTGGTAATGTACCTCTGCGCTAGGGATTAAATGCCAGCACCGCAAAGTTTGAATAAACTAGTCTCCAAACGACTTACCGACTGCATGTCGTTATTTCAGCGCTGTGTGTAGCACATCGCTACAGTATCATAAATTGCCCTTCCCAATTAAATACTTTCCCATACCATCTGTTCCTATTCTATTCTAAGGCTACGGTAAAAGATCAGGGACTTGTATTCACTATCTCTGAAATGTTTATTCACCGAGAGTTTTGTCAACTGTTCCAATACATTGCCTAATACCATATCCAGTATGGCCCCACTCTTCTGGTCAGGCTGTCCAATAAATTTGATACACTTAACAAATTCTGCCCCATCTAAATCTTGTGCTGTAAGGAAGCAGCAATCCATATTAGGGAAGTTTAGGTTACCACCCATGACAACAGCCCTGTTATTTTTGCACATTCTAAAATCTACCTCCCAATCTGTTCCTCAGTGTCTCTGTTGCTTTAGGGGGAAAGGTGGGGGGGGGTCTATAAAGTTCTCCCAATAAAGTACTTTCTCCCTTCCTGTTTCTGGCTTCAACCCACACTGACTCAGTAGACGATCCCTCCATGACATCCTCCCTTTCTGCAGCCGTGACACTATCCCTGAATAGCAATGCCACTCCCTCACCTTTTCACCTCCCTCCCCGTCGCCTTTTGAAATCCCTAAATCCCGGAACATCCAAAAGCCTCTCCTGCCACTGTGACAGCCAAATCTCTTTAATGGCCTCAATATTGTGGTTCATCGCTCTTGTTTCTGATACGTCTCGCACTAAAATAGATATATTTCTACCTATCCAACTGTTTATGCCCTTTCTGTTATGTTTTGTACCTTCAAAACGTTAAACTAAAAGGAAGATACAGGAGGCTGGGAATGTGGGTCTAGCTTCATGTTTACTTATAGCAAAAAGCGCATACGTATCACGTGGTAGCATCATGACATATGCACTTCACTTATTTTTACATATAACCATAATGAATTATTTAACAAAGAATGCTTAATTGACAATATAGTTAGAAGATTACTTAATATTATTGAAATATTAAATACACAGCACTTTCTTCTGCTAATCCTTCCTCACAGTCTCTCTACTCGATTCAGCTCCTACCTTTATATACCAACTGCTTCATCCTCTGACCTATCACCCTGCCCCTGCCAAACTGCTTTAAAATCTCCCCAACAACTCGAGCAAACCTGTCCGCACAAGGGATATTGGTCTCCCTCAAGTTAGGTGTAGCCTGTCCCTTTTGTACAGGTCATACATTCACTAGAAGAGATCTCAATAATCCATAAATCTGAAACCCTGCCCCTTTCACCAGTTCTTCAGCACACATTCAGCTGCCAAGGCATTCTATTCTTACCCTCACTGGCATGTGGCACAGGTAGCAATACAGAGATTACTACCCTTGAGAGCCTGCTTTTCAGTTTCCTATATTCTCCCTTCACGACCTCACCACTTTTCCAACCTATGTTGTTGGTACCAGCAAGAGCCATTACTTTTGGCTGTTCATCCTCCCCTTAAGAATGCGGATGACCTGATCAGAGACGTCCCTGACCCTGGCAACCTGCGAGTAAACATACCATCCAGGGCTGAAATGGCTAATACAACGGCCTTAGTTTTAAGGTGATTGGAGGAAAGTATGAGGGAATGTTAGAGGCAGGTTATGGCAGAGCATGGCAGATGTGTGGCACTCTACTGGGGGTTGTGGTGGTGGTAGATACACTAAGGACATTTAAGAGACTCTTAGACAGGCATATAGATGAAGGAAAAATGGAGGCCTACGGGGGAGAGAACGGTTAGATTGATCATAGAAGGTTGGAAAAACATAATGGGCTGAAGGGCCTGTATTGGACTGTAATGTCCTATGTTCTATGTTTTGCCTACATAGAACACAGACTCATATTTGGTTCAATAAAATCACCCCACATTCATCGAAATGCCGAAGAATTTAAGGCTAATTTCCCAGGAATTAGCCTGGTGATTCTCATTTGAACAGCCTGCAATGCTAGCTGTACCCTTCCTTAAACAGGAGGCCAATACTGCACAGTACTCCGGGTGTGGCCTCACCAGTACCCTGCTCAATTGTAAAAAGTTATTATTTCTAAATTGCAACCCTTGTACAGGGCTGCACCTGCCTATTGACTTTTTCTGTGCTTTGTGCGCAAGAACATTTAGATTTCCCTTTACTTAATTCATCTGCAGTCTTTCTCTCACTAAAGAACACGACCTCACATTAAACACCATTTGCCAAGTTTTCACCCCTTCAATCAATCTCTCTACATCCTGTCGTAGAGTCCAAATATCCTCTTAACAACACAGCCTCCAACACATTTTTGTGTCATCAGTAAAATTAGATTCCTTATGCTCTGCCCCCTTCCTCCAGGTCATGAACGTAACTTGTAAGTAACTGAATATCAGGGACTGAGCCTTTGGGAGCTCCGCTATTTATGCCCTTCCAGCCTGCAGAGAACTCACGCATTCTGATGAGGTCTGTAGGTACTGGAGTCTGGAGTAACAAACCATCTGCTGGAAGACCTCAGCAGATCAGGCAGCATCTGTGGGGGCAAAGGATTCCTTACTTAACAGATTCCTGTGTCTCTAGTTATCACACTGCTAGCTGTCGCACAACTAAGTCATTATATAACCTGTTGGAATTGGATTCCTACATTTGCATTGATTCGCGTTATGATGTGCTTCTGGTTTTTGGCTGCTCCTTTTTTTTTGTTGTTATTTTGTGAGATTTTGAATTGAGGCGGCCTGTAGATAGCCAGCACTGGGAAAGACTGAATTTGCCTGGACTCTTTTGATTTTGTGTGCATTGTGTTCTGTGTTTTTCACTCTTTTTTCTCTTCCCGTTTGCGCAATTCGTTTTTTTTTGCGCATGGGGGGGCTTGGTGTAAATTCTTTAAAGGGGTTCCATGGTTTTCTTTGTTTCGTGGCTGTCTGCGGGGAAGACACAACTCAGGGCTGTGTACTGCATGCATACTTTGATAACAATTACATTCTAGCTTTCTAATTAATCATTCATTTGATAAATGAAAGAGTTAGCAAAGAAGGGACAGGAGAAGATTGGCAATACAGTGGTTTTGTATCAAGCTTGAATTATATATGTACTTGTAATGCCAGTAATGGTAGTACTAAGTGATGCATCATCAATAACTCTCGGAGACGGGAGGCAAAAAATAGGCTTTTATTAGCTATACGTGACCACGACATCTTGGAGACTGAGGGAGGAGCAGTGCCTCCAGTCGCCTTTATACAGGGGTGTGTGGGAGGAGCCACAGGAGCAGTCAGCAGAGGGGCATGACCAGACAGGTATACACATAGTTTACCACATTCACCCCCCCCCCCTTTGTTTTAAAAGGGAGTCCCCATGGGGCGAAGTTTCTCACAAGTATATTTACAGGTTAAGTCTATCAGGTGGTCGAGTCTGTCACTGCGATCTACGTAGCACCGGTGGTGATTGCACCTGACTTTAAGGTATTTTCACAGACGCTAAGAATATCTCTCTGATTGATCCTGCCTGCAGCTCAGTGAAATATTATCAGTAATTCTAACTATTGGATGTTATAGCACTCTGTGCATCTCTCTTGACCTTTTACTTTTAATACTTTACTGGATTGAATCTTAACACTAACTCTGCTTTTTGTCAAAGAGAGATGGCTGAACTTGGTCCTATAGGTGTCCCTGCCTATAACAGAACAACCTGCTGTATCAACGTGCCTCCCCATTGACTGGTCTTTGATCGGTCCTTGGTGAGGCCAAATTTGGAGTATTCAGTTACCCACAGAAAAGATGTAAGTAAGGTTGAAAGAGTACAGTGAAAATTTATAAGGATGTTGCCAGGTCTGGAGGAGCTGAGTTATAAGGAAAGATTGAATAAGTTAGGACTTTATTCCTTGGAACGTAGAAGATCGAGAGATTCGGCAGAGGTATACAAAATAATGAGGGGTAGAGACAGGGTAAATGCAAGCAGGTTTTTTTCCATTGAGGTTGGGGGGGACTACAACCGGAAGCCAAGGGTTAAGGGTGAAAGGTAAGAAGTTTAAGGGGAACATGAGGGGAAACTTTTTCACTCAGTGGGTCATGAGAGTGTGGAACAAGCTGCCAATGCAAGTGGTGCTTTCGAGCTCAATTTCAACATTTAAGAGAAGTTTGGATAGGTACATGGATGCTAGGGGTATGGAGGTCTGTGGTCCTGGTGTAGGACAATGACAGTGGACAGTTTAAATGGCTCAGCACTAACTAGATGGACTGAAGGGCCTTTTCTGTCACTCTATGACTTTGTCTGTTCCTTGATCCTGAAATCTAACAGCTTTCCATTATTTTTACTTGTATCATGGACATTAACAGTTGATGCTCTAACCTAACGGGCTCCAGTTCAGTGTGGAGAGATTTCCCCTCCAAAGGGATCATGTTATCTTTTTAACCTGGTTAGCTGCTCTGGCTTCGGACTATTACATGCCCCTTCAATCTTCTAAAGTACTGGTAGATGCATTCTTCAACAACATCAGGAGTTCCAAGTTCCTGGAAATGTTATCAGTTTACAACTTTCTTTAAGTCCGAGTGCTTATATACTTATTTCCTCATCACTACTTGTGGTCTATTAGCAGATTATGCATGCACCAATAATGTGGTGTTTCAAACACACTACAGGAGGTACGAAGACCATTATAGCAAGTGGCTCATTCCCCTATTAAAGACTATTAACTATTACCATGTGTGCTTGTGTCACTCCTAAAGTTACAACATTACATCACACAGGTGGACTATTTACATTTAGCTACACCACAAGCAGCCACCATAAGGACCACAACCCTATTGTGGTTTGGAGGCTTGCGTGCCTCAGTGACCCAGAGAGCTTATGCTGGCTGGAGTCAGGGTTTTCCTCATGCCAAACAGGTCAAAGGGTAGAGGCCAGACTAAGAGTGGCTTACTGGTCCTACAGGTTTAGGATTTCAGCTCACGGCTAACAACCCTGACTGGTAATCAAGATTGTTACAGAAACAGCAATGAAGAATCTTACTACAGATACATCTGAGTGCAATAGTGCTCTTGAGACTCCACTCGAGACTTGCATGACGGACAGTAGCGAAAACCGAGAGAAAGCTACTGACACGATGAAGGAAGCCCTAAACGTTGCCAGAGTTGGAGGACCATTGTTGCTGTCCTAAACACCAGCTGCACAATGTAAGCTACCTAATGGCAATAACATACCACAATTATGTTAACAAATCTGCTCATGCCACAGGACACAAAATGATAGTTTCTTTAGTGAATTGGCTCTAAAGTCACAGGATTATTTCAACCCTACGTTGGCAGAGATTGTAGACTGCTATAAACTGGGAACAAGAAATCAAACATCAAGTAAAACTGTCAACATGCTTATTACTTCATTGAAAGTTTGTAACTTTGACATCTCTTTAGATTATTCACCTTGTCGTGGTGGAGAAGCTGGTGTCGTCCTGAGATCCCGAGAGCGATGCCGTCTGGAGCTATGCTCCTGGTGGGGTCACCCATGGCGGTGAGGTCCCTGACAAAGAACAATCCAACCAAGACCTCAAGGGTGGAACAGTTGGATGAAGTTACTTTGCACTCAACGGCTGTGAAGGCGGATGAAGGCTGCAACAAATCCTTCAGCTCCAGTCGTCGTGGTTTCCATGCCACTGGAATCAGTTGGTTGATTTGTGAAGTATCGTGTGCTTCTTGGAGTGCAACATCAACTACACGTTAAACAAATACATGCACAGGCATCTCCGCTCTGTGACAGATCAACGGAACGAAGACCATCATCCTTGACCTCGAGGGCTAGCCACAACGACGAGATTATTCAATGTGTGATGTGTCACTTAAGCATGAATTAATTAGTAAATTCAATGCACGTTACTAAACAGATAGAATTTCAAATTTGAGCTACAATGCTATGACTGCCTATAAGTGGAATTACTATTGATAGGCGAGGTGGTTGGCATGGAGATAATGGGCCGAAGTTCTACACTGTACAACTTTATGACTTTGGACGCATCATTGCAACAGCCATGGGGATGACATCAAACAATGCCACAGAGTTTTGTCCAGCTTAAGGTACAAATTTGATTCCACTTTACAGCCACAGAGTGGCATTGAAGGCTAGAGTTTCAAACAAATCCAAAGCATGTGGGTAAAGCTGGGGTGAACAGCCACTGTAGGTGCAATGGGAGTTATCCATCACACGAATGTCAACTCAAAATGGCAAAATGTTTTAACTGGGAGAAAAATAAGGCCAGATATCTCCAGAATACAACTGAAAAGCCATGGTAGTGAATCAAACCAATTTTAGCTGTGTAAATTCCTCACAAAGGGGCAGTTTTCACAGCAGGAAACCACAGAGAAGTCTAAACAGTAATGAAGCCAATGAATAATAGAGAATCGGACTTACATAACATTCATGCCATGAACAGAATACAGAATGACTTCACAACCAAACTATGGTAAAATGGCCAATATATCAATACAAGCATTGGTGCAACAGTGGATTATTCAATTACGCAAAAGGGTACACGTCTAAATAATTCAGCCAAAACACCATTATTAAGAAGTACACAGAGCATGAAAACACATTCATGCAGAATATAAACTAGCTGAAGTATTTAATACCTTGCATGTCAGTAAATTTAACAATTGATCACACGTGTACCTAATTATGCTAATTGACAAATTTTGACGGGCAAAGTTTGGCTCAGAAATTTCCATAGTCTCATCCATGATCCATTTGACAGGTGGCAGTGGAAATCTCTTCTGTTCTCTGGTTATAGGACCTCCTGATAGGTCTGGGCAGCTCCTAAATGAAGTTTCTTGTGCCTCAGTTCAAGCCTTGATTTAGAACCTGATCCCAGATAAGACAAAAGGTGGTTGGTTGGAAAAATTGTTGAGGTGAAACAGGTGCCTGCAATAGATAAGAGAAGGCATCATTCTGTACCAAGCCTGGCTACGAAGAGTCCCATTGCCCAGAAGAACCACCCTAAGCCTGGATGAGCACATAATTCAAATGCACATGGCTTTGAGGGTTGCAGCTCATAGTCACAACATACTGTATTTTAGCCCACACGTCACTGCGTGCATCTTAAAGCTAGTCACTGCCCTGAGTGCACAAACGTTGCAGCACGTTATGAAGCACCTTACTATCCATGACAACCGCACATATCGTTTGCGATGGGAGTCAGCCACAAGCTGTTGAGTGACACTTGGAACTGAGCGGGTTAAAGCCAAGACGCGATAAGCTTAAAGGTAAACAATCCATTTTGTCTGGGCTGTCAGGCTGTTGACAATGAAAACCAGATGAACAAGGCCTGAAACACTGGCTTGTGGAAGCAGCATGCGACACTTTAATAAGTTACATGTCAGTATGACTGATGGACTGGACCACCGGCAGCTTGGAGCCTAGTCTACAAGCCTCAGTGTCTATTTATTAAACCTCAGCCTCCACATCCAAACTCCAATAAATTTCATGCCACTAAAAGCCGGAGCTCTTGCTGATGTGTTGGCAGCAATCACTAGGCTTACTCTTCCAACACCTTAATAAATCTTTGAGGTTTTCCAGATACGGTCGGGATAGTCACTGCAGGAAGTCAGCAGTCTGGGGCAGGTTTTGAACTGTACGTAAGCGTGGTTACAGTGACACCGCATTGCAGGATGGATCTGGTGCGGACGGTCAAAAGGGACCCGTTCTGAGGAGGCCGCAATCCACCTTAAAATGGATGATGCAACAGAAGCTTAGAACATATTCATTACTCCTTCCTGATGTCATGTCAATGACTGATTACATGGAGAGGGCCAGATGGTAGGGAGTGTATCCCATATCATGAGCACCACTGCAGTGTGGATGATAGGAAGAAGCCCATGAGTGACGAACTACAGAGCATCTCCCTCGGGTGATGTAATATGTACTCATTCCCAGCAATCATATAACTTGTCTTTGCCCACTTTTCTGGCCCCATTATTAATCATTCATGTAATCCATATTAGCCAGCATCTTTCTTTGATTCTTTCTGCATTTTTTTTTCTTGCCCAAGGTACTGACTCACACCAGGGTCCAGTTTTGAAGACACCTGATACCCTCCAGGATACTATCATTCTTCAGTCATTTCCCCAGGCAAAGGAGGTCCAGACCCTTGGATTTGGAGATCAGGGGCAGAGGATTGTGGCAGAACAATGAGAGCGAGACTGTGTCTGTATCGTGCTGATACACATGCTGCAAGGTGTAGAGGCTGACTTCAGATGCTGAATGGAGCGTGGCTAACTTTGCTTGCATTCATTCAAATGCACATATTCAACATTTTGGAGCTCCTGATTTCTAGCATCTGCTAATCCTCCACTTGAACCGATCACTTCAGGTGCCCAAAACCCCAGATTCTTGCCCTTTCCCTTGCCCTTGCCCTCCTGTCATCAGCCCACCTTCACGATTGTCTATCAAACCCACATAACAATAGCCTTATTATCTGTTCTCTAGCCCCAATCAAATGCCCACCACCATCATTTGCCCTTCCTCCCAAAGCCATGTGATATGATTCCTGGGCAATAGCTTGCACCTCTTGTGTGTTTTGGAGCATCAAAAACTCCCTTTCACAGACAGTGCTCTCCAGTGGCCAGCCCTAGCTTGGAAGCCCCAAGAGAGGGTGGAAGATAAGGTGGTGGGTTGGTGGCATGGACCCAGTGGGCTGAGGACCCTCTTTCCTTGACTCTATTACTTGAGACTCATTCAACGCTCTCCAGTTAAATAGGACCTTTCAGCAGACATCAATAGGTTTGAAATGTTCAATAGAGTTAGTCCCTTACCTAGATTAGGCCAGTCATTGTTTGTGCTACCATAGGTATTAGGGTAAAGAATGGGGGTCAAACATTGGCTCCTCTTCTTTTCCTATCTTTCCTATCTTCCTATCTTACAACAATGAGTTCAGCAGAGAACTGAGGTGTTTTAAGTGGATGCATGAAGGTTTTCTTTTCCAAATCACCTTTCTCACTCTGGTTTGCAGTAGAATGCAACAAGATTTAATGCTGTCACAAGAGACAAGCAGATGAGTCTTGTTCTGAAGCATTGACCATTCATTTTCCTTCCATCAAAAACATAGAAAACATAGGCAAGTACAGCACAGGAGCACGCCCCTCAGCCCACATTGTTTTGACGAACCAGCTAAAAAACAAATCAAAAACATCCAAACACTAATCCCTCCTAGCCTCCATCTTCCTCACATTCATGTGCCTATCTAAATGTCTCTTAAAAGCCTCTAATATATTGGCCATCATATCAGGCAGCATATTCCGGGCCTCTCTCTGAGTAAAAAACTTACCCCTCACATCCCCTTTGGAACTACCCCCTCTCGCCTTCAATGCATGCCATCTGCTATTAGACATTTCCACCTTGGGAAACAGATTTCCCCTGCTGCTCATCTATGTCTCTCATAATCTTATAAACCTCCAGCAGATCTCCCCTCAGCCTCCGTCGCCCCAGAGAAAACAGGCCAAGTTTATCCAGCCTATCATGATTGCACACCAGGCAGCATCCTGAACTGCTGAGATCATCCGGTGGTTTGTATGTTGCAACAAGACTTAATTCCAGTTCTGTGCTCAAATGTGTGATCTCAACTGACAGGCAAGTAAGAACAATTAGACTCACAGAGCACAGAAACAGGCCCTATGGCCCAAGTTTTCCATACTGACCGAGATGCCCATTTCTCTGTGTTTGGCCATATCCTTCTAAACCTTTCCTCATCCTTGCAACTGTTCAAGTGCATTTCAAACATCGTTATTGTACTTCTCCAAACGCTTTCTCAGGCCCTTCGTTCCATATATGCACCACCCTCTGCATGAAGAAACTGCCCCTCAGCTTCCTTTTAAATATTTCCCCCTCTCATCCTAAACTGATGCTTTCTAACTTCCAGTTGTTTTGTCTGTGTGTAGGAAGAAGAATGTGTGTATTCATCCTATCTTTGCCACTCATAAATTTGTACACCTTTACAAGGTCACCTCTCTGCCTCCTGTGCTCAAATCAATAAAGTCCTTGTCTACCCAACTTCCTCCTATAACTCAGGCCCTCAAATCCTGGAAGCCCCTTCTGGCCCTACTTAGCTGTTGGCGAGGAAAGGTTTGAGAAGCTTTCTGAGGAGTGATGACCACAATTATACTGAGTGGTGTAGCTACTGAAGGCATCCTCTGTCTGAGCACTTAATAGAAAGACATTAAAAAAAATTTAAAACACAGTGAAATGCCGGAAGTACTTGGGAGAGACCAGGCAGCATCTGTGAAGAATGAAACTGAGTCAACATATCAATGCAGTCACCTTTCATCAAAGCTGCGAACAGGTTAAGATCTCCAAGATATTTAGTATCCAAAGGTGCGGGAATTGAGTGAGAGAGGAGGAAGGGAAAGGTGGGTGGGTGGTGTAATAAAAAGGACAGGAGGAAACTGTGTTTGAAGACAAAACGTATGACAGCACAAAACGAGGCATGATGGGCTAGGGGCCTGTTTCTGAGCTCTATGTACAACTCTAAAAGATGAAGTTATGACTGCTAAACACAGAGCATCATTTGAAATGGCAGTAATTGTGGAGAAAGCCAGCAGGTCAGAAGTCACCTCCGGAGAAGCAGTACCTATATTTCAGGTCAGTGACTTCCCGTCGTGACCCCGTTCATCTGTCCGCAGTGGCTGCCTGAAATGTGGGAATTCCTCGCATTTTCATTCTTTATCTCAGATTTCCAGCATTTGATTTTCGAATAGTAAAATCCTCCGGCACTAACACATGCAACCACTGGTTGAAACGGCAACATTCAGTATTGAATTTACCAAGCTGAAAATTGTAGGGTTCTTCCCCAAGATCTTTTTGTCTTCATAGTAAAAGCAGAGGAAGTCCGAGAAGAATTTTCCTCTCTCTCCACTCACAGAGGGTGGCCAGCTGAGTATTGCCAAGGATGCCTGTTTTTATTTCAGATTCCCAGCATTCTGTGTCTTCCCCGTTGGTAATGGACTGAGCTGTATCCCCACTCTTAACTGGAACTCTGTTTGGAGCCTGCACCTCCCATGAAGACTTCATTAATTGAAGTCTGATCAGTTAAACTTTTCCCATGTAATCCTGCTGATAAGAATGTTAACCCTGGCCACCAGCAGTGCCCACAACAGAAGGTCTCCATATGCCAGGGTTCAGCAGGGTCCAGTGCAAGAACTGTTGGATGATCGCAGTGAACCAATTCCAGGCTATCTCAGCACCAAAAGCTTCTAACGATAAGGATGTTTGCATATTTCCTTGAAGCTGTAATGGGCCACAACATTCAGTCCCGTAGGGCTGATTCCCTTGGGCAGAAAATTAGTAGGAAAGTCGGCTGTTCAATTTAAGATGTTGAAAACGTCACAGAGCTTCACAGGACTGGAGATTAGACTTGGCGACACTGTGTTCTTGTTCTCTCCTCAATCCAGATTTATTGAAGATCAGGGATTTCATACAAGTTGCACACAGACCACAGCTATTGCTCTGGGACCTGTGTGTCTCGGACGTGCTAACCCACAGTGAAATCCTGGTACGGGCTTTGGGATCCACTGCTAGTTTGATACTTCACCATTGCCCTGCACTGCCCACAGGTCACACAGGCAGTAGGATCCTCTCTTGGCACCTGTGAAACCTGCTTCAGAATGGCAATGGGAGCAAGCTAAGAATTCTAGCCCTGGGTGGTACCTAACTGCGGTAACTCCAGTTAAGGTGGGTACTCACCTTGCCATTATTTAGGGCCATTTTATAAGACATAAAATTCCTCCACACCTCCCCCCCCACCCCCCACACCCATTATCAGGACTGCTCGACTTTCTGAAGGCTGCTTCCCTCCTCTCATTAATTCTAACCAGCAGGACAGCCAATGCTATACCCTCAACCACAAATCAAACCCCAATCTGCCAATCCCACTCCCATCAATCTCTGGTACACTTCTCTCCTTGGTCTCCAACCCATCGCCCTGTCTTTTAGGTCCAATCTCAGCCCCAGCCCCTAGACTCACCCAATTTCCTCAGCCCTTGGGCCTCATGCCCTGCTGAATCTTCCAGGGGCAGGACTGTGGTCAATTCATTCGTTGGCCACTGAGATTCCACCAGCTAACGTGAATTTAGATGCACCAATTAATTCCTTGAATATTTCAGGGCAGCGTCTACCAGCATCCAAAGGATGGACAGGTGACAAAACTGGAAAGCAAAGATATGCCAGCAGGACGTGTCAGTGATACACTATAACTTTGTTACACCATGTTTGAAAGAGAAGTTATTTGCTTCAGTGCAGTTAAAGGAAAAACAGAAGAATATTCAGACAGAAAAACGCCACATATATTGCACGCTATTGCTTTGCAAGTTTATTGATTGCAAATCCTCAGATGATGATATCCTCAGATATCACGTGGCAAAATTTTGAAAGCATTCAAGTCTGGACTAAGAATAAACACAGAGAAGGAACAGAGAAAAATACAGCATACAATCAGGCCCTTCAGCTCATAACATCTCTGCCAACCATGATGGTAAATTAAACCACCTGCACCTAATCTGCATGTTCTGCACATTCATGTGTCTACCTAATCAGATCCCATCAATATCCTAAGGGTCATTATTGCCTAGGAAGGTAAATGGACTAGCCACATAAATACTGTGAACGGATCGGAGACTAGGTAGATTGTATCTTTCTGGCTTTTTCACTGTCTGCAATGTAGAGAAGTGGTGGAACATTTCTCCCTCCAAAGGCAATAAATTCACAACTATCCAGAATAAAGCGGTCCACTTTCTTGGCTCCTCACTCACCACGTTCAGTAAGTACTCCTTCCCTTATTC
Source organism: Hemitrygon akajei (assembly GCF_048418815.1). Taxonomy (NCBI): domain Eukaryota; kingdom Metazoa; phylum Chordata; class Chondrichthyes; order Myliobatiformes; family Dasyatidae; genus Hemitrygon; species Hemitrygon akajei. Next base: position 16,351,191 of record NC_133152.1, on the reverse strand, counting down.
TGCTGCAGGATTAAGTGAAGGAGTTCATGCCTAAGGTAGTGATTAGGATATCTACGAAAGTGACCTGAAGCAGCATCTGGAAACCCTTTAGCCTCAGCCACTTGGAAGGCCAGTGCACTGCGGGCATGGTAACCTCAATATTAAGCTAAAAGCACGCCAGTCTGGTTCAAAATCTACCACCATTCCTTCATCAGCACAGTGCGAAAGTCCTGAATCTCCCTTCCCAAGAGCTCCGTGTGAGTATGTACATCACATGACCCACAGCAACTGGCCATCATCTCCTCGAAGTCAATTAGAACAGACAGTAATTGGCCTATCCAATAGCATCCATATGCCACGAATTAATTTAAAAAGTAGAATTTTAATGAGCCCAACTATTTGATGTTATTGTATCTTGCATGATTCAGCCAAACTGGTTGGAGACAAAGCTTGATCTGCCAAACCCACTTGGTTCCACATGCACTTCTAATCACCATTGCATCATCTCACACTTATGTGGTATGGGGGCAAGAGTCCACCAGCTTTTTCTGATTAATTAATTGAAGCAATACTGCCTCATTGATTCGGCCAGACCAAAGTCATCTCTGGTATCCGTGGAACGCCGATATAAAAATGAGTCACTGAGCCTTTGTTTGGCCTGATTGAAAACGATCCATGAAATTGATCCCAACTTAAGTCCAATCAAATGATCCTGACACTCTGTAAAGCATTAGTGAGAACACATGTGGATTATAGGTCCCACTTATCGCTCCTGTAAGAAGTCAGGGATCAGAGAAAAATAGAATTCTAAGTTTTAGATCACTGAACTATGAAGAAGCCCTAAAGCAGCAGGTTTGATACTCATGAGAAAACCTATTAAGTGGTCTAAATCACATTCTTAAATAACAGATTTGGGTGGAAATAGGCTCATAGTCAGTGCCAAAGTGCAGCAAGTTAAATTCTGTCTATTTCTTTCCATGTCGATATTTGGAATAGACTGCCACCTAGTGAGCTTGTGGATGGCTTCCGGGATGAATCACAAAGAGTGTTAAGAGTGCTTCTCAACTCAGCCGTGAGAGAGGCAGGCTGGATGTGAAAGAGAAACATGGCTGAAACTGGCCCGTTGACGATAAATGGAAACTGGCACTCTGAGGCCAACACACATTGTAACTTTCCTCAGACTCCATGCTGCCTCGGTACAGCAGCCAACATAAACAAAGCCCCTACCCACCTCAGATTTTCTTTCTTCTCCCCTCCTCTTATCACTGCTTTGGAAAAGCAGCTGGCAAAATCAAAGGCCCCCCCCCCCCCCATTCCAGACATTCCCACTTCCCTCCCTTCCCATCGGACAGAAGATACGAAAACCTGAAGCATGTCAAAATGGGCTCCAGGACAGCTTCTATCCTGCTGCTTTAAGACTATTAAGTGGTGATCTGGTACAATAAGATGGACTCTTGACCTCACAATTATCTCGTCATGAACTGCAGCTTATTGTCAGCTTGCTCTGCCCTTTTTCTGTAAATGTGTCACTTTATTCCTCATTCTGCTTTTGTTTTGCCTTGTATTAAAGTTCAAAGTACATTTATATTCAAGGTACATATATGTTACCATTTGCAAACCTGAGATTCATTTTCTTGAGGGCATACTCAAGAAATCCAAGGACCGTAATGGAATCAATGAAAGGCCGCACCATCTGGGTGTACAACCAGTACGCAAGAAACAACAAAATACAAAAATAAGAAGAAATAATAACAGTAAGTTATATTATGACTTATTAGCTATTACAGATAGGACAATCCATAATATCCATCAGGACATAATAATACACGAAAAACAAGCGATAACAACTTATTTAATAGATAGAGCCATTCCAAACACAGAGAACTAACAGGAATGAGTACGTGAAAAACAACAGAAATATGCTGAAATAAAAGAGAAAATTGAAAGGCTTTGGAACGTGAACAGGATATACATTGTACCGATGGTAATAACTGCAACTGGTATCATCCCAAAGTCACTACACAACAGCATTAAACAATTAGGGACACACAGTAATATCTATGTAAATCTTCAGAAGGCCACAATACTAAACACCACTACAAGAGTCCGTACGTTCCTAGCAATTGAGAAATGAGTGTGCTAGGCTATGCCCGCACCTCAGGTTGCACCTGCTTGAACTGAGAGAAAAACTTAATAATAAATATATAAATATGCAATAAATATCAAGAACGTGAGATGAGGAGTCCTTGAAAGTGAGTCCAAAGGTGTGGGAACATTTCCGTGAAGGGACAAGTGAAGTTGATTGAGGTTATCTCCTTTGGATCAAGAGCCTGATGGTTGAAGGGTAATAACTGTTCCTGTACATGGTGCTGTGAGTCTTGACACTTCTGGGCCTTTTTCATGACGGCAGCAGTGAGAAGAGAGCATGGCATGAGTGGTGGGGGTCCCTGATGATGTGTACTGCCTTCCTGTGCCAACACTCTGTGTGGGTGTGCTTGGTGGTGGGGAGGTCAATACCTGTGATGGACTGGGCCGTACCCACTACTTTTTGTAGGATTTTCTATTCACGGGCATCGGTGTTTCCATAGCAGGATGTGCTGCAGCCAATGAATTTCTGCGCCTAACATTACCTCAATATACTGATATGGCAAAATGATCTGTATGGACAGAATGCAAAACAAAGTTTATCATTGTACCTTAGTACATGTCACATTAATAAACTACTTATCCTGAAAGAGAATAAGAAAAGGCCACTGTCCAATATGGACTCTTCTTCTACCTTCATTCTCATTGGTTCATCTCCAAGCACTACAATTTCCTTCTCTCTTGTAAAGGAACCAAATAAAATGACACTTGTCATTGTGCTTTAACTCCTCTCTCACTGGTCCTCTCTCCACATATCCCTCACTTGAATTAGGTTGATAGAACAGATTGAGTAGGAGACATGACATTAGTCCTCTCTCCAGATGCCATCTAGAGACAATTCCTCTTCTTCATGTTCTTATGGTTTTGACATTAAAACTTTCAAGGTTAGGTAAATATGTTTGGAAGTCAGCAATGCTTTTTTCTGATGGCGGAAGCAACATATGAGAATCAGATTTAATATCACCGGCATATGTTGTGAAACTTGTTAGATTTATGGCAGCAGTACAATGAAATACATGATAAATAAATATAGAGAAAAAAACTAAGTTACATTAAGTATATATATGTTGATTAAATAGTTAATAGCTTATTAAATAGCTAATTTAAAATAAGTAGTGCATGAACAACAGAAATAAAAAAAGTAATGAGGTAGTGTTGATGGATTCAATTGGAATTAGAAATCGGATGGCAGAAGGGAAGAAGCTGTTCCTGAATTATTGAGTGTGTGCCTTCAGGCTTCTGTACCTCCTACCTGATGGTAACAGTGTGAAGAGGGTATGTCCTAGGTGGTAGGAATCCTTAATGATGGATGCCCCCAACCTAGGTTAGTCCATATAGGTAGTATAGTATCCAAATCACTTTGCTCAAAGGGATGCTTGAAATCAGCCACTGGATTCATTTAAGTAGCCATCTGCTATAAAGAGAAGTCAGTACTGTTGGTATATTGAAAGAATGAATGAAGATGGACTAAGGTGCCTTCTTCACTTGGTAATTTATTTTATTTGAAACCAGCTCTATCCTGGAATTTGCCTGCAATGTTATGGCGTATCAGTGGGTTATGCTATTATTAATGAGGAAATTAGCCAATAAATCGGCATGAGGACTAAATGCCCTGCGAACTACAAATCACCACAAATTGCTGGATAATTTACAGTGCTCTACCATTAGCCCCAGCAGAAAGGGCAGCTCATTGTTAACCTCCTTGTAAGTTTCAAGAAATTGCTGTGTCTGTGTAAAAAATATGAATGATTTACTGAAACATTCTCAGCCCCAGAAAATCCGAGGCCAATATCCGGGTTTCTGACTGGGAACATACTTTAAATAGCTCGATTTTATCTCTGGAGGAAAGGTATTTTCAAAATAAGAAAGAGAAACGATGTTTGACTTCCCTGTGAAGTTTTTCTCAGACCAGGTTTTGCAAATTCATGGATCCGTAGTCAGAGTTCTCCTGGACAAGGCTCTGTTGGAAGAAGGCTGTGCCTCCTTTTCAATCTGCTCCGCCGACCAGATTACACCCTGAATTTACAGCTGGAGGATCACCGCTTATCCACTGCTGACGCGCTAGAGTCTTCAAGGGTAATCTCATTCAGGAAAGCTGGATTGTGTTGCTGTGAGCATTGTGATGAAAGTCTGTGCAGATTGCACTCAGTTAAGTGATCACTTTGGTGGTACATCTCCCTCATATTTGCTTTATACTAACACATGGGTTGTGGGTGTCATCAGCAAAGGCATTATTGCCCATCCCAGGTGCCTTTGAGCAGGGGGCAGTGAGTGCTCTTCTTGAATGACTGCAATCCCTTTGTGGAATGCAGTCCTGGTTATGTAGGGAGCTCCTGGATTTACACCCAATGAAAATGAAGGGAAAACAATATATTTCCGAGTCGGGATGGTGTGTGATAAAGGGGAATTTGCAGGTGGTGATGCCGCCCAGTATCTGTTACCCTATTGCTTCTGACTGGCAGAGGTCACATGATCGTTGATGAGTAGGCGCAGTGCATTTTGTTGATTGTACTCATGGTGTATCAGCAATAGAGGGAATGGACGCATCGGGTGATGGGTGAATTTGTCAATCAAGCAGATCACACCGTCAGAAATGGAACTGAGCTTCAGGTGTTTTCATAACCAGATTCCTGACAAGTCCTTTGACTGGTGTAGTGACCTGGGGTTCCAAGAGATGATACATTCGGCACAGGATACCCAGCCTCTGACCTCTTCTGGGTGCAGATGAGATTCTGGTAAAAGGGATTGATGGAACTTTTTTGCAGGAATACCACTGAATGTCGAATGCAGGTGTTTAGACATCCCCTTGGAAGAGTCTTCTGTAGCACATCTTCCAATGAACCTTCACAGCCCGTGCCTGAAAGCTGTCTACAGCGCAGTACATTGCCAGGACTGGAGGACTTGTGTATTAAGGAAAGGTTGATGGGTTAGGACTTTATACCTTGGAACATAGAAAATTGAGGGGAGATTTGATATTCAAAATGAGGGATGTAGACAGCATAAATGCAAGCAGGCTTTTCCACTGAGATCTGGTGGGCTAAAGCTAGAGGTCATAGGTTAATAATCAAAGATGAAAAGTTTAAGGGGAACAGGAGAGGAAACTTCTTCACTCAGAGGGTCGTGTGAGTGTGGAATAAGCTGCCAGCACAAGGTACACGCGAGCTGGATTTCTACATCTAACAGAAATTTGGATAGGTACATGGATGGTAGGGGCATGCAGGGCCATGGTCCCACGCAGGTCAGTGGGACTAGGCAGTTTAAATGGTTTGGCACAGACTAGATGGGATGAATGGCCTGCTTCTGTGCTGTACTTTTCTATGACTCTATTTACCGGTATGGAGCACATCATCTGCAAAGACATCGCAGGTGGAAATGGACAGTCTGCAACATTTAGCTTCAGAATCCGATGCAGCAGCTGAAGATGTGCAGGCCAAAGGCACTCCTCTTAATGAGATACTGAGGCTGGGAAGACTGACGATCAACAGTCACAAGCGTCTCTCTTCAGGACAAACTCTGTCTCCCACCACAGATGCACATTGACTCTCCACCGGATGCACATTGACTTCAATTTTATCAGGGCTCCTTACTGTCACAGTCGAGGGCAGCCACTCCCATGTCATCTCTGGAAGTCAGCTTTTCAGTTTACGTTTGCATCTACGCTCTGGTTCAGGCAAAACCCAAACCAGGCGCCAGTGGAGAGTGAATACCACCTGACAGCGCTGTCAATAACACCTTCAGTCACTTTGTTGATGACTGTGAGTAGACTGATTGGACTGTAATTAGCAGGGCTTGCCTGTCTTTTTTCCAACAGGACGTACCTGGGCAATTTTCCACATGGCTGGGTAATTTGGTAAAAGCGCTGGTTGAAGGTACAGTTTGTCCTGGAGAGACGCAATAGCCAACACGTTGTCTGCTCTCTTTACCTTTACTGTTTCCTGTGCTTTCGGCCTTGTTGCTTCGCGTGAATTGAACAGAGGTGTCTGAAAACAGGTCCCTTTGTTGGCAGGATCTCAGGAGGAAACTGAGCCAAGTATTCCACATCACTTTGCTGATAGTGGAGGTCACAGACGCTATAAATTTGGTATTTTGGCTGGGTTCATAAGGGATGGGGATGTTCATGAGCCTGTTTTAATTGTCCATCACCAATCTTCTACATTCATCAACCTTATTTGATCATTACCTGTCACAGGTAATGTGCTGGCAACAAATGAACCCGGGTCCAGAGGAACGACAGACTCCCATGTCAAGATGGAAACAAGAGTTCATTCATAGGAATTCAACAAAACATCAGTGGCTCCACCAAGTGACACCACAAGACAAATGATTCTCCGAACAAGGACTCCACCATAAGCACCAATCGGGGAGTCTGCTTATCACAGCACGAGGAAAACCCATGCCAGTCAAAATAAACTTAACCAGGTTAAACAGAAGGCACAAGGGCTCAAAGACTCTAGTTAAGACAGCAATTAACAAATACAACCGCTCTAGAAAGCTCAGAGCTCACAGCACAGGCCCACAGGGCTCGTGACAATTACCTCTCCCTTGCTCACTGCCTCAGTCCTGTGTGGACAATGGAAGGAATGGCTGGACACAACACTGCCTACTTATTACGTGCACATTGGGACCAGAATTCAAAGACACAAGAGGTTTTTGGATCACTACTCATTTCCCTCCGCAGATGCTGTCCGACCTGCAGAGCTCCACCAGCATTTTGTGTGCGGGGCCTGAAGGCAGAGTGTTCAGGGCCCTGTCTCCCACAGGGAGGGTCTGGCTGAATTGGATCTGACTGATGGCTGCAACAGAAACCTCCTCTGAGGTGCCCCCAAAACCAGACTGCCCTGAGTCCTCCAGATGCTTCCCAGAGGTAGATGGAGTCTGAGAAGGATCCACCTCATATGTTTTTTTTCAAATCTTGGTGTGAAGAGAACATGAGAAATCTCCTCAGCATCCCACTAGCAAACCATGGGCGGAAAACCTTCCTCCCATCTCTCTCCCTAAGGATGGTTGCTGGGGCTTGAAGCTCACTGACTTTGGACAGACTGGTGTAAATTATGCGTGGGATTTCACCCCTGTGCTCCAGTTTCCTCCCACGTCACAAAGAAGTGCAAAGTTAATGGCTTAATTGGTCTCTGCAGTGTGTAGGAGAGGGATAGAATCCAGGGAGCGTTGAAGGGATGTGGGGAGAATAAAATGAGATTTAAGTAGGGTTACGTGAAATACATTATTGATAGCACAGACTCGATGGGCTGAAGAGCCTGTTTTTGTGCTGTGTCTCTATGGCACAATGAGTCTAACCTAGGCATAGACTATTCCATTGTGGAGAGGGGAAGGGCCATCTCCTTACCAGATGATTATCTTAATTTGATAACAATGAGCAAAGAAATCCAAGGTATTTATCATCTTTTCTGAAGTCTAGTATTCTGTCACCTTGTGCACATGACCTCAGCATCCGGTGTAGGAAGACTGAATCAATCAAGCTTCTCTCTCCTGGTCATTGCCCATTGATCCCTTACTGAACAGAGCTGGGATATCTGTTGTTTCTGTTTTTGATTTTTGCTCAGATGTTGCTCTGCTAGCAACCTGACGATGCCACAGTGAAGGACTTCCCCATGAAGCTCATGAAGAAAATCAGAGCCTAAAGGTTTTCTCACACAGAACCACACCCTCCCTCCTCCACTGTCCCTCCCCTCTACAAACCCTGCCCTCCCAACACACACACACACACACACACACACACACACACACACACACACACACACACACACACACACACACACACACACACACCGATTTCCACTGGTGATACAGGCCTTGTTTCATCGCCACATGTGAAGATTTCTGAGTGTGCACCATTCTCTCTATGCTCCCTTCACTCACAACCAGTCACGTAGATATACTTTGCCAGGTTTCTTTGAACCACTGGCGTCAGGAGCCTCTTCACTCCTTCCTAATCCTCACATAAGCTGCCATCTTACTTCCTCCCACCAGCATCCAAAGTGGTGTTACCATGACAGGGATGGTGGTGGGAGGGACTATTTCAGCCCAGCACGGTGGACAGTAATCCCACATGAACCACAGCCTGGATTTACATCTCAGCCACCAAACTCAAAAGCAAGCAAAATCCCAGCGGTGAATGTGCTTAGTTGGACACTGGTGAAAATATTCTGATGCAACTCAGACAAAATGCTGGATGAACTCGGCAGGTCAGGCAGCATCTGTGGAAGTGAATAAGCAGTCAACTTTTCAGGTCAAGCCCCTTCTTCAGGACACATGTTTCTGATGTGTTGGCGTGTGGCCAAGTGGTTAAGGCGCCTGTCTAGTTATCTGAAGGTCGCTAGTTCGAGCCTTGGCTGAGGCTGTGTGTGTGTCCTTAGGGAAGGCACTTAACCACACATTGCTCTGCGACGACACTGGTGCCAAGCTGTATGTGTCCTATTACCCTACCCTTGGACAACACTGGTGGCATGGAGAGGGGGGACTTGCAGCTTGGGCAACTGCCGGTCTTCCACAAAAAAAACCTTGCCCAGGCTTGTGCCCTGGAAACTTTCCAAGGTGCAAATCCATGGTCTATACTACTACTAATATTCTGATGATGGGTTAGATTAATCTTATCCCCTGAATATTATTGTACAGGATTTTGTTTATGAAGGACAGGGACGCTAACATTAACACATTTTCCGCCCATTTAACTATCAGGATTAAAAAGAACAATTGTGAAGATCACACCTATGAACCCTTTTTTGCTTTCCAATAAAATGGCTCTACAAATTGTGATTCATGCAACAATCTTTCCCTTACCTTCATGAAATATATGACTTGAAGGGGAGGCTGGCTTGTCAGAGTTGCCTTTCATCCGGGGGATTATATTACACAAGGTAGAGAAATAGGGTTAGGCTTCAGAGGAGTTCGCCCTTAAATCTGTAATTAAAAAGCTCTGATACCGAGGACTGAAGAGGAGCAAAAGAAACATTTGCAGCAAGCACCGATTGATTTATTTTTGTAAGGACACCAAACAGATTAACGGCTTTGCGTGTGTTTCTTGTCCATTTGCTGCGAAATGCTGCTACAGACTTGAATGGCTTTGCGCTGTGAACTTGAGGTATGAGCAACTGTGGCTTGGCTGGGCACAGAGCACGGTGTCTGGGTAAGGAGACCTCTTCCGTGAGTCCAACACTCCTCCAGGAGTCAACACATTCAGGAGAGCGAGGAAGGGATATCCCTAAATATCACTAAATTTCTACATCCTATCAGTGACTACACTTCAAAACAGCTTTCGGATCCCATTCGACCTGGAAAATGGCTTTGTAGATGCAAGACCTTTCTTAACTTTACTTCAGACATTCCACTCCACAAGTAATTTATCCTGGATCAGGGTTCCATGTTCATATAAACTTCATCTTGTGTTATTACACATCTTCGGTTAATCACCACACCTTAATGCACATGACAATCTCTGTCAGCTCATGAAATCCCTTTTATTTTTACACCTTAAAATCTCTCCACAGATGCCACATGATGTTTTAAAAACTGATGGGCTCACAGCTGCTTATCTGTCTGTTCCACCTTCAGAATTTCACACATGACTGAGGCTTCACCCCACTTGTGCAGGGGCTGAGTGCCAATTATCTTATCAGGAAAGCTATCTGCGTTCTTTGACTCCTATCTGAAATGACTGGGAAATAAATAAACTTCAATGTTTATCACTATCTGTTACTTGGCCCTCAGCCCTGTCATATCAGTCTGATCTACATGTGATTTTTTTTGTGTGTGTCTCCGTCTCTTCTGTCAGATTCAGTCGAGGCAAGGTTACAGAGCAGGGAGGGAAAGTGAAGGAGGATTATTGTCAGGAATGTGATTGAAGGTGAACTCAGAGTAAAATGTTCAAAGAAAATGATGTGGAATGCATCGTTTGAAGACCTGGTGAAGGCAGATACCTTTATGACATTTAAGAAGCATCTAATTCTTAAATTGCCAAGGCATAGAGGTCTATGGACATAATGTAGGTAAATGAGATTAATGTAGACAAGGCCTGTTTCTATACTGTAAGATTCTGACTTTAATTTTTTCTTCAAGGACAGGAACAGGAAACCTCATGGCCGAGGCTGTCTGCTGAAATAGGGAAGAAAGAATGAGAGTTGGCCGCAATATTTTTGAAGAACAAATGCTATTTTCCTGTTGTACGTACTATTTATTACAAATTCCGATAGATTGCACATTGCACATTTAGACAGACATAACGTAAAGATTTTTACTTCCCATACACATGAAGGATGTAAGTAATAAAGTCAATTCAATTTAATTCAATGTATGACCTGAACAGAGGTGATATGCCCTTACGCTTACAGCTAGCACAGGATATAGGGGCCAAAGGCACTCATTCATGGTCTTTGAGCCCAACGGCCTGGCTACCAATTCAATGGATGATGCTAAGATTTTACACTAAGGGGTCACTGCCTTTGCAAGTGTATGAGAAGAGGTTTGAAATGACTTGGGGAACTGGAAAGTCAAACAGAACTGCAAAATAAGCTCAGAAAACCAGGCAGCATCCATGGAAAAAGAAACCTTCAATGTTTTAGGTATGCGACCCTTCATTACAGTTGTGAGAGAGTTAATTTTCAGTGAGGTAGAAGGTGTGGGAGGACGGTACGGAACAAAAGCAGTGTGTCTGATGTCTTTGTTTCTCAGCTGCCTGCAAGGAGATGAATCTCAAGGTCACATAATAGATACATACCTTGATAATAAATGCAGCTTCAACTTTGAACAAGAAAATGCTGAAAAACCACAACAGGTCAGGCAGAATTTATGTTTATATGAAGACTGGGCATTTGTGCTTGCCATTCTACTCGCCTTTTTACTTCCTTTCATTGGTCTATTCTGGTTTGCTCAAGACATCCCAGTCATCGAGAGAGTACAACACCAGTCAGACTTGAGCACATTAGCAACACATTACACAAAGGAGTCGGGCTGTGCATGCAATAGCTATGTCATTTCATCCTATTGCAGCATTCCATCTTCTACCACTTAGACCAGGAGTTCCTAAACTTTTTTGTGCATGGGCCAATTCCAGTAAGCAAGGGGTCCGTGGACACCAGGCTGGGAATCCCTGGATATTGCGGCCTGATGAAGGGTTCTGGCCCAAAATGCCAGCTGTTCATATTCCCTCCATAGATGCCACCTGACCTGCTAATTTCCTCCAAATTTTGAGGGTATTGCTCAAGATTTCCAACATCTACAGAATATTTTCTGTCTCTGCTTTCTCTCTTGGAGACAAAAGAAACTTAGCTGCTGGAAGCTAGAGCAATAAACAATTTGATGCAGTTCTGACCTGGAACATCAACAATTCCTTTCTTCCCTCAGATGCTGCTCGGCACATCCTCCAGCACATTGTTATTTTCTCCCACTCTTAGTTCTGATGAAGAGTCTTCAACCAAAAAATAGACCTGTTTCTCTTTGCACAGATGCTCACCTGCTGCACTTTCCAGCATTTTCTGTCAGACATTACCTTTCTTCTCCACATCTCCCGTCACCTTCTCCCTTACTGAAAACAAGTTTGCAGCTCCTGCGTTTCTAGCTCTTACAAACGATCGAGACCCAAGTCATTTCTTCTTCCAGAAACCCTGCCTGAGCTGCTGAGTGGTTTTTACTTCAGACATCCAGTGTCTGAACTTTTCCTGTTGGGCTTTGGTGTCTGAGATAGGACGAGGCATCCTATTTCTCTCCCTTTCTTCCTTTCCTCTTCCCTCTGTTTAACCCTCTGTTGTTCACTTTCTGAGAATAAATGGGTAGATTACCAAGACTGTGCTGATGTTGAGAAGGCCAGCTGGCACAACCCCGTTGTGGTGCAAGGACACCGGCAGACATCAGGCGCTGGAACTCTGGTCTTGTGTCAGACCCAGGCTCGTGATGTAAGTGATGCTGAGGATATTGGTTGCGTGTTTATATAATATGAAGATTGCTTCATTAAATGGATGAAAATCAATCATGTCACAGAAAGAAATTCTGGGGAAATTTTGAGGAATGTGATTAGTCATTCAAGCTAACCAGAAATAGTTGAATTTGAAACTGACTAATCAGATCTCTCACAACGTGCTTCACTCTCCCCTCTCATTTGCCAAGGATCCTGGAGTAACTTAGCAACCTATTTTGGCCACCATGCAATTGGTTGAGGACAGACTTGGGCTTAAAATAAAACTGCGTGCAAATCCGATTGCCCCATTACAGGAAGGATGTGGAGACTTATGAAGGGCAACAGAAGTGGTTTATCAGGATGTTGCCTAGCTTGAAAGGAATGAGCTATAACGGGAGGATGGTCAAATCTGAAACACATGAAAAGCTGCAGATGCTGGAGATCCAAAGCAACAAACACAAAATGCTGGAGGAATTCAGCAGGCCGGGCAGCGTCTACGGAAAAGAGTAAACAGTCAATGCTTCAGGCACAGACCCTTCTTCAGGATTTAGAGGGAAGAGGGAGATGCCGGAATTAAAAGAGTGGGAAGGGGGAAAAAAGGCTGGCTGGAAGGTGATGGGTGAAGCCAGGTGGGTGGAGAAGGTCAAGGGCTGGAGAAGAAAGAATCTGATAGGAGAGGAGAGTGGACAATAGGAGAAAGGGAAGGAGGAGGGAGCCCAGGGGAAAGGAATAGCCATATAAGAAAAAGTAAAAGGTCAGAGTGGGGAATAGAGGACGGGGGTGAAATTGTTTAAGAAAAATCAATATTCATACCATCAGGTTGGAGGATACCCAGATGGAATATAAGGTGTTGCTCCTCCACCCTGAGGAGCACAAGAGGATCAACACGTCGGAACAGGAATAAGAATCGGAATTAAAATGTTAGGCCACTGGAAAGTCCCACTTGTGGCAGATGCTGTGGAGGTGCTGGACGAAGCCGCCCCCAGTTTTCAGCAGGTCTCACCGGTGCAGAGGAGGCTGCACCCGGAGCGCCCGACACAATAGACGACCCCAGCAGGTACACAGGTGAGGAGTTGCCTCACTTGGAAGGACTGTTTGGGGCCCTAAATGGAGGTGAGGGAGGAGGTGTTTGGGAAGGTGTAGCACTTAAGCTGCTTGTTAGACATTAATAAGATTAAGAGAGGGATAGATACGGTAGACAGCGAGAATCTTTCCCAAGGGTAGAAACGTCAAATACTAGAGGACGTGCATTTAAAAACTGAAGGAGATAATAGGTTATTTGGAATGGGGTGCCGGGGTATTGGTGTCTAAGAGGCTTTATGATAGGCACATGAACATGCAGGAAATGGAGGGATATGGATCATGTGCAGGCCGAAGAGACTTAGTACCATCTTTGGCACAGATACTGTGCACTGAGAGGCCTGTTCCTGTGCGATATATTATTCTATATTCTGACTGTCCCAATCAGTCAAGGAAGATAGCCAAACCGTTTCCCACCATTGTGTTCATGTTTTAAAGCAAAAAAGACAGAACACCTTGTGCAGGGTAATTGTGATGCCCATATCCCCAAAAATGGGGGAAATAAAGCTGTTTAATTTATCTGTCCCCTCCTCACCCTGGACAATTAAAGCTCACACCTTGCCTGACAACATCCAATGGATCAGGGATCAAATCAGATGATTTCCAACCTATGCCCCTGGTAGTTTGAATTGTCAAGTCAAAAAAAGAATAAATATTGTTTCAGGGTTAAAAAAAAATCAGCTTCACCGTGTGGAAAAGGCACTTGTATCTTACTTGGATTTGCTTTCCAAGGCAGGAACAATAAAACAGCTCTCTACCTCCCCGGAGCTACTTCATGGCTGGCTGTTTTATCTTGGAAGCACTGACGGAACTTGGCGTGGAGTGTGGAGAACAGAGAAATTTTCATTCCCATTACGCCCTGTGTCATTTAATATTAAATCCTATTTAAAGACCGGCTTAGTCCAAAATCCCAGCTGATGAAATATTCAGCTCTGCCTGTCCGTGAGAAGGTATATTTCAACAGTAACTCCAGGATTTTGCTCTCCATCCCGATCCTCTTATATCACCTACCACCCCTCACCGAGATTCCCCTTTCCCATCCCCCCTCCCAATATCAACAGATAATCTTTCTGTGATTCCACTGCTCTGATTTCAGACATCAAGTGTGGTTCCTTGGTCAATTCTATTGATGATTTATTGATTTATTTAACTATTTATTGAGATTCATCATGGAATAGGCCATTCTGGGCTTTTGAGCCAAGTCACCCAATTTAATCCTAGCCTAATCATCAGACAATTTACAATGACCAATTAACCTATTAACCGGTACTTCTTTGGACTGTGGGAGGGAACTGGAGCACCGGAGGAAATCCACACAGCCATGGGGAGAACGTACAAACTCCTTACAGGCAGCCGTGGGAATTGAACCCCAGTCGCTGGTACTACAAAGCGTAGTGCTAACAACCACGTTACCGTGCCACCCTATTGACTTACAGGTGAATGAGTTCAAATCTGGATTCAAACCACAAGCCCTCAGATTCAAATGTAGCCCAGGCAATCAACAGTGGAGGTCTCCTGCCTCTGCTGGTTCACGTAATAATCCTGTCAATGTGTCACCCAAAGGCTTTGTTCCGCAACACACAAATGGCCTGAATTTCTCAGAGAATTTGCGATCTCAAACTCAGAGAAGAATATCGGTGAGCAGATGTTGAACTAAGACCAGTGAACTTATGAGGAAAGCAGTGGTTACAGAAAGAAACAGTGACTGGGGGTAAAGGGGTTATTTTTATGATGGCAGTCTGTAACTACCAAGGTCTAGCATGAATCAATACTTGAGCTTTTGTTTAAAGCCATGTTAATGATCTAGTAAAGGAGATGGAGTTAAAGGTGCACTTACACAAGATATAAGAGTTCGCTGACCATTCAAATCCCAATATGAATGGTAGATGGGTGATGGATAGAAAAGATACCAGATGTAGAATAATGTAGGGGAAATATGCAATTATTCACTTGCAATGGAAAAAGTGAATGTATTTTAAAGGGAACAATTACTAGTAATTGCTAGTATTCATACAGGCTTGGGTGACCTGGCTTACAAACAAATCATAGAATGTTCTTTGTACAATAAGTAATTCAGAAGGTTAACTATACATTAGCCTTTGGCAAAAGAGGATTCATACATATAATTTCATGGCATTTATATCTTGTGTAAGTGCACCTTTGACAATAAACAGGATCTTGAACACAACAGGAATGAGTGCAAGTCATACAGATCCCTGGGTCAGATCCAAAGTTTGGATAGAGGAAAGTCTTCCTGCTGATCTACAGGGCTTTAATGAGATTGTATCCAGACAACTGAACAAATTTGTGTTCTGCACCAACAGAAGACCATACCTGCCTTGAAGGTCTGCAAGAATAACTCACGAAATCTGTGCCAAAGAAATGACAGAGTTATCCTCTCTTGGATATTGAGTTGGTTAAACATAGAACATCGGCAAATACAGCACAGGAACAGGCAACCTGGCCCACAGTGTTGTGCCAAACCTGCTTAAAAGCGAACCAAAAACACCCTCCTACCTACACAATGCCCATATCCCTCCATCTTCCTTACATCCATGTACCTATCCAAAAGCCTCTAATCTATTTGCCTCTAGCAGCATATCAGGCAGCGTATTCCAGGCATCCACCACTCTGAGTAAAAACTTACCCCTCACATCCCCTTTGAACCTACCTCCCTCACTTTCAATGCATGCTCTCTGGTATTAGACATTGCAATCCTGGCAAACAGATATTCCCTGTCTACTCTACCTTTGCCTCTCATAATCTTATAAACCTCTGTCAGATCTCCCCTCAGCCTCCACCGCTCCAGAGAATACAACCCAAGTTTATCTGGACTGATATTATCTGGATGTTTGAAGACGACTGAATATCCCATTAACACGTGTTAGTAGAAGACGTGACAGGAAGGATGCCAATAAAATAAAGACATAAAAATAAAGAATAAGAGAATTATTTCTGAATAAGGACAGACATATGGAGAAATATTTTCATTTGTATGCTTGCGAGCATTGGAATTCTCTACTCTGGAGGCCTGTGACTAAAATTGAAGCAAAACTGATAGATTCTGGAGTTCCACATAAAAGGAGAGAAAATGGTGTCAATGTGAAAATTCAGATTTTATTAAATGATAGAACAGGTTTCAAGGATACTATGTGATGGATAATCACCTGCCAGGGCTCAAGAGGCTTATTGCCAACCTCAGCTTTTTAGCACGCAGCATAACCTTTCCAAAGAGTCAGAGTTGTTTGTGACAAAGTTAAGCTTCTACTCAATATTCCTTATTTATCTTATTGTAAACAAGTAAACAGTGAAGTCTTGTAGGCTCATGTTTAATCAATGTAAGACAATGGGGTTATGTTAATAGGCCTGTATCAAACCGGACTACATCTAAATTATTCGCACCATTGTGACTGAGTTCAAGGACATTTGCAAACCAGACTGATTTTTTCACTGAGCACATCAAACATGTTACAGGTATAGTTGATCAATCAATAGTTGAGATATTTGTGTACTCAGAGAGTCAGTCCTCACAGCATTAACTTTGGGTGCCTAGGATCTCTGTCCCCAGAAATATTTAGACGATCTGTATGAATTGCATTGTCCCAGCAAAGGTTTCTGAAATACATCACATTCAGGTAATGTCAATTAGTTGTAAAACAGTATAAATGTGAGAAAGCATTGTGGATTGTTAGACATGACAAGGAGAATGACAGAGATACTGTGCGACAAGGAGAATGACAGAGATACTTTGCGACAAAAAGAATTCATTCCACAACTGTGGGCAAACAACTTGTTCAGCTCATTAGTATGTTCTTTTGGCTTGTAAAAATTGTACCTGTGTTTGCAAATCCTTTGCAGTTTATAAATCTTTTATAATTCAGAAATCTTTTATAAATCTGAAATCGTCTGAGGGTTTTAAATGTGTGTTAGGAACTATTTGTCTGAACTTAAATGTCTCGTGAAAAATAAAATAAACTGTTTAAACTACTTCATTAGGTGGAAGAATCATCTCCTTGTTATGGGTTTTGGCAGCTAGACCTTGCTGCAGAGACTAGACAGAGAAGTAAGCTAGTCCTTGGAAAGCAGGCTGATACAGTATAACCTCCTTACAGTTCCCATAGCCACCTATGTTGGATAGGGTTTAAAATTTCCTTTTGAGTTTAGGGCTTTGCAGACAGCGAACCCAATACCTATGCCTTTTTTATGCTCTAAAGGAGAAGTAGTAATGAGTTTTGTGTTTGGGTTTTTATGCCCCAGATTTCTATATTTGCTCCTGAATGTCTGAAATGTCAAGCATTTGATGATCTACCCCAATCCGTATTTCCTATCCCAACCCGAATGTCCTGCCCCAACCCTTTCCCAACTAGAAAATTATGATTTCCCTTAATTTTATGTGCTTGTTTTTTTATTTTGGTGGAGGAAGATGGAGTGGTGATGGTTGAGCACAAAATATCTTGTATATCTCCCTGAGAGAAGGAAGGGACTGACTCAGGAATGATGCCTTCCCTGATAGATCAGCCTACTTAGACCTCACAGAGGTAATAGACCCTTGGGAAAGATTGGAGATGATTCCAAGTTTCAGTTTGGCCAAGGAAAGACTCAGGGACAGTTAGCTTTAGTTCTTGCCATAAACAGTACTTCTTGTTTTAATCAACCTGAGCATTTTTCAACACCTTGCCTCACATCAAAGCTAAAGGGAGAGAATGAAGGGTTAGGCAGGATGGGTTATTGTTCCTAATAGTGTGAGAAATTTGGATTAACACACATAATTTAAAGCGATACCAGCAAGTTGCTAGTACAGATGCAGAAAAAATGGCATAAGGACTTACAGAGTGAGCTTCATCAGCTGGGGAAATGGGCTGAGGAATGGCAAATGGGGTTTCATTCAGATAAGTGCAAGCTGCTGTTTTGGGAAGGTAAATCAGAGCAGGACATTCACAGTCAATAGCAAGGACCTGGTGAGGTCGATGTAGAACAGAGGAACCTCGGAGTACAAATACATAGTTCCCTGAAGGTGAACTCGTAAATAAAACCATAAGACCATAAGATATAGGAGCAGAATTAGGCTATTTGGCCCATCGAGTCTGCTCTGCCATTTCATCATAGCTCATCAATTTTCCCCTCAGCCCCAATTTCTTACCTTACCCCACCCACCCCCCCACCATATCCCTTCATGCCCTGACCAATCAAAAACCTATCAATCTCTGCCTTAAATATACGTAAAGACTTGGTCTCCACAGCTGCCCGTGGCAATGAATTCCACAGATTCACCACTCTGTGGAAATCGGGTGGTGAAGAAGGCTTTAGGCATGCTGGCCTTCATCAGTCAGGACAGAGAGTAAGAATGAGATTAAGATTAGCTTTATTTGTTACATATACATACATTGAAACATCGAAACATACAGTGAATGTGTTTTTTGCGTCAATGGCCAACTCAGTTCGAGGATGTGCTGTGGGCACCTTGCAAGCATCACCAAGCTTCCAGTGCCAACAGAGAATTCCCACACTTTACTAATCTAATCTATAGAAGTTGGAATGTTTTGTTGTAGGTGTGTAACTCATTGGTGAGGCCCCACTTAGAATAATTTGTTCACCCTACTGTGGGAATGATGCAATCAAGCTGGAACAAGTGCAGAGTATATTTATGACGATGTTATTCTGATGTAAAGGACAGAATTATGGAGAGAGGGTGACCAGGTTGGGACTTTATTTTGTTAAGAGCATAGAAGAATGAGAAGTGATTTTACAGGGGTGTATATAGACCGAGTTAATGCACACGGTCTTTTCTCCAGGTTTGGGGGATCAAAAATGAGAGGCATAATTTTAAGATAAATCTGGGATTTAGTCAGAACCAGTGGGGCATCTTTTTCACCTAGGGGGTGGCCAGTGTGTTGAATGAGCTGCCAGAAGAAGTGGCTGAGGCCGGTACATTAACAGCATTTAAGAAGTACTTGACAGGTACATGGATGGGAAAGATTTAGAGTGCTATCAGTCAAATGTGGGCAAATGGAGTTAGATTAGACGGAGTCTTGGTTGGGCCTACAATTGAGTCAAAGGATTAATCCATGCTCTGTGACTCTATCTCTCTATGTCTCATGATCTACATCATACTGACGTACCTCCAGCTCTGTCACACATCGCACTCAGGCTCTTTGCCAAATATGTTCTTCTAAATGTTACAACTGGCAATTGTTGATTAAACAAGCTTATTGCCAAAGAACAATACTGTTATCAAAAGGATGTTTAAATTTGAAATTATTTTTCCTTTTTGTGGGATTCTCGGAATGATCGCATTTGATTTGAGTTACTCTTGCAAGCCATGATGATAATGAGAAAACACTGGAGGTTCGCAGGAGGTCAGGAAGCATTTGTGGAGAGAGTCACACTTAACACAAGCAAGGAAAATGAGACAAAGGTGTGTTTGCAGAAGGGGAGAGGGGTGGACTTCGCAAAGGGAATGTCAGTGATGGGGTGAAGATTGTCCGGGTGGCATGAACCATTGTGAAAATCAAAAAAGAACTAGCGCTGCCGAAAATCTGAAATAAAAACAGATAATTCTGGAAGTGCTCAACAGGTTGGGCAGCATTGGTGTTAACATTTGCGGGTGGGAGGATGAAAGCTCTTTGCCCCGAATCTTTAATAGGCCTGTTTCTATCCGCACAGATACCGCCTGACCAGATGACAACGTCCAGCATTTTCTGCTTTGATTTCTGATTCTCTGCATTTAAAGGGCCTTGGTATGTAAAAGGTGGCTGTTTTGTCTACACGCAAAAAAAAAAGCACAACCATTGACATCTTTACTCAGATTTTGCTGCAATTTTTTTCGAAAATTCCAGGTTATGCATTTATGAAAATCTGAAAATGAGGAACACTACTCTGATCTGTTGCGCTTCGAAGTGCTTTAGCATCTAGAAAGATTGGGAATGAAGTTATTTTTCTTCAAATTATTCTCAGCTAGAAATTCATTTGCTCAGCTCCAAGAAAAACGATACTGTGCTGCCGGAATTCTGCGATGAGAACAACTTTGTACCCATCAGGAAATGTGTATCC
The DNA here is from genome assembly GCF_048418815.1 of Hemitrygon akajei. Lineage (NCBI taxonomy): Eukaryota > Metazoa > Chordata > Chondrichthyes > Myliobatiformes > Dasyatidae > Hemitrygon > Hemitrygon akajei. The sequence continues at coordinate 16,331,030 of NC_133152.1, read as the reverse complement.
TCGATCGTACTTTCATTCTCTCTAACAGTTTTAACCAGTTAAAAACTATCACAGATAACAATAGTGTATTCTACAGAAAGAATTGTAATTTTGCTGTTCTGAAGTAGGACTGATTTCGCCGATGACTAGAAGTGAGTTTTACTAACCTCATTTCCATAGACAAACACTCAGACTCCATTCTTTGCTTTTAACAGGATCGCTCCCCTTCTACAGCCTCTCGCCGCTTTTAGCAACAAATCCAACAAGCAATGGGCTACAGGAAACCAGTATCTGTGGGGGGGGGGGGGGTGAAGACACGATTGTTGACATTTCAGGCTGAAACCCTGAATCAGGACTGAGAGTGGAGATGGGAGATGGCCAGTCGGTCAGTATTAAGAGAAGAGAGGGAGGGTTGAGACAGGAGTACGCTGTTTCTCCAGCAGGTTGGTTGTTGCAGCATTTGACGTCTCTTGTGTCTCCTTTTTGTGCTCCTGGCGACAGCCATGGTTACGGTCGGCTTCCCTGCATCATCCCGGGTTGCTGCTGCCAGCCTCTGCCACATCTCACCGCTGTGACTCACTCTCGCATCGGTGAGCTTCACCCAGAGGCAATAGTCATGGGGAAACCTCTTTGGCCGGAAACACTTGCCTGTTGCACTGTGTCCTATTGCACAGAGAACATGCCTACTCCTCACCAACCTCTCCAGGTCCCCCTAACCCCTGGAAAGCACTCTCCTGAATCCTCATCATCATCTCAGCACCCAGTCATCCTCCTGAAGATGGGAAGAGGTCTATGTCCGTCCCTTCACAAACTGGCCGCATTTGCTGGGTCATATGCTGACAACTGAGGGAACTTGCGAGGCGTCAGAAAGGAAAGCCATGTATGACTGGCATTGGCGGTCTCAGAATTGCATTATACAGGGGAACCCAACAGGGAGAAGCAGCCTTTCTCCACTGAGGTGGGGTGGGCTACAACCAGAGGTTATTACTTAAGGGTGAAAGGTGAGAAATTTAAAGGGAACTTGAGGGGCTTTGGAGGGGGTGCAGGAGAGGCTTACCAGGATTCTGCCTGGTTTAGAGTGCATGTGCTATCATGAGAGGCTGGATAAACTGGGATTGTTTTCTCTGGGAGATGTGATAAAGGTCTACAAGATTGTAGATAAGTGGACAGAGTACCTGTTCCCAGGGTTGAAATGTCAAATAGCAGAGGTGAGAGGGCGTAGGTTTAAGGGCGATGTGAGGGGTAAGTTTTTACTTGGAAAGCAGTGGATGCCTGGAGTGTGATGCCCGGTGTGGTGGTTGAGGCAAATACATTTTAAGAAACGTTTGGATAGGCATATGGATGGAGGGGTATGGGCGTGATCTAAGTAGGAGAGATTAGTGTTTGGGTGTTTTTGATTTGCTTTTTAGCTCATTCGGCACGACATTGTGGGCCGAATGGCCTGCTTATAATATTGTTTTATAAACCTTGCCAATGGAGATCTCTTTGTCTGTAGTGTCAGTGTGGAATGCAGAATTTAAACTCCAAATAAACAGCGCAGAGCAACTTAAAGGCTTCTGTCTACAAATAGCAGCCGTGCAAAATAAGCTGTGATGTAACTGAGCTGCAGAACTGCAGGCGTAAAAGGTTACCCACCCTACTATTTGTAAAAATGGCATCTCCTTCTCTCAATTCCCCGTCTCCGCCGCATCTGCTCTCAGTTTGACGCTTTTTATTCCAGAACGAAGAAGCAGCCCTCCTTTTTCAAAGAAAGGGGTTTCCTTTCCTCCACCACCAACACTGCCCTCAACCGCATCTCTTCCACTTCACGCACGTCTGCTCTCACCCCACCCTCCTTCCACCCTACCAGGGATAGGATTCCTCTTGTCCTCACCTGCCACCCCACCAGCACATAATTCTCCCGAATTTCCGCCATCTCTAACAGGATCCCACCACCAAGCATGCCTCTCCCTCTACCTCCCTCCTTTCTGCTTTCCACTGGGGTCGCTCCCTATGCGACTCCCTTCCCCACTGAGCTCCCTCCTGACACCTATCCTTGCAAGCGGAACAAGTGCTACACCTGCCCCTACACCTCCTCCCTCACTACCATCCAGGGCCCCGAACAGTCCTTCCAGGTGAGGTGACACTTCACCTGTAAGTCTGTTGGGGTCATATATTGTGTCTGGTGCCTCTGGCGTGGGGTCCTGTATATCGGAGAGACACGAGGTGGATTGGGAGACCGCTTCGCCGCGCACCTACGCTCCATCCGCCAGAAGAGTCGGGATCTCCCAGTGGCCACCATTTTAATTCCACTTCGCATTCCCATTCCTATTCCATTATGTCAACCCATGGCGTCCTCCTCTGTCACGATGAGGCCATGCTCAGGTTGGAGGGACAATACCTTATATTCCATCTGCATAGCCTCCAACCTGATGGTACGAATATCGAATCTTTGGTAATGCTCCCTTACCATTCCCATCCCCTTTTCCCTCTCTCACCTATCTCCATGCCTGCCCATCACCTCCCTCTGGTGCTTCTCCCCTTTTTTTTCTTTTATGGCTTCTGTCCTCTCCTATTAAATACCCCTTCTGTTGCCCTGTATCTCTTTCACTAATCAACATTCCATCTGTGCCTGGGTTGAGTGTCGAACTAGCAACTCAACCTCGTAAAAAAAACCCTGGAGAGGGATGGGCTCCGCCAGGTTTCAGATGCCCAAGACACGCCGTACGATGAGCAATCACCAAAAAGATCGGTTCAAAAAGCTTGTTGTGACGGTGCCCCGACGACTCCACCAGAAGTTGAGGGAGCGCACGCACTGCTGAAGAGTCTCGGCCCAAAATGTCAGCTGTGCTTTTTTCCACAGATGCTGCCCGGCCTGCTGAGTTCCTTCAGCAATTTGTTCATGTTGCTTTTGATTTCCAGCATCTGCAGGATTTTCTCTTGTTTGTGATTCACATTCCTTTGCTCGGTCAATAAATTTTTTGAGAGCTTTGTAAACCTGTTATAGTCTAAATATCATTCCAGGAAGGATCACAGGCAGCATTAACCCATCAGCCTCTGTCTCTACACGAATCCACTGGCTCCATCTGCCCATCATTCCACCTCCTTACATCGTTCATCTATCACCTACTTAACTCACCCATCCTGCTCACTTACCATCCATCTACCTACCATCTAGGCCTTCTATACACTCAGCCAAAACGTTAAGCATCTCATTGCCTCCACAGATGCTGCCTGACCTGCCAGCAGTTTGGTCCAGGTTCCGGCATCTGCTATTGTGCATCCAGAGAACGGTACACGCGGTGTCTGTGCTCCATCACTGAGTCTGTGCTGCCCTTAGCGTTTCTCCAGTACCCCTGGGTGCTGCCTTTCCCCTCTTCTTCTCGCCAAGAACAGTTCCAGAGTTTACTTTCTCAAATTGTCATCCCAGCCCATTCCCACTTCCCAATCAAAATTCCCAGCTTCTCTCATCATTCCCTTGGGCTTTCCTCCTTCAGTTTCCCAGCACTGCAAAGAAGTTTAAGAACTTCTGTAGATGTACTATTGAAAGTATCCTGACTACTTGCAGAGCAACTTCAACGTGCAGGAATATAAGAAGCTTCAGAGAGTAGTTGACTCAGCTCACAGTACGTCACGGGCACAGTAGCATCAACATGAAATGCTTTTTTTTGTTAGTAGGGGTTCTTTTGTTTCCCTTTTCTTTCAAAAAAAGTATTCTTAACACTTTACTTTCTTATTATTATTGATATTTTGCTTAGCTTTGTTAATCAGTTATTTGCTAATTTAATTTCTTATTGCTCATAATGACATATTGACTTAATGTACCTTTTTTTTGTCAATCTTCAATAATAATTAATAAAAAAGATTTTAAGCATGAAGTGCTGCCTCAAGAAGACGACATCTTCCGGCAAAGATTTCCCCTGTCCGGACAATGCCATCTTCTTGCAGCTACCGTCCGGCGTAAGGTTCAGAAACTTGAAGTCCCACACCACCAGGTTCAAGGACAGCTACTGTCCCTCAACCACTCAGTTCTTAAGCAACCAGCACCACCTCAGTACAGCAACTCTCGGACAAGCTTGCACTATAATGGATTCTTTGCATCTAATTAGCTTCTGGTAAAATGGTATAAACTTTATGTTCGATCGTGATATTCATATGAACGCTGCTTATCTGTTACCATGTTGTGGCACTGTTGCTGCAAGCTTTTCACTGCATCTGTGTGCACACGTACTTCTTGCAATAACCTCGGCTTTGAACTTGATCACTTTACCTGAGCTCAGATAAAGCAAAGGGCATTAACTTGTGCTTGTCTGGATCAAGGATAGGCTTGCTATTGGCATCAGCAGTGGGCCCTGACCAACCCCACCTCCTCACCCACTCCTTCCCACAACGAACCAGGCTCTGGTGCAGTGGAAACTTGTAAAATTATATTGCGGAGGCTTGGTGACGACGAACGACACTGGTTTACAGAGATTACTGCTGCAGCTCAGGCCCAGCACTTATCTAGAACCTTCTGTTTATCCATGGTTCCTGGCCATGTTACAAGAAACTGCTGGAGGAATATTTGTCTAACTTCAACTCACACAGCTGGACATTGATAAAGGCTTCAACCAAAATGTCACAATCCATACTAATTTTGCCAAATTGATTCCATACTGTGCAAGAAATCAGCCAACCAGTGAATATCATCATCAAAGAAGATGCAGTTTTGCTATTACTGAACATTTTTTGAATAGTTGACTAACCATCAGATAATTAAATGTATCTTTTGAAATCACGCATCCATTTCTTCTGGGTTTTTTAGTCAATCTCAAACAGATGATGGATGCTTTTCAAACTGTGCAGAGTCCAAAATCTAGCCTTTCTTTTTCAAATAGAAATCTAGGTAAAAGACCAGACTAAATCTCCAGCAACTTAGAAATACAGTGAGTAACACATTGTCATTCTAAACATGGCTTTTGGATTCGTACTTGGCCCACAATGAGGGGGATGAAGCTATTGTAAGGTCCCTGAAAATGTCCAGCTAGAGATCGTTTCAGACTAGCCAGTGATTTGCTACAAATTAATAATTTAACTTCTTGACCTACTGGAATGACAAATTAAATCTGGTCTTGCACGGAGGAGTTTCTTAGTAACTAGGTGAAGTCACTGACATGAAGAAAGCACGTTGAAATCAGATTTGGAAAAAGGTGCATTTTGTGACGTAAGAGTGTTGAAACTTCTCGAGGAAGAACTAAGGGTCTCTAGGTGTGAGAAACTTGTAGACAGCCTATTTGATGCTAGCATCTATTTTAACACTTCCCACTCAACAATTAGAATTACACGCCAACAAATACAATGTTAAATATTGATATCCGCCAAATCATCTTGCAAGGATGACTCCTAACTTTCTCCAACTAACATGCCTTATAAAGTATAATGGATACACAAGTATCATCATGACCAATAAGATGGAAATAAGATTAAATTTGGATCCCCTTATTACCTTATCACCTTATAATGCCATCGTACACGTGGTTCCATGATGCCCACATTATATCAAGGTTGTACTAGAGCAGGGATTCCCAACCATTTCTTTATTCTATGAACCAATACCATTATGCAAGGGGTCTGTGGATCCCAGGTTGGGAGCGATCAAGTACCCACCTATGCTAATCCCATTCACCAGTATTACAATGCTACCGGTGCAGTTTGCATACTCTGCCTGGGGCTGGTGAGCTTCCCCCACCCTACCCTCAGGTGATCTGATTCTTCCCACATCCTAAAGACATGCTTATAGGTTAATTGGCCAATGTCGGTTGTCCTAGTTTGCATGCAGGTGATAGAATAACAGAACGACATTAGAACAGGATTAGTGTGAATGGGTGTTGATGCCTGATGTGTACTTGGTAGGAAAGGACCTGATTCAGTGTTGTGTGATTCCTTACTCAAGCGCAACCTCAACATAATGGCCAAATGGAACTTACTCAATTCATGGTAGTTCTTCCAAAAAATCGCAATCCATAGTAGCTCAAAAAATTGAGAAGTTTGGAAGGGAAATTGAGAAAAAAAAGGGAAAAAGTCATTGCTGGCGATAAATGTGGGGAGCACCTTGTGAACTGAAGAAGATAAAAGGTTGAGGGGAATTCGTTTTTATTCCAACCACAGAGGAAAGCTAATGATATTTCATTGAGCTGTCCATTGTACTTCCCTCCTTTGGGATTTTCCTTTAGGGTCATAGAGAGATTCAGGATGGATGTAGGCTCTTGGTCCACTGGCCAACAACCATCCATTTACATAATTCCTACATTGAGCCCATCTTTTATCACCTTCACATTTTCCCCAATTCCCCCCATCCCAGAATATACAGCTCATCGAGTTACCGTGACCAAGTTACCTTCATTGGAAGTGGGAGAAAACCGGGGCACCTGGAAGAAATCGCCACAGTCACAGGCAGAGCAGACAGACTTCACACAAACAGATTGAATATGGAACACAGCACAGCACAGGCCTGTCAGCTCACAGTGTTGTGTGGTATTTTAATCTAATCCACGATCAACTGAGACTTTCCCTCTTACTCAACCCTCCATTTTCCTTTCATCCATGTTTCTGCCTGAGCATCTCTTAAATGTCCCTAATACATCTCCCTCTACCACTACTCCGGCAGTGCCTTACAATGCACTGTGTAAAAGAAAACACCTTTGACATCCCCCCTAACACTAACACCTTTAAAGTATGCCTTCTCATATTAGCCATTGTCACCCTGGGAAAAAGGAGCTCGCTGTGCATCCTAACTATGCCTCTTCACATCTTATGCATATCTACCAAGTCATCGCTCATCTTCCTTTGCTCCAAAGGAAAAAGCTCCAGCTCACTCAATGTTTCCTCGTTGAACACAGATCTCTGGAGGTGGGAGGTAACAGCTCTACCAGCTGGGTCATTAGTTGCTGGTTAAAAGTCTTTTGACTTCCTTACTTTCCTTGCAGTTAAATAAAAGTAATAGTTTGAAAGCAACATGACAATGTGGAGCCAGCTGACACAAAATTATACTGACAGATTCCCCATTTGGGAAAAGATGTAATTTAACACTAGATTCGAGTTAAAGCTTAATCTTCTAAGTGTTACTGTCAGCTGCAGAAATGACAGCCCTTTTCTAACCTTCCAAGGTTTAAAAACAAAAGCCAGCTCAAGCGGCAGAAAATATTGCCTCCACAAGCTAGTCTGAAAATTCACACTACAATTCTTTCCTCCCTTGGCAATGTTACACCCCGGTTAATGGACAAGATTTGTGTTGTGGTAAAGTGGAGAATATGTTGCTTCAAAATGCATTATACTTCATTTTAACTGTCCTATTTAACTGAGATCCCAGCCTATATCTGACGATCAATGGTTCACAGGGAAAGCTCAAGGTAGCAGTAGCGCAGCACTGATCCACGGCCTCTGAGATATAAACAACTGCTGCGGTTAGTGTAATGGAAACTCGGGAGCCCAGGGGAGATTGCATTAAGTAGTTTCAACCGTATTACCCTTGGATTCTGCATTATCCTGACCTTCTCCTCCCTTCCTGCAACAGTCTGCCAGCAGAGATGTGCAAAGAGTGTAGGCAAATGGGGGTCCTCACAGTTAGGGGTGTGGGGATAGCACACTGCCCTCTCCTGAGGCTGAGGTCAAGATCGTTGTTTTCCTCCTGAGCATGACATCTTTGACTCATAATCTGAAAGCACTTGAAACATGTGTTGACAGTGTAAAGGGAAAAGATTCCACTCCTAGTATTACTGCCTCCTTGATTTAAAAACTTAAACTAATTTCTGCATAATCCTCCTTGTCTCAGTTTGGATATAGAACGTTCTGAAGGGGCAGGAAGAACTGCCAGAGTCTGTAGGACATACTGGTACCTCACAATATATGTAGGAAGAGGGACAAGGTCCTGCAGTGGAGATACAAGAGACTGCAGATGCTGGAATCTGCAGCAACAAACAATCTGCGGGAGGAACTCAGTGGGTCAGTCAGCATCTATGGGACAAGGAATTGTCAACGTTTCAATGTTTTCGCCCTGATGCAGAGTTTCAACTTCAAGCAAAACAATTCCCTCCTTTCCAAAGATGCTGTTTGACCGGCTGAGTTCCTCCAGCAGATTGCATGTGCATGAGGTCTACAAAGCGGGCTTAAGGGAGTTTGTCAGAAAATTAAAAAGTAGGGCCTCTATAGGAAAGATGCAGCCTCACTGGAGAGAGGGCAGAGGAGATTCACCGGGCTGTTGCTGGATTGGAGGAATTCAGCTATGGGAAGAGACTGGACAGGCTGGGCTTGTTACCCCTGAAGCATGGGAGGTTGAGAGTTGACCTGATAGAGGTACCGAAGAGGCATAGATAGAGTAGATGGTCAGAATACTTTTCCCATGGTTGAGATATCAAGAATATGAGGGCATAGGTTTAATGGAAGAGGAAAGATTTTTAAGTATTTTATTCAGAAAGTGGATGATATCAGACGAAGTGGTGGAGTCAGATACAATCGATATAATAAGAGACATTTAGAAAGGCAGATACACTGGTGAGGCACAGACCTAATGTGAGAAAATAGATGGACTGAAAGGCCTGCGTTGGGCTGTAGGACACAGTTGTGTTCTGTGGAACTCTAGGACTCTAAATCTGAGATACTGCGTATGGCATTGGAACCATATGGGTTTCCTCTCCTCCAGCCCTTCACCTTCTCCACACACCTGGCTTCACTTATCACCTTCTAGCTGGTCCACCTTCCTCTCTCCCTGCCCCCCCACCCCCACCACCTTTTTATTCTGGCATCTTCTCCCTTCTTTTCCAGTCTTGAAGAATGTTCTCGGCCCGAAACGTCAATTGTTTATTCTTTTCCCTAGATGCTGCCTGACCTGCTGAGCTCCTCCAACAACTTAACTGTGTGATTCCTTCCCGCGTTCTGCTCTCTGTAACACAGCTTCCACTGACCCCATCCCACAATAAAGGAGGAAATCTTTCGTAGGAAAGAAATCTATACCACTACCCCTGTACCATTTCATTGGTGACACTTAATACAAATGCAGAGGCTTTATTCATGCAAAATGAAAGAAAAAAATACTAAAAGATACAGTTTTCTAAGACTTTTCCAACACCGCCACCAACAGGCAAACAGGATATTCAGCTTACCCCTCAACACCATCAATGGATCTAATTGCTTTTCACTGGATCTCGTTGAACCTTATTGTGAATATAACTGGATATATGTAAGCATATACAATAGAACCACTCATACATGCTCCACCATTTAAAAGTTCATACCTGCTCCACTTACAACATCAACTCTACACTCCCTTAACCCTTTACTTCCTGCCATATTTATTATATCTACCTCTGCCTTGAAAATGTTCTAAGACTCTGCCCCCAATGTCATTTGAAGACGAATTCCAAAGACCCAAAACTTTTGAGAGAGAAAATAAAATACCTTTATCTCTGTCTTAAATGGATAACACCTTACTTGGACCTAATTTTAGATTCTCCTGCATGATAAAACTTCCTCTCTACATCCCCTCAGGATCACAGACACTCCATTGCCCAATCTACTTGTACGCTCCACTCTGTTATGTAATTTACGCATAACTTATTTTCTGTATTTTGTTGTCACAATCAATGTGCCTGCGGTGCCACTTCAAGGAAGTTTTCTCTGGACCTGTACCTCACCAGCTCTGTGCATGTGACATAACCTGACCTGATTGGACTTGACTTGAAATGAAGTGTAGCATCCCTTTGCTGTGCATTCGCCTAGCAATAACCGATAGCATTTTGTTAGCATTCCCAATGACCTGCTGCAATACTGCATCCTAGACTTTTATGAATCATGGGCCAGGATACTCGTCCCCCCACAGTTTCTCACCCCTTGGATAGGATGCCATATTTTTTGTTCTGTCCACATTATATTGTCTTTGCCCTCTCGCTCAGTCTACCCATAACCTCATTATCTTCTCTTCATTTTACTTTCCGATATGCGTTTGTGTCATCAGAGCAAATTTAGCAACCACACCATCATCCATATGATTTATATAAACTAAAATGTTGAGGCCCTATCACAAATTGCTATGGCACATCTCTTGTTATGCTTCGCCTTTCTGATAAAGACCTATTTATGATTGCTTTATGTTTCTTGTTAGCCAACCAACTTTCTGCACACTCCACTTCCTACACGAGCTTTTATTATCCAGAATAACTTCTGAAGTGGCACCTTATCAAAGGCCTTCTGGAAATCTAAATATATTACATCCACTACTTCACTTTTATCTATAACAGACGCTAATTTTTATTAATTCAGGAAAGCCTTTCCTGACCTCTGTTGGCCTTTTTTTATGTGCTGGGGCAGAGTAACTAGTCAACAGGACAAGAAGTATGCCTTTTAAGACTTTCTGAAGCTCTTGATTTAGTTTCATTTTGGTGGACGTGCGATGGGATAAATGGACTCCAGAGTATCAGAAACTCAAGCTGGTTGCTGGGAATAATTTTACTTATTTACTTATTGAGATATAGTGTAGAATAGGCCCTTCCAGCCCTCTGAACTATGCCACCTAGCAATCCCCTGATTTAATCCTAACCTAATCATGGGACAAGTTACAATGACCAATTATCCTATCAACCATCTTTGGACTGTGGGAGGAAACCAGAGCACCTGGAGGAAAGCCACGTGGTCACAGGGAGAATGTACAAACTCCTTACAACCAGTGGTGTGAATTGAACCCAGGTCGCTGGTACTGTAAAACATTGTGCTAACCACTACACTACCGTGCTGCAGATAAAATGGTGGAGAAAGTCTGCAATCAGCACATAGAAAATGCCAGAGGAACTCAGCAGGCCAGGCAGCATCTACGGAAAAAAGTAAACAGCCGACATTTTGACTGTTCCTGCGATGTTCCATTAACTTCCTTCCATCGTCTTTCAGCTCTTCATTCAATTTCCTCTTCTTCTGCTCTACAGTACATTTAAGAAAAATGTTGAATAGCGAAGCTGTTCACTTAAAACTCACACTCACTGAGTTTTCTGGAAAGAAATATTAGTGATCTAGATTGGAGGGTTCCTGCTACTCAGCAATCTAATGCAAACTCCTTCATTCCAAAATCAGATATCAAGGGGTTAACTAATCTTTTATCAGTGTCTAAACCCTTATTTGCCTTCTTGATTCATATCAGAAATTGGGCGATGCACCTTGGGCGATGTTGTGACAATTCAGATAGCTCACCTGGTACAGCCGTACTCCGCAGAAGACAGCAGCAGTTACAGGCGCATTGCAGCAATGCCTGGACACACAGCCCCTATGTACCATTATCAACATACTCAACACAGTGAGTTCCTGCTGTCAGCAGCTCGCACTCGATGACAGGCTAAGTGTATTTAAGCATATCCTGTAGCTCAGCAGCTTGTCCTAATGAAATTAAACACTGAACGATAATTAATTCTCCATTGTGCACTGGAAGCCTTGCTGTTCCATTTTGCTTCAGACTTGTAATTCCTGCCATCCACTTTGTTGCTTGTGTGTGCATGCACGCACGCACACATGCTCACACACACAAAGTACACACACTTACATATAAAACACACACACACACACAAAGTACACACAGACACGCCTACATACAAAAAAAACCTGATACATACAAATGAGAATATGCACACATGTATACTTTACACACAGCTTTAAGCCCTATCAGCATAGCTCATCACCGTAGTACTATCTCCTCCTCCCTGGCACACCTACTCACTCTCACACACTCACGCCAGAAAACTGCTGAAGCCTTCCATTTCTTTGTTAACCAAAGACCTGCTTAAACGACTTGTCCTGGTGGTAAAAACAAAATTAAAGGCAACTGTCCAGTACCATCTAGCTCCATCTCACATTGACCTGAACAAAAAAATTGTTTTCCACTCATGAAATGTGCGTTCCAAATGTGGTACCACGTGGAATGGCGAGGCTGTAAACTCCACTGATGACCTAGGTCTGCCGAGATTGCCATTTATGAGGACAGTTGTTCGTGTAATAAACCAGACTGGGAAGCCATGCAAATGAACATCAGTAAGTGCAGAGGGAGAGTGGAGCGGAGTACTAATAGTCAAAGTCAGCAGGTTCAATTGAATGGGGAGAAGTTTAAAAGGCAGACTAGAAAAACGTAGAATGTCTTTGCAGGATCTCCCACATCACAAATAAAATTCCACTCTTGCTTTAACCAAGACAATGACCCTCGGTCTCATAATGCAGGTGATAATGATTGAAGTATTACGTTGTCAGATGCACAGCAAGATAAATATACCTGCCCAACTCCAATAAACCTCCTTGATATCTTTGGACAAAATGGATGATTGTTGACTGTAGTGTTCAAATGTCAGGAGAGAGAATTCAAACTTAGCTGGAAGAAATAAGTTGTGACTGTAATACACGGTGAATGTGGACTTCGTTCATTGACTGCAGAGGAAAGTTCCTGAGGCAAATGTTGGGATAAAGACGTAAAGATACACATTTCTGAAGAGAGAAGGAATTGAAGATGTATTGAGAAGGTGTATAAATGGGATTGTGATCAATCAAAGTGGATAGATGAGAAATAATCTGAACATTCCCTGCTCTTAAACCTATCCCTGGGACATTCTCAGTATTTCTGACTGACTGCTAGTAACATCAGTGGAACCTTATACATAAGTCTAAAGGGCATTCTGCTAGATTTTCCCTAGAGAAGCGGTGGTCAGTCTGAATGTCCTCCAGTTTAATCCCATATAACATTACAATGCCTGGAGATGCATTCTCTCACAGGCTCAGCTTTGTGTCTATTTAGCCAGTTTGAGACAGTTTTCCCCATTTTAATATTTGGTTTTGTGTTATTGGATTACATGGTACCATGAAAGAAACATTAGAATAGGAGCAGGAGTGGGCCATCTGGCCCATCGAGCCTGCTCCATCATTCAACAAGACAATGGCTGATCTGGCCATGGACTCATCTCCACCTACCTGCCTTTTCCCCAGAATCATTAATTCCCCTACTATGCAAAAATCTATCCAACCTTGTCTTAAATATACTTACTGAGGTAGCCTCCTCTGTTTCATTGGGCAGAGAATTCCACAGATTCATCACTCTCTGGGAAAAGCAGTTCCTCCTCATCTCCGCCCTAAATCTACTCCCTCGAATCTTGAGGCCATCTCCCCTAGTCCCAGGTCTTCAGGTGTTTTTTGAAGATGGATCAAACAGGGTAGATAATGTAGAGTCAAAAGATCTGTGCATTTGTGTTGCTGGGAGACAGCAGATAAGGTGCCACGCGAAGGAGTCCCACGCAAAAATCGGTGGAGTGGAAGAAAAATACATTGGTATGGACAGCTGAGGGAACAGAGTCATGACAAATGGGACATCTTTGGATCAGCAATCAATAACTGGTGGGATCAGTGTCAGGGGATATACTGAGGATATTAATGAAAGATCTGAATGTGTGTGCTGAACAAATTTGCTCTCGATGAAACGATAGTGGCCCAGCAAGCTGGGCAGATGGCAAAAAAAATGCCTACAAAGGGATGTAGCTTTATGAATGAGCAAGAAGTTGGCAGAGGGAAAATAAAGTGGAAAAATGTGAGGTATCTACATGGAACACAAAAAGGTGGAATTCAGTTGCAATAGAATGTTGGTCTTTATTGTAGTGGACATGGAATATAAAAACAGGGACATTTTATACAAGTTTATAGGGTTCAGGTTGACCATGTCTGGCATGCTACACACAGATTTGGTCTGTATTTCTAAGGAATAGTATATTTGAATTGGAGGGAGCACAGGGAACAGGCAGCTGGTTGATTTTTGTGATAAAGGTGTTGATGTGTAAAGGGAGGTTGACCAGGTTGTGTCTAGATTCATCGGAGTTCGAAAGAATAAAAGGCAAGAGGTGTCGAGAACAGTGGATTGTGTTTTTCAGAATAAGGGGTCGCCCATTTTAAAACAGAGACTTAAGAGGGAATTTCTTCCCTTGGAAAGTCATTAAATTCTCTACTCCAGGGTACACAGGAGGAAAATCATTGAACAGATTCAAATATTGGCGGAGAGGCTGCAGCGGGGCCTTGACAGGATGCAGAGCTCAGCTGAGAAGTGTCAGATGGAGTTCAACCAGAAAAGTGTGAAGTGATTCACTTTGGAATGTCAAATTTGAAGGCAGAATGCAGGGTTCATGGCAAGATTCATGGAGGAACAGAAGGATCTTGGGGTCTACGTCTATAGATCCCTCAACGTTGCCACACAAATTGATAGGTCTGCAAACAAAGCATATGGTGTGTGGACCTTCATTAATTGGGGGATTGAGTTCATGAGCTGTGAGATAATGTTCCAGCTCTGTAAAACCCAGCTTAGACTATAAATGAAATATCGTGTTCAATTCTGGTTGCTGCATTATAGGAAGGATGAGGAAACTTTAGAGAGGGTGCAGAGGAGACTTACCAGGATGCTGTTTGGACTAGAGAGGAGGTCTTATGAAAATAGTTTGAGCAAGCTAGAGTTTTTCTCTTTGGAGTGAAGGAAGATGAGATGTGAGTTGATAGAGGTGTACGAGAAAATAACAGGCAGAGATAAAGTGGATAACCAGAGATTTTTTCCCTCAGGGCAGTAATGTCTAATACAAGGGTACATAATTTTAAGGTGATTGGAGGAATATATAGGGGGATTATCAGAAGTAAGTTCTTTACACAGGGTGTGGTGGGTGTGAGGAACCTCCTGCAAGGGGTAATGGTAAAGGCAAATACTTCAGGGGCATTTAGGAAACTCTTAATAGATACATGGATGACAGATAAAAAGAGGGCCACATAGAAGGGAAAGGTTTGATTGATCTTAGAGTAGGTTAAAAGGCTGGCACAACGTCGTGGACAGAAAGACCTGTACTGTGAAGTGATGTTTTATATTATATGTTAAGCATCTAAACTACAAGCATATCAAAGAATGAGGAGAGAGAAAAACAGTATTGAGACCAAAGTTGGATCAGCCATACTATTATTGAATGTTGGAGGGGCTGACTGTCTCAATGTGGCTGCTGTCTCTTATGTTTGTTTCTATGCGCTGAATCTGGAGGTGATATTGTCCAGAGTGTTCTTCAGAGGTCAAGAATGAGCCGTAAATCTTTCGGTTACAGCCATTTAATTAGGTCTTCATAACAAAGAAATGCGAGGAACTAACTCACTTTACTGTAAGTTAGAACTGAAGAAAGACGACAGAGAACAAAGAAGTTGTGGGTTGTCTGATACTGAAAACTAGATAGATAAGGAAATTCAGGCTAAGAGCAGCCGATGAAACAGTTTAATTTATGGCTGCAGACAAAGAAGCCATAAAAAGTACAGACCACATACACTACAATAACTGAAAATCCACCAAACCTTTACAGACAAACAGGTGATTAATAAATATAATCAAGCATAAAGAAAGTTAAACTACAAGAAAATTGACAAATCAGACCCTAATCCAACATATGTCAGAAAATTGCACAGAAGTCAGAGGTGCAATTCCCTTTGCATTACAGGGTGACATGATGGTGCAGGAAGGAACAATGCATGCTTCTCCCTCTAGTTCAGCACGGCCCTCACTTGCAACTGCATTGCTGCTGTTATGTGCGCTAAACCCCAGAACCACCTATCAACCATGCTATAGAAACACCTTGATAGAAGTCTTACAGCAGCTGAAAAAATTGCCTTGCCATCACCTTCTCAAGGACTGTTAGGGTTAGACAATAAATGTTAGTGTTGTCAGCAATACCCATGTCCTGAGAAATGGGTTAAAACAAACAAACATCATCATTTCTTACTAAATGATGCCATACCTACCTAATCTGTATACTGATCACTAGCCCTAACCAATATACCATCTGGTAGACACATGTTACAAGTGAGCTCACTCTGGTCACTAAGCTACTTGCTCAACTACATTGAATCCAATGACCATTCCTCCACCATAGTATCACTAAACCAACACACAGTCTGTTCCACTCACAAACTGCCAAACTGGCTCAGCAACAACACAACAGAATGGTACCTGGGCTGGGCTAAGAACTGTGTTCAAGTGAATTCCAGATGTCCCTTCAAAAGCTTGACCAAGAAAAGGTCCAGAGGACGTAAGATGCAGTGGGAACATGATCTTGTGATTCTTTGAGCCAGCTTCATAAATGGAATGAGCCCTCTCACACTGACTTCAATGTCTGTCAGAACTTGATTCAGATGGGACATATGTATAAGCCATCTCGAGGGATAGTGAATGCTTCTATGATAAAGCAGCACCACAATATCATTAAAAAAGGATGTCAATTCAATAAATGAAAATGTTGTTTAATGTGAGTACATGAATCGGAATATCTGAGACAATCGCACATTCTGGATTTTGTTCAAATATGTGACCACAGACTTAATTGATGTGGAGCCACAATTGGCAATGGTGGAGACTGTGTTGTGACTTTAATAAACAGGACAGAGAAATAAATTCCTTGTGTGTCTACCACCAACCTAAATAGAAGCAAATGTATTAAGTAATCTTTCTACATTGCATTTTTGGGCAGAGCAATAGTGGTTTCATTCCAAAGGGAACAGTCTCCCATGTAGACATATGTTTGAGCTCCGAGCCCATCCAAGTGCACTGCTATGTGGAAGAGGGGCAAAAGCAGCCCTGCCTGTTGGTGCCTGATGATTGATTCCAAAGGCTCGTTTTAAGCCACTGCAGTCACATCGTAAACTCCAGTGTCTGACCTTTGAGAGATATCACAGTTCACGGGCTGCTTCTCCCTTTGTCCGTGTGTGATTTCAGTGTAATAGCGGTGCTGAGCACTGAAGGTCCCTGATGGTCATCCCAACCTTCCATTTCATCCATCTTCCCTTAACTCAACAATTGCCTCTTAAACCTTCCATTGATTATGATTCCTAACCTTTCAACCCAAACAGTGCAGGTTATAACAGCTCTCAACATTATCAAAATTGCCCATTACCTTGGCCCCTACAACATAAGTGGGGAGAGATCATTCAATCCCTTTGCACTGATCTGAACTTCAACTAGATCATGGATAATGTTTTACCTTATTGCTACTTCCCTGTATTAATTTGTTTCATAACCAAAATTCTATCATTCTCGTTCTCTGCAGCTGGACCTCCACACACCTCTGTGGTAGAGAACTGAAGTGATGCACTATCCTCTGGGTGAAGGAATCCAGACTGGCCGACCCCTTATTCTGATGCCTCGTTCTAGACATCTCTACTAAGGGAACATCATCCCTGTATCTAGACAGTTAAGACCAGTAAGAACCTTGCATGTTTCAATGCCATCTTCTCTCAGTCTTCTAAACACAGGAGAGTAGGTACAATCTGTCTATTGGATAATCCCTCAATCCTAGGAATCAAGGTGGTGAACATCCCCTCCATTGAAATTAAATCCTCCAATAGAATGGGAGACCAGACCTGTACATAACATCCCAAATGCATCTTAACCAATGTTCCATATAACTAGAGAAAGACATCTCTACTCTTGCACACGATCCTCTTGCAGTAATAGCTGACAATAGTAATTTGACTTCCTAATCATTTGCTATACCTGCATGTTAACTTTCAGTGATTTGTGTGGAAGGATTTCTGGGTCTCTTTGAACAACAACAACATTCAATCTGTCTGCAGTTGAAACATATTCTGTTATGCATGAGTACCAATGCATAATGTGTGATAGAACAAAGGTCTCCTTTCTTATCACCTGCCATTGGGGAGATTGTTGTGTCTGTGCACAACTACATATCAATTAAATAAAAGCAAGCATGCAGGAGATGGCTTTAACTGGTGTATTCACACTGCAGCGAGAAAGAGAGAGTAATAGCATACATAGACAACAGCGAAAGCACAGACAACAGATCAATACATAGTGCTGGGGGGGGGGGTTGCTCTGAAAGAAACTGATCCATGCATTACACTTCCTCCCCCTGTAGACAAATGCAACATAAACGGTATATTTACAAAGCATCCAATTTCCCGTTCATAAACCCACATTCCAAATAAACATGCTTTCACAAATAACAGTCCATAACAAATTTCACCGTTCTAAAGGCTCAGTCTTTTGGGTGGCGCTCTGTTTCTTTCAGGATAGCACCCCTGGACCTGTGGAGAGGCATCAGGTTAAGTAGGTGTCTTGTCTAAGACAAAGTTCTAGGTTTCCGATGTCATGTTGCTGTCAGTGACATCATCACCGAGAGGTAAGTCCGGTGGCTGTAATGTGTCCGTTTTGTTTGGATGCAATCGCCTCAGGTGTGTCCTTCGGTTGAGCATCCAGTATTTGGTTCACATGACATCTCCATGCCTGGTCTCCAACCTTATCAGTGGTCCAGTTCTTGCAGCTATCCTACCGTGTGTCTATTTGTCCCTTTGGTAATTACACGCTAGGACATCCTGTCCAATCTCGAAGCTCCTTGCAGCTTCACTTGGCAACTGGCTGAACTGTTTATTCTGTACTTCCCTCGGGAAATCTGGTTTCAGGAGGTCTATGTGAGACCTCAGATTCCTGCTCATGAACAGCATTGCAAGTGTTTGATTTGTTGTCGCATGCACAGAGTTCTGATTCACATAAAGGAAGTTGTCCACCTTGTGCTGTAGAGAAACGTCCTCCTTGTCCACGGCTTTAATGGACTTGTTGAATGTTTGGATAAACCTTTTAGCTAACCCATTCAATACTGGGTGGTGAGGACCTGACTTGAAATGTCTGATGCCATATTTGTTGATGAAAAGTCAACATTAAGGGCCCAGCAAAATCAATATGTACACTTTGCTAAGGCGGACAGTGGCCACTCTCATGGGTGTAACGGTGCCTGTGGGGTGTATTTTGAACTTTCTGACCAAGTCAGCTTTTGGCCAAGTCTTCAATCTGTTTATCTATTCCCAGCCACCACACGTAGGTCTGGGGAAGACTCTTCATCTTGACTGGACCCAAGTGTCCTTCATGCAGATTTTGTAACACTCTGCTGTGCAGTTTAGAGAGAAGATCTACACATCAGCATTCTTTGACATAGTGAAGTCGGTCTCATCTCGCTGAGAACTCTGGAAACATAGGGTTACCATGAGTTGGCCATCCTTGCATGGTGATGTCATAGACTTTTGACAATGTCATTCCTTGTTTCCGTCTGTATTTCGAAATTTGTTACTGGAAACTGGTCCACCAATGTGGTGTGGAACACTTCTGCAGGGTCGCAGTATGAAGACTTTTCTTCTTCAGTTGCCAGTAGTAGAGGATGTGAAAAGCCATCAGCATTGCTGTATTGTGGGTACCCTTGAACTCTATGTCATAACAGTGGGCTCCTAGGAACAATGCCCAACAT
Organism: Hemitrygon akajei; assembly: GCF_048418815.1. Lineage (NCBI taxonomy): Eukaryota > Metazoa > Chordata > Chondrichthyes > Myliobatiformes > Dasyatidae > Hemitrygon > Hemitrygon akajei. The sequence goes on along the minus strand of NC_133152.1, from coordinate 16,311,765 downwards.
TGTAACTGGGTAGCAGTCATCACTGGAATTCCCTTCCTAGGATTGAAAATGGACACAAGGGGCTGGTGATTTGTCACTAGCGCAAATTTTTGTCCATAGAGGTAGTGGTGGAACTTCTTTATTCCCCATACTAAACTAAGGGCCTCTCAGTCGATCTGTGCATAGTTGCGTTCTGCACTCATCAGTGATCTTGAAGCAAATGCAACCAGATGTTCAGATCCATCTTTCATAATTTGTGACAAAATGGCTCCAATGCCATAAAGGGGATGCATCACACACCAGTCTGATTGGGCAGGGATGGGTCATAATGAGTGATCAGTTCATCGGACATTATTAAACTCTTTGTTTCCTTGAATGCTCTGTCACATCTTTCTGACCATTCCCACTTTGCTCCTGTCTGCAATGGTGCATTCAATGGGTGCAGCACTGTAGCAATGTTTGGGAGAATCCAGTGTAGTAGTTTACAAGGGCAGGTATGACCTGAGTTGTGACACATTTTCCGGTTTGGGTGCCTATAGCACTGATTCAATCTTCTCTTGTGACTTACGTAAGCCATGCTTGTCAATAACATTCCTGTAATATGAGATGTCATTCTTGAAGAACTTACATTTCTCTCTCTTTGTGCACAGACCGTACTCACTCAGCCTGGGATACCTCGGAGCACTTGGCCCATTGCTCTTTGCCAAATTGCTGGAGCTGATGTGACACCAAAGACAGGTAGATTACACTTACCCTTGTGAGTGTTGATTGTGAGGAACTTCCTACTTGATTCCTCAATCTCCATTTGCAGATAGGCTTAAGACAAGTCAATCTGTGAAAACTTTTCCCTGCCTGCCAAAGATGTAAGTATGTCTCCTATTTGTGGCAGGGGATACTGCACAGTACATGACACAGGGTTGCTGCTCACCTTGAAATCCCCACATATGCAAACGGATCCAGCCTTCACTTTCTTGATCACCAGGGCAATGGGCATGGCCCAATCACGCCACTCAACCTTGGAGAGAATACCAGGTGTGTCTAAGCTCTACAGTTAAGCATCCACTTTAGGATGTAATGCATAAGGCACTGGATGAGCTTTATGGAATCTTGATGTTGCTGTTTCATCCAGTCCAGTTCTGGCTTTCAATCCTCCCAGTTTACCAATCCCCTTCTCAAACACCTTCTCATTAGTGTTCAGCAGCTGTACCAGTCTCTGGTCAGTGCTACCATTTGGGCTGTTGCTGCCTGTTGATGCCACACTGAGAGCTTTGATTGAGTGCCAAGGCAGTTGGGTTTTTCTCAACCATTTATGTCCGAAAAGTGCTGACTCTCTTCTTTTTAATAAATAAAGCTCTAACTACTGTGCTCAGCCTTTATACATCACATTCACTTTCAGTTTGCCTTTGGGAGACACTTTTTCAGCTGTGTAGCTCTTTAGCATCACAGAGGTCTTCTCTGATGGTATCTCAGGAAACAATATGTTGTAGTCAGCCTGTGGAATTATAGACAACACTGATTCTGTATCCAGCTCTATTTTCAGTTTTACACCAAACACTTCTATTGTGATCCATATTTTATTGCAATCTGCTTCAGTTATACTATGGATTTCTAGGTGTGACAGTTCACCTTTGTCAGACTCTATGATGTCCGATTCTGTTTTACACTCGGTAACTTTATGCATTTGCTTAGTTTTGTGTTTGAGACTTTACACTCAGTTGTGCTTTCTGTCTGCCTTGCACACTCTCTGTGTGACCTTGTCTGTGACCCTTTCTGCAGACTTTTTCTTTGAACCAACACTCATTTGCATCATGGGAGGATTTGTCATATTGATAACATCTTTGGCATTTTGCACCATTCAGGGACATTTCATATTCTAACCTTATTTGTTGCCGTCTCTAACGACATTGCAATGGTCAATGCCCATTCTAAGGATAGGTCTCATTCTGCCCGTAACCTCATTTTAGTGCTTTGATCATGTCATATACAAGCCTGCCCCTTAATGCGTCAGAAAGTCCATCTCTAAAGTCACAGTACTGGGAGAGTCTGTGCAGTTCTGCAATGTATTCAGAAAGGCTTTCATCTTTTGACTGGTTCCTTTTGTAAAATCTAAATCTCTCAGCTATTACCAGCAGTTTAGGGCTCAAGTGATTTTGTAAAATGGTAACAATTTCATTGAGTATCTTGCTTGCTGGCTTTCCAGATGTTACTAAGTTGCGTAAAAGATAGTATGCTCTTGGGACCATTAAGTTAAGAAGTGAAAGGACTTTCTTTTGCTTCTGCACGTTGATTGCGTTACAATACAGTTCAACCCTTTTGATATGTGACTCCCAGCCTTCATTAACCCTATCAAATTCATGAAGATTCCCAACTGAAGCTATCGCCAAGTTTTTTTTTCACTTTATATTCATCACGTCTTTCACTGTTACTCATGTGTTCCTTTGTTAGCATCCGTGACGGCTTTCTCGTGCTGTTTAGCTCTCGCTGATTCGTCCTGTAACTGTTGGTGCAGTTCGTGATATTTTCCGACATTCAGGTTCGTATTCATCCCCAATTTGTTGTGTCTGTGCACAACTACATATCAATTAAATAAGCTGGAGATGGCTTTAACTTTATAAGAGAGAGAGAGAGAGAGAGCAATGTGCATGCGTAGACAATAGCACGTGCAATCAGCAGATCAATATATAGTGCTAAGGCTAGGGGAGTCATTGCTCTAAAAGAAATAGATTACATTACAGGGATCTTTAAAAGATTGTGCTGGGACAGGAGGACGGCAGAGAGGGGTGCCCTTTCCTTTTCCCACCCATCTGGCTTCACCAACCACCTTCTGGCTAGCCTCCTTCTCCTCATTCCACCTTTTTATTCAGGTGTCTTCCTTTCCAGTCCTGAAGAAGGGTCTCGGCCTGAAACATCAACTGTTTACTTATTTCATAGCTGCTGCCTGACTTGCCGAGTCCCTCCAGCATTTTGTTGGTGCTGCTTTGGCTTCTTAAGGTTGTTATTGCTGGGCATGGTAATGGGGACAAGCTCCCATTCCCTATCGGATGTTCCCAATGGCGTGCGTCTCAAATAACTTCTGACAACCAAGTCCAGCTCCTGGCCTTCACGTGTGGCTTAGCTACTAAGCTCTGCAGAACCATTTCTACTGACAGGAGAAGGGGCACAGGTGGGTTACTGGCACCTTAAAACCTGTCGCTTCAGGCAGACGGGGCTCATCAGCCCTGGTTGGCAGCTCATCTAGGAGAAGGAAAACTCTGATCTCAAATGTCCGCTGCCTTGCGGCTCTACCGATTCATAGTGAAGGATTCAGGAGTAAACCCCAAGGGAAAAGTCTGGAGCTGGAGCCCCTAAGACAGCAAATGCTGACTGCACACAACTCCTGCGATGCTGCTGGTACCTAGGGAGAGGCGGAGCACGGTCAAGATGGCTCTAAACGGCAACTCCTTTGCTTGCATCTTCAGAAACAGCTCTATTTCTATCTTTAATATCTTTAATTTTTTTCCCTTTCAGGATTCTTGCGAAGACCCTGACCTGGAGTTACAGGCTGATTTTGGTTCTTTGCAGGAATGGAACCTGTTCTTGGGGTTTGAGGACTGGCTGTTATTCGGCCCGCCAAGGGTTCGGCCTGAAAGTCCGGCTCGGATTTGGAAGCCTAAGATCTCGGGCTCTGGAGACGGGCAGATCGAGGGTCGGTGCCATGGCAGGAGACCCGTGCGTCGTCAGGGGAGTCGGAAAATCTACTGCTGTGTGCTCAAAGACCCGGGATCTTTGAGATCTTTTGGGAACAGAGCTTTGGAAAAAGCAACGTAACAGCCTTTTAACATCAAAGATCAGCAGGTTGCCTGTTGTGTCTCCCCACTCGCTGGGGAAAAACAGAGACATTTCCTTCTCCCCTATCAGGGAGAGAGAGAACCTGTGGTATGTCAAATGCGGGGTGAAATGTGAAGTCTTTGGGGTAACTGCAAGTCTGTGTCTTTGCTATTGCTTTGCTCACACTTGAGAGCTCGTTGGTGGGTCCTGATGCTTTCTTTTTGCTGGTGAGGGGAGGGTGATTGTCACTTATGTGTGGGAGGGGGGAGCTGGGAAGGGACTTCGGGGTTCTTATGTTTAACTGTTGTTCATTCTTTGGGGCACTTCTCTGTTTTTGTCAATATTTGCGAAGAAAAAGCATTTCAGGATGTATATTGTATACATTTCTCTGACATTAAATTAGGCCTTTGAACCTTTGAGCTGTATCAGTCTCTGCCGTTCCTTTGGGTTCATCAGTGCATGGGGGAGGTGGGGGGTGAGCTTGTTACCTGGGCAACAGCTTACTCACCATATCCTGCAGCCCAGGCTCGCACATCAGACAGCTAGGATGCAATATCCACGGTCAACTCTGACCAGCGAAGGCCTCAGGCTCAGACTCAGTCAGAGGATGCAGAGAATGAGGAAGGAGATGTCAAGGAGATTGGGAGCACGGGTAGTTATTGGGGGGGGGGGGGGGGGGCACGGACAGGGAAACCTACCTGGAGAAAGATGAACGCGGTGGCAGCATCCCAGGTGGAGTGGAGTCCATGACTGTTAAAGCAAGCCTGAGCCTTCAGGTAAAACCTGCTTCAGCATTTGGACCACACACCATCCTCAGCCCCCATATGTGGAATTGCTTTCTTTTCAATTAACATAAAAAGAATGCTGTATGCTGTTTCACATTACCTAACATGTCCAAGTTCTCCAGCTGGCAAGATTTTCAGGGCATTCTTTGCTGATGTGACCTGGGAATGACCTTCCAAGCCCAGAGATTTGGGGGCTCTTTTACACCTCTTTCTCTAATTACCTTCCATAAATAGAAACAGCTTTTCTCCAGAAACTGAGTCAAATCCCTTAATTTTAAATACCATTTTTCTCCTCTTTTCGCACATCGGACTCACCCTGAGGCAGACTTTCAGGGCAGTGTCTGCCTTCTGGAGCCGCACCAAAACAATCACTTTTCATCTCTCAACCTAGACTGCAAATTCCATTCCATGAGGCACTGCAGCCAAGCCTAATCATGCCCTCCACTAGTGACAAGATGCGAAAAGGTAATTGGAAAACTGATCGGTCTAGCCGAGAAGACACTTCTTTCTGCTAGGAGCGGCTGTCAGGAAGAACGAGAGCTTGAACTTGAGATGCAGGGATAGATAAATATACTGAACAAATATAGGGTCACCTCACGAACTCAGGTGTAGAATTAGAGTCTTATACAGCACAAAAACAGACCCTTCAGCCCATCATGCTCATACTAACCACTTCAGTTATCTATACTGTTCCTGCTTACCTGCAATTCGTCTGTAACCTTCTCTGCCTTGGAGTTCCCTTCAGTCACAGTACATTATGACATAGAACAGTTCAACACAGGAACAGGCCCTTCGGCCCACGATGTCTGTGCCAACCAAATTAGACTAATCATGGCCTGTCCCTGGTCCATATCCCTCCATTCTCTGCATATTCACAGACCGATTTAAATACCTTAATTGTATCTGCCTCCACCCCAACTGCTGCCATCTCTTTCCAGGCACCTACAACCCTCTGTGTAAAAATCTTAGCCCACACACCTCCTTTAAACTTTTCCCCTCACGTGGGGTGGCACGGTAGCATAGGGGTCAGCACAGAACTTTACAGTACGAGCGACCTGGGTTCAGTTCCTGCCACTGCCTGTAAGGAGTTTGTACATTCTCCCCATGAACTGTGTGGGTTTCCTCCAAGTGCTCTGGTTTCCTCCACAGTCCCAAAACGTACCAGTTGGTAGGTTAATTGGTCATTGTAAATTGTCCTGTGATTAGGCTGGGATTAAATTGAGGGTTTGCTGGGCGGTGAGGGTCAAAGTGTCAGAAGAGTCTATTCCACGCTGTATCTCAATAAATCTTAAAACTATGATTTTGCTCAATTAGTAATGAATTGGGCAAGCATTTTGCATCACGTTTGGCTTCCATTGGCAAGATGGAGGTTGTGTAACTTCAGTGGAGAAGCCCCAAATCTTCTTCACCCTGATAATTCTTGATTCTGCTCGGAATAGCTGCACTTATGAAAAGTAAATCAGAAGTTGCTGGAAATACACAACGGATCCAGCAGCATCCGTGGAGAGCTTCTCTGGTCAGCAAAGATCCATCAGACCAAAATGCAAGGTCCGTGTTAGAACAGGTGGTAGGAGAGATTGAATGTAAAGGTACTGATGAAACAGAGGGGACGTCTGTAGAATAACACAAGGTATGCCTGGGGCTGGTGTGAATAAACAAATACCAATAAATTCTGAAATTAACCAGAAGACAAATATATAAAGTCTTGATGCAAGATTTTGACCTAAGTCATCAATAATCCCTTCCTGTGCAGATGCTGCATAACCTGCTGGGTTCCTCCAGCAGATTGTTGCTTCAGGTTTCAGCATCTGCAGTCTTTTTCATCTCCTCTTGATAAAGTATTTCATGGCCTTACCCCATCATAGAGTGCTCTACACCACAGTCAATAAAGTATTTTTGTAACGGAGGAGATGCATTAGATAAATTTATTTGTAAAAATGCAGGTATAGGAGCAGGCAGGATAAGTCTGAAAGCTAATCTAACATGCAGTTTGAACGTGAATGATCTGATCACTAGTCTCAGCTCCATTTTCCTGCCTGAGCCCATAACCATTACTTCCTCTGACAATAAAAGAAACTCTCAGCTCTGAATATATCAAAAGACTAGGTATCCACTGCTCTCTTTGGTAGGGAAATCCACAACTTCATAATCCCTGTGAGAAGAAATTCCTACTTATCTCTCTTAGATGTCTGAACCCTACCTTGAGACTAAACAGGTCTAGTGTACTTCATCTCACCACCCCCATAGAAAATCTTCTGTCCTTGGAACCAATGTAATGAATCCACACTATCCCCCCACCCCCTGAGATGAGTATATTTTTTCTTAAATATGGAGACTTAAACTGTGCTCTGTGCTCCTACTGCAGTTTCACCAAGGTCCTATATAAAGACAGTAAGACATCTTTATTCCTGTAGATAAACACTTCCATAATCATTGTATCATTTGCCTTCAAGTGTTGCATTTCATGTTGGTTTTCAACATTTTCCCCAGAACTGATGTTAGGTTAACAGGCTGGTGGTTCTTTACACTCTCCCTTGTACTGTCTGTGTATTGCCAACTAGTTTTCAATCAGTGTGAAACTTTCCAGAATCTTGGGAATCTGGGGAATAATCACATCCAATGGTCCTGTCGTCATCCTTATTGGAACCTAAGGATGCAGCAAAATCGGGAAACTTGTTATCCATTAGTCCATTAGATTAGTGCTTTTTTGACAGTAATAACAACCTTTCCTCTATCCTTTCCGCTAATTTGTTTTCAACACTTTTCGAGTGTTCTTTTGTGAAGACAGGTACAAGTCTTCTTTTTTCATTTCTCAGCCTTCACCACCCTGCTTCATCAGTAACTTTACCTTCAATCTCTCCTGCCACTTGCTCTAAAATGGACATTCCGTTTTGTTCTGACAAAACGTTGTTGACCAGAAAAACTTAGCTTCCCTCTCCATGGATGCTGCCCAACCTGCTGAGCATTTCCAACATCACATGATTTAAGACATGCTCATCTATCTGGAGTGCAGTCCCAGGAAATCAGCCTCCATCATCAAGGACCACTGCCACCCTGGCCATTCTCTGTTTTCATTGCTGCCATTTTCCTGTTCTTCATTATTAATTAGCATGTATCAAATTCTAAGAGATCATTGTTTAATTTTGTTTCTTGCTTCCTATTTACGTACTTGACAAATCACTTAAAATATGTTTTTCTTTATTTCTTGCTAGGTTTTCTGCATTTTCTATTTCCTCCTTTGTTAATTTTTAGTCATCATTTGATAGTTTGCAAACATCTCCCATTCCACATGTTTCAGAAGGGTTCTATTTTCTTAATGTTGTGGTCATTTACGTTCAATCCAATGGCACCTGTATATTCATTAGTCAGTAATGGATAGCGTTATACACATAGTCTTTATTTCTCAATTGTAAAGGATCTTTGGTGAGATTTATACTATATTTTGTAAATATCTATTACTATTTATTGATCTGCACAGCTACCGTATATAGGAGGGAAACTGAAAATCTGGTTGAGTGGTGCTACAACAACCTCTCATTCAATGTCAGGAAGACCAAGGAGCTGATTATTGACTTCAGGAGGAGGAGTGGAGATCCACAAGTCCTCATCAAGGGGGTCGGAAGTAGAGAGGGTCAGCGACTTTATATTCCTCAGTGTTAGCATTTCAGATGACATGTCCTGGGCCCAGCACTTAAGTACAATTATGAAGAAAGCAAGACAGTGCCTCTACTTCTTTAGAAGTTTGCAAAGATTCAGCATGACATCTAAGACTTACACAATAGCAGTTTGGTGAGTAGTGGAGAGTACATTGACTGGCTGCATCACACCCTGGAATGGAAACACCAATGCCCTTGAAAATCCTACAAAAAGTGTTGGATACAACCCAGTCCATCACAGGTAAAGCCCCCCACCACCATTGAGCACATCTACATGGAACACTGTCACAGGAAAGCAGCATCCATCATCAAGAACCCTCAACACCCAGGCCATACTCTTTTCTTGCTGCTGCCATCAGGAAGAAGGTACAGGAGCCTCAGGACCCACACCTCCGGTTAATCATCAGAGTTTTGAACTAGTGGGGATAACTTCACTCAACTTCATATTCCCTATCACTGAACTGTTCCCTCACTTTAAAGGACTCTTAATCTCATGTTCTCGATATTTATTGTTTAGTTATTATTATTATTATTATTATTATTAGTAGTAGTAGTATTTTTTCTCTTTTGTATCTGCAGTCTGTTGTTCATCCTGTTGGGTGCAGTGTTGCAATGATTCTATTGTTTTTCTTGGTTCTACTGAGTATGCCCGCAAGAAAACAAATCTCACGGTTGCTATGGTAACACAAATATACTTAGATAATAAATTTACTTTGAACTTTAAACTAATTTCCCAATCTACTTTAGCCAACTGTCCAATTAGGTTATAACCACTATTTATTTATTACCGCTAATTACTTTTATTTAAATTTAAGATTCATAAACTCGTCACCCTCCAACTGAATGTGAAATCCTATCATGATCAATTCGCCAAAGGATCAGTTTTAATTAGATTATTAATTAATGCTGAGTCACTCAATGTGACCTTTATCCCGCTTGCTGAATATCACTGTGAGGAACGTGTCCTCAGGATTGACTTTACTGATCTGTTTTACCAGTGTGCATAAAGAGCGAAGTCACTCCCATGTTTTTTGACTCAAATTCTGTCTAACAGTACAGCTGTTGGAATCAAGTTGCATACTACTACCATAGGTTTCTTCCCTTAGTTTATTTCTTATCTTCATCCAAACTGTCATCGTTCATTACCAGCGCTACCCCTGGCCTTCCTTTTTCATTCTGTCTATCTTTCTGAAACATCAAGTATCCCGGAATACTCCGTTCCCAACAATGGTCATCTTGCAAACACATCTCTTTAATGGGTATTAGATCATTCACATTTATCTCTATTTGTGTCATTACTTAGTTTTTTACTGTAAATGCTTCATCAATTCAAATAACAAGCCTTTAATTATGATTTATTCCTATTTTCCCTACTCTGACCCCTTTGCTACTACAGATTATTCTTGTCTGCTCTGTCACTTCTGACCTCAATCAAATGGCTCTTTCTCTTTAACTTTTAAAACTTCCCTTCATATGAACTCATATCATTTTGAGCCACAGTTATAACCTGTACCTTCTTGGTGAGGATTATTAGAGCATTATTTAAGGCTTAAATCTTAATAGCTCAGGCAAAGCATCATTAATAAAAAAGAACGATTCGAAATTGACCTGATGATCTGTTACATAGTAAAGCTGGTGTGGAATAAATATTGGCCAGGATATTGGGGATGTCTCCACTCAAAGAAATGCTCTGGAACTTGTAATATTCACATTGGGTTCACTTTGGTCTGCTTAGTTCAGTACCTTTTATTTAACAGTTACTATAACAGGTAACCAGCTAGAACTGGTTAACTAATCAGAGTGGACCCAGAACCTATGGACACTAGGAGTTAAATTTTCTGATCTCAAGACATTGTGTGTGTTTAGCACACTGTACAGTGCCCACTGAGTCAGTGTCTACAGAGTGTGGGTTTTGATGAGTAACAGTCCTCAGAGGAATAAGGATAACAGTGCAGCTGTATAGTTAAGGAATTAAATAAACTAAATTAGATAAGTTATTTAAAAATTGCATTAAATTAATACAAGCATAGAAAGGCAAGTGAGGTGTTGCAGCTGCCACAGTTGAGAGATGATGGAAAGCATCTTGTCTACAACTCAAGAACCTTTGACCAATGGTTAATGAGCTGTAGTCCAGCATTCAGACACGGTGATGCACCCGGAGGGGAATCTTACCTGTAATATCACTGTATTATGAATGTGAGGTATGCAATGGTGATACTAACCTCAAACACACATATCAGTACAACACGGTGAGGTAATAGAAGAGAGAACTGATCATTAACTGTCTCTTACCATTGCTCATCATAACGTTTTTTGCCTCTCACACTTCTGTAATTTATTTGCTTACCCATGAGAGATGAGAAACGTGAGGACTGATGTATGAGAAAGAAAAAACTCGGAGATGGCTGCCTAATCTCAGTCAACCTTGTCCACTCGCGTCCCACAGGAGGTTCTGTGCATAGTGCACAATGCTTGATTAAGTTAAGTGAGAGAGCAGTTAAGTCAATTTTGACATGCATCTCTGTGGATTAAAGGCATCTGAAAGACCTTTCCTCTTGAATACTAGGCTTGTTGCTGCATGGTTTGAGCAGCTAATGTCCCACTCCATGCTTTCAATATCTTTCATCCACTTACTTCATGGTCCTGACTCACAGTTGGACATAATCCCTCCAAGAACTCTCTGGATTAACAGCATTTTGAAGGCAGTCTTTAAGGTGAATTTTAGGCAACTTACAGGGATATACAGAACCAATCCTATCCTAAGCTGAGGTGCCTTCGATATGTGTAAGGAAATCGGCTGGTTAACGGATTCACTGAACACCAGTCTGGAAAGGGAACTTGAATGAATTTTCTCACTCTCAATCACAGGAATATTGGGATCATTTGTGTAAGTGATCAAATTGAGCTTGGCACAGAGGTAGAAATGTCTCTTAAACCTCACAATTGTGCATCTGTCTTCTCTCAGGCTGTTTGGCTGTTTTGCAGCAAGCATTTCTACAAGAATCTGACCCACGTTTTTTTTTAGAGTTGTGGAACACACTAAATAGGTAAACATGCCTGCATTCTGTTCACAGCCATGTCCCACAATTAGCGATGAGAACTACAGTTAATCTGTGGTGAACTTGGTGCGAGAGGAACGTTGATCAAATCACTGGGAGAACTACAGTTAATCTGTGGTGAACTTGGTGCGAGAGGAACGTTGATCAAATCACTGGGAGAACTTCCAGTTCTGCAAGATGCACGTGAAATTTAATATTCACCTGGACAAGCAGATGGGATCTCAATTTAACATCTCATCCAAACAATGGGGGCCTCGTACAATGAAGCCCTGCACAGCAATATCTGCCTAAATGGCAAATCTAAACCTCACACCAGAGCCTCCAACAGCTCAAGAATGTTTGACTTTCTTTAGCTCTTTTGCAGATTGCATTCACTGCCAAAGAGATTTTATCTTGCATCAGGAAGTTTTTTTCTAAGTGTTTTTGAGGTTATTATGAAGTTTATTACAAATTATTATACCGTATTTAAAAATAAAATCTTATTGGCAAGCTTTCCCGCTGGTTCCTGGAGAGAGTTGTCAGGTTGGAGGCAAGTACGGCAAATAAAAGGTCATTTGGAGTTCTTTCCCAACGGAACGTTTGAGGAACTGAAGCGCTAAAGACCTTTTCTTTGTGGATACCGAAGAACAAACAGAGAGATTGACACAACAGAGAAAGTTAATAACAGAAGGCTATTTTAAGTGCAAAAAAAGCAACTCCGGTTGAGGTTATAGATGCAATCAGCTCTGGCAGGGTTTGCAGGCCATTATGTCTCACAAAGTGAAGCGTAACATCATAAATGGCTATAATACTTCAGTCGCAGATCAGCTTTTATGCGCGCTTTGAAAGGGAGAATAAAACCACACCTGTGCGAATCCCTGCAGCATCTGGTGACCCTGTGATCTCAGAACATATTTCAAGAGGGTGAACCCTTGCAGGGCATTAGGACCCAAAGGCGTACCTGGTAGGGAACTGAAAACCTGTGCCAACCAACTGATGGGAGTGTTGAAGGACATCTTCAACCTCGCAGAGCTGCAGTCAGAGGTCCCCACCAGCCTCAAAGGGCATCAATCATACCAGTGCTCAAGGAAAGCAGGGGGAGCTGCCTCACACAGTTTCACTCATGACTAGTGTAATGAAGTACTTTGGGAGGTTTGCCATGGTTAAAATTAAGTCCTGACTGTGCAAGAACCTGGACCCACTGCAGTTTTCCTACTGTTACAATGGGTTTACAGTAGATACAAACTCACCAGCTCTCCATTTGGCCTTGGATCACCTGGACAACGACAAGCCCTCTGTTATACTGTTGTTTATTGATTACAACTCAGTGTTCAACACCACCATACCCTCGGTACTAATCAGCAAAGTTTTAAACTTGGGCCTCGCTACCTCCCTCTGCGACTGGACCTTTGACCTCCTCATCGGGTGACTACAGTCTGTGCAGGACTGAAATAACACCTCCACCTCAATCAACACCGGCACATCTCAAGGATGTGTGCTTAGCCCACTTCTCTATTCTTTCTACACCCAAATACCATCTACACATTTGCCAATGACACAACCGCTGTTGGCAGATTTTCAGACAGTGATGCGGAGGCATTTAGGAGCAAGATAGATCACTTGGTTGAGTGGTGTCACAACCATAACCTTGCAATCGACATCAGTAAGATCAAGAAGACCAAGGAATTCATTTTGGGCTTCATGAAGGGGAAGTTGAGGGGACACACACCAGTTCTCATGGAGAGACCAGCCATGGAAAGGGTGAATGGTTTCAAGTCCCTGGGTATCAACATCTTTGAAGATCTATACAGGGCCCACCATAGTAACGCAATTACAAAGAAGGCACATCAGCAGCTATGTTTCATTAGGAGTTTGAGGAGATTTAGTAAGACACCAAAGACTAACATATTTCTACAGATACACCGTGGACAGCGTTCTAACGGGTTGCATCACCGGCTGGTGCGGAGGGGCCTTTGCACAGGATCAGGAAAAGCTGCAGAGAGAGTTGCAAACTCAGCCATCTCCATCATGGACACTAGTCTCCTCAACACTGAGGACATCTTCAAAAGGTAATGCCTCAAAAAGACAGCCATCATTAAGGACCCCCATCACTCAGGACATGATCTCTTTGTGTTATAAGGGAGGAGCTTGAAGACACACACTCAATATTTTAGGAACCATTTCTTCCCTTCCACCATCAGATTTCTGAACACTATCACGTACCGGTGTATCTAATTAAGTAGCTACTGACGGTAAAATTCTTATTGTAACTTATAGTACTTTTTATGTACTGCATTGTACGGCTGCCACAAAACAACGCATTTCACAACATACGTCACCAATCTTAAACCTGATTCTGATTAAATAAAACAGTCTGGTTGAGCAGAAACATGCATTGGAAGCAATTATACTCACCCCAGAAGATCAAAATATTGGTATTGGTATTGATTTGTTTGTGTCATATGTACCATCAAAAGCTTATCTTACATACTCTTTATACAGATCAAACAATTACGCTGTGCACTGAGCTAACTAAAATAAATTACAGTGCAGAATAAATTACTTTTGTTAAACCTAACCCGGCACCTGGCCTATCCTCAATTCCATTCTCCAGTTGCCTTGACACATCAATAGATCAATTGGCCCCCAAACATGAATGACCGTGGAGCCCTGAACCATTGTGAGGAAGGAGGCTTGTCACTCCAGGTCCCCTGTGATGCACCATCAATAACTCTCGGAGACGTGACTTAAGGTGGGCTTTTATTGGCTGGAAGAAAGCACAAGCAGCAAGCGACCACCACACAACATCCTGGAGACTGAGGGAGGAGCAGTGCCTCCAATCACCTTTATACAGGGGTCCGTGGGAGGAGCCACGGTCAATGGGAGGAGCCACAGGAGCAGTCAGCGGGGGGGCGTTTCCAGACAGGTATATGTAGTTCACCACACCCTGCAGAAGAGAGAGGTTAGCAGAACACACAGTGAGCATGGTTCTGTGCACCCAAAAACGGCACATCCTGCCTCCTCTCTGGTTCTTCTAACCCCACACACAAAATGCTGGTGGAACGCAGCAGGCCAGGCAGCATCTACAGGGAGAAGCAATGTCGATGTTTCGGGCCAAGACCCTCCGTCAGGACACGTTGAGTCCTGATGAAGGGTTTCGGCCCGAAACGTCGACATTGCTTCTTCCTATAGATGCTGCCTGGCCTGCTGCGTTCCGCCAGCATTTTGTGTGTGTTGCTTGAATTTCCAGCATCTGCAGATTTCCTCGTGTTTGCATTCTAACCCCACTCATGGTTGTGGCATGTAACAGTGAAACTCTGCCTTTTAGGCTTTAAGCAAAGTGGTTTAAACTGCACCCACAATAAGTTGAAAAGTTACTTTTATTGGTTCACACAATTGAAGTGTTTGGTTAAAGTGGGTTGCCTATAAAGAAAATTGAAAACCACTGCTCCTAATCACCAAAGAAGAGAATTTCAAATGCCCATGGTTTGGTTTACATTTGGAATTATAAGCATGTTTTGGTCTGTACTCTCTCATAAACAGTTCAGTAAGTAATTCACCATCAGTCTGGGAATGATGAGAAATTTCATAATCACACCTCTTTAAACAAACATTTTTATTCTTTGTGTCAGGCTCTTTTGAACCAACTTTCAAACAAGGCCTGACAAGCTACATATCATTTTGTTCAGCGACATCTCCCATCACCTCTGTTTGTGTGCAGTATCGCTAATCTATAATGTGAGTATTAAAAATATATACAAACGACCTTAAATTCCAGATACAAGCTCCCATAAAATCGAAACAGTAAATTATTTTTTAAGGTTAAATGTTGTGAAGAGAAGGTTTCAGATCTGAAAGATTTGTTAACCCCTGGAGACACGGTGGCATTGTGGCTAATGCACTGTATAAGGCTATGAGTTCAAATCTCACCATGGCAACTGGGTAATTTAAACTCAACTAATTAAATAAATGTGGAATTAAAATGCTCATTGCTTTAAAGTTAATCACAAAAGCTACAGGGTTGTTTTAAATACCCCTCTGGTTTGCTAATTATTTTCAAGAAAGGAAATTTGCTCCCTGTATCAGGTCTGGCCCAAATGTGATTCCATGCTCGCCAACTCTAAGACAATCATAAGGTATAGGAGCAGAATTAAGCCATTTGGCCAATCGAGTCTACCCAATCAATTCATCATGGCTGATCAACTCCCCTCTCAGCCCCAAACTCCTGCATTCTCCCCATATCCCTTCATGCCAGAATAATCAAGAATCTATCAATTTCTGCCTTAAATATACACAAAGGCTTGCCCCCCACAGCCACCTGGCAATGCATTCCACAGATTCACCTCTCTCTGGCTAAAGAAATTTCTCCTCATCCCCGTTCTAAATGGATGTCCCCCTATTCTGAGGCTGTGTCCTCTGGTCTTAGACTCCCCCACCCAAGAAAATGTTCTCTCCACATCTGTGTTCTACGGCTCAGCAAACTACTTGGCTTTCCAGTGATGTCCACATCATATAAATGAAGCAAAACCATTGAAAAGTTTAGAGAAGTGACAATCTTCCTGACTATTTAATTTTGTAAGTATGGGCACTGGGATATTGACTGTGACACTTCAGAAATTAATCTGCTCAACCCTCAATAGTGCATATGTAGCTGTGATATTCATAAATGATAAAGTGAACTTGTAGTTCAGATTATATTGTCACTTCTGGCCTTTTTGAACACCTTAACAGACCTCTTCAGTTTGATCATACATTTAAAACGTTCATGAGGCAGGAAAGTGGTTTGGAACATTGGTCCATTTCAGAAAAAGGTTGTCACTTTGGATGCCCATTTGGAACCCCATATACTTCAGAGCCAGTGGCTTTACTGCTAGGAATAGCAGGCTCTGCTGAGTATCCTGACAGTTCTGTATTGTGCCTTTAACATAAGGAATCACTTTGAAATGTTTCACAAGCTTTGAACACCGGTATGGGTTGGGGGCAAAACTTGGAGAACTTAAGTCACACCAGCCAGTAAGGTAACAAGGCTGAAAGCGTTTAGAAACACAGAAACATAGAAAATCTACAGCACAATACAGGCCCTTTGGCCCACAAAGCTGTGCCGAACATGTCCTTACCTTAGAAATTACCTAGGGTTACCCATAGCCCTCTATTTTTCGAAGCTCCATTACCTATCCAGGAGTCTCTTAAAAGACCCTATCGTATCTGCCCCCACCACCATCGCTGGCAGCCCATTCATGCTCTCACCATTCTCTGCGTAAAAAACTTACCCCTGACATCTCATCTGTACCTACTTCCAAACACCTTAGAACTGTGACCTCTTGTGCTAGCCATTTCAGCCCTGGGAGAAAATCTCTGGCTATCCACACGACCAATGCCTTTTATCATCTTATATACACCTCTATCAGGTCACCTGTCATTCTCTGTCGCTCCAAGGAGAAAAGGCCAAGTTCACTCAACCTGTTCTCATAAGGCATGCTCCCCAATCCAGGCAACTTCCTTGCAAATCTCTTCTGCACCCTTTCTATGGTTTCCACATTTGAAGAGAAATCACAGGGAGTGGGAGTGAGACAGAAATCAGAATCTAAACCAAGTCTAATATCACTGGCCTATGTCATGAAATTTGTTGTTATGTGGCAATACTTAATAATAAAAGCTGTGAGTTACTGTAAGATATATGCATGTATTCAAGATTCAAGTACATTTATTATCAAAGAATGTATAGATTATACAACCTTGAGATTTGCTTGCTTACTGGCAGCCGTAAAGCAAGAAACCCGAAAGAACCCAATTGGAGAAAAAAAAGAATAAAAATAAAAGACCAAAACCCGATGAGCAAGAGAAAGAAATAAAAGCACAAATCATGCAAACAATTGAAGTGAACAACAACATTCCAGACAAAAATCAGTCCTCAGATCCAAACCCCGGAGCAGCCCAGAGTAGGCCCAAAGCCTCTCTTATCAGTCCATCATATTAACAGGCACGATATATCATCATGTATTTTATATATATAATTTAACTTTATATATTTATAAAATTAAATTAAGTAAGTAGTGCAGAAAGGGAAAACAGAAGTAGTGAAGTCGTGTTCATGGTTCAATGTCCATTCTGAAATCTGACGGCAGAGGGGAAAGAAACTGCCCCTGAATTATAGGACCACTGCTGTGTTTTGAAAGTATCACTGCAGAGATAGGAAGGAGTGAACTTGTAATTATCTGCAGAGGATTTGCTCCAGAATAGAAGGATCATTTACTCCATTAACACTTGCCAGGCATCAGTCACTGTTCTCCTCTGAAACCTTAAGCCCATTTACTTAACACATTGTGTGATGAACTGCAAATCTGACAGAAGACAAATATACACTACAGCTGTAATAATGATTTTCATCAAGTTTTCTGTTTTATTACTAATCTGATAGTGAATTGCTGCCTCTATTCCTTCCAGATATTCATATCAGCACAGGGTCAAGATGAGTTCACGATGACAGCTGGGTCACGGACAAGAGCGGGCTGGGCTCTGTCAATGTACGCTTAGATAATGATGTGCCCACGTGTGCGCGCATACACAAATGCAGACACATAGGAGCCTGAAAACACTCCAGTTCGCACAGAGAAACACATGAAAAATATACATGTGTAAATGCACACCCACACACACAATGCAGATGTAGATAAGCAAACGAGCGTGCACTTGCAGGTACACGATTATACATGGCTGAACGTGTGAACCATACACATGCAAACACATCAGTCCGTATTCACACACATGTATATCCAAATATACATAAGTGCAAAGCTATTACAGCTTGGGGCATTGGGGTTCGGAGTCCAGTTCCGATGTCATCTGTAAGGAGTCTGTACGACCTCCCCCCGTGGATTGCGTGGGTCTTCTCTGGGTCCTCCAATTTCTTCCCATAGTCTAAAGATGTACCAGTTAGTAGGTTAATTGAACATTCTGAATTGTCCTATGATTAGGCTGTGGTTAACGCGGGGGTTAATGGGTGATGCAGCTGTAAAGGTCAGGAGGGCCCACTCCAATCTGCGTTTCCAAATATATGGACAAAATTGATGATGGGTTAAGAAAGAGGTGGATGAAGCCTAACAAGTGAAAATTGCCAATATTGCAAGAAGCTGCACCACAGGATGAGTAGATCGAGTAGAAAGTCAGAGACTTTCCCCAGAGTGGAAATGGTTAATATAAGGGAGCATAATTTTAAGCTAACACACACAAAATGCTTGAGAAACTCTTTAAGGGCCTCAGCCCGAAACGTTAGCTGATTACTCTTTTCTACAGATGCTGCCTAGCCAGCTGCGTTCCTCTAGCATTTTGTGTGTGATGCTTTGGATTTCCAGCATCTGCAGATTTTCTCATGTTTCTGATAGCTTTAAAGAGATTGGAGAAAAGTCTGGGGGTGGGGGTGGGGGTTGTCAGAGGTATGTATTTTATACAGAGAGTGGTGGTTGTGTGGAACAGCCTGCCAGGAGTGGTACTGGGGGACAGATATATTAGGTACATTTAATAAATTCTTAAATAGGCACATGGATGATAGAAAACTGGAGGACTATGTAGGAGAGAAGGGTTAGATTGACCTTACTGTCGATTATAAGGTTGTCACAACATTGTGAACTAGAGGGCTTCTACTGGGTTGTGGTGTTCTATCTTCTATGTTCTATCTCATGTTTAGGTTCACATTAATTTCTTACAAATATTTCTCACTGAGAAATGGGAAGCATGTGACAATAGCTGCACGACAGTTTGTGTGCACAAATGGACATCTGTAATTTCCCAATATGCGTCAATAACAGACAAAGCAATGTCAGCAGTCAGTATTAACCACCAAGTGACCACTAGAATAACCCAAATGAAATCCAGCTGGTCTTTAACGTTATTTCCAAGTAATTCAGACTTTCCACCAGGCAGATCCACATTAAGCAGATTGCTTCCTGATCTCCTGATGCTGGGTAGCTACAGTGAAATCTGGAGGAACTCAGCAGGCCAGGGAGTATCAATGGAAAAGAGTAAAAGTCGATGGTTCAGGCCGAGACCCTTCATCAGGACTTTGCTTTGGATTCCCAGCACCTTCAGATTTTCTCGTGTACAGTGAAACCTGTTCCTTCTGTTGCCAACACATTATCCCTCTGGTTGTTGTGTTAGTCATAGATCCGGCGTGAGGCCTAGGTTCAGGAGGTGCACAGGACAGGCCGAATCATAGATTATAGAAGAAAAACCGAGTCACAATCAGCTAACAACCTGAGGGAACATTCTTCAGCTGACAATACGTGAAGGGCTTGGTTATTGCAGATGGGCATTTGAGGGAGGAGGGTGGCATAATGGAAAGGGAACTGAGTTAAAGGGCAATGAAAGTCTGCTGACAACACAAGTGTTAGTTATTGATAGAATGAGATATTTCTGAGGAAAGTGTTCTTTTTAAAGGCTGGAAGTGAACTGCAAATAACTTTGCAATCAAAGTTGTGGTCAGGAAACAGTTCTTTTCACGAGGTGAAGACCTGGAACCCCCACCAACAAGAAAGGCCTGTGACAGATCTGAAAAATCTTAAACGAGGAAATTGATAGAACTTTTCTGGGAAAGTTCCTTCCTTTATTAGGTGCTGCAGAGAAAACAAGGGCAGAGAGAGCTGTATGAGACTGCAGCTTGAGAAATGCAGACATTTCTCATCACCACATTACAGGAAAGCTTTGTTCACTCTGGAGAGGATGCAGAGAAGATTTACTGGGAGATTTTACCTGTGAGGGAAGACTGGAAAGCCTGTGGTTGTTTTCTTTGGAATGGAGGAGGCTGAAAGGAGACTTAATTGAAGCGTGTAAAATCAGGAGGGCGGTTTATGATCCTTCCGAAAAGGATCATAAACCAGAGGTCATGGAATTAAAGGAACTGATGATAAAAGGTTTTGAAGAGAATTGGGGATTACTTTTGCAATCATCTAAGGATGGATGAAGTATGGAACTCGCTGACTGAATGAATGCAGAAACCCCATTCACATTCTAGAGGGACTCAAAAGTATATTTCAAGAGCTGCGGCGTACAGGGCCTTGGGCCTAATGTAAGAAGCTGGGATGAGATTGGATAGCTTGAATTTGACCTGAGTGACCACAATGAATGAACTGCCTACTTCAGTATTACGCAATGTCTATGATTCCCTGAATTATATTTCAGTGCTCTGGAGCCAAAGTTGGTAAGAAAAGTTCAGATACGGGACAGTTATAATATGACTGGTTAGTAGAACAGCGTTCTTAAAGGGACAGAAGTTTCAGAGAATTTTAAGCACTTGTTGAGATCAGCAGTGTTAATGCTGATGTTCTCCAAAGATAAGCACAGGTCTAAAAGCTTAAATACAAGGGGGAGAAAAGCTTTCTCTGTCCTCTCCCCTACCCATATGCCTCCAAGCCAAACTTAGTGAAATGCAAGGAGACACAAGAGACTGCAGCTGTCCAGATGAAGAGTTTAGACCTGAAATATTGACAGTCCATTTGCATCCATGCTTCTTCAAGTAATTTCCTTTTAGCTCAGTGAAGCGCAAGGCCTTGTTTCATTGGTGAAGAGGCTCAGGATTAGAGAGCAGACACTGTTGCATGGATTTACCATCTATATTGCACAAACACTCCTAACACAAGTAAATACACGCAAAATCACACACATACACTTGTACTCTTGCCACGCCCTCATCTTTAGTTCCAAACTCTTTCCCTAATTCCCCTCTCCGAACCCTCTCCCTTTCCTCCACCCCTCCCCAAACCTCCCATTCTTCTTTCTAGCCTGGTCGCCTGCTCTCCCTCTCTCCCCTCCTTCTGCTTCCTCCATCTCTCCTCCAGTCTCATCCCCCACCACTTGTGAAGCTCGTCCCTTCAACGTTCCAGCCACCAGCCCTCACACTCTCGGGGTGTAACCACCCACCAGCTGCTAGCATTCAATGGCCCAGGGTCATGCCCTGACCACCCCTCCTCATTACTCCTTCCGGCAGCCAAGAAGGGGTTTGTAACCATTAGGCAGTGGTGATCCATCACTCCCTTTGTCAGACTGAATTGGAGACTCTGGAGACCAAATTATTGGTATATTTAAAGCAACAGTTGATATGTTCTTGATTAGTAAGTGTATCAAAGGTTATGGAGCGGGATGGGGAAGGCAGGAGATTGGAGTTGAGAAGGAAAACAAATCAGCCATGGTCTACTGATGGAGCTGACTCAATGGGCCAAATTGTCTAATACAGCTCCAATGTCTTATGTTCTTATGGAAAGAGATATGTGCACCAGTTCACTAGCAACAGCATCCCCTTGTGCCCATCTAGGACAAAGTTCTCCCATCAGTTTGGTCATTAAGACTGAGAATGGTTTCCACTAGAAAATCTTAGTGGCATTCATTTGAATTGATAATTCAATGTCTGTTGACAGAGGACTCTGCAAAATGGAGGGATTGGGGACAATTCTGTAAAGGATGAGATGATAAAAGAATTTATTAGTACTTTGGCATAATCATTCTCACTGCTGTATCCCCTTAACACCCACTGTGAGTTTCTGTACTACATTAAAGTGCATATTTGGTTTGAAGGCTTGAGGGCCCCAAGCAGGCACCAGGCACCAGGCACCAGAGTCAGGATGAAGAGGAACAAAGTTAACAACCCCCCCCCCCCACCCCCCACCACCTACAGAAGGAACTGTGCTTGAAGGGAATACTGGTTAGAGTGTATCTGCTGCATCGAAGGTGCATTCATTCTATAATTTGGAAGAAGAGAACTTTAAGACAACATCAATTTTCCTTCTGGACAAAAGAGCCTGCTGCCTTTTCCTCATTTTCTCTGGGTGAACAACCTTCCCAACTTAGTATTTTCCTTCTTCAGATATATATCTCATCATAGCAGAACTCTGAGCTGGAATGAGAAACGTCTCCACTTCCCAGCTTTTCAAAAGAAGACATTTGGTTGGTGGTTCATCCCAAATGGTTTGGGCCATGTTGAGATCAAAGTTCATGACAATGTCTTCCACCCACAGTCATCAAAAACCTCCTGTTCCTTCCATCAATATTCCTTCCTCCATGTCTTTGGATCAAAGGATTGATGTTCAATTTTCACTTGCTCTTCATATTAACATTGTCTACACCTCTACATTCAATGTTATTGATATACCCTTCTCCTCCACTCCATTCAGTTTAGTTATGGCCTCTCTCCATAGTTGAATATACACTCAGTGGCCATTTTATTAGGTATGCCAGCTCGTCAATGCAAATATCGAATCAGCCCATCATGTGGCAGCAACTCAACACATAAAAAGCATGCAGACATGGTCAAGAGGTTCAGTTTCTTTTATTTATTTTTATTACACTGCAGAATAGGCCTTTCTGGCCCAGTTTTCCCCTAATTTAATCCAAGCCTAATCATGGGACAATTTACAATGTCCGATTAGTCTACCAACCGGTATATTTTTAGACTGGAGCACAGGGAGAACATACAAACTCCTTGTCAGCAGCAGCAGGAATTGAACCTGAATCGCCTGTACTGTAAAGCTTTGTACTAACCACTGCACCACCGTGCTGCCGTAGTTATCAGGTCAAACATCAGACTGGGGAAAAAGTATGATCTAAGTGACGTTGACTGTGGAATAATTGTTGGTGCCAGACAGGGTGGCTTGAGTATCTCAGAAACTGGTGACCTCCTGGAATTCTCACACACAACATTCTCTAGATTTTACAGAGAATGGTACAGGAGGTATCCAATAAAGCAGCCCCTGCGTGTAAGGTATTACAGTCCAGTAATGTATACTGGTAAGAAAATGCCCAATAATATCTTTGTAATACTGATGAGAACTTCTATTCGTTTTCACCCTGCAATCTTCTCTCTTCCTCAAATCAATCTTCACTCTTCTTCCTACAGTGTCAATGACTCCCTCATTCTGCCCCTATATCTGAACTCTCAGTTTAAAAAGAAAAATTCTTTGGATAGGACCACAATGGATACAGTGACAGCAACAAGTTAGAGCGAAGGAAAGATGATGAATCAAGCTCTTCAGAAATGTGAAGGATCGTGCAGGCTGTGGGTCATTGTGCAGTACTGACAAGGCTGATGAAAGCGATCTTGAGGAAACATAAAGTTATGCACCCATGTCTGCCTGTAAGGCATTTGTACGTTCTCCTTGTGACCATGTGTGTTTCCTCCGGGTGCTCTGGTTTCCTCCCACAGTCCAAAGACGTACCGGTTAGTAAGTTATTTGATCATTGTAAATTGTCCCATGATTAGGCTAGGGTTAAATCAGGGGCTGCTAGGCAGCACGGCTCAAAGGGCCTTAAGGGTCTGTTCTGTGCAGTATCCCAATAAACGAATAAATGAATAAATTTCAGAAGGAACAGAGATGATAAAGCTCAATTAACAAAAGATATCTGGAAGATAAGCATGGGAAGAATTTTGTGTTAATTCCTGAGGAAGGTGGGTGTTTGAACTGTCAGTGAGCTAACTGTTTGGAATGCCACGAACAGTTTGCAATAAGGCATGTGCTACAATCCTCCACTGTTGACAGCTAGGATCAGCAGGTTGACATTGGTGAAGTCAGCGATTACAATGATAAATGGCCTGGCCATAATTAATTAAGCAAACCCAATATTGCGTGAACAAAAATTCTCCAGAACAGCAGTGAAGTGAAATTTATTCCTCTGGGTTTTATTTTCCTTGTACTGAGAACACCCAATAGCTTTTACTGTGTCCAACTCTTTTCAATCACTTTTGTTCCCTTCTTCTCCTTAAGGTGGCAACTCATTAGGCCAAGTTCAAAGTAACTTTTATTATTAATGAACATATATGTCACCATATACAACCCTGAGATTCACTTACTTGTGGGCTTACCCAAAAAATGTATTGAATAGTGAGATGAGGCATCCGTTAGTCTCGCGAGACCATGGATCTGTGCCTGGAAAGTCTTTGAAGTGCCCTTTCTAGGGTGCAGGCCTGGGCAAGGTTATATGGAAGACCGGCAGTTGCCCATGCTGCAAGTCTCCCCTCTCCACACCACCGATGTTGTCCAAGGGAAGGGCAAGGAGTTGTCAGAGTGAGGTTGAAGACAAAGTCGGACTGCCTTAGGGACTCCAGCTCCAGATTTTCCTCAGGGTTCCCTCCCAAAGCCTTTCCCGTGAGTGGGTATGGCCGCAAGGCAGTGGAGGTTTGAAATCAGAGTTTTCCCTCTCTGAGATGGACTGCCTTCCCAGGCTGACGAGCTCCATCTACCCGAAGCACTGGTTTTAAGGTGACAGGACCTGCCTTCGCCCCTTCTCCTGTCAGTAGAAACAGTTCCACCAGGCTTAGAGGCCAAGCCACACGAGAAGGCCAGGAGTTGGGCTTGGTCGTCAGAGGCTATTTGAGGTGCATGTCGTGAAGAGCACTATTAGGTAGTGGGAGCTTGGCCCCACTACCACTCCTCGGCCTGAATAGTAACTATAACAGAATCAATGAACGGCCGGCAAACTAAGGTTTTCAACCAGAGTGCAGAAGACTACAAACTGTGCAAGTGCAAAACGAAGAAATAATAATATAAATAAAAAAGCAATAAATATCAAGAACGTAAAAGAATATTTGGAACAATTTTCAACAGCCCACAAAACGTCATTGATGATAACCAGCGCCATCTTTGTCCTATGTGTCTAATATTGCCATGACAATAAACCAATGGAGCACGATAGTGGGGTGGGTGCAAGACACACTCTAGGCTCTTCCTTCTCCATGGGTGATGTGAAACAAAGCAGACGAAAGGCTTTTCCACCATCAGTGACATCATTGACAAAGCCTGGCTGCCTTCTCACCTAATCTACAAACATCCACACTTCCCAGGAAAGGGGATTCCATGTTGTTTTACTTCCAAGTGGAGCTTCAAGCAATTTCAGAAACCTGTCAAAAAGGATTATACTCAGACACAGGAAATTCTACAGCTGCTGGAAATCCTGAGCAACACACAAAAATATGCTGCAGGGATTTAAAGTGTCGAGCAAGTGCGGAACGAGCTACCAGTGGGAGTGGTGGCTGCGGGTTCGATTGCAACATTTCAGAGAAGTTTGGATAGGTACATGGCTGATAGGGATATGCAGAGTTATGGTCTAGGTGGGGTAGATTGGGCAGAGAACAAGTCAAAATGGACTAGATGGGCCAAAAGCCCCTTTTTCAGTACTCTAGTGGTCTATGATTCTGCCACTCAGCAAGTCAGACTGCATCTGTGGAACAAAATAAAGCAATTAACCTTTCAGGCCAAGACCCTTCATCGGGGCTTCATCGAGTCCAGATGAGGGGTCTCAACCCGAAACGTTGACTACTTATTTTTCTCTATGGATTCTACAGGAGAGTATGCAGCCCAGACGGGGAGATCTGCGAGATCTGGCAATGCTGATGTTCATTGTCCATGCCATATAACCACTGAGCCAAGCAGGTAACAAAGAATCCACCACTTTAGAAGGTCTGGAGTCACATTTATATAAGGCCAGATAAGGTCTCCTTCTCTGAAGGAACCAAGTCATTTTTATAGCAACCCAACAGATTCATTTAATGACTAGAATTTAAATTGTCCAACCTATATCGCTGGACCAAAGGTTCAAGACACAGGCTGCTAATCTACCAAATTAACCAACGCATCTCTGCGTCATCATGTGTCCTATTAGCTGGTAGAGCACACTAGCATGCTCACTGATAACTTTGCTCAGAACCACTGAATGAATATGCATTTGCCTAGAAATTTTATTCTACCCATTCTTGCTGTACCAAACCTACAGTGGGTCTAGTGTTAGCAATAAATCAGATTGCCCGAAAAAAAGTAAAATTAGATTGGCCTCAAAACAATGTTGCATTCACAATGGGGATTTACAAGAATTACAACAGGACCTGCATGGTTCCTGATAATAGCAACATCAGAAACTCCAACTTTTACATGCAATATTTGTGTAATTTCTGATGACAAGCTAACCCATTCATCCAACTTTTATAGAAATGTTGTGGACAGTGTATTGACTGGCTGCATCACGGCCTGGTATGGAAACAGCAGTGTCTTTGAATGGAAACTCCTACAAAAGGTAATGGATCTGACCCAGTACTCCACAGGTAAAGCCCTACTGACCATCGAGCATATCTGTCGTAGGGAATCAGCATCCAGAAGCAGGGACTCCACCACCCAGGACATGCTCGTTTCTCACTGCTGCCATCAGGTAGAAGGTACAAGGGCCTCAGGACTTGCACCACCAGGTTCAAGAACAGTTACTACCCAACAAAGGGGATAACTATACTCATTTGCCCATCCATTGAGATGTTCCTACAACCAATGATCTCACTTTAAGCGCTCTTTATCTTGTTGTTTCATGTTCTCATTATTTAGTGCTATTTATATTTGCATTTGCACAGTTTGTTGTCTTCTGCACTCTGGTTGATCTTTCATGCTCCTGTTGAGGTCACTGTTCTATAGATTTGTTGAGTATGCCCGCAGGAAAATGAATCTCTGGGTTGTATATGGTGACATATTCAGTATATACTTTGATAATAGAATTTACTTTGAACTTTGAACAAAGTGACTTAGTGGTTTCTTACTGGTATCTTGTTGAGCTGTTTCACCGAAATATTCAACAACATTGACCACTTCCTAATTTTCTAACTGTGCAAAGCCCGACATGGAGCTTTGCCGACAAGTGCTTTGAGATGGTACCTTATATCTTAAAGTAATATAATTGCTGTACATCAGAAATAATATGCAAATACGCATCTGAAAATATGTTCTACACCTTGATAGTATTTGAAGGATGTACTGCTGCTTCTAGCCTCGCTTAGCGCCGGGAGAATTCATTTGGTTCTTGTGCTTAGAGTTTAGTTGGATGAGAAAGGCATTCCAATTGGCCACACCATCCTCTGCTCCCCGGCGTTGAGCTAAGAACTAGAAGTGAAGGCAGAACGCCTGAGGCAAGCCAAATCCAGGCTGTGAACATGCCTTAGTTTCATCTCTAGCCGCTGGGAGGAGGAGCACATGAGGAAAGGGGAAGGGGTTGAGAGAGTCAGAGGAAGGTGATTAGGGAGAAGGGGAAGCTTTAAGAAACTGAGGAGAAGTGGCGAGAGTGAAAGAGAGGATAGGAGCATAAAAAGGGGTGAGGAAGATGAGGAGAGATTAGGGAAGGGATGGTGAGACAGATAAGAGGGGAATGAGAGGAAGGGTTCTGAGAGCAAGGAGAAGATGTGAGAGAGATTGAGGGGTGAGTGTGAGGGGGCGATGAGGGAATGAAAGGCTGAGTAGGAGAGAGATGGGGAGGGGTAAGAATATAAAGGGAATAGGCTAAGAAGGTGAGGGGGTGATGGGAAGGGAGTGTGAGTGAATAGGGGTGAGAGGCAGGGAGGGTTGAGGGAATGGGAAGGGAAGGAGGAGAAAAGGGGCAGATGAATGAAAAAGGAATGGAGTAAGAGAGTGGAAAGAGTGATAGTGTCAGAGGGGTGGGAGGTCACATAGATGCGAAGGGTGATATGAGTGAGAGGAATGGGAAAATGGAAGAGAGGAGAAGATACTGCGGGCAAAAAGGAAAGGTAGGCGAGAGAGCAGTAACAGGGATGAGAGAAGAGAAGACAAAAAAGAACGAAGAAAGCGAGGAGGGAGAAAAATATAAGAGAGATGAAGGGGAGTTGGAGATGGAGTGAAAGAAAGAGGACTGAGAGAGGGTACAGAGAGATGTGCTGAGAGTGGGGAAGAGCAGTCATCTGATAAGGAATCTGTACAGCCCTTTAAATTGCCAGCCTGCTCTGGATGTGGTTTAGGTTAGTCTTTGACCACTAATGAGGCAATAATTCCACTCTGCTCTCTCGTTCTTCTTCACTCCCACTACCCCAGCCTCGAATCCTTATGCAAACAGAGCAAAGGAGTGAAAATTCTGAGAAGGACTCACTCTTTGGAGAAACACAGCCGATAATCAAAGTTCCAGTAACGTAATCAGCATTAGGAATTCTGCTGGTGAGGTCAATTTATTTTTATATCCCAGTGTTACTTTACAAATACTGTCCTTTTATCTTGGAGCGCAATGTGAACGGAGGCCTGTGCTTTTGGAGATGTTTAACAGGAGCCATCCTCACTTGCTCAGGTGACTATCAAAGACGCCAGTGTCCTGAATGGCATTGCTCGCTCAGTTAACAGTACCACAAACAGATTAACTGATCCCCCATCTGATGGCCAGTTCTACGGTGTGGACGGTGAATTGAATTGAATTGACTTTAGATAGATAGATAGATAGATAGATAGATAGATAGATAGATAGATAGATAGATACTTTATTCATCCCCATGGGGAAATTCAACCTTTTTTTTTCCAATGTCCCATACACTTGTTGTAGCAAAAACTAATTACATACAATACTTAACTCAGTAAAAATATGATATGCATCTAAATCACTAACTCAAAAAGCATTAATAATAGCTTTAAAAACAAAAAAAGTTCTTAAGTCCTGGCGGTTGAATTGTAAAGCCTAATGGCATTGGGGAGTATTGACCTCTTCATCCTGTCTGAGAAGCATTGCATCGACAGTAACCTGTCACTGAAATTGCTTCTCTGTCTCTGGATGGTGCTATGTAGAGGATGTTCAGGGTTTTCCATAATTGACCGTAGCCTACTCAGCGCCCTTCGCTCAGCTACCGATGTTAAACTCTCCAGTACTTTGCCCACGACAGAGCCCGCCTTCCTTACCAGCTTATTAAGACGTGAGGCGTCCCTCTTCTTAATGCTTCCTCCCCAACACGCCACCACAAAGAAGAGGGCGCTCTCCACAACTGACCTATAGAACATCTTCAGCATCTCACTACAGACATTGAATGACGCCAACCTTCTAAGGAAGTACAGTCGACTCTGTGCCTTCCTGCACAAGGCATCTGTGTTGGCAGTCCAGTCTAGCTTCTCGTCTAACTGTACTCCCAGATACTTGTAGGTCTTAACCTGCTCCACACATTCTCCATTAATGATCACTGGCTCCATATGAGGCCTAGATCTCCTAAAGTCCACCACCATCTCCTTGGTCTTGGTGATATTGAGACGCAGGTAGTTTGAGTTGCACCATATCACAAAGTCCTGTATCAGTTTCCTATACTCCTCCTCCTGTCCATTCCTGACACACCCCACTATGGCCGTGTCATCAGCGAACTTCTGCACATGGCAGGACTCCGAGTTATATTGGAAGTCTGATGTGTACAGGGTGAACAGGACCGGAGAGAGTACGGTTCCCTGCGGCGCTCCTTTATTTCTTACATCCTTCACATACATGAGGAGTAAAAATCTTTATGTTACGTCTCCGTCTAAATGTGCAATACAGAACTAGCTGGCACTGGGCCCACCTAAAAGCAGTTGGAGTACTTCAAAAAGAAATTCATGGGTAAAAAACATCTAATGTGCTTTTGATGTGTATATGAAATTAAGTACGTATCTCTACTAGTGTTTAAGCAGATGGGTTTCTGAAGCCCAGCACAAAAGAGGGAGAAAAAAGTAGAAAAACAAAGAGAGACAGAAGTGGGGAAGGAAAAGAGAAAGACAGAAACACAGAGTGTGGAAGATAAACACAAGGAAGTCTGCAGTAGCCGGGAATCCAAAGCAACACACACAAAATGCTGGCGGAACTCAGAAAGTCAGGCCACATCTACGGAAATGAATAAACAGTCCATGTTCCAGGCTGAAAATAAAGGGGAAAGATGCCAGAGGGGAGGGAAGGAGGATAGCTAGAAGGTGATAGATGAAGCCAGGTGGGTAGGAAAGATAAAGGGCAGGAGAGGAAAGAGTCTGATAAGAGATGAGAGTGGACTATAGGAGAAAGGGAAGGAGGAGGGGAGAGTCAGGTGAGAAGAGGTAGGAGGCCAGAGTGGGGACTAGAAGAAGAGGGGAGGGGGATGGATTTTTTTAATCCGAAGAAAAAATCAATATTTCTTGCCATCAGGTTGGTGGGTACCCAGACAGAATATAAGGTGCTGCTCCTCCAGCCTGAGGTGGCCTCATCTGGCATAAGCGGAGGCCATCGACCACTACGTCGGAACAGGAATGGGAATGGGAATTGAAATGCTTGGCCACAGGCAAGTTCCACTGTTGTCGGATGGAGTGGAGGTGCTCAGCGAAATCGTTCCCCGTTCACCACGGTTCTCAGCAACGTAGAGCAGGCCACAGGAGGAGCACAGACACAATGGACGACCGCAGCAGATTCACAAGTGAAGTGTTGCCTCACCTGGAAGGACTGTTTGTGGCCCTGAATGGAGGATAGAAACAAGCATGGTGGCAGAGGTTAAGAGAGAGGTACACAGAACTAGACAAAGACAGAGATAGAAAGAAAGAGAGAAACAGAAGGGGAAAGGACATTGCTGGGACTTGTAGTAACACAGGTACAACTTGACTCCCCATGCTGTCTGTGCGGAGTTTGCATGTTCTCCCTGTAACCACACAAGTTTTTACAGGTTACTCAAGCTTCCTCCCACATCCCAAAGACTTGCAGCTTAGACCATAGGACAGTACAAAACAGGAACAGGCCCTTCAGCCCACAACATTGTGCTAAACCAATTAAATTGGTAATCAAATAGCTAACTAATCACTTCTGCCTGCACAAAACTCATGTTCTTACATTTTCCAACAGTCTAAATGCCTCTTCAGAGCCTCTAATGTTTCTGCCTCTACCGCCACCCTAGGTAATGCATCCCAGGCACCCCCCACTCTCTAAGAAATTTGCCCCTCACATCTCCTTCGAAATTACCCCCACTCGACTTAAGTGCATGGTCTCTGACCTTTCAATCATAGGGAAAAAAATATTATCTGTTCAATGTATCCATGTCAATCATAATCTGATAAACCTCTCTTCTCCAGAGGAAGCAGCTTAGATTTGTCCAAGCTCTCATTGTAGACCGCACCCACTAATTCAAGCAACATCCTGGTTAACCTCTTCTGCACCGTCTCCAAAGCCTTGACATCCTTCCCGTAACGGGGCGACCAGAACTGTATGCAATACTCCAGATGCAGCCTAACTAGAGTTTTATAAAGCTGCAGCATAACTTTCTTCCTTTTGAACTCAGTGTCTCGACTAATATAGGCAAGCATGCCATATGCCTTCTTAACTACCTGATCAACCTGTGTAGCCTCTCTCAGGGAGCTAGGAACTTGGACCCCAACATCCGTCTGCTCATCACACTGTTAAGGATCTTGCCCATAACAGTGTACTGTCTCCTTGCATTTGATCTACCAAGGTGCAACGTTTCACCTTTGGCTGGGTTAAACTGTGTTTGCCATTTCTCTGCCCATATCCACAACTGATCGATATCCCGTTGTATTATTTGCCAGCTTGCTGGGTTATTGGCCATGTGAATTAGCTGTAGTTAGTGGGAGAATGGAACAATCTGGGGAGATCGTGGGTTGTGGGGAGAATAGATTAAAGAAATATAGTGAAGATGTGATTACTCTTGGAGCTGACATAGATTTCATGCCTTAAAGAATTGTGGGCAGAGGCAAAAAAGGAGAGAAAGATTCACAGAGAGACGGAGTGTTCAAAAAGATGAAGATTGAAACAGAGAGAGGAGAGAGAGACTGAGTGTGAGAGAGTGTAACAGTGGGAGGGTGTGTATGAGAGAGGGAGTGAGAGTGAGTGTGAGCGTGAGGTGAGAGAGAATGTGAGAGTGAAAGAGTGTGAGAGAGAGAAAGCGTGTGACTGAGAGTAAGTGTGAATGAGAGAGGGAAAGAGTAAGAGTGAGAAGGAGAGTGATAGTGATAGTGTGAGTGACAGAAAGAGTGAGTGTGAGACTAAGCATGAAAGTGTGAGTGAGAGGAAGTTTGAGAGTGAGAATGTGTCAGTGAGGGAGAGAGTGAGAAAAAGAGTAAGAGTGAGAGTGAGCATGTGTGTGCGTGCGTGTGTGTGTGAGAGAGAGAGAGAGAGAGATAGCAAATAAATGACAAATGCTGTAGACTGGTTCACTTCCAGAACTGGAATTATGCCACTGACCACAATTCCTCATCGGATTTGAGCTGATCTATCCTCTTTTAAGATCCATCGTCATTTACCTGGAGTAGTGCTGGGACTCATTTGGTAGCACTCATAATAACCCTGGTCCAAATCCCTTTCCTGCAATTTAAACTCAAAAAACCAAATCAGCTCCTCAGTCCAGTACTGATAGGGTGCCATCTTTTGGATGAGATGCAAACTGCAAACTTTGTCTGCCCCCTCAGGTAGATATCAAAGACTTACGATACATCTATTGCCTGCTCCACTAAAACTATGACAACTCTTGAAAAGTACTTCATTCCGTTTTTAACCCAAATTTATGTAACTATATGAATTTTAATTCCCCAGCAGCTATATTGAGATTTAAACTCATGGCTCAGATCTTTAGTGCAAGACACAGGACTCTAGCCCAGTAATTTGAACACGTTATTATGCCCTGATTTTTCCCCCAGCTTAAAACCTGAAATATGCTCTAATGTTCACTAATGAACTGACTGTTTGGATCATTTGCCTCATATCACTCCTCCCCACCCTCCCCACCAATGCTCACCCCACATCCATTCTCATCCGGTTATCATCCTGCAAGCAAGCCGAGCAGAGAGTTAATGTCCTGAGACAGTAATCATTAGCCAGCACGTCTTAGAAAATCATTTCCCATGTCTAAAGCTCCCCTCCTTACCCATCTACCTTCCACAGTTCTGCTCAAGTTTAAACCCTTCGAGGTTATGCACCTTTGGCTTAAATTTGAGTGTCTCTTCCACACACGGCAATGTTATCCACGAGTTCCTGGTTGATCCCATTCCAGCTAACTTCTCATCCCGGCCCCAGAGAGCAAAATTCTTTTTCCTCATGTTCCTTATTTTCAAAACTGACATTCTTATCCATTTCTTCTGTAATAGATCAAGATCAAACTCAAGTGTGTTGTTACTCGATTGTACACACATAAACCACCAAACGTTCCTTTGATCCAAGACGCACAATACAGTACATATAACTCACACTCATAACCCATAGTGATATGACCATAAATTAACAGATGCATATTCAATACAAGCTAAACAGTATAATGCTACTGGGGCTTCATACATGATGAGGCCTGGCTGGTGGAAGGGATTCAGTAGTCTTACAGCCAGGGGGAAGAAGCTGTTTCACATCCTAACAGTTCTTGTCCTAATGCTACGGTACCTCTTGCCTGATGGCAGGGGGTCAAAGAGATTGTTGGACAGATGGGAGGGATCATTGACAGTGCTAAGGGCCCTGCGTACACAATGCCCCTGATAAATATCTCTAATGGGTGGAAGAGAGACCCTGATGATCTGCTCAG
This sequence comes from Hemitrygon akajei, assembly GCF_048418815.1. Taxonomy (NCBI): domain Eukaryota; kingdom Metazoa; phylum Chordata; class Chondrichthyes; order Myliobatiformes; family Dasyatidae; genus Hemitrygon; species Hemitrygon akajei. The sequence goes on along the minus strand of NC_133152.1, from coordinate 16,278,224 downwards.
AAGTCCTCGCAGTCCTTTGTAAGCACTTGTGGTCAGATGCCTTCCAATTCCCACACCAGATGGTGATACAGTTGGTCTCCGTGGATTGTCACCTTGTCGTGGTGGAGAAGCTCGTGTCGTCCTGAGATCCCGAGAGCGATGCCGTCTGGAGCTATGCTCCTGGTAGGGTCACCCATGGTGGTAAGGTCGAGGGTGAGGTCCCTGACAAAGAACAATCCAACCAAGACCTCAAGGGTGGAACAGGCGGACAAAGTTACTTCAAACTCAACGGCTGTGAAGGCAGATGAAGGCTGCAACAAATCCATCAGCTCCAATCGTCGTGGTTTCCATGCCATTGGAATCAGTTGGTTGATCTGTGAAATATCATGTGCTTCTTGGAGTGCAACATCAAGTATACATTAAACAAATACACGCACAGGTGTCTTCGCTCTGTGGAAATGGAATGAAGACCATCATCCTCGACCTCGAGGGATAGCCAAGACGACTGCAGCTGGGATGGACGCTCTCAATGGTGCTCTTGTAAAAATTGGTTAAAATGAGGGAGGGGGAGGAGCCTGACTCACCTCAATCTCCTCAGGAAGTGGAGACGCTGCCATGCTTTTTTGACCAAAGTGGGGGTGTTGATGGACCAGGTAAGATTGTCCATTACGTGCACTCTTAGAAATTTGGTTCTCCTAACTTCCTCTGCAGAGGAGGCATGTATTTTCACTGAGGAGTGGCCAGCCTGCAACTTCTTAAAGCCCACAGTCATCTCTTTGGTCTTGTCCACATTGAGACTCAAGTTTTTGTGCTTGACCATTCTACCAGCTGCTCTACCTCCTCTCTGTATGCAGTCTCATCATCATTGTTGATGAGGCCAGCCACTGCTTTGTTGTCAGCCAGTTTGATGATTCGGTTTGGATTGGATCCAGCAATGCAGTCGTGCATGAGCTGCATGCACAGCAGCGAGCTGAGCACGCACCCTGGGAAGCAGCAGTGCTCAGCATGATGGAGCTAGAGATGCTTCTGCCAACATGGACAGGCTGTGGCCTTTCTGTCAATCAGTCCGGGATCCAGTTACGGAGAGAGATGTGGACCCACAAGGGCAATTTGCCCAGCACTTCTGAGAGATGGTCCTATTAAATGCCAAGGTTAAGTCAATAAACAGCATTCTGGTGTACTGCCACCATTCCCCAGGTGGGACAGGATGGAGTGCAGAGGCTATAACTTCATCAGTGGACTGATTTGATCACTGAGCAAACTGGAAAGGGTCCCACGTAGCAGGAAGATGGGATTTAAGGCGATCCATAACCAGCTACTCAAAGCTTTCCATTATTGTTGAGGTCAGTGTCACCGGATGGTAATTGTTGAGGCAGGTTACTGTCACCCGCTTCGGCACCGGGATAATGGTGGCTGCCTTGCAGCCTGAGATGACAGTGGGCGGTTCCAGAGAGATGTTGAAGATGTCTGTTAGAACCTCAGTTAACTGGGCTGCACATTCTCAGGCTCATCATTGGTCTTGAACTGCCACGTTTCCCGGGACAACGCTCAAACCCCTCTATCCACTCAGTGCTAGAGCAGTAAAATGGTCTTTACTAAGGTTACCGACGGCACCTCTGCGGTACTGATATATTTTCTTTCTCTCTCTCTCTTTCTCTCGTTCTCCCTCCCTCTGATGCTCACTGCGGTGAACTCTTCCTCCATTCTCTTCTTGACCTCATTTCAGCCTCGGAACTGGTTGCCTGTCCAACTCTCCACTACTTCTGCTTCCTTTCCTACTGAGTAGCTAGCAGCCACATCTCCAGCAACAGCTTTGCACACCAGTACCTCAAGAGTCCACTCTCGCTTAGCCCTTATTTCCCAGCTACGCCCTTGACGACAGACGACTCGGTCTACACCTGCAGTCGTAACTCAGATTAACCTTACAGGCCTCCCAGCTGCCCCTGCATCATAAGTCTTGCCATAACAATGCTTATTAGATACACACTGATATGTGTTTGTTCAGGCTCGCTGACCGGCCGTCTACTCAACACCTGGAATCGAGCTGTTAACACCATTTCCACATCGCACAGCTGGTAAGAGCTATGTCCCCATAGTGTCTGAATCTGTTCAATCAGCTCTTGCAAACGCTGATACCAAGGTCTCATTTTTAAAAAACTTTGAAGGTGGCAAGAAGTGCGGAATGCTTAGGTAGCAAGCCCGTTGTCACTTTCAGTTTGATAATTACTGAACGGGGACTACTCAACGACCTGGGGGGGTGCTGCGGTGATGCAGCAGGTAGTGCTGCGGCCAGCCCTGACCCCCTCCCCACAACCTCTGGAGCTGTTCTGTATCTGCGGAGTTTGCACCCTCTCGTCACGACTCGGTGGGTCCCCGCTGGGTGCTCTGGTTTCCTCCCACGTTTCAAGCACGTGCTGCTGCTAATTAACCCCTTCGTGAACTGTAAGTCAGTAGAAATCAAGGAGCTGGTGCACACAGATTAAAAAGAAGAAGCTGCTGGAGTATAGGAAAGGGGGCTGAGACTGATGGGATTGCTCCCTTGGAAGCCAAGCAGGACCCAGAGGACTGAATGGCCTCTTTCTGCAACATCATTACAAGCCTCAAACTCCTCCCTGGTCTGGAGCCACAACCTGTGTTGTATTTAAACATTTACAAATGCACAGAGCCAGATTCCAACACATTCTTGCCGGGAATAAACATTGATGGGACAGGGTGACCTTGCCTCTCTGCAGAGAAGCCGGGGCATTCACACGCCAGAAGACTAAATCTCATCCTTGCAGTCCATCGTCTGTGATTCACGTGCATTACTAATGGATGCTTTGCGATAAGCTGGAATCTGTGTTGAAATTCATCCGGCTTTCTGCCTGCTCATCTGCAGTGACCTCACCAGTGCTCAGAGTCTCGACTGTAACAACCGCATGGAGTCACCTTCCACCGCGTCCTCGCCCAGCCAACACAAACTCCTCCGGTCCAGCCCCGAGAGGACTGCAGCCCTGCATCCAAACCCTTGTCCCAACCACTGGATTCTTCACTTGTCCCTCACCCCGGCCACTCTCTCACGCCGCATCACCCCCCACCTGCAATTCTGACAGCCTGCTTGTCGGGAACAGAGGGCAATAGACAGCTAAAGAATTCAGGGATCAGACAGGAAAGTGAATTTAAGGTTGCGATCTACCTTTGGCTTTGCCGAATGCTGAAACCAAGCTTGCAATGCCTCACGGAGAGCGGAACAATTAGGAGGCAGAATAGATAGGGGCAGCATATACAGCAAGTGGAGCATTGGAGGACTGAGACAGACTGGAAGTGAAACGCACGAGTGGAGCAGACAGGAAACAGAGCAGGCTGTAAGTGGAGCAGACTGTTCAAAGAGCTGACAGTACCTGGAACAGGCTGTAATTGGATCAGGGGAGAGCACTGTAGATGCAGCAGACAGGGAGACAAACAGAGCTGTGGTGAACTACATATACCTGTCTGGATAAGCACAGTGGTGGTTGACATCATTGGAAGGAGAAGATAGAGAAAGTAAGCACACAGAAAGAAAAACTCACTTTAACTCTAGTAGACAGAACCAGCTACATCATGTTCAGTGACAGCAAAACCACTCAATCCCTCTGCTTTAGCTCCATAGAGACACAGAGAAGTGCAGCAGGGCAACAGGTTCTTCTGACCGGGATGAATGCGATGGGCTGAATGGCCTCCTGCACTGTCAATTCTTATGTTCTAAATCTGTATTGAGTTTGATAGTGGTTGGCATGGAACTCATCAAAAACCCTTTCCCTCAATTGGCCAATCTCTCAGGACTGGGCAGGAGAGCCAAGAACTTTTTTTTTAATGACAATAGAGTTGGTATTTTGAGAACAGAGGAGACCAACACCCTCTGGTCCCAGATGCCCCACTCCCCATCCCTTACGTTCAAGATCCTTCCACCTCTGTAACTCCTGCAGTTTTACAAGCCTCTGTCAAACTCTCTGTCTTCCTTTCAACACAAAGGAAAGAGAGCCAGGCAGTCCCTCATCCTGTGGTAGTACCTCGCTCACTGGTCCTTCTTCCCCCTTCAGTTAAAGAGGCAGAGAGTCAGTGGATTAGAATTTTCACCCGAATGTCAGGCAGGCCTGCCAAAGTGCAAGTGAGGTGAATCGGTGTGAGAGACTGTCTGGGTTGGTTGACAGGAGTGTCAAGAATCCAATGATTGGGACGGGGTAAAGTTTGGCTGGGCTTTATTCCTCACAAACCATAACTGGGGGAGATTCTGTTGGCTGGATATGTTTGCGGTGGAGGGTTGGGTGCCAACCATATACTGTAGTGGATCACTCCAGATAAAAGCTCCTCTTTGGCCAAGTTTTGTTCACTCAATCTTCTCTAGTCCCCATCAATTCATCCTCACTCTCTCTTTGAGGATATTTTTAAGCGTAAAGGCAAAAGTTTTGGTTGGTTTGGACTCCAATTGGCACCGTAGAGTGAGAGAAAGACACATTCTGTGAATATCCACACATGTGCTGCTAGGACAATGTGACCTCAGCAGAAAATAGACGCAAAGTTGGAGTGAGATTGCACAAGAATTAAATATTAGACACAGACACAGATTCAATTCCTGAAAACATTGATTTAGAGACAAGAAGGTGGAATTCATTAGTTCTATTTACAAGCTAGCCACTGCCTGTTGACAGCAACAGACAGACATGTGTGTGAGTGACTAACCCTTTGGAACAGGAGGGAAGAGAGCACACTCATCAACGGAAAACAGCAACAGGGTGTAATAGTGCCATCTAGTGTTCGCCAGTCAGTTTGCAACATCGGCTGCATTTCAAACCCAATGGAATAACAAACGAGAGAAAATCTGCAGAAGCTAGAGATCCGAACGACACACAAAATGCTGGAGGAGCTCAGCAGGCCAGGCAGCGTCTGTGGAAAAAAGCACAGTCAACGTTTTGGACCAAAACCCTTTGGCAGGACAGAATGGAGAAACAACAGATTCTGTCTAAATAAAATGCCCTATAAGCCCAAAATCCATTAATTTCTCATTTGTAGGCTAAATGTGGGGCAAAAAGGCTTCAGTTCGGATGCTTGGCCTGTGACCAAGTTAGCTGTACTCAATCATCTAGTGATGATATTCAAATTGATGTGGAGGGGCCAAGGAAAAGTTAACAACTGGTACTCTCACTCCTCATCAAAATCAAGTGAGCTCTCCTGGCGAATGTGTAATTGTAGCTCTAGCTGCTTTTACTTAGTCTACAGTCTGCAGCTGAGCAGGGCGAGTGAAGAGGTGCTGATACCGAAGCACAGAGTGAATAAAGAGCAAAGGGGTGGGGTTGTGCCGAGGAGCAGAGGGAGTCGAGGAGCCACGGTTGGCAGGATGACTGGGGAGGGATTTGTAGCTAAGTCAAGGAGGCGAGTGGATGTCCCATAGATGAGAAAAGGGTGGCTTGAAGGGCAGTGCTCATGAGCAGACAGCAAGCAATTAGAACGTCAGAGGTGGTTTCGGTCACTGAACGCGGAGTGAGGGAGGGGGGCAGAGGAAAGGTGCGAGTGAGGTCAAACTGAGTGCAGGCCACAGCCCCTCCGGGGGGGGGGGGGGGTGCGCTGCAGCTGAACGTGGAATCATGCAGAGGCAGGGAGCCCAGTGAGGGCCCGCTACCCGAGCAAAAGGAGACCGAACAGCAGGTTAGAGAGGCTGTGGGTTTGGGATATCTGAGTACAGGGTGCCTGAGGACTCCGGACTTGCACGACACCAAAGCACAGTGTGAGAGACAGCAGATGCATCGAGCTGAATAACCATCCAATGACTGAGCAGAATAACTGAGAGCGAGAAGGCAGCACCACCACCTCACAACTCTGCAGACCCCGGTTCAATCCTCGCCCTGGGTGCTACCTCTGTGGAGTCGGTATGTTCTTCTTGGGAGCATATAGGTCTCCGCTGGGTCTTCTCGCTTTCTGTACGTCCCAAAGATTTGCTGGCTGGAAGATTAATTGGTCACTGTAAATTACTCTCAGTGCATATGGGGGAGAATTGAGAACGTCAGAATCAGATTTATTATCACCGACTTACATGACGTGAAGTCTATTGTTTTGCAGCAGCAGGACAGCACAAAGACATGAAACTGCTATAAATTACTAAAATAAATAATCTATGCAAATAGAAGGAATAAAGACTGTTCATGGGTTCATGAACCATTCAGAAATAAAATAGGATAAATGTAAACGAGAGGTTGATGGTCAGAACAGATTCAGTGGGCCGAAAGGCCTGTTTCTGCATTGTTTCTGCAGCCGTGAGGTTACAGAACATCCTACACAGAGATTACCATAGAAACACAGAAAACCTACAGCACAATACAGGCCCTTCGGCTCACAAAGTTGCACCGAACATTTCCCTACCTTAGAAATTACTGGAGTTACGCATAGCCCTCTATTTTTCTAAGCTTCATGTACCTATCTAAAAGTCTCTGAAAAGACCTTATCGTATCTGCCTCCACCACCTTTGCCGGCAGCCCATTCCACACACTCACCACTCTCTGAGTAAAAAACTTACCCCTGACATCTCCTCTGTACCTACTCCCCAGCACCTTAAACGTGTCCCCTTGTGGCAGCCATTTCAGCCCTGGGAAAAAGCCTCTGACTATCCACACGATCAATGCCTCTCATCATCTTATACACCTCTATCAGGTACCTCTCATCCTCCGTCACTCCAAGGAGAAAAGGCTGAGTTCACTCAACCAATTCTCATAAGGCATGCTCCCCAATCCAGGCAACATTCTTGTAAATCTCCTCTGCACCCTTTCTATGGCTTCCACGTCCTTCCTGTAGTGAGGCGACCAGAATTGAGCACATTCCTCCAAACGGGGTCTAACCAGGGTTCTACATAGTTGCAACATTACCTCTCGGCTCTTAAACTCAATCCCATGATTGATGAAGGCCAATGCACCATATGCCTTCTTAACCACAGAGTCAACCTGCACAGCTGCTTTGAGCGTCCTATGGACTCAGACCCCAAGATCCCTCTGATCCTCCACACTGCCAAGAATCTTACCATTAATACTATATTCTGCCATCATATTTAACCTACCAAAATGAACCACTTCACATTTATCTGGGTTGAACTCCATCTGCCACTTCTCAGCCCAGTTTTGCATCCTATCAATATCCCGCTGTAACCTCTGACAGCCCTCCACTCTATCCACAACAACTCCAACCTTTGTGTCATCAGCAAACTTATGAACCCATCCCTCCACTTCCTCATCCAGGTCATTTATAAAAATCACGAAGAGTAATTGTCCCAGAACAGATCCCTGAGGCACACCACTGGTCACCAACCTCCATGCAGAATATGACCCGTCTACAACCACTCTTTGCCTTCTGTGGGCAAGCCAGTTCTGGATCCACAAAGCAATGTCCCCTTGGATCCCATGCCTCCTTACTTTCTCAATAAGCCTTGCATGGGGTACCTTATCAAATGCCTTGCTGAAATCCATATACACTGCATCTACTGCTCTTCCTTCATCAATGTGTTTAGTCACATTCTCAAAAAATTCAACCAGGTTCGTAAGGCACAACCTGCCCCTTACAAAACCAGTCTGCATGAAAGCGGAGCAATGAACAGTTGAGGGCAGAACTATTGACAGGGGTGAATGCAGTGTAAGTGAGTCCAGAGTTTGACAGAAAAGGCTGGTAATACTGATAGGCCAGGCAGCACCTGAGGAGAGAGAAGCAGAGTTGACATTTCAGGTCAATAACTTTATGTGAGAAATAGGAAATGTCCAAAAACATTCTTGAAGGTGGCAGTTCAGGTTAGTACCATGGCTAAGAAGGCATTTAGATGCTGACCTTCATTAGTCCGGCCATTAAGTTCAAGAGAAGGGAGCTTCTGCTCCAACTTTATAAACCTTGGTCAGTCCTCTTGTGGAGTACTGTGTGCATTTCTGATCACTGCACTATAGGAAGGATGTGGTAACCTGGAGAGCTAGCAGAGCAGAGTCACCTGGATGGGATGTTGCCTTTGATGGAATATTTCTGTTGTGAGGAGACACTGGAGGTGCAGGGTCTGTTTTCCCTCGTGTAGAGAGGTTATGAGGTAATTATGTTTGAAGTATATAAAATTATGAGGGATATAGATAGGAAATTATTCTTGTAGATAGTGGACAAGGATTTAGAGAGGATCTAAAGACACAGAATTGTGACAACATTTCTGAAGTGTCTATACAAGCTCTTCAATCATCTAGATATAGAAAGCAATGAGCTAAGTTCTGGAAGACTTTGGTATTAATGAAGATGTATCCCTGTTGGTTGGCACAGTAGGCCAAAAGGCCTGTTACTATACCGTATAACTCTAATTTACAGAGCAAGAGTGAGGTAAAGAGAACAAAGAGGATGTCTTTTTCAGGGTGGAGGCCAAGAAAGATTGAACCAAGTGGAGGGCAGGTTGTAGAGGGTGGTGAAGGCTGGATTAACTGCAGAGCATTGGTCTAGGTCAGATATAAAAACTGATTGAACCAAGTGAAGAGAACAGGTTGACAGAGGGAAGTGAAGCCTGGTTTAATTGCAGTGGATCAGTCTGGATCAGATACAAATCAGAGGAGATGACCGAGGACAGAGGAGAGAGAAGAGATGAAGATTGAACCGTGAAATACAGAACCCAGCAGGTGCTTGACATCTGAAGTAAAAGGAAAAACCCAACAGGTCTGGCAACATCTGTGAAGGAAAAAAAAACTGGGTTGAAGTTACAGATTGTGACCTTTCCTCAGAACTAGACTGTTCTGATACAAGTTGGAACACCTGAATATCTGTAATTGTTGAGAGCTGTAAAGTCAATAAGGAGTCCAAGGGCAGAAAGGTCAGAAGGGGTGTAATGGGGGATTAAAGTGACAAAGCGGAAGCTTAAAGTCACCCTTGTGGACTGAATGGAACTGCTCATCTAAAAGGGTCTCCCCAGTCTGTGTTAGGGTTCTCCGGTGCAGAACACTGACTACTAACCGGGAAGAAATACAACTTGATCACTGCTCATCTTGAACAGGGGTTTAGGTTTTTGGAGGTAGAAGGGCAGGTGCTACATGGGAAAGTGAGAGGGGAGTGGGGTGTGGAGGGTGGAGACAGAACAACAAAGGAGGGAATCAAGAAGCAGACCATCTCTTTTTAACACCGGAAGAGGAGCAGAGAGGGAAGTGTGTGTGTGTGTGTTAGTGGGTACCTTATTGATCATGACTGAAGTTACAGAGGATGATTAGTTGAATGTGGACGCAGGAAGGCTGAAGGGAAAACCATTGCTTAGGGTGAGAGAAGGAGGGGTGAGGAGGTGGCAGAGGGTAAGTCTGAAAGTCATATTGATGATGGTAGAGGGGAAGCCAGGGTTAAGGGTAAAGGAAGGCACCTCAGAGCACTGGTGTGGAAATGTCAACATTGGAATACACAAGACATTGGCTCGTGGCCAAGTGGTTAAGGTGTTTGTCTAGTGATCTGAAGGTCACTAGTTCGAGCCTTGGCTGAGGCTTCGTGTGTGTCCTTGAGCAAGGCACTTAACCACACATTGCTCTGTGACGACACCAGTGCCAAGCTGTAAGGGTCCTAATGCCCTTCCCTTGGACAACATTGGTGGCGTGGAGAGGGGAGACTGGCAATTTGGGCAACTGCCAGAGTTCCATTAAAAAAAACCTTGCCCAGGCTTGCGCCCAGGCGCAAATCCATGGTCTAGTGAGACTAACGGAGGCCTACACAGCTGGGAAAATTGGAAGAATGGAATGTGGTTCTAAAGGAAATAGGATAGGATGAGATATAGCCAACGAAGCTGGAGATGTCTGTGGGCTTACAATAGGATATTGGCTATCTGTCTTGTTCATGAGATGTTAAAGAAGGTCTACTAAGGGAAGGCAAAATCAAAAACTGACTATGCAAAAATGAGAGCAGAAATTGGCCACAACATTGATAAAACCTCTGTTAACAAAAACAACAGGAATAAGTGCTTTATTGATCCTGAGTGACAGTAACATTTAAAAACGCACTTAGAAGTGTGTAAACTTAGCTAATAGTAACAATGTAATAATATACACATTAATAATGTACCAATAATGTATGAAATAATAAAGCAGAGACTATTGTACTCTGAAGTGTGTTGCACAGAGATGAACAGTTATATATACTTATTGCATTTGTTGGGAAAGATTTTCTGTGATGATCCTTATGACAGTGGAGCTGAATGAGTCTGTTCGAAAAGGTTCTCTGCTGCTTATTCAGTAAGTCATGAAGGAGATGAGATAGATTGTCTATAATGGTTAACAGTTTGTTTAGTGACCTCCACTCCACCACTGACTCAAAAGAGTCCGGGTTGTAGCCAAGGACGGATCCAGCCTTTTTGATGAGATTATTTAGTCTTATTGTATCACCATCACCAAAGGTGCTTCCCCAACATAGTGCAGCAAAGAAGACTGCACTCACGACAGCCCAGCAGATGATCTCCAACATCCTGCTTCACACATTAAAGGATCTTAGCTTCCTGATGATGAAAAGAGCAGACTGAGCTGAAACTGAAATAAGGAGGATTCTATATATCTCTGAGAGAGCCAGACATAGGTTGAGACCACTGCATCAGCTATGATTTGGAGGAGGTTGGGTGGAGTTAAAGGAAATGTTATTCAAAGTGAGAATGTGTTCAGCTAGACAAAGGAGGGCGGTGGAAGAAGGGGACATGTCAGGTCATTGCTCAAGGAAGAAGCAGAGTCATTCAGACCATCAGGTCGGAGATGTTGAGGAATTAGACATCACGTTGAGTCACTTAGGAACTGAAAACTGTCAAAGTGGCTGAGGGTATCGGAGGTATCAAAGATGTTAAATGGAAAAGACTTTACACCTGGACAAGGAATAGAGTTAAGGTAGGGAAGTATGGGTTCTATGGAAATGGTATAGGATCAAACGATGTCTACCTGAACAGTCTTATGGATCTTGGAAGTAGAAGTGGACTCTGTGGGGTTAGGGGTCTATGAGGATGAAGACCGTGAAGGGAATGAGATTTGTGACAGTCTGGAAGAATGGGCTAGCATTTGGTGAAGGGCTCAGAGGCCAGAAGATGACAGGGGAAGAGGTGCCAGCATGAAAGGGTTAAGGCTCAGCAAGGTAGAGGTCCTGTTTCCAAACAACAACAGCACTGCTCGTTCCAGTGAGTTGCTGACAATGCGGGGCTGGTCTTCAGTGACCAGAGTGCTCCCAAGTTCAGGGTTAGAGTGACCCAGGTCAGTGAAAAAGACAATCAGGTCACTTCGCTGTATAATAATGAAAAAAAAAATCCAGAGATGGAAAGGGGGAAAATGGAGAGGTCCAGGTGGTTTGGGAATTCTGAAGGTGGGAGAAAAGGTTCATAATCTGGGTTGAAGAGCCTGGCCAAAAGAATGGGCACCAAGGCAAAGGTGGTATAAGAGTTCATCACAAAAAGGCTCAGAATCTACTGATACTGTCTGGGGGCAGAGCTGAGGTTTTCGCTGATCATGCAGGATCAGAATGCGGGGTGAAACTGGGAGAGAGATGAGATTGGAGGAAATTGAAGGGGAGAACAGTCTGAAGGATTCAAGAGCTATTACCTTAATATCTGCAGTCTACTGACTCAACAAGAAGGAAAGAAGACTTGTTGAACGTGTGAAACACTGTGGTGGAACTGGGAACAAGTACAGCTTTGAGTAAGAGTAGGTTGGTTTTGGTACAGCAGGAGGTCAAGAGCATACGCCAAGATGTGACAACAAGCATGGATCAGAGGATGCTTCAAGAGCAGTGACACAAGAAGTCCTGATTGGCTTGAATACATCTACATTTATCAGTGGATCTGAAATGGACAGTTAAGGTTTGGGAGGGGAGGCGTGTGCCAAATGCCAGCAAATAATACTAGCTCAGAATGGTACACAAGTTGGCAAGGATAAAGTAGGTCAAAGGGCCTGTTTGCATTGTGGTATAACACTATGGCTTATCTGGAGGTAAAAGCAAATATGCATGCAAGTAGATGCATTTTAAAAAGCTTGCAAATGAAGCATTGTTATTCTGATGAGTCAAGTGCATAAATTGCAACCAAAAACGTTATTCTGAATCTGTGCAGCACCACTGCCGGATGATAAATAGCTGCAAAAAGTCTGATCTTGTTCATAGGTTTTGTCTTGGAGATTCTCCCCATTTCACACTTCCTCTGGAAGTGGTCTGGGTGAGCAGAGCTGTCCGAGTATCTGCGTGCTCCTAAAGGTAATGAGGAAAGTGTCCCAGGGAGTAAATGTTGGATGCAAAGGCCAGTCGTGACACCAAATTAGCAATACCTGCCTCAGGGAAGGGGAATTCTCAAATCACCTACTGCTGCCCAGTGGAAGTGACCTTTACCCTCTCCTTCCTGTAAACAAACAGGCCTGGGGTTCTTCTTCCTGAAGCAGCTACCAGCTTTGCTGCCATGAATGATTTTCCCTGAGCCTCGCAAGCAATGTTTGGACATGAGTCAGGATTTCCTTTGTTCTGATGGGTGTTAACTGATCTTTACCTCTCTCTTGGGCAACTACAACATTATACACTGTTCACCATTTACACTCATTACCTGTGTTCAATGGTTCAATTTAATGTCAGAAAATGTATACAGTATACAACCTGAAATCCTTACTCTTCACAAACATCCACAAAACAGAGAGAAATATCAAAGAATGAATGACAGAAAAACATTAGAGCCCCTAAGCCCACTCCCCGCTCCCGCACGCAAGTGGCAGCAAAGCATCGACCCTCCACCTCCCCAACTCGTTCCAGCAAAACACACCAGCACCTCCACCACCCACCATGCAATAACAAACCCCCAAAAACCATGATCTATAGACCATCAAAAACCACTGTCCATCCCAACACTTTGACATCCCAACAGGCCCTCTTTCTCACTAACAAGGGAGAGAATGACATCACTCCTGCCACAGTGAGAGGGGAGGCCAACAGCTCACTGTAACGATGTTACAGCCTGCTAATATATATTAAGATATTATAACTGATTAGGAACGTCCTGATTATAAACCATATGAAAATACAATTATAATCAATTCCCATGAGTGACCGATTTAATTTTAGCCATCTTTAATATGCCTTATCAAGCACAATTTTAGCTGCCTGTGTTTTCTTCAATGTGAGAACACTGACTGATACCCAACAGTGATAGTTCAAAGTTTAAAGCTCAAAGTTCAAATGTATTATGTATTATTGAAGTAAGTGTCTGTCACCATATACTACCCTAAGATTCATTTTCTTGCAGGCATTCACAGTAGAACAAAGAAATACAATAGAATTAATGAAAAACTATATACAGACCGCCAAAACCAATCTGCAAAAGAAAATAAACTCTGCAAATGCAAAAATACAAAGAATAAATAAATAGATAAATGAATAACACTAAGAACATGAGTGTGGAATCAGTTCAGTGTTGAGGTGAGTGAAGTTATCCATGCTGATTCTGGAGCCTTTACTGAACCTAGTCGGGTGGGACTCAGGCTCCCGTACCTTCTTCCCAGTGGAGGCAGTGAGAAGAGACCACGGCCTGTATGGTGGGGGTCCTGGCTGCTTTCTTGTGACAGTGCCCCTTGTAAATGTGCTCAACGGTGGGGAGAGCATTTTCCTGTGCCGGACTGAGCTGTATCGACTACTTTTTGTGGGTTTTCCGTTCTTGGGCATTGGTGGTTCCATACTAGACTATGACTCAATCCCCAGTGCATAAGTGAAGAGGTGGCCATGGTCTGGGAGGCTTCTCCAAGGTCTAGCTCCTGCCCAGACACGAAGGGCAGAAGATAATGGGTCCTTCCACCTCAACCAGCAAATCCCGGGAGCAGAGGTACAGCCAACCTGCCACACTGCAATCATTTTGGAGCTAAAACTAGACAATCTGTTTACATGCTGCAGCTCATCCATCCAAAAGGTTTGTTGCAAATGGTGGCTTATAGAAGACGCACATACTAAGTTAAATCAGGTTACATTACAGAAGCTTCTGTAACCAGAGTTCAGATTTCTGTCAGGGAGCTGCTTGGAAGCAGCTTCAGCCTGGGCTGAGCTAAATCCATGCCCTTTTATTCCAAACACAACCGTAGCATGTGTTGAAATGTCCAACGTTAGTTGCCAAGAATAACAAAAGAGGCCGTTTCTGCTTAAGAGCGTGCTCAGGGCCGGCGTGCGTTTGCAAACACACTCGACATCTCCCAGACCCAGCACAGAAAGAGATGCTCTGTTAACGGCCGCAGAATGGAGAATGGCAAAGTGCAGTTACAGGGAAATTTTATCCAGAGCGCAGTACCACAGCCTCACAGTGCGGTTACTAATTTAGACCACACGTGTCTCAGGGCTCCAGCAATGTTTTCTTTCCTGTGGTTTGACATCTGGCACGAGGTGACTGCTAAAATTATACTTAAACAAGCAGAACGTAAAATCTTGAACTCGCTGACCTCTGACCCTGTCCCGTTCTGGTCCAGAGCTGGTAAAGTGCTTTGAAAGTTAAAAGCATTCGCGTTAGCTGGGCAGGTAAACACACCAGTGCCCGGGCTGTGGCGATGACACTGGCGCTTCCAGGTAAGCCAGTGCTGAGTTGGCCGTTCTCAGTCAGCAGAGCTGCCAGAGAAGCAGAGACAGGCTCTATATCGCGGATAGCATAGAGGCGCAGCGAGTAGTGCTTCTGCCTCACGGCTCCTGTGACCTGGGATCGATCCCGACCTCGGGTGCTGTCCGTGTGGAGTCTGCACGGATTTCCCTTGGTTTATGCCGCTTTCCTCCCACATCCCAAACATGTGCAAGTTGGTTAATTGCTCTTGGCGTGGCTGTGGGGTAGAATCTGAGGAAGTTACAGGAATATGTCAGGAGAATAAACTGGGATTTCTGTGGGACTGCTCTGAGCGGGCGCTTTGGAAATGGAATTGGAACTGGTTTATTATTGTCGCATGGACTGAGATACAGTGGAAAGCTTGTCTTGCATACTGCTCGTTCAGATCTGTGGCGAGATCTGTGGACTGTGGTGAAACAAGGTTCAACAATAACAACACAGAATAAAGGGCAACAGCTCCAGAATTATTCTAAGAGATGGAGAATATAGATATAAAAGAGAAAGTTCATTACAATAGATGTAATAGGAGGAGCAGCTCAAACAAAAGAAAATTCGCAGATGCTGGAAACCTGAGCAACGCACACAAAATGCTGGAGGAACTCGGCAGGCCAGGCAGCACCTATGGAAACGAGTACAGTCGATGTTTCAGGCCAAAACGTCGACTGTACTCTTTTCATTAGATGCTGCCTGGCCTGCTGAGTTCCTCCAGCATTTTGAGAGGGAGCAGCTTGCAAGTGCGGCTCCAGCAGCCACCTTGCAGCTCTAGCCTTGGTAGTCGGTGCAGATTCTGTGGGCCAAAGGGCCAATTTACATTCTGCAAATAATCACAGCCCTACTTCTTCAGTATCGGCACGAGCACATGGCCACAATCATCATGAGGCAACGTTGTAGATGGATTGGCCACATGATGAGAAGTCAGGCCAACTCCATCACCAAGGCAGCATGCCATTGGACCCCTGAAGGGCAGAGGAAATGCAGGAGTCCAAAGACAACTTGGCACCAGGCCTGAACCACACCTGGGACACCACAGAGAAGGTGGCCAAGGACAGACAAAGAGGAGGGCCTTTATGGCTGCCCTAAATGCCAGTGGTGTAATGGGCAATAATTAACTAACTAACTTAATGTACCCTGTGTATCACTCTACACTTCTGATTCCAGAATTGAAAGGCTTATCATATGAGGAGCATTTGATAGCTCTGGGCCTGTACCCACTGTAATTCAAATGAATGAAGTGGGGGATCTCATTGAAACCCATCTGATGTTGACAGGCCTTGATACAGTGGATGTGGAGAGGATGTTTCCTATGGTGGGGGAGTCTAAGAGCTGAGAACACAGCCTCAGAATAGAGGGATATCCATTCAGAATGGAGATGAGGAAGAATGGCTTTAGCCAGAGGGTGGCAAATCTGTGGAATTCATTGCCACAGGCAGCTGTGGAGGTGAAGTCATTGGGTATATTGAAAGAAGAGGTTGATAGATTTTTGACTAGTCAAGACATTAAGGGATATGGGGAGACGGCAGGGGATTGGGGCTGTGAGGGAAATGGATCAGCCATGATGAAATGGTGGAGCAGACTCGATGGGCTGAGTGGCCGAATTCTGCCCCTGCATCTTATGGTCCTGTAAAACATGGCTGGTGGTGAGAATCAGAGAAGGTTGAGCACATACAGTGTAGCTAACTGCAAAGGGTTTATGACACAAGGGACATGTAGTGAAGATGCAGATAGACTGGTGGCATGACTTTTGAGGTAATATCAAAATCTGCTTCAAAGATGAAGGAAGTTTCCATCTTCTCCTTGTGATACCCAGATTTACCTCCACATATCCAAAGATGTGTTAGTTGGTAGGTAAATTGGTGACTAAAAGCTACCCCTTTGTACAGCAGAATGAAGTTAATGGGAATGTGAGAGGGAATAAGCTGCAGTAAAATGATTGTGAGAATGGGATTGAGGGAATTTCTTCGGGCCAGCATTGACCTGGACAGGCTAATGTCATAATGAATTTCTATGTCATAAGGAAATCTGAAATATAGAAATGGCATCTTAATGTTCCTCATTACTGATAGTTTAAGGCAATAAATAAAGGATAGACATCAGAAAGTCTGAGGCAGCATCGACGGAAATGAATAAGCCTTTGACGTTTCGGCAGAAACCCTTCTTCAGGGCTGAGAAGGAAGAAGGAAAACACCAGAATAAAGAGGTGGGGGGAAAGAGGATAGCTAAAAGATGATAGGTGATGCCAGGTGGGTGGGAAAGGTCAAATGCTGGAGAAGGAGGAATATGATAGGTGAGTGGAATAGACCATAGGAGAAAGGGAAGGAGGAGGCGACCAAAGAGGAAGTGATAGGCAGGTGAGAAGAGGTAAAAGTTCAGAGTGGGGAATAGAATAAGAGGACAGAGGGACATATTTATACAGCGGAAGGTTGGAAAGTGCCCAGGCGGAATATAACGTGTTGCTACTCCACCCTGAGGGTGGCCTCATCTTGGCACAAGAGGAGACCATGGACCGACATGATGGAATGGGAATGGGAATAGGAATTAAAAGTTTGGCCACTGGAAGGATCTGCTTGTGGCGATGGAGTGGAGGTGCTCGATGAAGCGGTCCACCAATTCATGTCGGGTGTCACAATTCATGTTGGGTCTCACCAATATAGAAGAGGCCACATCAGGAGCACCGGACACAATATATAAATGAGATGGTAAAATTGGTTAAAAGAAGACAAACACATCAATTAGAATGGATATGATGAAAGATCATCAAAATTATCTATATGAATTGAACTAAAGAGACTGAGAAATGGTGAAATGTATGTTACATCACCAAAATGTCTAAGGAGCTGGAATCACAAATTTTTGTCAAGTGCAAAAAGACTAGTGAAGTAATAGAGAGATTTTTGTTCACCTTAATAATACCAATGTTGTAGACAGTACAGAACCCCTAACTTGCATTCTGGACAAGATTTTTAGCCAATATGTAGCCAGGTCAACAAGAAGAGATGACAATGCTGGATTTGGCTTTAAGCATGATACTGGACACTTGGTAGGAATATCATTGGAAGAGGAGTTTTTGTAGCTCAAATGTCATCTACAAATTTTCTGACAACACAACTATTGTTGGCAGAATTTCAGATGGTGACGAGGTGGTGTACAGGAGTGAGATATATCAGCTAGTTGAGTGGTATCACAGCAACAACCTTGTATTCAATGTCAGTAAAACCAAAAATTTGATTATGAACTTCAGAAAGGGTAAGATGGGAACACACGCCTGTCCTCATAGAGGGATCAAAAGTAGAATTATAAGTTCATAGGTGTCAACATCTCTGAGGATCTATCCTGGGCCCAATATATCAATGCAGTTATAAAGAAGGCATGACAACAGCTGTATTTCATTCAGATTTCCCACAATACATCGGAAATTTCTGCAGAGGTATTGTGGAAAACATTCAAATCAGTTGCATCACAGTCTGGTGTGGGGGAGGGGGGCACTGGGTGGTAATAAGAACTCAGTCAGCTCCATCATGGGCAATAGCTTGCCGAGCATCCAGGATATCTTCAAGGAGAAATACCTCAAAAAGGCAGCATGTTAAGGACTCCCATCACCCAGGACATGCCCTCTACTCATTGCTACCATAAGGGAGGAGATACAGGAGCTTGAAGGAACACACTTAATGATTCAGGAACAGCTTCTTCCCTTTTGGAATCAGATTTATGAATGGACATTGAACCCACGAACACCACCTCACTACGTTTTATTCTCTTTTTGTACTCCTTATTTAATTTAACTTTGCTTCTTTCTGTACTTTGTGATGCATCGGGCAGCAACCTTGCCATTTCTTTAGCAATTTGTCTATTTTTTATGAGGCCGAGTTGCTAACTCAATGCTCAACGCAGCAGGGATGGAAAGCTTTCAAGGAGCCAGGAAGGTTCAAAGCCAGGATGACTCTTTTCAGCGTCTGGTGTGGATGCCAGTGATATTAATCCTGATTATGATAATCATTCAGTTAGATGTAACATAATTATGGAAAGTGAAAATGAATAAATTAGGGCTAAAGGTTCTAAATTAGGGCAAGACCAATTTTGCTAAGAAGTGATTCAACGGAAAGAGGTTGGAAATAGCAATGGGAGGCATTCAAGAAGATTTAAGGGAGTTAAGGTAAAGATGTCCCCACCAAGAAAAGGGTTGGAACTGCCACAGGTAGAAAGAGACTAACATAACAAAAAGCAAAGGGAGGTTAGACCAGCAGAAAGCCAATAGAAGCTTAGGAAGCAAAAGAGTGAAGTTGAAAGGAAAGCTTAAAAAAAACAAAGAGAAAATGAAGAAAAGCATTGGCAAGAAAAATGTAATGAATTCCAAAGATGTTTGTGAGCATATGAGGAGGAAATGGATAATAAAGGAAGGAGTAGGATCTAAAAAGGACCAAACAGTTCATTTGTAGAGATAAATGATGTGGATCAGGGCATTTAATAAACCTTTTGCAGTTATCTTCACAAAAGAAGTCAATGATTCGGATACTGTGTTTGGGGATGGTGAGTGTGAAATACTGGACAGAATTATCACTGAGAGAGGAAATTTGAGTGGGGTTTAGCAATTTTGAAAGTGGATAAATCACCGGGTCAAGTTGAAATTTATCCTAGGCTGTTCAATGACATTGGAAAGGCATTTACTCTAATTTTCCATTCCTTCCCGGCTACACAAATGGTGCCAGAGAAATTAAGGACATCTACTGTTTGTATTGTTATTTAAAATGGAGAAAAGCAAAAGACCAGAAATTACAGGCTAATGACTTAATCTATGGTGAAAAGCAAATTCAAAAGGATGGTATAAACCTTCATTAGAACGATTCAACTGAGACAATCAGAATTGATTTGTTAAAGGAGGTCCTGTCTAACTAACTTGATTTGTTTTTTTCCCAAAAGTAAATATAATATTAATGAGTGCAGTGCATTAAGTGGAATCCACATAGATTTTAGGAAGGGTTTAATAAAGTCCAAATGAAAAACTAGTCAAAAAAGTCAAAGCCCATGAGGTCCAAGGCAGGGTGACATATTGGATCCAAAACTGGTTTGGTGGCAGGAAACAAAGGGTATTGATTGACAAGTGACAAGTAGGCTATTACTAGTGGGGTTGCACAGGGCTCTCATCACACGTCCTTGCTTTTCTTTTAGTATATATAATTTGAATGCAATGATAAAGATGATACAAACTGAATTATTGAGAATGAAGAGCAAAGAGTTAGACTGGAGAAAGATGCAGATGGGTTTGTCAACTGAGCAGGAAAGTGGCAAACTGGAATTTGCAGAGAGAGATAAAGCTTTGGGAGGTGCAACAGATGAAGGAAATAGTATAGTGCCTATAAAGGTATTCACTCTCCCCCTTTGAAGTTTTCATGTTTTATTGTCTTACATCACTGCATCACAGTGGATTTAATTTGGCTTTTTTTTTTAAACTTTTTTTATTGTGTTTTCAAGTAGTTACAGAATAAAAGTGTATGAAAAAGAAAATGTATGTTATCCATCCCCCCTCCTCTTAACCCCTCCCCCTAACATCCCTGTAGAAAAAAAAAGAAGAAAGAAAGAAAAAAAAAGGAATGCCTGGATATTGGAAGATCCCCACATGCTCCATGGAGTTCGTAATAACTTTAGTATATATATTTATTTCTTTCCCCAAGTAACCAATTATTTCATCTTCGGAGCACCTATATATTTAATCCTATCTTTTGTAAATAAGGGCGCCAAATTTTCAAAAATGTTTCATATTTATCTCTTAAATTATAAGTAATTTTTTCAAGTGGAATACAGAATTTGGGTTTTTTTTTAACACAGATCAACAGAAAAGACTCTTCCGTGTCAAAATGAAAGCAGATCTCTACAAATTAATTACAAAAGTGATCTAAATTAATTACAAATATAAAACACAAAATAATTGAGAGAATATCTATTCACCCCCTTCAAGTCAGTATTCAGTAGATGCACCTTTGGCAGCAATTACAGACTTAAGTCTGTGTGGATAGGTCTCTATCAGCTTTGCACATCTGGACACTGCAATTTTTCCCCATTTTTTTTACAAGACTGCTCAAGGTCTGTCATATTGCATGGGGATCATGAGAAAATAGCCCTTTTCAAGTTCAGCCACAATATTTCAATTGGATTGAGTTCTGGACTCTGACTTGGTCACTCCAGGACATTACCTTTGTCATCCTTAAGCCATTCCCATGTAGCTTTGGCTTTATGCTTGGGATCATTGTCTTACTGGAAAACAAAATCTTCTCCCAAATCGCAGTTCTCTTGCAGACTGCATCAGGTTTTCCTCCAGGATTTCCCTGTATTTTGCTGTAATCATTTTACTCTCTACTTTCACAAACCTTCCAGGGCCTGCTGCAGTGAAGCATCCCCACAGCATGATGCAGCCACCACCATGTGTCACGGTTGCTTACGCCAAACATAGGGTTTAGTCTGATGCCAAAGATCTCAATTTTGGTTTCATCAGATCATAGAACCTTCTTCCAGATGACTTCAAAGTCTCCCACATGCTTTCTGACAAACTCTGGCTGAGATTCCATGTGAGTTTTATTTAATAGGGGCTTTCTCTTTGCCACTCTCCCATAAGGATGTGACTGGTAAAACACCTGGGCAACAGTTGTTGTATGTGCGGACTCTCCCATTTCAGCCACTGAAGCTTGTAACTCCTCCAAAGCTGTCATATGTCTCTTGGTGGGCTCCCTCACTAGTTCCCTTCTTGCACGGTCACTCAGTTTTTGAAGACAGCCTGCTCCAGGAAGACTTACAGCTGTGCCATATTCTTCCCACTTCTTGATGTTTGATTTACCTGGGAGCAAGGGATATTTAGCAGTTTGGAAATTTTCTTGTATCCATCTCCTGACTTGTGCTTTTCAGTAACCTTTTCACAGAGTTGCTTGGAGTGTTCTTTTGTCTTCATGGTGTAGTTTTTGCCAGTGATGCACCATCAATAACTCACTCTGAGACGTAAGAAGCGAGATATCGGCTTTTATCGACTGGAAGAATGAACAACACTACATCCTGGAGAATGAGGCCGGGCTCAGGCCTCAATCACCTTTATACAGGGGTCTGTGGGAGGAGCCACAGGAGCAGTCAGCAGGGGTCTGTGGGAGGAGCCACAGGAGCAGTCCAGACAGGGGTCTGTGGGAGGAGCCACAGGAGCAGTCAGCAGGGGGTCTGTGGGAGGAGTCAGCAGGGGTCTGTGGGAGGAGCCACAGGAGCAGTCAGCAGGGGTCTGTGGGAGGAGCCACAGGAGCAGTCAGCAGGGGTCTGTGGGAGGAGCCACAGGAGCAGTCAGCAGGGGTCTGTGGGAGGAGCCACAGGAGCAGTCCAGACAGGTATATGTAGTTCACCACAGCCAGGATACTGACTGACCTGCAGTTGGACCTTCCAGATACAGGTGCATTTTTACTGCTATCAGTTGAAACACCTTGACTTCACACAGGTATCCAAAAACAGATCTCCATTTAACTAATTATGTTACTTCTAAAACCAATTGCTGCACCAGTGATGATTTTTGTGTGTCATATTAAAGGGGGGTAAATACTTACGCAATCAATTATTTTGTATTTTATAAATGGAATTAATTTAGATCACTTCTTAGAGATCTGTTTTCACTTTGACATGAAAGAATTTTTTTCTGTTGATCTATGTCAAAAAAGACAAATTCATTGTGATTCAATGTTGTAAAATAATCAAACATGGAAACTTCTAAGGAGGGTGAATACTTTTTATAAGCACTGTAACTGACTAGTGTGTAGGAAATAAAAGATCATATAAAGACCATATTTTGTGCATGTAAAAATTATGATATGAATGCATACAGCATTAGCTAGAGTCCCTTGGACAGTTCTGGTCACTGCATTACAGGAAGGTTATAGCTACACTAGTCAGGTCACAGAAGGGGCGTTGCCAGCATTGGAGAAATTTAACCACGAGGAAGGACTGGATAAACCAGATTTGCTTTCTTTTGGACATAGGAGGCTAAGGGGGAGACCAAACTGAGGTATATAAAATTATAAGCGACCAAAATCAAGAACACAGGAATGGCATGTTTCCCTTTGCCGGGCGGTCAAAAATTTGTGAGAAAAATATAACGGTAAGTCTCCATGAAAAGAACAATGGCTGGGAACCTCTGATCTAGAAGGTGGTGAGGTCTGGAACTCACAGAAAGGCTGATAGATGCAGAACCCTCATAAATTATGAAATGGAACTTGCATGTATACTCACGGGGCATGACCTACAAGGCCAAAGACCAATTGCTGTAAGGTAGGTTCGTTCTTAACTGGCACATCTGTGATGGTCTGAATGCCCTCCTTTGGTACTGTAATCGGTTTTGTTCCTATGATGTTAAGCTGGCACATGATTGGATGAGGAAAAATGGCATCTTCTTCAATGCCTAGGTCTTAGAAGCTATGGCATGTGTGCCCAGGGTGGCACATGCAAAAATTTTGTTGGCAAGCAGTGCCTCCTCGCAACGCTTTAAACCCCACCCATAATAAAAAGATACATAAAGATTACTAATACTGCTAAATGAACCAGGAAATTATTTTTTAGAACCAGAGTACAGTGAAACGTTTTCACAGGAAACATCTCATGCCGGCCTTGTGCCAGCCAGATGGTTGCGAGAACATGTGATGTTGGATGGTACATTTTGAAATATTTGCAGAGCTGCTGTACACATCAGTATTTGGACAGTAGGAGTAAACCGACTGATAAAATCAGAGCTAAGTGCATAGCTGTCAAAGTAACCAAATACAATCAGATATATAAAATACTTGTCATCGTCAGTGCAGGAACAAAAGTCTCACTAAGAGTAATGGACGCTTATCTTCCATTCCTTTATCTTTTATGAATATGCACCAAAGTTCATGTTCACATTTCTTATGTTATATATGAGGTATAATAACAATACTGTTTAGAAATAATTTTATTTTTCAAATGTCTTTTTAAAAGATTAATATTAATCATTTTTGCGCAAGTTTTCTAAAAATGCTCCATTTATTTCAATCATTCTCTGCTATCTTTTACTAAGAGCAAAACAATGAAAACAGATAAATAAGCAACAGGACTCATCATTTTTCCCAAAGGTTCCAAATTATTCTTTAATTAACAATAATCTCTGCCCAAAATTACCACGGCATGCCTAAGGATGATTTTGTAGATTATCACCAATTTGGGCACCCATCCTCAAAAAGGTTCACCATCCCTAGCCTAGGAGGTATAGCATTTGGCATCTGTTTACTGGATTTACACTACTACCACCAGTGGAAAGCTGACAAGAGACAATAATGGTATAGAAACAAAAGTCCAAGAAAAAGGCAATTCTTAGAGTGAATACTCCCTGTCAATGATTATCATACCTGCCAGTTAATTAGAACATTTTTACTTGTTTCATTTTAACTGATTTTAGTGATGAAGTTGAAATAGGGAAATGCATAAACAGGATCAATCTCCTTTAAGTATATTGATTATTCCAGGAATGTTTCATAAAAGCTAACATTTTCAAGAGCCCAAAATTCATAAGGTCAGTATTTGAAAAAAATCTAGAAATATCCAATCCAGATAATGTGGGATTTGTATTGTTTATTTAGATCATACTTGGAATTAGGATTGGAAGCTTCTAAAGTTTTTTGAAACATCATTCTACTGTATGTGTCATGTGCTTGAAATGCAGGATAGGTCTGTTGTTTCAATAAATGTTTTAGAACTTTTCAGGGAGGGAAAGTGGAACTGTTATAAAAAAATGCAGCGGTACGCAAAATCAGCAAAAATCCAGACATTTTGTAAATAAAGAAAGATGAAAAAAAACAGAAGGATGTGCAAGGGAAGAGGAGGGCCAATTAGAGACAATGTGTGGAGACAGAGGATGTGAGTAAGGATCTTAATGAACATTTTTTGGCTGCCTTCACCAAAGAGAGGATGTTGGTAATGTTGTGGTTAAAGGGGAAAATTGTGAAATATTGAAATGAACAAAAGTGGAACTTAACGGAGTTCTAAAGGGCAACCATTGCTGATCGGCTCATGAGAGTGTGGGAGGGAAGAGGGACCAGATCAAATATATCACGAAGCAAAGAGGAAATTGCCATTATTTTTCAATCCCCTGGCTACAGGGGAGGTAAGGGAGGCTTTGGTGACAACAGATGTTTAAAATGAGAACAGATATGCTAAATAATAACACATTGTCTGCTAGTTACAAATTCCCAGCTTATGGATGCCCGTGTGAAAAAGCGCACAAAATATTAAATTCAAATATCCGATGTACGTACATATATTTGTTCCTAACACCAGTAGAATGAATTTCCTTTCTCTTTCTCTGTGCTTTCAGTAGCTTGTCTTTATTATCAGTCTTATATGGTTTTGATGCCATCCATCACAATACTGGACAAACGGTGACCATATCCAGTGACTTCCATGTATTTTATGACTTCTGTACAAAATCAGCTGAAGGAACCTGTTCCTATCCCAGGGATGCCCTGTACTTAGTTTAACATTTATGGTGGGTATTCCATTCTGAGTCAGAAGCTTGCCAGCTTGATTTCTGCTCCGGCTACAAGCACACAAATCGAAGCTCAAGCACCATTCTCAGAGAGGTCAGCACAGGAAGGGTTTTGCACTGTTCGCAGTTCTATTTTTTGAATAAGCTGTTAAAATGAAACTGCGTCAGCTCTTACAGTAGCCATTAAATGACCCTAAATGGTAACTGATCATTTCCCTTCACAGATACTGCCTCATCTGCTGACTTCCTCCAGCACTTTTTTTTTGCAGGCTCGTATCTCCAAGCTATTGCTCTATTTCTGTTAACGAAACAATCAGTGAAGAGCCAGTCCACTGAAGGACAATAGCAGAGTTTAATAGAAGGCAGAGTGAACTGAGGTGAGAACACCAGGATGAAATCATCTCAAATTCAAGGGAAAGAACAAAGACGTTAACAGATTTGATGATTACCTCCTTCCTTCTCTCTATCACCCACAACCACTCTCCTTGGCTCCATCTATCTGAAGAACGACTGCTGGCATGACAGGGCAGCAGTGTTTCCTCATCTTGGTTACCAACTTCCCTTCCACCGATTGGTATGTGTGCCATCTGTCCCACCAGCAGGTGTACTGAAACAGTGCCTCGTGCACAATTGGATCTTTGATTTCCTCTCTTGCAGACCCCAGTCAGTTGGGATTGGCAACAACATCTCCTACGCAAACTCCATCGGCGCAGGTGCACCAAATGACTGGGTGCTTAGCCCCCTGCTCGACAAGTGTGTGGCTAAGCACAGCTCCAATGCCATATTCGAGTTTGCTGATGACACCATTGTCGTAGGCCAGATCAAGAGTGGTAACGAATCAGCATATAGGATGGGGACTGAAAATCTGGCTGGGTGGTGCAATAGCAAGAAACTCTTCTTCAATGCTAGCAAGACCAAGGATCGGATTATCGACTTCAGGAGGAAGAAACCAGAACTCCATGAGCCATCCTCATTGGAGCATCGGAGGTGGAGAGGAACACAACTTTAAACTCCTCCATGTTATTATTTCAGAGGACCTGTCCTGGGCCCAGCACATAAATGCAATTACAAAGAAAGCATTGCAGTGCCTCTACTTCCTTAGGGGTTTGCAAGGGTTTGGCATGACATCTAAAACCTTGACAAACTTCAAAAGATGTGTAGTGGGGAGCATATTGTCCAGCTGCATCATAGCCTTGTATGGAAACACCAATGCTCTTCACCAGAATATCCTACAAAACCTAGTGGATTCAGCCCAGTATATCACGGGCAAAGCCCTCCCCTCCATTGAACACATCTATATGAACTGTTGTTGCAGGAAAGCAGCATCCATCTTCAGGGGACCCCACCACTAAGGACATGCTTTCTTCTTGCTGTTGCCATCAGGGAGGTGGTACAGGAGCCTCAAGAATCACACCACCAGGTTCGGGAATAGTTATTATCCCTCAACCACCAGGCTCTTGAACCAAAGATAGTAACTTCACTGCATCGTTGAAATGTTCAACCTATGGACTCTCTTTCAAGGTCTCTTCATTTCATGGTCTAGATATGTACTGCATATTGATTTATTATTATTGCTATTTGCTTCTATTTGTACTTGTGTAGTTTGTTGTCTTTTCCACACTGGTTAAACACCCAAGCTGGCGCGATCTCTCATTGATTCTGTTATGGTTATTATTATTATGGATTTACTGAGTATGTCCACAAGAAAATGAATTTGGTGGTTGTATATGGTGACATATACTGTGTGTACTTTGGTAATAAACTTTGAACTTCCATACTCATCTAGAAGGTCCGTTCTCGTTCATCTCCTTCGAGAACATAAAGCTTTATGAGCCTGTTTGATGAGGAAAAACACTGACAGACAACATGACCAAAGTAGGTGTAACTAAACAGAGAATTATTGTGATAGATGGAAGGTTCTGGAAGACAATTAGAGGATAGAAATGAGAACAAGAGCTTCATAGCATAATTCCTCAAGGTACCATGTGACAGACCTTTATAAAGACATGTACCAGAATATACACTCAGTAATACTAATGATTATACATTAAAATATGTGATAAGCTCAAAATAGCAAAGTGATTGCACTTACAATTAGACTTTAAGAGTGATAGAGCATGGAAGCAGGCTATTCAGCCAATCAAGTCTACACGGACAAGTAAGCACCATTTAAAGAAAGGCTAAGTTACCTACTTGAACCTGAGGTTCACTGATTAGATGTATCACAAGCATCCTTCATAGAATGGAAATGAATACTTAAAAAGGGATTTGGAAATGAACAGGGGAATGCCTATTAGGCAACAGATTTTCTTTACATCTGGACCCAGGAAGGTGCTGTGATTTGGACTTTATGCCAAATCCTGAAGCAAAGGCAGTATCACCTGATCCACGACTGGGAAACCTATCAGTTGTACAAAGGATTCAATCCTGAAATTAGCACTCCAAATTAAAAATACGCCAATCCTCTTTTACCCAAAATAAAATATAAAAAAACGCTGAACATATTCAGCGAGTTAGGCAGCACCTCTGGAGAGAGGAATAGAGTTCTGCTTCAAGTTCCGGTTTAAGATGGCGCCGGTGAATCTCAGTGACTTTTGCCTGCTGGGCACGGAAACAAAGAAAACTAAATACATTATTAATCCCTCTTCTGCTGGTAAATGATCATCGCAAACAATAGCCTGCAACTTCCCTTTGGAATTTGAGGCAATTTGATGAGGCAGAACTGAGGCGAGGTGAGGCAGTAGGCCTGCCGCCGAGAGCAAGAGTAAGAAAGACCCAACGTTTGATCGACTTAAGCACCAGGACAGATTGTAAAGGTCAGTGTGTCGGGGCCTGAGGTGAGGGATGGGCTGCTTCAGCTCAGTGCTCTACTCTGTGCTGAATTAAGGTTCTGCGGACAGATTCTCTTTGCGGACCAGTTGAGAACGCCATTTAATTGTGTTTATTGCTTGCCTGGGCTGTTTTTGATTTGTTTTTTTTCCCTCTCTGCACATTGGGTGTTTCACAGTTTTATTTTTAAATGAGTTCTTTTCGGTTTCTTTGTTTTGTGGCTGCTTGTTAGGAAAAGGATCTCAAGGTTGTATGATGTTACATACTTTGATAACAGTTGCACTTCAAACTTTTGAATTTGAGGTCAATGAGTTTACATCAGAACTAAGCTAATTTAGACCACAAATCTGCTTTTAAGTTGCAGTCACGGAGCAAGGGTGGTGAGAACAGAGGGAATGGAGCCCAAGAGATACCGCAATACGTTCAACAGTGGTACCAAATGAGTGCCACTGACAGCTTGGTCACTATGGCTGATCTCGGAGGAGGAGTAAATGGGAGGTGGTAACTGAGGACAAAGCAGAGGAAGAAAAAACAAAGCAGGTACCATGTCATGCAGAAGGGGAAGTCGAGGGAACACATACCAGTCCTCAATGAGGGTGAGCAGTTTCGAGTTCTTGGGTGTCAACACTGATGAAGAGTTTTCCTGGATCCAACATACTGATGCAATTACAAAGACTCTGTCACTGTATAACACTGGAGTACAGCACTTATGGGTGCAGTTCTATCACTAAATATGTCCAGTGCTATTGTGGGTAAAGGTCAGTCACTGTATAGGAACTGGCTGGACCATTGTTGGTCCAATTTGTCTCTGTTATAACACAGAGGGACATTACTGTCTACTATATAAAAATGGGAAAACAATACAGGGTGCACTGGTCCACTGCGGTACAGTATTGGTGGGTACTGGCCTGTTGCTGTAGTACACTGCGTTACAGTACAGCTTGCAGGGACCTACTTGATATAACTGGACGAAAGGCTTGTCATTGAATCCGGGGTAGAGTATTGGAGGATGGGGGGAAAAGATTGTTCTGAAACAAGCTCAGCGCTGCAGGGTGCAGAGCAATAGTTGGGTAGAAAAAGGTCACTATAGAACAGTCTTGATGCCTACTGTGTCAAAATATAATGCCAAGAAACAGTACTGTCTAAATCTACAGTATTACAGTAGAAGATCAGGATTGAATATGGGTTGTCATACATCTATACAACATTGGCACTGTACTAATGACTACAGAGGAACACTACAGGGGGTATGAGTCATTCAAAATTGATTGGTACACATCACTGTAATGTAGGTACAATACTGATGATTGTTGCTTCATAGTTGAGACAGGACTATGGCTGGGAAATGTGAGTTTCCGCTATTAGTGCTTACCCATCACTTTAAAACAATTAACAATGCATGGCTACTGGTCAGTTGCTTGCCAATTCAGCTCCAATGAGATGGAACAGACCATTATAGGTGTGGTGAACAGACTGGAACAGGGAGGAAGCATTAAGAGGCAGAACAGCACTGAGTGGACCAGACCAAACAGCAAGAGAGCAGCGACCAGATCACTGAGGTGACGGTGAAGCTTTATCTCTGGAATGGAACATTGAAGTAGTGAGTGGAACGGGAAGAAAATGGAGAGGGAGTAACAAGACCTACAGCACTTGTGACTTTTGACAAGGGGGAAGTGGAGCAGCAAGGCAGTTCTCCACGGCATACTCATGGTTGGGGGACATTCAAAAGTCATGAAAGAGAAAGAATGGAAAATCTTCTTCCAATGACAGAAGACTTGCATAAACAAAAGAAAGTCTGCAAATGCTGGAAATCCAAAGCAATACACACAAAATGCTGGAGGAATTATTGTAAGGCAGCATCCATGAAAAGAATGAACAGTCAAAGTTTAGGGCCAAGACCTTCTTCAGAACTAAGGAAGGAGAAAGATGCCAGAATAAAAAAGGGGAGGGGAAAGAGCCCAGCTGGAAGGTGATAAGTGAAGCCAGGTAAGTGGGAAAGGTCAAGGGCAGGAGAAGAAATAATCTGATAGGAGAGGAGAATGAACCATAGGAGAAAGAGGAGGAGGAGAGGACCCAGGGGGAAGTTATAGGCAAGTGAGAAGGAGTAAAAGTTCAGAAGTGGGAAGGAAATGGTGGGGGGAAAAGGGTGAGTTTACTTACCGGAAGGAGAAATTGATATTTATGCCACCAGGTTGGAGGGTATACAGACAAAATATCAGATGTTGCTCCTCCACCCTGAGAGTGACCTCGTCATGGCACAAGAACAGGCCAAGGACAAACACATTGGAACGGGAATGGGAATCTGAATCGGAATTAAAGTGCTTGGCCACTGGGAAGTCCCGCTTGTGGTAGATGTTGTGGAGGTGCTCAGCAAAGCAGACGCCTAATTTATGATGGGCCCCAAGAATTTGGAGAAGACCCACATCGGGAGTACTGGACACAGTGGATGACACCAGCTGATTCACAGGTGAAGTGTTGGCTCGTCTGAAAGGACTGTTTGGGCCCTGAATGGAGGTGAGGGAGGTGGTGCATGGGCAGGTATGGCACTTTGGCCGCTTGCAGGGATAAGTGTCTGGAGGGAGATTAGTGGGGAGGGACGAATGGACAAGGGAATCATGGAAGGAGCAATCCCTGTGGATAACATAGGTGGGAGGGGAGTGATAAAGATAAGTTTATGGAGATGGCAGAAGTTGCGGAATATAATGTACTGGATGTGGAGGTTGATAGGATGGTAGATAAGGACAGAGGGATCTACCACTATTAAGGCCGTGGGAAGATGGAAAGAGCTCAGATGTTTGGGAAATGGAGGAGATACGGATGAAGGCAGCATCTCCTCCATTTAGTACTTACTAAACACAGGACTCACTCAGTGATTAAACAGAGGGATGTGATCTGGAACGTACAACCTAAAGAGGTAGCACACGCAAATCTAACATTCACATTCAAGAAGGATAAACAAAATTTTGCAGAAGCTTATCAAAAGGTTAGAGAAATGGGTCCAATTGAATCCCTCTTATAGAAGCTGGCAAAGGTCCAGTGGGACAAATGGTCTCCCTCTGTTCAGTTTATTTCATTTGTAAGCTAACAAAGTGTAGAAGTTATGAGCTGCATGAAAAACTCTACCTGTTAGCTGAAGCTGATGAAGAAGATATCAAAGGAGTTCTGTTTTCAGTACAGGAAAAGACCCTGCAAAAGGCATTGCTCGCCTGACTTGGCCTAAATGTTAGGCTTTGCTAACATGCCAGAAAAGATAGTCTGTTTCCTATCAGCTCTTCAAAGTCTGAGCCATCATGACAGGAAAAGTACTATTTTCACTTAATAAATTCCTCCATTTATTAGATTTTAGGGCCAAAATAAGCAATAACAACTTTTCTTAACAAACAAGTGAGACATTTTTATTACTTTCAGTAGACATCAAGCAATAACTTCATCCTTTCAAGTTTAGGTTGAAAGATAAAAGGTGTTTTTTCTTGACCAACAAATGCGCTGAAAATAGCACACACAGCTTTAGAAGAATCCACATAAATATATACCTGAAATATTTATTACCAAGAGAAAAATTGCAATTTTTGCTGCTCTTCTGTACTCAGTCCAGTTCCTCTATAACAAAAAGTTGTTTATCATTTCTTAGTTTAGTCCAAAGTAAATAGTGGTACATGCTTATTGAAAACACTTAATAGATGGAGGTGGTGGAATGGTGCCAATGTTGATGTATCTTTGGCCCGAGGTTGCTCTCCTCTTCTTGATCCATGGACTCGTACACTGTTTCAAGTTTGCTCTGGTCCCCAGCTCTTCATCCAAATGTTAACCTTCTTACTAGTGAAGGTTGAGGAGTATTTGACATGAACAGGAGGAGGGGAAATTGGGTGTGCAGTGGAACATATCAATCTAGTTCATTTTAGCCTTTTGTACTCAACAGTTCTACAGCAGAATCATCATTGGAGCAATGCAACGGGTTAAATTTTATACAGCATCGCAAATGCAAGGTGTCTTACGAAGCTTGTACTTGTGTCATTTACCACAGAAAAAGGCCATGCACCAACGAGCAAACATCAGTTTTACACTAATCCTGTACTGTGTTCATTTTATTTTCATCCCCTTGCCCAGACTCTACAACTCAGCTATACACTAGGGCTAATTTAGACTGCCAGCTATAACACACGTTTGAGATTATGGGACAAAATGCAAATAGTCACAGGAGGAAAATGCAAGCTTCACACAAACAGCACCAGAGGCCAGGATCAAACCCTGGTCACTGGAACTGTGAGGCCACAGCTTATACCAGCCACTGTGATGCACAGAGCCACGAGTGTGTGCTCAAATAGGACTACTTTATAGAGCATTAAGACTGCAAAGGAGAGAGGGCAGAGTGATGGGGGGGGTAGTGAGGGGGTTGTGCTGTAGTGCGGGGCGGGGGAGGAGGGAGAGTGGGCAGATCAAATCTTAGGCATCTCTGTTCAAAGTGACTCCAGCAGTTCACTTACACAATGTGTAACATTATCAATTCCAGCAATCGTTTGCATTTAATCACACTGGTGACTCATCACATGCTGTTGTAGGGGTTGTGCAATTTTAGAATCTCTAGCTGAATTTTATTGATCTAACCTCACATTGATTCTTGAAGAAAACACAAATATCAGGAACGCAAACAAGGGAAAATCTGCAGATGCTGGAGATCCAAGGCAACAGACTCAGCATGCTGGAAGAACTCAGAAGGCCAGGCAGCATCTACGGAAAAGAGTAAGCAGTCTACGTTTCAGCCCAAGACCCTTCATCAGGACTGGAAAGGAACGTGATAAGTCAGCATAAGAAAGTTGGGGGAAGGGAGGAAGTGGTACAAGGTAGCAGGTGATAGGTGAAACTGGGAGGGGAGACGGGGTGAAGAGCTGGGAAATTGATTGGGGAAAGAAATAAAGGACTGGAGGAAGGGGAATCCGATAGTGATAGAAGAGGATCGTAGGCCAAGGAAGAAAAAGAAAGGGGAGGAGCACCAGAGGGAGATGATGGGCGGGTAGGGAGATAAGGCAAGGGAAGATAATGGGAATGAGAAATGGTGACGGGGGCAGGGTCAAATAACCAGAAGTTCGAGAAATTGATGTTCATGCCATCAGGTTGGAGGCTACTCAGGCGGAAGACAAGTTGTACCAATACTCTTCCAACCTGAGTGTGGCCTCATCGTGGCAGTAGAGCAGGATTCACATGTCGGAATGGGAATTGAAGTGGGTGGCTACAGGGAGATCCCGCTGGTGGGCAGAGTGTCGGTGCTCGATTCACCGACATACAGGAGGCCGCAACAGGAGCGCCAGATAGGAATTCAACACCGGACTCAGTTCAGAGGAAATGTGGAGGATTAAATCATGTTTTCAAGAGCAAACTGGATAGACACTCAAGGAAACATAATTTGCTGGACCTTGGGGATGAGCAGGGCAGTGCAACCATGTGATTTTTTGACAAGCTTAAGCTCGACCTGAGTGCGGAAAACAAATCTGTGTTCAGCCCCACGACTCCTTGTCAGCCACGATCCCCCATCAGTGCCTGTCTCATCTGCTTGTGTTTGACCCACTTCTCTCTCTTCTCCCTACCACCATCGGGTGGAAGATACAGGGGGTCTGGGTCGCATGCCACCAGGTTCAGCAATTGTGGCCCTACAGCCATCGGGCTCACGGGCCAGTCGCCTTCGCCTCAGTGCTGAACTGACTCTGCAGCCTGTGGACTCACTTTCGGGGATTCTGCAACTCATCATCTCAGAGCTGTTTGTTCACTTTTATTATTTGCATGATTTGTCCTCTTTTATGCATTGGATATTTATTGCTCTTTGGCTTTATTCGGTTGCATTTCTTTGCTTTCTTGTAGGTTCCTACAAGGAAATGAATTGTGTATATGGTATACATACTTAGATAATAAATTTAATTTGATGGCCTGAATGATGTCCTACAGTCCATTAGGATTCTATGATTTTACTTTGAAAACCAGTAAATATTGAAGTTGACAAATTGATACGTTCATGATATGTACAGCAGTTGCAGGTAAAGAAACTGAAATTCTAGCAGGCTCTACCAGACACTTAGCAGAAAACCATCAGAAACATGGCCACCTGTGAGTGAGTGAGTGAGTGAGTGAGTGAAAGGGTTCAAACACTAGGAGGCACTAACTGAGGCAACTGGTGGAGAATTCAGAGCAGTACTTCTCTCAAAAGATCATAGATACTTTAAAATACTGAGTCTGGGATATTAATAGGTTCAAGAAACAATGAGAAACTAGTCAGTGAGCTCAAGATGCACATAAAGGGAGCAATAGATCAGAATTCCAGTTACACGCCATACTCATTCACCAACCCATGAAATCAAGGGGAAATCATCAATGGCAACACTGCAAACTTCACTTTAGATGAGTTTATAGACAAACAAGGAACTAAGCAACAGGAAGGGATGGGTAATTTATCCACAAGGATTTAAGTGTGAATCACAGAATCTTTTCCTGTTTCTAAAAATTCTTAAGTGCTTAATATGGCAGTGTCCAGTCAGACTAAATTCACGCCGACTTTCTTCCTAATTTTTTGTTTAAAAAGTGTTTCATGATGAGATCATTGGGAGGATATGGTTGGAATGAGTTGTTAGGCTCAAGGGTGTTTATTTCTGAAGTCTCTTAAACTTTTCTTTGGAATAGTTTCTTTAAGTGGCAAAGGCTAATTAATGCCAAGCAGTGGGGTATGAAGCAGGGACTGAAATGCCAATATGCGAGGGGTGCATGACGCTGACCCCCAGCCCAGCTCAAACAAATGTCCTGTTGAATTACTTCAGTGAATCTCTGCCTTGGCTCCAGTCCCTCAACCCCCAATCGCCCCACCACTGGTACCTATAGCTAAATGTGGAATCAAGCCTTAATGACCTGTATTTTTAATTGATTTTTTTTTTTTGGAATACGAGTTTCACTGGCAAGGCCAGTATTTATGGAACATCACTATCAGCTTGAGAAGGTAGTGGTGAATCAGGTTCTGGAACTATTATAGTTTGTAACATTAGAAACAGATGCCATTCAATAAGGTCTTTTACCTGCTCCAATCACATTATCTCTTGATTATCTCAATGCCCAAAGGTATATCAATCTCAACATTCAAGTGAAGGTATTCCTACAGGCCAAATGATGAAGATACAGCTAAGTATTTCCAAGTCATGATCTTGTGCAATTTGGAAGGAAAGCCATAGGATGAGGTATTCACTTGCACCTGCTGTATGTCATTCTTGGTGGTGGATAATCATGGATTTGGGACTAAACACCATACATTCTGTCATCTCTACACACTGTAGAAAGCAGTGCAGGTGGTGAACGCTTTAGATCATGGACAGGCTGTCGATCTTCTGAGTGGTGTTGAAGCTCCTCTCATTCAGGTAAAAGGGGAGTATTCCATCACATACCCAACTTGCGCCTAGTCAATGAGCGTTAGAAACGTACACAGCCTCTGTCCTACTCTCGTCAGCATGGTATTTGTGTAGTTGGTCCATTTGAGTTCTGGCCAATGATAGTCGTAGGATGTTGAAAGTGGGGGACTTGGTGACATTATTGCTATTATGTAACAAAGGTGAGTAGTTAAGACTTCCTTTCATGGAAGATCACTGGCTAACACTTGTAGCGTAAATGTTACTTGTTACTTGCCTGACCCAGCAGCTGTTGTCTAGGACCTGCATGCAAAGTGAATTGTAAATTGACCAATAACCACCAAACATTCTCACACCTGACCCAACCATGGAGGTAATTGATAAAACAGCCAAAGATTGCTAGGCCCGGAAGAATCCCCTGAGAAAGTCCAGCAGTTATGGCTGTAATACAACAAACACCTACATTTGGGTCAGGTATATCTCCAACCTCAAGCATATTTTCCCTTTGATCTCAGGTTTTACCAGGTCTCTTTGGTGTCTGCAATGCCCTCAGTCTATTTCTGCCAGGCCACTCTCACCTTCGCTTGGGACTAGTCAAAACTGTGTTGAGATCTGGAGCTAAATGGTCTGGATGAAATGCAGCTGGGTATCAGTAAGCACATAATTGGAGAATGCTAATAAGTGCTGCTTGTACAAAAAACCATAATAACCAATACTTTACATTACTGATCAGCATCTTATTTAGAACAGGAAAACTATAAGTAAACTATAATGAGGAAGGAATATAAATCAACCAAGATTTCTGCTCTTGACTGTTTCACGTTGATTCAAATTGAATATAGCATTCCCACACATATACTGGATGGTGACTGCAGTATTTTGGGCTGTCAGCCCCCTCCAGCTTTGAAACATTCAGTATCCTAAGATCATACTTGAAACACATGCACTTTAAGGCAGAGGATATCTGGTAATATTTTGGGGTCATTTAACTCAGCAGGTAACACTGTTTTCTGGAGGAGAGAAATGGGGTTGGAGTGATTCTCCTAGGACCCATGCTCCCTTCCCCAAGAAATTAAGAACCATGATTTATGCAAGATTAGTCAATGCCTGGGTTTTAAAATCATACAAGATTGAAGAGCTACCAGGAAAGAAAAAAGAAAAAGATGAAAAAAAATGTAGCAAATTCTCAGTATTTTCCAAACCGCAGCTGTTATTGTTTGGCAGATAAACATGACAGCCAGTTGGAATGCAGCACAGTCCAATTAATAGTAAATGCATAAAAGATCAGTTAATTGGTCTGATTAAGTCTTGGATGAGAGATAGAGAACACCAGAACACTCAGCTCTTTCCTTGAAAGAAAGCCATGAAAATGTAATTAAGCTTACAAATGGGCTGTGCCTAGGCCAAGTCACAATCTTTTCATAAGTTTAATCATTCTCTGTGGCATTTTTTCCAACAGCAGGGAAATCTCCAGGTGGTATCTTCAATATTATTAAGAATATGTTTAGCTTTTGTTAACAATAAATATTTTACCAAAGTACAAGTGCGCTACATTTGAAATTCATACAATTTGTAAACTTGTTCTCCATACAACTGTTGCAATAATTTCTCAATCCATTCAGCAGAAGAATTTACCATTACCTGACATACAAGACCCATAAAATATAGGAGCATAATTCGGCCATTCAACCCACTGTCTGCTCCGCCATTCTATCATGGCTGATATTTCTTCTATCCTATTTTCCTGCCTTCTCCCCACAACCCCTAATCCCCTTACAATCAAGAACCTTTCAATTTCTGCCTTAAAATATAGCTTATGACTTGACCTCCACAGCCAACTATGGCCCATATTCCAGATTTTAACCCACTGGCAGAATAAATTCTGCGATATCTCAGTTCTAAAGGGGTATCCCTTTATTCTGAGACTATGCCTCAACTTCTAAACTCTCCCACTAATGGAAACATCTTCTCCACAACCATTCAACTCAGGGTTTTCAGCATTCAGATTTCAATGAGATCCCCCCTCATCTAGTGCAGCAACCACAATGTGAACATTTCACTTTACACATTGGCCAATGATTAAAAGCAACAACTGAAAAACTGCAGATGCTAGAACCCCAAAATAAACAGAGAATGCTGCAGCCATTCTGCAGGTTAGACAGCATCTGTAAACGGAGTAAAAGAGTGTTCATGTCAATGGCTGCTCAGAGATGAAGAAGTGAGAAAACATGTTTGTTGCATTGTAGGGAAGAAGATGGGGAAAGAAGAAACGACATACCCATGTTGGGATAGAGACTGAATACATCCAGGTGAGAAAATTCTTAGTCTTTTTAGTCATTGGCCCACACTCAATAAAGAACACAGTGGTGTTGATGCAGAGAAAGAGGAATGCAGTCAAGTGAATGGACAATGAGGGACAGTAAATCCTGAAGATGGCAGTAATGCAACAGTGTGGATGCCAACTGCCATAAAAACTCAAGGAAGGAGAAAGGAATATTGGTAGTTGATAGAAACAAATATGTTGGAAAGATGCCACTAAACTGGGGGGAAAAAATCAGATGAAATGCATGAAGATGGTGCTGGGACTGTTGGAACTGAGTTTATTGAAAGAGGTTAAGCTGGCTGAGAGTTAATTCATTGGAGAGCAGGAAACTAAGGGATGATCTTAAAGAAGTGTTTAAGATCATAAATAGTATATTTTACTCATATAACATAGAACAGTAAGGGTGAAAGGGGAAAAATTTAATGGGAACCAGAGAGGCAACTTGATTTACCCAGCTGTCAAAACTGTTGAAAGTTTTGAATACAACTGAATTTCTCTAGTATTCAAAAAAAATTGAATACAAGCTACTTGAAAAATGGAAATGACATTATTATCCTTTTGCTTACCTACCTTCCTCTCCATTCAGGTGAAGAGAGATGCTGCTTTTGCACAAGATCCAACACATTCCTTATTTTTTCACCAAATGGAACAAGATTTGCAGGTGCTACTTGCCATATTTCACACATTATACCTACTAGTACTTTTGATGACAGGTGTTAAGTGCTTTGAGTAATGTAAGATTTGTGAAAGGTAGTTTACTAATTCTTATGTTTAATGACTTCATGTTAATTTTACTGGAATGGGTTGAGCCAGGCCAAAGATGCAGGGTAAATGGAATCCTGCATCTAAGACAGATGGGAGTTTAACTGCCAATAAAGTGGGATCCCATTTTTAGTTCGGCAGAGAAAAGCACTTTAATCTTTTAGTTCTAATCTTCTGTAGTGAGGGGCGGGGGTGGAATCACTGAATCTGTAGAGCAGCCAAGTTAATGTAACAGGTGACAGCGTTATAAATAATTGGATGATGGGATGAAAGAAATAAGGCAATAACTCATTGTCTGTATCAAGTCATATTAACAACTAATGAATTTTTAGGAGATGGGGCCAGAGTACTTCAGGGAACTAAAATTGAATTAGATCACCAAACCACAAGCAAGGAGTCAGAGCACTAAATCACTGGTGTGGGAGTGTGTTCAATACCTCAGTATCTACTGACATCTAGTGGATACTTTGTCCAATGCATTTTCACCAATTAAAAATGGTGAACTGCATTATCTACATTTTGCATGGCTTGATGTTGACGCTCTCAGTAAAGTTTGCCTACAACTATCGCTGTTGACTTATCTCAGTGTGGGATACTTTAACTGGCCTCTATTCCGTCTAGTGACACCACGTCACAATTTCAAAGTATTTTGAGGCGCCAAGGTTGTTAAAATCCTAAAGGTTCTTTCTTTCAACGTCCCTGAACTCTGGATCCTGTAGACAGATGTAACTGGCCAGTGACAACAAAATCTGAAGTTTCAGTGGCATGAAAAGGCACCAAGCTGACATAGAGGACTAAATACACTAGCTTCTAATGCAAATCACCTCAGGCAGTTGCTCTGATGACTTGTTTCCAATCCAGTTTTGTGGGGTCTGCAGTAGCTAGTGATGCCGACATGAGAACCAGATTCTTCCTCAGATGGAGTGGGAGATTCCTGAAGAGACAGGTGTGTAGTTTGCAAAGTGATGCACTCCTTCTGTCACTAAAGCTCTGCGGGCTCTTGATGCACTGACATAAGATTCTCAATATGATCCCTAATTTGTTATGCCTGCTTTGTACTACTGCCACAAAACAAACTTCATGATTAACATCAATGATAATACACCCAATTCTGATTGTGCATCAATGCTCCATTATGACTTTTAAGAATTGTGATCTGAAGACTTAAATAGGGGGTGATGCTATTTTTTTTCCTCAAATACCCTTGAATGTGTGTTTCTTTCCAGTAATCACACCCCATAACACATTCCATTTTGAGCACCGACTCATGAATGATTGACGTTTCTTCAGGTATCCACTGCTGTGTTGTTGAAAACTGCGTTTGGTGCCAGATGTTTTCTTGACCCTCAAATACCCTTAGCATAGCAGTTAGTGAGATGCTATCACAGCTGGGGACGTCAAAAGTTCAGTTCAATTCAGGCAACCTCCAAGAAAATTTGCATATTCTTACCAGGTACACATATGGGATTCCTCTGAGGCTTTGGTTTCCTCCCATGGTCCAAAGTTGCATCATTCGTAGGTTAATTGGTTATTGTAAATTATCCTTTGATTAGGCCAAGTTTAAATCAATGGGTTGCTGGGCAGTGCAGCTCAGTGGGCCTGTATCTCTCCATAAATACCCTTTTCAACATGTGTAAGCACATTGATGACGATGGCACATTTCAGTCAGGAGTATACAACATGGAAACAGGCTCTCCTCATCCATGTTGATCAAGTTGTCTTTCTGAGCTACTCCTTTGGTCAGTATTTAGCTGATATCCCAACTAACATTTCTTATCCATGTACCCATCCAAATGGCTTTTTTTTTTAAAGCAATGTTATTATAACCGGACTCTACTACCTCATCTGGCAAGTTATTGCAGTTATGCACCACATTGAGTCAGAAACATGCCTCTTAGGTTTCCTTTAAACTCCTTCCCCTCAACTTGAACCCATGCCCTCAAGTTTTGAACTCCATTGCCCTGGGAAGACTATAATCATCTAGTATCTATGCCATTCATGATTCTATAAACCTCTATGAGATAACCCTCAGGCTTCTTCACACCAGAAGTAGCATGCAAAAGTTTGGTCAAAATTTCTGTTGTTGTGAATAGCTAAGTGAGTAAAAGATTACCTGATTTCCAAACGGCATAAAGTTAAAGATGACATTCCTTTAATATTTTAAGCAAGATTACTTTTATTTCCCTTTTACAGTTTCAAAATGACAAAAAAGGAAAAGGGCCCAAAGCAAAAGTATAGGCACCCTGCATAGTCAGTATTTAGTAACAACCCCCCCCCCCCTCCCCCCCTTGGCAAGTATCACAGCTTGTAAACACTTTCTGTAGCCAGCTGAGTGTCTTTCAATTCTTGTTTGGGAGATTTTCACCCATTCTTCCTTGCAAAAGGCTTCTAGTTCTGTGAGATTCTTGGACTGTCCTGCATGCACTGCTCTTTTGAGGTCTATCCACAGATTTTCGATGATGTTTAGGTCAGGGGACTGTGAGGGCCATGGCAAAACCTTCAGCTTGCGCCTCTTAAGGTAGTCCATTGTGGATTTTGAGGTGTGTTTAGGATCATTATACTGTTGCAGAAGCCATCCTCTTTTCATCTACAGCTCTTTTTTTAAACAGACGGTGTGATGTTTGCTTCCAGAATTTGCTGGTATTTAACTGAATTCATTCTTCCCTCTACCAGTGAAATGTTCCCTGTGCCACTGGCTGCAACACAAGCATGATCGATCCACCCTTGTGCTTAACAGTTAGAGAGGTGTTCTTTTCATGAAATTCTGTCCTCCAAACATACCTTTGCTCATTGCGGCCAAAAAGTTCTATTTTAACTTCATCAGTCCACAGGACTTGTTTCCAAAATGCATCAGGCTTGTTTAGATGTTCCTTTGCAAACTTCTAACGCTGAATGTTGTGGTGAGGACACAGGAAAGGTTTTCTTCTGATGACTCTTCCATGAAAGCCGTATTTGTGCATGGTTCGCTACACAGTAGAACAGTGCACAACCACTCCAGAGTCTGCTAAATCTTCCTGAAGGTCTTTTGCAGTCAAACAGGGGTTTTGATTTGCCTTTCTAGCAATCCTGCGAACAGTTCTCTCCGTAAGTTTTCTTGGTCTTCCAGACCTCAACCGTTCCTGTTAACTGCCAGGAACTGAGGAAATGGCTACCTGAAAACACTTTGCCATCTTCTTGTAGCCTTCTCCTGCTTTGTGGGCATCATTTATTTTAATTTTCAGAGTGCTAGGTAGCTGCTAGAGAAGCCCATGGCTCTGATTGTTGGGACAAGGTTTGAGTCAGGGTATTCATAAAGCTTTGAAATGGAATCACCTGGCCTTTCCTAATGACGACTGTGAACAAGCCATAGCCCTAGCAAGCTAATTAAGGTAAAAGTTATCTGACAGCTCAAATCTTATGGGGTGCCCAAACTTTTGCATTGTGCTCCTTTCCTCCCCCCCCCCCACTCTAAAATTGTACAAAACAAAAATAATACACAAATCTTGCTTAAAATGTTGAAAAGGATAGTTCATCTTTAACTTTATGACTTCTGGAGATCAGTTCATCTTCTACTCACTTAACTATTCACAGTAACAGAAATTTTGACCGGGGTGCCCAAACTTCTGCATGCCACTGTAGATCACATACAGGAAGAAGAGATTGTTTGGAGCAGACGTTGTGGTTGCAAGGGTTCATTCCTGTACTGTACTGTACTATTCAATGTTCTACAATGAGAAGGTCCTGGAGAAAGAGTTTAGTGAAAAATGAATGAGGGATTACATCCACAGTAAAAGTGAATTCCTTAGAGTTTTAATCATTGCCAGTTAATCATGAATACTCAAGGGTATAGAAGGGACAGGAAATACAGTATTATACAGTACTAAATGAGCTACAATGTCAGTAAAGTAGGGTGTCAGTACTGCAGAAACTTAAAATCAACTTTCAATTAACTTATTGCTAGTGTTGTATAAATTTTCCACTTATTACTACACTACAGTGCTCGATAATGTTTGCACCTTGCTTCTAGACATGAACAACATGAGCAGTTGATGTTGACATAGAATATGATACATAATGGAGAAATACAGCAAGTTTTTTCATGTCTGACTAAGCTGCCTTTTCATAAATCTGCTGTAAACAATACGCTTGTACAGTGGAACAGAATTAAAATTCTCAATGTGATGAATTAGGTTTAATATCACTAACACAAGTCATGAAATTTGTTGTTTTGCAGCAGCACATTACAATACATAATGAAAACTAAATTAGAAATAGTATATATAAAAAACAATAAGTAACAGTAAAAGAGAAAAAAAATCCAGCATTTGCCTGCGATATGCTTGGCTGGTTAAATTTGACATTGCGTTCCACAATCTTCAGTTGATGCCATGGCTTGCTCAGAAATAACATTAACTGATAACCAAACCTTCCCAAAACACCTTAAGTGACTTCAGCATCAGAGTTTGTATTCAGATTTTCCAAATTTTTCCTCCAACTTCAGTGAGTTAGCTTGGGCTTCAGTGTGCTTGAAAACATCATACTTTTCACTAATTGGCTTCATATGGTTCCTTTGAAACCTTTAAACTTTTCTTCAGGAATAAAGTATTCTCCAACATAATGGACAATATGACTTCAAGTCCTCCTCAAATTTTAACTTCCTACAGAATTCCGGCAACATGTTAAATTGATCTTTGATAGCATTTAAAAATAAATAAATAGACCTACATAGTTCAGCAACTTCCCAATGGAATCCTTCCCTGGACCTTTTTCCTATTTTGGAGCATTTCTTTAACCAAGTTACATCAATTGGGAGGCAATTATGGAAACCTTCTCAAATACAATGTCCAATGCTAAAGGGTGTTTACACAGAGAACAAGAAATTGATTCTTATTCCTTCCCTCAAATATTTATTAATAGCACCAATATCCATTAATGGCACAACAAACATGATAAAACCAATACAAGAACATTTCCCCATCCATCCGGGTATCAAGTTTATTATTCCACTAGTAGTATACAATGCCCTTGGAAGGTACTTACTTTTGTATTTTACCAGTACTTTACCTGGTGCCTGTTATATTGGCATTTCCAAGGACAGCAAGATAATCCTCACTTTACTTACAACCTTATTGGCGTTTCCTCATCTGGACCTGCAAACATAACTCTGGAGGACAATACCATTGATGGTCGATTTGTTTGAGGAACAAACCATGCTCTAACATGAAAGAAACTTGATCAAGATTTTTGTTTCCTTCCACCTCCCCCCGCCACCCCCCATGCCACAAAATTCTTTTGGATATCATCACCAAAGCTGGAAACAAGAGACCTGATCATCCAATAACTTCCTGGTCCCATTATTTATCTTCATGAGATGGAAATGATAAATTTTCGCCTTTGAATAGCACAGATCTAAAAATTGTTGCAATTTATAAACATTTCAAATAAACCACTTGCACAAAACCTTGTTCAAGGGCTACTTTCAGTTTTGAAGAAAATAGCCAATTGTGAGAGCCTTGCTCATATTCACAGCGGCAACAGCAAAAACTCCATTAAAGCCATGAGCTTTTATAGCAGGGTACAATTTGAACTCCTTCATCAGGGTATTCTTATTTTCACCTTTCACTGGTTTTAGCTCCAATTTCTGGTCACGTAGAAGCACAACACTTCCATTTTTATCCACCACCCCCTCCCCATGAAGCCATGTCAGATGGGGGGGGGGGGGGAAGAGAAGAACAGTGAAAATGTACACAGATGGATTTGGAAATTTTCAGAAAGTGAAGGATAAAGCAGTTTTGCCATTTTGAGTGCTCTGGTTAAATGGAAACTAGATAGCAAAACTTTTGCTATAAGATTAAACAAGAGACACTGGGGACATGTTGTCTGAAGCAAAAGAGGTTAAAACCAAGTTTGATAGGAGCACAGAAGAGCATAACTAGCTTAGATAGCTAAAGAGAAAATCTGATCCCACCAGCAGCCAGTTAAAGAACCAGGAATATATATTTAAA
Source organism: Hemitrygon akajei (assembly GCF_048418815.1). Taxonomy (NCBI): domain Eukaryota; kingdom Metazoa; phylum Chordata; class Chondrichthyes; order Myliobatiformes; family Dasyatidae; genus Hemitrygon; species Hemitrygon akajei. Next base: position 16,233,895 of record NC_133152.1, on the reverse strand, counting down.
ATGTTAGCTTCTAATACCTCCATTATCTTTGTCATGGGGAAAAAAAACAATTGCTTAACACCATTTTCCTAGAAAACTTGCTTTCAGATGTACAATTTGAACTTGATGCTGTGTCATGTTAAATGCAAAAGCAATTTCCTTTTATAAAAATCAGACTCAATGTAGAAGTGTTTTCCCAACCTTTTAGCGATATTAAGCAATTAGGTTTTTTTTTTAGAGCTATGGGGATACAAGTTGGAGTTGGTAATGGATAGGCAAGAGCTTTGAGACCTAAACCAAGCATTATGTGTAAGATCCCCAGAAAGTCTTTACAACTACTGAAGCTATTCCAAATGATTATTACTGTTACAATGTTACAAATGAAACAACTTGTCTCCATACAAGATGACTGGGAAGAAGTATCAGCCAGAATACCAGGCTCTTCTTCAAAGAATCTGACCCATTTTCAATGGGGTAGAAAGGCTACCTTATCCCACATGCAATTAAAAAAATGTCAAAGTTATTAATGCAGTTCTCTACTCCTAATCACTGCCTAAGCTGTTGTGCAGTTTTTAAATCTGTTTACTGAACTCCAACAGTCATGTTTTTTTTTTAAATATGCAAGTTTACATTACTCCAAAGATACTACAAATGCCTGCTGCAATCAGAGGCCCAAGCTGAATTCACCACCAAGTGCCAAGGTGTGAAAATCCATGCAGGAAGATATTATTTTGCCTTCTGCTAATACAACAACTTGTTCTGGAATTACACTGATGTACACAATAGATGCCATATTCAGAAAAATACCCCACAAAGGTTAACTCAATGTAATCAGGGTAGATCACCAGCCTTTCCTGTTATCACTCAGTAAAGTTATAGCCTATTTTTCACTTCAGTGCCACATTCTTGATATGCATTAATTGCATATCCCTCTATTCTACTGAATAAACCAAAAGGCTCAAGTTTGAATCTACTAGCAACTATTGTTTAAAATCTCCAGAGAGTAGACCATTTCAAAGATAGAACTTTCTGGATGAAGAATTTTCTCCCCAGAAACATCCTACACTTCGTGATGAGAACTAACGTTCAGACTCCCATCCAAGTAAATTATTAACCCCTATCTATCCTATCAAGCCATGTAAGAATTCTTCACCAGAATCCTGCATTCTTCTCAACTCGTGGCCAATTCTGCTTAATCTTCTCTGAAGGCAAACCCACCATAGAAATCATTCTGAGAAACTACTTTTACTCTCCTGCATCACTTTGATAATCCACTGGTTGTCTGGTTCCTATATAATTCCGATAAGGTACATTCATTCTTCCACTATTTCAGGATTCAAGGTTAGTTTAACTCGTTACCTTCATCACTTTAGCAAAGTTAACAAGAGTAACTTGATAACAGATACCTAGGCCCCTCTGAAAACCACCAGAGCATTTCAAATTTGTTTAAAAACTACTTTTCTATACTTTCGCTGAAGTTAAAAAACAGAAAAGTATTCCTTCCCATACTTATTTTACGTCACCAAAACTGGCTGATTGAAGAGCTGGAACCCCAAATTCCCAGAGGACTGACCAATTTTCAGCCTGTTAATCAATCCTGAAGTTTTTCCTCAATCCTCTGCTATAATTTTGCTTGTTTATCACATCCACTAATACACTCTTCTGCTAGTTACAACTCCAACATTTCTCAAACTATTCCCCTTTTATAAATCCAGTCCAACGTTGCCTAATCCAATTATTTTCCAAGCAACACACAATGCTGGAGAAACCAGGTTAGGCAGCATCTATGGAGTGAAATAAACAGCTAACATTTTGAGCCAAGCTTTCATCAGGACTAAAAGTTAAAGGGCAGGAGCCAGAATAAAGGTGGGAAAAACACAAGCTGGCAGGTGGTAAGAGAACCTAGGTCAAGAGGAAAAAAAAAGTGAGAAGCTGAGAGGAAGAGGCAAAGGGATGTAGGAAGTGGAAATCCAATAGCAGAAGATGACTATAGAATAAAGAAAAGGTGGGGAACCAAAAGGAGAAAGGTGATTATGGCAGAGGGGAAAGAGCAAGGGTATAAAGGTACCCAAGGGATAAGAGAAAACAAGAGGTGGAAAGAGGGGATTGGTTACTGAAAGTTACAGAACTATATGGTGATGCTGACAGCCTGGAGATAGCCAAGATGGAATGTGAGGTGTTGGTCTTCCAATCTGCATACCTATCCTCAACATGGCAGTAGAGAAGGCAGTGGACAGACATGTCAATGTGGGAATAGGAAATGGAATTAGAATGGCTGGCCACTGAGGTGGCTGTAGCAAAAGTGCCGCACGTAGCCATCCCCTGATCCACACCGGGTTTCACCAATGCAGAGAATGACATACTGGGAGTACTGGATGCAATTAGTGACATTGATAGATTCACATGCAAAGTGCTGCCTCCTGAAAGAACTGTTTGGTGATGAGGGAGAGAGGGAGGTGCATCTAACACTTGGCACAGTTACAGGGTTAAGTACCTGAAAGGGGATTGGCAGTAACTGATGAGCAGACAAGGGAGTCTTAGAGAGCCATCCCTGTAGAAAGTGGAGGGAGAAGATGTGCCTGGTGGTGGGATCCAACTGGAGATGGAAGTTACCATCTCCGAGGTTCTAGCATTTTCCATATGCCCAAATGCTCAGTTTTAATTATAGCTTAAGTATCCTTACACTACATTACTTAGGCTACATTTTTAAATATTTTGTTAAAATAAGTCCAGTTTATTTTTCCCCAAAATGACATGAAATAGCTTCAAGAGCACTTCTAAGAGTGAACATTTAATGCATGACTAAGTTGCAGATTCAGGCTTGTTGGTTCATCCTGACGTTGGGGACCTAGCACTTGTTTAGACGTGGCTAGGGTTGGCTGCACATTTACATCAACTTTGTTGCACTTGTTAAAGTTCCAAGTGTAATTCGAATTGTGTGCAGTCTTGCCTGCAAGCTGCTTATGGTTTGAACAGGATGCTTTTATTTTGCACACAACTGAAAACTGAGCTGCATCACAGCAATCAGGCTAGCCACATTGGTAAGTTCTAAAGAACTGATGATTGGGACTTGGCACCCGTGGTGTGCCAAATGTAGCAAGGGTATCATACCAAAAATGGGAATAGGGTGCAAGGTACAAGGTTAAAAAGCACAAAACTTCTACATATCAGGGTTCAAAAAAAAATGGAAGAAATGCAAGCTGCTCCTGCCAATGGAGTTGGTAGCTTATCTTTTCCTCCATTGCACCAGGGAAAGAAAAGCCAACCTGTAAGCAGTTTGGAACCTTTGTCAATCCTTTAACTTCTCAGCAACAAGTATGTCTGCAATCAGGCATTTTACACTAAACCCTTAGAAACATACCAGGTTGTGACTGGAGCAGAGCAAACTATTTCCAGCTGTCTTTGTGGCTTTATAGAACCCAGGTAACTAAGGGCTTGTGGGCAGGCTAGAGCTACGGCCAGACCCAATAGACAGTATTGAGGGGAATAAAGTGAAAGTTGTGCCCAATTACATGTTGGAAAGGACATTTATAAATCAGATGCAAGAAACTATTTGTACATCAGTTTAAGCAGTATGGTATTGATTTCAACTAACCTTTTGGGGTTGTGCACAATACTTGCATCTAAATCTGTCACCCTCCTGCAACAGACAAAATGCTGGAGGAACTTAGCAGATCAGGCAGCGTCTATGGAAATGAAAAAACGGTCGATGTTCTGGACCACGATCCTTCTTCAGGACTGGAAAGGAAGGGGGAAGACCCTCCTGTTAAATCTATCCATATCTACCTGTCACTTAGGCACAATAGTGCATATGATTCACTGTAGGAAATCCTGAAGTCTTGTTGTTTGCAATAATACAAAATACTATGGGAGACGAAATAGAACTTCATATTTATCCACCGATAACTGGAGAAAAGTAATTAAATGGTACTCCTTATTTCACTAGTGGACTCTGCTGTTCCAGTTCCCAAGGACTAGAAACAAGATTTAGAAATATTTATTGAAGAACCATTAAAGTGGCTTGGCAAGTAGAACTGCTGCCTTAGCTTCAAACACTGATTCAATCCTAACTCTGCTGCTGTGTACTATGGGGTGGGGAGGAAGGATCAACCCAGAAAGAGCCAACAGCTGGTTGAGGATTTAAACAAGGCCAAAGCAAATAATGGAGTGTGTTGTGTTTTTTTTAAAAAAGGTAGAAAATGTTGAGGTAAATGTAGCTACCTCAAAAGCAGATTTTATGGTAAATAGTGCCCTGCTTGCCAAAATACCAGTGTTCTGGTCTAATTTTGGGCTCCTAATGTAATTGGATTCATCAATTTGACATCTACTCACCATGTAAATATGGCTCAAGAAAAATATTTGAACTCAGTCATGGTAAGGGCTAATGAACATAGAGGTGGCTGCAGTTTTAGCATCTAGGATGCAAATAGTAGTGGAGAACATTATAAAATGAACCAGTTCCATGAACTTTCCCCATTGAGAATGATGGCAGGTCCCAGCAAATAAATGCTATAGATTAAACCTTCACAATCATGTTCAGCCTGGATAACATAATGATCCATCTCAAACACAAAATACTCTGCAGATGCTGGGGTCAAAGCAACATGTACAACACGCTGGAGGAACTCAGCAGGTCAGCCCAAAACATTTGACTGTTCATTTCCACGGATGCTGCCCGACCTGCTGAGTTCCTCCAGCATGTTGTGCGTGTTACAATGATCCAACTGCTTTGCCCCAAATTTCTAGTCCACAGCCAAATCAATTAACTCCACAACATCAAGAGAGATTTGAGGTTTAAGTCTATGGGAGTAGACAACAATCTAGTCAGTAGTGCCGAAGACATACTGCATCTCTAGTCTAATTAGTACAAGTAATATAGCTACATTATAGATCTACCAGTACAGAAAAACTACCATATACCCAACATTGGAAAAATTGAAGACAGACTGTTGAAACTAATCTGCAGCAACAAGTAGTGCTGGAAGAACTCCGGTCAGGTTACATCTATTGAGGGAAATGCATAATTGATTATTCTGGTCACGAACCTCAGCAGCTTCATCCTGTTAAATGTCCACCATTACATCCGAGATGCTGTAGACACCAGCCATCCAGATATTCATTAACGTTGACCATGACTGCATTTCCCCTACCACTCGTCATATTATAGAATGGGGAGTAGATATTAAATAGACAAATCCAGATAACTGGTCTCAACCCGGACATTTTTCAAAGACTGACTCTTTAAAGATTCTGGCTCAACCAAGCCAGCAGTTCCAAAGAATTTTTTTCCTCGAGCTATCATTTTGACATGGAGGGGAGGAGAAAATGAGACTAGAAAAGCAAATGGATGCACTCGATGGTTGACACTGAAGCATCTTCAACAGCACTCTAATAATACGGGCAACTTTATTCATTTATACATTCTCAGCAGAAAAAGTGAAGGCAATATCCTCCACACACCTACCGGAGTCTGATTAAATCCGAATGAATGGATGCAAAATACCAAAAACATAGTAATAAGACAGAAGAAAATTAAAATGTACCATTTTAATGTTGAGTAGGAAAAATACATACTTACATGCTACATTTTAAGACTAGAATTAATCACTATGCTTCATGACAACTTTTTTTCGTACAGATACCTTAAAGCTAGAATTTCCAATCTATTTCACTAGAGCTACTCAAGAGTTACAGAAACTGTCAGGTTAGGCTTGAGTGAAATTACCATGCCTTTCAATATTTTTCTATTTTGCAAGTGTTACAGATTCAAATGACACATTGTGGTCCTGACAACTGCGAGAGTCCATGATCAAAGTGTAGTATGCAAGCATAACTACCACACTAAAATCCAAGTGAATGCACCACAATTTATCAATCTAATGAAGATACATACAATGTAATTATCAATTGATATTGTAAAACAAATGCAAAGGGATAAAAAGTGGTGACTGACCCCCATCTGTTCAAAGAAAGTTGCCACTTGCACACCATTATATGGAATATTGTGCTAATAAATGGACAGTTTAAAAATAAATACATCACAAGGCAACTTGGAAATGTTAAAGGCCTTCCAACTTTCCATATGCAGTTTACACATCTTGCAGCTTGCTGACCATTATTCTTGGGTCTCTTGCAACCCCAGTTCACCAATTCAGAATATTTACCTGCTTTAAATGCAACCTTTTTTCCTCCAGGCAGTCCATCCTAGAAATACATATGTCATGGCACACTGGTTTTGCTTTGAAGATTGCATGATTATTGCTACAATAGAAGAGACCAATGCACATGATGTCCTAAATGAACATATCCAAATTTTCCTGAAGTTACAAACTGCTGTGTGCAATCACTACTTAAATAGATTTTACCAAGTGGGCTAATTACAATAATTACTGGAGTTTTGCATAACGTTTTATTGTTGCCCAAATTTCATTCAGTATATTCTTTTAATAATAGCAAGTAACTTTGAGCCACTTTCGGTAGCATTGTTAAATACAGTACAAGTTGTGAGCTACCCAAAAATGAACAGAATGTACAATTTATTCAGATTTAGGGATTGATGTCTGGATTAAGATCATTAAGATTTCACAAAAAAAACGTGAGGAAACCAAGATGATCTGTAAGAAAGCTTGCTGGTAATTTCATTTACACATAGCCAGTGCAGCAGCAGATACAGGGAAAAAGCCAATATCATTAAATTTCAAATCTGATACAGGATTGGTTTTAGGAAAGGGTGGGAAAAACCAAACTGGCAATCAATCTCAATTCATCAATAAAGAAAGACAATTAAAGGTACAAGTTTAATATTTTGAAAAAGCATATACAAATAACTCAACATGAAATAAAAGCTCATTATAAACCAAAGTTACCAGGATAATGAAACACAATTCAAAAATGGTAAATCAAAATTTTGGTCAGATTTTAACACTGAACTCTACGAGATCCTTAGCATCCCCCACAGGAATCCAGTCTGCACGTGTATAAGTATCTCCTACATCACTCCCAAGTGCAATAAACCATCACCAGCATCTTGAAACAACCCATAATGAGCATCTTAACAGCCCAATCATTGACCAACATCCCCTTCAGATCCAATACCCAGCTTGTGCTCAGAATTTCTTGTGCCAACATCAGCACCTGTTACATTTTCATACCTTTCCTTGAAGTGTAATTGATGTAGTTTAGGCCTTTCAAAAATTAGATTACTAATGGAAAACAGTAACAAAACTTATTGCAAGTGGCAAATGTCAGAATTTAGCCAAAAACAGTCCCCATTAAGGGATCCAATTGCAATTCTTAAAGCCTCGTGACAAGACTAAATTTAGATTGTGATACAATGTGAACCAGAGATGCTAGGTTGATGGATGTAGCATTTGGGAGTGTGGCAATATCTTACAAAAAGCCATTAGTTCATTAAACAGAAGCAATACTGTGCAAGTTTTGTGCCTGTGGCAAAGAATTTTAACAGCAGATTAAAATCTAGTTATGGGCAAATATCCAGTGGAAAATAAACTGAACAGGAAATTTATTATGTCTACTTAAATGTTACATTAGAAGGGGGGACAAATTTACCATTGGCTATTCTATTCCTCCCATCATCGCCCTCCTGGTTGTGTGCAGGGTGTTATTGCAGGATGATTTAATATTTTTTTTAAAAAAACAAATGCTTCAATGTCAGCCTGCAGACACTGCTCATAACAGTGAACAGGGACGCCGTTTCTTCTTAGGTTCTGGTGGCTCCAGGGCTGCCAATATTGCTTCGTCAAATACATTCTTTAGTCCTTTCTGAAAAGTGGGAGAGAAAGGTGGGGTCTTATGGTTACAGATTCCAAAAAAATACAAGAACCAAACAAACAGCTGGGCAAATCTTGTTGATATAAATACCAAGATGCACAGTTCAAACTGAATTATAAAAACGTTTATCCTGATGACATTTGTTAATATATTTATGTTCCTTTAATAGCAAAATTTAAAGATTCAAGTGTGTATAAATCAAAACAGGTGAACTGGGACTGACGGAACCCTTTCCTCATTCCCTTTACTAATAATACAGTAACCCTGACTGCTCTTCTATTCTCTTTAGAAGATTGGAACTGAAGCAGCTCCAAAAGTACAGCAAAAGCTTTAGGAGAAAAAGGCCTCATCCACAATTACTAAGAAACAATTATGAACAGTCCTGGAAGTTTATGGAATCACTTTTGGCAAGAAATTGCTTAATCGACTAAGCCAGAAGGGTCTTCGCCATCATTAACTTCCCAAACGGCAGCACTAGAGTTAGTTAGACATGCATTTCCCTTGCACATATGAAACAGTAATACAATTTTAAAACTTGCATCTGGGATGTTGGCACTAACATGCTGATTTTATTGTACACAACTCTATAAAACTTACTACACAATACAACTACCACTAACATCCTTGATCCTAGCCAAAAGGATCTACAGCTAAAATGGTTTGCAACTGTCAGTTTTCATGAATATAGATTTAAAAGCTGGTATTGACAGTGGTTTGGATTCCTTGTAGTATCTAGAACAGACAACATTCACAATTTTTGACAATGTAGGAATAAGTAGATATAGAGCACCTAACGTTAAAGACATCAGAACTATGTTGATTCAATTTATACAGCAGCTAAAGAGAGCTCATTTACCCTAATTTAGTAGCAGCTAGGTTTTACTATTTAAGCACACCACTGCACTCCTGTTGCAATATTACTCAAAGATCTGCCTCTAGTTATTTTGCCAACTACACAAATTGAGCAAATCAGATCTGCAGCATTGAAATTTATAATTCAGAATATTTTGCAATGAAATACTGACAATGCAAAAGGTGGTGCAGAGGAGAAAACTATGCAGTTGAAACAAAAGTGGGAGGGGAGGGGAAGAGAGAAAGGTGGCATTTGAAGTTACTGATGGATTGAATTCTTTAACTACTGCCATGGGACTAAAGATCTGACATTACAACGCTGGCACGGAAGTTATAGCAGAGGCGGGAGCAATACTGCAAAGTCACCATTAAGTGGCACTATTCAGTTGAAATAATTTTGTCAGTGACAGTTACACAGAAGGTGCCCCTTTGTTACTTTGCCATATTTGCAAAGGATAAAGCAAGTAAAGACAAGGACCCACACAGAATGCCATCAGCTCCATTTACACAGCTCTCCATTATGGTGAACCAAAACACATTTGAGTCAATTTTATTTCAACCAAATTAACACCCACAAAAAGGTGCAACTGTACAATACCTAGATGTACATCACAATTACAGAGTTTAAAAACTTTGGAAAGGTCCAAAAATGGCATCCAGCAACTTTTACTTATCCATATGGAGAAAAGGAAACCATTTAAAAGGATTCATTTGAACAGCATCTCTATTGAACTGGATACAGAAAAACAGGGACACTTAAAATATACAGCATTTCCGCTTCCTTTGAGTTTCCGGTGGCTCGAGAGCAGCTAGGATAGCCTCATCAAAAACATTCTTCAGACCTCTCTACAAGACAAGGTATGGGGAGAAAAGAGAAGGGTGGGAGTGGAAAAATAGCATGAAGTTAGAGGAGAGATTTGGGTTAGAAAGACAGTTTTAACAACATCCATTTAACCTGGGATTAAAATATCCAACATGCACAACTGAACAAACAAGCAGATCAGGACTGATGCCAACAATGGCAATGCACCTCAATGGACAAAGATGACTGCTGAAGAGTCTTACAGAAAGTAACTTCCTACATGGATCCCAACTAACTTAGCATTGAAGTGTGACTCAGGTATAAGGGCAAGACATTAAAGTTTTGCATCCTATTGACTTATGTTCATTTGTAGTTTTGGATTATTTTGGGAATACTTCATATTCCCAAAATGATTTATTAATAATTTTAAATTTAATCTACCCATCAACCCTGTTTGCCCACCCACTGATTTGCAAAGCTTAGTACTGAAGGCCAACATCAGAAAGCTCAATTTTTCTTTTTTTATATATAAGAATTGTGTGTACATGCTGACAGGATGCTATTAGAAACATGGCTGTCTAGTTGCTGGAAGTTTGACCAAATTTATTTGTTCAAAAAATTAAGTTCAATAATTACATAGCATTTCATTTGGGAATTTTTGAAATTTAGATTTACTACTCTAGCCAATGTATCATATTTAAACAGGATCTTCTAACGAAGGTGATTCTACAATTCAGACTCAAACTTGTCTTTGTTCCAGATGTACCAAAATTGACAACAACTGAATCTGCTAAACTAGTTAGAGGTTCTTTTCCAGAAGACTACAAAGCATAAACATGAATCAGGTCCAGATTCTCCCACACTGAAATAGAGGAAGGAAGGAAGGGAAGAGTAAAAAAATGATTGTAGAGGACATGGCAACACTTGCCAGTGAACAATACAAGTCCTGGTTTGAATACTTAATGCTACATTTACTCACTCAACTGCCTCAGGTTGCCAGTACAATTGAATGCTTAAAACTTAACCAACTCTTCAAACTCTTCAAACTTATCAACTGATGCAGTCTCCACATCCACGAGAAAAATCAGCATCTATTCTCTTTGCAACAGTTTACCAGGGCCAGGAAAGCTGCATTAACCCCATGCATACTCCAAAAAAGTTAGCAACCATGTCAAGGCATAAAAGTTAAACAATAGAGAACCAACAGGCTGAAGAATTCTCCAACATTTCAAAGGGTCACTTTCAGCAGCTGAACCTTAATGCCTTTCCCTACCACCCCAAATAAAAGCCAAGATGTGCATCATTTTCCCTGCTTCCTCCCACTCTGAAACTGTCATGCTCATTTATCAATTATTTCTTGCCTAGAAAAACATTACAAAGTAGAGATCCAAAAACAGGCCAGTTATGGAATTGTTCCAAGGTCTAGAAGGAATGGTTTGGCACTACGGGATGGAGAAGAACAAAGGCTTCATCCAAATCTCATTCTGAAAAGTCTAACTGGGGAAAAAATACCTGATTGCACCCAGACCCCCCTTTTCTGAGTTCAAGACACAAGTTTTACAACCACCAAAATGAAATTTGGATATCGTATTTTAAAATGAAAACTTGTTAATTCAGACTGCTAATCTGGCCAAATTCAATTGCCAATTGTATAGATATTTCGCTGAAGTCTAGGTCAGGTATCTTATTTTGTATTCCACAACCGTTTAAACTATTCAGGTGATATCGACAATTGAAATTCTCAACTTTAATGTTTGTAATTTTAGATGACAGCCACTGAGCACTGACAAAAGTTCAACACCCAAAAGTATCTGCCTGGCCAGCTTATGGTGTGTTCATACAACTTCTACCAAAAGATAGAGACATCAAGTTTTTTTTTTTGGGGGGGGGGGGCAGAGGAGGAAGAGAGGGAAGAAAATAGAGTGTATAGAGCAACTAGGCTTAATTCATTAGTAATGCAATAGTGCAAAGCAAGGGTAAGTGCTAGCAGGGTATAACAGCAAATAACTGCTAATTGAAAACTAGGATGCTTTGAAGACTTTATAGCACACAGTCTGCTTATGTTGAACCTTGTAATGTCTGTTATACAAAGATACAGATGAGGACATTTTACCCAAAAGGTACATTAAAATCATGCTTCTTTTGGGAGGTTTTATTGATTAAGCAATTATAGAGCAGAGGGACAATTTGGAAGACTTACTTGTGTCAAGGCAGAACACTCCACATATTTCACTGCTTTCAGGTCCTTGGCCAACTTTTCAGCATTATCCAGGATGATAGGCTTCTGTTTGTTCTTTGCGAGTTTTTCAATGGTCGAGGAATCATCCCTTAGATCAATTTGAGTCCCAACCAGCAAGAATGGAGTCTTTGGACAATGATGAGTTATCTCAGGTACCCACTATATTGACAATCAGGGGAAAAGTGAACAATGTTCAGCATGATTCAGATAACACACCTATTAGCAGACTTCATTTTGATAAAGGCAGAGTACACATTTTAGAATTAGTTAACTGTAATCACCTCGTGTACAAACCCAAGATTTAACAATTCATGAAAAAACTATCCTTGTACCAGTAATCCAGAGCACACCATTCACCCACATTTTGCAAGACCACGTCACACCCACACAAAGGACCAACTACAATCTAGTAGTAGCATTCAATGTTATGAAATGTCCAGACTTTCCATGTCTGCAAGACTATTAGTACTTTAAAGGTTCATGTACCACAGTTGAAATTCAATTGAAGTCCCAAAAGGACATGGCACTCCAAGTTACAGATATCACTGTTCTGGAGATTATGACAAGATTAAAGTTTAGATGTTATGCAGATTTGCCAAGAACAGAACTGCAAGTAGTAGTTAGTGATCCCTTTGCAATTGACTGGTTTTCTGCATTAATTACTCATAAAATGTGGTCTGATCTTCATCTAAGTCACCAATATAGTATGCCTAAACTAATAAACAATTGTACTTCTCATCAATACTAAGTACACCATTTAAACAATTACAGTCTAGATCCAGAAAAGTGAACCTCTGGAGTAATGTCTTCTACAAAAGCTATTTGGAGACAGGCGTTTCAATCAATGAAATAAGTTTGGAGGTATGGGTTGTGCCCTGCCCTATATTTAAAAAAAAAGACACACAAAGTCAGGTCACTGACAGAGCCTGCTCTTCAAGATAGATCCGCTTATGTGCGCCATTCCTCAATCAAAATAACTTTCAGAGGACCTTAGAAGAATTGTAGAGACGCCTGAAGCTGGAAAACCTACAAAAGCATTTCTAAAGACCAAGAGCACAACATACAATGCTGAAGGAGGTGAAAAGGAACCCAAGGTTAACAGCAAAAGACATGCAGAAATCTCTAGAACTTGCTAAAGTTCCTATTCTTGAGTCCCACTATAAAAACACTGAACAAGAATAGTGTTCATGGAAGGGCACCCAGGAAACCACTGCTCTTAAGAAAAAACAAACACAACATTGCTGCATGTCTTAATGTTGCAAAAGACCATCTGGATATTCCACAACACATCTGAGAACGTTGTGTGGACAGGCGAGACAAAAATTGAACTTTGTGGAAGAAATGCAAACCACTATGTTTGGAGGGAAAAGGGCACTGCACACCAACACCAAAATCTCATCCCAACTGTGAAGCATAGTGGAAGGAGCAGCATGGTTTGGGGCTGCTTTGCTGCCTCAGGACCGGTACAGCTTGCAATCATTGAGGGAACAATGAAATCAACAAAATTGTATCAACATTTTACAGGAGAGTGTCAGGGTAGCAAGGTACCTGGTGCTTAGTAGAAATTGCATGATGCAACAAGACAATGGTCCAAATCACAAGAGTAAGTGAACAAAAGAATGGTTTTAACAGAAAATTCATGTTTTGCAATGACCAAGTCAGAGTCCAGACCTTAACCCATTTGAGATGCTGTGGCATGAGCTGAAGGTGGCTGCTCATGCAGGGGATCCCAGACATATTGATGAACTGAAACACTTGTAGAGGAATGGCCTAAAATACCTCATCATCGTGAAGTCTGATCAGCAGCTCCAGGAAACATTTGGTGCTGGTTATTGATGCTAAAGAGGGTTCTACCAATTATTAAATACAAGGGATCACATACTTTTTCTGATCTGGACTGTGAATGATTAAACATGTTCAATAAAAACATGAAAATTGCAATTATTTGTATTACAAATTTAGGAAGATTATATTTGTCTATTATTGTGACAGATGCATATTAGAGTACATTTTGATAATTAATGCAGAAGACCAATTAATTTCTTGCAACTACACAGGACAAGTTTCTGAAAATCTGAGTTTCAGCATGGAACTGCGCCAAGTAGAACTTAAATCAAGACTGAAGTATACAAACCTTTTCTTTAACGTTTTCAAATGATGATGGTGACACAACAGAAAAGCACACAAGGAAAACATCGGTCTGTGGATAACTCAGTGGTCGTAATCGGTCATAATCTTCCTGACCTGGAGACAAATTTAGATTGCCAGTCAAAACCTGAGAAAATGCCCAGACATTGCATTCAATCAAGTTAGCAAATCCCAGTGTCTGTGCAAATATCATTTAACTGCAGTCTAGCCGCTCAACAAAATTGAATGATTTTCTCCAATCTTCCTGGTTCTAGGGGAACTGACAGTTCAATACCATGGAGATACTGGAATGCACATCACCCATTACTATAAATGGTAGCAATAGTTTGTTCATTATCAAACATGGTCTATTTACTACTTGAAAATATTACAAGCTTCTTTCTTCACAAGCATAGATATGCCCAAGTAACTTTTGGCAGCAACATTTGTAATTCTTTGATGGGGAACAACTTTAATTTAACTTTAAAACTAGTCGCTTCTGGCATATGGGGCTCGTCACCTGCGGTTGGCTGCTCATCTAGGAGAAAGAAAACTGATTTCAAATTTCCACTGCCTTGCAGCTATACCCACTCATGGGGAAGGTTTGTGGAGTAAGCCCAGAGGAAATACCTAGAGCTGGAGTCCCCAAGGCAGTCCTACGTTGAGTTCAACATTGACTGTCAATTCCTGCGATGTCACTGGTGCCAAACTGTGCTGGTTTCTGCCATTCCATTGGATTCATCAGCTCCGTGGAGAGAAGCCTGCAACATGTGCAACAGCTTGCTCTCCATATCATAATGCCCTGGCTAGCATATCATGTAGACAGCTAGAAGGACACAACATCCAAGGTCAACTGAAACCAATGGAGTGCCTTAGCTAAAGTTAAGCGATTTCACATTTCATTCTTAGGATGAAAAAAGGATGCAAAACTATTTTTTGCAAAGGACATCAAAATTAAAGAAACAATACACAATTTGACCCCATTCTTTAAAAAGAAAAAGGAGGCCACCTTACTTACCTGCAGTGTCAAACAGTCCTAAGGTATATGGTTCACCTCCAATCATAACCGTCACAGCATAGTTATCAAATACCTGCAAAACAGTTCAAGGTTCACAAATTACCTGTTTTTCAACTCCTCCATAAATAAAATTTACACAAGTCAAATTTATATCATCAAATTGTACAAGATAGAATTATCTGCTTTCAAAGAGCAATGCTCTGTAATAGTAATCAATTCATGTTGTACCTCCCAAATGGAGAACAAAGCAAAACTTATGCTGAAATCTCTTACTACATATTTCAGGCAGGGTAAAATTGCCAAGTCATTATTCTATGTAGTCACAATCCCAATGCCAAGATTACTAGAATGATTGACTCCTTTAGAGTAATCACAATTTAATAAAATCAGCATGCCAGCTCACCTTAAGTCCTAATGACATGCTCTTGATTCACAAACACCAGTTTCAACAGCACTACCAGTTTTATGAATCTATGAAACAATCTTTAGTATTTTCATTTAAAAGGTTATCTCACATTCTCATGTAAAAGAACAAAAAGTTGTTCCTGCTCACCTGGCTGAGACCAACTACTTTGCTCCCATCTTATTGAGGAAAGCAGCAGATTTAATAGGACTGCAAATTTAAATAAGCAATTGCCTTCAGCTATAAAAATGTACCTTACTAGTACTCAGAACACAAATTGCCTTAGGACAATGTAATGCTTTCACATTCAAATAAAAAAAATTGCTGAGACAATTGATGGCGATGACTGCCAAATACTACAATATACTTAGGGATATGGTACTTGAAACATCATCCTGTAAAAAGGTGAAGGGAGAGGGTAGAGATGAGCAGGATAAACTACTACAGTACATACAATTTATTCAAGATTAACATTTATCCAAATGGCTATTTTGCCCTGTGATACAAACTAGGCATGTTTAATTAAGTCTCAGCCATAACCCTTACAGATATTAATTAACACACTGAAGTTACATTTGATCCATTAACAAACATTTGTGCCAATTTTAGTTATCAGTTAAAATGAAACAATACTAAACAGCTAAGTTTGCTTGCATGATTTAGACAATTAGAGGGAAACCTAGCATCTAAACTCCAGCAGCTATAAAACATTCACAGAAATACCAGTCTTGAAGATCAACTCTCCTTCAAACAAAAAGATTCTAAGTGATCTATTAGACAAATTCCCAACCTAGCATGCCATAAGACAAAACTGCAGTGCAAATACCACACAAGAGGCAAGTGGGATGTTTACCTATTACAAGGCCACACCTGCTACTTATATTGGGTGTGCAAGCAGTTGTCATGTATGACTCCAATTGTTGTGCATTAAATTTTGATGCTTGACACCGTGTCAGTTACAATTTAATTATTATACTTACCGTAGGAACATATTCTGATGGAAATTTGTTTGTTGTGTAAGAGATTAAGAGACATGTTTTACCAACAGCACCATCACCAACTACAACACATTTAATAGTCTGCATAGCTGTAGGTCACTTTCAAGTCTCCACTTTTATTATATTGAAAATATTGCTGTATCTGGAAAAGAGAGAGAATATATTAAAGCTAACAAATCCATGCAGTCTGAAATTAAATTCTTTAGAAAGGTAGTAATATTGGCAAGATATCATTAACTACACAAAATAAGGACTGAAAGGAGTATTCATTCAAGCTCTGCCATTCAACAAGATAAAGGCCGCCTTCTACTTGTCACTTCTCACCATTTATCCCTTTAACATCCAAAGAACAATTGATTTTGGATCACTACAAAAGTTGAAGCACCAAAGCCCTCTGGGGTAGAGAACTGCAAAGGTCCCCACTCTCTGAAGAAACTCTACCTATCTACCTCTTTTCAGAAAGTATGCTGATATCTTTTACTACTTAGCCAGGGAAAACAAGCCTTCCCACATCTTTTATGTAAAACCTTTTAAGTTTAAAAGAAGGTTGTATGCTTTGATGAGACTACTTTTCTTAATATTAGGAAACAGTCTCCACTTATATAAAAGGCTACTTCCAAAAGCATGAAAGTTCTCTAAGTATATCCTCATTGGGAATTTTCTCCCAAACAGCATGGACAAGATTCACTCAAGTTGCTTTCAAGGAGAGTGAGCAAATACTTTGAATAGTGCATGTCACTCAATTTGCAAGCCAAAAGCAATTCAGATCACCATTACAAAAGCTAGTAGCTTTTTTTCCAAAAAACTTGCAGGATTGTTTAAAACTGTTTTTAGTGAAGCAATGTGGCCCACCAAAATGCTACATGCCATTTGAAACTACTCAGCCACACCAATAGTAAGCAGGTCAAATTAAAGTGCTGCAGAAATTGAAACAATTGGATTATATGAATGATTATGAATTTTAAAAGATTATGTGCAATATCGCCAACTCTAGGTAAGCAACCAATCAGCAAATATTAAAGATCAAGGAAATATCAAGCACATGAAATGAAGCACAATACAGATGTCATGCCACAATTAGTTGAACAACAAATTTTATATTCACAGTGGCTGACGATCAATACCACGTGCAGGAAAGATAGCAATGAATAGGTCCATCACTTAATATTAAGTTATGGAACCCTCTCAAACAGGCATCAAGACAGATCCATTCTTCAGAATCAAATTCCAACATTCTCTTCCAGTATTCTAAACAATGTTGGCTGATCTACCAACTACAAGATAAGCAGAAATGGCTGTTTGGCTATCAAGTTTGCCCCACCATTTGATCCTGGCTGATTTAATTCTCTCAACCTCATTCTCCTGCTTTCTCCCAACAACCCTTGGGACACTCCTGCTAATCAAGAATGTATCAAACTCCACTTTAAATAAACCCAAAGATTCTATAGCTGTTTGCAGCAATGAATCCCAGATTCACCATCCTCTGGCTAAAGAAATTCCACATTTCTGTTCTAAAGGGATCTTCATCTGCTCCGAAGCTGTGCCTTATACTACAAATACCGTAGATTCCGGATTATAAGCCGCTACTTTTTTCCCACATTTTGAACAGCTTTGAACTCTGCGGCCTATAATCCAGAGCGGCTAATACATGGTTTTTTTTCATGCCGCCTCGTAAACATTTTGCCTCGTAACAGTAGACCAATAAAATTGATGAGTAGTTCACAGAGGTCCAATGAAATTGTACGATAAATCAAGCGCACTTTCACAATTAAATTATTGTAAATCAGTCATTTGTACTCACCCTCATCAACATGGAAAATACTCGAAGAAAAGCAAGACCCGAGCGCGTCAGACCCGATTAGACCCGATCGTGTTACGCAAGCGCGTCAGACCCGATTGGACCCGATCGCGTTACGCAAGCGCGTCAGACCCGATTGGACCCGATCGCGTACGCAAGCGCGTCAGACCCGATTGGACCCGATCGCGTACGCAAGCGCGTCAGACCCGATTGGACCCGATCGCGTACGCAAGCGCGTCAGACCCGATTGGACCCGATCGCGTTACGCAAGCGCGTCAGACCCGATTGGACCCGATCGCGTTACGCAAGCGCGTCAGACCCGATTGGACCCGATCGCGTTGTGCAAGCGCGTCAGACCCGATTAGACCCGATCGCGTTGCGCAAGCGCGTCAGACCCGATTAGACCCGATCGCGTTGCGCAAGCGCGTCAGACCCGATTAGACCCGAGCGAAAACGCTGCTTTTAAGTTAAAGTCGATCAATAACTTTTCCTGGTAGGCTGCAGTATATATATTTTTACCAGTCGCTAGGAGATATTGGAATGTTGTTCGTGCTGTTCAGTAAAAAAGTATATGCAACGTAATTTGTGTTACCGATACGTATGTATATTTAAAAGTAGCGGTGCGGCCTAAAATCCGGTGCGGCCTTTACAATTAAAAAATTGATTTTATTTCTAAAATTAGAGCCTGCGGCTTTTAATCAGGTGCGCTCTGTAGTCCGGAATCTACGGTACTCTAAATCAGAATCAGCTTGTATCACGAAATGTGTTAATTTAGCAGCAACAGTACCATGCAATACATGATAAATGTAGAATTTAAATATACACACATATTAAATAGTTAAATAGTAGTGCAAAAATAGAAATAATGAAGTGAGGGAGTGTTTATGGGTTCAATATCCATTTGGAAATCAGATGACAGAGGGGAAGAAGCTGTTCCCAAAATCACTGAATGTGCCTTCAGCCTTCCTGATCGCAGCAATGAGAAGAGGGCATGTCCTGGGTAACAGAGGTCCATAATAATGGATGTCGCCTTTCTGAGGCGCCACTCTTTGAAGGTATCTTAGTACTAAAGAATACCCTAGTTTTACAACTTTCTGAAGCTTCTTTCAATCCTGCACAGTAGCCTCTCCTCCCCATACCAGACAGTGATGCAGTCTGTCAGAATGCTCACCACAGTACATTTGTAGAAGTTATCCACTTTCAACAGGCCTTCCAATGTTCATAAACCATTCTAAAATCCGGTAAATGTGTTCCAGAATCAAATGTGTGGGTCTTTAAGCTCTTGTACCTCCTCCCTCATGATATTAATAAGAGTGCATGCCTCAGGGAGTGAAGATCTATCAATAGAGTACTGTTGAGGCTAGTAGTAAAATTATTTTTGTAATTCTGTCTAGATCCTAGTGATGACTTATGATTTTTAGTGAAAATAGATATCCATCCTGCAACTAGGGTGAGGCTGAAATTCTTTTTATTTGGAGAGAAATCCTGGCACCAATGATAAAGAAATTTTTAGGATTAAAAGAGGTCAGATGGCAAGTAGAATATGCAGTGTCAAATGGAAATCTGTGTAGACTTGATTGGTAGTGTATGTACATCTGCAATTTTAGACCAATTCGAACTCATATCCAATTGTTTAGTTGGTTTGAAACAATGCAAATACATGTCTTTGTGTGCATTTGCAGTTGTATAGAAGTATGCAGTTGAAACAAATGTTTATTTTTTTCAGTTGAGCACTTAAATTGGATCCAAACTGACCTGTACAGCCTAAATTAGTGAAGCATACAGATGAGGATTAGCTACACCAAATCCAAAGCTCTAACAAAGAACCAAGTTCCATTTTGGTATTTTAACTGGAATTTGGTCATCAAGATCTTGAAATTCAGTAGTCTGCACTGATGCCTGTTGATTACGATCTTGGTTTGCATGCTAAAAGCAAATGTTAAGACAACTACACAGGGCTTTGATCCGAAAATAACCTTTGCACATTTTCTCTGCTTTAAACTTGACAGTAATTTCTTAGCTGCAAATTACAATCTTATTTGTGTATGGGAAACTAGAGCGTCCAGAAACCCAAATACAGAACAATTCATTTACTGGCAGGCTACATCTTCAACCACCAGCTTTGAAATAAAAGATCTTTTAATGAATTCATATGAACTCTGTTCAATGCTATTTCCCTAGTGCCCTTCCCCAAAAGCTTGTTCAAAAAACACTGGTAAGTAAGGTAGCAAAAGTTGGGATTGCACAGTTGATGTGAATTTGTGAAGGTATGCTTCAACTCCAAATTATTTGATGTTTGAGGATGCTAAATGACAAGCTGACTGGTCTCTGGTTCTACTTTTTCCTCTCATTCTGTTAACAGTAGAGTTAACTTGCTACCTCTCAATTTGAGAGTGTTATTCTAGCACCCTTGGAAATGTTCTCACCAGCCTAGGAAAGTTATTAGGCAAGAATACTACCAGCACTCAAGCTGATCTTTAACTAGCATCAAACAATACCATTTTCCATTACATCCCTTGTCACTTGTTCAACAGGTCACTGCAGTGTTTCATTTTGAGAAGTACCATTTACTATCTAGAACCATCCCTCTTCCCCCACCCACTTCAAGCATCAATATGTCCAAACTCAAACTCCAGAACTAAAGTTTAAGTTGCAGACACTCTCTCAAGTCAGTCCGAGCATAGCCTGTTTCTAGGTGTGAAAAGTGCAAGTTCTTCTAACAGAGTAGAACTTGACAGAAAAGTGTTAGACCAATATTGCAGTACCTAACTGAAGATCAGGTTTTGCTGTTGAATTATAAAGAGGATGTAATGCTGAGGCTTTGATCAGACCACATTTTTGGAGTACTGTGAGCAGTTATGGGTCCTCATTATCCAAAGTTAGATGCACTGGCATTGGAAGTTTACAAGAATGATCCTGATGTATGAGCAGTGTTTGATGATTTTAGGCCTGTACTTGTTGGGACTTCTGAAGAACGGGGAGGGGGAAAATAGCATTGAAATCCACTGAGTATTGACAGGCCTAGATGTGGAGGTGGTGTCTCTATTAATGGGAGAGTCCAGAACCAAAGAGCATCTTTTAAACAGGAATTTCTTTAACTGGAGGATAGTGAATCTGTAGAATTCACTGCCACAGATGATTGTGGAGGATAAGCCATTGGGTATTTTTAAAGCAGAGGTTGATAAATTCTTGTCTAGTAAGGACGTGAAAGATTATGGGGAGAAGGCAGAATAGCAGGGTTGAGGGAGAAACAAATCAATATTCAAATGGAGCAAACTTGATAAGCCATTTTGTCCATTCTGTTATCTCTTACAGTCTTTAGTAGATTCTGTCTGCATGTCTGACCATGGACTTTCACACTCCACCCCTCTCCCATCCTTCAAACTGCTCACATTCCCCAAATAAGCACCGTTTTTCTTGTTCCTCAGCTCACTTACCTTTTTTCTCTAAGCCAAATCTCCAGCTACTCTTTTTCAAGAGGCTACTTTTAAACTACATCCTGCCTTCTGCAGGCCTGCTTCCCACTGCCAATCTCACCTAAAGCTGGCACGCTAACCCAAGGTTACCCTAATAGTTTACCATTGTTTGGTTCTAAACTTTTAGTTCTTGAATTCACCAATAGCAGTCTCAAGTTTGAACTAGTAATCATCATTGCATTAATGATTGACTCAAAAAAAATTAAAGTGCATATGGTGATGAGGATATTAGGACTGTAACAGAATATTGAATGGGCAAAGGAGTGTAATAAGACCATAAGATATAGGAGCAGAAGTAGGCCATTTGGCCCATCGAGTCTACTCTGCCATTCAATCATGGGCTGATCCAATTCCTCCAGTCATCCCCACTCTCATTTTCACCCTATACGTTTTAATGCCCTGGCTAATCAAGAACCTATCTCTGCCTTAAATAAACCCAATGACTTGGCCTCCACAGCCACTTGTGGCAACAAATTCCACAGATTTACCAACGTCTAACTAAAGTAATTTCTCCCCATCTCAGTTCTAAAAGGATGTCCTTCAATCCTGAAGTCATGCCCTTTTGTGCTAGAGTCCCCCACCATGGGAAATAACTTTGCCATATCTAATCTGTTCAGGCATTTTAACATTCTGAATGATTCTATGAGATCACCCCTTATTCTCCTTAACTCCAGGGAATACAGCCCAAGATCTGCCAGACATTCCTCATATGGTAACCCTTTCATTCCTGGAATCAATCTCTTGAATCTTCTCTGAACCCTCTCCAATGTCAGTAATGAGGAGTGAAGCTATTCACTTTAAATCTGAAGGCATGATAGCCAAAATGGAAAAAATGAAGGATATTCTATATTAAATTGAGATTATTCATGTTGAAATGCAAGATACTAAGGAGGCACAGCAGGGTAAATGTTCACTCTTCCACTTGTGGAATTCCTCAAGGAAGGGAGTGGGGAGAAATTGTTTAAATGTGGTGGTGCGTCTGAGAGTGAATCTCTGGAATACTCTATTGTAGAAAGTTGTGGAAGCTAAATCACTGGGATATTTGGAACAAAAATTAAAATCTTAAAGTTGTAGAAGATTGGCCATGATATTTAACAGCAGGGACAGCTTAAAGGACTGAGTGCCTTGCTCCTATTTTGTGTTCCTTCATTAACTGGCTGCACGTATGTTGATTTGAAGCTTGTTATCAATAAAGCAGTGTTAATGCATTTTAAAGGAGCAAAAAAAAGAGAATAGCTCACTGATCGACCCCTCCTCATCCGAATCCACTTACTGCCAGCTTTTATTCCACCACGTTTTATATTGCCCATTTCCTCACTACTTTGTCTAGAAGTTGAAGGGCCTCAACTCAACCTCTTCCAGACGCTACCTGACCTGTTGAGTTTCTCCAGTGTAGCTTTTTCACTACTCCATATTCTAGCATCCGAAAACTTGCGACTCTAGTGCTTTTATTTTCAGCTATAGATTTCAGAGTGCTGAAAATCGTTTAATAAACACTGAAACCTAATTGCTGTAGGAATTGGATTGCAACATCTGGTGAATGCAGAACTGAAATATATGCCCTGACGCTTTTTGGAATTGTAGAATGCTGCTTATTGATCATGACCCCTCCTGCACTCAGTGAAGGTTGTTTTTTTTATTATCATTGGCAACTTGAAGATCGTCTATAAAAATCAAACTGTACAGTTACATTGCATCAACCCAGCTTCAAAATTTAATAGGTCTTGTCAGATAGCTTCTTTTGAATTTCGTGGTATAGCAGTTAACGCAATGCTTTAATGTCACTGGTCACTGTTTGGGGTTCAATTCCTACTGTTGTCTGCAAGGAGTTTGTACCCTGTGACCACATGGGCTTCTTGCATTCCAAGGTGCATAGGTTAGGCCTAGTAAGTTGTGGACATCCTGTGTTGGTGCTGGAAGCATGATGATACGGGCGAGATTCTGATTGGTCATTGATGCGAAGTAACACATTTCGCTTTGATGTACATATGACATTACTAATCTTTAATCTCTTTGTAACCTGGTATCATTTTTAATTTTTATTTGCAGGTACAGTGCAGAATAGAGCCTTCCGGCTCAACAAACTACACCATCCAGCAACCCACCTAATTAACATAGCCTAATCACAGGACAATTTAGAATGACCAGTTAACCTACTAATCAGTAGGTCATTCACTTGTTGGAAGGGAAATCAGAGCACCCAGAGGAAACCCATGCATTCATGAGGAGAACATGCTTATGTACAGGGGCAGGAATCAAACCCCAATTGATGATTGCTGGCCTTGTAAAGCATTGCGTTAACTGCTACACTACCATGCCACCCTTGGAAATTGAGAATAAACTATCCAATCTGGGTATACTTGTATTAAATTTTGAAGCTGATATGGTTTAAAGAGCTGAAATTTTAAGGGCCTTAGCTGCAGAAATGTAGTCTACTCCCAAATTGGTCTGCAAATTGCTTAAGTTTTAACTTAAAATAGTTCTTGGATTTGAAAATACTTCCAAGGCCCCTGCATTGGCTGTCTCTAAGCTTTACCTGTTTCATCTTTATAAACAAATATGTTCCTCCAAACTGTTCCCTGTACATGCTGTTTGTTTGTCAACCAACAATAAAGGTTATTAGTATGAAAACACCCAATTTGAAAATTATAAATGCTTTGAGCAATAGCTATTAAAACTAGCAAGAGCTGCATTTAAGCTGCCTTATGAGATAACTTGCAGTATCATTAATGTGCTATAATATGTGCAGAGCTTCAGCATTTCTACTTGTTCTTAGACTAGAATGTTTGCATTCAAGAAAAACAGTAGTTAAAGGCCTTGGGGCTGAATTGTAAGTAATTGGCTCACTACTGAAATATGCTGCTTCAACTATACAGAATTTGGTTGAACACAAGTCAGCCAATATCTGATATTATTGGTGATGAACCACCTGGTGAATTCTAGACTGATTACATTTGTACTGAAAATTGGTATTTCAAGTTTGATCACGTTTAAGTACTACATAACATTTCTCACCCCATCTTTCCACCCCCTTAACAGTGAAGGAGTTCTTCTTGTCCTTGTCACCACCCCAAAAGCTTCCACATCCAACACATTATTCTCCACAACTTCCACCATATTCAATGGGATCCTACCACCAAACATGTCTTTTACCTCCCCAACTCCCATTCACTTTCTGCAGCTATCACTCCCCTCCATGATTCCCTGTCCATTTGTCCTTCCCTACTAATATTCCTCTCAGTACTTAACCCTGCAAGTGGTTAAAGTGCTAGAACTGTCCATTCGCCACCTCCTTCACTTCCATTCAGGGCCTCAAACAGTCCTTCCAGGTGAGGCAACATTTCACCTGCAATTCTGCGGTCATCAATTATGTCTGCTGCTCCTGATGCAGCCTCTTTGTTGGTGAGGCCCATTATCAATTAGGGTACCGCTTGTCGAGCATCTCTGCTCCATCTGTCAAAAGTGGATCTTATTGGTGGCCAAACATTTTAATTCCCATTCTGAATCGTCAGTCCATGGCCTCCTCTTGTGCCACAATGAGGCCACCCTCAGTGGAAGAGCAACACCTTGTATTCTGTCAGGGTAGTAAGCCAATGGCATGAAAATCAATTTCTTCTTGCGGTTTAAAAGAAATTTCATTCCCTCTTCTATCCCCCACTGTCCCCTTACCTCTTCTCACTTTCCCTAGATGCTCCTCCTTTCCTTTCTCCTCTGGTCCATCTTCCTCTCCTATCCTTTACTTTTCTCACCCACCTGGCTTTACCCATCATACAGCTATCCACCTTTCCCTCCATCCACTTCTTATTCAGGCGCTATGCCCCCTCTTTTTCCAGTCCTGAAGGGTCTTGGCTTGAAACGGTGACTGTTCATTCGTTTCACCTGCAATTCTACGGTCATCAATTATGTCTGCTGCTCCTGATGCAGCCTCTTTGTTGGTGAGGCCCATTATGAATTAGGGTACCGCTTGTCGAGCATCTCTGCTCCATCTGTCAAAAGTGGATCTTACTGGTGGCCTGACCTGTAAGATCAGGCCTGACCTTACTGACCGGCTGAGTTCCTCCACCATTGTATGCTGCATAATATTTCTGCTTGTTTAACTTCCACCTCTTACTCCACATTTTCTTAGTGTACAAATGCAGTGACCTATTTTAACAGTGGATGTTTTCATTAAGTTAGTGCACTTTACCATTTCTGCTATCTTACAGAGATTGTAGAGAAAACTTGCAATTCTACAGTTGCTACCGGTACTAGTTTGTGGGTGGAACTGTAATATGAAGCTAGTAGCAGTTGTACCTTACCATCTCTTAAGATGCCTTCAGGTTATTGCCTGTCAACTAACACTAGCTCTTAGTATTATGCTTGAAGCTTTATATCAGTGGTGTACTTTTGTCACTGAATTGAAGGTATCTGATGCAGTTACTGATGATTTTAAACTTATTGTGCCTCCATGCTGCAGTGTTGAGTGAACTTTGCTTCCTTTTCCCATAGTATTTGCACAAGACAGCTGTTTGTACATTTACTTTTGGGCAAGATGGGATGTTTACAGGAATGGTATGCAAAGCATGTTTCATGTTTGTGCCTTTTTCAGTTGATGTTTACAGTGGGATATCCAATTCCTTGCAACCTAACTAGTTTGCACCGAAGCTTGTCAACTAGCATCACCAGCTTCAACAAATATTTGCCAGAGTGCACCATAGCAGAGACAAGATAGTGACCCGAGATCTATCTTTTTGTTTTGTGTACTTGGCCAGAGATACAGATATCAAACACTATTTACATTAAACCAGATACTTGACTACTTTGGCTCTGTCTAATAATATTATCATGTTTTAATGATAATAAAAACCATGATATGCATTTCAGAACAAGTTGTGCTTGACTTTTTAATATTTAAAAAGGATGATTGTATAGAACCTGGGGTTTCAAAGAGCACTATGCCATTGACTGTGCAGCACTTCAAACTATCACAAAGGTGAATAGTAGGCATTAATATTTTGCACACAGTATTGAACAGTATTCTAACGGGATCATTGGGACCCAAGTTTGTAATTTGCAGTCTTATTTGACTGTAAGCTTCTTATTAATTCCAGTGTCATTAAATAAGATGGAAAACTTGAAGTAAGTCTACTTGATCACTTCAATTTAGATGCACAAATGGAGAAAGTCAATTTTGATGTTGCTCAAGGTCATTTGGTTAGAAAGAATAAGGCAGTTTATTCAATAAAAAATATTAAACCCAAATTTTAATTGCCTGGTAGTTTTAATACATTCCAATAGAGTGGCAGGATAAACATTGGGGTAATTCTTAATTCTTGGTATATTTTACTAAATCAACTCCATGAAAACCTGCAGACCATCAGGAAAATGACCTTGTATGTTTAATGTAGCAACAGGAATTAATGCTGTACACAAATTTCAACCCACTGATCTATTAAATGCTCCTCCAAAAGGAATTTTTCCAGCTTATAATAGATCTATGCAAATTATCTGTAGCTCCAGGAAATAAAATCCAGAGACGAGTTGA
The DNA here is from genome assembly GCF_048418815.1 of Hemitrygon akajei. Classification (NCBI taxonomy): domain Eukaryota; kingdom Metazoa; phylum Chordata; class Chondrichthyes; order Myliobatiformes; family Dasyatidae; genus Hemitrygon; species Hemitrygon akajei. Next base: position 16,206,888 of record NC_133152.1, on the reverse strand, counting down.
AGGCAAGGTATAACCAACATGACTACTTGAAGCTGTATTTTTATAAAGTATCTAGTAGAATGAAGATGCAATCAAGAATTACTGTTATCCTAATTAAGCATCCAACTAATGCTACAAAGTAGAAAGTTGCCCAAGCTTGTTATACAGAAACTAATATCCAAATGCTATTTTAAATATCTTTGGTTTTCTACAATATTTGAACTTCCATTTTTGCTTACTGTGTTAATTTCATACACACATAGAGATGCTCATCTGAACTAATGAATAGTACAAATGTAATAACAAGATGTAGCGAGTACTGCTAGACCAGGGTTTCTTAACTTGGGTTCTGCAAAAGGTTGTGATATATAAAACACATTTTTTTGAGCTTCACGCTACTCGAAATGCTACTGCTTGCAGTGGTGGGCAGTAACTGAACAGCCCCATTAGCGAACTCATTAGAGGACTCTCAACTCAGCATGGCAGTGCACAGTAAGACCGTGTTTTTTTGGTGAGTCCATTCTCAGTTTTTGACACGAGATGGGGAGGCCATTGATGATTGATGAGCGCTGTACTGCACACAGGGGAGGATGGTAGGCTGATGAGGAGCATTCAGTGTGTTTTCCGATCGTTAAATGGACTCTCCCAACTTGGGCTGTGACATCAGTCTAACCCTCCCAAATTACCTCCCATAACTTCCCCTTTCATCATATGAACCAGTTGAACAAGTCTCTGCAAGGCCCTGGAGAAAATGTTTTGACTTCAAGTGACAAGATTCTTGGATTTAAAAGAAACTGAATCTTTGGGGGGGGGGGAACACGTTGTAGGAAATCCTGAAATGTTTCCACTGCTGCTTGGGTTGAGAGTGAAGGAGGATATCAAAAAGTCTTGTATCTTATTGAAAACCAGCTGGAAGAAATACAGTACAAAATTGAATAGCATTTTTCCTCTCTTTCAACACAAGTGTATGACTGGATGGGGGACCCTGTCTCCAAATTTTCTGCTCAGCCCGAGACCTTCCCTTTGAGAGAAGAGAGGAAACTTTGAGCTGCAGTCTCAGCGTGCACTCAAGATGAGATTTACTGACCTACTCATGGACAAATCGTGGATTTCTGTGAGAATATCCTGCCATTCATAGGAAAGTAATGCTGCAGTTTTCAACTTCATGTGTGAGCAAGCTTTTTCTTGTTCAACAAGCATAAGAGCAAGGACAGAAATAGTCTCATTTCAGTTGAAGGTGAAATCTGTGAGAGCTCATCTCAAGTTCGACCCAGAATTGAGAACTTGTGCAGCAAAGAAAAAAGCACAGGTTTTATAAGCTAGGCCTATATTTGAGCCTGATCATGTTACTTAGTAAATGTTTTTCCCTCCAAGGTCTTGAATAAAAATGTATCTTGCTATATTCTTATTCATATAACTTTGTCCCCAAAAAAACATAAGCCAATATCAATAAAATCTTCATGTTGTAAATAGTGTTAATTATATCAATTTACAATCTTTATTCAAAGCAAATCTACCAAGCCTACCTTCAGAAAAATTAAATCCCATTTTGGCTTAAGCCAGTTATTTAACAGAAATTTATTATGTTTGCTAAAGGAGTTCTCTAAAATTTATGAAAGGGAAAATTTTCTAGGTAAGCAAAGCTTGACTACCTGTTTCCACCCCGCCCCCCCACACCAAGAAAGGTTGGCTAAAAATTCATTCTCTACTCAAGAGCATTGACAATTGTTTTTGGAACTTACTGATCACACTAATATACTGCGAGCTGTTGATAAAATAATTTTTACACTGGAGCTCCCCGAGACCTGAAAATTATTTTACAGGTTCCTCCAGGGCAAAAAGGTTGAGAAAGGCTGTGCAAGACTTAACTTGCTCGTTTTGAAGGTCAAAGCACAGAGGAACCATCACAAACTCCCCCAGCTCCCAATGATCCTGTGCTTTCAGTGAAGCCAATGTGTGAATATCTTTTGTGGGGGGGGTGAACCCACAAAAAGAATTTGCCCATCTGCGCAACAGCAAATGGCATTTCATTGGCTCTTCACTCAACCCTGGAGCATCTGGACAGCAAACACACATACATCAGGATGCTCTTTATTGACTACAGCTTGGTGTTCAAAACCATCAACCCCTCAAGACTCAACAACAAGCTTCAAGAGCTTGACCTCAATACCACCTCACTTGCAAATCCCAATCAGTTTGGATTGGCCACATCATCATCTTCACAATCTCCAACAGCACAGGTGCACCAGAAGGCCATGTGCTTAGCCCCAGGCTCTACACTAAGCAGAACTCCAATACCATATTCAAGTGCACGGATAACACCATTGTCATAGGCCAAATCAAAGGTGGTGATGAATTAGCATAGGAGATTGAAAATCTCACTGAGTGGTGCCACAACAACATCTCACTCAATAAGATGAAGGAACTGATTTTTGACTTCATTAGGAAACCAGGAGGTCCATGAGTCAGTTCTCATTGGAAAAGTCAGCAGAGAAAAGGGTCAGCAACTTTAAAATCCTCAATGTTATCATTCCAGAGGACTTGTCCTGGGCCCAGGAATTATGAAGAAAGCATGGCAGCATCTCAACTTCCTTAGGATTCGACATGCCACCTTGATATAAGCTCTATGTAAGTGTGGAGGATAGTACATTTATTGGATGCATCACGGCCTGGTACGGAAACACCTTTAACAGAAAAATCTTACAAAAAGTAGTGGACACCGCCCAGTCTATCACGGGTAAAGCTCTCGCCACCATTGAGCATATCTACACATAGCATTCTTGTAAGAGAGCAACATCCATTATCAGGGACACCCACTAACCTGGCCGTGCTCTCTTCTCACTGCTGCCATCAGGAAGGTGGTAGGAGCCTCAGGACTCAGACTACCAGGTTCAGAAACCGTTACTACCCCTCAACCATCAGGCTCTTGAACTAATGGGGATAACTTCACTTGCCCACTGTTGAAATATTCCCACAACCTATCAACTCACTTTCAAGGACTTTTTTCAATCTCATGTTCAATATTTATTGCTTATTTATTTAATATTGTTATTTCTTCATTCTTTGCATTTGCAGTTTATCGTCTTTTACACACTGGCTCTTTGCCCAGTTGGCACAGTCATTATTGGGTTTACTAAATATGCCTGCAAAAAAATGAACCTCAGGGCTACATGTTGTCATATGTACTTGATAATAAATTTACTTTAAACTTGACACTTTTAGCATTTGTAGCTACAACTACATTTGGTTATGTATTGTGTCCACAAGCAACAACAGATATCAAATTATTGAAAGCTTTGGTTAAAAAAAATTGCAGTTCAAACAATGCATGTCCTTACTAGAACAGCCAAACATGGCATTCCTTGGAGTAGTATGTATAGCTGCAATCTATTAAATTGCATCAAAAGTGCAATTTCCTCCAAAGTGCATTGCCTCTGACAATAACAAATGCTCCAACACAATTACTCATTGTTGTTAGTGCAAAACTTCCTACTTGCATACTTAATTTCTCTAATCTACTCAAAACTGATTAAATATTTGATTGTTTACCTAAAGGAACTATGTCTGGTAAAGTAGTCAATGACAAAAGCATGCATAAATTAAGCATGTAGTTTCACCTAAACCTAGTAATTCAGCAATTTACTTTAATCTCCACGTAACAATTCACTCAGTATAAAAATCACAGTAAAAGGGCTTGAATTATTTTTTTAAATGATACTAAGAACATCAGTATAATGCCTCACTAAGTACAACTATGTAACATGCATATCAACACAGTAAATACCAAGATACAGGTTATCAATTCACAGAACAGATGGCAGGACTCTGGTCAATTATGATTCAGTACATGAAAGCCACAGGCTTTCACTACTGGTGTACTATAGTGATCGTCAACCCACCTTAAAAAACCCACCCATGCAATCCAATAACAGTTCTGCAGTACAACCTTTATTCAAATCAGAAATAGTGACTTCTTTTAAAAAAGCATTGCAACTTACCCCCAAGGTCATAGCCCTCCTCTGAAAGCCTGCGATTCCAGGTACAGAACAAACCTCTACACACCCAACCCCCAAGTTTCATCCCCCTTCCACTTACTCCATGTGTCCACTCTCTCCCTGCTCCTCCCCAATACTCCCCAATGCCATTAGGCTTTACAATTCTACCGCCAGGACTTAAGAACTTTTTAAAAGCTATTATTAATGCTTTTTGAGATAGTGATTTAGATGCATATCATATTTTTTACTGAGTTAAGTATTGTATGTAATTAGTTTTGCTACAACAAGTGTATGGGACATTGGAAAAAAAGTTGAATTTCCCCATGGGGATGAATAAAGTATCTATCTATCTATCTATCCAATGCTCCCATTTGTCAACCCCACCTCTTTTACTAAATTTAATCAGCCAGCATGTTATTATTTCCCCTATTCCCTCCTCTATGTTCTAATTCATCATTCCTCACGTGGATACACCTATCAATTTCCAGCCATTGCCTATCTCTTAACTTTAGACTGGTCATTACCCCTATTCTTTCAATGTAAATGAAGGTACTCAACAAAACCTTGAATGTCCATTTCCTGTACAGATGCTGCCTGATCTAATTTCATCCAGCAGCCAATTTTTTGATAAAGATTCCAACACCTACAATCTCTTGCATCTAATAATCTTAGATTTCCTTTTAGATTTCACTTCCACGCCTTCTAACCAATTCTAATGTTCTTAATATCTGTTACACTTTCCATCATCTCCTGAACTAGTCACTGAGGTTTCACATTTGGTAGTCCCATTTATTTGACAAAAATGTTCATTGTGAACCACTTATTGCTTCAATATTATCTTGCCATCCAGTATCTGGTACAAGTTCACTTGCTGAAAAAAAAAACAAAAATTGAACTTTACTCCAGTCCTCTGCATTAACACTAGAATTAACTGCTAATTTGATGGTGACAATTGTTCCCCCACTGAACCACATTTCATCTTCCCATTTCATACACACATACAATCCAGAACCATCCTCACCCATATCCCACCACCACTACTGTTGTTGCTTCCTCACCCAACATGATGGGTTTGGTATAACAAAACTAGAGCTGCAAATGCACTCCCAGTGCAGAACAATTGGCCAAATAATTCACACATGCGTATTTTAATAGCCACATAGCCTCAGTTGACAATTCCATTTCTTCGCAGTTAGAATAGTTCATAAGCAGGATAGAAGACGATACAAGTATGAAGGAACAGATAGTGGACTTGAACATCCAAGTCACCTGAAAAGGGCGAGACAGGAAGTCACAGACTGCATTATCAGATAACAAGAGCAGAGAAGCTTTCACCAGGTACTTGCACATCTACAGCAAGCATAATAATGTCCAGTTCTGGTCACATTATAGGAATGATGCGATTTCACTGTAAAGAGAGGACAACGGTGTACTGCCTGGAAATTTTAGCCAAATTCAGATTAGGTCAGAACTGCTTTCTTTGGAATGCAGACAGTAGCTGAAGGAATAATATAAACTGGCCAATAAAATGGGTACAGCCTATTTCACTCACATAGATCAAAAACCAGGTGAGAATTTTTTTATTTTTTTTAATGCAGTACAATAACATTTAAGCCAGCAGGTTGATAAAGAATGGAACTCTGCTTGTAAAGAATGGCAGATCCAGAAACTTCCACATTTACATGTACTTGAAGCACTGTGCCTATGGGACAGTGAATAAAATGCCAGAGGCTGGACCAGATCCAACAGATTTCCCAGGTAATTGCAATGGCCAGAGTATTTTACTGTTTTTATAATTTCACCCCTCCTAAAGAAACATTAATCCAGGGGATCAAGGCCCAGAGGATGTGTGGATCCAATGGGCTAAAAAAAAATGTAGTACAGCTAGCTGAACCACTGCCTCCCATCCCAACCTGGGGTGCTGTGTCCATGGAGCTTTTGCATTTGCCCAATGACCACTCAAAATCCCTTCCACTTTTACAGTAGAGTGGTAGAATCTGAGAGGGTTGGAAAATGCTTTTTTTTAAAAAAAACTTTGCCCCATGATTAGTGCAAAATCTATGGTTTTGGGCTGAAAAAAACCATTTCATGCAGTACCTTTTCATGAAGAATTAACAGCAAGTGCAATTCTTCAGCTTACAATCACCCAGACAGCAGAGTCAGAAATTACATTCTTCAATTGGGATAGGGCTTCCATTTTGGTGGGTAATGACGCAGAATTGCTGAGGCAAGCTAGATCAGCACTTTCCCACTAGCGCGCAAAGACAAAGTGGCACAAATATCAGAAACCAGGTCAATTCCTTTTAAATTTCTACTCCTATTCTCTCCAACCTAAACAATTGCCTGTGATAATTTTAAACATTAATCCTTCAGACACCACATGTACATGTTCAAAGCAAGATCATACAAATTGATTAATCACAGTACAAGCCTCAAAAAGAACCATTTAACAAGACCTACTGAACTGTCCAGATGAAACTTACTCAAGGTGTGCACCCTATTTAGATTTTTTCCTTAAATGCAATCATATAATACACCTCAGTAATTGGACTACATGTTAAAGGGAATTGGGAAAATACAAAATTAGTCCAGAAGAGTAACCCAAGAGATGAATAATTAATGGAGAGGTGCAGCAGTTAGGGAGCCCAATGGCCTCCTGCTGTTATTATTTCTCATTCCAATTTTGCACATTTCTTGTAAACTTCATAATTTCCCATTCATGAAAGTATTGCACCAAAATTTGCTAAGGCAGACAAAAAAAACAGCACTCAAATGCAAAATAGCTGATGGACGAGCAGGAGAAGGGTCACTGCAGTCAATAAAAACATTTATGGAGCAAAAAGGCTTCATGAAACTCACATCTGTTTAACACTGTAGGCCTCAATATCAAAATTGTCTGTGATGAGGTTACGTGTAAAGTACGAATAAAAAAAAGGTTGTATCTAGACAAACTTGCAGCCTCAGTGTACATAAGGCAACTAGACAAAAGTCTATGGATTTCAATTCCAAATGTAATGGTAAAGGCAATTTTACATTATGTCAAATTAGTCATAAACACAAGAGATTTTGAAAATGCCAGTAAAGTAGAACAGTATACAGAAAATGCTGGAGGAACTCAGTCATATTCGTTGTGGTCCAAGATCACCAGGCTGTTGTATTCAGCAAGGGTCACAAATATGACAATTCCTTCTCTTGGAAAAAAGTTTATATTGCATGGCAAACTTGGCCATAATCATTGCTTTGAAGAGTGCAGTAGCTGTAAAACAAGATTTTTTTTTAATATTACTGAAAGGTAACAGAATTTACCTGTAATTTTAAGCAGTATTGCTGTTAGTAACTGAAAACCAGTTTGAAAAATAACTACACACTGCAACAATAGAGGTGGTGCAGAACTTGTATTATGGTCCAAAACCCAGCCAGTGATCCAAGAAACGCTGATGCAACTTTATAACTAGTCACACTGAAGGTTACTAACCACAGCATCAAGTGCAAAGTTTCCTCACAGGAAGTTGAGACTTTAAAGAACAAGCAACAACGTTGCATTTTTCTTTCATATTTTATGAAATGCATTGGAACCAATTGGGCACATTGCACTGTTCACCCAGCTAGAACAATTATAAATGTTCTCATCTTCTATTGGCCCTGAAGATTCACAAGCCAAAGCCTTCACCTTCAAAATAGACACACTGAATAAAGCACTTTAGTGTACACCACAACTTAATAACTTTAAAGGGAAGTTATGAATTGAACAAACTTGTTCTTGGGAAGTGAACTATCTGAGAGATTAAAGACCTTACATAGGTTCAAACCAATTAAACAACTCCCCTTAATATTCTGCCTTAGAAAACGATAGTTATTACATATGACATACAAGAATTTAGCACAGTACAGCAACAGGTATTTTCAGCACTATGACAACAAACAAATTTCACTTATCTGCGCAGGATCTATGGTCTATTCCCTTCACATTCATGCCTCTTAAAAATGCCACTGTCATGATTACTTCCACCACTATCCTGGCAGCATGTTCCAGGCATCTACCACTCAAAAAACCTTCCCCCTTGGTCACCCTCAAATCCATGACTTCTACTACCTGACATTGAGAAAAAGATTCTCAACTCCTGTCAGGCTTTCCCTCAGCCTCAAACACTCCAGAGAAAATGTGTCCAACTTCGTACAGCTAATACTCCCTAATAAAAGCAGCTTTCTAGTTAACCTCAACCACCCTCTCCAAAGCCTCAACATTCTTTCTGTAGTGAGGCAACCTGAACTGAACATAGTACACCAAATGATCGACTTCAAGGAGGATTTAAGTGTTAGCTAAAATGCATTGACAAATCCTGAAAAATTGGCAAATCACTGAAAAAGCAAGTCCACCTCTTTAGAGTCTCAACATCAGTGTTTAAAATTTATGCCCTTCAAAGATTATTGACCACATTCACGTCATAAGCGATAAAATATTGAATTCTAATTAGATGAAGTGTTACCATTAGATTTTAAAATTTCCAAACTTGACCGATGTTTATACAACCAGCAAAACAAAAAAATCCCTCCTATACTTAACTTCCCAAAGTGAAAGCACCTAGAAATTCATGTAATGGAAGCAAGATACTCTGATGCCAATTGGATCTTCCATATGAAAATTTAAAAACTAAAGACATTAAAACTAAGCCAATTAAGTTTCAGAAACCCTTAAACAAGACTAACTTGCAAAGCATTCTACTAACTTCCTGTGACTGCAATACAACCCATATCTACGACTCATTACCAAATCCAAGATGAGTCCCATATAGGTCACAAAAGCAAACAAAAACATGGGCCCTGTATGATTCAAATCATAATCAAAAGACAGGAATGAAGATAGTTCAATAGCACTGATTACGTACAAAAATTGACAGATTTATGCCTTCCTGACAATGTCATACAATCCTTAAAGATTCTTAATCAGTAAATTGGAAAAACTAAACTCCATTTAAATACGTTTCCTACTGTAGGAATTCAACAAGGGGGAAGAAAAAACACAATCCATCAAGTAGATACTGTTCATCATACATCAATACTGGAAGTGGACACAGAATCCACTTTGAAAACTGCCATATTAAATTGATCAAGATGACTTTCATACTAAAAATTAGAATCACAACTTAGCAAAAACGTGTTTAAATGCCAGCCTTTGAAAAAAATGGCCTACTGAAATCTTCCAACAATAGAATCAGTATTTTTATATACCTTGCAAGTCGATTGAAATTCTGATTATCCTACCCATTTTACAAAACTAAGGTTTCAATCTCAAAGACAAGTGCCATTTTCATCTCAAAAACGCTGATTTGCTCAAAACCCTGTCCAAATATGATTGCACTCCAGTTTGCAAACCCTTTAACCCAAAATGACAAAATAGCACCCAGTTGCATCGCTCTAACTTCCTCTTCGATTCCTTGTAATGCGAGAGCAACCTTAAAACAGGAAACCCTTTTATAAAATGACAGCGGCTTTAAATGCAGTTAAATTGTCCACAACTAGAGATGTTGCTAGTGTCAGCTGGAATTAAGGAGGAAGACGCCTACAAACTGCGGCATTTAGCGAGATGCGAATAAATAAAATGCAGCAAACACACCCCTCCCCCTTTGCACTGAATATAAAGCAGTTTGCCGAATCTCCGCTGCCGCAATAAGGCCGAAAGAGCGCACCGCCCCACCCAGTCAACTCTCTGCCGTATCCGGGCTCCGTTCGGGAGGGAGCGTTATGTTTGGGGAGGGGAGGCGTAAAGAGACAGTCGAGGCAATGTCCCCAAGCCGGGTGACAAGACAGGAACCGGGCAGAGGAGCCGCCGAACCTCCAGGCACCGACCTTCATCCCTCCTTCAATACACTGAGAATAGGGGGGAAAGGCCCGGAGAGGCAAGCTGAGCTTCGGCCGGCCGACGCCCAACGTCTCCCGGCGTGTACCGAAACCAGAACGGGGCCAGGAAGCGAGGGCCCAGGCGTTGTGTGGAGCCGCGGTGGCAGCCCTGCCGCTGCCGCCTACCTGCTTCCCTCGCTCGCCTCATCCCCCTAGGCCGAGCCTTCAGCTCACCATCCCCGATACCACAGTTTAGACAGCGGGACGAGGGGCCCACAACGGCGATAGGAACCGAAGCTAGTCCCGTACCCCCAGCCTGTCACTTACCCCAACAAGATACCGACTGCACCGGGCGTTGGCAACTGCACGGGGTTTCCTGCACTGCTTTAAACCGCTGCAGGGGCACGCCACGATGACCTCATCGCGCTGCCTCTTCAAGGCAACCGGAACGTCACTGTGCGTCATCACGCTGCCATTCTAAAGTTTCCTGTGTCTGCAACATGCCTCGGGGATTGATACCATCCTTGAGGCACCGACTCTGAAATGGCTTGTGTGAAGCACTTGTCATTACCTACCATGCATGACACCCAAGGTAGTGCACACTATCCGTATATTCCAGGCATTAACCGCCCCCTTTTTTTTAGTGATGAGAGTTTTTCCACACTTCACAAGAAAATGCTAAACCAGGAGTAAGGCACCTACTCCACTGTTCAATAACATCCTACTAATCTTCCAGAGCATCATTTTCCTATTCTGTATATATATCCCTGATTCCTAAAATATACAAAAATGTATCCCAATCTGCTTTCAATATGATAAATGTCTGACCCCCCTCCCACAAAACTCTTTGAGAGAATTCCAAATATTTACCCCTGTTGTTAAAGAAATTCCTCGTCTCTTTATTCCTCAATCACCTCCTCCTTTTCTCAAGACTGTAAACCCTAGCTACCATCTATCCTGTTGAGTCGTACAAGCATTTTATTCTTTCAATCTAGTCACTACTGAAATACGGGCTCATCCTGCTCAATCCCACCTCTTATAGTAGAAATGCCTTCAGGAAAAATCTTGGCATACCTTTGCCAAACTCCCTGAATAGCAAATGCATCATTTCTTTCTTAAAGAGATTGAAACTGAACACCTATCAAAATGTTGTAAGACAGATTCAACCTTGCATGTATATCCTCTTAAAATAAAGACAAATTACTGTTTATCTCCGAAAATACTTGTTACACCTGCATATTCTACCCATCAAGATCCCTTTGTGCATCTCAACATTGACAAAATATTTGAAGGAAATATTTCTATTTCCTTCCAATAAAGTGGCAACCAGTTTTGATATGGATACTGCACTGCAGCGGCCTGGAAGGTTCTACAACGGGCTGGTGCCAGTGATGCCCAATGCACCACCTGCACCAGCCTACCTGCCATCAAGGACACGAATACAGAAAGGTGCCAGAAAAAGGTCAGCAGTAGCATGAAGGATCCTACCCACCCTGATCATGGACCCAACAGGGAGGAGGCCACATTGCAAACACAGCAGCACCACCAGGCTCAAAAACCGTTACGTTCCCTAAGCAGTAAGTCTGATTAACACTTCCACCCACTAACCCACCCCTCCATAACCCCCACCAGCACCACTTTATCATTTCCCAACAAGAGTCACCATATGTACAGGCGTTTCTGTGCCTAGTGTCACTTTATGACATACCATCAATCTATGTACATAAATACCAATGAATTTATATTTATTGTTTTTTATATTGCTGTGTTTTTTGTGCAGTATTGGATCCGGAGTAGCAATTAATTTGTTCTCCTTTACACTTGTGTACTAGAAATGGCATGAAACAATCTTGAATCTTAACATTTTCCACACTATATTCTATGAGTTGTGTTGTTGCCAACTTACCTGGCCTGTCCATATTATCTTGGAGCTTCTTTGCATCTTCGTCACTGTTCATGTTCCCATGCACAATTGACCAACAACTATCCAAAGTAATGGAGGGAGGTATGTGTTCATGGGTGTTAAAACAAATGTTTACATTAGCCTAAGTGTTATATTTGCTTTGCTGATAGCTGAGGACAGCTGTCATTGATCCATAGACAGACAACCAAGAAAATAAACAAGGGATGTTGCCCGTGTCCAGTCATCAACAGAGCAAGTGGTTTAATGTAAAAAACTATGTATTTATATAACACTGCCATGGGATGTTGCCCATGTCCAGTCATCAACTGAGCAAGTGGTTTAATGTAAAGAACTATGTATTTATATAAGACTGCCATATCTCCCTTGAGACATTCCAAAATCAGAGTTCAGGTTTATTATCACTTGCGTATGTCGTGAAATTTGTTGTTTAGCAGCTGCAGTAAAGTGCAAGATGTGAAAATTACTGTAAATGACAAAACTAAATCATGCAAAATACGAATTAACAAGGAAGGTGTTCATGGGTGCATGGACTGTTCAAAAATCAGATGGTAGGGGGAAAGAACCTGTTCCTTAAACATTAAATCTGGGTCTTCAGACTCCTGTACTTCCTTTCCAATGGTCGTAAAACAAAGAGGGGATGTCCCGGATGGTAAGGATCCTTAATAATCCATATCCCCTTCTTGAAACAATGCCTCCTTAAGATGTCCTTGTTGGTGGGAGGGTTACGCCTGGCTGAGTCCACAATGCTCTGCATCCTCTTGTGATCCTGTACACTGCAGCCTCCACACCGGTCTGTCATTCGACCAGTCAGAATGGTCTCCACATTACATCTGTATACATTCGATAAAATGTTTGGTGACATACCAAATCTCTTCAAACTCTTAATGAAGTAGAGCTACCGCCGTGCTTTCTTCATAGTTGCATCAATGTGTTGGGTTCAGGACAGATCTCTGCGTCATTGACACACTGGAACTTGAAGATGCTTACTCTTTCCGCTCAGCCCTCAATGGGGGGGGGGGGTGTTTTCTCTTTCTGAAGTCCACAATCAATTCCTTTGTCTTGCTGACACTGAAAATTGTTGAGACATCAGTCAACCAACCAATCTATCTCACTCCTGTACCCCTCATTACCATCTGAGATTCTGCCAACAACGGTGGTGTCATTAGCAAATTTAAATGGTATTTTAACTGTGCCTAGCCATGCAGTCACGAGCGTAGAGAGAGTAGAGGAGTGGGCTAAGCACACATCCTAGAAGTACAACCGTGTTGACTGTCAGCGAGGAGATGTTAATACTGATCCACACTGACCATGGTTTCCTAATAAGTCGAGGATCCAGTAGTAGAGGAAGATACAATGGCCCAGGTTTAGAAGTTAGTTGCTTTTAGCCAATGAAATACTTTTAAAATTCATTTTCTGTTGTGGTAAGAAATGTGGGAACTAATTTATTCACAACAGTTCCCATATGTATTAATTAAATAATAGCAGGATCTTCTAATTAGGAGGAATGAATAGTCATCAAGCTACTAAAAATAATGGGACTTTCTTATATAGAACAATGCCATGAAAGCTCTTGTGCGCAACTGAGAGAGCAGAAAGGATCTTAGATTTATGTTTTGTCAAATAGTCTACTGTATTTCTGATGCTATACTACCCCCACAGTAATACACAGTGGCGTTAACCTGGATTTGTTGTGTTTGGGTCTCTGGAGTGCCACAACATTCTGACTCAGACCAGAGGCCTACCAACAGAGCCACACCTAATTCATTCATTCTGGTATCGTGGTATGTTTGGAAATGCTTCCAAGCTTTCAGGTATGAGAAAGGCTGGTTTCCATCCTAAAGAACATGAATAATGTGGAATGATATCATTCCCAATGCACCCCACCACCTCCCTGCTACTTCAAAGATATTTCTCAGTTTTCCAGTTCAGATGAAATGTTATCAGTCCACAACTTTCACAAATGCTACCTGATTTGCTGAGTACCCATGGCATTTTCTGTTTTTATTTCGGATTTACAGCAACTTCAGTATTCAAGTTCAAGTTTATTGTCACTCATTCAACTGTATACATGTGTAGTGTCCAATGAGACAACCTTCCTCTGGACCAAGGTACACAACGCAGTACATATAACTCACGCACATTAAGTAATATCACCACAAATAATAAGGTGCATAAACAAGCTAAAAAGTAAACAGTATAACACTACTGACACTTCATACGTAATGAAACCTGGGTGTGGCAGGCAGTTCAGTAGTCTTAGAGCCTGGGGGAAGAAGCTGTTTCCATCCTAACAGTTTTTGTCCTAATGCTATGGTACAGTACTTTCTGCCTGATAACAGGGGGTCAAAAAGGTTGTTGAGCTTTTGCTTTCTACCCTCAATCACATATGGTAGTTGAGAGAGTAGAATCAGAGTTGATATGTCCCCTCCCTGGGGTGTCCGGGACCAGGAACACAGCAGTGGTCTGGCCAGTTAGGATAGAGATAGAAGTTTGTCCTAGGCAGTAAATCTTTGGAACTCTCTACTAAACGGGAGGTACTATGACCATAACCCAAAACAACCCATCCCCCCCATCTGCCACTTCAACAAGCTACTGACTGCACTGAACTTTGGCAACTGTATGGGGTTTACTGCACACTTTTAAACTGCTAGACCACGATGAAATTATCATGGGAACTTCCACTGGAGCTGAACGTGCTCAGCATTTTGCTCTGCATCATCGAGCTGAGTGATCTATAATAAATAACAAAATCATTAATAAAAAGTGAAGCATCAAAATGTGAAAAGGCATAAATAATAAAATCGTGAAATAAAACCAAAAATCTAATAATGCAGAGTAGCTATATCAGCACTGAAAAGAATGTGTTTTAGTAACATTCATCAAGACATTATAACTAAAATGTCATTCTATATAATTTTAAACCTTGATGCCTTAAAATGCACAGACCAAAAGACACCAAATCTAATTTGCATAGGTCTGGTCAGTGGTGTGGGGGGGGGGGGGAGGGGAACGTGCAGAGGATTGAAATAAGCTGCAGAAAGTTGTAAACTCAGTCAGCTCCATCATGGGCACTAGCTTCCACAGTATCCAGGACATCTTCAAGGAGCGATACCTCAAAAAGACAGCATCTATCATTAAGGACCTCTATCACCCAGGCATGCCTTGTTCTCATTGTTACCATCAGGGAGGAGGTACAGGAGTCTGAAGATACACACTCAATGATTTAGGAGCAGCTTTCTCCCATCTGCCATCTGTGATTTTTGAATGGACATTGAACCCATGAAAACTACCTCACTACTTTTTGTGCACAGCTCATTTAGTGTAACTTTTTAACATATATATTTCTTACTGTGATTCACAGTTGTTATTATGTATTGCAATGTCCTTCTGCCACGTGACAACAAATTTCATGACATATGCAAGTGATAGTAAACCTGATTCTGATATTTACAACAATCTGTTCATTTTCTAATATCAAATAACAGATAAACAAGAACAGGTCATCACTCAACATCAGAAAAGTACAAAAGCAACTGGTTATCTTCAGCCCAGGATTGCATGTTCCATCCCAATCCTCATACACATTTCTGGAACATTCAACAGTATAGCACAGAAACAGGCTGTCAGCCCTCCATGTCTGTCCACCCCTTGATGCCAATCTAAACTAATTCCAGTTGCCTGCACATGATCTACATCCCTCCATCCCCTTGCTGTTCACATGCCTGTCCAAACACCTCAAAAACATTACTATTGTATTTGTTTCCACCACTTTGCCTGGCAGAGTGTCCCAGGCATCTCCCCCTCCCTTCTGTGTAAAAAAAATGCCTCACAAATCTCCTTTAAACTTTCCCCCTCTTACCTTAGAGCTATATCCTCTCATACTTGACATCTCCATTCTGGGATATCAACTCTGACTATATACATTCTCTATGCCTCTCAGAATTTATAAACGTCTATCAGATCAGGTTGAATTTGAGTTAGGTTCAGTGGTGTTAACATCAGTTATGTGGTTCACTCATTCAAACCACAACCTATCCATTAACATGCATCGAAATCTACTCTGAGACATCTCTGCTTTACTTCATTTCTATTGCCACTGTAAAGGTCATCATGTCTTTGTCACCTGCATGACCTCATTTCTCCAACACAACCCACACCAGCCTTCTAAACTCAAGCTCATCACTAACTCTACTGATCCAGAACTGCTCAGAGAAGACGGAGTGAGAAATTCAGCCAGGATTACTAATCAAATGGTACATAATGATTTCGCCAATAAGTACGTGTGGCCAGATTCAATGGGTGAGAATAGGACTGTAAGCTTAGTTGTTATTTGTTTCAAGGACGTATGCTTTGTACAAGGTATCGGAGGGTGCTCACCAGTATTCTCTTCAAGAGAGGGCCAGAAGTTATCAGTACAAATTTCAAAACCAACAATATGTTTGACATTGTTACTATTTATTTCTGAAAATGTAAACAAACACAGTGACTTGCACTTCAGTTTTAGAATCCGCTTGCCAAGAGTTTTCTATTAGTGGAATGGGGGGTTTTAGAAATTAAACCAACTGTTCTCTGTATTTAGAATAAAACCTTAAACATTGAAATAATGAAGTTCCAGCATTTTCAGTTTTTCACTTACTATACTATAGATTTGCTTTCAGTAACTGTGCAGAAGAATAACATTTACACCTTTTAAGTAATATCCTGCCTGTCTGTTTTTCTAGCTGAAGTGAATAATTGTCTACATTATACCACAACTACCATGGTTTTGTTCACTCATTTGCCTTGAAGTCATTTTACTTGCTCTTCACAATTCACAATCCCATCCAGTTTACTATGATAGTAACTTTGAATTATTACATTATGTTCCTTCAATCAAATCATTGATATTTATTATGAATACCTATCGCCACCCAAATCATGCTCTTTTCTCGCTGCTGCCATCAGGTAGAAGGTATGAGAGCCTCAGGACTCGGTCCACCTGGTTCAAGAACAGTTTTACCCCTTATCAGACTTTTGAACAAAAGAGGATAACTACACTCACCTGCCCATCCACTGAGATGTTCCCACAACCAATGATCTCACTCCTTTATTTCATTATCTCATGTTGTTGTTACTTATTGCTATTTATTTATATTTGCATTTGCACAGTTTGTTGTCTTCTGCACTCTGGTTGATCTTTCACTGATCCCTGTTATAGTTACTATTCCATAGATTTGCTGAGAATGACCGCAAGAAAACAAATCTCAAGGTTGTATATGGTAAGATATATGTACTTTGATATTAAAATTTACTTCAAACTTTTTGACAGTGGAAACTCAAACGCTAATCCATGCAGCACTTTACTGCTTACCGTGTGACACCTTAAGAAGGCCCATTTATTCCATGTTTCCTGTCCACCGACCAAATAGCCAACATTTTGATCCATTGTATAACATTAATTGAATGAGGAAATCCTCTGCTTATCTTCCTTGTTAAATCTCCACCAGCACAGAAAGCAATCTTCAGACAATTTCAAGAAATGGCCACGAGTACAGGATATTGCATCAGAATGGAATTGGACAACATTCAGTCTTGAACCCCAGAATCAGCCGTGCCTTAGCCCAGATATTTCAGTTCACTTACAACATGGGCAGCGCCCCAACAGTGTAGAAAACTTCCTGGGTTTAGCCCATTTACAAAAGGTAAGACAGATTCAATCCAGCACAATCAATTTACCGTACATCTTTATGATCTTGAATTTTGTTTATCTGCACTGTACTTTTTTTCAATAGCTTTTACACTTTATTCTCTATTTTGTTTTACCCTATTCTGGCTCGATGCACTGTAAAATGATTCAATCTGTACAAGCAAGACAAGCTTTTCACTCTATCTTGGAGCATGAAAATAATAAACCGATACCGATCTGTTCTCAGTCATCGACAGAAAGATATCATTGATGGTGTTTTCAAACTGTATTGCTTCTCTAATAGCCAGTTCACAGATGGCTGGAGTCAACTTCACCAGGACCCCTCAGCTCCAGAATTCAGGAACAGCAATAAAAAAACTGAATTCCATGGGGGAATTGAAGTACTATGCCATCACAGTGCCTGGTAAATTTGCATCAAATGAAAGGGCATTTCCAAAGGTTGGAGTCATACCTTACATGAGAGAAGATAGCTGTGGTTGCTGAAGCTCTAGCACGACTGCAAGAGGTCATCAGGGCAGTGTCCTTGGCCTAACAATCCTCAGCTACTTCATCAATGACTTTCTCCTTGTCATGAGGTTAGAAGTGATAATGTTTTCTGATACTTACACTTCCATTTGCAACTCCTCAGCAGATAAAGCAGTTAGACGAGAAGCTAGACTGGACTGCCAACACAGATGCCTTGTGCAGGAAGGCACAGAGTCGACTGTACTTCCTAAGAAGGTTGGCGTCATTCAATGTCTGTAGTGAGATGCTGAAGATGTTCTATAGGTCAGTTGTGGAGAGCACCCTCTTCTTTGTGGTGGCGTGTTGGGGAGGAAGCATTAAGAAGAGGGACGCCTCACGTCTTAATAAGCTGGTAAGGAAGGCAGGCTCTGTCGTGGGCAAAGTACTGGAGAGTTTAACATCGGTAGCTGAGTGAAGGGCGCTGAGTAGGCTACGGTCAATTATGGATAACTCTGAACATCCTCTACATAGCACCATCCAGAGACAGAGAAGCAGTTTCAGCGACAGGTTACTATCGATGCAATGCTCCTCAGACAGGATGAAGAGGTCAATACTCCCCAATGCCATTAGGCTTTACAATTCTACCGCCAGGACTTAAGAACTTTTTAAAAGCTATTATTAATGCTTTTTGAGATAATGATTTAGATGCATATCATATTTTTTACTGAGTTAAGTATTGTATGTAATTAGTTTTGCTACAACAAGTGTATGGGACATTGGAAAAAAGTTGAATTTCCCCATGGGGATGAATAAAGTATCTATCTATCTATCTATCTATCTTTACCTGGATGTAGTAAGATCTGGACGACATTTAGGCATGGATTGATGTGTGGGAAATTCTTGCCACAAAACTGGCAGGCAATAATTATCTCAACAAAAGAAAAGTTGCCCAGTTTAACATTCAGTGACATAACTATTGATAAACTTCCCACCATCATAATTCTGGGGTTCGCCATTGTCCAGAAATTTAGTCGAACCAGCAATTTACATTCTGTAACTAAGAGGCCAAATCTCCTGCAAATTACTCACCTTATGCTACTCTGAAAGCATCTTCAAACCAACAAACTCTCCAACCAGAAAGGGCAAGGACAACAGCACAAGGCAACATTACCACCATCAGTTTCCTCTCTAAGCTACACTCCATCCTCTCTTGGAAATATATTGACATTCCTTCAGCACCGTTGGAAATCCCTATCAAATACTGTTGAAGTATCTTCACCAAAAGTACCACAGGGGTCCAAAAATTGCTTGCCACCATGTTTTCAAGGGCAATTAGCGATGAGCAATAAAGGCTGGCATTGCTAGTGACTCCTCACAAAAACGAATAAAGATGAAAGTATAAAGTTTCCTATTTCCAGAAGCAAAAACCATCTTAGTTTAACAGTCCCTTTTAATGACAGATTACATGGCAGCAATCTCTCTGCTCAGCAACTTAAATAAATTGGCTCAACTATAAGTATGAACTCATCATCTTTGACCTTTGTGGTTAAGCATTACCTGTGGTGCAGCAGTAGGAGATGCTAATGGTAAGAACTGCTAGCACTGATGTCTTTCAAAAATCATTCAAATTCTGAAAACTTACAGTAAGTTACAGGGCAGCTTTATATTTCCATTTTCAAAACACTGTTGACACTGAAGTAAGGGATTGCCCAACCAAAAGGAATATCACCAAAAGTGAAGCATTATGAAACTACTGATTTCATTGGCCTGGTGAGCATATTGGCATGAGTACAAGAACAGAATTCTTTTTTACTGCTTCAGAAAATGCAACTTCACTGGCAAAATTATAGCCCGGTATAACATACTTCAGCATGTTTTTTTTTCAAGCTTACAGAATACGGGCACCTCTGGCGTTATTTACTGCTCCACCTAATGAGGTTTTGGCAAGTTGCCATCTCAACCAGTAAAGGACTTGTAAAGAACGTACTCCACAGTGGTGTTGGTAGAGACTTTCAACATAATGAAGAAATGCCAATGCAACAAGTCACAATAGTAAATGGCTTGTAGGTGAATCTATACTGTAGGTGATGGTGCTCCCTATCCTGTTTTTCTTGGTGACGGAGGTCATGGGTTTGGGAAATGCTACCTGAATAATTTGGTGACTGAGCATAGCATTAATGATGGTACATATTTTAGTCACAGTGCACTAATGGCAGAGACAAATGAATATTTAGCAAGTAAATGTTAGTGTTGGGACAACTGGGGTATCCTGGGAGGGGTAGTAACTCTGGTGAAGGGGCTTGTCATGTCACTCCCCACTGGACACTCAGCTCTCACCTGTGGCTCCAAGTAGCCGTTTGCATGCGATGGCGGCCACCTCAGTACATTGTTTCAACAGGCGGGCTAAACCAGGTGAGGGTAGTTGGCAGCCTCATACCCCGTGAGATAGGCACATGCCTGTCCTAGCCTGCAAAGTCAGCTCGGTGGACTGAAATCTACAGTGAGATCCAATGGCTAGGAAGGCAGCACTGCAACACTCCGCGGAGAGTGAAGGGCATGACGTAACACGGAAGACATCACGGTCATCTACTGAAACCAAGGAAGACCCTAATTTGTGACACTTGTTCGTACCAGTGGACCCCGACTTCTGATGTTGAGAGAGTGGAACTGCCCCAGTGCAAGTCTCTTCCACTTTAAAAACTCTCCCCCACTGGTTCCCTGTCATCGTAGGACACGATGGAAAACCACCAAATATCAGCAAGGTATTATAATATAATAAAATAGATTTTATTTTCCTTTAGGAGGAAAAATGATCAATCTAGAGCTTTGGAAAATGCATTGAACCTTTTATCACCAGTGGTAAAATCCAATTTTTCATTCTTTTTCCTGATTGATTTATCAGAGTTATCTTTGAGTAGAAGAAACTCTTGAGATTTAACTTTTAATTTCAATTTTAATATTATGACAGAAAAGTGGAAAAGTTTGTATTCATTTAGTGGTCTTTACAGGGTGTTTTTAAAGCAGCTTGCAAGTATCTGAAAATGCTGGAATCTGGAGCAAAAATCAAACTGAGGGGTCTCGATCCGAAACAGCCCTCCAAAGAAGCTGCTCGACCCACTGAGTTTCTCCACCTATTTGTTAATTGCAACTATAAAGATACTTTTCAAGTGCAGACAATGAGGTATGCTTCGATGAAGCTCCCCTGTCAATGTAGGAATTTAATAACAGCAGTATCCCAAGTTCAGATTTGGCAATATTACAATTAATAACTGAAAATGTTTTCAACATTTATGGAGTAGAATTGGCAAAAAATGTTTGTAAATGCAGGTTGGATAAATGTATTATGTGCCAATCCAAGGGTCTGATCAAACCAGGTAAGGGGTATTCCAATTAGCTGTTTCTCACAATGGACCAGCAACACTCATTTTTTAAAGCCGTCCCAATCATCTTTAAGGCAAAAATTAAGGAAGAACAACGCAAATCTGCGAAATATGAGGAGGAAACTGAAAGTGAGAGTGCACATGCTTTTGCTGTGAAACTCTTACATCAGGCAAAGAAGGATGAAGGCTGTTCAAACCACAAGCAGACTTCATAGGCAGTTTGGGCCTGAATAACAATGCATCTTGAACCTTCACTCTAATCATCACTGAACTGTTCCCACAACCTTTAGACTCACTTTCAAGGACTCTCATCTCTTGTTCTTGATTTTTTTTTTGCATTTGCATATTGGTTGTCCATCCTGTTGGGTGCTGTCTTTCATTAATTCTATTGCGTTTCTTAGATTCACTATGTATGCCCACAAGAAAACAAATCTCAGGGTGACATATATCTCACTTAGATAATAAATTTACTTTGAACTTTGATGGAAAACGTTAGAGATGTAAGTTGATACTGCTCCAGGAGGCACGTGATACACATGACCAACAGTTCAGTCAGACAGTGTGTGTGTCTCAAGGTTTATTCAGGGCAAAGTTGAAAGAGTTTGGATAAACATGCGATCCTGTAAGCATTAGTCTGAAGTTCGTTGTCAGCGAATTTATGTGTTGCTGAATATTGAAAGAGAACTGAAGTGAGTTGCGTACATGTGCACAAAATGGTAGTAATCCCACCTAAGACAATATTATGGCCATGTCCACCACTAAAACAAGTTCACAGTGCTCTTATCGAATGAGTTACAATAATTTTCTTGTTCTTGTGGGCACACACTCAAACTGTCAGACATGTAAGTACTTGTAGAATTACAGAATGTACTATTAAAGTTGAAACGAATCAATGCTTCCCATGAAATTCCAGCAAAGTTAGTGTGCAACTTTGTATTTATTTGAATCAATTTGCAATGAGATTAAACATTCATCATCATTCTTCCAATGGGTTAGCATTGTTTTAAATTGATTGAAGAAGCAAATGTTTCTAAGTTAGTTTAGCTTTACTATTATGAACTATCAATTGGTTAACTTCGCGTTTAAATATATGACTGCATTCTCTGTTATCTATTTTTTCCGGCTGAACTGTTAATGGATCATTATCTTTGTGGGCAATTGAGCTTGATAATAGACTAACTTAGGCTGCAACTGAACCAGTGGGAAATATTTCAAGGGAAAACACAGCAATGCGAATAAAGCGAAAAGCTGAAGTAATCAGATCAATTTGCAAATATGAAACTTTGCAATGGTAAGTAGTACAATGTTTAGCCTGAAAATACATTAATTTGTAATAATTTGCATTAGAAATCAAACGAGAAAAGTCCACTGAAATTAAATGATCACATTAAAAGAAATATCTGTAAAGAGCGATGTCAACCATGATTAGGCTATTTCTGATATCAATGTGGTGTCATCTATTATTATTCAAGAGTCACAGAATAGCGGCGAGTTAAGAGGTTGCAAGTTCTTCTGTACCAGGAGTGGGTACAATGATTTCAACAAGTATGGAATTTGGGTCAAGCCAATTAAGGAACCTAATTGTTGTTCCTTGCAGTGCATCAGCCGGCAACCTTGCTGTTTCTTTAGCATTTTTTTGCCTGTTTTTTTACGAGGCAGAGTTGCTCGCTCTACGCTCAACCAACATGGATGGAAAGTGTGCAAGGAGCTGGCTGGATTCAAATCTGGGACCTCTCTTCTCAAAATGCGGTGCGGATGCCAATGCATTACACCACCAGCCAGCTACGAAACCCAATAAAAAGACCAAATCTATGATGTCGTATATAACCAAAGTAAGTGTTTACATATAATTCCTTCAAAGAGAAAAATCAATGTAGTGTTGATATTTATGTAAATAAGGCACAATTAGCACAGCAATAATCCTCATCAGCATAAAAAAGGTAGTGCATACTACATGTGGCAAATGCCTTATTGTTTCACTTATAATCAACACACTGATTCAAAGATCTTGTGTTCTGAAACGGCTTTGCTATAAACACCAAAGATCTTGCAGATACTGGAAACCTTGAGCAACACACAAAAACTGCTGTAGGAACTCAGCAAGTCAGGCAGCATCTATCAAGGGGATTAAACAGTCGATATTTATCAGGAACGGCAAGGAAGGGATTTGTATTTCAGAATGCCAACATCACTGGCAAGGACAGCGTTTACTGCCAATCCTAATTTCTCTTTTGTGACCCCTACTGGATCATATCAGAGTATATATACAGTAAGCTACTTACGTGCCTGGAGTTACATATAGAACAGCAGATTTCTACCCCCATGGAGATCACCAGTGAACCAAATAGGATGTTACCACGATTTTTAGTATTTTATTATTAAGACTTTGTTGACAATTAATTGCATTTACTCTGCTGTATAATGACCTTGAACTCTGATCCCTAAAACAGGATGTAACATAGAAGCATAGAAAACTTACAGCACAATACAGGCCCTTCAGCCCACAATGCTGTGCTGAACATGTACTTACTTTAGAAATTACCTGGGGTTACCCAAAGCCCTCTATTTTTCTAAGGTCCATGTACCTATCCAGGAGTCTCTTAAGAAACACTATTGTATCCGCCTCCACCATAGCTAACCATCCCACCATCCACGCCATGTCCTCTTCTCATTAGACGCCTCCACCAATACTGTAGTTAGTATTGACTTAAATGTGTGTACAGCTGCTCTTCCTGCAGATGCAGCAAACCCATTGAGTATTTCCAGAACTTTGTTTTAGTTGCAGAGTTCTCTGATACGTTTCTGCCTCAATTACTATCATAGGCTACTCAATTGTACCAGAATCAGTGAAAAGTCAGTCAGAATAAAAGCAAACAGACCACCAGGCTCTGGCCTAAAGCACAATAAAGGCACACACAGCCCAATCAGTCACAAAAAGTTCTGCTCATTAACATCTAGGGAAATTGGTGCCAGTACTGGGGGAGGTGTCTCACAAATTAGACAAGTAAATGACATACAGTCATACTCAGAGAGTGCTGGGAATAAGAGTATGTCAACACAGAAACTGTTCTCAGGCTCTCAAAGGTGCAGTAACTATAGTCATGAAGAAATAGTTTGAGGAAACTTTTGAAGATAGCAATTCAATTAGAGGGTGTAATGAAGTGAAGTACAAATATTGAAAGGTTGGAAGGACATCGAGGTGCATGCACTAAAGGCCAGAATCAAGAACTCAGCTATGGTTTAATGTTTAAACTACTGTTGGTGTTGATGTGAGAAGGATAGTCTTAGATTACAGATTGATCAGTTGGTAAAAAGGGTAGAGCAGTGGCAGATGGAATTTAACCCTGATAAGTGCAAGATAGTGTACTTTGGTAAGACTATTAAGACCATAAGGCCACAGGAGCAGAAATAGACCATTTGGCCCATTGTGTCTGCTCCACCATTCAATCATGCCTGATTTATTTTCCCTCTCAACTCCATTCTTCTGCCTTCTCCACATAATCTTTGACACCCTTACTTATCAAGAACCCATCAACCTCTACTTCAAACATACTCACTAACCTGGCCTCCAGAGCCACCTGTGGCAATGAATTCCACAGATTCACCACTTCTGGCTAAAGCAATTCCTCCTACTCTTTGTTCTACAGGGATGTCATTTTATTCTGAGGCTTTGTCCTCTGGTCCTAGACTCTCCCACCATTGGAAACATCTCCTCCATTTCCACTCTACGTAGGTATTTCAATATTCAGTAGGTTTCGATGAGATTCCCCCCTCCCCCCCCCCCATTCTTCTAAACTCCAGTGAGTACAGGACCACAGCCACCAAATGCTAATAAGGGCAGGACAAAAACAATAAGCTGGAGACCACTATAGAACACTGAGGAACACAGGGAGCTTCAGGTTCCTGGTCCAAGATTCCTAAAGTGGCAGCACAGGTAGATAAAGTAGTGAAGCTGGTGTATAGAATACTAGCCCTCATTAAATGTCTGCAAGAGCAGAGAGGTTATAAAAGAATGATTAGGCCACAGTTGCAGTACTGTGTACAGTTCTGGTAACCACTTTATACAAAAACATGTGATTGCATTAGAAATGGTGCATAGATTGACCCGGATGTTGTCTGGATGGAGTACTTATGAAAGAGACTGGATAAACTAGATTTGTTTTTCTTGGAGTAACGGAGACAGAGGGAAGATCTGATTGAGATATACAAAATTATGAGGGACATGGACAGAAGAGATAGTAGAAAACCTTTCTCCATAAAAGAGGTGTCAAAAACCAGAGGGGACATTTTTAGCCAAGGAAGGGGTTCTGAGGAAAATATTTTTTCATCCAGAGGGTGTTGGAATCTGGATCCAAGTATTTGAGTGAGTTGTTCAAGCAAGTATTCTCTCAATATTTAAATACCTGAAATGCCAAGGCAGAAAAGGGAACATATCAATGTAAATGTGATTAGTATAGATGGATTAACAGTAGCAATTTACTGACAGGAGTACTTGTTGGTACAACTGGTTAACAAAACTGCAGTACTTCTCAGTGAGGAGTATACGGTTAGTAAAGGATGGTGCTGGAATTTAAATGATAAAATCTCCAAAGTCACAGTAACAAGAGATGAAGGTGAAAGTTCCTGGCCCAAAACATTAACTGTACACTTTTCCATAGATGCTGCCTGGCCTGCTGAGTTACTCCAGCATTGTGTGTGTGCATGTGTACTACTAGGGAGAGGGTTAAGTGTGTGAGAGTAGGTGCTATTGGCAGAATTGGGGAAAGCTGGAGTTAGGGAATCATACTCCAGGCACAAAAGGGGACCCAAAGGGCTATACAAGACAAATCATAAATTCAAGAGATTCTGCTGATGCTGGAAATCTTGAGCTAAAGAGCATTGGCTTAAGAACCTACAGGAAGTGGCCTACATTGGACGCATGCAGCTTTCAGATTTGGAGGCAGACGTAATGCTAGCATCAAGGCAGGCACAGCTAAATTTAGCTTGCCAATAGCCAGCACAGACTAGATGGGTCAAAGGGCCTGTTAGTGCAATGTGTGACCAACAATTGCATCGGACATTCTAAATTTCTCATCAAATGGAAATGATAATGCACTACAGAAACAAGCCCTTCGGCCCATCTCGCCGATGCCGTCCTGATTTTCGCCTAGCTCCATCTACCGCAACCAGGCGATACCCGTCTCGTCCATGTACCTATTCAAACTTCTCTTAAATGTTGCAGTTGAACCCATCCACCATTTCTGCTCGCAACTCGTTCACACTCGTGGACCGATTAAGATTTTTAAAACTCACGATAATTCTGACTACCAAGAAAGACCGGTGGGAGTTCGTTGCCAATTCGTATCATATTGAACTCCAGGCAAATAACTCCACTAGAGAAGATAATTCTAAATTAAGTGCTCACTTAATATCACCACTCTGAAGATGTGGCGGTATCCCCTGGATACCGCGGGAGCAACTTGCCCTGATTACATCATTTCCGGGAACCGCCTTCGCGTCATGTGACTGCAGCTGGGTCACCTGATCCGGGTCTACTTTGAGCCGCTTTTCCGGGTGAGCAAAGAAGCTTTGGGAGATAAATTTGGAGGGAAGGGGTAAAGGGAATCGTTTTCAGGTTGCCAAAACCGGGCAGCAGTGATAAGTAGTGTCAGGGGCTGTAATTATTCTGTATTATGTTTGGGAGGTCCTGGGGAAACGAGTTCTCGTCCATGGTCATGGGGTCACTTGTGTTGAGGTGATCAGAAGAGGGAGTTGGTTAAGTTCCTGCTGAAGGGTCTCGGCCCGAAATGTCGTCTGTACTCTTTTTGCATAGGTGCTCCCTGGCCTGCTGACTTCCTCCAGCATTTTGTGTCTGTTAGTCGGTTATAATTCACTGACCTGGCGTAGCCATCGAGTCATTGAGCGCTGACCCGCAGGAACAAGCCCTTCGGCCCATCTGGCCCATGCCGACCTGATTTTTGCCTAGCTCCATCTACCCGCTTACCCCTCTCACCCGCATACCTATCCAGACTTCTCTTAAATGTTGTGGTTGAACCCCATCCGGCATTTCTGCTCGCAACTCGTGGTGGAGTGAGTTGATAGAGTGGATGGCATCGATCATTAAAGAGTTTATACAGATTATTCCTAGCTAGGTTTCAGTTATGTTGATCCTTCAGTGACAGGTTGCTGTGTTGCATTTTTGCAGGAGGTTAGTTTTCTTGTTAAGTGTTTGAGTTTTACACCTTGGAGGTGGAGTGTATCGAATGGATCCACATTCTGACAAATATCCGTTTGGCTTATTCAGTAACATTGATAAAGCCATTATGGAGCCTTTAATTAAGACAGAGGTCCCTGCTGAGGGGATGGGAGGGAGGTGAAGCACATAAGGAAATGTAGATTCTTGTTGCAGAAAGATAAATTCTGATGTGTTTTTGTGACTGTGTGGCTAAGTACCGCTCCAGCAATGTATTCAAGTTTGCTGTGATGCCTCTGTTGTGGGCTGTATCAAAGGTGGTGATGAATCAGCATTCAAAAGGGAAGCAAAATTTGGCTGAGTGGTATCATAACAACAACCTCTCAATCAATGTCAGCAAGACCAAGGAAATGATTGTAGACTTCGGGAGAGGGAAACCAGCCAGAGGTCCATGAGCCAGTCATTATCAGAGGTGGAGAGGGTCAGTAACTTTAAATTCCTGGGTGTCACTATCTCAGAGGATGTGTCCTAGACCCATTATATAAATGTAATTGCAAAGAAAGCACGACAGTACCTTTACTTCACTAGGAGTCTGCAGAGATTTGGAATTACATCAAAAACTTAGTCAAACTTCTATAGATGTGTAGTGGAGAGTGTATTGACTGGCTGTGACATGGCCTGGTATGGGAACATCAATACCTTTGAAGGGAAAAGGTGGTGGATTCAGCCCAGTACATCACAGTTAAAGCCAGGTTCAGCCATCAGGCTTTTGAACAAAAGAGGATAACTACACTCATAGGTTGGGATGTTCCCACAACCAATGATCTCACTTTAAGGACTGGTTATATCATGCTATCGTTATTTATTGCTATTTATTTATATTTACATTTGCATAGTTGGTTGGCTTCTATGTTCTAGTTGATCTTTCATTGATCCTGTTATATAGATTTGCTGAGTGTGCCGCAGGAAAATGAATTTCAGGGTTGTAGGTGGTGACATATGTACTCTGATAATAACATTTACTTTGAACTTTGAGATCCATCCACCAGTTGCAGGCCACGACCCCTGCAAGAGAGTCTTCTGAAAGTGAATTGAGAAAGGTATTGGATGATGCCAAAGAAGGGCTCAAGGATTGCATTGGAAAACTCAAACATATCAAGGGGGAAAAAAAAGGTTAAAATGCCACGTCCAAGTTTTATAGAACGCATCTGGTTTCTTATAGTATCTGTGATAAAGTAGCCAGTGAGCTCGATCACCTGGAAGCTGAAGGAATTCTTCCTGAGGTTGAGTGTAGCCCATGGGCAACACCAGTGGTCCCAGTATCCAAGAGGAAAGGGAACTGTCAGGATCTGCGGTGAGTGGTCACCGTCAAGCCAGTACTGAAAGTAGATCAATACCTTCTGCTCAGGATAGAAGATACCTTTGCAAATCTTTCTGGAGGAAAACACTTCAGTAAAGTCTACCTACAGATGGAAGGAGGACTATAAGCACTCACAAAAGGACTTTATCGTTATAATAGGCTTATTTTTGGAGTAGCTTCTGCAACTGCACACTGGCAGAAAGCTATAGACCAGCTTGCTGTAAAGTTGCCCAGGCGCTCAGTGTTACCTGGATTGACATCCTTGTTATTGGTAAGGATGACAGGGAACATATCCAAAATCTCAAGACAGTGTTAAAAATATTAGAAGATTATGGGCTCAGAGCC
Organism: Hemitrygon akajei; assembly: GCF_048418815.1. NCBI lineage: Eukaryota > Metazoa > Chordata > Chondrichthyes > Myliobatiformes > Dasyatidae > Hemitrygon > Hemitrygon akajei. The sequence goes on along the minus strand of NC_133152.1, from coordinate 16,177,765 downwards.
CAAAGCAACAAGTGTGAATTCTTTTAACAAGCGTCGCTTACTGTGGTGACACCATTGATGCACCAGCATTACACAAGAGTGCTGAGAAAATTCAAGCAGTGGTGGATGCCCCAAGCTCTACGGTCGTGTCACAGTTGTGGTCCTTTCTAGGATTTGTTAATTACTGTAACAGGTTCTTGCTCCACCCCTTGAACTGATCACTACAGGTCAGAAAGAAATGGCAGTGGACAAAGTAGTGTGAGATGGCTTTCCAAAAGACAAATGAAATGGTGATGCCAGACACTGCACTCTCACGTTATGATCCACATTGTCCTGTGAATCTTGCCTGTGATGCCCCATAGTCCTTACCACTGCAGAGGAAAAAACACACACAGCTTTACAGAGAGGCCTTGAATCTGGTTTGGGGTGTAAAATGTTTCAACCAGTGCTTGCATGAGGGAGAGTTTACCCTCTATTGATCATCAACTACTAGTGGACATTTTAAATCCAAGAAGGGCATTTGACTAACAGCAGTAGCACAATTGCAGAGATGGGCTCTGTTTCTTGGAGGACACAATTCCAAAATCAAATTCAAGAGGACAGCTAATCATGGAATTGCTAATGGATTGTCCTGTTTACCCTTGGTAAAGGAAATGCCTGAAAAGTTTATAAAAGAGGACACTCATCTTGATGTGTTCTCCCTAATGCAAATTGAAAGTATCCCTGTTATGGCAGAGATGATCAAAAGGGAAACCAGAAAAGTCCCCACACTGCCTTAGGTCTACATTAAGTCCCCACACTGCCTTAGGACGACCCAGAATGACTGAAATGTGCAGTAGAAATTCCAGTTTCCGCTTTTTTTTTACCAGCATTGCAATGAACTTGCACTTGACAGGAGTTGCCATGTGGGGATTGAGCGTTGTTGTACCATCTGAGCTGAGAGACGTGTGGAGCTACATGCTGGTCATTGAGGTGTGTTCAAAATGAAGGCGTTAGCACAAAGCTTTGGTAGCCTTGGGATAAATCGGCAGATCGAGCAGCTTGCCAGGCGCTGTTTGGGATGCCAGCACACCCGGATGAAAGGTGTCCAGAGCTGTCAGCCCCATTTCCTGCAGCCCTAGAGTCCACTCCTACAACCAGCATGGAGGAGGCCCCAGAACCCAAGATTTTTTTGCAACCACAAGTTTCACCTGCCAAGTAGAGTGATCCCAGCCCCGTCATGAAAAGTGTTAGTCGACAAGTATAAAAAAATCCTTCACAATGATTAAATCTTTAGTCATTGATCTTTAGAGACAATAAAAAATCTACTATGTTGTGGATGTCTAATATTAGTTGTAGTATATGGTATATATAGTGTATTGTGGAGATGTATATAATGACTAGAGAGCAATACGTTCCATATTTCATTTGAGTTGCATTCTATATTGAGTTGGAGTTTATTGTTAAGCATGGAGGAGTGTTGTGTATTTAATATTTCAGTCATATTTGAGTAATACTGTAAATATATTATTTGATAGTATTTGTTGTTTACATAATTCATTACTGGCATAGGACAGGAAGGCATGGTAGGGTAGTGGTTAGCACAATGCTTTACGGTACCAGTGACCTGGGTTCCATTCCCGCCGCTGCCTGTAAGGTGTTTGCACGTTCTCCCCGTGACCATGTGGATTTCCTCTGGGAGCTCCAGTTTCCTCACACATTCCAAAGACATACAGGTGTTACGTAACCCCGTAACCAGGTAACTTACCAGCAAAGATAGATGGATCAGCTGAGTCGGATGCTACTATTTTCAAACGTTTTATTCAAAAAGGGCACAAACGTATGGTTAATACAAACACATTCAGATCATATACATCGTCAAAACTCAATCTAAAACACCGGTGTAACTATAATCAATCAGAAATAAGCTCTACAGTTGTCTAGGGGTAATACTGAGTCCAATTGAAATATAAAGAGTCACTCAGAAGTTTGCAGGCTTTTCCCTTTTTGGGAACCGCTGGGGTTTTCACGTTGTAGAGAGAGAGAGAGATGATTTAGAAAAGATAAACACTTGCCCGTCGTCTTGGCAGAGCAAATCCTTGGAATCAGGGGAGCAGACTTCCCCGTTGTTCGTTAAAAGCAGTCTTCGTTGGTTCTAGCCACAGATTCGAAATTCGGAATCTAACGCACGTGGCTTCCTTCAAAATGGCTTCCCGCTCCCACGAGAATCGATATCGTGCTTCCTTGGTGTCTCCTGGGTGCGTCTGAGGGTCCCCCCCCCCCCTCAGACCCTCCTTTATACTTCTTCACGGGATCGCAGGTGTCAATCAAGTTGCAGGTAATGCGATCTCTCTCTCAACCAGCCCACTTTGCCCGAGGGCTTTTCACGTGGTCTCCATGAGACAATAGTCAATGTCACCTTTATTCTGCTTCTTGGGAGAACGTGGTCTCTCTCTCTCTCTCCCATTTTCCTGTGTCTATTCAGCACGTCTCTTCCTCTTTTGGGTCAGCTGACCCCCCCTTGACTAGGGTTCTTGAGATTCTCACAAAAGAGGGGGCCGACGGCATAACACAGGTTGGTAGGTTTAGTAGGTCTTTGTAAATTGTGCCACGATTATGCCAGGATTAAATCAGGAGATTGCTGGCTGGTGTGGCTCGAATGTCAATAAATATATAAGAGTATGCGAATGACATACATTTTCATGCCACCAGGTCATAAGTGCGTGTCTTGCTTAAAGTAAAAACAAAACCAAGCACACACATCTCCCGGCTCCATGTTTTTCTTTCAATTAGTTTTATGTTTTGGAGTTACAAAACATAACATCATCTTTAGTCATCAATACAACTTGGTTGGATTTAGTCTGTGGTTGATTGTAGTTGTCTTTAACACTGTACTGCTTGAAATCAACTATCATTAGTAAGTCCACGGTGAAACCTGCATCATTTGTTTTAACCTTGTCCAGAGTTACAACAAGAGTGTATTTATTGATAGAGGGATAGTGGAACTCGCGCAATCATCTTGAGTTACAAGATATTCATAGGATTATTGTATGAGCATTGAAGGATCCCATATTTCCTGTCCTTGGTCTGTGAAAGTGCTATTGTCTGATAAAGTTTTGGGGCACTTTCAGTTGTATTTTCAGTTATGATCATAATTGAAATGGCTTGTTAGAATCGTCAAATTATTCATTGGTCATGCATTTTTCCTCATGCTTCCAGTAACATAAACAATGTCTTACGGTCTTTATAATCTCATGACATGTCATTTGATCCATCAGGTCTATGCCAGCTCATAAAGTCATATAGCACAGAAACAGGCTCTTTGACCCATTGACCATCAAAGTTCAAAGCAAATTTATTATTAGATACTTACAAGTCATCATATGCAACCCTGAGATTCTTTTTTGGTGGGCATGATCAATAAATCCACAGAATAATAACCACAACAGAATCAATGAAAGACTGGCCAACTAGAGTGTTCAGCCAGAGTGCAGAAGACAACATGCAGTGCAAATGTAAAAGAAGAAATAATAATAAATAATTAAGCAATAAATATTGAAAACATGAGATGAAGAGTCCTGGAAAGTGAGTCCATTGGCTGTAGGTACATCTCAATGATGGGGCAAGTGAAGCTGAGTGAGGTTACTTGCTTTGGTTCAAGAACCTGATAGTTGAAGGATGGTAACTGTTCCTGAACCTGGTGGTGTGAGTCCTGAGGCTGCTGTATCTTCCTGATGGCACCAGTGAGAAGAAAGCATGTCCTGGGTGGTGAGATCTCTGATGATGGATGCTACTCTCCTGCGGCAGTGTTTCATGTAGATGTGCTCAATGGTTGGGAGGGCTTTACCCATGATGGACTGGGCCATAAGAAATTTGCGTAGGATTTTCCAGTGAAGGGCACTGATATTTCTATACCAAACTATGATACATCAGTCAGTATACTCTCCACTACACATCTATAGAAATTTGTCAAAGTTTTTACATGTCATGCCGAAGCTCCACAAACTCCTAAGTAGATGTACTACCGTGCTTTCTTCGTAATTGCATTTATATGCTAGGCCCAGGGCAGGTCCCCCAAAATGATAACACCCAAGAATCTAAAGTTGCTGACCCTCTCCACCTCTGATCCTCCGATGAGGACTGGCTCATGGACCTCTGGTTTCCTCCTCTTAAAGTCTATAATCAGCTTCTTGGTTTTGTTGACTTTGAGTAAGAGGGTGTGGTTATGGCGTCATTCAGTCAGATTTTCAATCTCCCTCCTCTTTGCTGATTCATCACCACCTTTGATTCGGCCTACAACAGTGGTGTCGTCAGCAAATTTAAATATGATATTGGAGCTGTGCTTAATCTCACAGTCAAAGTGTAAAGTGTCAATTATCTAATTAAACTAACCCCACATTAATCCTTTATTAGATTCACTCTGTAGTTGTCCTTAACACTGCAGTGCTGAATTTAACCAACATCACTAAGCCAATAGATTCTACCATCACACTAGGGTTAATTTACAGAGGTCACTTAACCTTTCAACCTACACATCTTTGGATTGTGGGAGGAAAACAGAGCACATGAGTGCAACCCACACTACCTTATGGAGAATGTGTGAACTCCATATAGACGACAGGGTTGAACCTGGATCTCTAGAGTAGTGGCTCTACAAAACAAAGAAAACTACTAAACACGTTATTAGTAACGATCACCACTAACAATGGAGAGGCAAGCAGAGGCGGGAGCGAGGGAAGTCTGGACGTCCGATTGATTTGAACTGCTGGCCTAATTGGAAAGGTCAGGTACGAGCTGAACCATGGCGGTGGTGTTCACGTCCCAGAGCTGTCCAAGAGCGAAGAACAACCCAGTGTTTGGACGATGATCTTGGTTCTGCTCATTCTCCACAACGTGTACTCTGCACTGAGCTGAGGCTGTGGCCTGCTCCGGCTGCAGGGGTGCCCGGCTCCGTGTCTGTGGTCCCGTGGCATTTACTCTGCTCTGAGCTGAGCTGAGGCTGTGGCCTGCTCTGGCTGCAGGAGTGCCCGGCTCCGTGTCTGTGGTCCCGTGGCATTTACTCTGCTCTGAGCTGAGCTGAGGCTGTGGCCTGCTCTGGCTGCAGGGGTGCCCGGCTCCGTGTCTGTGGTCCCGTGGCATTTACTCTGCTCTGAGCTGAGCTGAGGCTGTGGCCTGCTCCGGCTGCAGGGGTGCCCGGCTCCGTGTCTGTGGTCCCGTGGCATTTACTCTGAGCTGAGCTGAGGCTGTGGCCTGCTCCGGCTGCAGGGGTGCCCGGCTCCGTGTCTGTGGTCCCGTGGCATTTACTCTGCTCTGAGCTGAGCTGAGGCTGTGGCCTGCTCCGGCTGCAGGGGTGCCCGGCTCCGTGTCTGTGGTCCCGTGGCATTTACTCTGCTCTGAGCTGAGCTGAGGCTGTGGCCTGCTCTGGCTGCAGGGGTGCTTGGGCTTCGTGTCTTTCGTAAAACCTCAGTCCTCAATGCTAGCGCGATTTCTTTTCTCTCTGCTGACTTTTTTTTAATGGTTCTTTTGGGGTTTCTTTGTCTTGTGGCTCTCAGCAAGAAGATGAATCTCAAGGTTGTATAATGTATACATACTTTGATGATAAATGTACTTTGAAACCAGAGCATCCATGATAATTTGATTAAATTCAACAATATAGTGCATTTAAAAATAATACTTTTATATGACGCCTCCTTAGATCTCTGAAACACCTAAAGGACATATAACAAATTGCCTTTAAAAAAAACACACACACAGAAACTATATATACAAACACATTTGGGAAAATGATAAAATATTGTAGTTAATTGCTCCTATGATGGTCTTTTATACATTAAACAGTAATTGATGGAGTTAGACAGGCATGGGTCAGGCAGCATCTGGAAAAAGAGGAGGAATGCCAGTGGTGTGGATAGGATCCTTTAGAACCAAAATTCATATCTAAATTACAAGCAGTTTGAGGCATTAATGGACATGTAATATTGCAGATTACCCAATGTAAAACTGGAAGTAGCCTAATATAGTGTCTGATATCCCTCCTTGATCAATCACAGAGCCCATACTTGCTTGTTTCTGCGGCAGACCCTGTAAGCTAAGTCATTGAGTTATAGAAACGTACAGCATGGAAATGGGTCATTCCGTCGACCTCGTGCTGCCGACCAGCAGGCAGTCTCTGTATTTAATCCCATCTCCCAGTACTAGGCTTTCTCTGCCTTGGTGATTCAAGTACTCATTCAGTTGCCTCTTAAATGTTGTAAATGACCCAACTTCAACCAATGAGTCAGAAATGTTATTCCAGGTTCTTTCCACTCTCTGGGGGAAGAAGGACCCCTCAGATCTCCTCCAGATCTCTTACGTTGTAAATCTAAGTCCTTTTAGGTTTATCTGTCTCTGATACAGCGAAAGGTTTCCTGCAGTCTACCCTACCTAAGCCCTCATAATTTTATTTACCTCAACCATGTCCCCTTTTCTCCTCGTGACTGAATTGCATCATTCCAGGGAACATCCTGATCAATCTCTTCTGCACCTTCTCCACATGATCACATCCTCCTGTAATGTGACCAAAACTGCACACAGTGTTGCAGAGCTCTGGGCAATGTTTTATAAAGTTAGAGCAGAAACCTCTCCCTGCTTCTTGTGTCCATTGCCCTGAGAAATGAAGGCCAGTATCCTTCCAACCTTTGCGTTCCTGTGTTAACACCTTCAAGGATCAATGAGTGTTGCCAAAATGAAACAGTGATCTTCTGAAAACAAAACAAATGCAACAAATTGGAAGCAAAAACAGAAAATGCTGTAAACATTTTGTATCTGTGGAGAGAGACATAGTCGAAGTTTCTAGTCGAAGTATCTGCATCAGGATGGGATTGGCCTGATATGTTAAAAACAGAAATTAGTCTTCAGAATGCAAGTGGGAGTGGACCAGGGTATTGGGGCAGCACGGTAGTGTAGCGATTAGCACAATGGTTTATGGTACCAGCAACCCAGGTTAAATTCCCGCTGCTGCCTGTAAGGGATTTTGTATGTTTTCCCCGTGACTGGCGTTACACAGTTCAAAGATATGCAGGTGGTAGGTAGATCGTTGTCCTGTGATTAGGGTAGGATTAAATCGGGGGTTGCGGGGCAGCGTGCCTCGAAGGGCCTATTCCACACTGTATCTCAATTTTTAAAAAAATATTTGGAGCATAATAAATACAAATTCTTAGAGAAAATTGCATTATCTGCTAAGACCACTTGTAACTGTCTCTGTTCGCTCAACGTAGTGTAATCTGTTGCCCAACCTATTACCACAGTTCCTCAGAAGAATGATAAGGTATTTCCAACAACAAATTGCTTGTCTGTGTAGCAGGGATTACATTGTGGCCAAACTGCTTCCTTTGAATTGCGCTTTTTAAAAAAACCTTTTCTCACCGCTTTAACATTGCATAATCAGATCCTGGCAGTCTGAAAATTCAATGCCTGTTTGCGTAGCTTTAATTAAGTGCGCATGTGAAAAGGAGCTGGTTTACTGCTGTTCCTCCTCTGGAAAGCAAGCAAGCTCTACATGGGTGTTGTTGCTATCATCACTTTGAATTGTGTGAAATCTGCAGGGATTATGTGTTTTCACTGTACTTAAGGACCCAAGGGAGAAGGGAACTTGTGTTCCACAAAGACAATACTTGAGTTTAGAAACATGCCCCACGTGAAGCTTGGCGGGGTAGATGCGGAGTTAGTATTTCTGCTGGCTTGATTGCCTAGGCCTAGGGTCACTGTCTCAAAGTAAAGGATCAGACGTTTGGGACAAGAACCATGGGTGATTGTCTTTGGAATTTACTGCCCAGTTGGGCTACGGAGGGTCAGTCACTGGATTGCTTTTTAAGCAGTAAATCTTTGTCACTGAAAGACCTACTGATGGTGAATTCAGACATCACTTTGTTCAATGGATGGAGTAGATAGGGTGGAGAGGTGACAGGCAATTTTTTCCTACTGTTTCTTACGTTCTTAAAACTTGGTTCCCCTTGGATAATGTTGCAGACCTCCTGTGAATGTTATTCCATGATACTCAGCTGAGAATGAGTGAGAATAGTGATAGATGGCCCAGTACATCACGAGTAAAGCCCCCCCCCCCCAACCACTGAGCGCACCTACATGAAACACTGTCGTAGGAAAGCAGCATCCGCCATCAAGGACACCACCACCCAGGACATGCTCTCTTCTCACTGCTGCCATCAGGAAAGAAGGTACAGGAGCCTCAGGACTCGCCCCACCAGGTTCAAGAACAGTTACTACCTCTCAATTATCAGGCTCTTGGGGGGGGAAAAAGAAGATAATTACACTCATCTATTGAGATGTTTGCACAACCAAGTCCTCACTTTAAGGACTCTTTATCTTGTTAGTTCATGATCTTGTTATTTATTGCTATTTATTATTCCTTGCACTTATACAGTTTGTTGTCTTCTGTGCTCTTGCCCTTTCTTGATCCTGTATTCAATAGATTTGCTGAGCTTGCCCACAGGAGAAAGAATCTCAGGCTTGTATGCGGTGACATGTATGTACTCTAATCATAAATTTTTCTTTGAACATAGTCGCACTTTAGATTGGTCATATTAGGCACTTAAGCAGACTGAGCACTTAAAGATAACTTCCCAAACTATTAAAATTACTAACCCACCCCCGCCCAACCCTCCCTTTCCCTGGAGATAATTGTGCGGTATCACTTCATTGTTGACCTACTGAAGATCTGATATTGGGCGGGGCTGAGAACATTGAGAAGGAGGATTTAAAGTGTGTTTGTCATCTATAACTTCCTCTCTGTTGTAGCAATTTGGTGCCATGGCTATGTCACCTCATTCCGAATGGGCCCAGAAGGTCGCTGCATTCCGTGCCAGCCCAACACGTTTCCTTGCCAGTACAACAGCTGAGAACTTTGTGCAAGATCTACTGAGAATCCTCACAGATGAGAAAATGGGCGAAAGTATAAAGGTACAACATAATTCTGTCCTAAACCAGAAAGGCTCATATATCAAATGTATATGGACTAATAAATTACAGTATTTACTAATGCATTTATTTTTTCCTTAAGATATTAATCATTATTGCAGTTTGACCATCACGGTCTGAATTCTGAAACGTCACCCAAGTGGTTAATGGTAACTCCTCTGCAGATTCGGCAGGTTGAGATGTCATCTGATGTCCACCCTTGTGGAAACTGCAGCTGGACAATATTTGGGGTAAAGGGAAGTGAGGTCAACTTTATCCCTGATTTAATAATTAGTTGGTTAGTTACTGTCTGTTACAATGCTGGCATTCAGTACAGCAATGAAGGTCCTCCTGTTTGTCTGTCCTTGGCCATCTTCTCTATTGTGCCCCAGTGTGTGGTTCAGGGTCCTCATTTCTGCCTCTGGTATGGTGCCGAGTTGTCTTTGGTCTCCTGCGGTTTCTTCCACCCTTCAGGGGGTTGTACATTCCAAAAACTGATTTTGGTCTTGGTCTAGGTGGTGTTCAGGGCTTCCTTCATTGTGCTTCCTCGCAGTTTTCACTACGATCAGTCGTGCAGATCCCAGGAATACCATTGCACACAGATGTGGCATTTTTCATTGCTGTATCTGTAACAATTTTTTTGAACAGTCAGGATTGTTGGCCATGAGCTGATCCCCTGAACCTGGAGGACCAGTGGATCATTCTTAGTGCGGCCTCTACCCTTTAATCTTTTTGGCATGGGTGACCCTACCAAGAGTCAAAGCACAAGGTCTTGACTCCAGCCAACATAGCTCTTTGGTTCATTGAGACACGCAAACCTCTAAACAATCGTCTTGGAGGATCTCCTATTTAATAATTTCTGTTAATTTAGCAGCAGTCAAGGATTAATCCCAGAGCTTTATTGGTTTGACTTTGTTGTTCATAACTTTTTAAGGAAAGGCATTTGTTCATAAGTTATCACGCCAGGTAACAGCATACAATATATTTTCACCAAAGGTCAACACTTTGCAGTCTGTTCAAGTTCAGATTTTCTCAGAGCTGCCACCCACAGAAGATATGAATCCAGAAAATAAAAAGCAGCAATGTAAAGTTAACCACATCATTATCTCTGTTGTCTTTCAGTGTTGCAAACACGAGAAATTCAGAATCTAGGAATGGGTGAACCATTGTCCTGTAGTTAACTTCCATCTACCCTTTTGTAGTTTTTAAACCCAGGCTATTTGTGTTTTTTTTTCCTGCACATCTTAATCTGCTGCCCTAAGTGTTGACACTTCTCCCTGCATCCTCAACATGTTGAAATCAAGATGCCTAGCAACATTTCACGCTTGCTTATCCCCCCAGAATCTCTTAATAGCACCAGCAGTCACTCCTTACTTCTGCAGTATACAGCCTTTTGAAGTACAAGTTTTTCACATCCAGTTGATGACTCCTGATTTACCTAATTTATGTCCTATACAAGACTCTTCCCTTTTTCCAAGGTCCTGGACTTTTAGTTATGCTTCTTGATGGTTATGGATAGAAATGTTCAATGGACTTGTTAAAAAAACAGTAGAACTTTATGAAAGATGCAACAGAACATATCAATACAAGAAACGAGCAGAAATAAGCTATTCTGCCTTTGAACATTTTTTTGTGAATTTAGTGGATTGACAGATGATCCAATCTTGGGCTCAGCACCATGCTCTCTCATAGCTTCTACCTCCCTTAGGTATCTGTCGTTGCCATCTTGAATTATTTGATGAATCCACCTTCACAGATCTGAAGTAGGGAATTCCCGAGATAGAAAGAAAAAAACCTCCTCATCTCCCTTTGAGATCGACAGTCCTTTATTCAGAAGCTGTGCCTTCTAGTTCCAGATAACTCCATAAGGAGAACAGCCTCTCAACAGCCATCCAGCCCAACCCATTCAAATTTTTATGTCTTGATATGATCACCTCCCGTACGGTAGCGTAGTAGTTAGCACAGTGCTTTACAGTACCAGTGACCCAGGTCAATCCCACCATTGCCTGTAAGGAGTTTGTACATTCTCCCCGTGACCGTGTGAGTTTCCTCCCACAGACAAAGATGTACCAGTTTGTGGGTTATTTGGCCATTGCAAATTGTCCCATGATTAGGCTCAGATTAAATTGGGAGATTGCTGGGCGGTGCAGCTCAAAGGCCTATTCTGCGTCATCTCAATCAATCAATCAATCAATCAATTAATCAATAAAAAAAATTATTTTGTACTCCAGTAAGCTTTGGCCCATCCCACACAGGCTTCTTGCATCGTTCACTTCATTGCAGAAATCAACATTGAAAACTTCCAATGCTTTTATATCCTTCCTTGTGCATGGAGACCAAATGTGCACAGAGTATTGTGGGTGAGGTCTCATTAGTGCTCTGTAAGAGGTCAACATTCCAATAGCCTTTATAAGTACTTGTGTCTGCACTTAAACTTGTGATTTTTAAGGTAACTGTGTATATTTGCAACACACAAAAAATGCTGGAGGAACTCAGCAGATCGGGCAGCCTCTATGGAGTAGAATAAGCAGTCAGTGTTTTGGGGCGAGACCCTTCCTCAGGACTCAGCATTTCGTGTGTGTATCTCTGGATTTGTGCATTGCAGAATCTCTTGTGTTGATGTGTTTATTTCCATTTCAGGTGCAGGTTCTGGCCGTTCTTCAGGAGTTTCCGACTTCGTTGTTCACCAGCTCGCAGTCAGCAGAAAGGGCGGTGGAATCGATCTTCAATAGCTATTTGCAGCTGCCGCTGGTGCTTAAGTTACTTACTCTGAAGTGCCAACTACTGCTGTCAGTAACCACCGTGGTAATTTCCACCGACCATCTGATTAGTGATCAGAAGGTATTGAAGAACTTGATGAAGCAGCTGTTGGATGTGGTGGGTGACTCAAACGATCACAAAAATGGTGTGAACTTTAGGCCTCTCAGGGCCATGGCGTGCAACTGCCTTCAAGAATTTGAAACTTGCTATCCAGGTCTCCTGTCGGGGAAACTGGAGCTTCTGTCTGCTCTGCGGAAAGAAGAGGTGACTCCATTGCACCAGGCCTACACGCTGCTGTACGGCCAGGCCTTGAAAAATGCAATTCACACCATCTCACAGGTGCATAATGCTTCTGAGGGGGCCATTCGTGAGATGCTGGTACGGAATGAAGGGATCAAGTGGAAGGTGATGGAGAAACAACGCGATTTGGCAGCTGTCACTATGACAACTAATTTCTCGTTGATGACTTCTGCTGATGAGACAAAGGAGTTGAAGTCTTGTGTATCGTTACTGCTGGAGGAATGCTTCCTCCTGACTCCGGTATCTCAAGCTATCTTGCTTCGAGAATTGGCCCAGATCGTAATTATGGTGCACTCACTTTCTCCAGCGATTTTCAGGTCACAGATATTGCGTCTGTTTGGGACAATGGATATATCCTTACTGCACACCATATTGTACATGAAAACAACCTTCACTGACAGCCTTTTCACAGCTGAGGACGAGAACCTCCTTTTGAAACGACTGGTTGTAATGGCCCAACACCCACTGCTCAACGTTCCTCTCAGACTCTTCTACATGGACTGTCTGCTCCACTTTCCTGAAAACCGTCCCATTAACTCTAACCTGGAGGAGAACCTTCCGGTTACATTCACCCCCAGGATGGCGAATTGCCTGTTCCCCACCCTCTTTAACGACAGCAGTACAATGCTGGCTCGTCTCAATCTGTTGAGTCTTGTGTGTCTTGAGAATACAGAGGAAGAAAGAGGGGTCACTGAGCTCTTTGATTACCTGATGTCTTTGTACAAACTGGTGGACATTAGTGGAAACAGGGAGAGAATAGTAACATTTTTCCAAGCTATGTACATATTTGTGGGACACTTCTATTCTAATGAAGAGTGCATGTCACAGTTGACTAACCATATAGTCCAGTTGTACAAAAAACACTGCAGCTTAGCTCCACATATGATAAACCTTTTAGATAGCACCCAAAACCTACTGGAAGATTGTAAGTGGTCTGTTTCACTAGCAGGGGCCCTGCAGAAGCTGGTAGTGGAACTACCATTTCAGCACTTGACTTCTTCTAATCTCATGTGGCACCTTAAGATCCTGGCTAGAGTGGCCAAAGAAAGCACAATAGCCCAGAAGGCAACCATTCAGTTCTTGCTGAGTGTCACTCAGTCATCCGACTTGTGTGAGAGGGGGGACTGGCGAATGGGGAATGCCATCCTGTCCGTCTGCAGGAACATCTTGCATTGTCAGAATCTGGAGCCCACCTTCAGGGCCCTGGCAGACCTCTTGCAGCACATCCACCTCTGGTTCCAAGATATTGACATCCAGGACCACGCTCACTTATATTACGTGCTACTCACTTGTCTCTCTGGCGAGAAGCTGTCAAGAGTTGTGGCGGCAGGACCAGGCAACTATAGTCAGGCCAAGATGCGCTCACTTTCCCTAATGGCAGAAAGTGCAGGCTCCTCAATCTCCATTCTTCCAATTAAGCATCCAATACTACAGCTGACTCCATTTCCAGAAGACGATTCTCCCACTGTCAGTCCTCCTGGAGAAACCAGTGACCAGGACCTCGAAATAGATTACTTTGAGCAATACTTGGAGCAGTTTCATGATCCTGGATTTGTTTCTACAATTGAACAGAAATTTTATTTGAGTTTTACAGAGGAAGTTGATTCTCATTTTCACAAGCTCTTTACCATACTTGTACACTTTGACTTGCAGAACTCCCACTATGAATCATTGAGAGATCTTCATGTACCCTGTCTTCTCTTCAACAAAGAGCCTCATGTTTTCTCCCTGGTGTTCAAGCCTCGGTTACCCTTCCCTTTCACCTTACACACCAACGCCATCTTTACCACAGAGGACGGTGACACTTACTGCAGTCAGCTCGAGCCTGTTGACATTGATTTCCCACGGCTCTTCCTGCCCTTCCCAGTGCCTCTCAGTTGGCCATCGGACGTCAAGGCTAGCCTTTTTAACAAGCTGTGGGCGTCACTGATCCAAACTGAATCCACCCAATCTGCTCTCAGTCGTTTCTGCTTTAAGATGGTCCAAAGATCTCTGTGTGATCTTGTACAGTCACATTTTCAGAAGTACGTGGTCTCACAACATTCAGAACCGGAATCTTACCAAGTTTTTCTCTTCCTGCCCCCGCGCGTCAATATTTTATTCCAACTAGAACAAATGGATGATATTGTGAAGGTTGATATAGTCACAAATAACTGGAAACTTTTACCATTCATTAATTCTTACTTTCTGGACGTGACGTCTGAAAAATAGCACAGAGGCTTGCTGCAAAACTGGTCATCTGAGTGAGGCATTGCAGTAAACTAGTTTTAGTGCTATTCTGGGTGCAAACATTTTTATTCAAAGTATAAAAATAACTGAAATATTGCTGAGTGAGAGCTATCTGTTAAAAGGCACTGTAGGCGAGACATTTTCAAATGGAACATTCAACATTATTGCAGTTCTGTCTTGGTTGTTACAAAGGAACATCTATAAAGGTCTACCACTAAGGATAGACTACAAAAAACGCTGGAAATTTTTATTTTTCAGACCAGAACTATTGCTATTTTAGTCCTTTATCTGGTTTGTTAATCGTAACTCAGGTAATGATAGACATGCTTTATGCTGACAGACGCACTTTAAGTTTCACTGTCCATTGTTTCAGTTCCTTATCCCTGTATTGCAGGGGTTCCCAACATTTCTTATGCCATGGACCCCTATAATTAACCGAAGGGTCCGTGGACCCCAGGTTGGGAATCCCAGCTGTACAGCAATTCCTTCTGAATATTCCGAGATACCAGCAGGTTATATAATCAGTCTTGGCGCTGATGCCCATGCAAATGGACTGTGGAGAAGAAATTAATTTCAGGAAAGGAGGAAGGAAATGATGTGCGAAAAATAGTTTGCTCAAAATCATTATGTGCTGGCAATTGACACTGATCAATATATATGGCTTTCTTTTTAACTTAACTGATTCAGTATTGCACATAAGGAGTAAAAATAAATTATTTTTATACGGGCCTCAATATACTCTCCCAACATTGAAAAGGATTTAATGTTTTCATATGACATAAGGCAGACCATTTGGCCCATCACTGTCCCTCAAAGCATTCCCATCAGTGCCAATTCCCATAACCTTTTCACTCTCATATGCTCCATAAATCCTAACTGGATTTCCTTTGAAATTTCAGACTCTTACTTTATAGACTCTGAATGGAAGGAACGGCAAATCAGCAGTTTCTGAGGGGCTGCTATTAAATATGTTTAAAACTAGAATTCACAGTGCGGAAAAAATAAGAACTGACAGTTCAACATAAACTTGACGCTCGGGCCTTTCTGAAGGAGATAAATGAATGCTGATAGCACTGGACAACAAATTTTTTCAAAAGTGTTGCTTCCTCAGAATTGTATTTTCCTTTATGATAGACCGCTTGAAGCTTGACACAGATATAGTTTCAGTCTACTTATATCACGTAAGAATTTGGAGAAGCAAGTAATTAACTTTTATTGAATATATTGTGTTCAATTGTATAATAGTGCTGACACTTTGCAATAGTTCAACTAAACTGAAAATGTTCTGTTAATGATTTTCATTTGTACTCAGTGTCTGTGGATTCTCACTTAAGTGTCCCAACAAAAATAAGCCAGATTGATGGATTTCAGTTGTCCTGATACCGTTTTTCCATGACCGCAATCTCACGGTGAAACCTTTCACCATCCTCGTAACTGATCCTCGTAGCTTTGCAGGGAAGAAGTCTGAATTGAAATGCAGAAAATGAGTCATCCGTGATACATTGTACTTAATGGTTTTGCATGCTTGAAGGATGTTGTCAACCAGCTGCATGTAGCTTGGTGCTCTACAGTTGCGAAAAGAAAATTTCAGCAACTTCCTTGAATGTCTTCCATGTGATTTTTTTTTTCCGGTCCCACTAGAAGTTCTTCAAATTGCCTGTCATTGATGAGTGGCTTAATTTATGGACCAACAAAAATGCCTTCCTTAATCTCAGCAACGGATATACTGACTTGAATTGTGAATTGAAACTAGGTGATTTTTTTTAAAATGGTGAGTGATAGGGAAATTTCATGGTAATTTTCATGATTTTCAAAATCCATATGATATGCCCAAAAGTATTCGGGAAGCAAAATGTATATTCTTCAGTGAAATCTATATTGCTAATGTTAAGACATGTAGCTATTCTGATTGTGATTGTGGTTTGTTATTTTTATTTTATATACGGTATATATAATTTTTAATTACTTCAAGGGATCTGTGCTTTGTAGTCTGAACCAGCAATTAATTACCCATCCCTTGTTGCCCTTAAGAAGGTGGTGGTGAGCTGCCCTCTTTAAACTGCTGCAGACCTTACGGTGTGGTGATACGGACAATGCTGTTAGGGAGGGAGTTGCAGAATTTTGACCAGGAATGGTGAAGGAACAATAATGTACCTCAAAGGTGGAATAGTGTGTGGGTTGGAGGGCAACGTCCAAGTGACGGTATTCCCGTCCTTTTGCTGCCCTTGTCCTTCGGGCTAATGGAGGCCATGGGCTTGGGATGGGCTGTTTCAGGAGTCTCTGTGAGTTGCTGTAGTGCATCCTGTAGACAGTACCTACTGCTGCTACTGTAGAGGAGCCGGTGGCAAAGCGAGTGAACAGTTGTAGGTGGGGTGTATCTCAAGTGGACTTCTGTGTCCTGTGTGTTGTTGAGCTTCCTAAGCATTAAAAACAAAGCCCGAGAGGAGTTTATTCTTTCTTTTGTGTTGTTGAAGTTGTACTCATCCAGATAAGTGGGCAGTGTTCCACCACACTCCTTGAGTCTTATAGGTGGGGAGTACAAGCTTTGGGAAGTTAGAAAGTGAGATTCGCACCACACAGTTCCTAGCCTCTGGGCTATTCCCATAGCCACATTGTGATTGTGGTTACTCCAATTTAACTTCTGGCCAATGGTACCCCTCTAAACCCTCCCCCCCCAGCTGTTTGATAGTGGAGAAAACTTTTCTGTTTACCATTCTGCACAGACTTGACAGCAGCTTTGTTGAATGAAATTTGCAGAAGATTTTAACCCTATATTTGCAATAGTATTAGATGGGGAGTGTAGAGTTTTACACATAAAGAAAAAGAAGCCTTGCATTTAGGCATCATTTTGGTCTGGGGATGTCTCAATGCACAGAAAGTACCTTATGAACTGTGGTTACAGTCTTAATATTTTTCAGCTGTTTCTTGGGATTGAGGGTGATGTGCTTCCACTTCAGTTCTGTGTGGGATAATGAGATCAGCATGAAATGTGCAGGCTGCTTAATGGCTGGGCAGGAGATGGTAGCGGTGATGGGTAGTGTAGGAGGTGATGTATTCCTACCCCTGTATCTTTTTGGTATTCTGAATGTTTCCAATAAAACTTGCCCATTTGAGCTGGCTGAGTGTAATCCGAGTCTCGAAGCTGGGAGAGGACAACTTGTTATTTCACTTATCCTGCTGGTGGATTTGAAGGATATTATTGGTGTGTCCAGTGCCAGCTCTTGATAGTACATGAGTCTGCAGATAAGAGGGAAGAGATCACTCCCCAGAAGATCATGAATTACAGTCTAGGCTGACAATCTTTTCCTGGAACAAGATGGTATTCCTGATGAAGTTTGAAAACTTGGCAGAGAAGTGCCTCTGACACAAATCTAGAAGGCCAAATACTATGTTGGCGCACTGGAGACAGGTAACTTTCATAATTAATGAAAACCCCTCACTGAGAGGTTGCTCCCAAGGCATGGAAGATAGTCCACATTCGCTAGAGTTTTGGCTGGATCTTGACTGTAGGACAGCTGGAATTATGCAGTGGTAGGAAAGCACCTTGCTTTGCGTATAGAGCATAGAACTGTACAGCACAAGAACAGGCCCTTCAGCCCACAATGCCTAACTCTTCCGCCACTGCATGATCTGTATTCCTGCATATCTATGCGTCCATTTAACTCTTAAATGCCATTATCATGTCTGCTTCCACCACTAGTCATGGCAACCCATTTCAGGCACCTAATGCGCTCTCTCGTTTTAGAAAAATACTTGCTTTGCACATCTCCTTTAAACCTTCCCCCTTCGACCTTAAATGTATGCCCTCTAGTATTGGATATCTCTACCCAGAGAGAAATGATTTATGCTTTGTATGCTTCAGCTCTGACTTGAACATGGACTGAGAATACACATGTTCATGTGTATCATCTGCAGCTCACTGGCTGAAGCTGGAGTGGAGATAATGACAGTTGCATGATTTATTTATTTATTTGGAGATACCGCGCAAACTAGGCCATCCCGCCACCAGGCAACCCCCACGATTTAACTCTAACCTAATCAGCGGGCAATTTACAATTAACCTACTAATTGTCTTTGGGCTGTGGGAGGAAACCAGAGCACCGGAGAATGCACAAACTCCTTACTGAGGATGCTGGGAGTGAACTCTGGGTTTCAACCTGAAGTGTCATCAATTCCCTTCTTCCCTCAGATGTGTCTTGACCCTCTGAGCTCTCCCACCGGACCTGCTGCGCCTTTGACTCTGAACTTCCGCTCTGAATTGGTTTGGTGCATCACCACGTTCTAACTTAATTTTCCAAAAAAGTACAGGCTGTGCAGGTGATGTTGATAAACATTAAAGAATGTCATGCATTACGTGTGATTGTACCTGTTCACTACTCACTGAATGGACAGTAAGCAGTGAGCTCAGAAGTGGCATGAGACTATCCAGAACCATAAGACACAGGAGCAGAATTAGGCCATTTGGCCCATCAAGTCTGTTGCACCATTCAGTTATGGTCGATCATTTCTTTCCCCCTCCTCAGCCCCACTCCCTGGCCTTCTCCCTCTAACCTTTGATACCATGTCCAATCAAGAACCTATCAAGCTCTGCCTTAAATACACCCAATTACCTGGCCTCCACAGCTGCCTGTGGGTAATAAATTCCACAATTTCACCAGCCTCTGACTGAAGAAATTTCTCCACGTGTTTTATATGGATGGCCCTCCATACTGAGGCTACGCCCTCTTGTCCTAGACTCCCCCACCATGGGAAACAACCTTTCCACATCTACCCTGTCTAGGTCTTTCAGTATTCGTAAAGTTTCAATGAGATCCCCCCTCAGGACTAAATTCCAACAAGTACAGAATCAGAGCTATCAAATGTTCCTCATATAACCTTTTCATTCCCAGAATCATCCTTGTAGCCTCTCCAATACCAGCACTTCTTTTCTTAGATGAGGAGCCCAAAACTGTTGATAATACTCAAGGTGAGGCCTCACCAGTTCCTTATAAAGCCTCAGCATTACATCCCTGCTCTTGTATTCTAGACATCTTGAAATGAATGCTAACATTGCATTTGCCTTCCTCATCACCAATTCTATCTGCAACTTAACCTTTAGTGTGTTCTGCACAATGATTCCCAAATCCCTTTGCATCTCAAATTTTTGGATTTTCTCCCCATTTAGAAAATAGTCTGCCCACCTGTTTCTACTACCAAAGTGCATGACCATGCATTTTCCAACATTGTATTTCATTTGTCAATCTCTGAATCTAAGTCCTTCTGCAGCCTACCTGTTTCCTCAACACTACCCGCCCCTCCACCAATCTTCATATCATCTGCAAACTTGGCAACAAGGCCATCTATTCCGTCATCGAAATTATTGATATACGGCATAAAAAGAACCCCCATGGAACACCATTGTAGTCACTGACAGCCAACCAGAAAAGGATCCTTTTATTTGCTGCCTCCTACCAATCAGCCAACGCACTAACAATGCCAGTAACTTGCCTGTAATACCATGGGCTCTTAATTTGCATTTGTTAAAGGCCTTCTGAAAGTCCAAATATACAACATCCACTGCATCCCCTTTATCTATCCAACTTGTAATCTCAAAGAATTCCAACAGATTCATCAGGCAAGATTTTCCCTTGAGGAATCCATGCTAATTTTGTCCTATCTTGTGCTGTGTCACCAAGTACTCTATAACTTCATCTTTAGCAATTGACTGCAACATCTTCCCAACCACTGAGGGCAGGTTTACCGGTTTATAATTTCCTTTCTACTGCTTTCCTCCTTTCTTAAAGAGTGGAGTGACATTTCCAATTTTCCAGTCCTCTGGCACCACGCCAGAGACCAATGATTTTTGAAAGAACACAATCTCTACAGTTACCTTTCAAAAATCTTGGGTGCAGTTTACCTGGTCCAGGTGACTTATGTACCTTTAGGTCTTTCAGCTTTTTGAGCACCTTCTCCCTTGTATTAGTAACTGCACCCACTTCTCTTCCTTCACACCCTTCAACATCTGGCACACTGCTAGTATCTTCCACAGTGAAGACTGATGCAGGATACTCATTTAGTTCATCTGCCATCTCCTTGTTCCCCCCTTTATTATTTCTCTGACCTCATTTTCTAATGGACCTATATCCACCCTCATCTCTCTTTTATTTTAACTTGAAAAAGCTTTCACTGTTCACTTTGATACTGTGTGCTAGCTTGGTTTCGTATTTCGTTTCCCTCCTAATGATTCTTTTAGTTGCACTCTGTAAGGTTTAAAAAGTTTCCCAATCCTCTTCTTACTAATTTTTGCTTTGTTGTATGCCCTCTCTTTTGCTCTTACGTTAGCTTTGACTTCCCTTGCCATTTGAGTACTTCTTAATTTTTGGAATACATCTATGCTGCACCTTAATCATTTTTCCCAGAAACTCACACCATTGCTGCTCTGCTATCATCCCTGCCAGCATCTCCTTCCAATTTACTTTGGCCAACTCTTTTCTCATGCCACTATAATTTCCTTTACTCCACTGAAATACTGCTATGTCAAGACTTTACTTTCTCCCTATCAAATTTCAAGTTGAACTCAAGCATATTGTGATCACTGGATGCGGGTGCACTGCTACCCTGCAACTGACTGGGTGGATAAACACGTTGCTTTGACAACAACCAGATTTGAAATATTGACAACAAATACTCAGCTGTGATCCACCAGGCTCCAAGCCCTAGATCTATGCTGAGACATTGCTGAGCCTGGCAACTGTCACACCAAAGCTGAGTTGCTTTGGTTACACAGGGGACATCTGTTTCCAGAATGGTGGAAAGGCCTACTGTACACAGAACAGTTGATGTTACTGCAATTATCCAGATAGGGTTTTTTGAAGTCTGTGCAAAATAGTAGACATAAGATGGGAAGGGCAACATCTGGATGGGAATACAATGAAAAGGATCACAGACAACTAGAAAGATTACTGGGATGAAGGAAGTAGTAAGGCCTATTTTCTTCAGAATTGAACAAGTAATTACAGGATATAAATGATGTTTAAATGCTCCTTTTTAACATTAGAGCAAATGTTTGGTCAGTGCTCTGTGCTCATTGGGCTATAGGATGCTTGTACCAGGGTTGGAACTTGCCATTTCATGCCTCCATCGTCAGCTTCAGGCTTGCTCTGTAAGGCTCTGCTCTTTTTTGTATTGAGTCACCTGTGACCCTGGAGAAGCACTATGCACCAGGATTTTTTCCCCAGGAAAACCAGGAATGAGCTTGAAGATCTGCAGCCCACTCTATATTGACACTTCTGTGGTAAATCACAGGCCGATTCTATGCCAGTGTTGACTAAGACCTGCTCCAACATTTTACATTGAACGTGGCTCTACTTTTAGAGAATCAACCTTTGCTTCATAACTATCAGATCTATTGTCTCTGTCTTTCACTCACAAACACAAGTTCTCTTATATATTGTCAATCTTTAACACAAAGTTTATTTTTATTGTCTTAAGGATTTCTGTAATCCAATGGCCAGGTGAAACTCACACAGTGTGGCAACAACAGGGGAAGAGGAATAATTTTGATTTGAAAGAAAATAGGAAAACACTAGTCTGAAATACTAATGATTTAAGTGGAGAACACTTCCCTCAACAGAAATGTTATTTTCCAAATCAAAATTTTGAGGTAAAATCAACTTTTATTCATCAAAGATGTTAAAACCTGTGAAATGAAGACAGAATTGTCCAGAGCCAAATTATAGAATGAGCTTGAAAGTGCAAATAGCCTGATACTGTCCCAGTGATGGACTAAAGAAAGTACATTATGAATCACTGAAGTCCATTTCTAATTGTAAATAATTCCAGTTACCATCGTAGACGTAAGAAATTCATGAACTCAGTCACAAATTGGAATATTGAATAGGCCACTAAATATGGTGTCTCAAGAATCACTTAATCTCATTCTTTGGTTCTATCCAGGAAGATGAGATTATATGCTGATTTCAAATATGAGTGCTGATAAGAGGCTACTGGTTAAGGAAATCTTATTTGTGGCCTAATGTTAGCTGTTAATGATTACTGAATTATGTTCTTTCGTTATTTTGTCTTGTGCTATTTTATGTGATCTGTAATTAATTTAGAGAATGCTATTTGCATTTTTAAAAAATGGCAGACGAACAAGTCGCGTACAGCCATTTCTTAGCTCTAAGGTAGTGTGTGAAAACCTGAACACGAAAGAAACATTTCAAAAAGGTGGCGAGAAAGCACAGTATTTCTTAACCACAGGTCTTTGTCAGGACCTGTTGAATATTCAGGACTGTTCTTAATAGGAGACATTAGTTCATCAGTGGGTTAGTCCCTGTAATTTCTGCCATGAGCTCTGAATGTGTCTGGTGTTGAGTCAACAACTTGTCAATAAGACCAATTTCCGCATCTCTTTTGCTGATTTCTTTGTACTCTGTCCACGAATGGTCCTGTTGCAACTTGTAGGCCCCGAGGAACTCGTGTGGGCAGCTTGGCCCCCACTCCTATGATGAACAGCCAGAAATAATAGGTTTAAAATAATAGGCCAACATAGAGTTCAACAACCCCAAGATATCCCAAAGTACCTCTTGGACAATTGTATACTTCAGTGCATAACTAAGATTCAAGATTGTTTAATGTCATTTCCAGTACTTGACTGTAAAGGAGAATGAAATAATTGTTACTCCAGATCTGATGCAGCACAAAAAAAACAAGATAAAGAACAAAATAAAAACAATCAATACAAATACATAGATAGCTTACATACATAGATTTGGGAGCTTTATGAAAAACTCGTGAATAACTTTGGAAACAGGGACCAATTGCATACAGCACATTCTTTTAGCTGAGACATTGATGGAATGTTAGTCATGGCAATGTTGGCTGAGGCACAAATATTGTCCAGAACAAAACAGAGCAGAACCTGCTCTTCACCATGTAATATTTTACATGTACAGTAGATGTAAATCCATTCCATTTTACATGGAACGTTTTATGCCCACCAGAGAGGATGAGCTGGGATTCAGCTTAACAACTTAAAGACAGTGTTTCGATCCCTAAATCCAGCTCTAAATGGCAGGGTGGATTATTATTTATGGCTCTGGAGTGGGGTCTGATGCAGAGGCAAGAGTGCTGCTGGCTGATGCATGATGAAACTTCTCAGTGGCCGAATTAAGTCCCTGACCTTTTTCTCAACCACATCACAATGGTAGCACCACTGTGAAGTAGTTAAATATAGCTGCCTTTCATTCTCTGAGGATTCTTAAATATCTGAACTTGCTAACCTTTGGGGAAAGGATGGAGAAATATCGCTGTCCAGAATCACGTCTGTACATGAAATAAACTGTTCCAGGCTTCTTCACAATGTTACAGGCAACGTGATGGAGATCGGCATCTTCCCTGGCCTCTTCCAGAACCTGAGCAAAAAGATCCAGCAATGTACCGATGAGGAAAGGACACAGGACTGAATTTTTTAAAAAGCACAATATTGACAGATTGGTATTTGGTGGCCAGCATAGACAAGGTGGGCTGAAAGGTCTGTTTCAGGGCTGTATGATTGACAATAATGGATTTGGACTCTAAATGGACAGAACTTTTTCTACTTTAAATAGTGACTGAATTGTAATTTGTGTAAAATTGAGAATATATATATACACACACAGATTTTAATACAGGTTCTCAACACTTTTAATTCTTATTAATTCCCCTTCTGCCAGGTGAATTCAACAGTCGAACAGATACTGACACAAAGCAGATTTTCAGAGATGCAAATTAAAGTAATTTACTTGAGTTCTGAAATCATTCATAACCCACTGAAGCAGGGGTTGAGCAAGCTGTGCAGACATTGGCTTAAACACCAGTGTTTTAAATTCAATTCTCGAGTTGAAGATAGTGGCTGTCATCATTGTCCAGGAGCAGCTGGTGATGAGCTACTCCTTTGATCTGTTGTAGAGTCAGTGATGAAGGTACTACAGTTTTCCTTTAGAATGGATCATTATCCAGTGAAAATGCAGCAAATCAGGATAGCATCCACATTGAAAGGGGCCTTAAGATGGTCATGTTATGGTCAATGGAGCCAGACTTTCCCAAGTAATGAAAATTGCTGGTGAATCTTTGTCACTGTTGCACATCTTATTGGTGGTGTACATACACTGTAGCTCAGATGGTGGAGGAAGTTAGAACTAGGGTGCCTGACATCTCGACAATGATTGCAATCTAGAAGAGGATGCTCTTAAGTGGCCCATTTCCTGTCATGTGATCTCAGCACAAGGCAATGACTACAGGACAAGCTAAAAACCACTCTAAAGTAGGTGTCTAAAACTGCCTCGGGAGATAAAGTTCACAGCTTTTATGTAACCAGACAGCAGGCTACATGCTTAATCAAATAATTCGGTTTGCAGCTACTTTTCAAAGCAAGTAACAGTGATGAATTTCAGATTCCAGGTGTCTAATACAACCACCATTGATGGAGAAGGAACACAAAATGCCTGACTCATATAGTAGACACTTAAGGAATGGAGAAAGCCGAGGGCGTGACCTGATAGAGGGATGTAAACTCGCAAAAGGATGTTTTTCCCATATTAGGGGGTGGCTAGGACAAGACAGAATAGGTTGAAGGTGCGAGATAGGAGGCTTTAAAGGGGATCTGAGGAGGAAATTTTTCACAAGGTCTAGAGCACGCTGCTTGAAGAGGTGGTGGAGGCAGATACGCTCTGTATCTATTTGAATCACCACGGCATAGGAGACTATAGTTCAGGGATTCCCAACCTTTTTTACGCCATGGATCAATACCATTACGCGAGGGGGTCTGTGGACCTCAGGTTGGGAACTCCTGCTATAGATGGATCTAATGTGGATAGGTGCACAGGAAGCATGGACACAGCAGGCTGAAGGACCTGTTCCTGTGCTCAATAACTCCCTGATATTTCTGTATTTATTTTGTTGTAGAAAGAGGCCAATCAGGCCACTGAATCCATGCCGGGTCACAGTGCAATCCCATTCACCGACTACGTTTCTATCTAACCTATTCCCTCTGCATTCCCATACATCATTTGCCCCCACCCTCTCCACCCCGAGATCAGTGCAATGTCTTTAGGATGTGGGTGAAACTGAAATACTGGTGGGAAGCTCACATGATTACAGGGATGATACGCAAACTCCACACAAACAAAGCCACCGGTCAGGAGTTAACCCGGGTCAGTGGAGTTGTGAGACAGCTCTACTAGCTTTACCACTCTGGCACTCCTATCCTGATTCTATTCTGGTCACAGACAGCCTGAGAACTCAAATCCATTCTTTGCCCTGAACCCAGTATTTGTGGAACTTGTGCTGAAATCAGGAAGGTTCCTAGTTTGAAATTCAGTCATAGTTAATCGCAATGATCTCTGCAAAGTAAGTTTTCTTCACCAGTGGACAAAGGAATTGTAAGTAAGCAGGAACTTCCAATGCAGAAGCAGCCATGTTAGCAGATCTCAGTGACATTCTCTCAATTTGGGGGTTTGGAAAGCTGGAAAGGGGCTTTGTCAACCAGATCAGCTATCTGTATTTTTCAGAGCAAGTCTGTGGCCATGGAAAACTAGGGTGAGTTCAAAACAATGAGGAAGCAGTGCAAAGGTATTGCATAACTTTAAGGCTGCTTGCACCTTTTGACATACACAGACTGCCGGAGGAAGTCAGCAGGCTAGACAGCATCTATGGGGAAAAAAGTACAGTCAATGTTTCAGGCTGAGGCCCTTCTGCAGGACTGGAGAAAAAAAGACGAGGAGTAGATTTTAAAGGTGGGGAAGGGGAGAGAGAAACACAAGGTGATAGGTGAAATGAAACTGGGAGAGGGAAGGGTGAAGTAAAGAGCTGGGAAGTTGATTGGTGAAAGAGATACAGGACTGGAGAAGGGGGAATCTGATAGAAGAAGACATAAGGCCATGGAAGAAAGAAAAGGGGGGAGGAGCACCAGAGGGAGTGATGGGCAGGCAAGGAGATAAGGTGAGAGAGGGAAAAGGGGATGGGGAATGGTGAAGGAGAGGGCGGGGGACACACTACCAGAATTTCGAGAAATTGATGTTCATGCCATCAGGTTGGAGGCTACCAAGACGGAATCCGGTGTTCCTCCAACCGGAGTGTGGCCCCATCACGACAGCAGAGGAGGCCATGGATTGACATACTGGAATGGGAATGGGAAGTGGAATTAAAATGGATGGCCTATCACCTAGTGTTTTTCCCTCGCCTCCCCCCACCTTTTAAATCTACTCTTTTCCTTCCTCCAGTCCTGCTGAAGGATATCAGCCCAAAACATTTTCCACAGATGTTGCCTGGTTTTCCAGCATCTGCAGATTTTCTCTTGTTTGTACCTTTCGAGCTTTGTCTTGGAGATACTGGATTTGCTCGGCTATCATGGTCAGTTTATTAGTAGCATTGGCACGAACGAAGTCATCTGCCTGGAATAAAAGAAATTTCTTATTTAGTGCAGCAAAAATCACAAAGTGGGCGAGACTTCAAGGCTTCGCAGAATTTAAACAGCATGGAAACCGATCTTGTGGCCGACCAAATTCAGGTTGGCTACTGAGATCCCAGGCTATACCGATCACATTTTGTCATTCTCTCCATGTCCCCATCAACTCTCCATACATTTTACCACTTATCCACGCACCAGTTGCAATTTAAACCATCCAATTAACTTACCAGCCCTCGTTTGTTTGTAATGTGGGAGGAAACCCAGAGATCAGGAGGGGAAACAGAGATTAGGATTCAGCCTGTGACACTGCAGCTGTGAATCAGTAGCTCTATCAATCAGATCAGTAGACCGTACAGCATGTGAATCCAAAACCCAACTTCACCTAACGTCTTTAGTTCCACATCCCCCATTCTCTCGCCTAAACTTTCAGTTGCCCTCAGGAGTTTTACGGGGAGACATTTCCGAATTGACCAAGGAAGTGTTTCCACGTATCACCCCATCTACTAGCTTCAGCTTTTATGTAATTTTAAAGCTTATGAAGTGAAACATTTAGCTGTGCACTGGAAGTATCAGTAAATTCCCTTCTTGGTTTCAAACGTGTTTAACAGTAAACATATATAAAAAATACTGGTACCATTCCCCCGATGAGTCAATAGGGAAACACACTGCGAAGTGGGAAAGTTCATTTTAAATTAATTCACTATTTTGAATGTAGGATTGATAGATAGATAGATAGATAGATAGATACTTTATTCAAAAAATTCAACTTTTTTCCAATGTCCCATACACTTGTTGTAGCAAAACTAATTACATACAATACTTAACTCAGTAAAAAATTGCTCAGTAAAGATTGCTGGTCAGACAAGCACTGATGGCCCTTGAGAAGGGAGTGGTGAACCATTTCTTGAACCACTGTGACGCTTTTGGTGAATTTACTCTCACAAAGCAGTTGGTAGGAAGTTCAAGGAGTACCAAACTAAACTAATCCCTTCTGCTTCCACATGGTCCAGATCCTTCCATTCACTACGTAAGTTCTTGGTGATAGATGTCATCACACATTTGAGAGATACCAAAGGAGGAGGAACTGCAGTGCACTTTATGAACAGCACACACTGCAGTAACTGCGCACATGCAATGGATGTTTGAAGTGATGGAAGGGATGCCGATGAAGTGGACTGTGTTCTCGTGGATAGTGTTGAGGTTCTTGAGTGTTGCTGGATCTCCATTCATCCAGGCAAGTGGAGAGCATTTCAATTCACTTGCGTCTTGTAGATGATGGAAAAGCTTTGGTAAGTCAGGAATAAGCGACTTGCCACAACATATCAATCCTCTTATCTGCTTCTGTGCCCGATGAGTTTGTTTTTTTATTTATTTATAGATACCATGCAGAATAGGTCCTCCTGGCCCTTTGAGATGAGCTGCCAGCAACCCACCAACTTAACAATAGCCGAACCACAGGACAATTTACCATGATCAATCAACCTACTAACCGGTATATCTTTGGACCGTGGGAGGAAACCGGAGCACCTGGAGGAAACCCACGCATACATGTGACAGTCATACAGAATACAGGGTGTTGTTCCTCCAACCCAAGTCTGGCCTCATCGTGACAGCCATAACCACCTATTTTAATTCTACTTCCTATTCCCATTCAGATAGGTTACACCTTATATTCCATGTGCATAGCCCCCAACCTAATGGCATGAACATTGATTTCTCAAATTTCCAGTAATGCCCCCCACCCAATCCTTCCCGATTTCCCATCCTCTTTTCCCTCTCTCACTTAATCTCCTTACCTACCCATCAGCTCCCTCTGGTGCTCCTCACTCCTTTTTCTTTCTTCCATGGCCTTCTGCCTCTTTCACCAATCAACTTCCCAGCTCTTTACTTCATCCCTCCCCCTCCAAGTTTCACCTATCACCTAGTGTTTCTCTCTCGCCTCCCCCACCTTCTTACTCTGACTTCTCATCTTTTCTTTCTCCAGACCTGATGAAGGGTCTGGGCCTGAAACATTGACTGTACTTTTTTCCATAGATGCTGCCCGGCCTGCTGAGCTCCTCCAGCATTTTGTGTGTGTTGCTCAGATTTCCAGCATCTGCAGATTTGCTCTTGTTTGTAGCAGGATCATATTTGAAAGAAGTAGTAGTAAAAGAAGCAGCTACATGAACTGTCTGAAGGACGTCGCCTTTGGTCACATTGTTTGCTGGCGCCATCTTCTCCCGCTCTTGGGCCTGGCTTTCTCCTGCTGTTGTAATCGTGCTAGCACAACTTGCAGCTTGGCCAGAGGCATGGCCAGTGCTAAGGTGGACATCTTCCGTGTTACAGACAGCATCTGCTTTCATGCACTTAATGGTTAGATTAGCTCTCAGCTGCTTTTTGATATTGTGCGGACTGAATGGACAGCAGCCATTCGAGTATCAGGTCCAACCAAGCAATATTAGTTTCAGTTCCTCAGTTGCCTTGAATTAATTTATTTGAACCAGTGCAAGAACTCAAATGTTACAAACTGGTGGTAGTGCAATGACCTGAGGGATTCAATCCCGACCCTGCCTACTGACTGTACAGTGTTTACTTGTATAGCGTGTGATTATTTGTGTTTTTCAAAAATGACAGAAATACTCAGATGTGATGAGATTGATTTAGAGGTCCCCTGAATCAGTGGTGTCAACACTCAGTGCTTTAAGGAGACAGTCCACTACCGTATTCTCTGGCCAATAAATTCCCAGTCACATTCACAAAATGAAAGATTCATCAGTTCCTCCAGCATTTTGTGTGTGTTCTTCAAGTTTTCCAGCATCTGCTGAATCTCGTGTTAACTATTGATCTTCTCCAAAAACAAAATGGGACTGACAGCTGTTCTCCAGGCCTTAAATCTCCGATCTAGTTTGAGGTTTGGGGTACAGAGAAAGAATATTTCCACTGGCACTCGACTGTAAGTGAGATGCTAACCATTACTTCCTTAAATGATCTTTGCAGCTTTAACATTCAGAATTCTGGCAAAGACTTGAACATGTTCTACACAAATGTGGTCAATTTACTGTGAAACCCTTTGCAACATCATCCTGAGGTTACATAAATGGATATCTTCATATCTAACTTACTGGTATGGGACACAGATAGATGATGTGTTGCCAACTCACTTGATATGTAATGTGTTGCACTTAGCAACATCCTGAACATGAGTAAGAAAATATTTTTATTCTGATTTTTCTCTCAACTGTCAGTCCTGATTCACACATTGTAAGTGTAAATAAAAAAGTTTCACTTCTCGTTAGGATGATGTTTCAGTTCAGCATCCGCCCAGCCAGACAGATGCACTCCCCTCACTTCCAACGGAAGTGTACTTAGCTCTTTTTATTTAGAACTTAGACCTTGAAAACCACAAGAAACCAAGGGGCTGAGATAGTGCTTTTATTTCCATGGTCCATCAGTAGCTCGCAGGCAAATCGCAATTTCCCAATTCTCTCAGCAGGCTTTTGGCCAAAGAGAACTTCTACTGCTTTTCCTGGCAAGATGCTTGGATTCCACCCACTTGCAACCAGCTGTCTCCCCCAGTCCAGTTTGAACAAACCAAGAGTCTGCTTCACTACACGGAATTGTACTGAACAGGCTGTCTGCATCGCTCCAACTCATCCCAATCAACCATCGCCCCAGGGCAGTCTGCACACCCAGGATATGCTAACCAGCCATCTGCCCATCTACACCCACAAAAATTCGCTCCCTTTCTGCCTATGATACACATGAACCAAACTATTTACTTCAACTTGTGCCACGTGGCCACCCCACCACAACCTATTTATTATTCCAACTCAGATCATTCAACAGTTTATCCCAATCCATCCCTCCCTAGTTGGTTTATCTATATACTCGGTATCAAGAAACCCTCCTGAATGCACCAAAACAAATGCGACCCCTTCTAAGCCTTCAGCAGCTTGTCAATGAGCAGATTCATTCTCAGCCAGCCAGTTTACTACACCACATACCCACCTAACAATTACTCCACTCTGCCCCATATAGACTAATTACTGGCTTCACTCCATGCCAACAAGTTGACTAGTTCACTTCATCCATTATCAACCAATTTCTGTCCTCCCCCCCCCCAAACAAACTGGCACCTACTTCAGTTTACCCCATATTAAACTGGTTTCTACCCCAGTTTATTTCCTACCAACCAGCCCTCTGCCCCACTTCCCACCACACCAACCAGTCTTCACCAATCACTGCCCCTTCCCACTCCAGCCACCTCTCCCACTGCACCAGCTGTCTGCCCCACAGCACCTACACCAACCAAGTGTTTACCCCACACAATCTGATCAAACCAAGTGAATGCCCCTCTCCAGGCAGGAATTGGGGTTGAGAGGAAAAGTGCATCAGCCATGATGAAATGGCGGAGCAAACACGATGGGCCAAATGGCTCAAGTCTGCTCCAGTGTCTTCTGGTATCAATCATCCATTTTTTATTCTTGTTGCAGACTAACCAGCTATGAGTTTTACCCCATTAGAGAGCCACCTGCTATCTGCCCCTTCACAGTTTAAGTCTTTCAGCAGACTCCCCGCTCTTCCCCAGCCGTCCCTTCCATTCTTTCCACTGCATCCATACTAACCAATCTGCCTATCTCTGTTAATCCCATTTACCTGCTTTAGGCACTTACCCCTCCACCAAGTACCAATTCAATAGCCTTTTAAACATCGTCATTGCATCTGCCTCCACTGTCTCTTCTGTCAGCTTGCTCCAAATATTGTGTGAAAGATTTGCCCTTCAGATCTCCTTTAAATTTCTCCTCTCACGTTAAACATAGAAAACCTACAGCACAATACAGGCCCTACGCCCAAAAAACTGTGCCAAACATGTCCTTACCTTAGAAATTACCCAGGGTTACCCATAGCCCTCTATTTTCCTGAGCTCCATGTACCCGTACAGGAGTCTCTTAAAAGACCCTATCGTATCCGCCTCCACCACCGTCGCTGGCAGCCCATTCCACGCATTCACCACTCTCTGCATAAAAAAACTTACCACTGACATCTCCTCTGTAGATGACCTTAAAACTGTGCCTTCTCATGCTAGCCATTTCAGCCCTGGGAAAAAGCCTCAGACTATCCACACGATCAATGCCTGTCATCATCTTATATACCCTCATCAGGTCACCTCTCATCCTCTGTCGCTCCAAGGAAAAAAGGCTGAGTTCACTCAACCTATTCTCATAAGGCATGCTCCCCAATTCAGGCAACATTCCTGTAAATCTAAATGCACCCTTTCTATGGTTTCCACATCCTCCCTGTAGTGAGGTGAACAGAACTGAGCACAGTACATCAAGTGGGGTCTGACCGGGATCCTATATAGCTGCAACATTACTTCTCAGCTCCTAAACTCAATCCCATAATTGATGAAAGCCAATGCACTGTTTGCTTTCTTAACCACAGAGTCAACCTGCACAGCAGCTTTGGGTGTCCTGTGAACTCCGACCCCAAGATCCCTCTGATCCTCCACACTACCAAGATTCTTACCATTAATACTATATTCTGCCATCATATTTGACCTACCAAAATGAACCACCTCACACTTATCTGGGTTGAACTCCATCTGCCACTTCTCAGCCCAGTTTTGCATCCTATCAATGTCCCACTGTAACCTCTGACAGCCCTCCACACTAACCACAACACCCCCGACCTTTGTGTCATCAGCAAATTTACTAACCCATCCCTCCACTTCCTCATCCAGGTCATTTATAAAAATCACAAAGAGAAAGGGTCCCAGAACAGATCCCTGAGGCACACCACTGGTCACTGACCTCCATGCAGAATATGACCCGTCTACAACCACTCTTTGCCTTCTGTGGGCAAGCCAGTTCTGAATACCATGCCTCCTTACTTTCTCAGTAAGCCTTGCATGGGGTACCTTGTCAAATGCCCTGCTGAAATCCATATACACTGCAACTACTGCTCCACCTTCATCAATGTATTTAGTCACATCCTCAAAAAATTCAATCAGGCTCGTAAGGCATGACTTGCCTTTGACAAAGCCATGCTGACTATTTCGATTCATATTATGCCTCTCCAAATGTTCATAAATCCTGCCTTTCAAGATCTTCTCCATCAACTTGCTAACCACCGAAGTAAGACTCACTGGTCCATAATTTCCTCGGCTATCTCTACTTCCTTTCTTGAATATTGGAATGACATCTGCAACCCTCCCATCCTCCAGAGCCTCTCCTCTCCCAATTGGTGATGCGAAGATCATCGCCAGAGGCTCAGCAATCTCCTCCCTCGCCTCCCACAGTTGCCTGGGGGACATATATCGTTCGTTCCCGGTGATTTATCCAACTAGGTGCTTTCCAAAAGCTCCAACACATCCCCTTTCTTGATATCTACATGCTCAAGCTTTTCAGTCCACTGTAAGATATCCCTGCAATCGCCAAGATCCTTTTCCATAGTGAATACTGAAGAAAAGTACTCATTAAGTACC
Source organism: Hemitrygon akajei (assembly GCF_048418815.1). Taxonomy (NCBI): domain Eukaryota; kingdom Metazoa; phylum Chordata; class Chondrichthyes; order Myliobatiformes; family Dasyatidae; genus Hemitrygon; species Hemitrygon akajei. Next base: position 16,144,673 of record NC_133152.1, on the reverse strand, counting down.
TCTGCTATCTCCTCCAGTTCCATACACACTTTTCCACTGTCACATTTGATTGGTCCTATTCTCTACATCTTATCCTCTTGCTCTTCACATACTTGTAGAATGCCTTGTGGTTTTCCTTAATCCTGTCTGCCAAGGCTTTTCATTGCCCTTCTGGCTCTCTGAATTTCTTTCTTAAGCTCCTTCCTGCTAGACTTATAATCTTCCAGATCTCTATCATTACCTAGTTTTTTTAACCTTTCGTAAGCTCTTCTTGACTAGATTTACAGTAGCCTTTGTACACCACGGTTCCTGTACCCTACCATAACTTCCCTGTCTCATTGGAACATACCTATGCAGAACTCCATGCAAATATCCCCAGAACATTTGCCACATTTCTTCTGTATATTTCCGAGAACATCTGTTCCCAATTTATGCTTCCAAGTTCTTGCCTGATAGCCTCATATTTCCCCTTACTCCAATTAAACACTTTCCTAACTTGTCTGTTCCTATCCCTCTCCAATACTATGGTAAAGGAGATAGAGTTGTGATCACTATCTCCAAATTGCTCTCCCACTGAGAGATCTGACACCTGACCAGGTTCATTTCCCAATAACAGATTAAGTACAGCCTCTCCTTTTGTAGGCTTATCTACATATTGTGTCAAAAAATCTTCCTGAACACACCTAACAAACTCCACCCCATCTAAACCCCTCACTCTAGGGACCTGCCAATCGATATTTCGGAAATTAAAATCTCCCACCATGACAACCCCGTTATTTACACCTTTCCAGAATCTGTTTCCTTATCTGCTCCTCGATGTTCCTGTTATTATTGGGTGGTCTATATAAAAAAAAAACACACAGTAGTGTTATTGACCCCTTCCTGTTCCTAACTTCCACCCACAGGGATTCCGTAGACAATCCCTCCATGTCTTCTCCTTTTCTGCAGCCATGACATTATCTCTGATCAGTAATGCCACGCTCCCACCACTTTTGCCTCCCTCCCTGTCTTTTCCAAAACATCTGAAGCCTGGCATTAGAAGTAGCCATTCCTGCCCCTGAGCCATCCAAGTCTCTGCAATGGCCACAACATCATAGTTCCAAGAACTGATTCATGCTCGAAGCTCATCCGCTTTGTTCATGATACTCCTTGCATTAAAGTAGACACATCTCAAACCATTGGTCTGAGTGCGTCCCTTCTCTATCACCTGCCTATCTTCCCACTCGCACTGTCTCCAAGATTTCTCTATTTGTGAGCCAACCGCCTCTTCCTCCGTCTCTTCAGTTTGGTTCCCACCCCCCAGCAATCCTAGTCTACACTCTCCCCAATAGCCTTAGCACACCTCCCCGCCAGGATATTGGTCACCCTGGGATTCAAGTGCAACCTGTCCTTTTTATACAGGTCTCTCCTGCCCCAAAAGTGGTCCCAATGATCCAGAAATCTGAATCCCTGTCCCCGCTCCAACCCCTCAGTCATGCATTTATCCTCCACCTCATTCTACTCCTATACTCACAGCCACGTGGCACAGGCAGTAATCCCGAGATGACTACCTTTGTGGTCCTGCTTCTCAACTTCCTCCTCGCTCTAAACTTCCCCTTCCTGGGATAAAAGATTCTGATGACTTATCCTATGTATGCCCACTAATTCTACGTAAGCAAACTAAGTAACAATTTCACTCCACTACCCAGTTGTATCGTCACATTTAGAGAACTATGGACATGGATCACAAGGCCTCTCTGTACACCAGCACTTTCTAAGGTCCCTGTGTTTACTTTATACATCCTGCCTGAATTTGACCTCTCAAAGTGAATTACCTCACACCCATCTGGATTAAATTCCATCCAATATTTCAACTCATTAATGTGCAACTTTATCCTTAACTTCGCTTCTTCATTACTACAGCTCCACTAATTATTGTGTACGTGCAGACTTGCTGATCAAATTCCATGTATTTTCAGGTTACGGGCAGTCTGGATACCCAGTTTTCCAAGTTCAAGTAAATTTATTATCAAAGTACATATATGTCAAATACAACCCTGAGATTCATTTCCTGTGGCCATACTCAATAAATTCATTGAATAATACCCGTAACAGAATCGATGTAAGTAAGTACATGTTTGGCACAACATTGTGGGCTGAAGGGCCTGTATCGTGCTATAGGTTTTCTATGTTTCTTTCTATGTAATGAAAGACTGCACCCACTTGGGCATTCAACCAGTGTGGAAAAGACAACAAACTGCGCAAATACAAAAAAAAATGATAATAACAGATAAATAAGCCAGAAATAGCGAGAACATGAAGTAAAGAGTCCTTGAAAGTGAGTCTGTAGGTTGTTGCAACAGTTCAATGATGGACAAGTGAAGTTGAGTGGGTTTGGTTAAGAGCACGAAGAGAGCATGTCCCGGGTGGTGGAGGGTCCCTGATGATGGATACTGTTTTCCTGCAACAGCGTTTTGTGTAGATGTGCTCAACAGTGGCGTTACCTTTGATGATCTGAGCTATATCCAATACTTTTTGTAGGATTTTCTGTTCAAGGGAATTGGTGTTTCCATACCAGGCAATGATGTATCCAGTCAATATATTCTCCACTACACATCTATAGAAGTTTGTCAAAGTTTTAGATGTCATGACAAATCTTTGCACATTCCGAAGAAAGTAGAGGCACTGCTGTGCTTTCTAAATAATTGCACTTACATGCTGGGCATAGTACGGGTCCTTGGAAATAGCACTGAGGACTTTAAAGTCGCTGACCCTCTTCACCTCTGATGAGGACTCTGGCTTCCTATTCCTGAAGTTCAGGAGCATTTTAGAGGGAGAAAAACTTGTGGGGCTCTAGGCAAAGAGCTGGTGGATAGGATTGACCAAATGGTCTTACAGGGAGCTGGCTTGATGCGCCAAATAAACTCTTTCCATGCTGAAAAAACTGCCAAACTCTTAACTGCCCCCATCTGATTGGTGTTGGCAGAACATACCTGAATTCTGTCACTGAAACTGCTGGAGTATTACACACAAGAGCCACGGCACCCTTCAAAAACGCAGGCAAATTTGAATAAGGTGACGGGGAGGGGAGAATGGAGAGACAAAGGTGGAAATGCCAATGGAGAACAGAGGAATACCGTGTGATAATGAAGACAGTAATACTTCAGTGGTCTACCACTGATTAATGATATACCCTGATGCTTTGGACAATTCCATCAAATTATCCACGTACACCAGCCTCTTGTTCCATAAATATAACCATCCAATATTTTCACTTCTGATTCCCCACAACACTAACACTCAGATTAATAATATGATTATAATAACCCTACTCTTTATTTTATTTTATTGAGACAAAGCACAGAGTAGCAGCTTCTGGCCCTTCCAGCCAATTAGCAATTAACCTACCAACTAGTACATCTTTGGACTGTGGGAGGAAACTGGAGCACTCGGAGGAAACCCACATGGTCACGGAGAGAACATACAAGCTCCTTACAGGGATGGTATTAGTATTGGTTTATTATTGTCACAGGTACTGAGATACAGCGAAAAGCTTGTCTTACACACTATTTATAGAAATCAAATCACAGTGCACTGAGGTAGACAAGGTAAATCAATAACAATGCAAAATAAAGTTTAACAGCTGCAGAGAAAATGCAGTGCAGGTAAAAACTAAGGTGGAAGGTCAAGGAGTCTCTCTGGTTGTACTTAATACACAGGAGTATTTTGAACCTGCTTGCACTAGCAAGCACTGGTGTCTCAAGTGGTGAATTGGCACGTCTTAATGGGTGAAGGGTAGGAGAACGGTTACTTTAGAATCAGAGCCTCAGGGAGTGGGTGGATTGAGCAGAAGGAGGGTGATTTCTTACAGTAGAGAGACACTTTGTAATTGAATTACAGGGAGGCGGAGCAAAGTTAAGATGGCGCTAAACAGCCGCTTGTTTGCTTGCATCTTCAGAAACAGCCCTATTTCCATCTTTATTTTTCCCTTTCAGGGTTCTTTTGAAGACCTTGATCTGAAGTTACGTGCTGACTTTGGTTCATTGCGGGAATGGGACCGGTTCTCGGGGTTTCAGGACTGGCCACTGTTCCGCACGCCAAGGGTTCGGCCTGAGAGTCCGGCTCGGATTCAGAAGCCTAAGGAATCAGGACGGGCGGATCGAGGGTCGGTGTCACGGCAGGAGACCCCTGAGTCGTTGGGAGACTCGGAAAATCCTGCTTTCAGTCACTGTCTCCCAATGGACACACATTTTAATTCCACGTCTCCCAGTGGCCACACATTTTAATTCCACATCCCATTCCCATTCTGATATGTCTATCCATGGCTTCCTCTACTGTCCAGATGAATCCAAACTCAGGTTGGAGGAACACCACCTTATATACCGGCTGGGTAGCCTCCAACCTGATGGCATGAACATTGACTTCTCTAACTTCCGTTAATGCCCCTCCTCCCCTTCTTACCCCATCCCTGACATACTTAGTTGCTTGCCTGTTCTCCATCTCCCTCTGGTGCTTCCCCCCCCCCCCCCCCCCACTTTCTTTCTCCCGAGGCCTCCCGTCCCATGATCCTTTCCCTTCTCCAGCTCTGTATCACTTTCGCCAATCACCTTCCCAGCTCTTAGCTTCATCCCACCCCCTCCGGTCTTCTCCTATCATTTCGCATTTCCCCCTCCCCCCACTACTTTCAAATCTCTTACTATCTTTCCTTTCAGTTAGTCCTGGCGAAGGGTCTCGGCCCGAAACGTCGACAGTGCTTCTCCTTATAGATGCTGCCTGGCCTGCTGTGTTCCACCAGCATTTTGTGTGTGTTGTTTGAATTTCCTCGTGTTTGCTAGATACAATGAAACTCTCTTTGGCTTCCTCTCAGGCAATTAAATAAAGCGGTAGATAAAAGCAAGACAGTAATAGAAAAACAGTATTAAATAGATAAGTAGCAGAAAATAAGTTGCAGCAGCGCCAGAATATCACAGTAATGCACAAAGTGCCGTTAGTGCACGTATTTGAGTCCTTGTGTGTGCATGTGTGTGCTCACAGTTTCAGTCATTGTTCTGTGGGAGTGGTGTGATGGAGGCCACAGCTCTGGGGTAGAAGCTGTTCCTCAGTCTACTTGTTCTGGTTTTTAGTGTCCTGAACCTTTTGCTGGACGGCAGCGGGTCAAACAGGGAGTGGCCGGGGTGTGTGGTGTCTCCGGTTATGCTGATTGCTTTCCTCCTGAGTCTGCTGGAATAGATGGTGTCCAGTCCTGGGAGCTGGGTTCCCATTCCTCATTCTGTTCCACAACATTGACTAGAACTGTGCTTGTATGAAGGTTGGCTGAAGGTCTATTGGGTTCATTTAGCAAGGAATAGGATTCATCTGGGCAATGATGCCCTCTACAGTTGAGTAGGTCATTGCCACTAAGTGCCACAATTCCTGCCTGAAACTCTACTCTTGTGAATGACTTACATCATCTATGCAGAATAACCAGAGGTCTGGATGAGAGAGGAGCTCTGCATTTTCAGAGAAAATACACACCTTTTGGATTTGTTCTGCCAGAACTACAAGGTCAAGAGGGTCTCCAAGCCGATTAGTCTTGTAGGAGCTGACCAGCTGCAGGCCTGCAGGGTTGGTATTGCTTTCCACCAGTGCCACTGTAAACGAGACGATAAACAATGAGAAGACACAATCACCCTTTGCCAACTGCACTGGAACCAAGACAAATGCACTGCCACTGTCAATCTCTTTGGGATAGCAAATTAATGTTCCAATTAGCCTTGGCACCCAGTGATTTTGGAGTGTATCAAGTTAGCCTCACTTCTAACCTTTGATCTCTACTAGTAGACAGTGCATGGATGCTTAACACCTGCCGGGAATTATTCAACATATTTCTGAACATCCATGAACACCAGCTCACTATACTGCAGATGCTGGAAATCCAAAGCAACACACACAAAATGCTGGAGGAATTCAGGTCAGGCAGCATCTATGAAGGGAAATGAACAGTCGACATTTTGGGCCAAGACTCTTCATCACATTTGGTTAAAAAAAAGAGGAAATATAATGCAGAAAAATGTGAGATCATCCAAAATATAAAAGCAGAATATTTTTGAAATGGTGAGAAATTAAAAGGCATTTGTTTTTAAAGGGAATGAATTATGTTTATATAATTATTTAGTTGGGTGGTGGAGTGGAGATACATCTCTACCAAAGGAGGTGTAAGGTGCACCTTCCCTCCACCAGCCTGCAGGTGCCCCTTGGGCAAGATGTAGCACCTGCTTAGCCCTCGATCGGGGTCATGTGAAGCAATGGACGGAGGTGGTGGATGGTAGCATGAGTAGCCGGTGCATATCACGTTTTGGTTATGCAACCACCAACACCAGACAATCTCTGAAGAGTATTGATAATGGCTGGGGCCATCCATCTTGTAAAGACACTGCCCGGAAGAAGGCAATAGCCAACCATTTCTGTAGAAAAATTTGCTAAGAACAATCAGAATCAGAATTATTATCACTGGCATGTGACGTGAAATTTGTTAACTTAGCAGCAGCAGTTCAATGCAATACATAATATAGAAGAAAAATTATAACAACAACTAAATCTTATTCAGTATACTTTACACAGTATACGTATATTGAATAGATTAAAAATCATGCAAAAAACAGAAATACTATATATATTAAAAAAAAAGTGAGGTAGTGTGCAAAGGTTCAATGTCCATTTAGGAATCGGACGGCAGAGGGGAAGAAGCTGTTCCTGACCATGATCACCTATGTCATACAACACAGCACATAATGATGACAATGATGAATGATTTACTAAAATTTTACAGGCAATTTAGAAGCCTAATGACACGCTGACATTTAGCCCAATGTAGTTTAAGTTGAAAAATAAAGATGTATAAATACAATTATATGGAGCTCTGGTGAAGCTGCATATGGAATATTGTGTTCAGATGGCCAATGTGGACTCAGTTGGATGAAGGGTATGTTTTAGTGCTTATCCTTCTATATGGCCTCATGACCGAGTGAGGGATATATCTGTCATACAGCAGGTACAGCGATAGTTCACCATTTGATTCCTGAGACCAGGGTTTTATATTATAAAGAGAAAATAACGAGACTCGTCTCAAAGTCTCCAGCATTTTGAACAGCCAGATCTCACTAAACGGCACAAATTCTCACAAGTGCCTGATGGAACGTGTGTAACGGTGAGGATTGAACTGACTGGCATGTCCAGAACCGGGGATCAGAGTCTCAAAATGGATGAACTCAGCAGGTCGGGCAGCATCCGTTGAAAGGAGCAGTCGACGTTTCAGGCCGAGATCCTTCGTTCCTTTCAACGGATGCTGCCCGACCTGCTGAGTTCACCCAGCTTGTTTGTACGTGTTGATTTGACTATAGTATCTGCAGTGTACTTTGTGTTTACAGTCTCAAACTGTAGGGTTGGCCACTCTTTCTCAGACGAGAAGGAATACGTCTTTGAACTTTTCAACCAACAGGGCTGTGGAGGGTTGGTCACCAAGGTTGATAGACTTTTGGATATTAAAAGAAATCAAAGTACATGGGGTCGGTGCAAGAAGTTCATGCCCAGGTCGATAATAAGCCATGACCTTACAGGACAGGCGGAAGGGATAGAATGGACTGCTATGTTTACTTCTCATGTTTTAAATGTTTTCTATGCTTTCTTCAAAACTCGACCTGCACCCTCGCCCTCCATACCCCTACCATCCATGTACCTAACCAAACTTCCCTTAAATGTTGAAATCGAGCTCACATGCACCACTTGCACTGGCCACTCATTCCACACTCTCATGGCCCCATTAGTGAAGAAGTTCCCCCTCATGTTCCACTTAAACTTTCTACCTTTGACCCTTAACGCATGACCTCTGGTTGTAGTTCCATCCAACCTCAGTAGAGAAAGCCTGCTTGTATTTACCTCATCTGTACCCCTCAATTTTGTATATCTCTATTAAATCTCCCCTCAAGCTTCTACATTCCAAGGAAATAAAATCCTAACCTATTCATTTTTTCCCTTATAACTCAGGTCCTCTAGACCCAGCAACATCCTTGTAAATTTTCTCTGTACTAGTCTGCAAGGTTAGATTGCCTGCAATCCAGCGAGGGGTCACTAAGTGGCTCAACAATAAGAAGAAGAGGATGATAGTTAAAGACTGTGTTGTGGACTGGAAGGCTGTTACTAGTGGAGTGCCACAAGGATCACGCTAGGCTCATTGTTGAGAATGCACACAAAATGGTTAATTTGCAGATGACACCAAACTAGTTAGCGCCATAGACATTGAAAAAGGTTCTCAAAAAATGACAGGATATTGATCAGCCGAGCAAGTGGACGGAGGAGTGGCAAATAGCATTCCACTCAGATAAGTGCAAGGTTTTGTACTTCAGTCAGTCAAACCTTGGTAGGATTTTCACAGTGAACAGTGGGGTGCCAAGGAGTGCTGTACAAACAGAGGGACCCAGCAGTACTACTTATAATTCTCTAAGTTGGCCAAAGGTCCTGGTCCCATACTCTATATAACTCTTCAGTGGCCATCTAAGCTAGTTCCATATGCCCACATATCATCCACATCCCTCTGAACATTTCCTATTCACACACCTGTCCAGTTGTCTTTTAGAAGTTATTTTTATACCTGTCTCACCCTCTCACCTTAAATCTATGCCTCTAGTTTCTGATTTCCTTGCCCTGTGAAAGGACTGAAAGCATTCATCCTAGATATGCCGCTTATGATTTTGTACATCTCTAAACGGTCACCCCTCCACGAACTAAAGTCCTAGCGTGCCCAACCTCCTCTCCCTGTAACTCAGACCCTCTTCTGAGTGTTTATATTTTATGTAACCACAGTCTGATTTTATGTAACCACAGTAAGATACCTTACTGCTGCCCGTTTACATTGCCTGGGCTTCAGGTCACTAGCAGTAACAACTAAATATGTTAGTCAGTCTCCTTCTTACCAGCAGTGCTGGGCGACTTGTCATTTTCAGGATCACGGTCACTCATGATGTTCGTGGAGCCTCGAACCCTCTCAGTACACTGACTACCCGCAAGCGTTTCTATCCCGGGGGCCTTCCAGCGCGACTGTCCTCCGATCTCCCCGGACAACGGGGCATCCGCAAGGGCCCTCGCCGCCGAGCCGGGCCGTCCGCTCGGTTGCGGTTCCGAGGGCGAGTGGCCGAGACCGAGCTGAGAAATTCCGGGGGGCTCGCCGAAGGGCCGAAAGGCTGGAGGAGGGCGCGCGTTGCGATCGGGCAAGTGCCGCGGCAGCTCGCTTGGCAACGCCGGCTTATGTAACAGCGCCGGCTTGTCGGGGCAGGAACTGCGCCCGGGGCTCACAATACGTGTGCAGCCGGGTTCAAACCCCTATTAGGGCAGCCCACCGCTACTTATTGTGCACGGAAGACCATTGAAGACGGAGGGGAGGTGACGGGCGCACAATAAGATCCAGCCAAAGCAGTTCCAACCCCCCGTAATGTTGGTTGAGGGGGGCAGGGTTGGCTAAAAGCCGTGGGGAGAATTTGTCAGCTCTTTCATTGGTTTGACTGTTACACCCGCCAGAGATGGTGGGTGGTCTCTGCATTAACATTTCACCCACGCACTAAATGAATGGCTGAGTTGATATTGGGCTCAACAAACAATCTCTCAGTGGGTCGAGCAGCGTCTGAGGAGGGAAAGGAATTGTTAACGCTTTGGCTCAAAAGAGAGGAGATGGTCAGTATAAAGACAATCCCTTCCTCCTCTTTATACTGGCCACCTTCCCTCTCCACTATCAAAATCAGGTTTATTATCACCGGCATGTGTCATGAAATTTGTTAATATAGCCACAGCAGTTCAATGCAATAGACAATATAGAAGAAAAATAATAAGTAAATCAATTACAGTATACAAATATTGAATAGATTAAAAATCATGAAAAAAAACCCCCAGAAATAATATATATTAAAAATGTGAGTGTGCAAAGGTTCAATGTCCTTTTAGGAATCGGACAGCAGAACGGAAGAAGCTGTTCCTGAATCGCTGAGTGTGTACCTTCAGGCTTCTGTACCTCCTACCTTATGGTAACAGTGTGAAAAGGGTATACCCCGGGTGCTGGAGGTCCTTAATAATGGACGCTGCCTTTCTGAGACACCGCTCCCTGAAGATGTCCTGAGTACTTTGTAGGCTAGTACCCAAGATGGAGCTGATTAGATTTACAACCTTCTGCAGCTTCTTTGGGTCCTGCGCAGTAGCCCCCGCCCCACCGCCATACCAGACAGTGATGCAGCCTGTCAGAATGCTCTCTACAGTACATCTATAGAAGTTTTCAAGTGTATTTCTTGACATACCAAATCTTTTCAAACTCCTAATGAAGTATAGTCATTGCCTTGCCTTCTTTATAACTGTATTGATAAGTTGGGACCAGGTTAGGTCCTCAGAGATCTTGACACCAAGGAGCTTAAAGCTGCTCACTCTCTCCACTTCTGATCCCTCTATGAGGATTGGTATGTGTTCCTTAGTCTTGCCCTTCCTGAAGTCCACAAACAGATCTTTCGTCTTACCGATGTCGCGTGCCAGGTTGTTGCTGCAACACCACTCCACTAGTTGGCATATCTCACTCCTGTATTCCCTCTCGTCACCATCTGAAATTCTACCAATAATGGTTGTATTATCATCAGCAAATTTATAGATTGTATTTGTGCTATGCCGAACCACACAGTCATGGGTATAGAGAGAGAGTAGAGCAGTGGGTTAAGCACACACCCCTGAGGTGCACAAGTGTTGATCGTCAGCGAGGAGAATGTGTTATCACCAATCTGCGCAGATTGTGGTTTTCCAGTTAGGAAGTTGAGAATCCCGTTGCAGAGGGAGGTACAGAGGCCCAGGTTCTGAAACTTCTCAATCAGGATTGTGGGAACGATGGTATTGAATGCTGACCTATAGTCAATGAACAGCATCCTGACGTAGGCGTTTGTGTTGTCCAGGTGGTTTTAAGCAGCATGGAGAGCCATTGAGATTGCATCTGCTGTTGACCTATTCTGGTGATAGGCAAATTGCAATGGGTCCAGGTCCTTGCTGAGGCAGGAATTCAGTCTAGTCATAACCAACCTCTCAAAGCATTTCATCTCTGTAGATGTGAGTGCTACCAGGTGATAGTCATTAAGGCAGCTCACATTATTCTTCTTAGGCACTGGTATAATTGTTGCCTTTTTGAAGCAAGTGGGAACTTCCACCCATAGCAGTAAGAGGTTGAAAATGTCCTTGAATACCCACCAGTTGGTTGGCACAGGTTTACAGAGCCTTACCAGGTACTCCATTGGGACCTTCTGCCTTCCGAGGGTTCACCCCCTTTAAAGACAGCCTAGCATCGGCCTCTGAGACAGAGATCACAGGGTCAGCAGGTGTAGCAGGAATTTCATAGCTGTAGTTACGTTCTCCCTTTCAAAGCGTGCCATAGAAGGCGTTGAGTTCATCTGGTAGTGTCATGGTTTCTCGTGCCCCACACCAGGAGATGCAGAAGGTTCTTCAAGAAGGGTTAAACTTTAATTTGCAAATCAAAGCTGAGACAGTCATTGAGCTAGTCGCTGATTGCCCACCGATCCTTGTACATAGCATTTTTTATAGCAATCTCCTGGTTTAGTTGCATTAGCATATCCAATCGGTCTACAGTTGCGTATCACAAGTACATCTGCCACTATTGTTTCTACCCATTGACTTAATCATGTTCTAATCTACATCTCTTAGCTACCTCTCATTAACACACCATTGTCTTCTACATTCTTAAGATTTCATTCTCCTACTAAATCGGGTACATGCATAGCAAATAGCAAGTTCAAAGCTGACTACATAGTTTTGGTTACACAGCAAACAATGCAACTTTTATACTCCAATAGTAGTGAAGCGTCACTACAATTCATGCTATTGGGTTTTGCTTTGTAGGAAGTAATGACTTGCAAGCCCTGCCAGAGTTGTCGTACTGTACATCCGATGTCGCCTCCAACCTTGTTCGAAATTGTCTCTTCGCCCTTGAAACAGACCTCTTGCAAATCATACCTGGTGCAATGCTCCTCAGACAGGATGAAGAGGTCAATACTCCCCAATGCCATTAGGCTTTACAATTCAACTGCCAGGACTTAAGAACTTTTTTAAAGCTATTATTAATGCTTTTTGAGTTAGTGATTTAGATGCATATCATATTATTACTGAGTTAAGTATTGTATGTAATGAGTTTTTGCTACAACAAGTGTATGGGACATTGGAAAAAATGTTGAATTTCCCCATGGGGATGAATAAAGTATCTATCTATCTATCTATCTATCTAGACCTAGGTCTCCAGACTAAAATGCCACAGATCTAGCCTTAAGCAGATGACTCCTTTTGCACTATTTACTTAATTTAATTACATATATGTATTTCTTAATGTTATTTACAGATTTTAAATTATTATGCATTGCAATGTGCTGCTGCCACGAAACAAATTTCATGACATCTGCCAGTGATAGTTAACCTGATTCTGATGATTCGGAGGAAGATCTAGATGTAGAATTTTGCGGTTGTGGTGAACTACATATACTTGTCTGGACACGTCCGCTGATGACTGCTCCTGAGGCTCCTCCCACAGACCCCTGTATAAAGGTGATGGAGGTCTGAGCCCAGCCTCTCAGTCTCCAGGATGTAGTATGGTGGTCGCTCACTGCTGGTTCCTTCTTCCAGTCAATAAAAGCCGATACCTCGCTTTTACGTCTCAGAGTGAGTTATTGATGGTGCATCAGCGGTCGACACAAAATTGTGGGCAGTGAAGAAGCTTGTCAAACGATACAGAATAGTTTAGAGCCTTTACAGATATGGGTGGAGAAATGGTGGATGGATTTTAATTTGAGCTATTACACCTTGGAGATTTATTTTCGGGGAAAGCGTACAGTTAATTGCAGGACACCTAACAATAACAACAAAGGGCTCTTGGAGTCCAAGTCCACAGAATCAGATTCTATATGATGTGAAATTTGTTGTTTTGAGGCAGCAGTAGAGTGCAAAGACATGAAATTATTATTAATTAATATTGCAAAAAAAGAATAATGAGGTAACATTCCTGAGTACATGGACCATTATTTATCACATGTATAAATAAATGTATCATTTGCGTTAACAACCAACACATCTTAAGGATATGCTGGGGGCAGCCACACGTTCTGGTGTCCACAGTGCTCAACAGAACAATACAGAACACAACAAATCAAAACACAACAAGCAACGAAACCAAAACCATCAAGTAAGATCCTTTCCTCCCTCCCACCCACACACTCAGACCCCCAACCCCAGGACAGGCCTCAAGCCTCCAGTGGACTCGCAGACTCACTGACAATGGGCCTCCGACTTCCCCAGTGGACTTTTCTCATTTACTACAGATATATCTCAGCTGCGTCTGAGTCAACTGAACGTGGGTCTTCAGGCTCCTGTCTCAGACATCCCACCCTCCAAAATCTCATTTCAGGGAGGAAGCACCCCCGCCCCCCCGCAACCCCGTATCCCCCTGCCACGGTCGACCTCCAAGGTAATACTTTGTAATATAATACTTTGTTTAGTGATTTTGTCTCATCTGTAAACTATGTTGGGTATATGCAAAAAATGTGACATTAAAATATGTATTTATATTATCATGGAGTCTTTTTTTTAATTCTATTTCAACTTTAAGCAAGTCTACAGGGAGTTTAGGACATCAATAGAGTGGCTCCTTAGCAGCTAGCCAGCTAGTTTAAATAACGTTAGATATGCTAATGAATGAATGACACCTGTTAAACTCACGTCAACATGTCTTTTACAGTCATTTAACCCACCATGGACAACAGAGATGTCACTGTTGCAAACAGTGGAGCGAGCACACTGTCATTATTTTTGACGCCTATTAGGCAGGGGTACACTTTAGTGTAGTCTGGGGTGAAGTACGTTTTATATTTTCTTTTTTTGGAACACTCTGCCACGGCGCTGTAGGACACTAAACTGAACTGATGGACAATGAAAGAGAGAGAGAGAGGTTGACTGTAAAGCCCGCCCACAGAGAAAACTGATAGGTCTACTTAGCACAAAGAGAGACCAATCAGGACACTCCCTCTCCCTCTCGCTCTTCCTCTTCCTCTTCCTCTCTCAAAAAAATCGATTTCCGGGATATTGTATATAATTTGCGGGTGTCAGGGAGCCGCTATCAATATGTGGGAGACTCTCGGAACTTCCGGGAGAGGTGGGATGTCTGCTGTCCCTCCTCATTGATGGTAGTACCGAGAAGAGGGTGTGACCCGGATGGTGAGGTTACTTAGTGAAGAGATGCTGCCTTCTTGAGGCACTGTCTTTTGAAGATGTCCTCAATAGTGGGGAAGGTTGTCCCCTTGATGGGGTTCCTTCAGCTGCAGCCTCTTGTGATCCTGCGCTTTGCAGTCTCCATTGCAGGCTTTGATGTATCCAGTCAGGATGCTCTCCACTGTACACCAATAACATTTGCAAGAGTGTTTGGTGACATAACAAATCTCCTCAAACTCCTGACAAGTAGAACCACTGATCTTCCTTCTTCGTGAAGACATCAATATGTATGGCTGATGTTAGAACTCCATAGGTCTCTGAATGCGGCCATGCAGGTTGACAGGGTGGTAAGGAAGACATACAGCTTGCTTGGCTTATCGATCGGCTCTCTAACAGTACGGAAGTCATGTTCTAGCTATACAAAACTTTGGTTAGGCTGCAGCTGGCGTATTGTGTGCATTTGTGGTTGTCCCATTACAGGAAGGATGTGGAAACTTTGGAAAGGGGCAGAAAATATTTACGTGGGTTAGAAGGTATGAGCTATGAGGAGAGGCTGGACATAGTTGGGCCACTTTCTTTGGAGCATCAGAGGCCAAGAGTAGACCTAATAGAAGTTTATAAAAATTTAGGAGGCATAGATAGACGGTCAAAATCATTTTTCCCAGGGTAGTGATAGAAAATCCTAAAAGACACGTACTTAATGTTAAGAGGTAAATTTTAAGTGAGATATGCAAAACGTGTTTATTTTTAAACACAGAGAGAACCATAGAACATTACAGTACAGAAACAGGCCTTTTGGCCCTTCTGCCTAGTCCCACTGACCTGCACCATATCCCTCCAAACCCCTCTCATCCATGTACCTGTCCAAGTTTTTCTTAAATGTCAAAAATGAGTGATAGATACCTTGAACAGCCTGCCCGTGGAAGTATATATGATTGAGGTATTTAAGAGGCTTTTAGATAGACACATTAATATGCTGGGAAAGAAAGAATATGTATAATGTACAGGCAGAAGAGATTTACTTTAATTTGACATCATGTTCAGCACAGGATTAGTGGGCCAAATGGCCATTTCTTGTACTATTCTATCTCCTGTGTAATATGTAATGGTTAATGCCATTCTACTTGGATTTTGTATTCATTGATTATTTGTCAGATTTCTCTACATACGTTCCAGGTCCAATTTTGCAGGACCTCTCTACCCTTCTGAAGATTGATAGTATTGGTGTGGTGGAAAGGGATGGTCACCTAGTGCACCAGTCACTAACCCCATCATGACTCCATCTGTACCAGGGATCTAGGAGTTTGTCCAACACCAGTTGAACCCTACACCTTCATCTGCTGCTCAGTAAGTGTGGTAAAATGGTGTCCAGGTTTTAGTCTGGGGTTTAGAGTTGGAGAGAGGGCCACATTCAGTGACAGACCTAGGAGAGGATGGGAGCTAACTGAATCTGTAATTGGTGGAGGGTTTATTACTCGTTTACTGCATCACAGGAGGAGACCTTTCATCCCATTTGGTCTATGCCAGCCCCCAACAGAGCCATCCCATTAAGCCTTACATTAGCTGCGGCTCTTCTAGCTGTGTCACTTGCTTTACAACAGAAGACTATTTCATTTATCCCTAACTTTTGCTTCTTTCTTAGGCACGGCCATGTCATGCTGGGTCTTTGCCAGACCCCACAATGTACTGACACTGCTGCATCAATTGTCAAAGGAATTTGAACCAAGACTGCAGGGAAAGGCAATGCAGAAGATGTGTGAGCTTGGTGAGAGGAATCTCCTGAAGCATCTTGGTGTCACCCACGCACTGAAGCTGATATATGATGTCTCCAGATCTGGTATTAAGGCAGTTGGTATTGGTTTATTGTCATGTGTTTCAAGGTAAGGGGGGGGGGGCATGATAGCATAGTGGTTAGCAAAACGCTCTACAGTACTGGTGACCCAGGTTCAATTCCTGCTGTTGCCTATAAGGAGTCTGTACTTTCTCACAGTAACTGTGTGGGTTTCCTCTGGGTGCTCCGGTTTCCTCCTACAGTCCAAAGACTTACCAGTTGGTAGGTTAATTGGTCATTGTAAATTGCCCCATGATTTAGCTGGTTAAATCAGGAGTTGCTGGGCGGTGGAGCTGGAAGAGCCTATTCTGCACTGTATCGCAATAAAAATTTTTAAAAACAGTGAAAATCTTTGCTTTTGTGCCATCCATTTATTTTTGTTAAAATAAAACAAAATGCAGAACATGGTGTTGCCGTGATTACCAAAGCAAACAAATGAAATGCAAGGGGGAGGGGAAGGAGGCTAGTTGGAAGTTGATAGGTGAAACCAGATGGGAGGGAAAAATAAAGGGGTGCAGAAGGAGAGTGGACAATAGGATAAAGGGAAGGAAGAGGGGACTTAGGGGGAAATGATAGGCAGGTGAGAAGAGTTAAGAGGTCAGATATGAGAATAGAAGAAGAGGGGAGGAGGAGGGAAACATTTTTCTGGGAGGAGAAATCTATATTCATGCCTTCAGGTTGGAGACTGCCCAGACGGAATATAAGCTGTTGCTCCTCCACCCTGAAGGTGACCACATCTTTGCACGAGGAGGCCCTGGACTGACGTGTTGGAACAGGAATGGGAATGGGAATTAAAATGTTTGGCCACTAGGAATTCCGCTTTTGGTGGTGGGAACAGAGATGCTCCATTCGTTTCCATTTTGCCAAACTCAAATCCATTTTTATGACCCATTATCTCCCCAAGGAGATTGAATCGGAAATAAGAGCTGCAGACTTGGTCAATGTGAGTGGTTTTCGAACAGAATGTGATCAAACATATAACCATATATAACCATATAACAATCACAGCACGGAACTCTTAATCTCACCTAGTCCCACCTACCCGCACTCAGCCCATAACCCTCCACTCCTTTCCTGTCCATATACCTATCCAATTTTACCTTAAATGACACAACTGAACTGGCCTCTACTACTTCTACAGGAAGCTCATTCCACACAGCTATCACTCTCTGAGTAAAGAAATACCCCCTCGTGTTTCCCTTAAACTTTTGCCCCCTAACTCTCAAATCATGTCCTCTCGTTTGAATCTCCCCTACTCTCAATGGAAACAGCCTATTCACGTCAACTCTATCTATCCCTCTCAAAATTTTAAATACCTCGATCAAATCCCCCCTCAACCTTCTACGCTCCAATGAATAGAGACCTAACTTGTTCAACCTTTCTCTGTAACTTAAGTGCTGAAACCCAGGTAACATCCTAGTAAATCGTCTCTGCACTCTCTCTAATTTATTGATATCTTTCCTATAATTCGGTGACCAGAACTGTACACAATATTCCAAATTTGGCCTTACCAATGCCTTGTACAATTTTAACATTACATCCCAACTTCTGTACTCAATGCTGATTTATAAAGGCCAGCGTTCCAAAAGCCTTCTTCACCACCCTATCTACATGAGACTCCACCTTCAGGGAACTATGCACTGCTATTTCTAGATCTCTCTGTTCCACTGCATTCCTCAATGCCCTACCATTTACCCTGTATGTTCTATTTGGATTATTCTTGCCAAAATGTAGAACCTCACACTTCGCAGCATTAAACTCCATCTGCCAACATTCAGCCCATTCTTCTAACCAGCATAAATCTCCCTGCAAGCTTTGAAAACCCACCTCATTACCACAACACCTCCTACCTTAGTATCATTGGCATACTTACTAATCCAATTTACCACCTCATCATCCAGATCATTTATGTATATTACAAACAACATTGGGCCCAAAACAGATCCCTGAGGCACCCCGCTAGTCACCGGCCTCCATCCCGATAAACAATTATCCACCACTACTCTCTGGCATTTCCCATCTAGCCACTGTTGAATCCATTTTATTACTCCAGCATTAATACCTAACGACTGAACCTTCTTAACTAACCTTCCATGTGGAACTTTGTCAAAGGCCTTGCTGAAGTCCATATAGACTACATCCACTGCCTTACCCTCGTCAACATTCACTTCACAACTTCTGTTTAAAGCTTTGTTTTGACAGCACTTGCAGTTGTATAAAACTTAGGTGAGGTCCCGTGGAGTATTGTGTTCAGTTCTGGTTGACCATTACATGAAGAACATGAAGGCTTTGGGGAGGGTGAAGAGGAGGTTCACAAGGACACTGCCTGGATTAGCTATAAGGAGAGGGTGGATAGACTGGGATTGCTTGAGGCTGAGGGGAGACCTGATATAAGTTTATAAAATGACGAGAAGCATAGAAAGGGTCTCTTTGCTAGGGTCGAAATGTCAAATACTAGAGGATGTGTATTACCAGAGGTTAGAGGAACTAAACTTCAGGGAGATGTGAAAGCTAATTTTGTTCACATGGAGCGTAATAGGTGCTTGGAATGGGCTGACATGGGTAGCAGTGGAAACAGAAAGTGGTGTTTAAGAACCTTCAACAGGGTCTCTGAATGCACATGAACAGGCAGGGAATGGAAGGATATGGGTCCTGTATAGGATTCAAAGAATCAAAGTATATTTATTATTCTGGTATGTACGTAGTATACAGCCCTGAAATTTGTCTTCCCCACGAAACAAAGAAGAACCATGGAACCAACTCATTCAACGAAAAACATCAAACCCCTCTCCCCCCCACGCACAAAAAAATCACACAAACAAGCAACAAAAAATTGAGCTAAAGCACAAAATATAAAACACAAAATCAAAAGGTGTATTTCAGTTCAATTCACCTCAGCGTTCATTATCTACAGGCAGCCCCAATTAAAAGATTGCCCAAAAAGTAGTTAAAAAAAAGTGACCAGAACTAGAACACATCATAGACTTGAATTACTGTACACTCCAAATCTACAATCCACGTAAAGGCAGAGGAGATTTAGTGTAATGTGTCATTATGTTCCGCACAGACACAGTAGGCCAAAAGGCTTGTTACTGTACTCTACTGTTCTCTGTTTTATGTTGCCTTTCAAACCACAGATTATTACCTCATTCCACAACAGGTTATGCTGCTGCTGCTGAAATGCAGCAAGGTACAAGAAAATTAATCAAAGTCAAACAAACATCACTTTTACCAAAAGAGGAAAAGGTTCAAATTACATGATATAGTTTCCATAGTATCACCAGCAGGCAGAAAGGAGATGAAAATGGACTTAGGAAAGATGGTGGAAGTTCAAGATTCAAAAAGTATCTTCAAAGAGTTGGGGAAAGATTCATGTGGTTCACTTAATCTCAGTGCAAAGAGCCTAGCAGAAGACCGTGAGTTACATCTCGCAATGAGTCCTACATTATTTAGGAGCTGGCACAAGACATGACTAAACAGAATCAAGAAATAGTATCCTTAATGAGTTCAGAGATGGAAATTGCAACAACATCGGTAGCGTCTCCAGGATCAGCATCAGTACAGTAACAGAGTCAAAGCCCAGCCAATTGGTTAACTGATTCAACTCATTTCATTCTTTTTATTGGAAAGAAAGCAGAGTAGTGTATGTAAAAATAGTGTGAGGTTTTTGCATGACCTATTTAATCTTTTGTGTCGTGTGCAAGAATCTTAAGTAAGCTAAGCCTGCCTCTTTGAGCATGCACTGTTTCCTGTGTATATACTCTGTGCATTACTTCATAATAGACCAGTAATATACAGCCTGTATCTATTCATGTAGACCAGAGGCGGCAAACTTTTCTGAGAACGTATGCCTCAATTGGCAATAATCTTATAAATAATTCTCTTACATGTCATAGTTGTCTCAAGTAGAGATTATCATTGATTATTGAATTAGTAACAATAATTATGGACTTATTTTTTTATCATCCAACTCATCCATATGAATTATGCCCTGACGAAGGGTCTCGGCCCGAAACATCAACAGTGCTTCTTCCTATAGATGCTGCCTGGCCTACTGTGTTCCACCATCATTTTGTGTGTGTTGCTTGAATTATGGATAATTTGAGTGGTAAAAAAATAATTTATTGCTTCCCTTGGCAGTAAAAATAATCATTATGTAGCTTTTTTATCATGGGTGGGGGTTTAAAGAATTGAGGGGTGGCAATGTCAACAAAATTTTTGCATGTGTCATCTTGGGCACGCATGCCATAGGTTTGCTACCCCTGAAGTAGAAACTTCTGGAATGTTGGAGACTTTAATGGCACCGATCAAAATCCTAGAGGCAGCAGGGTGGCGTAGAAGTTTGCACAACGCTTTACAGTGTCAGCTGGGGATTCAATTTCTGCTGCTGTCTGTGAGGAGTTTGTACGTTCTCCCTGTGACCGCGTGAGGTTTCCTCCAGGTGCTCCGGTTTCTTCCACATTCCACAGACAAACGGTTAGGGTTAGTGAGCTTTGGGCGTGCTACGTGAGAACTGGAAGCCTGGCAACACCCACGCCTGCCCAGCAAAATCCTTGTTGATTTGATTTAATGCAAAACGATGCATTTCACTGTACAGTTTGATGTGCAAGTGACAAGCGTACTTGCTTTTATTATTTGCATGATTTTTTCCTTCTCTGCACATTGGTTCTTTGACTGTCTTTTTTTAATGGGTTCTTTTGAGTTGCTTTGTTTTGTGGCTGCCTGTAAGATGAATCTCAAGGTTGTATAATGTATACCTTGAACTTTGAAATAAAACTAATCTTTTTTAATCATTAGTGGTTTAGGCTGGTAATGAAAGGGTTACCTTACCAAGGCACTGCTACCCCTCCTCCACTTCCATTCAAAGTTTTATGAATCGCCATAAGATAAACTACAAAGGAGAAAGAAAGCTAGTTAAATGTTTAAGTAAAAAGATCCAATGTTCTCAGTGTGAAAGAATCAATGCAAACTTCCTGTGATGGGTGTGCATGAGACGTTCATGCTCAGTAAATAAAATGGGATAAGAGGATTTGAATTCCTGGAGCAGCAAAAAGTCGGTTGCACTCGGATAAATTCCTGGCCTGTGTGAACTCATTTTCAGTGCAAACATCAAGGCTGTTTCCCCGTGAACTTGAAAGGACAAGCAGTAAGTGTGAGTGAGTGCTCACTCAGGTAAGGCCAGCCAAAAAAAAAAGTTTTCAGGAGAAGATTCTCAGCGAGAGCTTTCACCTTCCTCCACCTCAACAACAGTGGAATGATCAGGGCATTCTGTTCCATTTAAGGTAGTGTAAAGTGAAAGAGGGAATCAGACGCCAAGGAGCAGACTGGGAAGCAGATCAGGGAAGTTAAGATTTTTAAGAAGTTTTCAAAACTGAAAAGCAGTGTGCTGAACACACCCACTCAGCCCCAGGGAACAGAAGGACTGCCTCCAGAACTCTTACACTTTCCAGAAATCGTTACTCCTGAGCTTTCTTCCTGTTTTTTGGTTTAAGACTTAAGACATAATTGCAAAGTAGCCCTGCATTTAAAGGGTTGTGAGCTTCATTTCCTGGCCTGCTCTCCACTAACGGGCCGCAGGGAAGTGACAGGCTCCAGCTCCTCCCTCAGAGAGGAAGCACTCTCTCCTGTTCAGATTTCATCCTGACCCTGTCTCCATACAAAGCTCCTGCTCCTGCTCTCTCCTCTCAGCCAGCATGGCTCTTGGGCTCTTTTGGCCCGTCTTCCTTGCTCTTACCTCAGCCAGAGGGAGCAGGGCTGAACTGCGAGCAGACAGATCCCCACTGGAGCCCTATGACCGCCTGTTTAATACAGCAGTGGAGGCCTATTACCGCAATGACTGGCAAGGGGTGATCCTCAACATGGAGCGGGCTCTGCAAAACAAGGCGGCCCTGCGGCAGGCAAAGGTCCACTGTCAGATGCACTGCAGCGAGGCGGCAAAGTTCAGCATCTCCAACAGCAGCCGGGACTTGTTCTTCGACGCAAACTTCTTCGACACGGTGCTGAAGAAAGCCAACTGCCTGAAGGAGTGTGAGAAGGAGAAACTCGGACCCTACTCCATGTACCAAATCTCTGAGGAGCTACAACAGGAGTTTCAGAAGAGGACCCCCTATAACTACTTGCAAGTGGCATACTTCAAGGTAACATTAATCAGTATCACTTGCAACTTCATATGGATAGAACTCATCAATATTCAAACCTGTTTCATCCAGGCTGGGTATATCATTAGTTGTCATCAACAAAAACATTCTTTGTTAATTGAATCCAAGAACACTACAAGTCTGCTTGATTAATGGGTTAAATAATATTTTATCTATAAAATGTCACTAAAGCTGAATGTTATCAGTTTTATCCCCTGCTTTGTGTTTTTCCAAGCACTTTGAGTAAAAGGCAGTGATTTTATGTGCTTACTTTGGTTGGGGGAGATAGGGTGGGGTGCCATTTAAGCAATCTCGTTCTGAATTGCCTGCCTTCTTTGTCAGCAGCAGATGTTGATGTTAAAAATGTTTGGGTAGAAATGGAGAAAGTCAGGATTGCAACCAGCTCACCCTTTCAACATGGCAAACAAGCGAAAAGGTCCTGCAGGCTGTACAGATAAAGAAAATCTCATAACAACTTGAGCCCAGTAGTTTAACAAAGATGCCGGTTCTAAGAAGTCCTCCTGCTCTTTCTTTCTATTCCAACAATGAGAACCACCCCCCCCCCCCGCCCCCGACACCCACCCTCCACCCCGCGGAACACATAGCACTGATTTCTGCCATGTTGCAAACTATTCAGGAGTCAGATTTGAACATCGACTGTTTTGCCTGGGTCCTTGCAGACAGTTAGTCTCTTTTGACTAATGTTTTCTTAAGTTGGACGCAAAGGTACTTTCTACAATCCTCTACTGACAAGTTCACTCGATTTTGGTTTGCCTTGGCCCTTTACTGTTGCATTATGTTCACACAACCTGAAGAGACGGAGCTGGGCCACAACACCCCTCCCCCAGCCAAACCCCCTGCCTAGGCTCCTAAGTGCCACGTAGGAATCCAGTGTCAGCTGAAGTTCTCTCTCTCTCTCTCTCCCTCCCTCCCTGCTACTGCATGCTGCAGCAAGGAGGCTGAAAACTCCTGTAACGATTCAGACAGTTGGGCTTTTGTGCCTTAAAATCAAGTTTTAAAAATCTGCCTATCCATCCCACAGAACAAATGCCCCAAGATAATGTCTGACTTAAGTGATTTTTTTTCATAGAAACTTGTTTCAGACAGTAGGGACATCAATTGCTGTAACTTGTGTTAAACTGTGAGTTTTTGCCAATTCTCAATACTGTATGACGTAGTTTTCTCCCATAATCTTTTAGAGTCAATAATTTTAACTCCCTTAATTTTTAACTCTTTTAATCTTCTCTGTAAGATTAGCATCAACTACATATTACTTATTATATTAAGTAGGTTATGTGTCTGTGCAGTCACTTTCACAACCTCTGGCTGCCTAGAATGAGCAGCAAGCTAGCTTTGAAATGTAGCAAATGTTTTAATATAAAGAAAATCAAGGAGCTAATAAGCACTCAACATGAAGCAAGAGATAAACAAATCGTCTCTATCAGTAAAGTTATCTGTCCGGGGCACAGGAGAGAAAGGATCGCCCTGGAATTTAAACCTGTTGGCTTCCGATGGGCAACTGTGCTCATCCTTCGTGTTATAGTAGCCATGTAGATGGGGCCCCTTATGAACAAGGTTCCCCTTTGGACAGTTAATTGCAGGACCAATACTCCTGCAAATCCCTCACCTTGACCTGCTGGAGAGAATTTATTCAAAGCAGACAGAGGAATATTGATTTAAAATCAGTCCAATCTGAGTCACCTCCAACAGAGGAACCTTCCTCTCTCAGTGCTCCACTCTGACCTGATTCAGAGATCTCTAAAGATATTGTTGCTGGGAAGTATTATGCTGTCCATTTGGGAAGGTTAACTTCCCTGTGTCCAAACTATAGGACGTATATTCTTTCAAATGTGTGACCTTCAGATTTGTGATGAAGCAGACATTGAGACTGTTTTCTTAGGCCATTCACTATCCGTCATAGAAATCACAGGTCCTCGCTAGGTAACGGACACCCAATTTAAACACAGCCTTCACATGCGAGCAAACATTTGATAGATTGGTGGGATGGATTTGCCAGCTGGCCGGGGGAGGGGGGAAGGGGTTGGGGGGGGGGGTGCGCAGGCATCTTCTGTGTGTGAACTTGTATCTGAACGGTTGAGTTAAACACTGTGATTTGACTACTGGTAACTTACGGGCCTGTGCAGATTATGAGCAGTTCTCAGGGATAGAATCCTGTTTTATCCCAGGGAGGACCAGTACTTAAATCCAACCCACCTTCTCACTTTTCAACTCAGGAACCAAAGTGCTGATGTCCATTGCAGATTTTGTACGGGTGGCAGGCTAGGACGACCATCAGCAGGAGCCTTAGGGCTGGAACTAACAAAAACATTTTTTACAGAAGTTTTAAGTCTATTCACATGGAATTCCAGACTGCTGTACATTGCACTCTGTAATCAGTCTGGCATCTACAAATAACAAGGTTCATGTATAAACACGACTAGCACAAACCTTAGCCTCCTTTTTTGTAATGAATTTTACAAAGCAGAATTCTCAGTTGTAGGTGGCATGCAAAAATTCACCGAGATTTTCTCAGTCCTCTCACCAAATACTCCCTCCCTCTGAATATTCCTTACCTTCTATATGTCCCTCACCTTGAAGACCCTTCTCAAACTCCACTCTCTCATCCAAGCTTTCACTTGTCCTAAATCCACCATTCTGATAATTCCTTTGTCAGTGCTGTACTGTAAAAGGAAATTATTAAAAACAACTGCAGATGCTGGAAATCTGAAATCAGCAGGTAGCGTAGCATCTGTAGAAAGAGAAACAGGGTCAGTGTTTCAGGCCAGAGCTAAAAGGGCTGACTCCACAGTCTGAACCATGGTCTCTGAATCTCAGTACAGTGCATTCCAGTTAATTTGGACACATCAGTACCAGTACATTTTGGCCCAATTAGTTGAAGTTTCATGGAAATGCTTAAGAAGATATAAGAAAGACAAACTACTGTTTAATTGAGTAACGCATTAAATGAAATACAGGACAAATTTGAATACTACCAAAACTACTGCGGTACTAGAAAATTGTGTATTATTTCCAAATTGTTGTCGATGGAGGAATTCATCCTGTGTATCTGCCATGTTCTTTTGATAGTCAGTAAATGAACAAAATTAGTGCGGATATTGGACTGCCCACACAATGCTTTCAATGATTGCATCCACCAACTCTTCACTTTCATTGTAATATTCAAGATGATTGTTGATACCTTCAAATTCTTTGTAGTTCCTAAATTGTTGAAGTAGTGGAATCAGTTCCTTTTCACTCTTGGCTGTTTCTGGTATCTCCAAGCCTGAATGCTTGAAACCGCAGTGAGCAAAACTTTTCTGAATTGTCTTACTGCTCATTACTTGTCAACTATCAGTGACAAAAATCCTTGCTTTTTGAACACAAAACACACAAGTGACACTATTTAAAAACTGGGAGACCATTTCGCTCCCGATGCAGACTGGGAGACCGTTTTGCTGCCCGACACAGACTGGGAGACCGTTTTGCTGCCTGACGCAGACTGGGAGACTGGTTCGCTGAACACCTACGCTCTGTCCGCCATGGAAAGCAGGATCTCCCAGTGGCCACACATTTTAATTCCACGTCCCAAGATGAAGGATATCTCTGATGTCCAGGAAAGGAAAACTTCATCCTGGAAACAGAAGCAGCAGAGACAAAGGAGCTGAGAATAGGGAACAGCATTTTCACAGGAGACTGTGTGGGAAGGGATATAGTCAAAATAGCCGTGGGAATGGGTAGGTTTATAAAAGATGTCAGTAGGCAGTTTGTCTCCAGAGTTGGAGACAGGCAGATCGAGAAAGGGGAGAGATATGTCAGAAATGGACTAAAAGAATGCAAGGAAAGGGCGAATGTTGGGGTCAAAGTTGCAGAGACTGAGGAGCTCAGCATGGATGCATGAAGCAGCACCAATGCAGTCGTCAATGTAGTAGTGCAGGAGGAGTTGGGGTGCATTACCGAGGAAGGCTTGGAATATGGACTGTTCTACATAGTCAACAAGAAGGCAGGCATAGCTGGGGTGTATGTGGGTGCAATGACTACTCCTTGGGTTTGGAGAAAGTGGGAGGTGCTGAAGGAGGAATTATTGAGAGTGATGACCAGTTCTGTCAGACGGAAGAGGGTGGTGGTTGGAAAAGAAGTGGAGAGCTATAAGGCCTTCTTAAAGGGGGATAGAAGTGTATAGGGACTGGACATCTATGGCAAAAATAAAGCAGTCAGGGCCAGGGAATTAAGAGGTGCGGAGGAGATCGAGAGCAAATGAAATGTGGATGTAGGTGGGAATGGACTGAACCAAGGGAGTAGAATGGAGTCGGAGTACACAAACATGAGTTCAGTAGAGCAGGAGTAGACAGACACAATGGACAGTCAGGTAGGAGGTAGTAATGAGCAGTTGCCCTCAGGTAGGAACTGAGCTTGGTGGCAATAGATGGGAGATTTTGTCACAATGTACAGTCTATTGAGTTTCTTCCTACTCACATAACCTTATGTCCCTTTGCTGACCCTTGAGCCCTTCTCACAGTTCGCTAATGCAGCAGTACAGTCCTTTGTCCAGGTCAGTCGTGTAAATTGTAAATAGTTGTGGGCACAGCACTGAGCATTGCGGCACCCCACTAATTTAATGATCGCCAATCCAAATACGAAGCATCAACAACACACAGAAATGCTGGAGGAACGCAGCACGCCAGGCAGCACCAAAGGAAAAAAAGTACAGTCTATGTTTCGGGCTGAAACCCGATGTAGACGGTACTGTTTTCCATAGATGCTGCCTGGCCTGCTGCGTCCCTCCAGCTTTTTGTGTGTGTTGCTCAGATTTCCAGTGTCTGCAGGTTATCTCTTGTTTATGAAGCATCAACCATGTGCCATCCATGTACGTTATGGGCAATGCAGTGTGGCCACTTGCTCATCTTTGGGACACGGGAGGAATCCAGAGCACCCGGAGGAAAGCAATGGGGTCACAGGGAGAATGTACAAACTCCTTGCAGACAGCGCCAGAGGTCAGGATCGAACCCAGGTTTCTAGGTGGGCAGCACCACCGTGCCACCCTAAGAAATCAAGAGTTAGAATCCCGAAGGATATTTCTGCTCACTGGTGCATGGCAGCTTGGGCACTACTGAGAACTTTAACTCTGAAATCCAAGGGCAATTATCCCAGTTCAGTATCACATTTATCATCCCAGCCTTTCGAGCAGCCTCTGAAAGGGCTTTTCCCGAACAATGCCCACTTGCCTCTCTTTCAGTGCTTGACTGCCACCTCTGGGCTCTGTATTTCCTTTATCCACCACGAGACTGCTTAAAATGTGTTCCCTTATGCCTGCGTTACAGATTAAGATGTTGGACAAGGCGGTGGCTGCAGCTCACACTTTCTATGTAACGAACCCAGATCACCTGGAGATGCGTCAAAATCTGGAGTATTACAAGATGATGGCTGGTGTGAAGGATACTGATTTCAAGGATCTTGAAGCCAAACCCCATATGGTAATGACTCACTACTGTTCTACTGAACTAACAGGTCTAATAATGCAAGATTCTGACTGTTAGCTATATCCCAGGAAGGGAGCAGCAATATAGTAGCACTTAGTGGAGATGGACAGCGGGAAAAGAGGGTGAAGGTATTGGACATGTGAGAGAGAATAGTTTACAAGGTTCAAGGTACATTTATTATCAAAGTATGTATACAGTATATATCTCTGAGATTTGTCTTCTCCAGACAGTCATGAAACAAAGAAAACCATGGAAGCCACTCACAGAAAACCTTGGAAGCAGGTTCCTGTACCTTCTCTCTGATGGTACCACCTCTCATCACCTCCTCCCACGCACAAAATTAACAAATAGCACAAACAGCAACAGGTACATCAACACCGCCCCCCCCCTTCAACACATAAAAAATCATGCAAAGAGCAACAAGAACATCAACTCCCCCCACCCCACCATGCGCAGAATACAGGGAAATAAGTGAGTGAATCGTTTCAATGAGATTGCTCTGAGAGCCAGCCGAGACAAAATGGGCCAAATAGCTTTGTTCTAAATGCCAAGAAAATAGGACGTTTCTGTGAGGACTTGGCAGAGAGAATCATGAGATGGCAGACACTGAAATCTGGAAAAACATACGAAAGGATGGAGGAATTAAGCAGGTTAGGCAGCATCTGTGAAGGGAGCTGGACAGTCGGCATTTCAGATCGAGACCCTTCATCTGAAACATAGAGGGGAGATAGCTAGTATAAAAAGGTGAGGGAAAGGGCGAAGCAACAGCTGGCAGGAGATAGGTGGATCCAGGTGATGGAGGGTGATAGGTAGATGAAGGAGGAATAGTGACAGAAGCTGGGAGGTGGTGGGTGGAGGCTACAAAGAGTTGAGGAAGAATGAGGAATAATGAGGCACTGTTCATGGGTAGAAATGGTTCCAGAGAAGAAACGGCAAAGACAGGTTACTGGCGCCTTAAATCCACTCACTTCGGGCAGATGGGGCTTGTCAGCCATGTTTGGCTGTTCATCTAGGAGAAGGAAAACTCTGATCTCAAGCCTCCGCTGCCCTGCGGCTGTACCCACTCATGTGGAAGGTTTCGAGAGTGAACCCCAAGGAAAAATCCGGAGCTGGAGTCCCTAAGGCAGACCTATACTGAGTTCAACGCTGACTAGAAACTCCCGCAACACTGCCGACGCCGGACTGTATCAGTCCCCGCTGCTCCTTCGGATTCATCAGCTGTGTGGAGAGGGGGAGGCTGCTGCACGGGCAACAGCTTTCACTCCATATCATACTGCCCTGGTTTGCAAGACAGTGCTAACACCGAGAGCTAGCGCGCTAACCCGACCAACAGTGGGCCTCGATCAGTTCATGGGTTCACAGACCATTCATAAATCTGAAGGCAGAGGGGAAGAAGCTGTTCCTGAATCATTACTGAGTGTGAGTCATCAGACTCCTGTACCTCCTCCCTGACGGTAGTAATGAGAAGGGGGCATGTCCCGGATGGTGAGGGTCATTAATGACAGATTCCGCCTGCTTAAGATGTCCTCGCTGGTGGGGAATCTTGTGCCTGTTGTGCAGCAGGCTGACTACATAATCCTCTGCAATCTTGTGTATCGCAACCTCCATACTAGGTTGTGATGCAACCAATGAGAATGCTACGGAAATCTGCATACCAAATCACTTCAGACTCCTAACAACGCAGAGTTACTGGTCTGCCCTCTTCATGATTGCATAAATGTGTTGGACCAAGGACAGATCTCCAAGAGGTTGACACCCAGTAACTTGAAGCTGCTCATCCTGTCCACCACCGACCCCTCAAGGAGAACTGGTGTGTGTTCTCCCAACATCCCCTTCTGGAAGTCCACAATTGATTCCTTGGCCTTGCTGACTTGAAGGACAAGGTTGTCGTTGCAACACCGCTTAACCAGTTCATGACACTCCTCCACGCCTCCTCGTTGCCATCTGAGATCTTACCAACAATGATATCACCTGCAGACTCCTGGATGGCTTTTCAATTGTGCTCGGCCGGGTTTAGGGGCTTGATGGTTAATACCAAGGGGAAGGTATTGTTGAACGCTGAGCTGCCATCGACACACGGCGGCCTGGTGTTTATTTTTCCTGTTGTCTAGGTGTTCCAAAGCAGAGTGGAGAGTCAGTGAGATTGCATCCGCTGTAGACTTGTTGTGGCGGTAGGTGATTTGAGATGGCAGCAGATCATCTGATAAATTTGGGATGTGGACCTTGGGGATAGATTTTTAGCATTTAGATTCAATGTGATTTGGAAACTCCTGTCACTGCCTTTTCAGCACCACACTTGGTGTTCTGAGTTCTATCCTGGGGTGTACAAGTTAAAGTCAAAGTCAAGTTTATTATCACGCTCTCAAGTACATAGAAACATAGCAACATAGGAAACATATAGCCCAATACAGGCCCTGTGGCCCACAAAGCTGTGCCGAACATGTCCCTACCTTGGAACTACCTAGGCTTTACCCATAGCCCTCGATTTTTCTAAGCTCCATGTAGCCATCCTGGAGTCTCTTAAAAGACCTTATCATTTCTGCCTCCACCACTGCCGCTGGCAGCCCATTCCATGCATTCACCACTCTCTGAGTAAAAAACTTACCCCTGACATCTCCTCTGTACCTGCTTCCAAGCACCGTAAAGCTATGCCCTCTTGTGCTAGCCATTTCATCCCTGGGGAAATGCCTCTGACTATTCACAGTACGTGTATGCATAGGAGCAATGGAAATCTTACTCACAGGCACATACAGTAGCAACATATAAACAGTATTCACAAGAAAAATGTAAATTAAACATAAATTATACACAATTTTTAAACTAATTGTATGAAAACTAAGTCCATTTTACTGCAAAGTGATGGAAATGGCCACAGTGTTGCTAAACTGTAGTGATTAGGGTTGTGCCATGGCTCAAGAACTAAAAGTTAAAAGGCTTGCAGCTGTTCTTCAACCTGGTGGTCAAGGACGTAAAGGCTCCGTACCTCTTGCCGGATGGTAGTTGTGAGAAGATAGCATCACCCAGATGGTGGGGGCATAAACACAGATCACTGAACGAGGTATTTAAGGCAGGTCTGTATTGTGTGTAGTCGACAATGTGGAGAAAATAGATGATCACATTTCTGTTTTCTTGTTCTTCAGGAAGCTTTCCGTAAAGGAGTTCGGCTTTATACGGACGAGCAGTTTAAGGATTCAATCAGTTTTTTAGAAAACGCGTTGGTGGAGTACTTCAAAGCGAATGCTGAGTGCCGAGCCCTTTGTGAGGGCCCGTACAACTTTGATGGGTATAATTACATGGAGTACAATGCAGACCTCTACCAGGCTATTACAGGTACCTCCATTCTTCTTGTCTCCTTTTCCTTCTAGATCCACTGTGGTCCAAGGATGTTTCATTAGCCTCGGTTGTCGGCAGGTTAGAAGGCTGTGGGTTCCTGTCCCTCTCCAGTGACTTGAACGCACTGGCTCCAATGAAACACCACTGTGGGAATGCTTCAGTGACAGCAGTGGCACTTTTCAGACAAGATCGCAGGTCGTTAATGTAGATTCCCTCAAGAGAACCAACAACCTCCCATGGCTCCATCCTGAAGATACTGCCCGAAGAATCCTGGCCAGTACTCATCCTTCGACCATCATTACAAAGCACAGATTGTCCACCCGTTCTCACATCGCTCTTTGTGGGATCTAGCTGTGCACACACTGGTTCCATGTTTCCTACTTTATAATTGTACCTCAACGTAAGATTTATAAGATTAGCTTTATTTGTCACACGTACATCGAAACACACAGTGAAATGCGTCGTTTGCGTCAGTGAGGACTGAGCTGGGCAGCCCTCAAGTGCCGCCACCAACCCAGCATGCCCACAACTCGCTAACCCTAATCATACGTCTTTGGATCGTGGGAGGAAACTGGAGCACTCGGAGGAAATCTACGCGGTCACGGGGGGAATTGCAAACTCCTTACAGACAGCCGCAGGATTTGAACCCCCAGTATTACAGCTGAGGGCGTGATAGCGTTACGCCACTGTGCTGCTCAATGGGATCTCCTTCTGCTGATGGGAGAGGGGCAAAGAGTGAATGTCCGAGGTGAGGTTTTGATTATGCTGCTTTACTGAGGCAGTGAGAAGTGTAGACAGAGTCCATGGAGGATGGGGGGCCTGGTTTCTGTGACGTATTGCAATGAGTATATTGCTGATTGTCTTGTTGGTGGAGAAGCTACTCCACAACTACATGACTTTACGATCATCCTGTGAGTCACTCTTCCTGCTGCCTTTCTCTGAATGAAAGGTGAGAAGCTGACACATGGAGTCGGTAGCGGAAGTGGCTTTGGTGTTGGCTTATTATTGCAGCATGTACCAAGATACAGTGAGACGCTTGTCGTTCGTACCTTTCCTACAAACGTGACACAGAGCATTGAGGTAGAACAAGGTAAAACAATAACAGAGTGCAGAATGAAGTGAGAAAATGCAGTGCAGTGAAACAAGGTGCAAGATCATGACAAGGTCGATTGTGAGGTCAAGAGTCCATCTTGCCATCGTAGGGAGCCGTTCGATAGTCTTATTACAGCAGGGTAGAAGCTATCCTCGAGCCTGGGTGTACATGCCATTAGGTTTTTATGTCTTTTGCCTGATGGGAGAAGGGAAAAGAGAGAAAATCTGGCAGTGGGTTTTGATTATGCGAGATGCTTTATCGAGGCAGTGAGAAGTGTAGACAGAGTCCATGGAGGGAGGAGAGAATGGTTGCCATGATGTGTTGCAATGAGTTTGCCCGAGGCTAAAATAATGCCTCATTACTGAGCATTCTGTCATAAACTTTGTCCTGGCTGAGTGACCGCCCACCCAACAAACACAATGCACAAGATAGGAATCTGTTCAGTTCTGCTCAGTGTTCAGCTCTGTTGCGGAACGATGAAAAATCTCTTTGCCTTGGGCTCGGCAAGTTGGATGCCTCTCTTGATATCTTCATCAGAGCTCTGTATCCCAGCAGAACGAGCCACTGAGCAGCCCCAAATACTCACTCTTACAGCCACTTTAAAAAAGAGAGGGAGAGTGATTTCTACAGAATTAGTGCAGATATTCCCACCCCTTGCTGTACGGTTAGTAAAACGTGACCTTGTAGAGTTCATTACCACACATGGCTCTGGAGGCCAGGTCACTAAATTTAAAGTAGAGGAGCAGAGGTCAATAGCTTCTTGATTAGTAAGGGCATTAAAGACTGCAGGGAGAAGGCAGGAAAATGGGGTTGAGAGGGATGGTAATCAGCCATGATGAAATGATGGATCAGGCTTGATGGGCCAAATGGCCTAATTCTGTTCCTACGATTATGGCCATATGGAATATCTCTCCTGGCATGACTGGAAACACTGGAAATCACTGCCCCTGTCCGGGACATCATGCAGTGTTAGCACCAATATTCAGGGATTGGGCACAGATCTTTGCATAAACTATACCAAATCTCACCGAAGCTCTACAAAATTGTGTAAATGTCTCCACAGCAGGTAAGTTTTTTACATTGGTATGACATAGATTGGATGTGTAATTGAGCAATGAATTCCATCTTCTGCTGTCTGTCTTCAGATCACTATATTCAAGTGCTGAACTGCAAACAGAACTGCGTGACTGAGCTGGCCACCCGGCCTGACAGAGAAGCCCCCATCGAAGACTTCCTCCCCACCCACTTCGACTACCTTCAATTCGCTTATTACAACTGTAAGTGCCCTGGTGTCCGTGACACCCTCACCTCACTTTCTCATTTTTCTGGGAATGGTTTGCCTCTTCAGCGGACGACATCGTGGTGGCAGATCCCGTAAAGGTGTACTCTCAGTTGTTTCCTTCTCTTCCCTCAGTTCGCACTGAGAAAGTGTTCCACGGTTACTAAGACCCAAAGCGTGAGCGGGAATTTGCAGGGGCACATGGACAGGTCCTGAATATCATGGGGCAAACTTTTGTTAACACATTTCCAACATTACTTTATATTTTAATGTATAATAACACATATCCTTTTGGACCATGCTGGAGTACTAGGCCCATGGACTCTTAGAGAGATAGGCCCATTGGCTCACTGAGTGTGTGCTGATATAATAACCAACCATTTATTCAGACTCCATTTAAAAAGAATTCCCCAAGTTTCCATCAACTTTCCCCCAGATTCTACCAGTTGTCTACCCTCCAGGGACAGTATACGCTGGTTAATTAACCTACTGAGCAGCGTACCTCTGGGATATGAGAGGAACCTAGAGCACCTGGACTGAAAACCCATTGTAGTCGTAGGGGAAAGGAGCTAACTTCAAACAAACAACAGGAGTGAACTCGGGTCTCTGGGGTAATGAGATAGCAGTTTTACAGCTGCGCTACTGTGCCACAAAGTTCAACATGTTTATTGTGTGTTTATTAGGAGGGTGGGGGAGGGTTTTTGAGCCTTGACCCTTGTGCACACCCCTGCCTTACCACACGTGTGACCTGGAGTGTGAATCTCCTCAGCATATTTAGTTGCTCTGGTACTTCATGGCTGTGCCATCGCTCGAGCAGCCTTGTGAAATGGACCGAGCAGGGTGGTGATTATGCTCCCACCCATCACCTTCAGCCATTAATCCAGGTGTCTGAATTAAGCAGCTCTTTGGTGAAGCAAGAGGATCCATTTTCAAATGTCCTCTAAAGCCATATATACACGTGGTTTGCACTCTTTAGTAGATATTGAGGTATACTTGAAAAAGAAACATCTCCAGGACTATGGCAAAAGAGTACAAGACTAATTAGATCACAATTCCCAAAGACTAGTACAACAACAAGGGGCTGAATGGCCCTCTGTGAAATATGATTAAATGATTCGCACAGATTTGAAATTACTGTAATGAACGTTATGATGTGTTTCTGGTCACTGGTCACTCCTTTTTGTTTTGTGTTGCAGTTTTGGGTGACTTTGAATCGGGGTGGCCTGTAGATAACGAACACTGAGCTGAACTGAATATGCCTGGACTCTTTCGACTTTGTGCTTTATGTTCTAGGATTTTCACTACTTTTTTTGTTTTCGTTTGCACAGTTTGCTTTTATATCACATCTGGTGAGGTGGGGGAGGGGGGCTGATTATTTTTCTTTGAACGGGTTCCATGATTTTCTTAGTTTCATGGTTGTTTGTGATGAGACAAATCTCAGGGTTGTCTATTGCATTCATGCTTTGATAATAAATGTACCTTGAACCTTTGATTTTGGAATCTTTTGGTTAAACACTAGTCCATTTTGAATAAAATTTGCCATAATCATCTATGGGAGGAAAAATGATAAAACTGGTCTTTCCTGCTTTCAGTTGGACTATTAAGTTTTAAAAAAAGGCTTCTGTTTTGTAAAAGAGCTTATCCACATTCTGGGAACTCAGCAGTTAATTACTTCTCTCGTTTCTCATTTCAGCTGAGAATTACTCCCAGGCCATTGAATGCGCCAAGACCTTCCTCCTTTTCTATCCAAATGATGAAGTAATGAATCAGAACCTTCAGTACTACCAGGCTGTGCTGGGAGAAGAGTTGTCCGAAGATCTCACGCACAGAGAGGTAGATAGACTCCAAATACGGTGCTGGTCGTCTAGCTCATCTAACCCTTAATAACGAAGGAAAGTTCAGAGGATCCATTTCGCGGACACTCCTCCACTTCCTTACGATTATGCCGGGGTGTGTCAGCCCTTGTATAAAGGAGTGTGTCAGCCCCAGGATAAAGTTGAGGAGATCATGAGTTACATGTATTCCTCCTTTGTTGTAAGACCTGGTGGTTTATTCTCTTGCTCCGAGCATAATGCAGAGCACAGGAAACCAGAGTAAAAATCATCTGAAAACAGATCCTCCCCAGTCGCTTGGACAATGTTCTACCCTATATCACCAAAGAGCTTGCCAATACTTAGGGCTATTTTTGTTCCCAATTTTGGCTGCTGAGCTTTGGTTATGAAATTGAAAGCTCTCAGAGATGTTTCTGAACAATGTGACAGGTTTCTGAAGAAACACAAGGATTGCAGTTTCTTTCGCTCATTCAGATTCAAAGGCTGTTACACAATATCTTAAAAACCACTAAAAATGTCTTCCATCCTATTGGAAATGTTCCTCCTCCATCCCTTGTGGATTTTTATCACAACCATTTAGTAATACATTTTGCGAATGATAAGATTAAGCACTTTTTAACATTTTAACTAATCTGCCTTTCGCTGACAAAGCTAGCTTTGCCCAGTTACTTTAGTGGTGCCCCTTCTCTTGACTCAGCCAGCTCTGAGCTTAGGATCAGGGTTGCCGTGATCACAAGGGATCCCTTGTATCCACTGTGTAGTGAGTTACTTCATGTTCCTGGTTGAATACTACAGGTTATCATGGTTTATTCACCTGTGATAATTCCCAATCACTTCCCACAGTATATTCAGACCTACATCAACAACTCACTGCTGGAGAAAGAGCTGCTGTACTTTGCCAATGAAATCTTTGGAATCACTTTTATCGACCCGGTAAGTGTCCATTCCATTGCTTGCACATCACCAAGGTTTGCTTCACAAATAGTTCTCCTTTTGTTTTGAATAGCTGCACTGATAAATGAGACTCACGGTTTTCGTTGTGCTCGCGGGCTCTTTAGTTTTGCTACTTGCAAAGGCAAGTGACAGAGGTAGAGCGATCACAGACACCCTCCATCAAAAGCAAGAAACTCACACCACACGGTGCGCTTAGTTGTTGCAGGTGCACTTAACACAAAACGCTGTGCCGCTTCTCTGCTGCAAAAAGTAATAAACCCACACAAGCCATGAACTATTCGGGCCCTCTGTTGGTCGGGGCCAACCATGGATGTGGCGGCCCAGCTGCCCACCTGATCTGCAAGCCAGGGCGTTGCCCAGGCAACAGACTCACCCTCTCCATGCAGCCGATGAATCCAAAGGAACGGCAGAGACCGATACTCTTTGGCACCCGCAGCACCGCAGGAGTTGCCAGTCAACGTTGAGCTCTATGCAGGACTGCCTCGGGGACTCCAGCTCTGGGCTTTCCTTCAGGGTTTATTCCTAAAGCCTTCCCGAAAAATTGGTATAGCCGTTAGACGGTGGAGGTTTGAGATCAGAGTTTTCCTTCTCCTAATGAGCTGCCAGCCACTGCCAGATTAGCAGCCAAGCCACAAGTAAAAGCCAGGATTTGGACTTGGTTGTCAGAGGCTATTTGAGGTGCCCGCCGTTGGGAGCATTTAATAGGTATTGGGAGCTTACCACCCCTGGCTATAACAGCCTTTAATGAAGTATTTATGTACATATAATTATCTATATATACATATATAGTTGGATATGTGAAATAATACAATCAAGTGGTCATCATAGTAGGGGACTTCCGTTTTTAGCAGCAGGACGCTGTGTGTCGTCTCACATTTCTTTACCACACATTTTGTTATCATCCACCCCATTCTGAGGTGGACTCTGAACTTGTAGATCTCATAACCTGCTGTTCAGGCTGGACGCGTAACTAAATGCAAAAAGGCATTTCCCCTCCCCTATTGTAACTGCCTTCTACCTGTACCTGGCCATGAAGGAGGCAGCAAAGGTGAGAAAGATAACTAGGGGAGAAAGAAGCATGGATCCCATTGAAGCTTTACCTGTGGAATCCTTCATATAAAAGTCAAAGTGGCTTTCGAGCAAGGTTGCAATTAATGGATACCCAGGCTGTCTGAACCTACTGTCGTCCCTTTGTGACTGGTCACAAGAACTGACTCTAAGGTTGAGAGAGGCTGATCATTGTGTGAGCTGGGGACAATATTCTGCAAGTACTTAAAAGAAATCAGTTGTGGTGGGTCGGGGTGGAATGGCTTCAGCCAATCCAGTGAAACGTGTGAAACTGATCTGGCTATTTGTTAAAATCAACCAACCAGAAAATGGAAGACAAAAAACAGAACATGGTGGAAACACTCAGCAGGTCTGTCAGCATCTGTAGAGAAGGAAACAGAGTTAACAGACTGTTTTCAGCATTTTCTTTCTTTTTGTTTCTGATTTCAAGCATCTGCAGTTTCCTTTTTTAAAATTGTATTCATTGAAATTGGGAGAGATTTTTGTCTTTTTTCAATTATCTCAAAAGAGCATAATGACACCAAGGTCTCCAGTAAAGAATTATTAATTTTTTTCCTGCATTTTTAGGACAAGTGGACTCCAGAGAATGTGGTACCAGTTAAACTCAAAGAAAAACAAAAGTAAGATTGAAAACCTCGCTACGTTTCCATAATGTGCTTACCTTTTAACCCAGATCCTAACACTGAGTCTGATCATGACAATTGCACTTTACACACGGTGAACTTGGTCCTGTTTTGTCAGTCTGTCCTGATCCACTTGTGTCTCTCCACAACCAACTTGGAGTGAAAGTTCAGTGGCCTATTCTGCTCATTGCTGGCAGATTAGTGGGCAGTGACATCTTGAAAGATTTAGATTTACTTGGCTGATAACAGGATCAAATGGAGTGAGGACACCACTGAAACACTATTATCATGCACTCTGCAGAATGGCATGTTGTACTGCTCACTTACTCCTGGAGATAGACTCAGAGAGCATTATAATGTTTTACATAGAGCATGTAGAGCACAGAAACAGGCCCCCCAGTCCACCACGTCTGAACTGAACACAAAACCAAATTAAACTAAATCTCTTTAAAGTTTAAATACATGTTCCCACTGCAGCCTGTAAGGAGTTTGTACATTCTCCCCGTGACCGTGTTCCTTCTGGGTGTTCCACTTTCCTCTTACAGTCCAAAGACAAATCGGTTGATAGATTAATTGATCATTATAAATGGTCCTGTGATTAGATTCGGGTTAAATCTTGCTGGGTGGAATGGTTCAAAGAGCCAGAAAGATCTGCTTTGCGCTGTATAACAATAAATAAACAGTATTTTATGTTTCTATCTTGGGGAAAAAATCTGACCATCTACCTTATTTATGCCTCATAACTGTATAAACTTCTATCAGATTTTCCACCAACCACTGATAGATACTCCAGAAAAACAACCAAATCTGTCCAACCTCTCCTTATAGTTCATTCTCTGTAAGCCAAGCAGCGTATTTGTGAACCTCTTCTGAACCCTTTCCAAAGTTTCCACATCCCCGTTGCCCTGGGCCGGCCAAAGCTGCACACAGTACTCCAATGCAGCCTAACCAAAGTTTCATGGAAGTTATGGGATCTTTTCAAAAAACTTAACGGAATCTTGTAACAGGGCAGAAAGGGAAACTGCTGCCCGGATCTCCGAAGAAATTGGGAACTTGATGAAAGAGATTGAGAACTTGGTGGATGAGAAAACCAAGGAATCATCCGAGCTTGTGAAGATGGTGAGAGAGGGTAAGCATCAGTCATCGGCAATGTCTGGTTACTTGCTGATCTTGGGTGGGAGTGAATGGGGACTCGTACTAAATTAGGTTAATTGTGTAACTTGGGTGTTATTGACCTAACTACCCTTAAATAAACTAAGTTACACAACTTTCCTTTAAGTGATCTCAATCCGTTTTCATGTCCACAGGCCATCTGTGGTAAAAGAAGCAGAATTAATGCCTCAAGTTGAAGATGGTTTAATCAAAGCTATTAACTCTGTTCCTTTCCCTCTCCAGATGTTGGCTATTTCTAGTGGTTTCTGTTTTTATCTCTTATTTTCAGTTTCTGTAGCCTCCTAATTTTTGTCAATGATCTTTTTAAAGATAGCATGCACACTGAAGCTTTTTCCTGCCTTTGAAACTATCTTCCGCTGCTTGCTACCCATGGTCTACATTCCAGTTGCTTCTGTATGTTTAAACTTAGATATTCTTCCCCACATTCTCTATTTCATGGCTACAAAATTCATCTTGCAGGTGGCTGCTATCAGCAAAACCTCCTCCCACACCTCCCGATGATGTGCCGCCTAACTATTCCCAACCTCCTGTGCTTCTGTTGTAGGGGGTCCATTGTTGTATGACAATGTCCAGGTTGTCATGAACGCACGGCTGCTGAATGGAACTCAGAGGGTGCTGCTCGACGGTGTGATCACGGACAAGGAGTGCGAGGAGATGCGCTTCCTCTCCAACGTGAGTATCTCCGTCCACTAGCGGATCCAGTGACCCAGGATTGACGCTGACCTCCGGTGTCGACTGTGTCCAAATCCGATGTTCTTTCTGTGACCGCGTGGATTTTTGGTGATGCTCCCATTTCTTCCTACATCCCAAAGACGGGAATGTTAGCAGGTTAATTTGACCGGCATAAGTTGCCTATAATGTGCAGGTGGATGGGAGAGTCTGAAGGAGATTGATGAGAATGTGGAAGGAATAAATAGGGATTAGCCTAGGGTTTGTGTAAGTGGACCAAAGGGCAAACTTCCATGCTGTAGAGTCCAGTGACTATATCTGAGCAAGTTCACAAAGGTATGTGGGAGATTGAAAGGGTAATTAATGTTGGTTTAGACCTTATCACCTACAAACATTCAAGAGTTCAGTAAGAAAAGATTGCATTGTTAAATGCCATATAACATTTCATACTTCAAGATTACTGGTTACAGTGGAGTTAAAGTAAGTGAAAGAAGAATATTCAAATAGTTGAATATTTAAGTACGCCCACCATCAGGATCTAACAGTGACTGCACTAACTGCAAGGTTCTGACGTAGAGCATCCAAAGGCAGACACAGGAGGGGCCCACCTTGAAGGCAAGGCCTTCCAAAAGCCTCACTGCCTGCATGCACTGTGAACTCTGTTCTCCAGGGAATTCTTCAATTCCTGGCTGGGGATGAAACAAAATTGTTGGATAGAAAGTACCCAGCATGGGAAAGAGTTTAGAGGAGGTTCACAAAAATGATTCTGGGATTGAAAGATTTATCATGTGAGGAGCATTTGATGGCTCTGGCCTTGTACTCTCTGGAGTTCAGAAGAATGGACGGGGTGGGGGGGGGGATCTCATTGAAACGTATTGAATGTTGAAAGACCATGATAGAGTGGATGTGGAGAGGATGGTGGGGGATTCTAAGACCAGAAGACACAGCCTCAGAATAGTGGGATGTCCATTTAGAATGGAGATGAGAAAGAATTTCTTTAGCCAAAAAGTGGTGAATTTGTGGAATTTGTTGCCACAGGTGGCTGTGGAGGCCAGGTCTTTGGGTGTTTTTAAGGCACAAACACAAAATGCTAGAGGAACTCAGCAGTGCAGGCAGCATCGATGGAAGAGAGTACAGTTGACAATTTGGGCCGAGGTTGATAGATTCTTGATCAGTCAGGACACAGGGGGATACAGAGAAGGGAGGAGACCGGGGCTGAAAGGGAAATGGATCAGCTATGTTGAAATTGTGGAGCAGACTTTATGAGCCAAATCGCCTAATTCTGCTCCTATATCTTATGGTCTTATTTCCCAGCACAGCAGTATGTGGTGTCTGCGTCTACTTGTACGCCTTTCTGCTGGTTTTCCAGGTGTTGAGTGGTGTTGATGAAGCATGAGAATCACAGTCTATTGCTCTCCACCAATGACTCGATATTTGCAATGCTCAGCTCAGCAAACGAATGGATTTCTTAGACAGTAGAGGAGCACCATCAAAAGCTTTCAGCCAAGTAACAGAGATTCCACTGACTGAAGGAGCTAAGATCAAGGGCAGTTTAATACATTACGATGATCATGATATGATAGTCTACTGAACAGAGAAGTGTAACATTTCTTCTAACAATGCTTAAATCCTTCACTTCCTCATGCTGGACGCTAGGCTGCAGCTTCAATGGGCGATGGTTACTATGGGAAGCCTTCTCCTCACACACCCAATGAGCGATTCCAGGGAGTGACAGTACTCAAAGCATTAAAGGTGAGTGAGTCTGCACTGCTATAGGCTACTTCTATAGATCATAGAACATAGAACAGTATGGCACAGGAACAGACACTCCTGCCCGTGTTGCCTGTGCTAAACACAAGGTAAAATGAAACTAAATCTTCTCTGCTTGCAAATGGTGCATATCCTTCCTCATATCCTATGAGGAAAAACTTCTTCACACAGAGAGTGATGAATCTGTGGAATTCTCTGCCACAGGAAACAGTGGAGGCCGGTTCATTGGCTACATTTAAGAGGAAGTTAGATATGGCCCTTGTGGCTAAAGGGATCGGGGGTATGGAGAGAAAGCAGGTACAGGGTTCTGAGTTGGACGATCAGCCATGATCATACTGAATGGCGGTGCAGGCTCGAAGGGCCGAATGGCCTACTCCTGCACCTATTTTCTATGTTTCTATGTTTCTTCCATTCCCTGCATATTCATGTTCTTACCCAGCAGCTTCTTAATTTCTACCATTGGATCTGCTTCCACCATTACCCTGGCTGCCCAATCCTAGTACCTACCACTTTCTGTAAAAACTTGCACACACATCTCCCTTAAATTATCCCTCTCTCACCTTAAATGATTGTCCTCTAGTGTTTGATGTTTCAACCCCGGGACTCCCCCTAGTGCTATTCCTCCTTCCCTTTCTCCTAGTGTCCACTCTTCTCTCCAACTAGATTCCTTCATCTCCAGCCTTTTACCTCTCCCGGCTTCACTCATCACCTGCTAGCTAGTGCTACTTCCCTTGCCCCCCCCAACTTTATTTTGGCATCTTTCCCCTTCCTTTCCAGTCCTGAAGAAGGATCTTGGCCCAAAACTTTGACTGTTTATTCATTTCTATAGATGCTGCCTGACTTGCCGAGTTCCTCCAGCATTTTATGTCTGTTGCTGTAGGAGAAAGATTCTATCTATCAAATGCAGGTGGCAGGGTGGAGGTATGTCTCCAACAAGGGAGGAGTAAGGTGCTCCTTTCCTCTGCTAGCCTGGAGCTCACTCTTGAGCAAGGTATAGCCCCTACTTAGTCCCCCCGATCAGGGTCACATGAACCCATGGGATCAGGTGGACAGTTGTACA
The DNA here is from genome assembly GCF_048418815.1 of Hemitrygon akajei. Lineage (NCBI taxonomy): Eukaryota > Metazoa > Chordata > Chondrichthyes > Myliobatiformes > Dasyatidae > Hemitrygon > Hemitrygon akajei. The sequence goes on along the minus strand of NC_133152.1, from coordinate 16,102,157 downwards.
AGCAGCTGGTGCAGATCACAAATGCTGGATGTGCAACCACTGACTCCAGGTAGACAGTCCCCGAAGAGGATTGATAATACCCGTCTTGTAAAGGCACTGCACAGAAAAAGGCAATGGCAAGCCACTTCTGTAGAAAAAATTGTCAAGAACAGTCATAGTCAGTGATAAGACCTGAATGATCACACGATATGGCGCATACCGAACGAATGAACCCTATCGATGTTTTTCATCATTTTCATTCAGCTCTCCTGTCTGCCTCCGATGCTCCAGGGAAAAAACAACCCAAGTTTGTCCAGCCTCTCCTTATAGCTCATCCCCTGTATTCCCAGCAGCGTCCTGGTAAAGCTGTTTTACACCCTTTCCAAAACTTCCGCATCCTTCATGTAACGGGGACCAGAGCTGCACACAATACTCCAAGCGCAGCCAAAACAAAGATTGACATAGCTGCAATATGACTTCCCTAATCTCATGCTCATTGCCACAAACAAAAAAGAAAGTAAGCGTGTCATATGCTTTCTTTAGCACCCTATCTGTTTGCACGGCCCCTTTCAGGGAGCTATTGGCCTGGGCCCCAGATGTTCACTTGCTGGACCCCACCATGCTTAGTGTGTGGGGTCCACCTTGCCCTCGTGCCTTGTACCTGGCGTGTCTCCTTCAATTTCCACCTGTAACACCATTTCAGACTTTATGCACTTCAAAGTTCAAAGTAGATTTATAATCAAACTATGTACACGTTATACAGCCTTGAAATTCCTCTCCTTACAGGCAGCCACAAATCAAGGAAACCTCAAAAGAACCCATTTTTAAAAAGACCATCACACAAACATATGCGCAGAGAGGGAGAAAAAGACAAATTGGGCAGGCAATAAAAGTAAGCAGGTACCTCCAGGACTGAAGTTTTACAAAAAATAGGAAGTCAGGCATTAATTCAGCTGGAGCAGGCCACAGCCTCAGTTCATCACAAAGGCAGCTAAATGTTGTGAGGCCTCAGATGCGGAGCCAGGCTAGAGCAGGCCACAGCCTCGCTGAAAGCCAGCCTGCTCTGTTAGTTAGTAGTTTTCCTCTCCATGCCTTGTGGCGCATCAGGAGGCAAGCTTGCCATTACTCCAGCGTTTTGTCTGTTTTTATGAGGCTGAGTTGCTAGCTCAACGGATGGGAAGTGTGCAAGGAGCCGGCCGGATTCGAACTTGGGACCACCCGCCTCGAAATCTGCTGCTGATGCCACTACACCACCGGCTGGCGGCCTTCTCTGTGCCCGGGACGCTTTGTTCACTTTCAGCGTTTTAGTTCAAACACGGAGCGACCAGTTTGGGCTCTGTCCGTGTACAGTTGTGAATGGTAAAATGCCCTTAAAGCAGAAACTTTCATTTTATCACACTCTCAGGCACTGAAATTTCACATCCACTGTCCTTTCCATGCCAAGCTAAAAGTAAACACCATATCAACTGTTTCATTCTGACTAAAGCGGAGGATCAAATTAATTTAGAAGAACAATAATTAAACAGAAGTAAAATAGATAACTGAATAACCAGTTGGTGCCTTATAAACAGAAAATGCTAGAAAAGTTTAGTGAATCAAATAGCATTTTTGGAATGAGAAAAGAGTCCAGTGTTTCAAGACTGAGGCCCTTAGAACAGAAAGACCAATTGTGCATGTCTGGTCATTAACTTGAAATGTTAACTTTGATTTCTCTCCAAGGATGCTGCCTGTCCTGTTGATTATTTCCAGTATTTTCCGTTACTATTTGAAGTTTACAGTTTCTGCATTTTGTTTTGCTTTTCAGCTAGTCATACAATATATATCTTGCCTCAATACTTAAACTGGAGCAACACAATGCAATGTCTAAAATTATATTGATTTTCCTTAGTTTCCACTTATTGCCTGATTAATATCTGGCAGACATTGAAGTCCACTTTCCATTCTTACATCCATAACCTTCCGAACGCGGAACTGGGCAAATGAAACACACTATTGCAGTATGACACATCCATCCTTAAGTGTTTCCTGGTTTCAGAACACTCCAGATCAAACTAAGTAACCTATCAGAACATTAACTCAGTAGTTTTGGAAGAACAGAAGTACTAGGAATGATAAAGTCTTGAATAGTTGAGGGAATAAACTTCAGCTAACAAATTTAAGCCCTTTATCAAATATATTTTTGTAACTTTAGCCATTGCAAGCTTTTTACTCTTTCAGTTTCCGACACTTTAAGTCACTGCATTATTTATTTGTTGTAAGTAATTCATGAGGTCTGTGTTCTTATACTGAATGAATCGAAGGGTGATGATTTCTCTTTTCTGGTTTTCTCTAACATGTACAAATCTGCCTTCCTGGCAGCTCAGTCAGGAGGGTAGGATCCCACTTAAAACATCCAAGCTGTTTTATGACATCAGTGAGAAAGTTCGAAGGATCATCGAGTCTTACTTCCGGCTGGAAAACCCACTCTACTTTGCCTACTCGCATCTTGTCTGTCGGACTGCGGTGGAAGGTAACAACCTTTGACTTAACTCTAGAGTTACTAGACTGAGTGGTGACGGCTGTCCGCGTTTGCTGTTAGTTCATTATGTTTCATACCACGTGTCAATCAATGCTGAACTCACTACTGTATGAGACCCTTCACCTGAGGAGCTGAAGTTGATGGAGAAGGTGGCATAGCACCAGCTTCCCAAGAACAGTCAGGTATGGGCAATAACGTTGGATTGCCAACAATGCCCACATCCTGGTAAATAAAATAAAAGGAATAAATATGCAGAAACTACTTTACACCGCGGTCTCTAGCAGAACAACGGAAGAGGGATTTAATCTGCAGAATCGGAATCAGGTTTACCAATACTGACATATATTGTGAAATTTGTTCTTTTGTGCCAGCAATACAGTGCAAGATGTAAAAAATGACTACAAGTTACAATAAAAATAAATCAATAAAGCAAAAAAGGAACAGCAAGATGGGTTCATGGGCCATTCAAAAAATTATGGTTGAGGGGGACAAGCTGTTCCCAAAACAGTGATTGTGGGTCTTCAGGCTCCTGTACCTTTTCCCCAATGGTAGTAACAAGAAATCAACATGTTCCAGATGTTGAGGATCCTCAATGGTGGATGCTGCCTTCTTGAGGGTGAAGAAATACCAAGTCATTTAGACTTTCCTACTTCCCTCTATCTTCAGCATAAATGGACACCATTTTAGCTCACTGTGTCCCTGCTGGCCTAATGACCAGTGACCAATGAAGAGATGGATACACAGGAGAGTGTTTGCATGGTATCACCCAGAACATAGAACAGCACAGCACTGGCCATTCAGCCCACAATGTTGTGCTCATCCTGGTGCTAATTTGCACTAAATGTCCTCCCCGTATATATCATTCAAGTGCCTCCATTCCTTTCATATACATCTGAGTATGTAAAGGCACCCCAAGCTCAACCAGACTGCAGGCTCCCCATGCTATCTCAGTAATTCATTCCATGCACTATATTCACAAAATGCTGGAGGAATTTAGCAAGTCAGACAGCATCTGAGGAAAGCAATAACCCTTCAACGTTTCAGGTTTTTATCAGGTAGAACATAGAGCACAGAATGTTACAGCATAGGACAGGCCTATCACCTCTTTAACTTACCTTCTAACCCTTCTCTTCCACATAGCCCTTCATTTTTCTTTAATCCATGTGCCTATCTAAGTCATTTGAATGTCCCTAATGTATCTGTCTCTACCGTTGCCCCTAGCAGTTTGTTGCCTGCTCATAGCACTCTATGTGAAAAAACACCTCTGACATCCCCCCCTTTAATTTCCTCCTATCACATTAAAAGTATGTCTTCTCGTACTGTCATTGCTAGCTGGGAGAAAGGCTCTGGCTCTCCACTCTGCCTATGCCTCGTATTATCTTATACACCTCCCTCAAGTCAATTCTCATCCTCATTCACTCTGAAGAAAAAAGCACTAACTCGCTTAACCTATCCTCATAAGGCATGCTCTCTAATCCAGGCCGCATCCTGGTAAATCTCCTCTGCACCCTCTCTAATCCAGGCCGCATCCTGGTAAATCTCCTCTGCACCCTCTCTAATCCAGGCCGCATCCTGGTAAATCTCCTCTGCACCCTCTCTAATCCAGGCCGCATCCTGGTAAATCTCCTCTGCACCCTCTCTAATCCAGGCCGCATCCTGGTAAATCTCCTCTGCACCCTCTCTAAAGCCTCCACATCCTTCTTATAATGAGACAACCAAAACTGAACACAAAACTTCCAAGTGTAGCAGCCTTCCAGTACTTTAGAGCTGCAACATTTTCTCACAGTTCTTGAACTCAATCCCCCAATCAGTGAGTGCCAACACACTATATACCTTCTTCACCACCCTATCAACTTGCAAGGCAACTTCAAGGGTCTGTGGACATGGACCACACATCTGTTCCTCCAGATGCTAAGAATCCTGCAACTAACCCTGTACTCTGCGTTCAAGTTCAACATTCCAAAATGTATCACTTTATACTTTTCCTGATTGCACTGCATCTGCCACTACTCAGCCCAGTCCTGCATCCTATCAATGTTCTGTTGTAGCCTATCACAACCACAACACCAATCTTCATGTTTTCTGCAGACTGAATAACACACCCTTCCACTTCCTCATCCAAGTCATTTATAAAAGTCACAAAGAACAGGGGTTGGAGAACAGATCCCTGTAGAACTCCTCTGGTCACTGACCTCCAGGCACAGTATGCTCTGTCTACGACCACACCCTGCTTTCTGGGGGCAAACTTAATTCCAAATCCACACAGTCCAGTTTCCCTGGACCCCATGCCTTCTGACTTTCTTGAGCTTACCATGGGGAACTTTGTCCAACACCTTGTCAAAATCCATGTTCATCACACTTTTCATCAATTTGTTTTTCTACTTCCTCGAAAAGGTCAATCAGGCTCGTGAGGCATGACCTGCCCCTCAAAAGCCATTTTGGCTATTCCTAATCAGACTATTCCTCTTTAAATGTCCGTAATTCCTCTCTGTAAGAATTCTCTCCAGTAGTTTGCCCACCACTAATGTAAGACTCTTCTTTCTGTTGTGCTGCTGGCACTAAGGGCAGCAGTGAAGGTCCTCCATCTCTGGCGGCCTTCACCAGTATGACTCACTGGTTTACAATTCCCAGGGTTCTCCTAGTTATCTTTCTTGAACAATGTTAAAGATAGGAATACTGAGGGAAATCTACCCGGAGCAGAGGATAACTGGATGTCTCTGTTCCTCAACATTGTACACTGCTAAGGTACCAGAGGATTACAGGGAACTCACCAGCCGACCTCCAGCTCCCAATGGATACATCTAGTTGGACTGTGTGCACTATAGATTTCTGTTGGTTGATCACACCCACTCTTGCACTCTTCTGTTTGCTCTCCTCACATTTCCTTTGACTTGTTTCTCGGATTAGCTTCAGAAACACCAGCCAGGTTCTAGCAATGCACACATCTGGCCAGCTGCAGCATACTGCTGTTGAATCCTTTGGTCTTCTTCCCCGTATTAGGAACACAGGAGAACAGAGAAGACCTGAGCCACTCCATTCATGTGGACAACTGCATTTTAAACTCCGAAGCTCTGGAGTGTCAAAAGGAGCATCCAGCTTACACCGAGCGAGATTACAGGTAAAAGTGAACCAATCTGTGCAAAAGTACCCTTCATTATCAGGGTGAAAAGAAATCTTCACATAATGTCTTTCACAACCAAAGTATTCAGAGATGACAACATTTTTTGGCAATTCCAACTGCTGTAGTGTGCACAGAAAGCTCCCACAAAGATTGAGATGTTAATAAATAGAATTTGGCTTCACTAGTTATTGAGTAGTAGGTGACTCAGGATTCCAAGGTAAGTTCAGTGCTCAAATTCATTAAAGTCAGAACCTTAATTCAACCTATCAGTGTAAAGGCAGTGTCTTTGACTATGTTACACTCCGTACTAATCCAACGAATGTTACCTAAGTGTTTATGTCAATACTCTATGGTGGGAGTTAAACCCAAAGTGTCCTAGCTCAGAGGCAAAAGCCTTTGTAACTGAGAAGGTTATACCTTGACCCACTTGTATATGGAATGATGCCTCAGATGATAAGTAAACACAATCTTTTCACTGAATCTGAGTGAAAATCATAAACCAATTCCCCATTTAGTGGAGAATAGATGAAATATTGAGACTGGCATAGATTAGTCACAATCATAATAAAAGAAAGGCCAGGCTTGAGGACCTAGAAAACCTCTCCTGCTCCTGTTCTCATGTATTCTCATGATGTTTTGCTGTCTTAAGAATACTACAGGAAAGGAAGTTGCTCTGGATTAAATTTCCCAGATATGCTGAAAGTAGGACTCCACTATTCCCTGAGAATAACTTGTTAACCATCATCAATTAACTCTGCACAGTTTGATCATTTTGGTTGGCAGGTATCTAATGCTCCAGCATTAAATTCACAATGTGATATTGTAATAAATCCATTATGTGACATCACTGAGTGATTCTATAGTAAGTCCAATGTGTGGCATCATGACATAATAACCCCTCTCGTGTAAACTTGCCAAGTGCCAACCCTCCACGTTCGCTGGTCTCCAGTGGTGAGGCTCATGAAGACTAGCGATCTGGGCATTGTTTTTTCCTGAGTTAACTGCCCTCAGAAACGTTCAATATTTGGCTTCAGCACCCTAGGAGTGATATCTGACTTGGCACTTCCACCATAGATAGGCCTTTACAGGAACCAATGGAAGACTGTCACCTTTTGTCTGAAAACTCTATGTAGCTTGTTACAGATTATCAATAATCGTAACTGCATTTTATTCTAGTGCAATCCTTTACTTGAACCATGATTTTGAAGGTGGAAACTTCATATTCACGGAAATTGATGCTAAAGTTATTACAGTAAGTTTCTAAGACTTATTTTTCTCTTGTTTTTGGTAATCAAGAGTGGAGTATTAACTCTGGAGATGAAACTTACATCTCTTCTGTCATTATCAAGGTCATGATTACCCTGTGGATTAAATCATGTCTCAGATCTACATCAAACTATTTCCCCTTATGATTTTCCATTTCCAGTCAACTTACCCAAACCCTTCTCTCTGATTGATATGGTAATTCAGTGTCTTGTAGGACTCCCATACCATGTCATTTCAAATGAAGGAGAGAGACACAAAAATAAACATCTAACCCCCTGGGCCAACTAGCCCCAACTAGTTTATTATGCAAGAACTTATGAATTGTGTGCTTTGTATAATCAGCTGGAAGATCTCTAATCTCCGGTAGGTGGAAGTGAAACTGGGAAAAGGTTTGGGATCTTGGAGGATCCAGCTCCACAGGCTTCCCATCTCCCATTCAGTCAAGAAACATTCCTAGTGAATTTCTGGGAGCAGTTCCACTTCCCTTTTCTTTCCATGCAGGTTCCTCGTAAACATCCTGCATGCAAGGAGGAGTTTTGTTGTGGCTCAAGGCAGAGGGATCACTTCCTTTAAAATATTGGCTTAAGCTGTTTATTCTTAACTCACTTTGCTCTTCAACCTACAATATTCTAATTCTACACTGAGATTTGAACAGCATTGTGAGACAAGCACCTGTTGATATGTGTGGTATCTACCCTGAAAATTCCACTGAGGGCAGTTTGGATCAACGTCCAGCAATATTGACAGGGTTGGCAGAGTTCCATTATCTGGAACTATCAAAAGAATTAAAATTAAATTCAATATGATGACACCTGTTGAGGAGCAGAGGGATCTTGGGGCCTAAGTTCGTAACTCCCTGTAAGTGGCTGCACAGGTTGACAGGGTGATTTAAAGGCATATTCCATGCTTGCTTTTATCAGTGGTTGCCTGGAATATGCTGCCTGGGGTAGTGGTAGAGGCAGACACATTAGAGACTTTTAGATAGGCTCATGATTGTGAGAAAAAAAAGAAGAAAATAGACATCGTGTGGGCAGAGGGGAATGCTTTAGTTGGCCACTTGATTACCGATTTAATTGGCTCAGCACAACATTGCGGGCTGAAGGGCCTGTTCCCGTGCTGTACTGTTCCAGTTCTACTGTGTGTTTTATGTTTCACCACATGAGGCAATGAAGTCATGTTAATCAACTTCTCGTTATTTCATCTGGTCCGAGCTGGAATTCTCACACCCTCTCCATTATTAACTCTGCCTCTTTCTTAAGATATCTCTTCCACTAACTCTTAATTCTTAGCAAAGCTCGGCCCTTGTGAGTGTCTCCAGCAGGACACCATGAATACCTCTTTTACCTTTGACTCCTGGCAATGTTCTCTTTAGATTATTGCTTTTTAATTGCAAATTTGTGCATGCTACTTTGGACATTACATCTTTCACTTTTTAAGTTTCAGTTTATTATCATAGGCATGTGTCTACATGGCATGAAAGTTGTCTTTTTACGTAGCAGTAGCACTTTACAATAAATCTCAAAAGGAAGGTTCAATGAACTGTCTCCCATTTCAACCCCTTCTCTCTGAGGATGAATAGTTCTTTCCCCCTACAATTGGCTAATTTTGGAAAGCATTTGGTATTAACTATTAATACTAATTAATTCAGTTTTGATTTGGAACTGCACTCTGTGATTCCTGACTCTTCATCTTAATGGAAGCATGTTATTGAGACAGTTTCTAATGATCTCTCTTTGTCCAGGCAACGGTGCAACCAAAGTGTGGCCGTGTGGTGGGCTTCTCCTCGGGAGAAGAGAACCCCCATGGAGTCCAGGCCGTGACCAAGGGGCAGAGGTGTGGAGTGGCACTCTGGTTCACCCTGGACCCCCGGCAGAAGGAACGGGTATGGCAGAGTTACTGTCAAATTCCAGCAGACTAACCGGCAGGAACGGATGCACTGGTGGGGAGGCTGGGAGTGGGGGTGGGGGGGTGTGGAGTGGGAGAGCAATAATGGGGAGTGACACTGTGGTACAATGTAGTGGGAGGGGTTGTGGTACGTGGTATGCGTTAGGGGGTCTGGTGTGTTGTAGAGCGTATGGTGTGTGGTAGAGGGTCTGGTGTGCTGTAGAGAGTCTGGTTCGCAGTAGAAGGTATGGTTTGTAGTAGAGGGTATGGTGTGTGGTAGAGGGTATGGTTTGCAGTAGAGGGTATGGTTCGCAGTAGAGGGTATGGTTCGCAGTAGAGGGTATGGTTTGTAGTAGAGGGTATGGTGTGTGGTAGAGGGTATGGTTTGCAGTAGAGGGTCTGGTTTGTAGTAGAGGGTATGGTGTGTGGTAGAGGGTCTGGTGTGTTGTAGAGAGTCTGGTTCACAGTAGAGGGTATGGTTTGTAGTAGAGGGTATGGTGTGTGGTAGAGGGTATGGTTTGCAGTAGAGGGTCTGGTTCGCAGTAGAGGGTCTGGTTCGCAGTAGAGGGTATGGTTTGTAGTAGAGGGTCTCGGTCTGGTTTGCAGTAGAGGGTATGGTTTGCAGTAGAGGGTATGGTTTGTAGTAGAGGGTCTGGTTCGCAGTAGAGGGTATGGTTTGTAGTAGAGGGTATGGTTTGCAGTAGAGGGTATGGTTTGTAGTAGAGGGTCTGGTTCGCAGTAGAGGGTATGGTTTGTAGTAGAGGGTACGGTGTGTGGTAGAGGGTATGGTTTGCAGTAGAGAGTCTGGTTCACAGTAGAGGGTATGGTTTGTAGTAGAGGGTATGGTGTGCAGTAGAGGGTATGGTTCGCAGTAGAGGGTCTGGTTCGCAGTAGAGGGTATGGTTCGCAGTAGAGGGTATGGTTTGTAGTAGAGGGTACGGTGTGTGGTAGAGGGTATGGTTTGCAGTAGAGAGTCTGGTTCACAGTAGAGGGTATGGTTTGTAGTAGAGGGTATGGTGTGCAGTAGAGGGTATGGTTCGCAGTAGAGGGTATGGTTTGTAGTAGAGGGTATGGTTTGTAGTAGAGGGTATGGTGTGTGGTAGAGGGTATGGTTTGTGGTAGAGGGTCTGGTTCGCAGTAGAGGGTATGGTTTGTAGTAGAGGGTATGGTTCACAGTAGAGGGTATGGTTTGTAGTAGAGGGTATGGTTTGTAGTAGAGGGTATGGTTTGCAGTAGAGGGTATGGTTTGTAGTAGAGGGTCTGGTTCGCAGTAGAGGGTATGGTTTGTAGTAGAGGGTCTGGTTTGTAGTAGAGGGTCTGGTTCGCAGTAGAGGGTATGGTTTGTAGTAGAGGGTCTGGTTCGCAGTAGAGGGTCTGGTTCGCAGTAGAGGGTATGGTTCGCAGTAGAGGGTCTGGTTTGTAGTAGAGGGTCTGGTTTGCAGTAGAGGGTATGGTTTGCAGTAGAGGGTATGGTTTGTAGTAGAGGGTCTGGTTCGCAGTAGAGGGTATGGTTTGTAGTAGAGGGTATGGTTCGCAGTAGAGGGTATGGTTTGTAGTAGAGGGTCTGGTTCGCAGTAGAGGGTATGGTTTGTAGTAGAGGGTATGGTTTGTAGTAGAGGGTATGGTGTGTGGTAGAGGGTATGGTTTGCAGTAGAGAGTCTGGTTCACAGTAGAGGGTATGGTTTGTAGTAGAAGGTATGGTTTGTAGTAGAGGGTCTGGTTCGCAGTAGAGGGTATGGTTTGTAGTAGAGGGTATGGTGTGTGGTAGAGGGTCTGGTTCGCAGTAGAGGGTATGGTGTGTGGTAGAGGGTATGGTTTGCAGTAGAGGGTATGGTTTGCAGTAGAGGGTCTGGTTCACAGTAGAGGGTCTGGTTTGTAGTAGAGCGTCTGGTTCGCAGTAGAGGGTATGGTTTGTAGTAGAGGGTATGGTTTGTGGTAGAGGGTATGGTTTGTAGTAGAGGGTCTGGTTCGCAGTAGAGGGTCTGGTTCGCAGTAGAGGGTATGGTTCGCAGTAGAGGGTCTGGTTCGCAGTAGAGGGTATGGTTCGCAGTAGAGGGTATGGTTCACAGTAGAGGGTATGGTTTGTAGTAGAGGGTATGGTTTGTAGTAGAGGGTCTGGTTCACAGTAGAGGGTCTGGTTTGCAGTAGAGGGTATGGTTTGTAGTAGAGGGTCTGGTTCGCAGTAGAGGGTATGGTTTGTAGTAGAGGGTATGGTTTGTAGTAGAGGGTATGGTTTGTAGTAGAGGGTCTGGTTCACAGTAGAGGGTCTGGTTTGCAGTAGAGGGTATGGTTTGTAGTAGAGGGTCTGGTTCGCAGTAGAGGGTATGGTTTGTAGTAGAGGGTATAGTTTGCAGTAGAGGGTATGGTTTGTAGTAGAGGGTCTGGTTCGCAGTAGAGGGTATGGTTTGTAGTAGAGGGTATGGTTTGTAGTAGAGGGTCTGGTTCGCAGTAGAGGGTATGGTTTGTAGTAGAGGGTATGGTTTGTAGTAGAGGGTATGGTGTGTAGTAGAGGGTATGGTTTGTGGTAGAGGGTATGGTTTGTAGTAGAAGGTAATGTGTGTGGTAGAGGGTATGGTTTGTAGTAGAGGGTCTGGTTTGTAGTAGAGGGTATGGTTTGTAGTAGAGGGTATGGTTTGCAGTAGAGGGTATGGTTTGTAGTAGAGGGTCTGGTTCGCAGTAGAGGGTATGGTTTGTAGTAGAGGGTATGGTTTGTAGTAGAAGGTATGGTTTGTGGTAGAGGGTATGGTTTGTAGTAGAGGGTATGGTGTGTAGTAGAGGGTATGGTTTGTAGTAGAGGGTATGGTTAGTAGTAGAGGGTATGGTTTGTAGTAGAGGGTATGGTTTGCAGTAGAGGGTATGGTTCGTAGTAGAGGGTATGGTTTGCAGTAGAGGGTATGGTTTGTAGTAGAGGGTATGGTGTGTAGTAGAGGGTATGGTTTGTGGTAGAGGGTATGGTTCGCAGTAGAGGGTATGGTTTGTAGTAGAGGGTCTGGTTCGCAGTAGAGGGTATGGTTTGTAGTAGAGGGTCTGGTTTGTAGTAGAGGGTCTGGTTCGCAGTAGAGGGTATGGTTTGTAGTAGAGGGTCTGGTTCGCAGTAGAGGGTCTGGTTCGCAGTAGAGGGTATGGTTCGCAGTAGAGGGTATGGTTTGCAGTAGAGGGTCTGGTTCGCAGTAGAGGGTCTGGTTTGTAGTAGAGGGTATGGTGTGTGGTAGAGGGTATGGTTTGTGGTAGAGGGTATGGTTTGTAGTAGAGGGTATGGTTTGTAGTAGAGGGTATGGTGTGTGGTAGAGGGTATGGTGTGTAGTAGAGGGTATGGTGTGTAGTAGAGGGTATGGTTTGTAGTAGAGGGTATGGTGTGTAGTAGAGGGTATGGTTTGTGGTAGAGGGTATGGTTTGTAGTAGAGGGTATGGTGTGTAGTAGAGGGTCTGGTTTGCAGTAGAGGGTATGGTTTGCAGTAGAGGGTATGGTTTGTAGTAGAGGGTCTGGTTTGTAGTAGAGGGTCTGGTTCGCAGTAGAGGGTATGGTTTGTAGTAGAGGGTATGGTGTGTGGTAGAGGGTCTGGTTTGTAGTAGAGGGTCTGGTTCGCAGTAGAGGGTATGGTTTGTAGTAGAGGGTATGGTTTGCAGTAGAGGGTATGGTTTGTAGTAGAGGGTATGGTGTGTGGTAGAGGGTATGGTTCACAGTAGAGGGTATGGTTTGTAGTAGAGGGTATGGTTTGTAGTAGAGGGTATGGTGTGTGGTAGAGGGTATGGTTCACAGTAGAGGGTATGGTTCGCAGTAGAGGGTATGGTTTGTAGTAGAGGGTATGGTGTGTGGTAGAGGGTCTGGTTTGTAGTAGAGGGTATGGTTTGTGGTAGAGGGTATGGTTTGTAGTAGAGGGTATGGTGTGTGGTAGAGGGTATGGTTTGTAGTAGAGGGTATGGTTTGCAGTAGAGGGTATGGTTTGCAGTAGAGGGTATGGTTTGCAGTAGAGGGTCTGGTTTGTAGTAGAGGGTATGGTTTGTAGTAGAGGGTATGGTTTGTAGTAGGGTGCAAGGCTGCACAGCGGTGAAGGTTTGGAAAATATGGTGATCATATCCAACTTCTGCTTCAATCCTCAGCACTGTTGTTTAACTAGAGTTACCGTCTTAAACATCCTGATGTGCCTTGCACTGATGACTTTAAGTGGTAGCAATCTGATAAAGTATGAAGTAACTCTCCCAATTCCAGGCTCAAGTATCTGTTCTTCTTCCCAACCCTTTCATCAAGTCCTTGATATTCTTGGTTTCCAGTGGTCAGTGATGATGGGCTGCTATTTGGTCTCGGCAGGACCAGATCCTGTTGATGGGAACTTCCATTATGGCTGATTTATTAACTCCTTTTACCCCATTCTCTTGCCTTCTCCTCATAACTTTTGACACCTTGACTGTTCAAAAAACTAGCTACGTCCGCTTTAAATTAACCCATGATTTGGCCTCCACAGCTGCCTGTGGCAATGAATTCCACAGATTCACATCCTTCTAGCTAAAGAAATTCCTCTTCATCTGTTCCAAATTAACTTCCCTGTACTCTGAGGCTACTCCCTCTGGTCCTAGACTCCCCCAGTATAGGAAACATCCACTTTATCCAGACTTTCCAATATTTGATAGGTTTAAATGAGATCCCTCTCTCATTCTCATGAACTTCAGTAAGTACAGGCCCAGAGCATCAAACGCTCTCTTTTATTCCTGAAATCATTCCGCTGGATCTCCTTTGGACACTGAAAATGCAAGCATATTTTTTTCAATAAGGGGCCCAAAACCGCTCACAATACCCCAAGTGCAATGCCTGATAAAATCTCAGCATAAAATCCTTGCTTTTGTATTCTCGTCTTCTCGAAATGGGTGCTAATATTGATTGTGTTTACCTTCCTCAACACCAACTCAACTTGCAAGTTATGTTTAGGGAATCCTGCAAGTCCCTTTGCACCTCTGATTTTTGAATTTTCTCCCTGCTTAGAAAATAATCTGTGATTTATTCCTTCTGCCAAAGTGCATGACCATACATTGTGTACACCATATTCTATCTGCCACTTCTTTGCCCATTCTCCCAATCTATCTAACTTTCTACAGACTTCCTGCTTCCTCAACATTACCAGCCCTTCAACCTATTTTCATATCATCCACAAACTTGACTACAATTCTGTCACCCAAGTTATTGATATATAACGTGAAAAGATGCGGTCCCAACATGGACCCTGGCAGAACACCACTAGCCACTGGCAGCCAAATAGAAAAGGCCCCCTTTATTCCCACTCTGCCTCCTGCCAGTCAGCCAATCTTCTATCCATGCTGGTATCTTTCACGTAATACTATGGGCTCTTATCTTGTTTAGCAGCACCTTGCCAAAATCCTTCTGAAAATCCAAGTGTACGAAATTCACTAACACTCCTTTGTCTATCTTGCTTGTTGTTCCCTCAAAGAATTGCAATAGATTTGTCAGACAAAATTACCCCTTAATGAAACCATGTTGATTTTGGCCTTTTTTATCATATGCCTCCAAGTATCCTGAAACTTCATCCTTAATAATGAACTCCAACACCTTGCCAACCACTTAAGTCATGCTAACCGGCCGAAAATTTATTTTCTTCAGTCTCCCTTCCTTCTTAAAGAGTGGAGTGGCACTTGCAATGTTCCAGACCCCCAGAATGATTCCAGAATCTAGTGATTCACGTAAGATCATTACTAATGCCTCCACAATCTCTTCAGCTGTCTCTTTCTGAGTCCTGGGGTGTAGTCCATCTGGTCCAGGTGACCTACCTACCTTCAATTTAACCTCAGACCTTTCAGCTTACCAAGCACTTTCTCAGTAATAGCAACAACACTCGCTTCTGCCCCCTGACACCCTTGAATTTCTAGCATACTGCTAGCATATTCTGTAGTGGAGAATGATGCAAAATACTTATTAAGTTCATCTGCCATTTCATTGTCCCCCATTAATATCTCTCCATATCCACTCTTGTCTTTTACTCTGTTTATCTGTAAAACTTCTGGTATCCTCTTTGATATTATTGGCTAGCACCTTCATATTTCATCCTTGCTCTCCTTATGGCTTTTTTTTGTTGCTTTCTAACAACTGAACCTCCTGACCATGTCCGCATGCTTTTATGCATTGAGTTGCTTCACATGATTGGCTGATTAGATATTTGCATTTACAAGCAGGTGTCTAGGTGTATCTAAGAAAGCGGTCACAGTGTGTAAGTGTTGTAAGAGTAATAGTATCTTCCCAGTGAGGTTTGTGGATTGGATTCTATAGTTCACGTCATGAGTTGTTTCTGGTTTCTGGTCGCCCCTTTTTTATTGCTATTTTGTGCGAGTTTTGATCAGGACGGACTGGCTCTGCGGTCTGAAGTTAACGGACAACACAGCGCTAGGTTGAACTGAACTGAATATGCATGGACCATTAACATGTTTTGTGGGTTGGTGTTCTATGCTCTGTGTTTTATCACTCAATTTCTTTTTGCCATTGGTGCGATTTGTTCTTTTTTTGTGCATTGGGGGTTCAATGTTTTTCTTTGAACAGGTCCCGTGGTTTTCTTTCTTTGTTTTGAGGCAGACTGACTGTGAGAAGACAAATCTCAGGGTTGCATACTACATATATATTTTGCTTTGAATCTTTGTAAGCTGCTTTGGCTATTGGCTGAATGCAACCAAGAGATGGCCAATAGTCAGTAGAGGTTGAGATTAAGCAGTCAGCACAGGAAAGGCAGGAGCAGACACTTGGGATGAGCAGTAATGACCCGACTGTGATGTTGCAGACGTGCTGCGAGTCATGCTTTTCGTACTTGCCAAGTGTTTGATGTGCTAACTGCTCTGTGGCTCTCCCTGCCCGCAGGAGAGGATCGAGGCCGATGAGTTGGTGAAGATGCTGTTTGGGATGGAGGCGGAGCTGCAGCAGGATGAGGGCGACATCAAGGAGCCCGAGCCCGGTGACCGGCAGCCAACCGAGGCCCCAGCCGCCGTGCCCACCGGCAAGCCGCACGCTCAAGGCGAAGTGAAACCCAACGAGGTCGCTCCAGGGGAACAGGCCAAGGTGGAAGGACCAAAGGCAGAAAGCAATGGAGACCCCAAGCCTACAGTAAAAACAATGGACTCCCGTCAGGAGCTAGCAGATCAGAGAACCACAGCATCTCTGAATATGCCCTCTGCAAAGCAGGAACTGTAATACCGTGTACAGCTACTCACAATAGGGCCACTTGGTGCATTGCAACCTGACACAAGGGCTGTTGGTTTTGCTGTGTAATTATTCCTGGTAATTGTCTCCCAAATTAGGAGCTCAAAAATGTGGATCTCCCTTTCCCCCCTCTGCTGATATCCCCATCCGGTTTGATGGTATTGATAGACCAGGCCGAGCATCTTATTCACTGAACTTCTCCCATAATCTGTTGCCTCAGGTGATATCCATCCAGCACATGACCCGAACCCCTATACGTGGGTCGTCAGTAGTGTGCAGAGTTGCCCCCAAGCACATTAGCTCTCGCGGAGGGTGTGACGGTCAGACACAAGTGGCCAGAGCTGCCAGTCACTGATGTACAACCTCGTCTAGCAGCAAAGCCCCAGATCCACCTGAGCAGGTGCCGGAGCAGTTCCAGATGACTTCCATCCGCATGGATTGGGACCCCAGTCTTTTGACGTGAAGGTGGAGTTTCTGTCAATATTTGCAGTCAATGTATTTAGAAGAGGGTTAAACTCCTGCCGCATTGACTCGTCCTTGTCTGATACACTCCTGCTTCCTGCTCAGTGTCTCTCAGCCACTTTCTTGTCCATTTCTTTGCTCCGTTGTTCCCTAATCCTCCACAGAAGCCCACAAATTCCAGTATCTGTAGTCTTTTGAGTCTCTGTCCTTGTTCTTTGCTTGCAACTCTCTGCATGGTGATGTGTTACACAAGGGCTGATTGATAGGTTCGTGGCCTAGGGTAGGAGGAGTCAATTTTAGAAAACTTAGCGCATTTATTTTTCAACATAGTCCCCTCCTACATTTACACACTCAGTCCAGTGGTCGTGGAGCTTACGGATCTCGGACCTCCAGAAAGTGTCCAGAGCATGGGTGATTGATAAGTTCGTGGCCTAAGGTAGAAGGAGATGAGTTATACAGCTCTAGTTACATGCACATGCAGTTCAACTCTTTGCGTGATTATGCAGAAAGTTTGAAGTTAATGACTTATCGGGGTGATTGATAAGTTCGTGGCCTACAGCGGAAGGAGATCCGTATGCTCCATGACCGCTGGACTAAGTGTGTACATGTAGGAGGGGACTATGTTGAAAAGTAAATGTGCTAGGTTTTCTAGATGACTCCTTCTACCTTAGGCCTCAAAGTGTGTGTGTGTGTGTGTGTGTGTGTGTGTGTGTGTGTGTGTGTGTGTGTGTGTGTGTGTGTGTGTGTGTGTGTGTGTGTGTGTGTGTGTGTGTGTGTGTGTGTGTGTGTGTGTGTGTGTGTGTGTGTGTGTGTGTGAGAGAGAGAGAGAGAGAGAGCAAAACCCTCCCAGTGCTGCCTTTATCTGATTTATAACACGGGGGGAGCATCACGGTGGCAGTCAAGCAATGGCTCTGAACTTCTGCAAACATAGGACAATAAGGATCTCCGCTGGTCTTTTGAGGTGCTATACAGTGCAGCTGCTAACGGAGGCCTAGTACAGGCAATGAAGGGTAGAGTCTTTAAACATTTGGTCACTTTTTATCTAAAATATAAACGGAAGATACTGGAAATCATCCGCAAATCAGGCGGCTCCAAAGCTTGCTGCCCACATTTCTGATTTTCAACTTCCATAAATGTTTAGATTTTTAAATGGGAGTTTGTGTTTGTGTGCTTGGAGCTGGATTATCCTAGAGAGGCCAGTGTGTTGCAGCTTGCCAGCATTTTGTCATTGATGCACATCCATCCATGTTTACATTCCCTAAAACCTCCTACACCTGATCAGTTGTGGTGACGTTACCCACATCCCATCCCACTCCTTTTAAATGTATTTATGTGCACTCAATTCTTTAAGTTCTTAAAGAACTCAATTCTTTCTTTATCACTCTCTCCTCTCTCTCTCTCTCCTTCCTCATTCTCCTCTCTCTCTCTCGCTCTCTCTCTCTCCTTCCTCATTCTCCTCTCTCTCTCTCGCTCTCTCTCTCTCTCTCTCTCCACACACACAGGGTCATGTATGCACAATCCTTCATTACAGCAGTGTCTATAAGTACCTACTCTACTAAATACTTTACAATGCCCAAAGGTTGTGAACCTCATTATATAATTAAACTTCCTTCTTTAATTTCTCTTACTTCTACACATTACATACGTAGTCACTTTCTGACTCATATGAACCTGAGTGTATGCACACACTTACATGCATCAATATGCCAACACAATTGCACCCATTCCCAACTGCACAATCTTTTCCAGTAGGAATTGCTCAGTAGTGGTCACCAAGGAGAAACCAGAATAAGTTCAACTTTCCTGGAGAGATTGGCTAAATGGACAAGTAACAGTGACCGAGCATCGGCCTCAGGAATTGTTTCTGTCCCCTCCACTGGCGCCAATGGAAAATGGATACCGTGACACCAAGAAGATCCAATACAAACCCTACTTCCGCTTATTTGTGTGGATTCATTTCAACTACTGACAGACCTTTGAGGTAGGAATTACCCGCTAATATAAAAGAAATGTTAAATTCAGCCTTTTCCAAATGTTCATGCCCGTATCAGGCAAACAGACCAACTGGTGGATAAGGACGGTCAGTCCAAAGTGGGCCGAGATGCCTAGCTTCTGAGTGCTGGAGTACTGGAGACTTTGGAGCTTCTGAGCTGTGTGTTGAACTTCTGTCCTCCTCCAGGTTACTTGCTAAAGAACATGACAAAGCGGTGTGTCATGCAGGTGAATCCTGTCAGTTCTGTTTTGCCTCACCTTGCTCTGACATGTTGTTTAGGTGTCTGCCGTTTCTCATTGCCCACAATCTCACCACCAATCAATGTCTGACTGTGATCTACAAAGGCGCGTCTTTCCTCGCACTTGTTTATATACATCTCAGTAATAAGGCAGCAAAATAGAGGGCCAGGCTGGCTGATGGTGTAGTGGCATCAGCTCTGGACTTCGAGGCGAATGGTCCCGAGTTCGAATCCAGCCGGCTCTTTGCACGCTTTCCACCTGCATTTGGTTGAACATCAAGCTAGCAACTCAGCCTCGCAAAAAAACAGTCAAGTGCAAATATGCTGCCCAATGCATCACAAAACGCAAAAAGGACCAACAAAATAGAGGGTTATGGACTGTCAGGATGTATACTGTATACATTTTTCTGAAAGTAAATGTCTCTATTGAACCTACTGTATAGGAGAGAGGGATTTATGTAAGTCAGCACAACATTGAGGGCTGAAGGGCCTGTACTGTGCTGAACTGTTCTATGTTCAAAAGTATTACCCACAGTGGCATTGAACCACAAAGACTGGCAAATTATTTTGTGTGGCTACTGTTTGTTGCCGTGTGAATTGGTCTCTTTATTCCCCTCCCTCAGCGTCCCTCAGTTTTGCTGCTCTCTGTGCCCGGAGCCCTCTAAGACAAGCAAGCCACAGTGGCTCGTTTAATTTCAGATGTTATGGAAGAAGAAATAAGTCCTCCTGAGGCTTTTGCTCCTGATCACTACCTAGTATCTGGGCTTCACGTGAGGGTTTGGATGCAGAAGCGTAAAGCCTTGCAGAGATGAGAAGGAAAAACTTGGTATGTTATTTTTACTCATTAGTTTTACTCACTCTTAATTTTAAACTCAACCAACGAATTTCCAAGTCAAATACAATCTGACAGGATGCCCTTTCTGCATAGCTATCAGGCTTTGAAACATTAAGTAACCGAGAATATTCATCACATTCACTGTCTCAGGAGAATGCAGTTACAGGTATACCTTTACTTGACCACGTCTGCCTTGTTTCCCCTTGATGGGCCTGGAATTTGTGATCTATGCATTGTACTATTTTCAGTAACACACCTATTGTATTACAGTCCAGCAGAAGCCTGGCCGTGGTTTGTCTAAACGCCCAAATGTGTTCAGGGGTGTAATTTGTCATTGTTTCTGTATTGAGCTCTTGTGGAGTTTTATTCACAAATAAATGGTACTTTTTTGCTGTTTTTATCAGTGTGATTCCTACCACTTTCCTTCTCAGGCAGTCCCTTAGGGTGTGAGGTTACTTGCCTCCATTCTGAGGTCTGAGGTGTCACTGTTGAGGTCAGAGCTTCCTCCACAGATGAGGCAGTGGGTGGACAACTTGTGAGGTAAGACACTCCTTCTACTACTCACGTAGGACATGGGAGTGTAGTGGGCAGCAAGAAAGACTATGAAAGCTTTCAGTGAGATCTGGATAATCTGGAAAAATGAGCTAAAATGGCAGATGGAATTTCATGCAGAGTGAGTGGTTGCAATTTGGGAGGGCAAACCAGTGCAGGACTTACACAGTGAGTGGTAGGGCACTGAAGAGTGCGGTAGAACAGAGGGACCTGGGAATACACGTCTCCATAATTCCTTGAAAGTGGCATCACAGATAGATAGGGTCATAAAAAAAAAGCTTTTGGCACATTGGCCTTCATAAATCAATGTATTGAGTACAGGAGTTGGGTTGTTCTGTTGAAGTTGTATAAGACATCGTTGAAGCCCAGTTTAGAGTATCGTGTGCAGTTTTGGTCACCTACCTACAGGAAAGATGTCAATAGGATTGAAAGGGCACAGACAAAAATTTAAAGGGTGCTGTCAGGACTTGCAGACCTGAGTTGTAGGGAAAGGTTGATTGAATACACTAGGATTTTATTCCCTAGAGCACAGAAGAATGAGAGGAGATTTGATAGAGGTATGCAAAATTATGAGGGGTATAGATAGAGTAAATGCAAGCAAGTTATTTCCACTAAGGTTGGGTGAGACTAGGACTGAAGGTCATGGGTTATGGATGAAAGGTGAATTGTTTAAGGGGAATATGAGGGGGAGTTTCTTCACTCAAGAGGGTAGTGAGAGTGGGGAACGAGCTGCCAGCGGAAGTGGTGGGTGTGGGATCAGTTTCAACATTGAAGAGAAGTTTGGATAGGTACATGGATGGGAGGGGTACGGAGGCTGAGGTCTGGGCGCAGGTCAATGGGTCTAGGCAGATTAATTGTTTGGCATTGATTAGGTAGGGCAAAGGGTCATTTTCTGTGCTGTAGTGTATGACTATGACTTCTGTGCTCTCAACGCACGGCCTCAAAATTCTCAATGAATGATCCTTCTTGAGTTTGAGAAGTCATGGGCCAAGGTTCCCAAGAGTCAGTAGAGGTTCTGCATTTCCTTTAAGGAAGGTTTGAACACATCCTTGAACCTTGGACCTCTCATACACTAAAACATGAACTCTTAATCTCCCAATCTATTTCTTTGTGACCCTAACACTTAACTTGTCTGCCTGCATTTCTATTTATCTGTAACTCTAACACTGCATTCTTCATTCCGTTTTCCCTTTTACTACCTCAGTGTATGGAATGCTCTGTCTGGGTGGAATCTTCTCACTGTTTGTGCCTTGGTACAAATGACAATAATAAACTGAAGAAGACAGCCCCAGCAAACAATGCAACCAACAGTGACGTCCTTCAGACAGTTCACAAAACTACTTCTTTTATCTCGTCTTTCAAATATGATTCTACTGTGATCAGAACTTGTGATTTACATTTTGTTGGTGTGCCGACTGAGCGATCAGACATTTTGTTGTCTCCGAGGGAGGTTCAGTGAGGTTTGGAGTGTAGTGTGTGGCCTTGAAGCCAAGGAGCCTGGAGATGGAGTGTGAGCCCATGATTGACTAAATTTCTTGCTGGTCTCACTGAGCAAAATTGGAAATCAGTGAGGACAAGAGCGGAAGGTGAGCCGGTGTTACTGTTTCCCTGTGTTCGATCAGTCTCTTGCTCCCTCTTGGCAGAGGATGGTGCCGGAGTCTTGGATCCTGGGCAAGGTTTAATTGACATGGTTATGGATTGGACTCTGCAGTCCACTTATGTGTTTCTGGTTTCTGGTCACTCCTTTCTTATTGCTATTTTGTGCAATTTTGATCGGGACAGACTTGCTCTGCTGTCACGAATAATGGAACGGAGCTAAATTGACCATACCTAGACTGTTTGGAAGAGTCTGGGTTTTGACGCTGTACGTTCTGTGCCTTTTCTGCTCATTTTCTTGTCACTTGCTCAGTTTCTTCTTTTTTAATGTGTGTTTGATCTTTTGAATGTTTTCCATGGTGTCTCTTTCTTTTGTGGCTGACTGTGGGAAGAAGAACCTTGAGGCTGAATACTGCATTAATACTTCTATAATAAATGTACTTTGGAATCTCAACTCCAATTCCATTTCCTATCTTCACCTATGAATCTCTTCCTATTACAAATCTCAGAATAGGGGTTCTGTTTGGGACAAGGCTGCAAGTGGCTTAGTCAGCCCACTGAAGCTGACGGAGGGTAACTATGGACCCAGTGCCAGAAAGGTTGGTCAGGGAGAACCAATGATTTTGGTGCACCAAGCCTTCCTGCTGATACGGTGAATTTTGCAGTGACAGATGCTTCCAGTTCCTCAATGTGCTTAATGTAAGTGATCCAAGTCTTGGAAGCAAAAAGGATCACTGCTACTCATTAGGCCAGGACTGAGGGAATCATCTCCACAAAATCTTTTTCTCAACCAGCCAAAGGCTACCCTGGGGCATAGAAGGAAATGGCAAATTTCATAAACACAAGAAATTTGTAGATGCCGGAAATCTGGAACAACACACGCAAGATCTTGGAGGAACTCAGCAAGTCAGGCAGCATCTATGGAGGGGAGTAACCAGTTGACATTTCAGGCTGAGACCCTTCATCAGATTTCATCATCGGTGGCTGCCTTGCCAAAAGCTGGCTCTTAACTTATGGGAGGTGGTTCCCATTTTCCAAGCTCTCACCAGTGTGGCCCAGATCACCTTTAGTCTGCAGATGTTCTGTGCAAAGCCCTTCCTCTCTATTATTTCATTGAAAGTCTCAACCATGGCCTGGAGCATGAACAAAACAGGCCTTGTCCATATGCTGGAGTTCAGGTGACTTTGGTTCTGGAGTTTAGTCGTGATTGGTTAAACAGTTTCCCATAAGTTCTGAAAATTATTACCACTTCTCCAGGAAGTTTGTTGGAGATGAGTTATAATATTCTGGTGAGTAAGACAGAGAGATATGTTGGGGGCAAGAAACAGCCTTAATTGACTCTTAGAATGGATCTGTTGTACACCTACTTCCTTAGTATCATGATTAGCAAACTGTTGAAAGCCCTGCACAAAACATTATATGTTGTTTTGATCACCAGACCACAGGAAGGATGTGCTAGCTTCAGAAAGGGTGCAAAGCCATTCATATGTGTGTTGTCTGCATTGAAGTGTATTAGCTATAAGGATAGGTTGGACTAACTTTTCTCTGGTGTATCAGAGGGGCATACTGATAGACCATAAGACATAGGAGCAGAATTAGGCAATTGAGCCCATCGAGTTTGCTACGCCATTTGTTTTTCTTTTTTTTCTTTATACTGCACTAGCTGCTGCCACTGGGCTATAAACGTGTGGAGCAGAGTGTGGCTAAGTGCCTTGCTCAAGGACACATATGCTGCCTCGGCTGAGGCTCGAACTAGCGACCTTCAGATCGCTAGTCCAACGCCTTAACCACTTGGCCATGCCATTAGAAGTATGCGGTATTGTAAGAGGGATATCATCAGAAGACGGACCCTGTTGGAGTTTGTCTTCCTTATTCTTTCCTTGCCAATTACACCTTGGTAGAAAATTATGTCCCTTCACACCATGGTGCTGATATCATTCAGGAGGTTCCATTCTGTTTTTAGTTAAGGCGTATTGATTACCATTTTTCTTTAAACTGGACACTGTGCCTCTCTCATTACAAATGATGGCAATGCCCACATTACTAAACTAGGAGAGTGGACTTTCTGTTGGGACTGCCCATGAGATTCCTGACATTGTCATGCAGCAGAGGAACGGGAAAAAAAATGCAGATGCTGGAAATCTGAAATAAAAACAGAAGATGCTAAAAACAGTCAATGGGACAGGCAGCATCTGAGATAAAGAGAAACAGTCAACATTTCAGGTCTGGGACCTTTCATTAGCACATTTGATGGTGAATGTCCTTTCAACAGTGTTATGGTTTGCAACTTCAAAACATTAACCTAATTCAAATGAAGATGGGAGTCTGGGAATGTAGGTCTAGTTCGTTCTCTACTTCAAGCGAAGTGCGCACATATCACACGGTAGCATGATCATGAACGCAATTAATGTATTTTTACATATCACCCGTGAGTAATTATTTAAATGAACAAGAATGCTTAATCAAACAATAAGTAGCCAAGATTTCTAAAATATTACTGAAACTCTAAATAGACAGCAAGTAGCTAGCAACAAATAGATGTAGAGAAGGTACGAGGCCAGGGGGAGGGGTCCAGATGGATTGGGAATCGTTGGGGTGGGAGAAAAGGTCCACATTTTGGGCTGAAGATTTCTGGTCACAGTAGGCATGGAAGCAGAGGCAGCAGAAGAGGTGTTCTATTTCATGCCAAGTCGGAATTCATTAAGATGGGGATGTGGATGGTAAAAGATAATGTTTCTGTTGAGGATTGATCGTTCAGCATCAGATAGAAGATGGTGAAAACACAGCAAAGGGGTGGAACTGAGGAGAGGGATGGGTGTCAGGAGAAATGGCAGGGGGAGAAAGGTTAGAAGGATTATTGGAGTCCAAGATCTATTGATACTTGTGATCTTAGATGTCAACAAAGAAGGGGAAGTATGTCTGTGGCAGCACCAAATATGCTGAGATCAAAGTAGAACTGCTGATCATAATAGCCTGGAGACAGAGTGAGTCAGTACTGTTGAAGTCGGACATGAGGAGCATGCATGTGCTAGGAAATGTGATAAGAACATAGCCTCAAGAAATGCCGGATAGCTGATAATTGGTAATAGGCTTATTTTCTTCTAAGTACTGAGAAACAGAGAAAAACTTGTTTTGCAAGCTATCCATACATAGCATTTGAAAACATAAGTACATTGAGGATGCACAACTGAGAGATTGATAACAGAATGTAGCATACAATATAGTTACATAGTTACAGTTACATAGAAAACGCACTACGGGTAGACCATAAGGTGTAAGGACCACAATGAGGTAGATAGAGGGATCGAGAGTTAATCCTTATCATACAAGAAATGCGTTCAAGAGTCTTATAACAATAGGATAGAAGCTGCGTTTCAGCTTGGTGTTACGCGTTTGAGATCCTGGGTTTTCCAAATGTGCGGGTGAATTGTCGGTAGAAATTGACTCGTGCCGAGTTAGAGTTAAGGATATTTGCTGAGGAGAGAGATGTGTCTATGGGAGTGAGTCTTGGTCTACACCTTGTAGACCAGAAGTGAAAGAGAAACCACTGAGGGTGAATGAGGCAAAAGGGACAGGCGGGAGTCTCCCCAGAGGTAGGAGTGTTTTGGATGGAGCAACAAGGTGAACGTACAAAGGTGCCAAGTCCCCACTTGTAAATAGTCTCCAAGTGTCTTGGCCAATATACCAAGACATCTTCAATCTTTAGTACCGATTGGATAATCGTGTTAACATTTGCTATTTCTGGGATTTATTACCCACAGATTGATTGCTGTATTGGTCCACGTTATAACAGCAAAAGTGAGCCAGAGCTATCACGAGATAATATTTGAACAGGAAATTCACGCAGCATTCTGGTGGAACTCAACACGCCAGTCAGCATTTATGGAGGGAAATAAAGAGTCGCTGTTTCTTCAGGACTGGAAAGTAAGGGATTTAGATGCCAGAATAAGAAGGTGGGAGGACGGGAAGGAGTAGAAGCTGGCAGGTGATAGATTAGATAAAAAGGAAAGTGGGTGGGTGGGGAAGGGGGTGAAATACAAAGCTGGGAGGGGATAGGTGGAAGAGGTAAAGAGCTGAAGAAGAAGGAATCTAATAGGAGAGACAGCGGACCACGGAAGAAATGGAAGGAGGAGAGGAACATTCCTGTCCTGGCTTATGTCCCCCTTCCTTTCCAGTCTTAAGGAATGGTCTCAGCCCAAACTGCCAACTGTTTATTCCCCTCCATAGCTGCTGCCTGACCTGCTGAATTCCTCCAGCATTCTGTGTGTTTTGCTCAAGGCTTCCAGCATCTGCAGAAACTCTGGTGTTCAATATTTGAATGGGAGTTCTTTCAAGCAATTCTGTCAGACGCTGGAACTAAATTCTTGCCAGGTCTGCACCATGAATCATAGGTGGTGTCTGTGAATCTGAGGCCACCTTCTGGACTGGAAGAGAAGCACTGGAAAAGCCATCACTGTGTGTATCATGCAGGCAACTCTCCAATGGCTGTAACGCCTATGAATAATTCCATAGTGCACAGAACCAAAGGCAGAGGCTGCTGAGGTGATACTTAGATGAACAGGTTATGGTGGGGAAGAGGGTGAGGGATGGCTGTCAATGGCTGCTGTTTATTCGTTGGGGTTGTGATGGGGACCTGGGTTACAAGTACATCTTGTGGTGGAGGGAACGGGCAGGATGGGGATTGGGAGTCACACACACAAAATGCTGCAGGAACTCAACGTATCAGGCAGCATCACTGGAAAGAAATAAACAGTTAATGTTTCGTTCTGAGACAATTCATCAGGTCTCAGCTCAAAACCTCGACTGCTT
This sequence comes from Hemitrygon akajei, assembly GCF_048418815.1. NCBI lineage: Eukaryota > Metazoa > Chordata > Chondrichthyes > Myliobatiformes > Dasyatidae > Hemitrygon > Hemitrygon akajei. The sequence continues at coordinate 16,075,712 of NC_133152.1, read as the reverse complement.
ATTCCTTTCCATAGCTGCTGTCTGACCTGCTGCGTTCCTCCAGCGTTTTGTGTCTGTTACTCTGGATTTCCAGCATCTGAAGAATCCCTTGTGTTTAGTTTGGGGGTTAGGTTGAGAAAGGAAGGAACCACCTGCAGGTCAGACTGAACTGGGCATAATTTCATCATAGGGTGCCCAACAGTAGCAGGTTCCCTGTGCAGAACACCACAGCCTGGAGCCTGGTCTGGTTGGTCCACTATAGCTATTGACAAAGCAGGTCTCTCGTTGTTGCTTAATGCTCTACCATCTACAAGCACAGGTATGTGTATACAGTTTGCAGAAGTGGTATCCAGATGTTGTCAGATGTGTGGGAATAACATGGTAATTACTGGTGTGTTGGCACGTGGCCAAGTTAAGGCGTTGGTCTAGTGACCTGAAGATTGCTAGTTCGAGCCTCAGCTAAGATAGCGTGTTGTGTCCTTGAGCAAGGCACTTAACCACACATTGCTCTGCGATGACACTGGTGCCAAGCTGTCTCGGCCCTTGCCCTTCCCTTGGACAACATCGGTGTTGTGGAGAGGGGAGACTTGCAGCATGGGCAACTGACGGTCTCCCATTCAACCCTACCCAGGCCCTGCACCCTGGAAATTTTCCAAGGTGCAAGTCTATGGTCTCCCGAGACTAACAGATGCCTATTTTACTGGAGCAGCACCAGAAATGCAAGCAGAGATCCACCATGACGGCAGAGAAAGCTAAATTCAAGGTACTGGTATTGATTTCTGACAAGTAATTGCATTGTTATACAAACTCATCCTGTTCACTAATATTATTCAAGGAAGGAGAATGTCAGCCTTCCCATGGTGCTTTACACAATATCTGGTCACGTTTCCTTCGCTTGGTATGAATGTTGCACTTTTGAAGCAGGCAAGAATCTCCAGCTGACGCAGAGTGAGAGATTGAAGATGACCTTGAACACTTCCACCAGTTGGTAGGGACAGGATCTCAGTGCCCCACCAGAGACATCATCAGGACCTAATGCCTTGCAAAGATGTTCTGATGTTCACCTCCAAGACAGAGATATTTAAGTAATATTGTAAACCTATTGTTTGATCAAACGTTCTTTGTTTGTTTACGTAATTCCTTATGGGTTATATGTAAGAAGTATTTGAATGGCATACGTCATTACGCCATCAAATCACATGTGAGCGCCTCACCAAAAAAATAGAAAACTAAGTAGGCAAGGCTCCTGGCTCCTGTATTTTTCATTCAATTAGTTTGCAGAGCTACAAAACAGAACAGCAGTGACAAGGAAGCTTTAAAACGAACCCAAGATGACTACCAACCTGTTGAAAAGGAGTATGTTTTCTTTGGAAGGGGAGAGAGATGTTCGAGATTTAAAAACAAAGCCAGAAAAAGGACGAAATTAACAGGCAATGAGTACAACCATTGATTCATAAACAGTGAGTAGTACTGGGTGATAAGAATAAAAAATCTTAAAAAGCAGAAATGGCAGGTTACATCGGAAGGATAGACATTTTCAATTGCACAACCAATACCCGGATGATGTACACTGAACAAATTGAAGAGTACTTTGAAGCAAATGAAATTAGCCAATGGAAAACAAGTGGCAGTGTTGCTGAGTGTAATAGATGAAAAAGCGTACAGTTTGCTTGATGCTTGACTGCTCCAACCAAACCAGCAGAAATGAGCTTTTCTGCTATCATGATCATAATGCCGGAACATTTAGAACTGATACCATTGCTGATTGCAGAACACTTGGGTTTCATAAGTGGAATCCAAAGGAAAGGGAGTAAATTTCAGCTTACGTGGCTGAATTGAAGAAATTGTCCAAGCGTTATCAGTTCAGTGATTGCCTTGATGAGGCACTGAGAGATTGTTTCATTTGTGGGATATTACAAGAAAACATTCAAAAGCTGCTCCTAACTGATGCACAACTCACATATAAAGGAGCAGTTGAAATTGCCATGTCAATGGAAACAGCAGCCAGAGACACAATTGAGCTGCGGTCAGGAATGAAAGTGAATGTGAACAAAATTGCAACATCTAAACAGAAACCAAATGGGCAGAACAAATTGCGTTACCGTTGTGGTGGGGGCTCACACACACCAGATCAAAGCAGGTTTAAAGACGAAACTTGCAGAAAATGCCGCAAAGTAGGTCACATACAAAGTGCACGTCGTGCAGACAAAAATAAATGGACAGCACAAGAAAGAGGAAAGGATAAAAATCCAAGCTGCAGTTTCAAAACGAGCATGCTGTTGATGAAAAATATGATAATGATGAGAGTGATGCAGAACTTGGTAGCCTTGAAATTTACAATGTGAAAACTAACATGAGACAATCAATATGGCTTACACCAGAAGTGAATAGCAAATTAATTAAAATGGACTTGGACACTGGCTCAGCTGTTTCAGTCATTCCACAAAATAAGTTTGAACGACACTTCAAAGATGCCGAACTGAAGCCTGCAGATATCCAACTAAAAACTTAAACTGGAGAAAAAATAATTCCTGTGGGAATGACATTTGTAACAAAGAGATACAACAACCAACAAGCCATATTGGGCTTGAATGTGGAAAAAACAGGAGGGCCAGCATTGAGGGGTGTGATTGGTTGGGACAATCACAACTTGATTGGAGATCCATCCACCATTTGCGTGCCACACCCCCTACAAGAGAGTCAACTGAACGTGAATTAAGAAAGGTTCTGGATGTTGGCACAGCACTGTTCAAGGATGGCATTGAAAAAGTCAAACATATCAAGGGTAAAATAGTGTTAAATGAAAAAGCCATAGCCACATTTTATAAAGCCTGTCCAGTTCCTTATACTACTTGTGATGAAGTTAAAGGTGAGCGAGCTCGGAATTCTTTCCGAGGTTGAGTGGAGCCCATGGGCAATGGCAGTTGTCCCAGTAACCAAGATGGATGGGTCTGTCAGGATCTGTGGTGATTTTAAGGTCATTATCAGCCCAGAACTGAAAGTAGATCAATACCCTCCGCCCAGGATAGAGGATATACTTGCAAAATTTTCTGAGGGAAGCACTACAGCAGAATGGACATTCCTGAGGCCTATCAACGTTGAGATGAAAGAAGAATGCAAAGTGTTTCTCACCATAAACACTATCAAGAGCTTTGCTGCTATAATAGGCTTATTTTTGGAGTAGTTCTCTGGCAGAAAGCTATGCACCAGCTGCTTTAAGACTGCCTAGGGACTCAGTGTTAACCTGGATGACATCATTGTTACCAGAGTGGATGACAAGGAACATTGGCCAATGTCTCAAAACAGTGTTAAAAAGATAAGAAGATTATGGGTTCAGAACATGACGCTACGAATGTTAATTCTTTAAACCAAGCATCACCTACTGTGATCACACCATTGACGCACAAGAGTGCTGAGAAAATTCAAGCAGTAGTGGACGCCCGAAGGCCAAAGGATGTGTCACAGTTGCAGTCCTTTTAGGATTTGTCGATTACTATCACAAGTTCCTGCCAAACCTGACTACTGTGCTCCAGCCCTTGAACTAATTACTACAGATCAGGAAGAAGTGGCAATGGACAAAGCAGTGTGAGGTGGTTTTCAAAAAGACAAAAGAAATGGTGACATCACACATTATGATTCATATCAACCATTGAATCTTGTCTGTGATACTTTGCCTTACAGTATTGGTGCAGTCATGTCACATGTTATGAGTGATAGGAGTGAATACTTCATAGCCGGTGCATCATGTTTTCTTACAGCTGTAGAAAAGGATTCCACACAGATTGACAGATGGGACTTTAGTCTGGTCTGAGGTGTAAAACATTTCAACCAGTATCTGTATTGGAGAGAGTTTACTCTCATTACTGATTATCAACCACTGATGTCCATTTGCAATCCACAGAACAGTGTTCCACTAACAGCAGCAGCACAAATGCTGAGATGGGCTCTTTTTCTTGGAGGACACAATTATAAGGTCAAATTCAAGAGGACAACTAATCATGGAAGTGCTGATGTATTGTCCCGTTTACCCTTGCGAAAGGCAATATATGAAAAATTTACAAAAGAGGACACTCCCCTTGAAATACTCCCCCAATTCAAAATGAAACTCTCCTTAATACTCAGACATGATCCAAAGGGAAACTAGAAATGACCCCATGCTGTATCAGGTCTACATGACAAACCAAAATGGCTGGAATGTGCAGCAGAAATTCCAGTCCCCCCATTTTTACCAGTCCTGGGTTGAACTTGCCTTGACAGGAATTGATATGTGGGGATTAAGAGTTGTTGTACCTTCCAAGCTGAGAGCTAAAGTGTTTGAGGAGCTACATGCCAGTCATATAGGCATGGTCAAGATGAAAGCACTGGCTCAAAGCTTGGTCTGGTAGCTTGGAATAGATCAGCAGATCCAGCAGCTTGCCATGCACTGTTCAGGATGGCAACATGTCCAGAAGGTGCCAAGAGCAGCACTTCTCCACCTGGGAATGGCCTGCATCTCCACTTGGGAATCCCTGGCAGAAGATTCATGTCAATTTTGTCAGACCATTCATGGGCACAAACATCCTGATAGTAGTGTCTCCAGCTACAAAGTGGCCAGAAGTGTTAACAACAGTCTTCCCTACAACCCTGCACACTGCTGATGCGCTGAGAAGCTTCTTCTCAATGACCGGTGTTCCAGAACACTTAGTCCATGAAAATGGACCACAGTTGTCGTGGAACAGTTTCAGTCGCTCCTAAAATGAAGGGAATGAGACATATTACATCTTTACGGTACCACCCAGCTACAAATAACTTGGCAGAAAGGTTTGTCCAGCGTTTGAAGAATGCACTGCAAGCAATGTCAGCAGAACACACTACATTAACACCGAATCAGAAGCTCACCAATTTCCTCCTTAAATATAGCAATGCAGCGCTCTCCACAACCAACAACTCACCAGCTATGCTGTTCCTGGGTCGTACCTTGCATTCAGGCTTGGATCTCCTCAAGCCCAGTCTCAGAAGGGGTACGCAGGACAAACGGCTGAGACAGATTGAGGGCTCCTCAAACAAAGAGGTTCAATACTTCTTTCTGGGCATGTAGTCCTGGCAAGAGACGGCCCAAGTAAGTCGATACTTGGAAAGATTAAGGGCAGAGCTGGACCACTCTCCTACACGGTGGAGATTGCATCTGATACCATCTGGAGGTGACACGTCGATCAGCTGAGGAGAGCAGAGTCAACTGTTAGAGAAGAAATGTGTCCAGAGCTGTCGGAACCACTTCCTGCAGTCCCAGAGTCACTCCTTCAACTACCACAGAGGGGGCCAATGAACCTGAGATTGTTTCACAGTCACAAGTCTCACCTGCCAAGCAGAGGAAAGGCATTATCCCAGAAAAAGAAGGGAGGACAAAGCTGTACAGTATGTGATATGAAGAGGGTAATATGTTACATATCTGAGTTGAGATGCATTCTATATTGAGTTGGAGTTTATAGCTAAGCATGAAGTTTGTTGTGTTTTTAATATTTCAGTATTATTTAATATTGTAAATATATTGTTTGATTAAGCGTTCTTTGTTTGTTTACATTATGGGTTATACGTAAGAAGTAGGTAAATGGCATACAGCATTACGCCACCACATCATATCTGAGCACCTCACCAAAAAAAGGGAAAAGAAATCTAAGCTGGCAAGTCTGCCAGCTCCTGTGTTTTGCTATCAATTAGTTTCCGGAGTTATAAAACATAACAAGCAGATGCTGCGGGGATTCACACAGGTGTAGTTTTATTCTCCCTTTCAAATTGAGCATGAGAGTCGTTGAGCTCATCTGCACTCAACATCAACGCTATTAAGGCATCAGTCTAGGAGGAATCAGTGAATGGATTTCCTTGCATTGGAGAGAGCTTGTTCACATCCAGCTTGCTTCAGTGAGCTGCTTTCTGAAAAGCGGTGCCCTAACTCAGAAAATGACGAGGATCTTGCAGTTATTCAGACACAGTTGGTTTGATCCTCATCGTTGGCATGGAAGAAAATGATGACATTGCTTAGCTTTTTCCACCACTGGACCTGAAAGAATTGTGAAACGTGTGAATTGTGATATTAGCAAACTCATTTATAATGTTTTGGTTCAAAAAGGAATAGGATGTGCTTCCTCATAAACTAGCAAAAGTAGCACAGTGCCTTTAAAGACAATGTCTAAATCTATGAGGCAATTATAAACAGGAAAAAAAGAATGATGAATTAATACTTAAAGCTTGCAGAGAGATTTAGACCAGTTAGAAGAGTGGGCTGAATGATGACAGATGGAGTTTAATGCTGATATGTGTGAGATGCTTCATTTTGGTAGGAATAATCCAAATAGGACATACATGGTTGAGAGTTAGGGGGCAAAAGTTTAAGGGTAACATGAGGGGGAATTTCTTTACTCTGAGAGTCGTAACTGTGTGGAACGAGCTTCCAGTAGAAGTGGAAGAGGCAGGTTCGGTATTGTCATTGAAAGTAAAATTGGATAGATATATGGACAGGAAAGGAATGGAGGGTATGGGCTGAGTGCGGGTCGATGGGACTAGGTGAGAGTAAGCGTTCGGCATGGACTAGAAGGGCCAAAATGGCCTGTTTCCGTGCTGTAATTGTTATATGGTTATATATAAAACTGGCCATCAGTGAACCCTGATCAGTGACCATCAGTGAGTCAGTGAACGTATCCGGAAAGATGTCACAAAACGGCCAGTAACATCGAGAAGGATCCCAGCCACCCTGCTCATGGACTGTTTGTTATCCCATCTGATTGGAGGCTATATATCATCTATGCCAGGAGATCCAGACTCAAAAACAGTTACTTCTCTCAAGCAGGAAGGCTGTTTCGTTTTAGTGCTGCATCGGATCTGGAGTAACAATTTTTTATCGTTCTCCTTTACACTTGTGTGCAGGAATGATATCAAACAATCTTGATTCTTGAAAAGTACAGTGGCTGAGAGCTGATTATACATAGAAAATCTTCTACTTGGTAAACCTACAGATGAAAGGTCCCCTTAGCAGTTACCATGGTGATATGCTCAGCATGTGCTTACACTTACCCAAGGATTACATAGTGCTCAGCAGGCCTCAGATTTCTTTAATATGGAATGCAGAACACAAGGGTAGACTATACTTGGGATCTGTGCTGTTTAAAAGGGACTACTTGACAGTTTGGAGCAAAGTGCCTACAGTTCGCAGTTTCTGGAGGCTAACTCTGCAATAGATTTAATCAGTTTTATCAGTCTGGAAGTGAAGCAATTGTTTCCCCTCTTACTTTATACTTACTCAATGTCATACTAGTGTAGTATGCTAATATTACTTTGTGACCATATGTGCTATCGTAACTGCATGTGCTGTGTTTTGCACTTTGGCCCCTGAGGAACACTAACTTGTAAAGTTGTATACATGTGTATGGTTGAATAGCAATTAAACTTGAATAGTTTTGGTTCAGCACAGACTAGATGGGACAAAGGACTTGTTTTTGTGCTGTACTTTTCTATGACTCTATGACTTTATCTCTTTGATCAAGGCTTTCATTTTCCTGTTTCACCTTCATGAAGTTTTCTCTTTCTCCTACTTCTCCATTTGCAGAACTCCCTTTTTGTGATTTACTTTGTTATTTTATTCATTATTAACACTTTCCCTTCCTCTGCTGAATGTATCGGTGCACTGTGAAATACAGGCAGCTTAGTCTCTCTCTGGTTATCCTGAGACAATGGATATATAGAGAGTGGACACACAGTACTCGATGTTCTATCACTTGTATTGTAGGAAATCAAAACTGATATACATAAAAATGCAGTTCTTAAAATTTGATCATTTAATCTCGCCACCTTTCACATTTCCTCTACATTTTAATGTTTGTTTTTCCTCTAAATTTTTTGTGTGTTTCACTTTCTACTGATGTTGTCTGACCCACCCAGGACATCCAATACATTTTATTTTGAGAAAACAGAAAATGGATTTTGAGCACAGATTTATGTTATGTTATGATCTGGAAAAGATGATGTATGAGGCTATATATGTATTACTGGTGTATTTTCCTTTACTTTGATGAAAAACAAATATTTTGGCTTGAAGGGAATGGAAGCATTTTGCAGGCTCAGAATCAGGTTTAACATCACTGGGATATGCCATGAAGTCAGTTGTTTTGCGGCAATAGTACATAGCAATACAGAATAATAAAAACTGCAAATTACAATAAGAAGTATATATATTAAAAAAGTTAAATTGAATAAGTAGTGCAAAAAGAGAAACAAAAATAGTGAGGTTCAATAGTGAGATCCTGGGTTCAATGTCCAATCAGAAATCTGATGGCAGAGGGGAAGAAGCTGTTCCCCAATCACTGAGTGTGTGCCTTCAGGTTCCTGTACCTCCTACCTGATGGTGGCAATGAGAAGAGGGCATGTCCTGGATGATGGGGGTCTGTAATGATAGATGTCACCTTGTTGAGGCACTGCTCCTTGATGACGTCCTGGATGCTGGGGTGGCAAGTGCACACGATGGAGGTGACTGAGCTTACAACTTCCTACAGATTATTTTGATCTTGTACAGTGCCCTCCCCATACCAGCCAGTTAGAATGCTCTCCATGGAACATATGCAGAAATTTGCGAGCATCTTTGGTGACACACCAAATCTCCTCAAACTCCTAATGAAGTATAGCCACTATCGTGCCTTCTTTGTAACTGCATTGATATGTTGGGCCCAGGATAGATCCTCAGAGATGTTGATACCCAGGAACTTGCAATTACTCACCCTTTCCACTTCTGATCCCTCAATGGGGACTGGTATGTGGCTTCTCATCTTACCCTTTCCGAAGTCCACAATCAATTCATTGGTCTTACTGATGTTGAGTGCAAGGTTGTTGCTATGACACCACTCAACCACCTGATCTATCTTGCTACTGTATGCCTCCTCGTCACCATCTGAAATTCTGACAACCAGAGTTCTGCCATCCGTATATTGATAGATGACATCTGGGCTGTGCCTAGCCACATATTCATGGGTATAGTCAGAGTAGAGCTGTGGGCTAAGCACACATCCCTGAGGTGTGCCGGTGTTATTAATAAATATATAGGATCCGTAAGGTGCTCAATGAATGTAAATAATCTCATTCTCAGCACAATTAAATTGGGCCAATTGTCTTCACTGGGCATCTAAACTCAGACTCATCCCGGTAATTTGAAGAATAAGTCTTAAGAGAACCTGCTTTCATATTTTGATAATAAATGTACTTTGAATCTTTTGACTTGCTCATGTCATGGTCTTCTGTACCGCAGGCCTGCGTCATTTGCACATGCACCAAGCAGCACAACTTGAAACGTTGTGTTTATTTACTTTATTTCACATAACTTCCACCAGAGTGAAATTTATTCTGCACTACAAATTGTTGGCACCAGAATCTGTGTTGGCAAGTATGGGACGTCCCCAGCACAACATTCTGGCTGTTAATGTAAAATGATCCATTTCACTGTGTGGGATAAATAACTCTGAATCTTGGGTAGTGATTTGTGAATTCTGTAAAGGCAAATTTCAATGACCTAAACAGCTGTAACACAGGATTCTTCTATATTTATGTTTAAATTTTGATTCACAAGGGGAAGTGGGCTGACCTTTTATCAGTTGGGATCGGTAGCGTAGTGGTTATGTGACGTTATTACAGCTCGGGGTGCTCTAGGGTTTAGAGTTCAATTCTGGTACCATTCTGTAAGTAGTCTGTACATCCTCCCCATAGGCTTTTCCCCTGATGCTCCCTCCTACACTCCGAAGACATACTGGATAGGTTAATTGGTCATTGTAAATTGTCCTGTTATTGGGTTAGGGTTAATCATGTTCCTTAGGAGTTGCTGGGGTGGTATGGCTTGATGGACTGCAAGAGCCTACTCCGCACTGTATCACTAAATAAATAAATGCTGCCCCAGATTTAAGCAAATCACTGGGTTCTTTACAGGGTATCTTCAACCAACAGTCCAGTGAGGGATTACTTCTGTGAAGGTGTGTCAGGTAAATAACCCTGCCAACAAAATAAACATGTTGAGCTGCAAAGCCTGAGGAGATAAGTATTGACAACCAATTAAATATTTGTGAGGTAGATGTGGGAGACAAGACAGGAACTCACAGGCTGCTTCCGATCAGTTCTAAGGGTAGATAGAAAATAAATATTACCAAGGTAGCTCTGCGCTCTTCTCTGAAACAAGATCCATTTTTTTTTCTACTTGCAAAGGCGGATTGTACCTCAGTTTGTCCAAAAGAAAGCACCTCGAGTCGTGTAGCATGCCCTCAGGGGTTCACCTAAATGTCAGCCCGGGGAATATGCTCATCTGTCTAAGGGTGAACACTAAGATTCTTCGAGGCCTCGGGTGGATAGAATTGTGGGATTTCTTTCCACCTTGGTTTTGGAGTCTATGACTTGGAAGTTGGTGTCTAGGGATAATGTCATTTAGAAATAAGATAAAGAGAAATTTCTTTGTCCTTTGGGTTGTTAATCTTTGCAGTTCTTCACTCAGACGGCCATGGATGCTCGGTCAATGTATAAAAATCCTCAAACCTGAGATTGATAGATTTCAGTCTCTGTAAATCAGGCGGTAATAGATTGAGAGTGTGGATCAACATTGACCTTTTGAAAATGCTGGAAACCAGAGATAAAAGTAGAAAACATTGGAAACAGTCAGCAGATCAGGCAGCATAGGTGAAAAGAAACAAAGCTTATGTTCATTGTAAGAGAACTTGCTTTGGAAAAATACTTGAAATACCTGAAACATTCACTCCATCTGCCACAAAAGGCAGGATTTCCTAGTGGCCACCCATTTTAATTCTACTTCCCATTTCCACTTCGACATGTCAGTGTAACGTGACGAATCGGAAGCGGTCGAAAGCCGCTTCTATCAAGCCGGTCATCGATTGGCCTGTTTGAAGGATGCAGCAACTCTTTCCCATTGGCTGCCATGTGTGCCATGACACCGGTGTCCAGTTTTGGGCACCTCAGGGGCTTTCCCTTATCTCCAGGCACTCGTCTTCACACTGAGCTCATGGCCTGTGCTGAAGAACCATTGGGAAAGTGTACAGCAGACATTGGAGAGCCCACACTCACCCTTAGCTAAGTATCTGTTTATTGAATGTTTAGTTTTGTAGCTGTGTAACATGTGGAGACTTAATGAGATTGATGCACCATCAATAACTCTCGGAGATGGGAGGTGAACAACAGGTTTTTATTAGCAGCAAAGGGGAGCACGACATCTCGGAGACTGAGGGAGGAGCAGTGCCTCCAATCGCCTTTATCCAGGGGTCTGTGGGAGGAGCCACAGGAGCAGTCAGCTGGGGGGGGGGGGAGGGGTGTCCAGACAGGTAAACATAGTTTACCACAGAGATACTTGTTGAGTTTGAAGTGTTACTGAATGTTTAGTGTCGTAGTTTGTTTAACTTAAGATGGCTTAGATGTTGATCAAATGTTCTACCGTTTGTCTGTCAATAAATTATTGATGTGCTTGTTCGTAATCATTGTCTTCTGTCTCACTTACCAAACCTGTGAATCTGCTTCCTTGTAACAGTCAGACTGGCCTCCTCTACGGTCACAATGAGGCCATGTTCAGGTTGGCGGAGCAACACCACACATTCAGTCTGGGTAGCCTCCAACCTGACAGCATGAACTTTGATTTCTCTAACTTCTGTAATCTTCCCCCTTCTCTCTTTCTGCATCATCATTTTGGCTCCCCTCTTGCCCCTTCTCTTCTCCTCACCTGCCCATCATCTTCCTCTAATGCTCCCTCTCCTTCCCATTCACCCATGGTCCACTGCCCTCTCTTATCAGATTCCACCTTCTTTAGCTCTTACCTCTTCAACTTAAAACCTCCCAACTTCTAACTCTATTCCCCCTCCCTCACCCACACCCCTTCCCCCTCATCTGGTTTCACCTATCACCTCCCAGCTTGAACTCCTTCCCCTCCCTCACCCAACTTCTCATTCTGGCCTCTTCTCCTTTGTTTTCAGTCCTGACGAATAGTCTCAGCCTGAAATGTCAACTATTTATTCCTCTCTGTAGAGATTGGCTGACTTCCTGAGTTCCTCCTTCATTTTATGAGAGTTGCTCTGGATTTCCAGCATCTCCAGAATCTCTTGTGATCATGAATCTGAAGCATTTGCTTTGTTTCTCTTTCCACAACTGCTACCTGATCTGCTGAGCGTTCCAATATTTTTTATAATCTGTTGAATAACAATGTGGATTTAAGTGGGCAAGGGGTCATAACATTCTTATGTTCTAATTTGTAAAGTTAATTTGGAAGTAATGAGTCTTTACCGAGCTACATCAGGCATTACCATGGTTTGCGTGCTGAAAATTGTCCATTATGCACCTCTGTGAGCAGAGGCTGGAATGGAAGATTCAGCCCAAAGGAAAAGCCTAAAATGCCTACAAAAAGCAATGGATACAGCCCAGCCCAACACGGGTAAAGCCCCCCTTACCACTGAGTACACCTACAAAGAATGCTGTCGCAGGAAAACAGCATCCATCATCAAGGACCCCCAGCATCCAGGCCATGTTCTCTTCATCAGGAAGGAAGTACAGAAGCCTCAGGACCCACATCACCAGTTCAGGAACAGCTATTATCCCTCAACCACCAAGCTCTTGAACCAGATGGAATAACTTCACTCAACTTGACTCACCCCAACATTAATCTGTTCCAAGAAACTATGGACATGGTCTAGAACTCTTCACCTTATCTTGTCTATTTATTTATTATTATTATTTTGTTTGCTTTTTTGTATTTGCACAGTTTATTGTCTACTGCACATTGGTCGTTTGTCCATCTTATTGTGAGCATGCTTTCCATAGATTCTATCGTGTTTCTATTTGAATGCCCACAAGAAAATGAATCTCAGGGTAGTATATGGTGACTTACAGTATGCATATGTGCTTGTAAATACTTTGATATTAAATATCCTTTGAACTTTGAAGCCTTTATACAGTCCATCAAAGATAGTCACCTACTTCTGCAGTGCTAACATTAGTAAGTAAGGCTCTGAAAGATAATCACCATCATGATTTATATCACTTCAGCCCACTTCCTCTGGACATAGTGGTCTTTAAGACTTAAATATTAATTACTTGAATAGACCTTATCAGGATATATCTCTCATAAAATGGATTGTGTTGCAAAGCTCCGAGTTCAGTTGCTCTGAACTGTTTAATATTTAGAACAAAGTGACAGGATTAGCTTTTAAACTATTCCATTGTACCATGCACAACCTGGCCTCTCCTCAGGATTATGACCAACAACCACAGTCAACACGTCAACTGCCACACCAGCGAGTTTATTCAAGAACCCAGCAGTCACAAGAGGCCAACTCTCCACACTCAGTCAGTTCCTGGTGAAATAGCTTCTTAGAATCAGAATAAGATTTGTTATCACTGATGTGTCATGAAATCTGTTGTTTTGTGGCAGCAGTACAGAGCAAGACATTAAAAAAACCATACAACACTGTACAACAGCACCTCTAGCAGAATAATGGACAGGAGGTTTAATCATCAGAATCAGATTTTAATTTCATTGACATATGTCATGAAATTTATCATTTTGTGATAGAATTACATTGCAAGACATAAAAAATACTATCAGTTACAATTAAAAATAAATAAATAAATAAATAGTGCGAAAGATGAATGGTGAGCTAGAGTTCATGGGTTCATGGACCTTTCAGAAATCTGATGACAGAGGGGAAGAAGCTGTTCTAGAACTATTAAGTGTCGTTCTTTGAGCTCCTGTACCTCCTCCCTGACAGTGAGGTTCCTTAATAAAGGACGCTGCCTTCCTGAGGCACCTTCTCTTGAAGACGTCCTTGTTGATGGAGGAAGTTATGCCTGTGACACAGGAAAAGGCCCTTCAGAATAAAGATACAGGCTATTTTCTAAATGGGGAGCAAGTTCAGAAATCAGAGGTGCAAAGGGGCTTGGGAGTCCTAGTGCAGGATTCTCTAAAGGTGAACTTGCAGGTTGAGTCAATGGTAAGGGAGGCAAATGCAAAGTTAGCATTCATTTTGAGGGAACTAGAATACGAAAGCAAGGATGTATTGCTGAGGCATTGGTCAGACACATTTTGAATATGGAGAGGAGTTAGAAACATAGAAACACAGAAACATAGAAAACCTACAGCACAATACAGGCCCTTCGGCCCACAAAGTTCTGCCGAACATGTCCCTACCTTAGAAATTACTAGGCTCACCTATAGCCCTTTATTTTACTAAGCTCCATGTACCTATCTAAAAGGATCTTAAAAGACCCTATCGTATCCGCCTCCACCACCGTTGCCGGCAGCCCATTCCACGCATTCACCACTCTCTGCCTAAAAACTTACCCCTTACATCTCCTCTGTTGGCGCGTGGCCTAGAGGGCAAGGCATCAGACTAGTAACCTGAAGGTCACTGGTTTCGAGCCTCAGCTGAGGCAGCGTGTTTGTGTCCTTGAGCAAGGCACTGAACAACACATTGCTCTGCGACGTCACCGGTGCCAAGCTGCATGGGGCCTAGTGCCCTTCCCTTGGACAACATCGGTGGCGTGGAGAGGGGAAGGCCTGCAGCTTGGGCAACTGCCGGTCTCCCATACAACCCTGCCCAGGCCTGCGCTCTGGAAACTCCAGGCGCAGATCCATGGTCTCTCGAGACCGAAGGATGCCACACACACACACATCTCCTCTGTACCTGTTCCCCAGTACCTTAAACCTGTGTCCTTTTGTGGCAACCATTTCAGCACTGGGGAAAAAGCCTCTGACTATCCGCACAATCAATGTCTCTCATCATCTTATACCCCTGTATCAGGTCACCTCTCATTCTCTGTCGCTCCAAGGAGAAAAGGCCGAGTTCACTCAACCTGTTTTCATAAGGCATGCTCCCCAATCCAGGCAACATCCTTGTAAATCTCCTCTGCACCCTTTCTAAAGTTTCCACATCCTTCCTGTAGTGAGGTGACCAAAACTGAGCACAGTTCTTCAAGTGGGGTCTGACCTGGGTCCTATATAGCTGCAACATTACCTCTCGGCTCCTAAATTCAATTCCATGATTGATGAAGGCCAATATACCGTATGCCTTCTTAACCACAGAGTCAACCTGTGCAGCTGCTTTGAGTGTCCTATGGACTTGGACCCCAAGATCCCTCTGATCCTCCACACTGCCAAGAGTCTCACCATTAATACTATATTCTGCCATCATATTTGACCTACCAAAATGAACCACTTCACACTTATCTGGGTTGAACTCCATCTGCCACTTATCAGCCCAGTTTTGCATCTTATCAATGTCCTGCTGTAACCTCTGACAGCCCTCCACACTAGCCACAACACCTCCAAACTTTGTGTCATCAGCAAAGAGTTTTGAGCTCTTTATCTAAGAAAGGTTGTGGTGGCATTGGAGAAGTTCCAGAGAAGGTTCACGAGAATGATCCCAGGAATGAAAGAGCCTCAGATTTTGCTACTTCTACCACCAGCTGTGGCAGCACCTTCTATGTACCTGACACTCTCTGTAAAACGCCTGTCTCTCAAATCTCCTTTAAACTTTGCCCCATCACCTTCAGGAGACACTTAAAGGCATCATCAGCAAAATTTTATAAAGTTACACCATGATCTTCATGCTCTGCTGTTCTATGCCCCAACTAATGAAGGTCAGTATCCCATTTGCCTTCTTTTCCACCTTGTCTACCTGTGTCATATTTAAGGATCTCTAGATTTACACACCAAGGTACCTCTGTTTCTCAATACTCCCCAGGGCCCCGCCAGTCACAATGCACGTCCCACCCTTATTGGACCTCCCAAATGGGAATATCCTGCATTTATCGATTTTAATTTTTGTTCTATCTCGGTCTCCCAACCTATAAGTTTATTAATATTGTTTGGTTACCTGAGACCATCATCTTTAAAATTCAACATCACCACAAATGTACATGTCATCTGTAAACTTAGCAATCAAACAGTACCTCCTACATTCATATTTAAACTGTTATTGTACAGTGACAAACAAGAAATGTTCCAGTACCGATCCCTGTGATACCCCACTGGTCACAGCTTCCAGTCACAAAAGCAACCCTCCACCATCACCTTCTGTCTTCTATGACCAAAGCAGCTTCAGATTCATTTTTCCAACCTCTGCGCTCTGACCTTTTGGACCTGCTTTCCACATGGGACCCCAGTCAAAGACCTTACTGAAGTTCATCTAGACCAATCAAACATGCTACCGTCATTACTACTTCAAAAATACAATCACATTATTCTCAAAGGATCTCTCAGCAACAAAGCCATCTTGACTACCCCTATGATGCACTATCAATAACTCCAAAAGACTGGAAGTAGAGTAAACACTGAAAGGCTTTTATTAGCAGTAAAATGGAGCGCGTCCATGCTGGATGACTGTGGGAGGAGCAGAGACACAATCACCTCTATCCAGGGGTCTGTGGGAGGAGCCACAGGAGCAGTCAGCAGAGGGGTGTGTCCAGACAGATAGACATGGTTTACCGCACCCTAATCAATCCTTGCCTTTCGTGTAGATTTATCCAGTCCCTGAGAACCTTTTCCAGCAAATTGACGGATGTTAGACTCGCAGGCCTGGAGTCACTGGACTTAGTCATTTTGCTCTTTTTGAGCAACGGATTCACCTTCCCCGACCTTCAGTCCCCCTTCATCTTTCAACCTCTTCCCTTACCTCCCATAGCAGTCTGGAATCGGCTCTGTGGATTTATCAACCCTTATACTTATTAAGACATTTACTACATGTCATCTGTAAACTTAATAATCATACAGTACCTCCGACATTCATGCTTAAATTGGTAATGTACAATGATAAACAAGAAATGTTCCAGTACTAATTCCTGTGGTACATTACTGGTCACAGGCTTCCAATCACAAAAGCAACTCTCCACCATCAACTCCTATCACTAAACCAACCTTGGATCAACTGCAGCAACTTGCCAACGTTACAGAATATCCCTGTCCCCTTCCTTAAAATCTCCGATGACAATGTCCTTCTCTTTAGTGAGCAGAGCTGAGAGAGAGTGTGATTATTTGGATGCACTGGTGTTGCAATCAAACAGAAATATCACTACTACCTGCTCATGAGGACAGATATTCTGTACTGAAGCACTTTTTCTGGTCCGAACAGCAAATTAACTGATGTACGTGCAAGCTTAGTGCACAGTTCATTTTATCAAAACACTCAGACTTTACAGACGACATCGAGCAATTAATGCTGAGGGCTCTGTAGTTCATTAAACTGGATGTTTCCTAGGTATTAGGATTAAACAACCAAAGTAAACAAAGCCACAGCTGCTGTTAAATCCCAAGAAAATCTCATTTCAGGAAGAAATTGCATTTCTCACATGCCCCTGGAGCTCCTGGTACTACGTGCTCCATGTGAGAATAACGCAAGACCTCGGTTATCTTTTTCTGAAGCAAGATGTCGGGATCAAGGATGACTTATTTACACTCCATTTAAGATATGCATGAGCCATGGTGGGTCCCAGGTGATCAGCTGGACAGGTGGTGTACTCCTGCCATTCTTGCTGGGCTTCAGTGGTTATTTACTGGGGTTACTCATGAGTAGGTGAGGATAGGACTAAAGAATTACCTCATCATGAAACAACTCCAATGAAGTGAAGACTATAGTATGATATAATTTTACCTTCATTTGTGGGAGAGGAGAATGTGTACAAGACTAATATTTTAATCTTAAATAAAACAACTATGCGATATGAAAGGAAACTTAGCCAAAGTGACCTGGCAGATTAGGTTAGACGATCAGATATTCAAGGCACTGTGGCAGACATTTAAGAGGATCTTTTGGAATACCCAGGATAAATAACTTCCAACGGAAGTAAAAATCCAAGGAAAAAATAATCTACTGAAAGAACCCAGTGCATCAAACAACATCTGTAGAAGCAAAAGGATGGTTTACATTTATGAGTCAGGAGAATTTCCAAGGTTGGGGAGAAAAGAAGCAGGAAATATCAGGCTTGGTAGCTTAATATCTGCTGTGGGGAAAATGCTGGAAGATATTGTGGCTGGACTCTTAAGAAAATCCAAGCAAATAAGACAAAGATCACATGGTTGAGTGAAAGAGAAGTCATACTTGCAAATTTTATAGGGTTTTTGAAGAGATAGTACTTGTCATTGTCATAACTGGAGCTGGTGGATGTAATAAACAGATTTCCAGAAGGCATTTGATAAGGTGCCTCATCAAAGTATATCACAGTAAATGAAAGGTTATGGTACGGGGTAGGTGAAACTATGGCACATGTGCTGAAGTTGGCACGTGTAAAAGTTTTGATAGCATACGGCAGTACTTGCCCCCCCCACCTTTTTCACCCAACCCATTATAAAAATGCATAATGATTATTTTTAATGACAAATGAAGCAGCAGATCTGTTTTTACAACCCAAGAGCAGTGAAAAACGTTCACAGGAAACATCTCACACCAGCTTGATACCAGCTAGATGGTTGTGAATCACTTGACATTGGATGAAATGTTTTAAAATCACCGCACACCTGATGTACAGTACCAATCAGTATTTGGATAGTAAATGGTTGCAATAATAATATTATTTAGAAATTACATTATTTTCAATTTGTCTTTTAAAATGATTAATATTAATTTTTAAATGGATTTTATAAAGTGCTTTATTTATTATAATCTGTCTCTGTTATAATTTAATGAATAGTAAAACAATGAATATATGTAAAAAGCAGCAGGACTAATTCTTTCTCCTTAAAAAAGTTCATAAATATTGATACTAATTTATTAATCAGTGATAATCTCTGCTCAAACTTATCATGGCTTGCAAGAGAATTTTTAGAAGATTACTGCCAATTTGGGGACACACTCTCAAAAAGGTTTGCCACCCCTGCTGTAGGAGGGAACATATTGCATAGATTGATTATTGGTTGGTTAACAGGGAACAGTGTGGGTATAATAGGTTATTTGCTGGTTTGCAAAATGTAGATGTATAATGTGCTGCTGAGGCCTTAAATTTTTGCAATGAGAGATGGAGACTCCGATGGTAAAGTTTGTTAGGGATTATTATGGATTGATGAAATAATGGATAGCATTATTGTGCATTAATTAAAATGAGAACCAGTCTTCAGGAAATAAATCCTGTTCATAATTTAACATTCAGGCTATTGAAACCAATCATTGGCTTGGGGGCTTACGTAATCCAAAGCCCAGCTGGGATTGCTCCACTCCTTTGCTATAGCTAACCTCTACCTGATGATAGTATAATCAAAATCTCTTTAATACATCCCTATCTATTAAAACTTGCACACCCAACCCCATTCACTATAAACAGAGCATCCAGATTCCATAACTGGGTATGGCGAGAAGGCAGGTGGATGGGGTTGAGTGGGATCCGAGATCAGCCATGGGCTCGATGGGCTGAATGGCCTAATTCTGCTCCCTATGTCTTATGGTCTTATGGGAACTCATAGTCCTGAAGAAGTTAGGTTTTTTGTATCTTTAAAACATAGAGCATAGTAGAGTACAACACAAGAATAGGCCCTTCAGCCCACAATTTTGTGCCAAACCAGCTAAAACGTTAATTAAAAAACCCCAAAACTAATTCCTCCTATCTACACAATGTCCATATCCATCCATCCTTCTCATATTCATGTGCCTATCTAAACATCTTTTAAAGGCCTCTAATGTATTTGCCTCTACCACCATACCAGGTAGCACATTCCAGGCATTCACCACTCTCTGAGTAAAAAACTTTCTCCTTACATCTCCCTACCCCCCTCTCACCTTCAACACACACCCTACGGTATTAGACATTTCTACTCTTGGAAAAAGATACTCCCTGTCTACTCTGTCCATGCCTCTCATAATCTTATAAACCCCTATCAGATCTCCCCTCAGCCTTCGCCGCTCCAGAGAAAACAACCCAAGTTTGTCCAGCCTCTCATGATAGCAAATGCCCTCTAAACCAGGCAGCATCCTGGTGAGTCACTTCTGCACTCTCTCCAAAGCCCCAACATCCTCCCTATGGTGGGGCGACCAGAAATGGATGCAATACTCCACACGTGGCTTAACCGGAGTTCTATAAAGTCGCAACATAACCTCTTGACTTTCGAACTCAATGCCTCAACAAATAAAAGCAAGCATTCCATAAGCCTTCCTAACCACTTTATCGACCTTTAGCTTCGCCTTCCCAGTTGCACCTTCGCCTGTTAATACATGCAAGAAATTTAACAGAAGTTTAAGGAACACTTATGTCTTTGTAATAAGGAACCAGGTGGGGGGGAAGAATGACTGGACCCAAATAAAAATGACTTGCAGAAGGCTGAGAGGTCATATTTATTTCTAAAATGATAGTGATTACAGCACTTGATTATGAAACATCGACTGTTTGTTCATTTTCATAGATGCTGGCTGACCTGGATTCCCAGCAACCAGATAATAAAGAAATTTGTGAAATATTTTGTGGATGAGTTTCAAGGACCAAATATAATGATACATTCTTCTGTCAGCAACATGTTTTTGGGAGGATGAATGCATAATCCTTATGGAATAGGTATGAGGAACTTAGAAATTACCTAAGATTACCTATAGTCCTCTATTTTTCTAATAGGGCCTGTATTGTGCTGTAGGTTTTCTATGTTTCTATAATCGTGCCCAGTTCTATCCAAATGAAGAAAATGAAGGAGCTAACTTTTGAAAGGGCCTTAATTCTTCAGCCTACGAACAACCTGTCAGTACCAGGCAATCTAATGAGCAGGGTGATTTGTTTCCATGACGTTAGGCTTAATATGATTCAGTGATATTAACTGCTGGATACTGAATATGCTTTCACAAATAATTTTGCCTGTCATTGTAATGTTAACCCATTTTTAAGAGCAGGAGAAGCAGTGAAAGGCAGAGTTCTGATATCCCAGTGGGAAGCCAGACGTGGAGGGAAACAGCTGCTTATGGAGCTTCTGTTATCCAGCTTGTGCTCCCGCCATATCTCGTCATATGGAGCACACAATCACAGTTAATTCTTTTTGATACATTATGGTGCTGGTTCACTAATATGGCAGTTACGTGCTGATAGCCTTGCTCATATGCTGCATTATACAGTGAACTGCAGCACAGGAACAGCCCCTTCTGCCCATCTAGTCTATGATGAACTCTATCCTACCTACTCCAGTTGACCTGCACCAGGGCTGTAGCCCCCCCACCCCACCATCCATGTACCTATACCAACTTCTCTTATATGTTGCAATCAAACCCCCATCCACAATCTGCCTTTGAAAAAGCCATGCTGACTATTCCTAATTATATTAGGCCTCTCCAAATGTTCATAAATCCTGCCTCTCAGGATCTTCTCCATCACCTTACCAACCACTGAAGTAAGACTCACTGATCTATAATTTCCTGGGCTATCCCTACTCCATTTCTTGAATAATGGAATGACGTCTGCAACCCTCCAATCTTCCGGAACCTCTTCCGTCCCTATTGATGATGCAAAGATCATTGCCAGAGGCTCAGCAATCTCCTCCCTCACCTCCCACAGTAGCCTGTGGTACATCTCGTCTGCTGCCAGTGACTTATCCAACTTGATGCATTCCAAAAGTTCCACCATGCCCTCTTTCTTAATATCTACATGCTGAAGCTTTTCAGTCTGCTGTAAGTCATCCCGACAATCGCCAAGATCCTTTTCTGTAGTGAATACTGAAGCAAAGTATTCATTAAGTACCTCTGCTATCTCCTCTGGTTCCATACACACTTTTCCACTGTCACACTTGATTGGTCCTATTCTCTCACATCTTATCCTCTTGCTCTTCATATACTTGTAGAATGCCTTGGGGGTTTCCTTAATCCTGCCCGCCAAGGCCTTCTCATGGCCCCTTCTGGCTCTCCTAATTTCTTTCTTAAGCTCCTTCCTGCTCACCTTATAATCTTCTAGATATCTATCATTAACTAATTTTTTGGACCTTTTGTAAGCTCTTCTTTGCTTCTTGACTAGATTTACAATAGCCTTTGTACACCACAGTTCCTGTACTCTACCATTCTTTCCCTGTCTTACTGGAATGAATCTATGCAGAACTCCACGCAAATATCCTCTGAACATTTGGCACATTTCTTCTGTACTTTTCCCTGAGAACATCTGTTCCCAATTTACGCTTCCTAGTTCCTGCCTGATAGCTTCATATTTCCCCTTTTCTCTAATTAAACACTTTCCTAACTTGTCTGTTCCTATCCCTCTCCAATGCTATGGTAAAGGAGATAGAATGTGATCACTATCTCCAAAATGCTCTCCCACTGAGAGATCTGACACCTGACCAGGTTCATTTCCCAATACCAGATCAAGTACAGTCTGTCCTCTTATAGGCTTATCTACATATTGTGTCAAGAAACCTTCCTTAATACACCTAACAAACCCCACCCCATCTAAACCCCTCACTCTAGAGAGATGCCAATTGACATTTGGGAAATTAAAATCACTCACCACGGCAACCCTGTTATTATTACACCTTTCCAGAATCTATTTCCTTGTCTGCTCCTCGATGTCCCTGTTGCAATTGGGTGGTCTATAAAAAACACACAGTAGAGTTATTGACCCTTTCCTGCTCCTAACTTCCACCCATAGACAATCCCTCCATGTCTTCCTCCCTTTCTGTAGCTGTGACACTATCTCTGATCAACAATGCCACGCCCCCACCTCTTTTGCCTCCCTCCCTGTCCTTTCTGAAACATCTAAAGCCTGGCACTAGAAGTAGCCATTCCTGCCCCTGAGCCATCCAAATCTCTGTAATGGCCACAACATCATAGCTCCAAGTACTGATCCACGCTTGAAGCTCATTCGCTTTGTTCATAATTTTCCTTGCATAAAAATAGACACATATCAAACCTTCATGCTGAGTGCTTCCCTTCTCTATCACTTGCCTAATCTCCCTCTCGCACTGTTTACAAGCTTTCTCTATTTGTGAGCCAACCGCCTCTTCCTCCGTCTCTTCAGTTTGGTTCCCACCCCCCAGCAATCCTAGTCTACACTCTCCCCAATAGCCCTAGCAAGCCTTCCTGCCAGGATATTGGTCACCCTGGGATTCAAGTGCAACCCATCCTTCTTGTACAGGTAGAGTAGGAAAAGAATGAGGTGGAGGATAAATGTGTGGCTGAGGGATTGGAGCAGGGCGCAGGGATTCAGATTTCTGGATCATTGGGACCTCTTTTGGGCAGGAGTGACCTGTACTTATCTCCCGAGACCACAGATTCATTGATTCCATTATGCTTCTTTGCATCTACATTGGATGCCCACAAGAAAATGAATCTCAGGGTAGCATACAGTGACATATATGTACTTTGATAATAAGTTTTCTTTGAACTTTGAACTTCAATATGGATTTGGTCTCTGCATCTGTCTGCAGTAGAGAATTCCTGAGTGAAGAAATTTCTCCTAATCTTTGCACTACATGTTTTCCTTCATAACCTAACTCTCTCTACTCCTCTAGCCCGGGCAAATGTGCCTGGCTTATCAACACCTCTCAGGGCATTGTATGTATCAATGAGGTCCCTCCTCATTCTTCTAAACATAGTGAATGCAGACCTAGACAACCCAATCTCTTCTCATATCAGTCCTGCCATCCCAGGGAATAGTCTTGCGATCTTTCATTGCACCCACTTCATGGTCAGTCTTGGGTGAGGACATCAACACTGCACACGGTCTCACCCAGGTACAGTTTGTTATGTTGCAGACAAATCACTCATTGGTGCCAGTTCTCAGATTAACCTGTATTGTGGAATCTTACCAAAGACCTCCTGAAAATCCAAATACACCAAGTCCACTGGTTGTCCCTTCCTCAATAACTCCAGTGTATTTGCCAAATAAAATTAATCTTTCATGAATCCACTTATACTTTATTGTCACCAAACAATTGATACTAGAGTGTACAATCATCACAGTGATATTTGTTTCTGCACTTCGCACTCCCTGAAGTACAAATCAAAGTAAATATAATAAAAATATAATTGTAAATCATAATTAGAAAATAGAAAGGGGAAAGTATGGTAGTGCAAATCAGGTTCAGATATTTGGAAGTACAGCCCAGATTCAGATTTCTGGATCATTGGGACCTCTTTTGGGCAGGAGTGACCTGTACAAAAAGGATGGGTTGCACTTGAATCCCAGGGTGACCAATATCCTGGCAGGAAGGCTTGCTAAGGCTATTGGGGAGAGTGTAGACTAGGATTGCTGGGGGGTGGGAACCAAACTGAAGAGATGGAGGAAGAGGCGGTTCGCTCACAAATAGAGAAAGCTTGTAAACAGTGCAAGAGGGAGATTAGGCAGGTGATAAAGAAAGGAAGCACTTAGACCGATGGTTTGAGATGTGTCTATTTTTATGCAAGGAGATCCGGGTCAGGATCTGTTCAGCAGTTTTATCACAGTTGGACTTGATTGATCCTTTTGATATCTTCTGAATGTCCTATTATCACATTCTTTGTAAAGGTTTTGAATATTTTCTGTTATTAATGTTAAGCGAGCCAGTCTGTAATTCACTTTTTCCTCTGACTCCTTGTTTAAGGTAGTAAAGTTGTATTTACCCCCTCCATTCTTCAGGAATTGTACAAAGGTCTTTGGAATTTGAGGCATTCCTATGATACCTTGTTTAGTGCAATGGGATACACAAGCCTTGGGGATTTATTGCAATACACACAATGTGCTGGAAGAGCTCAGCAGGTAAGGCAGCATCTATGGATGGGAATTAAAAATGGGCCAAAACTCTTCATCAGGACTGGAAAGGAAGGGGGACAAAGTCGGAATAAGAAGGTGGGGGGAGGGGAGGAAGAAGTACAAGGTAGCAGGTGACAGGTGAAACTGGGAGAGGGCAGGTGGTGAAGTAAAGAGCTGGGAAGTTGATTGGTGGAAGAGATAAAGGGCTGGAGAAGGAGGAATCTGATTGGAGAGGACAGAAGACCATGGAAGAAAGAGAAAGGGGAGGAGAACCAGAGGGAGATGATAGGCAGGTAAGAAGAGAAGGTGTGAGAAAGGAACAAGAATGGGGAGTGGTGAAGGAGAGTGGTGGGGAGGGGGTGGGGTCAATTACCAGAAATTTGAGAAATCGATGTTCATACCTTCAGGTTTGAGGCTACCCATACAGAATATAAGGTGTTGCTCCTCCAACCTGAGAGTGGCCTCATCGTGGCGGTAGAGGAGGCTATGGACTGACACGTCGAAATGGGTATGGGAAGTAGAATTGAAATAGGTGGACACTGGAAATTCCCACTTTTTGTGGTGGACAGAGTGAAGGTGCTCGTGGAAGCAGTCTCCCAGTCTATGTCGGGTCTCACTGACATGGAGGCCACACCGGGAACACTGGATACAATAGGTGAGCCCAGCAGACTCACAGGTGAAGTGTCACCTCACCTGGAAGGACTGTTGGGCTCCTGAATGGTAGGGAAAGAGGAGCTGTAGGGGCAGGTGAGGCATTTGTTCTGCTTGCAAGGCTATGTGCCGGCAGAGAGATCAGTCGGGAGGGATGAATGGACAAGGGAGTCACGTAGAGAGCGATCCCTGTGGAGAGCAGGAAGTGGGGGATAGGGAAAGATGTGCTTGGTGGTGGGATCCCATTGAAGATGGCGGAAGTAACAGAAAACTTTGTGCTGGATGTGGAGCTTTGTGGGCTGGTAGGTGAGGACAAGAGGAATCTTATTCCTGGTGTGGTAGCGTGAGAATGGGGCGAGGGCAGAGGTGAGTGAAATGGAAGAGATTCAGGTGAGGGCAACGTTAACGGTGGAGGAAGGGAAGCCCCTTTCTGTGAAGAAGCAGGACATCTGGAATGAAAAGCCTCATCCTGAGAAAAGATGCAGCAGAGATGGTGCCTGGGATTTAATGGCTCCATTGCCGTTACTTTCTTCAACTTTATCTGTTGTAATGCTGATTTCCTTTAGATCTTCCTAAAAAGTTGTTGCTTTCCCACGATTACTGGCTATACAGTTGTTTCTAACCTCTTCCATGAAGACAGAACCAAAGTATTGGATTAATTGTCCTACCACATTTGAGCTCCTTGTTATAAATCCTCCCATCCGATAGTACCTCATCGCTGCATTTACCCACATCGGTGGTTGGGGGCAAAGGTCTTTGTCTCTGCTTTTTACATTGGAGCTGGAGCAGATCTAAGTGTGAGAAGCTGAGAGTGGGAAATGAGTTGTTTAACCTGACTAAACTCCTTTATTTCAGCATTAACAAACCGGAATGTTCATTATCGGCATTAGTAAGCTATTAGCCAGTCTCAAGAATGTTAGTTATTACCGTGCATTAACCTCATGGGTGACTGGAATGACTATTTCATGAACCTGTAATGTGACATTGACCTTGGGTAAGTAATAACCAGAAAAGACAATCATTATCAAGCTACAATTCCACAGTGAAACTACCCTGTTGGATTAACCACCGTATAGTGGTCCTCCCCAGGAATATATAAAAGCAACTTTAAAAAATCAGTGTATGTCTGAACCCCTTGGGGAAGCAGCCGGGACGTCAAGTGCAGCTCTTTCACCAAGAGACACCTGAGATCATATTTATTTATTCTAGGCCGAGGACACCAAGATCTGATCGGCATGACCCAGTGTTTCATCCATTTGGGACTGCACCAGAAGAAGCATTGACTGGTACCAACGCAAAAACGTTGGTTATTGGAGTGGTTGTGATATGGGTGGAACTGTTCCCCATAAGTTCCTTGGGTCAGTCCCTAGCAACTTAGCACTTGAACAGAGAACTGAAGATTACTTGGAGTGATTCATCTGTACATCGGTAAGACTCACCAAGCAGTCTGGAGTGAAGGGATTTTGTCAACAGGAGCAAGGAAGTCTAGCGTACCTGAATGCTACATGGAAGATCTCGAAGAAACCGGTGCATGGCTGAGATGCATTTTGGAGCAGCGGGAAAAGTTGAGAAAGTGTCAAAGAAATTATACTGATCTGAAAGTGTGTTGACTACAGAAATAATTGCAATGTAGAGGACAAAATACTGAGATTGTGATATTGATTTTAGTGTTCTGGCAGTGCGCTCAGATGCAGCGGCCACTCTGGGTCCAATCAAAGGTGTATTTGTTCATCCTGTACATCTTTTTTTATGATTGCAAGTCACTGATGGAGACTAAGAACATCAAGAACTGCAGGACCAACCCATCAGCAAGTTCCTCAATAGTGATGGAGCTGGACTTATAGCGTACAATTTTTGCGTTGTTACCTGGACTTGTTGCGTACTCTTATGCCGTGACAGTGTGCAGTGCAAGTGATTGTCTTGGACATTTTTACTGGCATCACTGGGCCATCTTGGACATTGGTATTGCAGTGTACTGCAAATTTGGTTCATTTGTTCACTGGCGATACCAAAGGTGAGAAAGCGGTGTTGCCTCCATTGTGGCAAGGACTAGGCCCAAGCTGTGGGGTCGCCTGCTGCAGCCGCCCAGCAGAGGAGACACCAAAGCGGTGTGAGAGAGCTTTTGTGGGGTACGCAGTAATCCGTACTCGGTTGGAGCCTGGCCCCTCCCATCGGTACTGTTCTCCAGTATTCACTGGGTGCTGCCCCTCCAGTGTTTGCTCAGTGGAAATCAAGCTGGACCAGGACTACAGTCATGCCACACAGGGACTTGGGCAATATTAGTTTTTTCTGTGTGACTGAATGGTTATCTGAAATTGTAACTGTATGTGCTACTTGCACTATGAGCTGTGCTGTTGGTAATGTGTGTTGCACCTTGGCCCAGAGGGACATTGTTTCGTTTGGCTGTATTCATGGTTTTTCATGTATGGTTGAATGATAATTAAACTTGAACTTGATTTGCTTGATGAAGTT
Organism: Hemitrygon akajei; assembly: GCF_048418815.1. NCBI lineage: Eukaryota > Metazoa > Chordata > Chondrichthyes > Myliobatiformes > Dasyatidae > Hemitrygon > Hemitrygon akajei. Next base: position 16,047,944 of record NC_133152.1, on the reverse strand, counting down.
TTCTCATGACATTGCATTCCTTTAAGTAACTGATGATCGTGCAATTCAGAAGCAAAACATGAACCATTTCCAGTTACCTTCCACTACACACCACAAAATCAGGCAACACCAGTGGCTGTCTGTGTGGAATACTGAGGGCAGACTTAACAGAAAATTGTAATAAATACAGGAGATACAGAAAACATTCAGCATCTGTGGAAAGAGAAACAGAGAGTTATTGTTTCAGATGAAAGAGCATTCATCAACAATGTTGGATTGGAGACGACAGGAAGAAGCTGATGTTTCGGTCAATTGAATGACCTGGAATTGCTGGAAGGGTTGTTTCTGCTTTGCCTTCGTACTACAGTTCTAACCTTGCACTGGGCATTAATATCTAACAGTAATGCTATTATTGTTAGCTAGTAAAGCTCAAAATGGGGAATTTAAATCCAGCATTAAGCTAAGTGTGCCTGCTTGTTTTTAAAGTGAAAATAGAATTGAATGTGTGCCACCCATTGATTGGAAATGGAAGGAAGCATGAAACTTTCTCTTCTGAAATTATATCTCCACCCTACCTCCCAACACCAGCTCTCCCTCCAATGGCACAGCCTGGTGACTCCAACGCCCTCTGATATACCGAACAATAGAGGCTTGGGGGGCCTCCACAGTCTAAAACCCAATCTGCTCTAGAGGGAGAGGTGAACTTGTTCGATTCAGTATTAGCCTCAGTGCCCTGGCAAGGGAAACGGGATAGGACCAGTTGGAACTGCAGTACAGCAGAAGTCAGAAGAGAGGAAAGAAAGTTGAAAAAAAATTTGGAAAAGAAATATTCATGGTTTGAATCATCAAGAGCTCTGAGTAAATTGAAACAGGAGTTTAATCCTCAGATTAAATTCTGATGTTTGTGCTGCTAATGCTGAGATTTCACTGAAACATTCATAATAAATTACCCCAAATCATAAGACTTAAAAGTACACCTTGGGAATGTATGTGTTGGTACCTTAAGCTCCAGCTAAATTCCACTCCACTTTACTACTACTTGACTACAAGTTACTACTCCTTTACCACCTTCTTCTCTAGATGCCGTAGCATAAATTTGCCACGATGAACGCTGGCAACGACTGAACCCAGGTGCGGAGGAAGGGCAGACTCTCATGTCGAAATGGAAATGAAAAGTTATACATAGCTTATTAACAAAAAAATCGGTGGCACGAGCGAGTGACACCGCGATGGTAAACATACCGAACACAAGGACCCTGCTATGAGTGCTAAACGGGGTCAGCATTAACTAATCATAGAATGCAGAAAAACCCACACCAGTCACAGTTAACTTGACAAGATTAAACAGAAAGCACGACTCTTATTAACACAAGAACTAGTAATTACAGCTGCTTGAGAAACCTAGAAAACCACACTCTAAGGAATGCCACAGAGTTTATGAGGCACCTCCCTCCCTAAGGCTAGCACCTGTTGGCCCAGGGAGCCCGGGGGAGTTTGAGACAGTGCTGGAAAACTCAAACAGACCAGAGGCTCGCAAGACAGGACTGGAAAACTCAAAGCAGACCAGATATTCTTAAGACGGCTGGAAAATTCAAAACAGTGCATACAACTTTGGACAATAATGCATATAACTCAGGAATATTGTACATAACTTAGCAACATAGCATATAACTCAGGAACATAGCAGATATCTCAGAAAGATTGAATACCATGGGAGACCTAACGAACCTTGTCAATCCAGAGAACCTTGGAAAAAAATCTTGTTCGGAGACTGGAGAAGATTGGGATGTAGACTGCGACTTGACACTCAGGACATTGAACGTAGATTCAAGACATTCGGGACAAGAACCGAGTGTAGAAGGCATTAGGGCTCACCTCCAGCAGAGCAATGTCCAAGCTGCTATAGTATTTCTGCTGGGTCCATTGCTCACGAGGTCCTTCTGTCATGGTGAACGCTGGCAATAAATGAACTCAGGTGCAGGGGAGCGGCGGACTCCTATGTTGAAACGAAACAAGAGGTTTTACGTAGCAATATAAACAGAACATCGGTGCCACGAGCAAGTGAGATCGCGATACAAATCATACGGAAGACTAAATGGACGTCCACATTAAATAATCATAGAATGCAGAAAAATCTGAGCCAGTCACAACTAATCTGACAAGATTAAACAGAAAGCACAAGTGCTTAACTACTCTCATTAAGACAACAATGAGTAAATACAGGTGCTCGAGAAACCTGGAAGCCCAATGTTCTACGGCTAGCTGGAGAGGCCCACAGGGCTCATGACAAAATTAAATAAATCCCAGCATGCAATCTCACTTCTAAGTGCCAGACTTACCAAAGTGATGTCTTTTTATGTTTTGTAACTCCAAAGTATAAAAACTAATTGAAAACAAGAGAGCTAAGAGATGTGGGTCTTAGTTTGTATTTACTTTAAGAGAAGCACACATGTACCATGTGGTGGCGTGATGATGTATGCCATTTACGTACTTTTACAGATAACCTGCAGTGCATTCTGCAAACAACAAAGAACGCTTAATCAAACAATATATTTATAATATTACTCAAATATTACTGAAATATTAAATACTAAATATGTAATACAACTGCTATACAGACATTCACAGCATAGCAAATTTTTAATTGTCCCATTCAGGCCAAAAGGCTTTCTTACTCTTCTGGGATAACATCTTTCCTGCCAAGGGGCTCACTCTGCTTGGCAGGCGAGACTTGTGGCTGTGAAACAATCTCAGGTTCTGGAGCCTCCTCTTCAGTGATTGTAGAAATTGACTCTGGGACTGCAGGAAGAGGTTCTGACAGCGCTGGACAGCTTTCTTCTCTAACGATTGAAATCGTTCTCCTCAAATGATTAATATGTCTTCTCCAGATGATACCAGACACAATCTCCATTGTGGGGGAGAGTGGTCCAGTTCTGTCCTCAATCTTTCCAAGTACCCTCTTTTGATCACTTCTCTAGTTCCTCGGCAGGACTGCATGTCCAGAAGTGAAACGTCGAACCTTCTTGTTTGAGGAGCCCTCAATTTGCCTCAGCTGTTTGTCCTGCGTACCCCTTCTGAGACTGGGCTTGAGGAGATCCAAGCCTGAATGAAAGAGACGGCCCAAGAACAGCTTAGCTGGTGAGCTGTGGAGTGTGCTGCATTGCAATATACAAGAAGGAAATTGGAGAGCTTCTAATTCGATGTTTGTGTAAAGTGTTCTGCTGATATTGCTTGCAGTGCATTCTTTGAACTCCGGACAAACCTTTGCGCCAAACCATTTGTAGCTGGGTGGTACGGTGCAGATGTAACATGTCTTATTCCATTCATTTTCAGGAATGACTGAAACTTGTTCCGCATAAAACTGTGGTGCATTGTCACTCATTCAGTGTTCTGGAACACCAGTCCTTGAGAAGGGGCTTCTCAACACATCAACCATGTGCAAGGCTGTAGTGGAGGCAATTTAGTAGCTGCATCCATTACTACCAAGAAATTTGTGCCCATGAATGGTCTGGTAAAATCTACATGAATCCTCTGCCAGGGCAATGCAAGCCATTCCCAAGGGTGAAAAGGCAACACTCTTGGCATCTTCTGGACATGTTGGCATTCTGTACAGTGCGTGGCAGGCTGCTCAATCTGCGGATCTATCTCAGGCCACCAGACGAAACTTCAGGCCAACACTTTCATTTTGACCACACCTAGATCACCGGTATATAGCTCCTCCAACACGTTATTTCTCAGCTTGGAAGGTACAACATCTCTCAATTCCCACATAAGGCAACCTCTGTAAAGAGCAAGTTCATCCTGGTGCTGGTAAAAATGGGGAAACTGGGATTTCGGCTGCACATTCCAGCCATTTTGGGTATCGTGTAGATATGAGACACTGTGGGGTCTTTCCTGATTTCCCTTTGGATCATCTCTACCGTATTGGGGAGACTCCCAATTTGCATGAGTGCAACTTATCAAAGGCCTTCTGAAAATCCAAGTACACAATATCTACCAATTCTCCTTCATCTATCCTGCTTGGTATTTCCTCAAAGTAGCCCCACAGATTTGTCAGGCAAGATTTTCCCTTAAGGAAGTCATGCTGACTTTAGCCTACTTTATTGTGTGCTCCAAGTACCTCTTTGTTAGGCATTACAGGCAAGCTTTACTGACAATGTGGATCATAATGTGTGAATACAAAGTCTGAAGTCATCACTTCTTTTGCCTTTTGGAAAACCACCTCACACTGCTTTGTCCTTTGCCATTTCTTCCCAATCTGCAGTAATGATTTCAAGGGGTGGAGCGCAGTAGCCAGGCTTGGCAGGAGTCTGTGACAGCAATGAGAAATACTAAAAAGGACCACAGCTGTGACTGGTCATTTGGCCTTGCGGCATCCGCCACGGCTTGGATTTTCTCAGCGAACTTGTGTAATGCTTGTGTGTCAATGGTGTGACCACAGTAAGTGATGCTTGTTTAAAAGCTTCACACTTGTTACATCGTGCTCTCAGCCCATAATCTTCTAATCTTTTATGAAGATTATGAAGATGTTCCTTGTCATCTTTACTGGTAACAATGATGTCATCAAAGTAATACTGAGTGCCTGGGCAGCCTTACAGTACCTGGTCTATAGCTTTCTGCTAGGGTGAAGGTATAGATGCTATTCCAAAAATAAGCCTATTATAATGATAAAGCCTTTTGTGAGTGTGTATGGTGAGAAACACTTTATACTCTTCTTCCATCTCCATCTATAGGTAGGCCTCAGTTAAGCCTACTTTGCTGAAATGCTTCCCTCCTGAAAGATTTGTAAAGATATCCTCGATCCTGGGCAGAGGGTGTTGATTTACTTTCAGTACTGGGTTGATGGTGACCTTAAAATCACCACAGATCCTGTCAGTCCCATTCTTCTTGGCTCCTGGGACTTCTGGTGATGCCCACGGGCCCCTCTCAACCTTGGAAAGAAATCCTTCAGACTCCATGCAATCTAGGTCACTGGCTACTTTATCATGAATGGTATAAGGAACCCGATGGGTACAGGAGAATCAAGGAGAACCAGGTTCAGGAACAGATATCACCTCTCAGCCATCAGGCTCTTGAGCCAGAGGGGATAATGTCAATCACCTCAACTTTGAACTGATTTCACAACCTATGGGCTCACTTTTAAAAACTTCATTACTTGTGTTCTCTAGATTTATTGCTTAACTATTTATTATGATTATTAATATTATTTGTTTCCTTTTTGTATTTGCAAAGTTTGCTGTCTTTTACAAATTGGTTGTCTGTCCATCTCCTTCGTGTGAGGGTTTCATTGATTCTACTGCACTTCTTTCTATTTTCTGTGAATGCCCACAAGAAAATGGATCTCAGGCTAGTATATGGTGACATCGATGTACTTTGATAATAAACTTATTTTAAACTTTGAACTACAATTTTCCAACCATTTCAACATTTCCTGTGCACCATCACTAATAGATCCTCACCTTTTCAATGTTGTAGTGATGAGAACTGTAAGTAGTACACAGGCTATGAACTATCATTATCATTATGGAGTCATAGAGTCTTACAGCACAGAAGAAGATCCCTTGGGCAACCAAATCTGTATCGATCATGAACCACTTATTTACACCTGCACTGATTCCATTTTATTCTCATCAGCTCCACCCAATATAATAACCAATTAACCTAGTAATCCTCACATTTTTGGGACGGGGGAAGGAACCAGAACAGCTCAGGTGCAAACTCATGCAGTCACAGGGAGAACATGCAAACTCCGTACAGTTAGTGCTGGAGGTCAGGGTTGAACCTGGTCATTGGAACTTCAGGACAGCAGTTTTACTAGAACATCTTTGGCTCACAATGTTGTGCCAACCTAATTAATCTATTGATGCTGAATTAAACTCATTCCTTCCATCGCCACTTGTGTCCAAGCACCTGTTAATTCTAAGCATCTCTTTTAAAATATTCCCCGCTATCAAGGTTAGACTGGAATTATTGTGTTTATCCCTACAGGAAGGTTCAGTCCTGTAGAAAGGTCTCAGCCCAAAATGTCAACTGTTTACTCTTTCCATCAACACTGCCTAATATTCCCTCTAAATTATAAGAACCAGTATGCACAAAAATCTTGTGCTGTGCAATTTTTGGCCAGTGACAATAATGTGTGCACACTGAATAATTTCTTCAATGAAAACAGTATAAATAAGCCAGTTCTAAAATCTGCAGACAAATCATCGCAAACTCGATATTGTCAACACCGTCCACATTAGCAACTGGAAAAGGAAACGTGATTGTGTACGATCGGGAAATACACTTAACGTGCCTGTGAGGTAGAGGGTGACAACCTTTTGTGCGCAGTTTAAATTCTTTTGTGCGCTGGTAGCAAAAGATGTGTGCATGCACACACACGCACTCCTTAGAGGGAACATAAATACTGCCTGAGCTTCTGAGTTCCTCCATTATTTTTTGTGTGTTGCTAAGGTTGTAACATTTTCAATTTTTCTGTTGTCTGGCACCATCCCTGAACCTCAACATATTTGGAAGGTGGCAGGCAAGGCCATTGGAATTTCTCAAAAAGGCCTCTCATCATTTAATTATCTAAACCAGTCATGATCTTTTCCATTCTAAACAAATTTCCACACGATCCAACTCCTTTTCCAATCCCATCTCTTCCAGTCTAACTTTACCACTGAAACCTCTCATCTCTAGATTAATTCTGGTAAATTTTCTATGCACTCACTTTTGGACTTCTAGATCCTGTAAAAGATTGATAACATTAAATTAAAAGTGATTTATTTAAAATATTCAAGTTTGATACTGGCTGAGATGAGACATGAATGAATTGATCTTCAGCCGCTCAAGGGTACAATGGGTTCGACCTGGACAGGATTATTGATGTGGAACTGTCTCATTTGAGAGGAATACGAGGAATGGTGGGGGGGGGGGGGGGGGGAGATAGGTCATTAAACAGGATTTAACACTTTCTGGGTATTGGTTTATTATGATCATATGTACTGAGGTACAGTGTGTGTCATACAGAAAGATTGTGCCATACGTAAGCACATTGAAGTAGCAAAAAGAATGTAGACCAACCCTGAAGCAGAATAGGGACCAAGGATCGTAGTGAAAGCCCAGAAGCAATACTCTGAAAGGAGAGATCTGAAGTCAAGTAGTCAGAGAATAAAGAGAAGTTTAATTGACACTGGTCAACTCATATACCAAAGGCTAGAATACAATGTACGTTGTGACTTTTGTACTTCGTCTTTGCAACTAAGAGTTTGAGTAAAGCCAGGTCTACTTTTCACCACTTGTCAATGGCACAATTCTAATAAAAATGTAAACAAGGTTGGCAGGGTCATGCGAAGTGGAATAAAGTTTCTGAAGAGAGAAAATCAGAGATGGAAACAGGAAGTAGAAGATTAGTGAAAGGAGTTAAACAGCAGATAAAGTAGAGGCCAGAAAGGAATGAGAATCAGATTTATTGTCACTGACCTATACACTATTCAATTTGTAGCTTTGCACCAACAAGACAGTATAGAGGTACAAAATCACTATCAATCACAGAAATAAATAAATAGTGCAAAAAGCAAAAACCAAGGTAGTATTCTGAGTTCATGAAGCATACAGAAATCTGATGGCAGAGGGGAAGTGTTGAGTGTGAGTCTTTTGTACCTGCTCCATGAGAGCACTAATGAGAAGACCATATGAAAGACATAGGAGCAGAATTAGACTACTTGGCCCATCGAGTCAACACCGCCGATCCAACATGGCTGATATATTGTCACAACCCTAACCTTTGTCGCCCTGACTAACCGAGAACCTATCAACCTCTGATTTAAATATCCTCAATGACTTGGCCTCCACATCCATCTGTGGCAATGAATTCCACAGATTCACCACCCTCTGGTAAAGAAATTCCTTCTCATTTCTGTTCTAAATGGACGTCCCTCTATTCTGAGTATGTGCCCTCTGTCCTTGACTCCCCAACTATAAGAAGCATCCTCACCACATCCACTTTGTCTAGGTCTTTCAATGTTCAACAGATTTCAATGAGATTTCATCCCCCCTCCCCCATTCTTCTAAACTCCAGAAGGTACAGGCCCAGAAACATAGAATATTTCTCATACATTAACCCTTTCATTGCTGGGATCAGTCTCATAAACCTCCTCTGGACACTCTCAAATGACAGAACATCCTTTCTTAGATAAGGGGACCAAGGCTGCTCATAATACTCCAAGTGTGGTTTGACAAATAAAGCCTCAGCCTAACCTTCTTGCTCTTATATTCTAGTCCTCTCAAAATGAATGCCAGCATTGCATTTGCCTTCATTGCCATCGACTCAACCTGCAAATTACCCTTCAGGGAATCCTGCATGAGGTCTCCCAAGTCCCTTTGCATTTCTGATTATTCAGCTTTCTCCCCATTTACAAAATAGCCTGCACAATTATTCCTTCTACCAAAGTGCATGACCATACACTTCCCTACACTATGTTCCTTCTGCCACTTCTTTGCCCATTTTTCCCGTCCGTCTGCAAACATGGCCACAAAGCCATCAATTCTACAAACCCCATTTCCAGAAAAGTTGGGATATTTTCCAAAATTCAATAAAAACAAAAATCTGTGATATGTTAATTCACGTGAACCCTTATTTAACTTACAAAAGTACAAAGAAAAGATTTTCAATAGTTTTACTGACCAACTTAATCATATTTTGTAAATATACACAAATTTAGAATTTGATGGCTGCAACACACTCAACAAAAGTTGGGACAGAGTTAAAATAAGATTGAAAAGTGTGCAGAATATTCAAGTAACACCGGTTTGGAAGACTCCACATTAAGCAGGTTAATTGGTAGCAGGTGAGGTATCATGACTGGGTATAAAAGTAGCGTCCATCAAAGGCTCAGTCTTTGCAAGCAAGGATGGGTCGTGGCTCACCCCTTTGTGCCAAAATCCGTGAGAGAATTGTTAGTCAGTTCAAAAGGAACATTTCCCAACGCAAGATTGCAGAGAATTTAGGTCTTTCAACATCTACAGTACATAATATTGTGAAAAGATTCAGAGAATTCAGAGACATCTCAGTGAGTAAAGGGCAAGGTCGGAAACCACAGTTGAATGCGCGTGATCTTCGAGCCCTCAGGCGGCACTGCCTAAGAGACCGTCATGCTACTGTGACAATTATAGCCACCTGTGCTCGGGAGTACTTCGGAAAACCATTGTCACTTAACACAGTCCGTCGCTGCATCCAGAAATGCAACTTGAAACTGTATTACGCAAGGAGGAAGCCATACATCAACTCTATGCAGAAACGCCGGTGAGTTCTCTGGGCCCAAGCTCATCTCAGATGGACCGAAAGACTGTGGAACCGTGTGTTGTGGTCAGATGAGTCCACATTTCAGCTAGTTTTTGGAAAAAACGGGTATTGAGTTCTCCGTGCCAAAGATGAAAATGACCATCCTGATTGTTATCAGCGAAAGGTGCAAAAGCCAGCATCTGTGATGGTATGGGGGTGCATCAGTGCCCATGGCATGGGTGAGATGCATGTATGTGAAGGTACCATTGACTCTGAGCCGCATATTAGGATTTTAGAGAGACATATGTTGCCATCAAGGTGACGTCTCTTCCCGGGACGTCCATGCTTATTTCAGCAGGACAATGCCAGACCACATTCTGCACGGGCTACAACAGCGTGGCTTTGTAGACACAGAGTGTGTGTGCTTGACTGGCCTGCTACCAGTCCAGATCTATCTCCTATTGAAAATGTATGGTGCATCATGAAGAGGAGAATCAGACAATGGAGACCACAGACTGTTGAGCAGCTTAAGTCTTATATCAAGAAAGAATGGACAAAATTTCCAATTGCAAATCTACTACAATTAGTATCCTCAGTTCCAAAATGATTAAAAAGTGTTATTAAAAGGAAAGGTGATGTAACACAATGGTAAACATGCCTCTGTTCCAACTTTTGTTGAGTGTGTTGCAAATTCTAAATTTGTGTATATTTACAAAATACAATTAAGTTGGTCAGTAAAACTATTGAAAATCTTTTCTTTGTACTTTTGTCAGTTAAATAAAGGTTCACGTGAATTAACATATCACAAATTTTTGTATTTATTGCATTTTGGAAAATATCCCAACTTTTCTGGAAATGGGGTTTGTATTATCCAAATCATTGACATATAATATGTAAAGAAGCGGGTCCAATACCAACCCGTAAAGAACACTGCTTATCACCAGCAGCCAAACAGAGTAGGACCCCTTTACTTTGACTCTTTGCCTCCTGCCAATCAGCCCATCTTCTATCGATGCTGGTATCTTTCCTGTAATACCATGGACTCTTATCATGTGTGGCACCTTTTCAAAGACCTTCTGAAAATCCAATTATACAATATCTACTGACTTTCCTTTGTCCATGCTGCTTGTCATTTCCTTAAAGAATTTCAACAAATTCCCTTTAAAGAAATCATGCTGACTTTGGCATACTTTATCAATTACCTCCAAGTACCCGGAATCTTCATCCTTAATAATGGACTCCAACATCTTCCCAACCACTGAAGTCAGGTTAACTGGCCTATAATTTCCTTGTTTTTCTGCCTGACTTCCTTCATAAAGAGTGCAGTGACATTTGCATATTTCCAGTCCTCTAGAACCATTCAAGAATCTAGTGATTCTTGAAAGATCATTACTAATGCCTCCACAATCTCTTCAGCCACCTCCTTCAGAATCCCAGGCTGTAGTCTGTCTACTCCAGGTGATTTATCTACCTTCAGATCTTTCAGCTTCCCAAGCACATTCTCCTTAGTAATAGCAACTGAACTCTCTTCTGCCTCCTGACACTCTCAGATTTATGACATAGAGCTAGTGTTTTCTACAGTGAAGATTGATGTAAAGTACTTATTAAGTCTGCCCACCATTTCTTTGATCTCCCATTACGACCTCTCCAGAATTGTTTTCCAGTGACGCAATATCCACTCTCACCTGTCATTTACTCTTTATATATCTGAAAACAATCTCAGTATCCTTATTGGTAGTTTTGGCTAGCTTACCTTTATATTTCATATTTTCTCTCTTTATGGTTTTTTTAGTTGCCTTCTTTTGATTTTTACAAGTTTCCCAATCCTCTAACTTCCCTCAAAATTTTGCTATAATAAATCCCCTCTCCTTTGCTTTCCTGCTGTTTTTGACTTCCCTTGTCACAGACAGTTGCCTCACCCTTCCTTTAGATTACTTCACCTTTGGGATGTACTTATCTTGCACCTTCCAAATTGCCCCCCAGAAACTCCAGCCATTGCTGTTTTGCCATCATCCCTTTTAGTGACCTCTTCCAATCAACTTTGTCCTGTTCCTCTCTCATACCAATGCAATTCCCTTTACTCCATTGTAATACTGATACATCTGACTATATCTTCTCCCTCTCAAACTGCAGGCTGAATTCTATCATATTATCATCATAGCCTCCCAAAGGTTTCTTTACCTTAAGCTCCCTAATCAAATCTGTTTCCTTACACAACACCTGATCCAGAATTGCCTTTCTCTAGTGGGGTCAATCACATGCTGCTCTAAAAAGCCACAGATAATCCATAAGTTCCTTTTCTTAGGATCCAGCACCAACCTGATTTCCTCAATCATCCTATATATTGAAATCCCCCATGACTGTCTACCATTTAAAATTATATCCCACATCTAGGCTACTTTTTTTAGGGGTGGGGGGGGGGGGGGGTTATACACAACTCCCAATGGGTTCTTTTTACCTTGCAGTTTCTTACCTCTACCTATAAGGATTCTGCATCTTCTGATCCTATGTCACCTCTTTCTAAAGATTTGGTTTCATTTGAGTGTCCTGGATGGTGAGGGTCCTTAGTGATAAATGCTGTCTTCTTGATGCACTGAAAGGAGATTTTCTGTGCTACATAGCAGTATACTAAATGTAATTTTTGCTGATAACTTGAGTGCACTGATAGACACGTGGAAGAATGGTATCATACACATCTGAAACATTGAATAGAAGGTTAACATTATTACCAAAAGGGATTACAGCTGAGAGGGAGAGAAAAGGGTAGGAAGAAGAGTGAAGTTGTGGGTAAATAAACAATGACTGCTGTGAGAAGGGATAATGCATAAAAAGCATTGTCAAATGAAAAACCACAAGCTATATATGCTGGAATTCTGACATGTTAATGGAAATGTTGGTAACACTCAGCAGGTCAGGCAGCATCTGTGGAGAACGAAAAAGTGAATTTTCCATTTTTGTATCAAATGAAGCTCTATCTACTAATCTGGAGATCAGTGAGGAGGCAGTCACACTATTTGGAGTATACTATAGATATCCAAACTTTAGGATGCAGGATTTCAACTCTGAAACAGCAACAATTCCTTTCCTTCCACAGATACTGCTTCACTTGGTGAAATCTTCCAGCAACTTTTTTTGTTGTCTCACATCCCAGCATCTTCTTCTCTCTCGAAGGCAAGGCAGTTGTGGCAGACTCACAGACAATAAAGCTGACTGTGTGGAGTTTGCATGCCTTCCCATGACCCTGTGAGTTTCCAAACAGATGCTCTGGTCTTCTACATGTCCAACATGCATTTTGGTCAGTTGACAAGGGTCAAGAGGAAAAGGTGATGGTAATGGGGAAGGGTTGGGGTGGGGTTGGTAAGTGAAGTCAGCTAGACAAAGTTTGAAGCGGCATTTGATAAGTGAGAAGTAGTTATTATAGAGAGAAGAATGCCATCAGTGGGTTGTTCTGGTATGGTGAATAAATGGAGACATAAGAGACTGCAGATGCTGAGATCTGGAGCATCAGCTGGAGAAACTCAGCAAGTTGAACAGGATCTGTTGGCAGCCTCAACTACTTTCTCTGGCAGATCGCTCACATACAGACCACCTTCTGGTGAAGAAGCTGTCCTTCAGGTCCCTTGGAAATCTTCCCCCACTCACCTTGAGTGTATGCCCTCTACTTTGGATTCTCTTTCCCTGGGGAAAAGACTATGCTTTCACTCAATCTATACCCTCAGTTCCATAAGATCAGTCCTCCGTTTCCTATTTTCCAAGAATAAAGTCCAAGCGTACAGTATAACTCAATATTTTGGCAACGATGTGTCAAATCTTCATTGCTCTCTTTACCTTAATGATGCCTTCCCTACAGCAGAGTAATCAAAACCATACACGGTACTGCCTCACCAATGCCCTTGCCAAAGAAATAGGTACAGAGGCGAAGGAGACAGAATGAAAAGGCCAAGTGAAGTTAAGAGGCCTAAAGGGGGTGTCCAAGACTAATGGGGTGACCTGGTCATCATCAGAACTGAGGCCAGAAGCTGCAAACCGAGCCACATAACAATTACAGCACGGAAACAGGCCATCTCGGCCCTTCTAGTCCGTGCCGAATGCTTACTCTCACAACCTGCACTACACTCACCACAGATGCTGACTAACTTACCAAATATTTCCAGCATTTTGAGTTTAGATTTCAGCATCTGCATGTTTTTTTCCGTTGCAAGAAAAATTTGGCGAACTTGGTGCCTTTGGGAAAGAGGGGGTAAAGGAATGAAACATTAGCAAAGATTTCAAATCAATGCTATTAGACACACACACAGATGTTCAGAACAGCTTGTTGACTCCCGGTGGCTGTGTGGGGCTCGGTTCCTGCTGACAACTGAGTTCGTTCTTTCCATATCTGCGGGAGGGAGTTGCTGAAATGCGGAGAGAACCAATCGTCTTTGGCCGGCTTCATCTGCCTTCGACACGTCAAGTGCTCTGTTGGTGAGAAATTTATTACTTGGCGTTTGCTTTTTTTCAAACTGCTGTTTGCTATAATCCAGGACAAATCCCGTTATCAGTCTCTGGGGCATTAACACCATTGCCTATCTCTGAGGGACCCTGTGCAGGCGGGAGAATTTTCCCTTGACTGGTATTTGAACGGGATCGGGGAACAGGAAATAATTCCGGCTGAGGAGGGTTAGAACTCGCGATGGCTAATTCGGGGTTTCAGCTGCTGGGGTACTTCTTGGCGCTGGGAGGCTGGGTCGGGATTATTTCCACCACGGCGCTACCCCAGTGGAAACAGTCTTCCTATGCCGGGGACGCGATAATCACAGCGGTGGGACTGTACGAGGGTCTGTGGATGTCCTGCGCTTCCCAAAGCACCGGGCAAGTTCAATGCAAAGTCTACGACTCCTTGCTGCTGTTGGAGGGTATGTACACATATAAAGTTTTGCGCCTTCGCTTTGAACGGCTCTCTGTGTGTGGAATGATTTAATGTCTGCATTGTTTTGATGTCCGGTGTCATCTGGCAAGCAGGGCTAGAGTTAAAATTAACTGTAAAAACCTTCTGCCAAACAATAATTTCAAACATTGCATAAAGTGGATCACTGTGGATAACGGATAAGTACCTCAGGCACTTACTTAATTGCAAAAGTGTAATAAATGTGCTTGCTTATTAGTTTACACATTCAGACAGGGATTAACACACTAAACCGATTCAATTATTTTGTATCTCCATCATCCCGGAGAAAAATCTGTTAAAGGAAAATCATTAAGGGAGGTGTTGCCTTTTACTCTGAAAACTTTTACTAGTTTTAAAAAAAATAACGCCATGGTAGAAAAGTATTATTTAATACTCAGGTGGGATGGGGATCAGCTACTGGGTGGGTGGGGGGGGGGGGAAAGAAGAGAAGATTTCGCTTTTCAATTGGTTTAAAATGAGGGCCCCTGAGGATTGGCGCATGCCAATCCGCTGGGAACTCATCTGTGAGCGACATGGTTGAAGCCAATGAGCGGAAGCGGGAGAGTGAGAGGGGTGTGATTGTAAGTGCACCCAGGGTTAGTAACCCCAGAGAAAGATAAGCAGAGGTTATTGGTGTCCTTGGAATGGAGTAACTTCAACAGGTTCCAATTTTCTTAACTTGTGATGGGCGGGTTAGATTTGTCTCAATCCTTTTCGCTCACAGATGAGTTCCTAGCAGCTCATAATTGTTTCTTCTAATTTGTTAATGGGTTACTTGCTATGACGCGTAATTGTCGCCTGTGCGGTACAAATTAACTACTTCAACATTTCACGCTCACTAAACATCCGTACAATTGAAGAGAAATTAAATTAATACGCAGAGAAACACATTCTGACTTTTCAAACACGTTATTAAACTAACACACACAAAATGCTGGAGGAACTCTGCAGGTCAGGCAGCATCTATGGAAAAGGGAAAACGGTCGACGTTTCGGGCCGAGACCCTTCTTCAGGGCAGTTGACTCTTTTCCATAGGTGCTGCCCGACCTGCTGAGCTCCTCCAGCATTTTGTGTGTGTTGCTTTGGATTTCCAGCATCTGCAGATTTTCTCGTATACGTTATTAAACAGATCTCACATTATATATGTCATGTTCATAATTTTTTTTAAAATCTGAATTTAATGTTACTTTTCTGAAAGTGTTTGAAAGGCAGAATTATTGATCAGAAAATAGCTGGTTATTTTTGTATAGTAAATATTTACACATGAAGGGATTAATGTTTCTTTTCATCTGCTCTGTGAATTGGAATGATGCTGTTTGCGCTGAGGTGGACCAAATGAAACACGGTTTCTTGGCTAACTCTCGTGTACCCTCTTCCCGCTTCCAGCCCACATCCAGGCATCCCGGGCCCTGATGATCGTTTCCGTTGTCCTCGGATTTATCGGCGTCATTGTCAGTGTGGTCGGAATGAAATGCACAAAAGTGGGAGACAATAACCCCCTTACCAAGAGCAGGATCGCCGTCTCGGGAGGTGTCCTCTTTCTCGTGGCTGGTCAGGGCAAAATTTATTTTTTCGCTTGTGTTTGCCATATTTTGTAAAAGGAATACTTTCCACAAAATACTAATTGGCCTGAGGTTGTAGCTGTAGCTTTACTAAGCTGGCTTTTCCTGTGGCGGTTATAATGCATTCACCTCACTGCAGACACTGGACTTAGTAACTTCAGCAGTGCGAATTGAAGATGATCTTGCCCCATCTCTGCCCTGTCACAGTGTCCTTTGTTTATTGTGTTTCTGGACTTCAAAACTTGGGCACCCCTGATCACGCGAATCCTTAATCCTTACTGCAGTCTGCAGTCTTGCAAAAACCCATGTGTGGAGTCACTTTAAAATGACTTTATTTATCTTAATACCTTGTCCACTCTTTTAGACTATGACCATCCCTGCACCATGCATAATCCTTGACTTGGATTGCTTTCGATAAATATTATTGATGCTTTAATTATTTAGAGCTCTTGAATGCTATTTGGCACTAATGGGGTATTGTTAAAATACTATGAGTTAATACTGTTAGCGTAGACCAGATATATCTTGGCATTTTCTACAAAGTGCCCTCATAAAGCTTCAGTAACTAGTTGTGTTGTAGAGCGTGATCCTACAGTACTTCCACGCTTAACCCATTATTACCCTCCATAGATGTCCTGAAAATGAAAGTGAACAGCCTGTTTGAATGCAGGAGAGTAAACAATGAATATCCTCATCACATTCTGCTTCAACAGATTAAAGCACAGTCATGGAGAGTTAATGTTTAAAGCTGATGAGCATTCTTCCAAATCTATTCTTCTAGTGAAAGGTTTGCAGGACCTGCAACAGGAACTCAATTTCTCCATCCACAGCTGTTGCCTGATCATCTGAGTATCACCAGCATTACATTTTTGTTTCAGATTTGCAGCATCTGCAGTACATTGCTACTGTGTGAGTTTAAGGTTGAGGTCCATTTATTTGGATATTCCAGCTAGCGTCACTGTAGTGGTTTGGTATTTGATTGGCTCCCCCATCCATCTTTCTGTCCCAGGATCACAGAGGTCAGTTCTGGTGTTCCCACCACTTAACCTGCAGTTGGAGAGCTCAGCAGATGTTGAACCTCGGGAATGTATTGGTCTGTTTTGGGACACATTTCTGTTTAGGATGCTTGAAGATGAGGAAAGTTCCATAAGTGAGATACTCATTTCTCCTGCCTGGCCATCTTTAGTCGTGCACAGCCAGACTGCAGTCTGCCCGTTCATGTCTTTACTGTTGACTTGAAGCTTTACAGAAAACTGACCCCTGACTCCTGTCTTGTTGTTTGTTCCACAGGACTCTGCACCCTTGTGGCAGTATCTTGGTATGCAACGAATGTTTCAAATGAGTTCTTTGACCCTTTAACACCAGTCAATGCCAGGTAAATAGCGCAGAGACAAGAATGGATCAGCGATTGTATGGATTGATGATCCAACTACAGACACAGGAGCAAAAATTAATCTTAAGACAATATTGAGACAAATTAACCCATGTCCTGGGGACTTAAAATCTCCTCTCCTTTTGTCCTGGGTGAAGTGATTGATGTGGTGTACAGATTTGTGAGCAATGAGTGTCCCTAAGCGATTTACAGATGGGGTGTAGGTGTGGGTGCATTGTCGTGTAAGTTGGTGCTGTCTCTATCTAAGTATGATCGCTGGCCTGCAGGGACTCTCCGTTATGACGCTGGCTTTGGTGGGGCTTCTTCAGGAGTTCTGATATGACTTGGCTGCTCCATGTCATCAGCCCCTTCTCTAACACCTTCATAACTAATGAACTGAGTTGTTTCACGGAAATGAAATAAGACACAAATTATTTACTGATGATATTACTGTTCATTTGCATATTGATATTGCTGTGATGATGGTCAACGAATGACATCACATGTGATATATTGAATCATATATGATTACCTATCTGGACTTGTCTGCATCTGTTTGATAGGTTGACCACACAGTCTCCACCAATGTCTCTCCAATAATATCCAGCTGGGTGGGTATACATTTGCCTCGTTCAAGTCTTATCCGACCAGTCAGAACCAAAAAACTAGAAGCAATGGCTTGCATGAGTGGTTGTTCTTTGATCTGATGCCAGTTCTCATCGGCACAATGCAATTCAGGAATGTTGGTCAAAGACATAGCATAGATTTCTTGTATACTTTGATCACATACCACTTCACCAACCACCACTTCTCTTGATCTCCTACTTTCTCTAAACTGGCAGATTGCTCAAACTGACTTTCATACTAGATGAACAAATATTTCATCTGAGTAATGTGAGGACTGAAGATATCGCGTTTGGGCCGAGTATCAAACTGTGTTCCGAGCTAGCGGCTCCATCTCGTTCCCTGGCATCAGTATGAAACCAGACTGTTCCCAACCTGGAGTTCAGTTTTGGACCTCACACCTGCATCATAACTACAACTGCCCACCCACATCTGGGCTGGCCCAGTCTCACCTGTTGCTGAAGCTTCATCTGTTTCTTTGTTGCCTCTGAGTGTAACTGCTCCAATCCAAAGTGGTGTCCTGTTGCCTACAAACCTTAGATTATCCAAAACTTTGTTACCTCTGTCCTAATTCTCCCCATTCACCCATCACATCTCTGTTTCTGGTTTGACGATTCAATGAAGAGGCTAAAGAAAAGAAGTTTCTGTTTACTTTAATACCTGAAGTTGCAGTTTCTGCAACGTGATCATTGTCAGTATCCATGGAGATAAGAACCTGGGAGAATGACCCTGAACTCTGCCCCAAAATCATTCTTGTTAAACTGTGCTATTGTGTAGAGGGAAGCTGAGAACAGGGCAACAACAACCATCATACCCTGACCCTCTCTATCCCAATTTGGAAAACTACTACACACTGTCCTGTATGATTCTGCATCTTTTTATATTGATAGTTGCAATGGTATAGCATTTTCAGCCACATTACTGAAATATCATTAATTTTGCTGCTAATTTCTACCCTGTTCTTATCTTCCCTAATCCATAAACAACAGTTCTATTCGCCTTGTTGACACCCCTATTCTCTCTGAGAATTAGGTTCATGAACAGTTTCTATTATAAGCCCATCAGCTCCGAAAGTTATCTCAACTAAACCTCCTTCCACTTGTCTCTTTACTCTGTTCTCTGTACCTCCATCATATCTGCTCTAATGATGAGATTTCTACACCAACGTCTTTACGATGTATTTCTTTAACTATGGCTATCCTTCTATCAAGTTGACAAGGTTCTCAACCACATCTCTATTTTCTGCATTTTGGGCTCTTACCCCTTCTCTTCCCAACCAGAACAATGATAGTTCCCCTTGTTCTTTTCTTCCAAGCTACCATCCTTCATAATTAATGGATTATCTTCCATAATTTCTGCCAATTTCAATGTGATTCCATTGCAGATGCATCTTCCACCAGCCTTTTAGCATCCCAAAGAGATGTTATATTTACACCTCCCTGGTCCATTTTTTCATCTCCTCAAGTGCTCAAGCCACTTTCCCATGCAAGCACTGGAGATGTAACATCTTTTACCTCTTCCTTGCTCACCATCCAGCAACCCAAGCAATCTTTCAAGATGCAGAAGTGATTCATTTGCTCTTTGTCCAATCTGTAGTGAACTGCATTAATGCTCTTCGTGTGGTCTCCTCCACACTGGAGAAAACAAACACCGACTGGGTGACCACTTTACGTAACATCTCTTGACCACTTTACATAACATTTCTTTTCAGTTCAAGAGGGAAATCCTGAGCTCCCAGTCACCTGCCACACCCAATCCCATTTCACTTTTACATTGTTGGCTGTGACCTCTTATGTTGGTCTAACAACGTTCAGTGAAAGCTCAAGCAACCACACCTCATCTTTTGTCTCGGGTCTCCGGAGCTCGACATTGGGTTCAACAATTTAAGTTACCATCCCACTGTCTCTATTCATGGATTAAAGTTTTTTAACTTCTTTTTTTTCTGGTGCCAACTTTTACCTTGATAACACTGGTCAGCACAGTATCACAGACATTGCCTCTGGTCCCTCTAACCCCCCAGCAACACAAAACAAGATTATTTCCTTGACAATCCTGATCTGGTGATGGGTGCTGAACCTGAAGCATAAATTCTCTTTCTTTCCCCACGGATGCTGCCTGACCTGCTGAGTGTTTCTTGCAATATATATTTCTGTTTTGGATTTCCAGTTCTTGTTTTCTTTTGCTCCAGTTATAGTTTGGAAGTAGTTATATAATTTAAATTTGCTACATTCCTATTTTTATACCCTACACATATTTACAGATATGCGCACAGTATGGAAAAATGTTTCTTGGAGGTATAAACATTAGGAAAGTATATGCCATGGTTTAAAGTTTGTCCAGAGAAATATGTTTGAAATCCCAGCTGCTAATCAAAATTGTAATTTGTTCAGCATTCAAAATTTTAAAAATTATTATGTATTTAAAAGCAGAAGAGAATATTATTTAGGCCTTAAGTGTCAGTTTTCTGCAAGAATGAAGTTTCCTTCAATAACCACTTACCCATTGATGTTTGCAGGTATGAGTTTGGCTCGGCCCTGTTTGTAGGGTGGGCATCTGCGAGCCTCACAATCTTGGGAGGGTCCTTCCTATGCTGCTCCTGTCCAAATGAAGAAAGAAGGAGCCAGTTGTACTACAGATCATCTCAACTATCCTCAGCCAAAGAGTAGGTTTGAATCACAATTTACGTAAGATGCTCCAATAAAGCAAGAATTAGTAATCTTTCAGCATTAACCTAGCATCCCAAGGACTTACAGAGTTAGTGACAAGATGAAGGCAGGCATTGGAAGCTTGCTGCTTTTACTTTCTCATTTTCCATGCATACCTCCACTCCTTCAGCTGCCACCACAGAGATATCAGAGAGAACTGACAACCACAGGTCATTTGCCAGGAAATGAACAGTTTCCAATTGATCTATGGAGGTAGTGCTTTGTAAAAATGGATATTAGTGGTGACCACAGGTGGGAGTAGAGGCAGGGGAGAAGGAAGCAAAAGTCAAGTGAAACAACATCCATCTAACCTGCCAAATCATATCCCAGGACAGAACTATTACACAATTGAAATTAGTTACATTCCTATTTTTATACCTTGCACATATTCGCACAGCATAGAAATGTTTCCTTCAGCTTACTAAATCAGAAATGACCATCAACCGTCCACTTTACACAAATCCTAAACTAATCTCATTTTTGTTTTCTTTAGCCTCATTACAATCAAATTGCCAGACCTTTTGCCACTCACCTACACGCTTAGGGCGATTCATAGTGTTTGATTAACCTACCAAGCCGCATGGCTTTGGGATGTTGGAAAAGACCAGGACACCCAGAGCAAAGCCATGCAATCAGAGGGAGAAGCCAGTACTTACTGGGCTCTCCGACCCAGCAGAACTTGCTAAGCCGAGCATGTGTAGAAGCTGCCATTAAATATTGCATAGTAGAGTTACTGTATAATGCTGCATTGTATTCCACTCGCTCCAAGGCAGTTTGCAAATCTTTCTTTCTTTCTTTTCAAATCTTTTTATTAGTTTTTTGAAAAAAAACAGAAGAAAAATATTGTTACAAGACATTTGAGAGTACATAATAGATTGATAAACATTCAAATATATATTGATCCATACATAGAATCTCTCAAACTCATATAATAATATAAATGATTAAGAAAAACCCCCCCCAAAACAAAAAAAAAAAAAAAAAACAACAACTAAATAGAAAAAGAAAACTAACCAACATGGGCAATCGCATAATGTTATATATATACAGTAGTGCCTATGACTCCCAACCTCCATCCACAAAATTCAGGATAGTGACAATAAGGTTCAGGATCAGACCGTATAATTCATATGAAAATGCTGGATAAATGGTCTCCAAGTTTCCTCAAATTTAACTGAAGGATCGAAAACCACACTTCTAATTTTTTCTAAACTTAAACAGGAAATAGTTTGGGAAAACCACTGAGATACTGTTGGAGGATTGGCTTCTTTCCAATTCAGTAAAATGGATCTTCTAGCCATTAGTGTAATAAATGCAATCATTCGTTGGAATGAAGCGGATAAACACT
Source organism: Hemitrygon akajei (assembly GCF_048418815.1). NCBI lineage: Eukaryota > Metazoa > Chordata > Chondrichthyes > Myliobatiformes > Dasyatidae > Hemitrygon > Hemitrygon akajei. Next base: position 16,026,162 of record NC_133152.1, on the reverse strand, counting down.
TATTATCCATCATTGGTAGGCCAAAAATTGCAGTAAAAGGGTGTGGTTGGAGATTAATATTTAAAACTCTTGAAATAATATTAAAAATATCTTTCCAATAGTTATGTAAGCAAGGACAGGACCAAAACATATGAGTCAACGAAGCTATATCAGAATGACATCTATCACAGGTTGGATTAACATACGAGTAAAATCGAGCAAGTTTATCTTTAGACATATGAGCTCTGTGTACGACCTTAAATTGTATTAGAGTATGTTTAGCACATATAGAGGATGAGTTTACCAATAATAAAAATTTTTCCCATTGCTCAGTAGAAATAGGGCAATGCAGTTCTTCCTGCCATTCCTTCTTAATTTTTTCAGATATATCTGGTTGTAGATTCATAATCATATTATAAATGATAGCAACAAGACCCTTTTGACAAGGATTAAGAGCTAAAATTCTTTCTGTAATGTCCAATGGACATTCTTTCGAAAAAGACTTTAGTTCATTATATAAAAAATTTCTAATTTGTAGATATCTAAAAAAATGGGTTTTAGATAAATTATATTTATTAGATAATTGTTCGAAGGACATAATGTTATCATCCAAAAACAGATCACGAAAACATGTTATACCTTTTGTTTTCCATAAATAAAAGGCTTGATCTATGGAAGATGGTCGAAAAAAGTAATTAGCTGTTATAGGGCTTGACAGTATAAACTTATTCAAACCAAAAAATTTACGAAATTGAAACCAGATTCATAATGTATACTTGACTATAGGATTAGTTATCTGTTTATTCATTTTAAATAACGAGAAGGGAAGTGAAGATCCTAAGATTGAAATCAATGAGAAATCTTGCACAGATTTACATTCCAAATTTACCCATTGTGGGCCAGCAACTGTAGTCGATTCTTGTGTCCAAAATATCAAATACCGTATATTAACTGCCCAATAGTAAAATCTTAAGTTTGGTAGAGCCAAACCGCCCTCCTTCTTAGGCTTCTGTAAATATTTTTTAGCTAACCTAGGATTTTTGTTCTGCCACAAATACGACGATATTTTAGAATCAACTGTATCAAAAAAAGATTTAGGAATAAAAATTGGTAATGCTTGAAATAGGTATAAAAATTTAGGTAGTATCATCATCTTAATGGCATTAATTCTACCTACCAAAGACATAGATAGTGGGGACAGTTTGCAAATCAGAATCAGAGGCATGTTTATTATCACAGACACGTGTTGTGAAACTTCTTGTTCTGCAGCAGCAGTGCACACTAAAAATATATAGTAATTCACAATAGGAAATATATAAAAGTAAATAGTGTAAGAAGAGAAGCAAGTGGGGGGGGGGTGGGTAGTGTGCATGGCTTCATGGACCATTTCAAAATCTGTTGGCAGAGGGTAAGAAGCTGTTCCTAAAATATTGAGTATCCATCTTCAGGTTCCTGTACCTCTTGCAAAGAGAAGAGTGCACACCCTGGGTGGTGAGAGTCCTTAATTACTAAAATAGGGATTGTTTTTATTTTAGCGTATCATCTGTCATTAACAAACTTGATGAGTTCTGATGGCCAAGAGGCTATTGAGTTGCTTTTAGAGCCCCACTAATGGGGAACTTGCAGATGTCACCGTTCTGGTCTGTAGGTGTCTCCAAGCCCTGCAGTTACTGGGAGTGAGGTACTGCTGTTGAATTTGCCTGGTATGAGCACCTCTAGAAAATGAATATGTTAATACAAAGCGACTTAGAGCCTGTAGTTGTTGTTACCGGCAGATGCAGTAGGTAAAGTAGGCACCAACCAAAACGTAATATGATTTCACTGTAAGTTTAAGAGTGGCCATAACAAAGAATTTGAGAGTGCAAATTATATCCTATTCATGGAATACTTAAATGTTCAGGAAAACAGACTGGTCTATCGGTCCTGCTGTAGTTGAAGTTGTTGGTCAGTCATCAAGTCGAGTCCGACTCTTCATGACCATAGGGTCCGTAGGGTTTTCGTGGAGGGAATCAAAAGAATCAAAACCTTTCTTCTGTGCAGACACTGTCACTGCCCAGGTTGGGGCCCAGGCTGGGTTTGAACTCAGGACCATCTGCCTTCAAGTCCAGTGCTGATGCCACTACACCACCAGATGTTGATACCACAGGGTTATTGTATACATTGCTGAGCGCTTCTGATTGCAATTGACAGGGTTGTGATGAGATGATCAAAGAGTTTAGCCAAGTTACTAAAGCTCTGCTTTTTCTTTTAAATTACAGGTCAAATTTAAAGAAAGCAACGTCTGTCAAGGGGGAGCAGTATTTGTAGCAAGCCACTCCTGTGGCATCTCAAAACAATATCCTGTATTTTGTTCATGTGAAGGATTCAGTCAATGGCAAAATAAAATGTAATTTTAAAACTTCCTGTCTTTACTGAGAAGGTACTTGGAATTTTGGTCAATGTACAAGGCATTGGGTAGCTCAGTCGTGATCCCTGTTGCTTAAAGAGAGGCCTGGAATTAGATCTCAAAAACCCATACACTCTCTGGTTATTTGTGCTTTAAGGAAACTGAATTTTTGTGTTTATTTACTGATTATACTGGATTCAGGAAGGGAAAATCCTTCAATAAAAACTGATGAAGTGATCTCAGTGTGTCTCACAGTAAATAAATCGCATTGGGGTAGTTGTGCATCCAAATTAGGTTGCTCTATTGCACAGAATATTCAACAGAGAGCTGATGATGAGTTGCCTGCTGCTCTGTTTGATTAAGGGAAGAACGTCTCCCAGCAGAATTAATAGTTGTTCTCGATTCATATCGATGTATGAAAATCTAAGGGTGGGAGGTCTTAATTTTATATCTGTTCCATATGCTAACACCTCTGACAATAGGAACTGGGATGTAATTTCAGAGTACTGCTCAAAACCTTTGTGATTTATGCCAGAGACGAGTGACTTTGACATAAATGGATTAGCGATTGTCTTATTCACAAAATCATGCAATTCTATGAACAAGGGCCATGAACTACCAAGCCCTTTCTCCATATAAAACAGTTCACTATGCTTGCCATGGACCCAAGCTCCAATTTGAGCAACGTATTTTTTGTGATGATGGAGAGGATACTTTAGCCATCTGCTACCATATTTAAAACTGCACAACACCCCCGATGCTTATTTTAAGATTTGTAGCACTTTAAAATAACATTTTCTCTCAATAACTTGTACATTTTCCATTTATCTGATTTGCTTTCTTTCGGATAAGTCACATGGACATTTGAACTCCAGTTCCTGGTTCCCGAGCACAAAGTGTCTCGACTTTATTTATTAATACACAGTGCAGAGCAGGCCTCTCTGGCCCTTTGAGTTACACTGCCCAGCAAACCCTGATTTAACCCTAGCCTAACCATGAGAGAATTTACAATGACCAAATAACCTACCAATAGGTGTGTCTTTGCATTGCGGGAGGAAACCGGAACATTCGGAGGAAACTCACAGAGAGAACGTTCATACTCCGTACAGGCAGTGGCAGGAATTGAACCCAGGTCGCCGGTACTGTAAAGTGTTGTGTTAATCACCATGCTACCATGCCATCCCAGGGATGTATACACCCAAATAAAGTGCAAAGGTGTTAACCTTGCACTGGCCCACCTATTCTCCATCAAGAAGCAGCTGAAAAGATCTGAGCACTCAGAAATATGGAGTAACTATGGGAGTATTTACCTTGAAGGAAACTTGGCTGATGGACGATAAACATCTTATTCCTAGGTACCACATGTTTTCTCCACCCAAGATATCATGGTAACGGTGTGGTTCTCACCAAATTCCGCTTTGGTCTGGCACTTACTGTTTCTTGCAAATCACGAAGGTTCACCCCTTTTGTCTCTCATTTAAGATTGTCATTCTCAATCAGGTCAACAAAATCCATAAATATGTTCTCACCAAGATATCAAGGAGTGTTGATAGTGATATATATAAATGATATGTATGAAATTGTACATGGGCTGATCAGTGAGTTTGCAGATAATACAAAAATCGGTGGAATTGTGGATTGTTTAATTCGGAAAAGCATGAGGTGTTGCACAGTGGGAGGTTAAATATGAAAGGAAAAGTTACATTAAAAGCCTGGACCCTTAGAAGCATCGATGTCCAGAGGGACGTTGAGGGCAAGTCTGTAACTCCTTTAGTCTATGGTCAATGTCTATAGCTCCTGTGTTGCCACTATTTCCTACAAGAGGCAACTCAAATGGATGAGGTAGTAAGGAAGGCATACCGTGTACTCTCTTTCATCAGTTAGGGCATTGAGTATAAAAGTTGAGAAGTTGTGGTTTTGTAAAACTTTGGTAAGGCCACTTTTGGAGTATCATGTGCAGATCTGGTCACTGCCGTACAAGAAGGATGTGGATGTTTTGGAGAAGGCACACAAGAAGTTCAACGGGACATTGTGTAGATTGGAGAGTTTTAGCTATGAGAGGTTGGACAAACTTGGATTTTTTCCCTGGATCTTCAGAGGTTGTGTGGTGACATGACTGAAGTTTATAAGATAATCACAGGCATTGGAGTGAGTAACTATCTGAGTCTTGAGTAGAAATGGGATAGCATTAAAATGAGCCAGGAAAAAATGTAGAGGAGACTGTTCAGCTATATTTTTGCACAGACAGCATTAGGCACCTAGGATGCACTGCTAGGGGTGGAGATAGAGACAGATTTGATAGCTGTGTTCAAGAGGCTTTAAATAACCCTGTGACTAAGCAGGGAATGAAGGGATACATACCATGTACTTGCAGGTGGGATTACTTTGGACTGGCATCATGGTCAACACTGCCATTATGGGCTGAAGGGCCTGTTCCTATACTGTCCCGTGTTCCATATCTTCCCTACTTATCTCCCTCAGCCCCTTCATCATCAATAATTTCAACCACCATCCAACTCACCTCTGCCCTCTTAATTGTATTTTTTTACCATTTGTCCCTCTAATCAACCCATGTTTCAGACCATACTGTTTCTTCAGATAGAGTCCCCAGTGATCCCTTATTCCCTTCTTCCTAACCTTATGCTGTCGCTGGGTAAAGCTCTTTACCAATTCACTCATATCTGCACTCCCACTTTGCCAGTCATCTAATCTTTGACCCTCTGCTTGCTCAGTTTCTGCAGCAGTAATCAAACCACCCCAAAAACCTTCACACCCCACCAAATACATAGTCTTCAAGTGCAGCACAGTGGCACAAAGAGTGTAGATGGAGCTTCACATCTTCAGTGACCCATGTTCAATTCTAACCCCCAGACTCCTGTGGGGAGATCTCATGCTCTCCCTGTGACCCTGTGGCTTTCCTCTGCATACTCCGGTTTCCTCTCACATCCTCAAGATGCCCGGGACACGTAGATAAATGGGGGAACCTGAGGGGAATTGATGGGAATGTAGGAAGAATTCAATTGTATTTTGTTAGATCAGTGCAAATTTTTGCCTGAACTAGACTCGGCAGTCTGAAGGGCATGTTTCTGTCCTCATACTCTATGACTATGATGCTACTGCCCTCATCACTGATCTTTTACACTTAAGGAACACAGAGCTGAACTGATATAGTAATTAAGCCATTGATCCATTCACAATGGGCTGCTTTTTCCCCTGTAGAATTGTGCTCAGAAGTCCACGGTTATCAACACACTGCTTTCTCTGGTGTATCTCTTACCTCCCCTTCTGCCTTTCCTAATACATGTCCATGATTTTCAACTTTGTTCCCTCTAAGCCCAAAAGACCACTTAACTTGCCCTCCTGACTCAGTGATAGCTGATATTGTTGACTGTTGTTCCTCAAGCACCCGGTCTTCGTATATACGTAAATGTGCTGACTTTAGTCTATTTCCGTTGGTCAAGTCTTGAAGAATTTGATATATTGAAGATCACCCATCACCAAACTGACTTTCCTTTCCAAAGTGTTTGACTATATTGCAGCCTCCAAAATTTATTCACATCTTACCCAGAGCTTCTTGTTAGAACAGACCCATTTAAGTTTCCACCATCAATACCAAAACAGTTACCATCAAAATCCCTTACATCAAATGGCATCCAGAATAAATGTAAAAGAGGATTTATCCTTTACTCTTCCCAACCCACCTGCTGCCCTTAATAGATTGAACACATCATTTTTCTCTGTTTCTCCACTCTCACCTAGCTGAGCTGGGTCTCACTTGCCTGTCTTATTTTTATCTATCAGTCAAAACGTGTGTGGATCTAACAATGGTCTCTCTTCCCATACTTAGAATGCTTCTCCTAACATTCACCCAAGGGCCATCCATCCTCTCATTTACCTGCTGACCCACAGCAACATCACCCATCAAACGCACACCAGTTTCCACATGTCTACTGACTGTTTACAGCTTGGCATCAAAAACCACTTGATCTCTCCACAGTCTCTAAACTGTCCAACTGCTTGTTGGGCATGAAACGTAAATGAGCAGAAATGATATGCAAATTATTATTGAATTTATTACGGAATAGAAGGATGTCCATTTTGACAGACATGAGGAGGAATTTCTTTAGCCAGGGAATGATGAATCTGTGGAATTCATTGCCACAGACAGCTGTGGAGGCTAAATCATTGGGTATATTTAAAGTGGAGGTTGATAGGCTTTGATTAGTCAAGAAGGCAAAGGTTATGGGAGAAGGCAGGAGAATGGGGGTTGAGAGGTATAATAAATCAGCCATGATGGAATGACCAAGCAGACTTGATAGTCAAAATGGCCTAATTCTGCTTCTATGTTTTATGCTCCACTATTGAGCAGTCTGAAACACAACTAGACTATTGTGACATTTGATCTATGGCCCAAATGTTCATGGTGCTACAAGCCAGTGTCTTCATCCCTTTGGCCAAACTCCACAGCTGTTGAGGACACCGTGCCTTCTTTTGTCACCTCCATTCCTCGGAGCTCCTGTCCGCTCCCACTTACTCTTGTCCCTGAGAACTACCACCAGTGTCCTCACCTGCTGCAGATCCTACTCACACTTCGCCTCTGTGCCGTTGTCTGTAACGCAATAGCAGAATAGGTCAGAAACTAAGCTGTACTACCCACGTTAGCACCCTGACCGGCAGAAAAAGTTTTCCCAGCCTATAATTTCCTTTCTTCTTCCTCACTCCCTTCTTGAAGAGCGGAGTGGCATTTATTATTTTCCACTCCTCTGGACCCATGCTAGAACCTAGTGATTCTTGAAAGACCATTACTAATGCCTCCACAATCCTTTTGGCTACCCCCTTCAGAACACCAGTGTGTAGACCATCTAGTCTGGGTGACTTATCAACCTTCAGACCTTTCAGTTTCCCAAGCACCTTCTCCTTAGTAATAGTAGCAGTACTCACTTCTGCCTCCTGACACTCCTAAACCTCCGGCATAGTGCTGGTGTCTTCCACAGTGAAGACTGAGCAAATACTTGTTCAATTTGTCCGCCATTTTCTTGATCCCATCACTACCTCTCCAGTGTCATTTTCCACTGGCCCAATTTCTACTATTCCCGCTCTTGTACTCTATGTATATCAGAGAAAGCTTTCAGTATCCTCTTTGATATTGCTGGCTAGCTTATTTTCGTATTTCATCTTTTCCCCCCTTTTGGTTGCCTTCTGTTGGTTTTTAAAAGTTTCCCAATCCTCCAACTTCCCACGAATCTTTGCTCTATTATATTCACTCTGTTTTGCTTTTATGTTGGCTTTGACTTCCCTCCTCAGCCACAGTTGTGTCATCCTGTCTTTAGAATCCTTCTCCTTCTATGGGATGTATCTATCCGGCACCTTCTGAATTGCTACCAGAAACTCCAGCCATTGCTGCTCTGCTATCATCCCTGCATGTGTATCTTTCCAATCAACTTTGGCCAGCTCCTCTCTGCAATTTCCCTTACTCCACTGCAATACCGATACATCTGACTTAGGTTCTCCCTCTTAAATTGCAGGGTGAATTCAATTCTGTCATATTATGATCACTGCCTCCTAAGGGCTCCTTTGCCTTCAGCTCTCTAATCAAATCCAGTACATTACAGAACAGCTGTCCAGAATAGCTCACCCCTTAGTGTGCTCAAACACAAGTGGCTCTAAAAAACCATCTTGTTGGTTTTCTACAATTTCTCTCTCGGGATTCAACACCAACATGATTTCCCTAATTTACCTGAATACTGAAACCCCGTTCTTACATTCCTATATAGTAATTGACAAATTCAAAGAAGGACTACAACTATGACACATCCTTTGACCTTCTGTGGCATCCAAAACAGTTTCAATTTTCTCAGCACATCTGTGAAATGCTTGTGAGGCAACGATGTGACCACATTAAGTGATGCTTGATTCAAAGACTTAACACTTGTTGCATTGTGCTCTGAGCCCAATATCTTTTTATCGTTTTACCACTATTTTGAGATTTTTGGAGATGTTCCTTGACATCTTGACTAGTACCAACGATGTCATCCAGGTAACACTGAGGGAACTCAGCAGGAAACATCGACAGTACTCTTTTCCATAGATGCTGCCTGGCCTGCCTCCAGCATTTTGTGTGTGTTGCGAGGCCTCAGCTAATTCCTCTTTGCTGAAGTGTTTTCCTATGGAAAGGTTTGCAAAGATATCCTCTATCTTGGGCAGAGGGTGTGATTTGCTTTCATTACCGGGTTGATGGTGACCTTAAAATCATCACAGATCCTGAAAGACCCATCTTTATTGGATACTGGGACCACTGGTGTTGCCCATGGACTCCACTCAACTTTGGAAAGAATTCCTTCAGCCTCCATGCAAACTAGCTCACTGGCTACTTTATCACGGATGGTATAGGAACTGGGCAGGATGTGTACATCCTGGGAGTGTCATTTTCATTTAACACTATTTTACCCTTGATATGTTTGATACATTTCCTATGAATGCTGCTTTAACAACATCTATACCTTTCTTAGTTTGCTTTCAGTTGACTCTCTTGCAGGGGATGGCTGGATCTCGAATCAAGTTGTAGTTTTCTCAGCCACTCATTACCCCACAATGCTGGCTCTTCTGTTTTTAACTCATACAAGCCCAATGTGGTTTGTTGGTTGTTGTATTTCACTGTTATGAATGTAATAACAGGAGTTATCTTATTTCAGTAGAAGTTCTTCATTGGACATCTGCAGGCTTCAGCTCTGTGTCTTGGAAATGCCATTCAAACTCATTTTGTGAAATGACTGAAATAGCTGAGCTAGTGTCCAATTCCATTTTAATTAATTTTCAGTTCACTTTTAGTGTAAGCCATTTTCTTGTCTCTCTTGACGAAGTCCCGATGAAGGGTCTCGGCCCGAAATGTTGTCAGCGCTTCTCCCTATAGATGCTGCCTGGCCTGCTGTGTTCCACCAGCATTTTGTGTGTGTTGTTTCTTGTCTCTCTTGTTAGTTTTCACGTTGCAAATCTCAAGGCTACTCAGTCCTGTACCACTCACCATTATCAGAGTTTTCATCGACAGCATGCAGAGTACTGCTCTTTTTGAAACTGCCACTTGAATTTTTATCTTTTTCTCTTCCCTGTGCAGTCCATTTCTTTATGTCTGCCTGATACTCTCTTCGAAGGTGTCCAACCTTGTCACATTTTCTGCAAGTTTTTCCTTTAAGCCTGCGTTGGTCTGGTGTATGTGAGCCCCTGCCTCAATGGTAACATAATTTGTTTGACCAGGCAGATTTCTGTACAGACTGCAAATTTGTTCATGCTTACTTTTATTCCTGACCGCACCTCTATTGCGTCTTTGGCTGCTGTTTCTGTTGATACAGTGATTTCAGCTGCTCTTTTAAATGTGAGTTGTGCTTCAATTAGGAGCCATTCTTGAATTCTTTCTGGTAGGATTTCACGAACTAAACAATCTCTCGGTGCAATATTAGCATATCACTGAGCTGACAAGGCTTAGACAATTTCTTCAGTTCAGCCACATAAGCTGAAATAGATTCTCCTTCCTTTTGATTCTGCTTAGAAACCCAACATGTTCTGCAGTCAGTCATGGTTTCAGTTCTAAATGTTCATGCATTACAATGATGATATCGACAAAGCTCATTTTAGCTGCTTTGGTTGGAGCATCAAATGTCTAAGCAAAATCTACGCCCCTTTACCAATTGCCCTCAAAAAATCTGTCATTTGCTTCTCATTGGCTATTGCATTTGCTTCAAAATACTGCTCAATTCACTCAGTATACTTCAACCGCTTATCATTAGTGCAATCAAATTAATGTATCTTTCCAACTTAGCAATCCATTTCTGTTTTTTTTTAAAAAATTGTAATTATTATCATAATCACCTCCTGGAAATGAATATTATTAAGACGTGGCACAGAAAGTGCCCACTATTCAGAAATCTGATGGTGGAGTGGAAGAAGCTTTTCTTAAAATGTTGAGTGTGGGTCTTTAGGCTCCTGTATATCCCGATGGTAATAATGAGAATGTCCGGGATGTTGAGGATCATTTATCCTTCCTCAGGCGCTGCTTTTATAGATGTTCTCGATGGTGGGCAGGTTTGTGCCCATGGTGGAGCTGGTTAAGTCTACAACCCTCTGCACTTTCTTTTGGTCCTGTGTACTGAAGCCTCCATACCAGACAATGATGCAGACAGTCAGAATGCTCTCCATGGTACATCTGTAGAAATATGTTTGGCCAAGCCACAAAACCATAAACTTTCCTCTTGGTTTCCACAATCTAGATGCCATAGGGAGTGAGAAAGTCAGATTATGTGGGTATCAGAGAGTGGGTACCTTACATTACAGCATAGAAACTGTCCTTGGGGTGCATGTTTTCAAGCATTTGTATCTTGGGAGGATTAAAGGGAGAAGAAGAGAGAGTGACCGGCATGAGAGGGGTCTTTGATTATGTGGGCTGAAATGGAAGGGAGGTTGGTTTTCACTTGGTGTGTTCACAACTCTGCAGTTCCTTGAAGTCTGGTAGGACAGCAGTCACACCAAGTTCTGATGCTTGGATTGAAATGATAAACAAAAAAAAGGCAATCACACTGTTAGCACTAATCTAGACACCCCTAGCTAGTCTGAGGGAAGTCATAGAACAGGCGTGCAAACAGATTTCTAACAGTAGGGCAGTAATAGTGGGACACTTCCAATGTGTTACTGTTAACAGAGAGTAAAAGTGATACGTGGCTCACATCACTAAGTTGCTTCCACAAAACTCTTTAGTAGGCTCATTACTACTCAGCTACTCCAACAAATGTAGGGTCAATTCTGGATTTGGTTTTAGGGAATGAAACTGAAGGGGGGGGGGGAAGGAATATCGGTGGCAATGATCATAATTCAATTAGATTTAGCATTATTGTGGAAAAAGAATCATACTCATATAGCATGGAAACTGCCCCCATGACCATCAAGTACTCATTTACTCAAATCCAACAAAAGAAAGATCTATTTTCCTCAGGAAAGGGGTCTTAAATTAAGGCTCAGGATTTTAAAGCATCTGGTAGAAGGAGTAGGAGGAGATGAGGGAAAATATTTTAACCCAGAGAGTGGTAAGGAATTAATTGGCTGAAGGGGTGACAGAGGCAGGAATTCTCACCACATTTCAACATGGCTTGAGTGTTTTCTGTGGGCCTGGTGCAGGAGAATGGGATTGGATTGGCTAGCCCAATTTTAATTGGTGCAGAGACCTCTTGTGTTGCAAGTTTTCCGAGCCCATGCTCACTTTAATGGGCAGGATAACATAGAGCAGATGGATTCCAGGTTTGATTCTCAGTCTGTGCTGAGTTGGGACAACGTAGTCAACGCTCCACCAGGAGTGTCACAGGAGCTCACAGCCCAAGTCACTGTCACAAAGTTAGGGAGTGAATACGCATCCATACTATTGGTTGAGGACAGAATCAGCACTGCAGCCCAACTTATAGTGTCCAATGTACCTTTGACATTTGTCCTTTGTTGCTGGGTCTCTGAGGGATTACAGGGTGCAAGAGCTGGGTAACAGGTATGTAAGAGGGAAGGAAAATTTGTGAAATTGTTTGAATATTTCTGTAATGAAATGAGAATATGAAATGTTATATTTCTTTATCTGATCGAAGAACTACTACAGTGGGTAAAAGTCGCATAGAAATCCCAGCACAAAAGAGTGAATAAATATTCAAGCGATAAAGAGGTGAATGGGCTGTCTGGATTTTTCCAGCTCAAACTAGCTGTCAAGTCAAAATTTCCGGCTGTACAATGGATTTTTATGGGTCTCTGAGCACAGGAAGGTCAGAATAATTAGGTCCTGTGGCTCTGAAAGTGACTGAATATTTACAATGATTCCTGAGTGTGTCGGGCGGAGGTAATGTTGGTGCAAACCTTTTCTTTCAAATAATTTTTATCATAATTACATGTTTAACTCAAACGAGCGAATGGATCAGGGTATTTTGTTTTGACATTTGAATCCATTCCCTTTCATTAAAAATTCTAACAATGAATATTCTTTTCCTTCAGTGCTCCAGCCTAGAGTGAAGATGATTTTTATGCTGCAACTTATGTCCTTCAGTCTGGCCTTTGTGTCAACATTTTTCTTGATAGTGGCGACTTGGACGGATTGTTGGATGGTGAATGCAGACGATAGTTTGGAGGTGAGTCAGCACTGGCTGTTTTTGCAATTTATTACCCATTCCTTCGCTCTCTCCACCTAGTCAGCCTCAGTCTCCTGAGTTTTGCAAACCAGTATCTTAAAGAGCTCGTTGTTCTGATTCCTAGCACTCCTGGATACTGGGGTGCTCAAGAGGGTATTAAGGAAGTGGCCTAGCCTCTGTAATGCTGTGGTTGTGAGTTCTGGATTCCATCCCAGAGATACAGTATGCACCACAAGATCAAGATAGGGTACCCTCCTTCCGAAGAAACGTAACACCATTACCTGCTGTGCCTCTATGGGTGAACGGCACTGTCGTGCCATTTTGAAGAGCAGGGTCATTCTCCCAGGTACCCTGGCAAATAGTTATTGCTTAACCAAGCAGTAAAACAGAGTTCGGAGGCATAGTCTCATTGCTGTCTGTGGGATCTTACGGTATATAAATATTTTGCTCCTGCAATCCTATATGGCACCTGCTCGTCAAATATAATTATTTGGCTTTAAGATGATATGCAATATTTTATAGCTGTCAAAGGTACCAACTAAATCAAGATTATGTCCACAAGCTTTGAAACTAAGAGGCGTTGCTGTAAAGAGGCATCATCAGAGTTCTTCGTCTTTTGTCATCTGCACTTGTCCTATGTCGACAAGCCGAACGCTGGTCTGTAGCTCCTGTCTAGTGGGGAGAGGGCAACAGTAATGACCACTGCCCTGCGACACTGAGTTATCATAGAAGAGCACTGGGGAGACAACTAAATGCAGGGTTATTCTTTCAGGGGACGCAATAAACCCTGATCTACAATATTTTAAATGGGACTTGGAACTTGCATTTTTGAATGTTCTGTAAGATTTACTGTAGTCAACCCTGTTGGATTCATGGCAACTGAAGAAATTAAATATCAAAGTTCATAACATTTCATGACAGAGGATTTACTGATATTTGTGTATTTGTCTCCATTGTGTGTATTGTCTTGCAAAATAGACAAATTAGTAAGGGAGTTACAAAGTATTCTGCAGGGAACTGAGTAGGAGAGAAGCTAAATTGAATAATCTCATCAATTAGGGAAAAAGGGATAGATTTCAAAATTCACCCACCTATTTTTTCACTTTTGGTCCGTTAGCAAAAAGCAAAGCCTTTAAATGAACGCTTATTACCTAAGTTACTGATGCATGCCAGAGGCAGTAAATTAATTGCCTTAATTTGCACTTAAAATATGCTCTGATGATGGCACAAGTTGCATTTATTCTGTAACCATTATTTTTTGTAATAAAACCATGTTAAAACATTATGTAATGGATTACATATGGGCAATATGCCAGTATTTTTTAGGGCAGCAATGAAGGTCCTCCATCTCTGGTGGTGTTCAGGGCTTCCTTCATCATGTTAGCAGCTTCCTCGTGGTTTTCACTACTGTCAGTCATGCAAGTCCCAGGTGGAGACTCAGGAATACCGTCACACTCAGATGTAGAAGGAATCTTCATTGCTGTTTCCGTAACAGTTTTGTTTTACCAGTCAGGGTCGTTAGCCCTAAGCTGAACATCCAAACCTGGAGGACCACTCTTAACCTGGCCTCTACCCTTTAACCTGTTCAGCATGGGTGATCCTATCAAAAGCCAAAGCATAAAGCCCTGATTCCGGCCAACATAGCTCTTCGGGTCATTGAGGCACATGAACCTCCAAACCATGGCCAAGCCAGTATAAGCCCCGTTAAAACATCCCATGTTTGGTTATGGTGATGGTATGCCTTGTTAAAACCCGTTTGGCCACTCTCATGAGGAAGAGATGCTGGATATGTGATGCACAAAGGAAAGGCATCAGTATTATATCATCATAGCCTCAAAATGCCACAGTACACAGGCCCCAATCAAGACAGACTTAAACCTCATTTGGATTAAGCAGTGGGTATTGTGTGTACTCGTAGCTTCAGTGACTCAAATTATACTCCAACCACTGTTGCTGTCTTTATGGAGTTCACACGCTCTGTCAGTGACCACCTAGGTTTCCTTTGAGTGCTCTGATTTCCTCCCACATTCCAAAGATGTGCAGTTCAATAGATTAATTGGTCACTGTAAATTGTCCCTAGTGTGTGAGTGACTGGAAGAATCTAGGGGGATTGATGGAAATGTAGCGAGAGTTAAGAAAAGGGATTTAGTGTAAGATTTACGTACATGGGTGGTAGATAGGAGGCATGAACTTGAGAACATGAATGGCCTGCTTCTGTGCAGATATCTCAGGTCAATGAGATGTTAATTGCATTCATGCATATGCAGATATCTCAGGCCAATTCAGTGTTTCCAGGTCTGCAATTTACTCAGGAAAACTTCAGGAAGACTTTTGTTCTGAGCTGCATCAATCTACAATCCGTATTCAGACCCGAAGACTGATTGCTATTGAAATTAATATTTGCTATATTGCATATCTCCAGAATACACACTAACACTATGAGAAACATGGTTTGACAGCCAATTGGGCAAGATCTGGAAGTCTTGACTGGAGCGGGGAGATAGGAATGGCAGAAGCATGGATGTCCTTCCCATTCCCACAGTCAGAACATCTAAACTTGTCTTTTTTTGGAAAAGGTTCTACAGATCCATTTTAGATGGTTCGCCTGAACTAGATAGGTCAAAGGTCTTGTACTCTTTAGTACTCTATGACCCTAACTTCCGCATTGTTCTTTCCTGAGGATATTCCTACAATCTATCTCCTCCAACATTACCCACCATCATCTGCGTGGCTAACCCACCTTAATGCCAATCTCTGCTCTAAACACTGGGATTGAGTACATATCAGGATCTCACATGGGGTGATGAGGAAGTGATCTCTCAAGGCTACTCACAATTGATTTAACATCAACATCAGTGGAGTTTAAGAGGGGGAAGAGGAGGGTGGGTGGATAAGAAGTAGGATGAACTGGGACTGGGTGATGTATGGTAATTCTGTGCAAGGGCTCTGTTATAGGAGTCAAACTGGACACACTGGAGGCTGTGGTAGAACAAAGGACCCTACAGGAAATCTTGGCAATTCTGGACAATGTTTCTCACCCTCTGCATGCCACCTTGGGTGAACAGAGGAGCACTTTTAGTAACAGACTAAGACAACTGCACTGCTCCAAAGAGCGCCATATGAGGTCATTCTTGCCCTCGGTCATTAGGCTCTATAATGAGTCAACCTATGGCCGGGGAAGTGATGATCCCCTCCTGTTAGACTGTTTGGGGTAACTTATTTTTTTATTCTTTCTTACTTCTCTTCTAATATTTGTATACTTGTGCACTTGTAATGCTGCTGTGACATTGTTCCTTCCTTTGGGATGGACAAAGTATCTATCTATCTGTCTATCTATCTATCTATCTAGGATGGCACGGTGGCACAACCAGTAAAGTTGCTGCCTCAGGCGCAAAGACCTGCATTTAATCTGGATTGCCTGTGATGTCCGTGTGGATTTGTACCTTTTCCCTATGACTGCATGGATTTTTACTCAGTACTCCTGTTCCCACCCACATCCCAGATACCTTTCCCAGGCAAGTACTTTACTAACAGAAGACAGCAATGGCTTCTGAAAAATTACTCCAATGGAACAGCATTTGGCGAGATACCAGCGGCTTCCCTTTGACTCTGGGACAATTATCTGGAGAGGGCATAGACGATGAGGTGATGGGTGTAGAAAATTTAATGAATAAAGTAATCAAAGCCACAACCAGACCATTCTGCATGTTTCTCTATGGTGAGATGAAGCAAACAGAATGGAAGACTTTAATGGCCAGATATTGTTAATTCCAACAATTATAGGTTATTCTGGCTGGCCTGGTGATCAGTATAGATAGTTGGTGTGCATTCAGTGGGCACAGGGGTAGAAACATTCCTTTTGGCCCAATAAGTGCACACTAAGCATCAGGCGCCCATTTTACACTAATCCAACTTGAATTTCAGTTTATTCTCCCCAAATTCCCGTCATCTCCCCACTTTCTTCCATTCACCTACACACTAGGACCAATTTCCATGGCCAGTTAACGTACCAGCCCTCATGTTGTTGGTATGCAGGATGTAACTAGAGTACTGAGATAGAAACACACACAGTCACGGACAGAGTGTGCAAACTCCATACACACAGCTCTGGTGGTTCGGTTTGAACGCAGGTCTTTGGAGCTGAGAAGCAGAAACTCTCCCACTCGCACCAGTGTGTGATCTAGTATGGTCAGGCTGGCCTGCAGTCACTAGTGTTCAGCTGGGCAGTACAGAAATGCCCAGGCTAACTTGGAACACCGGTGGCGGAGATAACTGGTGTCTGACTGGTGAGAAACAGACACAAGTGTTCATAACTCTGTTTCTGGCTCACATTCCCAGGTCAGCCAAAAATGCAGGGGTTTGTGGTGGGAGTGTGTCACAAATTCCATGGATGGGATCAGGACGTGTGATCAATATGACTCCATATTAGCAGAACACCCACGTAAGTACCTACAGAAGAACAGATGCTTGAAACATTGAATCAGTTGTCCATCGAACAAATTGGTAGGACATCTGTTGCACACCTAGTCTGTAGAATGTGATTGTAAGTGTGGAAAACTGTTACTAAAACAATCAAATTGAAAGCGTTATGTAGGTAAGTACTCCTGTTGAAAAGTAGGGCAATGTTCTACTATTGTAAGAATCCTAACGGCTGCCAAATATTCCCTGGTTTTCTCTCTGTCATTAGTAATTAATGCCTTTCAGGAGAATTAATGTGATGTGAAGTGCTATTGAAAGGAGATAAAACAAATGTAATTATTTAAAATAAGATGGAGAAATGGGGCAGAAATCTATGTCAGCAAAGTTCATGATTCCCAACATGTACCATAATTAACAAGGCTTTACCCTTTCAAACAATTTTGAACATTTACATGTCCAATTCTGGCCAATTTATTTTGTGTTCTCATTTCAGAATTAGGCAGTTGTGGGTCAGAATGTGAAGTGGGGATATAGTTTATAATCCAAGGAGAACCTTCAGAATACTGTATATTTGTGTGTGCTGTCCTTCCAATAGTTGTATGTGATGTGGTGTTGTTAACGGACGAAAAACTATAGGTGTAATTTAAAGAGATTGGAGGGTTCACCATGTCCTAAACTACATTCATCCTCCAACCAGCAGATTAACAACAGATTAACTGACCATTCATGGAGTACGGAATTGCTGTTCTGTTTCCTACATTGTAACTTTGGCTTCAGAAGTGACTCATTGGCTTGAAGTATTTCGGGAAGTGCTGAGGATATAAAAGATGATGTACACATACAAACATTCCTTTTCTAGTAAAAGACTGGTTAACTTAAACAGAGTTAAGGATACTACCGAGAGCTATTCAAAATTCAAAGTTCAAAGCACATATATCAAAGGTTTCAAAGGTACATTTAATGCCAGAGAAATGTATACAATATACATCCTGAAATTCATTTTCTTCACAACCACCTGCGAAAGCAGAGGAGTGCCCCAAAGAATGAGCGACAGTTAAATTTTAGAACCCCAAAGACCCCCCCAGCTCCCCTCCCTCCTGCACGTAAGCAACAGCAAAGCATCGGCACCCACCACCGAGCACTCAAGCATGCAGCAAAGCAACAGCAAAGACACAGACTTGCAGAACGCCAAAGACTACTCGTTCACCCAGTATTCGACATACCACAGGCTCTCTCTCTCCCTAATAAGGGAGAAAGAGGTGTCTCCATTTCATAGCAAGAGGGGAGACATAACAAACAACTCACTGGTTTACGATGTTAGAAGTCCGTTGCGTTGTTTTTTCCGAGCTCTTTGCCCAAAGATCTCGAGTCTCTAGGCACAAAGCCAGAGATCTTCTGACTCCCACGATACACTGATCTCCTGCCGGGACACGAACTTTCGAGCTGCCTGTCTCCAGAGCCACGAAATCTTGACCACCAAACGTGAGCTAAGCCCTTAGGCCGTACCTTTGGCATGTTGAATAGCGGCCAGTCGTGAAACCCCGAGAACAGGTCCCATTCCCACAAAGAACCAAAGTCAGTGTGTAACTCCAGCTCAGGATCCTCAAAAGAACCCTGAAAGGGAAAAATAGAGATATTAAAGATGGAAATAGAGTTGTTTCTGAAGATGCAAGCAAAGGAGTTGCTGTTTTTGTGCCATCATAACTAAGCTCCACCCTCCTCCTCACCACATGTCACCATATACAACTTTGAGATTCATTTTCCTGTGGGCATACTCAGCAAATCTATAGAATAGTAACTGTAAACAGGATCAGTGAAAGATCAACCAGAGTGCAGAAGACAACGAACTGTGCAAAAGCAAATATAATTAAGTATGAAGAACATGAGCTAATGACATAAAAAGTCCTTAAAGTACGATCAGTGATTGTAGGAGCATTTCAGTGATGGGGCAAGTGGGTGTAGTTATCCTCTTTTATTCAAGAACCTGATGGTTGAGGGGTAGATGGTCGATGATTCACAAATACACCCTCTGAAGTGCAAGACTGGGAAATAGGAGCAGAATAAACTCTGGGAGGCAGCTCACAAACTCCAATATTCCAAAAACAAGCCAGAAAAGTAGCAACAATACAGCTGCTTTGAAAATCTGAACAGAGACATTATATCCTCACACAGATCTTTTCCGCATTTCCTTCATCCTCATCTGATTCCAGAGCAACTAATAGCCCACAGATCTTTCACAAGAGTGACAAATTAGTTAATGTGAATGATGTGATGAGTGGACTGTTGGAGATTGGATACACTAGAGATTTGCTTATCCCCCACAGACAAAGACTCCACCTACAAAACAAGAACTTCACATCAGCTATCTTCAAGTAATCTAACATAGTTTGCTGAAGAATTCATGGTGATGACTGAACTTTACTCAGGAGGCTGAGACAACTCTAACTAGTTTCATTTTGGATTTTCCTGACCACAGAATGGGGGAGAATTCCATCCCTTGCCAGGGTTACTGGGACTATTAAAGAAAGATCAAGGCTGGGAATCTTCAACGTCCAGACTCTACAACAGGGGTTCCCAACCTTTTTTATGCCATGTACCCCTACCATTAACAGAGGGGTCTGCAGACCCCAAGTTGGGAAACCTTGAAGAAATTTCAAGGGCAAATTATGTGTAAAATTATGGTGCCCTCTCTGAGCAGTCTGTACATCTCCCTGTGGAACACGTGGGTTCTTCTCTGGGTTCCTTCCACAGTCCAAAGATGAACTGGTGAGTAGGTTAATTGGTCTTTCTAAATTGTCCTGTGATTAGGTTAGTGTTAAATCGGGGGTTGCTGACCGCCGTGGCTTGTAGGACCTATTTTGTACTGTATCTTTAAATAAAATAAAAATGAAATTTGCTTTTAATGGGACCTAAAAAAAAAGAAAACTGGCTCTAAAAGACTCAGTGATATAATGAAAATAATCAGCCCCAAGCTGTGTAGAAAATTAAGAGCAAGGAAGTTTGGGAAAAGGGATAAGTTTCTAGGCGAAGTAGGTGGAGAACAAGGAGGGTTAAGTCACGGGAATGCAGAGTTGGAGAGGAGCGCTGATTATAGAAATATTAAAGAGCAAGTCCACAGGAAAATATAACTTCAAAGCATGTTAAGTATGAAGATGTACTAGATCTTGCAACAGTAATCGCAAGATTCAACCAATGATAAAAAGTGGGAAACAGCAACAAACATGTTTGCCATTAGCTCTCATAAGTAGCCATGATACAAAGGCCAGTTAATCTGTTCAAATGGTTGGAAGACAAACATTATTAGGATCCTGGGAAAACCCTACTGAACTTATGTGAAAAGTTTCACAACTCACAAACATTTACCGGTAAAATTTACTTGAAAGATAGCATTCCAGGACTTAGTGACCACTGCAGTGATGCTTCAGGATAGATTATGCATTTATTTATCTGGAGTTGTACAAACCAGATCAGCAGAGAGACCAGTACCGTATCTTTAGATAGAAGGCCCACTAATGCCCTTTGCGGAAGGAAACCTATCAGACTGATCAGTCTGGGAGTGTGTGATTCTCATTCCACAGCAATGAAGTTGCCTTTTAACTGCCTTCCTCAGTTATGGCTGATCAATCCACCCACTCTGGCGAAGTATGACAAGTGCCTCTAGGAGGCGCCACCACCTTACGTCAGCCTTTCCAGCAGCAGTGACATCCCGAGAGCATTTGAGAACGGTTGTCAAGAACAGTTTTGAGGCCAGGTTACTGAATCCATTTGGAAACTGCTAAATACTGGAAAAATACTAGTGGTCAAAGAGGATGAGGGAGAAGCTTCACTATATGGAGACATTTCTGATGTTAAACATGTATACGCACAGAGAGTTAAAAAAAATTTTTACCCTTGTTTTCTTCCAGTGAAGATAGTGTTGACTCGAGCACTCATGATTACGGCGGACATTCTGGCCAGCTTTGCACTCATTATATTAGTTTTGGGATTGGACTGTGTGAAGATACTAAGAGATGAACCTCAGATTAAATTACGGATCTGCTACATGGCAGGTTTCATTTTTGGAATTGGAGGTAAGGTCGACTCCCTTCATTGATCTAGTAGCTTATTTCCAAAAAGGCATGTGATTAAGTAACTGAGGTGGCCTCCTGAAGGACTGGTTGGTACATGCCAGCCGGCTGTTGATCTGAGGACCATTGAGCAGGAATACCCTGCCAGCACCTGAGCTCAGTGATGTGTAGAATTGCTGCCATCTCCCTCCATATTCCATGCAGCAAGGTGGAACAATCGACCCAGAACCCACTCACTGAGGCAAAGTGCTCACATCCAGCGAGGCTAGAGTCAGGAATTAATTCGATGCCTCGGATTGCTGAATAGTCTCAATTTTCATCCAAGTCTAGAGTTTCTGATCGGTTTATTACAACAGCGTCAATCAGTGAAAGCTAGGCTTCACTAAGAGTTACAGGATCTTACAGAACCCAGCAGGTCAATATCTTCAGGAGAAATGGAAGGGATTAAAAATGATTTTAAGCACTCTCTTCACAATGACATAAGCTGTTCATTACTTTTTCAAAATGTGTATGTGAAACAGGAAAGAAGATAGTTTAAAGAGGGTCTGGAGTCAGGGAACATCCCCAGCTTAATACTCTAAGGTATTAAGACATGGAATATCCTTTGGACCCGACAGAAGCAATTTGACATTGTTCATCTTCAAGCCAATATAATGCCTGCAAGACAGTAGGGTCAGCATCAGGATTCCCTGAGATAAAGCTTTAAGCTGATATGATAGTAAACGGAGGAAAGAATGCTGGTAATAGAGAAACAGAAATGATTACCAATGGGAAGGGAACAGGCACTGAGAAATATTTCAATGACTGCTGGCATTGGTATCACGGGAAACCAGTGAGTCCCATTTCTTTGAATGAAAACTCCAGCTATTCACTCTCCTTAGACACCCCCATCCTCGTAAGTGACAACGATGTCATGGCGTTCCTTTTAAAGAGCTGGGTCTGCCCAGAGAATCAAGAGAACCACTAGCACCCTTAAAGCCAGGACATTGAGGATGCTGAGTATATTGATGACTTGCATTTACTTTTGTTCGTGAACTTTCCATTAAAGTACTTCCGTATCGTTGAAGTTCCTCAGACCCTTCCACTGAAGTGGTCACAACTCCCAACTCCTCGCCAGCCGTGGCTGGGGGAGCCACGGAAGGTGACTGGCGAGCCTCCGGCATCCGAGTTCTGTCTCGTGTCTTTGCTGAGCCTGAAGGGGGATGGAATATGTTGACAAGGCGCCTGACTGTCTACAGGTGTCCCGGGTATGATTGGATCTGTATGGTACGCCGTGGACGTGTACGTGGAGCGAGCTACTCTGGTTCTGCAGCACGTATTTTTGGGAATTCAGTATGAATTCGGGTGGTCCTGCTGGCTGGGGATGGCCGGATCAACGGGCTGTTTCCTAGCCTCCATCATGTTAACCTGCTGCCTTTACCTCTTCAGAGGTGAGTTAAATTATT
Source organism: Hemitrygon akajei (assembly GCF_048418815.1). Classification (NCBI taxonomy): domain Eukaryota; kingdom Metazoa; phylum Chordata; class Chondrichthyes; order Myliobatiformes; family Dasyatidae; genus Hemitrygon; species Hemitrygon akajei. Next base: position 16,003,721 of record NC_133152.1, on the reverse strand, counting down.
TCGTTCCACAGTAATTCTCTCTGTTCCTACATTCTTACCTAAAAGTTCTAAAGCATTCAAAGAGTGCAAGCTACCATGTTCAAGGAGTTTTGGGAGTGGGAGGGTGGCTGGAATTGGGAGGGAGGGGGTAGATAGAGGTAAGTATCCCAACCACCTAACTGGCATCCCAGAACACCAAAAGTGACAACCACAAGTTTAATTATCATTTAACCATCCATCAATGTAACACTCACCCAACAGGCTGGTATATGTCTCGGGGAAAAGGAGATCCAGCCACTCACCAACCCCACCTCCCGTACACGCAGGTGCTGTGAGAATCAAGTTTATGCCGCGTGCACACACACCATATCAAACGCACACCAGATACCGTTATGGAATACACTTTAAAGATTTTACTAAAACTAAAAGAGTACTATGCAATACAGTATATATGAAAGAAAAGAAAAAGTAAAAGGCGCCAACTTATCAAAGTTCAGTCAGTTTAGTGCACATCGTTGGAGCTCAACCATCGAACCATTCGACCCCTCGTCACTTTCCTCCGACCTCCACGTCCTCGCACCTGGGACCACCCTGGTGGTCGACCGAGCAGTGCAGCGCACGTCTACCTTCCTCAGCGTCTTCTTCCCGACTCCCCGAAAAGACCGCGAAACCCCCCCCAAGCTCCCAGCCTCACCAGACAAAATAACATTCCCCATTGGTTAACAAATGAATACAATCCCCATATCAGCAAGTCTAAAGCTAAACAACTGCGAGAGAAACACTTATCAGACAAAGAAGCATTCCTACTCTTAACAAACCAAAGAAGCCATTTTGAGTAACATACACAGGACATTGTACATCAATACCCAGGAATACAGCCAAACGGAACAGCGTTCCTCCAGGACCAGGGTGCAAAACACAGTACTGATGATCATACACAGCACTAGCACTTATAAGATAGCAGTAAACATACAGTCATACACAAACAAATAATATAGCCCAAGTTACTAAGTGACATTTCCCTTAGACTGATGGAGCATGAGTGCTGTCTGCAGGAGCGAGCTCTCAACAGTCCACAGATGGATATGCGCATGCACACATGTAGGGAATCCAGCTTGTCTTCCTCCGGGCCAACTCTGGAGAGCAGCACCATCCGGTGTCTCCCCTCCTGGTGGCTGCAACAGGCAACACCGTAGCCCTCATTACAACCAAGGCCACACAAACTCTCCAGCTGTCGGTCTTGCCAACGGACCTGCAGACCAGACTTGCAGTGTTCCGCGTTACCGGTGTGCAACAGGGGATTGCGAGCGCGAGAGAAACGCCCGAGGCAATCGCTCGCTGTAACGCGGCACACCATCTTCGCGCCCCGTGGCAGGCACCCACACGGTCCGCGCCAGGCCCAGCCACCCCCGTGCCTCTGCCAATGGGCAACTCACTGACGGGGTAGACCTACGGTGCTTGAAGTTCTCAATGCCCAACAATCTCTTGCAGTCATAAAAAAAGACAAGGAGACCTTTGGTTGCAAGTAAGACAGTGTGAGCTGCATTCCCATGCAGTGTTGTCCCTGAGAATGACATCATTCCATGAGCCCTCTTTAAACAGCTTGAGCATTCACGATAGCAAGGTAACTCCTAGTCAGATTCTCAGTTGGCTGTGAGACAACCGGGAAGTGGCCAATGTTGTATTTCACACTGCATAAGCTGTAAAAGCTTCACAGAATTAAATTACTTTATCAACCACCCCTTTCTCCTTGTACACTTCAGTCTTCTCCTTCCTGTGCTGTCCCTTGGGATTAAGGATGACTTACTTCCATTCCAGTTTGTGTGTTCAGAGATGGCTATTGAGGCAACATGGTAAATGCAAGCTCAGATGGGTCGGGAGGTAATTGACAGGACAAGTGAGGAGGTGCACTTCCTCAGCAGGTTAAGCAGGGCCTCTGTGCACTCTCAGTGTTTGGATCTGACGTTCTCCACTTTGACCAGTCATGGTCCAGGGTCTCCCAGGAGTCATGGGGAGCCATACGGAAGCCATTCCTTCAATGAGGCGTTAAGTGCATCCTTGCAGCGTTACCTCTGTGTGTGTGAGGTAGTCGCTTCCCATGGCAGAGCTGGGAATATAGTGCTTCAGTTTAGTGTCGGGCATGCAAACAATGTGGTCGACACAACTTTGGTAATCTAATGCAGGAATGTATAAACACAGACACACACATGCACACGCACACAGTACAAACAACAATATTCAGACACACACACACAGTACAAACAACAATATTCAGACACACGCACACAGTACAAACAACAATATTCAGACACACACACACAGGACAACAACAATATTCAGACACACGCACACAGTACAAACAACAATATTCAGGTGTGCATGTACACACACACACACGAACACACACAGTACAAACACTAATGTTCAGACACATGTACACACTGTGCAAACAGCAATATTCAGACACGCACACACACTTACAAACACCAATATTCAGACGTGCATGCACACAGTACAACAACAATATTCAGGTGTGCATGCACACACACACACACACACACACACACACACAGAGTACAAACACCAATATTCAGATATGCACACAGTACAAACAACAATATTCAGACACACACACACACACACACACACACACACACACACACACACACACACACACACACACACACACACACACACACACACACACACACACACACACACACACACACACACAAAACCTTCTCTACAATGACACTCATTTCTCTTTCCCCAAACAGATGCTAGAACTGCCCGATACAACCTGTCCTTCTATCAGTATGGAAGAACAGCCACTGGCAAAATGTATGCCATGGATTCGCGAGTCTAGGACCATCTCTTCTGGAACTGTGTTCCAGATTTAAATGCAACAGCTTCTCCAGTCCCTCAAAGGACATATTGCACCCTTCAAAAAGGTGAAAGGCTACATATTGCAGCTGGATTTAATTGTTAATGCTTTCAAATTGCTTTGTTTTGTGTATACTGAATCGCAAAGAGGAGGCATTGATGTAGTTTATTTAAGTGCAATCAATGAGTAGGATCAAAAGTTTTTATTTAGAGCAACAAATTGTCCTAATGAACCCTTTACATGGAGTTGCGATGAAAAGTTCAGTGCAACGTGATGAAAAGAATAAAATGTACCTTTCCAAAGTGTGAAAAGATTCTATATTTACAATCTCTGTTGTGCCTGAAGTAAATTATGAATGAAAGAACATACTAATTGCTCAATGAAATCTTAAGTAGGGTAATTAACTGAATATATCCTGAAAGTTTTTGCCCAAGGAATATAAACAATGGCTTGAACCTTGATGCCTTAACTCTCAAGGGCAAAGACAGACAAGTAGTTCACACACTTAGATTTTTGATTTTATTTAAAAACTGGGGAACAAGAGGAAATGGTGAGAGCTAAAAATGTAGGAGAGGGAATTTGGAATATGTCTGTATCCTCTAACGATGAAAGCAAGGTCATCTTTTTAAACACTATGACTTTAGAAAGATGAGTTAAGAACTTTTAGTGTTATTTGATTCACTGGAGAGATAAAGTTAGAGCTGGCCATTCTGATGAGGTCTTCTATCACTGGGAGAGAACAACTTACTGCAGACCAATTCAATGAGCTCTTGATTCACTGGAATAATCAATCCGATGAGATCTTGATTCACTGGGAGAATCAATCAAATGAGATCTTGATTCACTGGGAGAATCAATCAGATGAGATCTTGTTTCACTAAGAGAATCAATCAGATGAGATCTTGTTTCACTAAGAGAATCAATCTGATGAGGTCTTGATTCACTGGAATAATCAATCTGATGAGCTCTTGTTTCACTAAGAGAATCAATCTGATAAGGTCCTGATTCACTGGAATAATGAATCTGATGAGGTCCTGATTCACTGGGAGAGAACAATTCAGTGCAAGCTGAACCGATGAGATCTTGATCGGTATTCATGGACTTCTCAAATCTTAAAGGACACAATCTCTTGACTGTGAGTGTAGATGAAGGAGGATCTCTCTCACCATCATTACCTGGCTAATTCTCTCTTTCTCAACATCTGGCTCATATCTGGACAATTTCTCCACCAGATCAGTGTGAAACTGTACTATCAAATGTGGTATTAGTTTAGACATGGGGAGGACAATCCCAGTAAATTTCTGCCTACAATAGAAACTCTAAAGCTTTCAAAGCCCTGATTACTAACTAATGTACAAACCAGAATTGTGGCTTCTAACACTGCCTGGTTACTCCTGCTCTAATTCAAGTTTATTGACATCTGATGACATGTATGCAATGAAATGAGATGATGTTCCTCCGGACCAAGAAGCACCCACTAAACAGATATCACACTCGGCACATAAAGCTCTATGGACCACGCAAGTGAATTTCTTGACTCGGTTTTATGGCCAGGAACTCACAAGCTAGGCTTGCATGATGATTGCCCCCCTGGAGGAAACTGACTCCTTATCTCAGTGCGAATCAGCAATGTATGAGCCATCGCTGAGGACAGGCATAGCTTAAGAAGAGGAGTGGAAACAGGCACGTGCCAGTCATTCTATACTTCATGCTTCTTTTCAACATAAAAACAGGCCATTCAGCCCCTCCAAACTGCTGTGCCATTCAATATGATCCAACCACAGTCTCAATATCATATCCCCACCCCCCTCCCTCACAAACATGACTCCTTTGCAGTTTGCTGAGACAATTAACTGTTTTCGCTCCTATTATGTTTTGAGAGAGACTGCAATGTCATGCTCCAGTGGGTCACAGAACCATAGAAAACTACAGCACAGACAGGGACATCTTACCAAATGCCAGCAACGCTCTCAGCTCCATTCTTTACACTATGGCTCTTTGGGCGCTCATCAGATACTTCCAAACTGAGATTTGGGTTTCTCCTTCTCCCGCATTTTCAGGCAGTGAGTTCCCAGAGCCTTCCAACTCTTTGAGTAAGAAGAAATTACCTCAAATCATCTCAAACATGTCCACCAATTATTTTAAAACAATGCTCTTGAGCTATTGATTTCTGTCCCAGGCAAAGCAGGCCTGTTAATCTAGTTCAGGCCTTCAATAACCTTAATCACCTTGTTCAGTCTGCAAGTATGCAGAGGTGCCCCTCAGCAAACCTAGAGCAGTCAGGAAAGGTCTGATTATGGAAGATTAAGAGAGGTCTGATTATTGTTCTCCCCTTATTTCTTTCAAGCTGTAAATAGTCTATTTTTTCTGGAAGAGTACTGAATGACTATTATTTATTTAATGAATGCATCTACTCCCCATATTTGCCTCTTGAGTTAGAGGATGTAGTTTAAGGTACAGTTCAGGGCATGTCTGTTGAAGGCTGGCTGACCTTTGAGCAAATCTGATTTGAATAAAGTCCAGTTATTTAGCCCCATTGTAGTGGGATTCCCTGGCATTATTCTGGAAACATCCCTCTCCTATTCTATCCAGAATTTGTAAAAGACCAAAATCCTTATTTATTTGAATGTGGTTTCCGAGCCTAGAGATGGGATGGAAGAAATTTATTTAGTTAATCTCATTTTAATGTTTTTCTTAGACTTAATAAGTTTTAGTAAATCTAAAAAATTTCTTTTAGTTGTTTATATCCATGAAAGGCTTATCATATGAGGAGCAATTAATGTCTCTGTGCCTATACTTGTTGGAATTTAGAAGAATGAGGGTGGGATCTCAATTGGAATCTCTGGACTGTTGGAAGGCCTATATAGAGTGGATGTGGAGAGGATGTTTCTTATAGTGAAGGAGTCTAGAACCAGAGGGCACAGCCTCGGAATGGAGGGATGTTCATTTAAAATGGAGTTGAGGAGGAATCTCTTTAGACAGAGGGTGGTGAATCTGTGGAATTTGGTGCCACAGGTGGCTATGGAGGCCAGGTATTTAAGGCAAAGGTTGATAAGGTTTTTGATTAACTAGGGTGTGAGAAGGCAGGAGAATGGGGTTGAGAGGGAGACTGATCAGTCATGATGAAATGGCGGAGCAGACTCAGTGGACTGAAGGGCCTAATTCTGCTCCTGTGTCATGAGCTTATTGTAATAGTTTCTAATGGGAATGGCCGAAGCTTTTTGGAGTCTCACATTTAAAGCCACTATCTCCAGTTGTCAAGGACTGGCTCTGCAGTTCAGGGGAAGAGCCTCAGTTGTGGTTTATTCACCGGTGAGGTTGCACCATGGTTCAGCACTTGGAATATGGAAAAAATTGCAGAATGATTGAATTTTTACAGCAGTAGACCCATAACTGATGAAACTGTTGGGCCACAACATGGTGACTATACAACAAACCTATAACCTAGTTATTACAGAAGAGAAGGAGTCAGGAGTCAAAACAAAATCAGAAGTTGCCTGCAGTTTCAAAATAAGCCCTGTAATTGTTCGAACACTTAACATTTTAATTTCTCTGCTATCCATTATAAGTGGGGACAGAAATCCAAATGTATCATTGTTGGTGAATAAACTTTACTTCTGTACCCTGAGCAAAAGTCAAAGCACACACAAGTGGTGAAGATTTGATTACTGAAGGTCAATATATGGACACAGCAAAACAGTCAAAAGTACGAGAAATTCTGCAGATGCTGGAAATCCAAAGCAACACACACAAAATGCTGGAGGAACTCAGCAGGTCGGACAGCATCCATGGCAATGAATAAACAGTCAACATATTGGGCCAAGACTCTTCTTCAGGACTCAGTAAAAAGTTCTTCCACTTATATTTCAAGGGGTAAAGGGGAATTTTTAAAAGAGCAATATTGTCTGTTGGTCTACATACTTAGTAAATTATCCTGCAAATCTGTGTTTAAGTTAACAAATTGCAAAGTGTCTGCATTTGCCTTGATACTGATCCACCCAGTTTTTTGAGGTGACCTGAACCTTGTCCTGCTCGAACAATGCAACTGTGAGGTAAAAAGGGTTTTAGCAGTTTCAATCCATTTGCCTGTAGGCTAAAATTTAACATGCAAGGCTGCCTATAATTCTGGAACAGGCTTGATTACAGAAACATCAAGACTAGCTTCATACATGATGTGGAAAAATACACCCAGGCACAGAGTGTACTTCTTTGAACTGTACGTGAGGTGGGACAGTGTAAGGGAACATTTTCACTGCATTTCCTCCATTGGTAATCCTTTCTAAAGTTAATTCCACCAAGCTTCAGGCTTCAATGTGAGTCCAAATACAAGTTTATTCAAAAACATAAATACCATCATAGTTGCACCATAAACTCACACAACCTAGTTTCTATTTTTTTTAAAATCACCCTTTAATAACTAGCAAGGCAAATATCTGTCCATCGCCAAGTAAGTGAACATTTTAAAATGCTGTACACTAGAAAATTAAAATAATAATAGAAAATGCTGTGAACACTCAGTAAGTCAGGGTGCATCTGTAGGAAGAGAAAAAGAGTTCTCATTTTGGGTCAGACAAAGTGACTGTCTCCCTGAGTAGATCCAGCATTTTCTGCTACTTGTCCTTCCTCAGTTGCCCTTGATGAGATGGTCCTGAGCAACCTTCTTGAACCACTGCCATCATTCTGCTGAAGTTGCTCGCTCAGTTCTGAAAGGGGAGAGAATTCCTGGATTTAGACTGAGCATTGATGAAAAAACAGCGTTACCTTTTTCAAGCCCTGTTGTTATGTAACAGGGAAAGAGGAATATGTGAATGGTGGTGCTCACGTCCACCTACTGCTTGTGTTCTCGTAGACAACAGAGGTCTCAGGTTGGGAAGCACCATCAGGTTAACCTAAACAAGTAACAGCAGTGAATTTTTTGATTATGTATGCTCTAGACTCTACAACACTGCAACAGTAGTGTGAGAATGTTTAGGGCTGGGGATGGAGTGCCTACTGGGTAGGCAGTTTCATATGGAGAGTTGTTGGAGCTTCTGCCATCTAGAAAGGGGACAGTACTCCATCAGAATCCTTGAAGATAGTCAAAATGCTCTTTAAATACTCCTCTTTAGACTAATGGCCCTTACTGATCACTCTGGACATATCGACAGTCTACATGACTGACTGTGCTCAGTACCTTTCCCTTTCCTTACACCTAAATATTGATATTTATGGCTAAATAATTTCTTTAAACAGCTTTCCCAGCTCCTAATTCCAGCCTCACACATTTGTTTCTTTGAAAATGAGTTACTACATTTTGGAAACCTCCATAGCTACATTTGACACACGTATGCTGGCAGTTCCTCGGGTGCTGACAACAGCCGTCAATGTCAGGTGCAGAATGGTCTTCTCAAAGCTTACCTCAGACCTAATGACAGCTGCATACCAAATCACTCCAACACTGCCTGCAATTTGTATTCAGTAAGATAATGCAAGCTACAGAAAAGATCACCCGACTAACGATTCGATCTGTATGAAAAGTGCAAGCCAAACTTTTCGAAGTCCCTCGGTACATGTGACAGCGATAAACCAATTCCAGTTCCAAGATATATCCTGTACAGATTAGGCTTTGTAACTTGTGCATTCTTCCCATCTGAATTTCTGCTTTGGCCTACAGAGGAGATTCATTCAGACTGCAATAGGCGTCACAGTCAGCTGATGCCTTGTCCACACATCTGTGAGAATGCACACCACTGAGTGGATGAGTGGCTAAACTACTTTAATCCTTGTTCCCATTCCTGTTCTGACACGTCGGCCCACGGCCTCCACTTCTGCCACAATGAGGCCACTCTCAGGTTGGAGGAGCAAGACCTCGTATTCTGTCCAGGTACCCTCCAAAATGAAGCATGGCCAACAATTTCTCCCAGTATTATTCACCTTCCCCCTTCCCTCTACTTCGTCCCCACTTTAGCCTCTTACCTCTTCTTCTCTCCTGCCTATCACCTACCCTTGGTGCCCCCTCCTCCTCAACTTTCTCACATGATCCACTCCCTTCTCCTATCAGATTCCTTCTTCTCTAGCCCTTTACCTTTTCCACCTATCACCTCCCAGCTTCTTACTTATCCCCACACCCCCACAAATCAGGCTTCACCTATCACCTTCCAGCTTTTCCTCCTTCCCCTCCCCCACCACCTTCTTCTGGCATCTTCCCCCTTCCTTTCCAGTCCTGATGAAGGGTCTCGACTTGAATCGTCCACTGTTTATTCCTCTCTATAGATGCTGCCTGACCTGCTGAGTTGCTGCAGCATTTTGTGGGCGTAGTTTGTGATTTCCAGCATGTGTTTTTCTGAGTGGATAAGGGTTGTTCCCAGTGGAAGGAAGTTGTCATCTAGATGGACACAAGGTGGACTGATTGCCAGAGCTTACTTTTGGGGTGGGTCTACAGTCTTGGACTGATGGAGCAACGACTGGAGAAAAATCCTCAGTCGTTGGTGCTTGGCCTCTGCTGAATGTTGCCTCCAGATTCAAAGGAACTGCATTTTACAGGTCAAGTGCAATGTGGTTTAGTAACCATTTGACATATTCAGTGCCACTGACCAGGAGATAGTTTCTGAGCAAATGTGTTTCTACCAGCTCCCAAGTACAACAATATCTGGACTTGGAAAGTACTCTACTGGCTGTAAGGTGCTTAGGACATCCCATACTTTGAAAAGCACAAGTTCACCTTTCCAGAACTTTTTATTTTCTTAGCTTTGCACACTTTTTCTTTTGCATTTCAAGTATTTTTTCGTTGTCTCTTGCATTAAGTTTTATCAAATGAAAACATTAGAGGTCCTGTCATTCAGTAACGTCTTTTCTATGCCCAGCGTCTCTTCCCCCCTATACGTTTCTTCTCCTGTACCACTTCTAGTTCCCCATTCTGGCAAGAATTTGACCTAATTTTTATTTCCTTTCAATCACCACAGACCTTCTGTATATGTTCAACACGTTTTTTTCTCCTGCTTTAGAATGCCTGCATCTGTAGAGACCTTTCCCCTTAATTACTGTCTAAAGTGCCTAGTGCCATTTGCTTCTGGAAGGTGCTATATAAAGGTACACTGTTGTTATGGCATTCCTGTCCCAGGTTCAGCTGGTTCAGAACCAGAGGAGGTGGCTGAGTGTTCACACATCGCCTATACGCAGTTGGCTATTTTGGTGTCGTGCATGTGGCTATTAATATCATCAGTCAGGGGTTTGTCATTTCATGCATTTGAACGTCAGCCACTGTGCATTCATGTAACCCTGCTTCCAAAGAAGAAGGTCACTCTGGCACTGCTGATCGATTTGTCTTCCCCCGTCCCACTACAGACTTTTTTCATTATATCCCACCACCACAGTTACCATGGCATGGGTAATCACAAGATCAGCAAACACGGAAATTAATCTCATATTCTTAAGCTTAGATATTTTGAAATAAGGACCATCACTACAACCGTCTGCTGGACAAAGTCTCTCATGTGCAGACTAGAACCAGGATCCTTACTCTTTGTCCGAAGGTCATGATCTCCACATTTTCAGACTTTCCCTTTCATTCTCCTATCTCTATCCCCTCTTCTCCATCTCAAAAGCCTGTTGTTTCTAACTTTTCCAAGTTTCAATAAAAGGCTATTGGTCTAAAACATTTAACTGTTTCTCTGTCTACGTGACCAGCTGTGTTTTCCTTTTTTACTTCATATTTCCGACATCTGAAATATTTTGCTTTTTTGACTACTCCTCCACTGAATTGCCATCACCGGTGCTCCAGGAACTTCCCTCATCTATTCCCTTCCCCTGAGGATTAGCTAAAGGCTATAAATAGGCGGAGCATCGCAGGAGAGAAGTAGGATGCCCCGAAAATGAACTTTGGATGTCACCTGTGCAATAGCCTGCTACCGTTTCATTGATGCATTCACCTCAGGGCCCCCAACAGCAGAGAGTTAAATTAACCAAAGAAGGTGCATCTTTTGCATTGTTCAACTGAAGAAAAATGAAAAGAATTCAAGAGTTGCAGAATTCCCAGATTTTCCTCAGGTAGTTTATATTTTATAAAGTTCATAAACCCCAGTCATTACTTTAGCAGTCTACTCACTTAGCTTTCTACATTTTAATTAGTTTAGGAGTAGTTGCCTAATAAAAAAGCGAGATGTGTTTTTGTATCTTATTGGCTTCACCTTCCTCTTTACCAAAGAATTCTCTCTTTTCAGAGGTTAGTAAATCATGGTCAATTGCTCAGTTGAGTAAGAGAAAGCACGCTCACGATGGACAAGGAGAGCCCACAGGGGAGGGATCATGGTGCAGAGGAGGGAATACATGATAGGGTGAGGAGTTTGCCAAGACTGGGAGGCGTCAAGGTGGCCAAGGACAATGAACAATAAATTCCATGGATTGAATCAGCTTCTCTAGTGTCTGACCTTTAATGCTCTCCTGGAGAAATGGATCCTGTATTTATTAACTCTCCTGGTCACTGAGCAACAACACCTCACTAATTTATCTTTATAAACTCCGTAACGCTCTGAATAAGATGCATTGGAGGGTCAAGAGTTAGTTAGTAACTCTTCACAAGGTAAAGGCCAGCAGCACACTTCCAGCGACTCCTACATGGACTGAAGCAAATATGATATGGGTCTATGATCCCACTCCACTATACTCAGTGGAGGATGCTCTGCCAGTTAATGCCGGACACAGCCTGCTACAGCTTCACAGATGCACTCATCCCACATCCCCAACAGCAGACATTTGACCAAAGAAGCCTAAACACAGACTTAGGCTAGACCACACTCACAGCACAGTGTACAGCTCGGGACATCCCACTATAGGAAGGAGATTGTGGAAAGAGTTTACCAGGATGCTGTCTGGATTATAGGATATGAGTTCCAAGGACAGGATGGACTAATATGGGTTGTTTTCTTCAGAGTGTTGGGGATGAGTGGAGACCTGATAGAGGGTTTTTAAACTAGGAGAGGCATGGAAAGAGTAGACGGTTAGAATCTGTTCTCCGGGGTAGAAATGTCAAACGCAAGATGGGTGCTGGGGGGGGGGGGGGGGACTTTGGGGTTCTTATGTTTAACTGTCGTTCATTCTTTGGGGCACTCCTCTGTTCTCATGGATGGTTGCGAAGAAAAAGCAGTTCAGGGTGTATACTGTATACATTTCTCTGACATTAAATTGGACCTTTGAACATACTTTTAATGTTAGAGCGGGAAGTTTAAAGGCAACATGAGGGGCAAGATTTTACACAGAGAGTGGTAGGTATCTGGAATGGCTTCCCAGGGTTAGTTGTGAAATTAGGCAAATTGGTGGGAAAAAAATGCTTTTATATGGGTACGTAAAAGGAGGGACGATGTTTAGTCATGAAGTTTAAAGTGATTTCAAAGCTTGCTGTTGAACCTAAGTGAGAAGTGGAGCTGTGTGGAACGAATACAGTCAGCATCTTCAGCCGAACATAGTCATGCCAAGTAATAAAGCCACATCAATAAGACTCTCCTCTTCATCACAGGAGGAAGGATGCTGGGTTTCTTTCTCTTTAATTGCATTTCACAGTTTGATGGGGATGAAAGTGCTTAAATTCCACCCGCTGCTCTTGTGTGAGTGTAGACAAACTCCCGCGCTGGTGATTGACTGCCTAGTTAATGCAGACTGATTGTATGCTACTCACTGCTTGCTGTAACTATAACGCACAAAGATTGCAGTTTGTATTTTCTTCAGACTTAATCTTGAACTAACTCCCCTCTTTTGCTGAAGGTGCCAGCTCGTGCTGGAGGTGTACAAGTGTACCCAGCGTTCTGCTCTCTGCTGCGATCGTCAGCCATTTGTCCCTGTGTTGGTGGGGGGGGGGGGGGGGGTGGGAGGGAGCAAATCTCGCTCCTGTCCTCATCTCCACAGAGGTGTTCTTTCAGCGGTAGATCCAGAGGGGCCGATTACCCTCATCCAGGTGACACAACGCACGGTGAGAGTCAAAAGCAATCCAGTCCACTTCCTGTGGTCACAGTTCCCAGACGGCATTCCGAATCAGAATCAGGTTTAGTATCACTGGCATATGTCATGAAATCTGTTGTTTTGTGGCAGCAGTACATGGTAATACAGGATAATAAAAAATGAATTACAGTAAGTAAACATATTTAAAAAGATAGATTAAATAAGTAGTACAAAACAGTAGTGAGGTAGAGTTCATGGGTCCATTTAGAGTCCATTTAGAAATCGGATGGCAGAAGGGAAGAAGCTGTTCCTGAATCATTGAGTGGGTGCCTTCAGGCTCCTGTACTTCTTCCCTGATTGTAGCAATGAGAAGAGGGTATGTACTGGGTAATGAGGTCCTTAATGATGGACGCTGCCTTTTATTGAGGCATTGCTCCCTAAAGATGTTCTGGATGCCAGGGAGACTAGTGCCCATGATGGTGCTACCTAAGTTTACACCTATCTGCAGGTTACTTCAATCCTGTATGGTGCAACTCCCCCACCCCCACTGATATCAAGCTGTGATGCAGACAGTTAGAATGCTCTCCACAGCACATCTGTAGAAACTTGCGAGTGTCTTTGGAGACATACCAAATCTCCTCAAACTCCTAATGAAGCTTAGAGGCTGCCATGTCTTCTGTGTAACTGCATCAGTGTGTTAGGCCCAGGGTAGATCCTCAGAGATCTGACTGTCACTAATAATACACAGAAGTTTAATGAACTTTATTGTTCATCCTGATTGGAAAGATTAATTTTCATCCAACTTAACAGAACTGGAAGGGAGCAATGTGCATTCTCTTGCTCATTAAGTGCATAGTTATCTCTGACAAAGTAAGAACAGTACAGGCCTTACCTGCTTATCTGCAATAAAGCAAGGCTGTTGCATTTGGATGAAAAGGTAACGAGAGGCAATGCTTACCAAGCAAAGGGTGCCAATGCAAATAGAGTCAGTCAAGGAAAATGGTAATAAAACAAAGTTAGAGGTGTTTGTCAAAATGTGCAGTGTTGAAGACAGACAAATTGAAAGCACAAGAAGAAATAAATAAGTGTAAATGTGGGGGTGGTGGCATATTGCCCCCATTTCCTGGACATCTGGCCACATCCTGTCTTTCTGCCAACTTGACAGTGATAGAGGTCCTCTTGCCTTTATCTACCATCCCATGAGCCTTTGCATCCTGTATATCATTCCCCACAACTTCCGCCATCTTCAACAGGACCCTACCACCTTTATCACTCCTCCACTCTAAGCTTCCTGCAGGGGCCGTTCTCTCCATGTCTCCTTTGACCATTCATCCCTCCTCACCAATCTCTCTCCAGGCACTTATTGGTGCAAGCAGAAGTGCTACACCTGCCCATTCACCTGCTCCCTCATCTCCATTCAGGGCCCAAACAGGCCTTCTAGGTGAGGCAATACTTTGCCTTCAAGTCTGTCGGGAACGTCTACTAGTCCCAGTGCTCCCAGTGGGACAACCTCGAAATTTGTGAGACCTGGCACGAACTGGGGGACCTCATTGTTGAGCACCTTCGCTCTGTCTGTAACAAGCAGGGTTTCCCCAATGGCCAGCCATTTTAATTCCAACCCCCATTCCCATTCTGACATGTAGGTCCATAGCCTCCCCTGTGGCCATAATGAGGCCACTCTCAGGTTGGAGGAGCAACACCTCATATTCTGTCTGTGTGGCATGAACATCAATTTCTCTAAATTCTGGTAATTTTTTCCCTCCCCTCTTACCTCTCCATGGAGCCCCTCCTCCTTCCTTTTTACCAATGTCCCACTCTCCTCTCCTATCAGATTCCTTCTTCTTCAGCCCTTTACCTTTTCCACCTATCACCTCCCAGCTTCTCACTTCATACACCCTCCCCCACCCTACTGGCTTCACCTATCACCTTCTAGCTTGTAATCCTTCTCTCCCACCCCCCCCCCCCACCTCTAACTAACCTGCTTCCTCCTTCCTTTCTAGTCTTGATGAAGGGACTCGTCCCAAAATATCGATTTGTTTATTCCTTTCCATAGATGCTGCTTGACTTGCTGAGTTCCTCCAACATTTTGTATGTAATGGGTATAAACTGACACGTTGAGGAATGTGACCAAGGCTGGTGGCTAGTAGAGATGTTGTCTCACAGGTACGGTGACCCAGCTTCAATCCCGTTCTCAGGTGCTGTCTGTGTGGTGACTGCAAGTTCTTGCTGAGATTGCACAGCTTTTCCCCAGTACTCTAGCTTCCTCATACAACACAAAATAGGCTGGTTGGGAAGTTAATTGGCCACTGACATTGCCCTTAGTGTAGCTGTGTGGCACACTTCAGGGGCAGTTGACGGGAGAGTAGGGAGGAGATCTCTTCCTACAGATGCAGCCTGACCTGTTGACTATTTCCAGAAAGGAAAGTGGAGTGGAGTAGATCTGGTAATAAGGAATGAAATCAGTACCATGGTGAAAAGTGAAGATAAGATTTGGAATCAGATGGGCAGAGATAAGAAGCAAGGTGGATGAAACTTAAAAAAAACAAATCTGGAGATCTCTTGTTATTGGTGGGAGCAGTCTATAAGCCTCATGACAGCAGTTGCCCTGCAAGGGAGCATAAATCAAGAAATAGGGATACAGAGCCATAAAACACAGAGAATGGGCCATTTGGCCCAACTCATTCATGCTAACCAAAATGCCAATCCAATCTAGACCCACAGGCCCGTGTTTGCCCCAGGAAAAGAGTGGCAATAGATGGTAAACTATAAGTACAGTGAGGCCTTCCCGCTGAGACTTCACTATTTTCATATCACTGTATTGGTAAGTGTGATAAAGGACCAAACTTGTTATATCAACATTTTCTGGTGACTCAGTGATAGGCAAGAAAGTGAGTTCTGAGTAAGATATTGGGTCCACAAAGGGACTTGAAGTGAGTGGGCATAAACTTGGCAAATGTGGGGAATACTTTGGCAGGAAATGTAATTAAGCAGACCGTTGCTTGAATGGATTGAGACTGCAAAGTGCTGTGCTGGAAGGGATCTGGAAACACTTTGCAACCCAGAACTTGGCATGCACATACGGTAAGTGTTAGCAACTTGAACAATACAAAGAAACTGAATTAATCTACTTGGTATGGGGTACTACATAACCATGATATTAGTGATGAACTACTTCAGGTACAGTTACCCTCCCCGCACCAATTTCCTCACTCTGGCCTTTTACCTCTTCTCACCTGCCTATCACTCCTCCTGGGACCTCACCTCCTTCCCTTTCACCCATGGTCCGCTCTCCTCTTCTATCACATCCCTTCTTCTCCACCCCTTGAACTCTCCCACCCACCTGGCCTCACCTATCACCTTCAAGCAAGCCTTCTCCCCCTTCCCCCACCCTTATATTCTGGCATCTGCCCCTTCCTTTGCAGTCCCAAATAAATGTCTCGGCCCAAAAGGCCGACTGTTTATTCATTTCCATAGATGCTGCCCGACTTGCTGAGTTCCTCCAGCATTTTCTGTGCATTGCTTTGAACTATTAACTTGCTTCTCCTCCTCTGCCTTTGAAATACCATCAGGACTCATTATTCAAATTAATACTGCACTGATCAAAAGAAAGAACAATTGGGCGTTCTTTGTGCTCCCTTAATTTTTAAAGTCAATCAACCACTTCTAATAGGGATTTACCTCATCAAAATTTGGACTAATATTATTATATTTCTTAATGATGCATTAAAATAAGAACAGTTTTCCTTCATGTTCCAGCAGCGTAAGATTGGAAATAATCACCAGCCAAAACTCCATGTCAAAAAGTTTGTAACTCCTCATAATTAATTTCTTGCAGAAAAGATAATGGTGCAGCAAATGCAGAAACACATCACAGAGTCAGGGATCAAGGACGTGGAACAACACTCTAATTTATTTGGATATTATTGTTTATTGGGTGGAGCAATGGCACGGATGGTAGATCTGCTGCCTCACAATTCCAGTCACACCGGTTCAGTCCTGACCTTCAGCACTGTCTGTGCTGAATTTGCATGGTCTTTCTGCATACATTTCCTCCCACATCCCAGACGTGTGGGTTGGCAAGTTAAATGGCCACCATTAGTTATCCCTGGTATGTAGGCTGTTGATTCCCGGGGCATTTGATGGAGAGTGAGAAGAATTTAAAAATCAGTGTAGGATTAGTGGAAAAAAATGGGTGCCTGGTGATCAGTAAAGATTTGGTGGGTTGAAGGGCCTCTTTTCATAACTTTCTCTCACTATACCTTAAAATCCCTTCTTATTGGTGTAGCTTGCTTAGATACATCAAATTTTAAAAAAAATTAAATTCAGACACAGCACCAAGTAAGGCTTTTCAGTCCTTTAAGCCATCCACCCAGCAACCCTCGGTCTAACCCTACCCTAATCACGAGACAATTTACAATGACCAGTTTCTCTACCAACTGGTAGTGTGGGAGGAAACGGGAGCACCCAGAGGAAACCCACGTGGTCACAGGGAGAACGGACAAACCCCTTACAGGCAGCGGCGGGAACTAAACTCAGATGGCTGGTACTGTAAAGCGTTGCACTAACCACTATGCTGTGTTCATTGTAACTCCATCATTGTTGAGACAAGGGGGAGTGTTTCAGATCATGAGTGCCAATAGATAGAAATAGATAGACATTCTCTCTATCTAGTGGTTCACAATGCAGGACACTGCATCGCAACGCATAACAGCTTTGTGTTCTCAAATTGTCAGGAAGATCCCAGGCAAACTTGTACTGGATAAATCTAACACATGGCACCATTATCTTGAAAAGAAGTAATAGATAAAATTACATAATGGTTTGATTAAAACAAAGTTTTGGCAAGACACATTAACGGCACAAAACAAAGCCAAAATACATCAGGGTTTGTCAACAAAGGCTTCACATTTCCATGACAGGTTGTAAATTGAGCTTTTGGAACTACCAAGCTTGGATTCTATTAATGTCCTTCACAACCTTTCTATCAGCACTTTTCAATAAAGGGAAGGAGTGTCCCTTGTTACTGTAACATATTAGAGGCTCAGTAGGAGTATGCAAAGTATAATATTGCATATAATGGAAGCTTATTCTGTCTACCTTTAAATAAAGAACAGTTAAACAGGATCCAACCTCACAAGCTTGTCTTATGCAACTTGGATCATTGTACTTTGTCTATTACTATTAACACACTTGTCACAGAAACTAACAAACTTACAATCGAAACAGAACACCACTTAAAACAAAATTTACATCGCAAATATTTACATCTTTCCTCAAAGTGTTATTTTAGTCACTTTAGCAGCTGGATTTAAAATACCAACTCTTCATTTCCTGGTGGTATTTGTAGGAGCAGCTTCAGTAAAGCTGATCATCGACTTACTCACATAGAAAATGATTCAATGAGTGTCTGTTTTGAATGTGTACATCATGCATAAATGTGATTTAATCCAGGGTAGATCATACAAGAGATCATTTCTGGGTGAAATGGTTCCCACTGAGAACCCGGACCCAGCACATCTGTGAGCTATTTATTCTACATTTGACATTATCCTGCATAAGTCACATGGCTAAAAACATCATTATTTGTGCAATGATCGTTTTAGCCCTTCCTAAGTTAGGTCTCAAAGTTGCAATCTACAATCTTTGTTGAGTAGTCACAATAACTTTATCTCATACTGAAAAAACTAAGGAGTCTCTTTCCTCATATAAATAAAAGCATTGATCGAAGTAGAGGGTCATGTTCCACTTGTCAAAAATACTTACCCAAGCATTTCCCCACTCCACAACTGTTTCTGACCTTTCAGCTTTATACCCATCAAAGCAGCTTGCCTCACCAATTGTCCTGCATTGTGGCACGAGGAGACTTGCAGCGTGGGATTCCACCAGGACCAAGGACCACCACGTTTCCCTGGCTTTTCCCTCGGCTTCATGCACCCTGTTATACAACACATTAATGGCTGCTGTTAGGGATGACTCCATTAAGGTTTGCCAACTGTTCTATACATAGTCCCACAGATGCAGCGATGGTGATGGATCCTATTGGTTCTGTCTCAGCATATTTTCCCAGATGTAAACAGCTTCCTTGCTGCTTTAAGGTGCATTTTTGACAAATCTTTTCTGCCAGGGTAAGGCATAAGAGGACATGCCAAAATAGGGTGAATCCCACATCTTGTAGTCCTGGTCTTAGCTAATCCCCATGCATTGTTTAGATTGCTGTGTATGCACAATTCCACTGTCAAGATGTTTGTGTTTTAACTAATGAACGGAGAAACTAACACTGGTTCACTGCAATCTCAACCAACGACAGACCTATCAGACGTAAAAAAGTCTTTAAAGTCGGAGTTACACTTCAAGGAGTCTTAAAATGGCACTTGAAAGACATTCTTCATAAGTGTGGTCCTACATGAAAGATTTAATCACAGTGTTAGGGAATCCTAGAAAGCTTACAGTATGGAAAGACACCACACAGCCTGTCGAGTTCATGCTTCTCTATTCAAGTGCAGTCCTGCTGGCCCTCTGTCCACAAACAAGCCACTATTTCCCTGCTGAGCGAGCCAGGAGTCCATCTGCTGCCAATTCTCTTCCTTGTAGGGAAATTCAGATCCAATAACTTGCTTTCACACAGTTCACACAGCAAGAAGCACATGGAAGAAATATAATAAAAAAATATATATCAATAGTTCACTGTAGTGCAGGAGTTCCAAAACTCTTTTATGCCATTAAGCAAGGGTCCATGGACCCTACCTTGGGAACTCATGCGAGTGACATTCCAATTTACATTAGTTCACTAGGCAGCTTTTAATAGAACAAAGCACAGAAATCTCTCGGAGACAGATTAACATTCATAACTTTTGACACATTTTTATGCTTAGAAATAATCAATTTAATTAATTCTTTATTTAACTTTTAAGAGTTTTTAAAAGTTTTTGAATGTCAGTGACAATTTAAGATTCTTTGCTCTACAAGATTCACATTTAGTGGAGTACTTACAGAAATACAATTCTCCCAAGTTAAATGGTTCTGTGCTCTGTGTCAAAGTCACAAAAATACGCAATGCAGTAATTTAAAACATAATTACTTCATGTTATTCAAACATTTTTCTTATTATTTGGATGCCCCAGTTACACAACTTGTAGACAATTCCAGCAATTGGGTTCAACCCTGACCTCTGGAGCTGCCTGTGTGGAGTTTGCATGTTCTCCCGGTGATAGTGTGTTTCCCCTGAGTATTCTGGTTTCCCAATATATACCCATGGCTACCCCTTGAGTTTGGAGAAAGTAGGAGGAGCCAAAAGAGAGATTATTGAGGGCGAGGACTATTCTGCCAGATAGAGGAGGGTGACGGTGGCGGGGAACTGGTAGGGTCTTTTGTTGAGAAAGCAGTGGAGAGCTTTAAGTCCTTCTTTATGGGGGATAGAAGTGTATAGGGACTCGGCAAGTTAGAGGTCATTCCTCTCAACAGTGTGCTTCAGTGACTGTTCTTCCAACAATTTCTGGTAGGCTAAAGGAAAGAATTATAGGGAATTAGTACAAAACCAAATACTATCTCTAGCAGATATGTGTATTTTAAACCAAAGAAATTTAAACTTCTGAATTCAGCACGGCTGAACCTATAGTATACTCCTGTAACAGAGCAGGAAGAGTGAACTAGTTCCCAGGCAGTGTTCTAGGTATCAAGCACTATGTGTATGAAGACTTTCCCCTCTGATCTCTTCTAGACCTCCTCCTTCTCACTTTAAATCTTTGCCCACTTGTTTTTTTTTAATCAAATGGTGCAAGCTGAACCATCTGCCGTTCAAGGAGATGGTGATGGACTTTAGGAAGACTAAGCCTGTTGCTGGTGAAGACGTGGATGTGGTGAGGACCTACAAGTACCTGGGGGTGCACTTGCATGACAAACCTGAATGGAGAACCAATGCAGCTGCTGTGCATAAGAAGGGCCAGAGTTACCTCTACTTCCTGAGGAGACTGAGATCCTTTGGAGTATGCAGGCCTCTCCTTCACATGTTCTACCAGTCTGTTGTTGCCAGTACAATCTTCTATGTGGTGTTGTGCTGGGGCAATGGCATCAACATGGGTGATGCCAGCAGGCTCAATAAACTGATTAGAAAGGCTGACTCTGTTACAGGAGACAAACTGGACACACTACAGGCTGTGGTGCAACAAAGGACACTACCAAAAATCCTGGCAATTCTGGACAATGTTTCTCACCCTCTGCATGCCACCTTGGCTGAACAGAGAAGCACTTTCAGTAATAGACTAAGCCAACCGCGTTGCTCCAAAGAGCGCTATATGAGGTCATTCTCACTCTTAGCCATTAGGCTCTATAATGAGTCAACCTGTAGCTGGGGAGGTGATAACTACCTCCTAAGCAGTTTGTGCTAACTTATTTTTCATTCTTTCTTACATCTCTTCTAATATTTGTGTATCTGTGCACTTCTAATGCTACTGTGACACTGTAATTTCCTTTGGGATCAATAAAGTATCTTTATCTTTTTGATGCTCCCACCATGGGAAGGAGATTCTTACCAACTATTCTGTCTATGCCTCATAATTTTATACAACTCCTTTGGATTGGCCCTCAGCTTCCTTCAGTCTAGGGAAGACAAACTACACCTATTCAGTCTCTCCGCATACCCAGGGATCTCCAGTCTAGATAATATCCTGTTGAATCTCCACAAAGCCCTCTTCAGCTGTCATACTACAGTGAAGCTTTTCAGGCTTGTTCAGTGTTTGATACTCAACTGAGCAATAATTAAGAGTTCCTCTTTTCTGCATTGTGTATTATTTTAAATACTAACCTATTGACTTCCACTATTTCCATGACCAAATCTGCAGTAATTTATTTATTCTGCTCAATTAAATGGATTCTTATGTACAACCCTAAAAGAAGTTGCTGAACCTAATCACCCTCTGAGATGTACATTTGCATCATCGGGTTGTTCCCCTGACTTCGTTGTAGTTTGGAGTATATTATTCAAGCTCGGCAGATTAAGTTATCACCTAAAGCTGAATTGTCGCAGCATTTGCTTTAGGAACAAGTCCTTCACACTCACATGCTGTCAAAACTGCTTCTGAACGCCCCCCGAAACTCGGTGCTTACCTTCCGAGATTCGCGCAGGACTTCATTTACAAATGGCAGCAATCCAATTACCTGATTTATGTTGCTTTTCCCACATTAGGAAATGATGTATATTTTGAGTTGGCTAATGAAGTCCTTTGGATGGTGTTTCAACAAAGGTCTTGCTCATCCAATCAGATGGGTCAAATATAAACCTAGAAAGTTTTCGTAGAACTGGCACACACCACTTAGGAGGTCAGTATAGAGGAGGGGAGCAGTAGAACCAGATTGCAAGAGGAAATTTGACATGTACTTGGGCAATATCCACATACAGAACTATGCAGTAGAGCATGGGGAGGGCCTGGATTACACTACAAGAAGGGCTGAATTTCTAGCCTGAGGAAAAGATTCTGACCACCACCTATCTGTAGGCTGGCCAGTGGTATAGTGGTATCAGCATTGAACTTGGAGCCAAATAATCCCGAGTTCAAGTCCAGCTTGCTCCTTACACTCTTTCCATCTGCGCTCGCAGCTAGCAACTCGGACCTGTAAAAGGCAGCCAGATGCTACAGAAATGGCAAAAATGCCACCCGATGCCACCAGGAATAAAAAGTATAACCCTATCTATGCGCTCATGATTTTAAAAAACTTTTATTGACATCTCCCCTCACCTCCAACAGTCTAGGAAGACTAACCCAAGTTTGTCCAACCTTTCCTTATAGCTCATACTCTCTCTAATCCAGGCAGAATCCTGGTAAATCTTTTCTGTACCCATTCCACACCCCTGTAGTAACGGCGCAGCCAGAACACAAACTGTACTCCAAGTATGGTTTAACCAAAATTTTCATAGCTGAGGCTTTACTTACTCTTAATGAAGGCAAGCATGCCATATGCCTTCTTTGCTACTTTATCCACTATCAGTGAACTATGGACCTGGACACCAAGATTCTTCTGTACCTCAAAGCTATTAAAAGGGTCTAACATTAACTGTATACTTTTTCCATTCATTTGACTTTCCAAAGCACAACATCACACACTTGTCTGGATTAAATGTTATCTGCCACTTCTCTGCCAGTGTCTATATCCTGCTGTGCTCTCGGATAGTCCTTTACACCGTCTGCAAGACCACCAACATTGGCATCACCTGCAAGTTTGCTAATCCACTCTTCTACATTTTCATCCAAATCATTAATATATACCCTTAGGTTTGTTATAGTTTAAGGTGTTAATGAGGATACTGTAAGCTCCCATTACCTATTAAATGATCCCAGTGGCATGTATCTCAAACAGCCTCTGACAACCAAATCTAGCTCTTGGCCTTCACGTGTGGCTAGGCTACTAAGCACTGCAGAACCATTTCCACTGACAGGAGAAGAGGCAAAAGTGAGCTACTGGCACCTTAAAACCAGTTGTTTTGGGCAGATGGGGGGGAAGGGGGTCATCAGCCATGGTTGGCAAATCATCAAGAAGGAAAACTCTTATCTCCAGCCTCCCCTGCCTTTAAAGCTATACCCACTTATGGGGAAGGCATTGGGACTAAACCCTGAGGGAAAAATTCCTACGTTGAGTTCAACCCTGACTGGCAACTCCTGCAATGCTAATGTTGCCAAACTCTGTCAGTCTCTACCTTTCCTTTGGGTTCATCAGATGTGTAGAGAGGGGAGCTTGCTACATGGGCAACAGCTTGCTCTCCACGTCATACTGTCCTGGCTTTGCACATCTAGACAGCTAGGACGCAACATCCATGGTCGACCCTGACCATCAGAGGCCTCAGACATCAAAAGCACATGTTCCAGCACAGGTCCTTGTGGAACACCACTGGTCACAGATCTCCAGCCAGAATAACAACCCTCTGTCTTCTATGGGAAAGACAATTCTGAATCCAAACTTTCAATCCATTGTGGATGCCATGGGTATTTATCTTCTGAATCAACCTACCATGAAGGTACCTTATTAAATGCCTTGCTAAAGTCCATGTATATAATGCCTACTAACTTACCCTCATCAATCTCCTTTGTCACTTCCTCAAAAAGCTTGATCAAGTTTGTAAGACATGACTTACCCTGCACAAAGCTATGCTGACTGTCCTTAAGTGGGCTATTCCTTTCCAAATGCACTTACACATTCAGCATCTTCTTCAGCAGCTTCCCTACCACTGACACAAGGGTCACTAGCTGATAATTACAAATTGCTAACATCTTCCACAGTAAAGACTGATGCAAAGTACTGATTTATTTCATCTGTCACCCCCTTGTCCTCCATTATTATTTCTCCAGTCTCATTTTCTAGTGGTCCTGTATCCACTCTCATGTTTGTTTTTTTACATACTTGAAAAAGCTTTTACTATCCACTTTGATATTGCTTGCTAGTTGCTTTCATATTTCATCTTTTCCCTTCTAATGATTCTTTTTGTTGCCCTCTGTAGGTGTTTTAAAGCTTCCCAATCCTGTATCTTCCTGCTAATTTTTGCTTTGTTGTATGCCCTCTCGTTAGCTTTGAACCCCTTGTCAGCTGTAGATGTATTATTTTGGCATTTAATTATTTCTTTATTTTTGGAATACATCTATTCTGAACCTTCCTCATTCCCCCCACCCCCAGAAACTCACACCATTGCTGCTCTGCTGTCATCCCTGCCAGCATCTCCTTCCAATTTACTTTGGCCAAACTCCTCTCTCATACCACTGTAATTTTATTTACTTAGCTGAAATACTACTACTTCAGACTTTACATTCTCCCTATCAATATTCAAGTTGAACTCAATCATATTGTGAGCACTAGCTCCCAAGGGCTTTTACCTTAAGCTCCTTAATCACCTCTGGTTCAATTACATAACACTTGATACAGTATAGCTAATCCTCCAGTAGGCATACAACAAACTGCTCTAAAAAACCATCTAGTAGGCATTCAACAAACTCATTCTCTTGAGATCCATTACCAACCTGATTTCCCCAATTGACCTGAATGTTAAAATCTCCCATGGCTATCACAACTTTGCTTTTTTGACACACCTTTTCTATTTCTGGTTGTAATTCGTGGTCTACATCCCAGCTACTGTTGGGAGGCCTGTATATAACTTCTTTCAAGGTCCTTTTACCCTTGCAGTTTCTTAAATCAACCCACAAAGATTCAGCATTTAAGGTGGAGTTTGATAGATTCTTGATTAGTCAGGGCATGAAGGGATACAGGGCGAAGGCAGAAGATTGGGGGTGAGAGGAAAAATGGATCAGCCATGATGAAATGGCAGAGAAGAATTGATGGGCCAAATGGACTAACTGCTCCTATGTCTTATGGTCTTTTATAATTTTTCTTGCAACAAGAAATATGTTTTCTTTAGGTTTATTGACAGTTTAATAAATTGAACACAAACCTTCTCACTGCATAAGTCATAATTGTGACTTCCCCTTGGAAAGTGGACCAACTATCTGCATCTTTAACATGTGTTTAAAAGGAACAGCAAGCACTTTCCAGATTTCTTTTAAACTTATTGATCCTGAATGTATTTGCCCTAGGTTCAATAGTTTTCCACTGCCTATAGAGAAAAAAAAAATCAGGACATTGATGTAGTCAGCTAACTTCAATATCTGATCAAAAGTAACCCCCAAATATTGACAATGGGGTAATAACCACATTAGCGATGTTAGAGGAAAGCAGTAAGATATTCTCTCGTGACTAAATGCATTGCCTGATCAGGCAAAAATCAGAATGTTGTTGGTTTGACTAATCTTGATATCTGCAGAAGATAGTCTTATTTCACATTCCTGCTTGTGCAATTTATGGGCCTAGAGCTTATTATCTTAGGATGTGATAAGTGACTTTAAGTGCAAATCCTCCAACTCTATATTAAGATCTACTTTTCAAAAATTAAAATGGCAAATTCATATTTCCTTCAAATCTATCACTTATAATTTCTATTTTTAGTAGAAAGTTATCTTAACTCTCACTGAATGCAAACCTTTCAACATCAAATAGTATGTGGTCCTAAAAGATTAATGAGAATAGATGCCCATCAAAACTTGTGTTCTCTTTCATATTAGCAATGAAAGGACTTATCTCAAAATCCAGTGATTATCCTTCCTTACAGTGGGTACAGCATTTGACTTATGTCCTAAATGTATTGAGAATGTGATCCATTTTTGGCTGGTCAAAAACCCATCACCTATGGAGCCAGCAGAGACTTCATTATCGTAGAACATAATTAAGGTGCCCTGCACTGACAATCATTGCTTGATCACCACAAGTATGGTTTGGTGATATTCTAGTGTTCAGGGGAAGTATACCAGGTTATCTCAGCAGTAACCAAGATTCATTTTGCTCCAAAATACATATTTAACTAGCAATGTACACTACAATATAAAATATGACAGAGAAGAGTTAGTTCAGTTTTTTTTTCATTTATTCTTCTCTTGAAGATCCAACTTTGTTTGGGTTTTGGCATTTGTAAATAAATTTCAAAATACATCATTTAAAAAACACTGCCTCCATTCATCAAGTAATAACAAAGTTATTAATATCCAGCCAATGGCCTTTAATAGCTATCAGCATGATTAGGTCATGTTTAAACATACAAAAATATTTTGCACTCTTTGCATGTAAAGTGATACAAAAACTTGTCTAGCTTCAAATCTCAATATAAACAGAGTGTGAGCCACAGAGGAAGAGTCCATATACATCACGAGCACTTCAGACCATGGGCTTTTGTATGTCCATATTTATTATTTTAATCAGGCTTGAACATATTGGTGTTATTATCCTATAAGAAAAAGTGCACACTTATCGGTGATGTGCTCACCAATGACAAACCTGAAATGTGTTGCTCTGGTCTACCTGCAAGATTGTCGGATTTGAACAGAGGTTTGTGCTACAGTGCCTTGCCAGATTATAATTCAACTACAAATTTCCACCTCATTTCATCTGATATGGTTGACTGTCAACTGGAGTGCGACAATCCCACCCTTTGAAGATTAATACTTCTTCAGGAACAAGTTAAGTTCATTTACAACCTACATCTCATAGCACTATTTGACATAATGGAACATGCAAAACTAATGTTCCAAAGGAGAAATGGAGCCAGGACACAAGTGTTAAAAGGTAAAGAAACCAGAGGTATCACAAAGTGGAGAGCTGTACAAAGAATGGTCTTCTCAGGTGGCACACAAATCGCTCAAGAACATGATGAAAGGAGTAAGACAAACAAGGCAAGTTGAGAAGAACACTCAGTGAAATTTAGCTGAAGGATTTAAAAAGTTAAGGAAATAAAGACCAAAGTAGAAACAAAAGAAGGCAGGAATTTTGATATTGCATTAGGGAAGTCAATTACTTAAGATTAGGGCTTGAAAGAGACAAAGTGCAGAAGGCTGGATAGGTTGCATTGTACATAACCCATCTGATAATCTATTTTCATTATTTTAATTTTTTTTTTTAAAAGGAAGCAAGATTACTTACTGAAACAAGAGTAGGACATTTTGAAATAAAAAGCAGCAAAGTGTTGCAATTTCATCCACAAGTGTTTTCCACCAATGTTTCAAGTAATCTCTTTGCTCTCGACTTAATTGCTAAAAAATATATTTCATTTTTGACAAGGCCTAACCATTTACTTACTATGCAGTGCCAGCATTTGTTTCATTAACATTCTTGGCAGCTAAATGGTGTTATCATTCAGTTAAAGCTAATCAGAAAGCAAAAACTGTTTCTCAGACCACAATAAGAAAATGAAAGTTACACAACTAATCAGTGGCTTAGTACAAAATGGAGGTTCTTATTATATGGAGGTTTTCAATATCCAGTTTGGAATTAATACAACAGATCTTTTAAAATCTCAACTGTACAAAAAGATCTTCATTTCTTTGGTTCATCCTTAGTGATTAATGGAAAACAAAGTGTAGTTAAACCGTAACAGAGAGTGGGGAAAGAAGGGGATTCCAGAAGAGGTCACACATTCCAAAAATGTCAGGGTACAAAACTTCATGACATGGGACTAAAGTGCTAAAACAAGTTCAGATACATTTCCTTATTTCATCAGAAGAAATGGGAGAGCGGGGATATTGAGAGCTTATACATTTACTGGCATCTCCATTTTTCTTTGCAATACAAATTTTAAATGTTACTGGAACAAGGTTGAGTCCTGCAATGAATTTTCAATGTTACTAATAGAAATAATTTAAGTTATATCTACAATACCGTTCCAGCATAGAAATGTTTACAACACTTCTTATACAAAGAAAGTGAATTGTCAATGGAAAATACAAGTTACAGCTTTAGATTTACTCAAATTATTATTAAACTTTTTAAAAAACAATGATACATGCACTTTGAGTACCATCTACAGCCAATTCATTTTTCCAACTGTCAACTGGTAACATTAGTGGCAGACAATACATTAGCTTGCTAGCATCAGGGGAGCTTTATGAGAAAGTCAAGCTCCATCCTAACTACCCTACATCCATTAGCCTCATCTTTCACTTTTATTACAGTTAGTATTTACAGGTGCCAGCAACTAACTTTCAACTGAGTTAAGGAGGAACAATAATGAACGACAACCTCAATATCCATCCAAGTGTGCACCATCCACAAAATGAATCATCAGGATCTGGACCATTCTCCCTTTCCAACACCAGTGCTGATGAAGGTAAAATTAAAGCACCTCTGACTAGGATCAGCCTGAATGGGTGCTATTCCTGGTGTGTGGAAATACCGATGTAGACTATGCATTTACCCACTTAATCATCTGGGGAAACATTACCAAAGAGAGATACAGACTATAGGCACTTGAGCCTCTAATTCAATTAAGTCAATCTCACTTAAGAAATGTTTTAATGGATCCTTGGAAGGTCATTATTAAAAGTAGATTGACTCCTCAAGAATCCACCCAGCCAAGTGCACAGCTCTAGGAATTGAATCCTGATGGTTTAAAGAGATGGAGCTAAACTTCTATAAATGCTGGCACCTATTAATGTGATATTCTAAGATGGCAACCCTACAAATCTCTTTCAGACCATGATTTGGGTTATCATTGGGCTTTGGATGTATATTGCTCCTGAATGGTCAAATGGTGCTCAATGGCAATTCATACAAAGTGTTCTGTTAATTGTGCAAGATTGCAGAACTGCTCTTTAATCCTGATTTAGGTCAGAGTTTCATCTATGTTCTTCAATTATAAATACTCAAATACAAAAAGACGATTAGCACTTTCAGCTATCAAAATCAATTTATAAAATTGGTACGGCTCAAGTCCAGTGAAGCACAGCTAGTATTCACTGTCACTATACACAGCTGCACATGCTCAGTGCTGCTTTTGAATTAAAAACACCGAAAGTAGCACATCAATTAGGAGACATTGAACAATGCATTAATTCACCTGCTGTTTGAATCCAACATAAAAACGCCCTATATAACTAATTTACATTGATCAATACAATGGATTGAAAATTACAGAATCTCGGTTTTGGTGCTATTTAAGCACTGGATGCAGATTAATCCCCTGAAGACTCCTGTATTTACATAGCATCCTCCCATTCGAGCATTTGTGGCACAAAGTACCTCAATCCAGTTTGGAATATGTTAAACTACTTCAATCCAGTTATTAATATTTTGAACTTATTTAACTCTAGGGCAAGAATGCAATCTGGCACATGCAGAAGGTCAATTTAGTAGATTTTAATCAATCAAGCCTCATTTGCAATTAATATGCAAACTAAAATTATGCAGTTACTAACAGAAAGCAGAAAAATGCTGCTTGGCTGTGCAAGGTAGAAACAACTCCTGTCAAGCACTGTGGTCTACGAAGAGGGATGGGAAATAGCAAGGAAGATTCAAAGCTTCCTTGTAGAGCCAACTGCCATGCCTCACTTAATAAAGCAAATTGTATTCTGGCCCCCTTTCCGACACTGACTACCGTTTTTTGTGGGCTTGGCCATTAATCACGTCAAACCCTGAAAGGTATTTTCAAAAACTCAAGATTATTCTTGTGCCTGAAACTGCAGTTGGTCAAACCCATTACAGTGCCACTTCCCCTTTGCACCCACAACCCTCCATCACCAGTTCTGAACCCCACCTGTGTGGTTTAAAATTAAATCCAGAAAGTACAGATGGTAAAAAGAATTTTGATTACAAAAGCACATAAGTATAAGATGCATTCTGGCTTTGGAATTGCTATCACACCCTGAAAATGGATCTTTTTAAAATACCCTTTATGAAATGTAACTTAAAATTCCAAAAAATAACAAAATCAAAAATGTCACTGAAAAATCTAATGACTGATGTCTTTTCAAAAGGTGCACAAATTACTCCCAGTTCTAAAAGCCTGAGCAAATTAAATTGTTGAAAACATAGCAACACACACAAAATGCTGGAGGAACTCAGCAGGCCAGGCAGCATCTATGGAAAAGAGTACAGTCAACGTTTTGGGCCGAGACCCTTCAGAAGGACTGGAGAAAAAAAGATGAAGAGTAGATTTAAAAGGTTGGGGGGGGGGGGGGGGAGGAGGGGAGAGAGAAACACAAGGTGATAGGTGAAACCAGGAGGGGGACGGATGAAGTAAAGAGCTGGGAAATTTATTGGTGGAAGATACAGGGCTAGAGAAGTGGGAGCCCATAGGAGAGAACAGAAGGCCATAGAAGAAAGAAATGGAGGGAGGATCACCCGATAGAGGTGATGCGCAGGCAAGGAAATAAGGTGAGAGGGAAAAGGGGATGGGGAATGGTGAAGGAGACTGGGATGAGCCATTACTGGAAGTTCCAGAAATCAACATTCATGCCATCAGGTTGGATGCTACCCAGACAGAATACAAGGTGTACCTCCAATCTGAGTGTGGCCTCATCGCGACAGTTGAGGAGGCTCTGAATTGACATATTGGAATGGGAAGTGGAATTAAAATGGGTGGCCACTGGGAGATCCCATTTCTTCTGGCAAACGGAGTGCAGGTGGGTCTCCCAATCTACGTCGGGTCTCACCGATATACAGGAGGCCACACCTGGAGCACCAGACACAGTATATAACCCCAGCAGACTCACAGGTGAAGTGCTGTCTCATCTGGATGGACTGTTTGGAGCCTTGAATGGTAGTGGGGGAGGAGGTATAGGGGCAGGTGTAGCACTTGTTCTGCTTGCAAGGGCAAATACCAGCATTTTGTGTGCGTTGCTTGCATTTCCAGCATCTGCAGATTTTCTCTTGTTGTGTATTGAAAATATACAGTGGTTGATAAATGATGTTGAGGGTAAATGCACTTTTGTGCTCTGGGACACAATTCATGCACAAAGGATTAAACTCAACGAAAGGCCATACGAAAATGCTGGAAACACCCACTAGGCTAGGCAGCATCTATAGAAAAAGAAACAAAAGTTAATGGTTCAAGTCTTAGAAAAAGGGGTTGCCAACATGAAAAATTAACTCTGTTCCTCTTTTCACAGATGCTTGTTAACCTGTTCAGTGTGTCCAGCATTTTCTACTTTAATTTTTGCATTTGTCACATTTGCAGTTTGAATTGTTTAGTAATGAAAGGCTAGATAACTATTGAAAATCCCTCATTTCTCACAGCTTCAATCTCAGAGACAAGTACAAAATAATTTATCATATCCAGCACCAAACATTGACCAGGAAGGAACAAAACCTTTAAACCAGCCAGCATACAACAACATTTATGTGATCTCAGCCTTTCCTGGGTTCAGCCTATTATACCAAAACCAGATTAACTCCTTACCCTCAGGAACAGCCTTAGGCCAAAGGTCAATACCATCAACCTGGGATGGGACTATCACCAACAGTGGCATATAAAATCAAAAGGCTACTTCGTGAACTAGAAGTTCTATGCACTTATATACATGTATAAAAACATTGAAGTCAGAGTGCAATGAATATATTATTGATTCCAGTCTTCAACTGTCAAAAGTCTTTGCCCTTACTGACTTGAAGCACTTTGTGTTCCTTTGCTACATGTATCTGTTATCACTTTACCCACCGCTAGACGTGAAGCTTTTCTGATCGGATTTACAAGACATTGACATACAAAAGCAGGGGAATCAAGGGCATTTACAACGTTATCTGAATGGAGAGTTTGCTACCTGACAAAGAGGGTTCTTACCAGCTGTACAATTTCACTTGGAGTAAAGTGCTTTACAATGTGATTGCAGTAAAACAAATTAGTTCAAATTCCAATATTCTCTACAAGATTCCTTCAATGAACAATACTTTGTGCAACCCAAGACAATGAATGTCAGCTAAACATTCAATTGACAACAGATCCCGCCTTCACTTGTTACTCCCATCTCCCTCAAATACAAGTTTAAGGAAAACTACCACTGTCATTAATTACTGAAAAATAAATTTTAAGTATATTATAATTAATCTGTGCCCCTGAAGGCCATAAATATGATACAAATCATCCACAATTGTACTATAGATGAGATTTTATTCTTCATTTGATATGAAATTATTAATACTTTTGATAAAAGCAGCATTGACAATTATTCAGATTAGGGACCAGCTGAAAAAGAAATCTAAATGCAAACCATACCTTGATTTAGATTTGTGGTTTAGCACCATTAACAGGGTCAGGATTGGGATTGCTTTTCCTAGTCAAATTTCAGTGAAAATTGGCATCACATAGAAGGACGGAGAAGAATTAAAGTGAAACTGCTTCCTCTTTAAAGAAGAAGCAGCCTGAACACCTTGTTTCTTTTGGAGTGAAATTCATTTGTACTTTCTTTAAAAACATTATCTAATCTTAAAAGGCAGAATAGTCTTTAAAAGAGAAAAAAAAAATTACCAACCAGAGCAGAACTGAGCTCAAAAATATCATTTTTATAAATGAAAGATACAATGTATCATATGATGCACCATTTCATCATTGAATTTAACAAGTGCAAAATTCACACATAGATCTGATGACACAGAAGTAAACCAGGTTGCCTTGACTGTTCCACTGAGGTTGTTTCACTTCATGCAAACTCAGATCCCCTCCCTGGAGTGCAGTTTTTGCCACGCTTAAATCATAAAGGGCATAACAAGGAATGCCTCAAGTGACCATTAGCAGAAACCTTATTCAATGTCACCATAGCCTGTGTTGATGCAAATTCCGACTGAGGACGGACCGGACATCTGATGTGAACCTGGAAGGTGCAGGAAAGAAAAATTAATTGAAAGCACAAGCATTTCTAATTATTTATCCCTCCAAAGCTCACTTCACTGAGATAGGCGTGGACATTTTTCCCAAGTGCAGGAGACGAGAGGAGTGACTTTTTTTGGAGGTTTATAAAATCATGAGGGGCACAGATAAAGTGAATAGCCACAAACTTTTCCCCCCAGGACCTGGACGAAGGGTCTCGGCCCGAAATGTCGACAGCGCTTCTCCCTTATAGATGCTACCTGACCTGCTGTGTTCCACCAGCATTTTGTGTGAGCAACTGATGACGTTATTGAGTGTTTTGTAGACAGTCACCCGTTCGGGGAGAGCGCGAGTAAAACAGAATGGTGTCTGCCAGGAAAGTACAAACCCCATTTCCAGAAAAGTTGGGATATTTTCCAAAATGCAATAAAAACAAAAATCTGTGATATGTTAATTCACGTGAACCTTTATTTAACTGACAAAAGCACAAAAGAAAAGATTTTCAATAGTTTTACTGACCAACTTAATTGTATTTTGTAAATATACACAAATTTAGAATTTGATGGCTGCAACACACTCAACAAAAGTTGGGACAGAGGCATGTTTACCATTGTGTTACATCACCTTTCCTTTTAATAACACTTTTTAATTGTTTTGGAACAAAACTACTAATTGTAGTAGATTTGCAATTGGAAATTTTGTCCATTCTTGCTTGATATAAGACTTCAGCTGCTCAACAGTCCGTGGTCTCCGTTGTCTGATTCTCCTCTTCATGATGCACCATACATTTTCAATAGGAGATAGATCAGGACAGGTAGCAGGCCAGTCAAGCACACGCACTCTGTGTTTACAAAGCCACGCTGTTGTAGCCCGTGCAGAATGTGGTCTGGCATTGTCCTGCTGAAATAAGCATGGACGTCCCGGGAAGAGACGTCGCCTTGATGGCAACATATGTCTCTCTAAAATCCTAATATGCGGCTCAGAGTCAATGGTGCCTTCACATACATGCACCCCCATACCATCACAGATGCTGGCTTTTGCACCTTTCGCTGATAACAATCAGGATGGTCGTTTTCATCTTTGGCACGGAGAACTCAATGCCTGTTTTTTTCCGAAAACTAGCTGAAATGTGGACTCATCTGATCACATCTGATCACAGCACACAGTTCCACAGTCTTTCAGTCCAGAGAACTTGCCGGCGTTTCTGCATAGAATTGATGTATGGCTTCCTCCTTGCGTAATACAGTTTCAAGTTGCATTTCTGGATGCAGCGACGGACTATGTTAAGTGACAATGGCTTTCCGAAGTACTCCCGAGCCCAGGTGGCTATAATTGTCACAGTAGCATGACGGTTTCTTAGGCAGTGCCGCCTGAGGGCTCGAAGATCACGCGCATTCAACAGCGGTTTCCGACCTTGCCCTTTACGCACGGAGATGTCTCTGAATTCTCGGAATCTTTTCACAATATTATGTACTGTAGATGTTGAAAGACCTAAATTCTCTGCAATCTTGCGTTGGGAAATGTTCCTTTTGAACTGACTAACAATTCTCTCATGAATTTTGGCACAAAGGGGTGAGCCACGGCCCATCCTTGCTTGCAAAGACTGAGCCTTTGATGGACGCTACTTTTATACCCAGTCATGATACCTCACCTGCTACCAATTAGCCTGCTTAATGTGGAGTCTTCCAAACCGGTGTTACTTGAATATTCTGTGCACTTTTCAATCTTATTTTAACTCTGTCCCAACTTTTGTTGAGTGTGTTGCAGCCATCAAATTCTAAATTTGTGTATATTTACAAAATATAATTAAGTTGGTCTGTAAAGCTATTGAAAATCTTTTCTTTGTACTTTTGTCAGTTAAATAAGGGTTCATGTGAATTAACATATCACAGATTTTTGTTTTCATTGCATTTTGGAAAATATCCCAACTTTTCTGGAAACGGGGTTTGTAGATAATTCAAGAGACCTTGGGGCTCCTCAGCCTCCAATAAGTATTCAGTTCAGAGTAAAGCTGGGGGAATAATTGTTTCCCCTGAAGAGTGTGCCATGTTACCACTGCATAGAGAAAAGGTTCAAAGGAGTAAATATTTTTTCCATGGTTAGGGGAACTGTTTTGTGGTTGAAGAAAGTTCTGGATGGGAGAAACTGGATACGCAGTATCAATAATATAGGCAGCAAAAAGGAGGATTTTCAGGTCCCAGTTCAGGTTCTACTACAACGAAACAGCAAAGAGTTTCAAAACCAGCATGTCAGTAAGGCAGAAAACTCCTGATTATTCCCTGTACCGTCCACCTCAACCGCACAAGTGCACGCATACAGAAATGGGAAAATAGCAGAAAATGCACAGCTGGAATGATGATGCTGGAAGGAAGTATCAATGCTCCTACCAATGCTTCTGGGACCTGCTCAAGCCAGGGCCCCACGAAAGATGTAGGACCAATGATCTCAGAAGATGATGAACTGGTGCTCTTTGGGGGTGGGGGGGGGGGGGGGGAGGTTAAGATTTAAAACTAATTTTGCAGGGGGATGGCACAAAAAAAGTAGGAATGAAAACAGCAATGAAAGAGTCCAAAAGCAACAAATAATCTGCCGGAGGTAGGTCAGGCAAGATCCATGGAGGAGATGGACAGTTGGTTTCGAGTCCAGACCATTCATATGGTTTGAGAGCAGAAGGAAATATAAAGAGGTGGGTGGGATGGGTCTGATAGGACTACTCTGCTGGGAGCTGGCATAAACCTGATGGATCAAGTGGCCTTCTTTTATGTTGTAATAAGATAGAAAGAATCTGTTCGGAAAGATCAAGCAGTATTCACTGTATTAAAGGCACTGTGACTATTATGAGTACTGGACTTCCTAACCAACTGATCTCCCTCCCTATCATCCTCAACACGAGTGCCACCCCTCCTCCCTAGGGCTGTGTGCTGAGCCCATTGCTGTACACTCTACTCACACAAGACTACACAGCCAACCGCCTGGGTAATCATATTGTCAAGTTCACCGATGACACGACAGTGCTGGGGTCATCACCAACAATGAGACAGCCTACAGAGGGGAGGTGGAAGAGCTCGATGCCTGGTGCAAGGCAAATAAACTCTTTCTCAGTGTCAACAAGGCAAAGGAGATGGCCATTGACTTCAGGAGAACTTGCACCACTCACACCCACCTTTGCATTGGTGGCACAGCAGTAGAAACTGCGAGCAGTTTAAAATTCCTTGGAATGCACATCTCGTACAACTTCTCATGGTAACAGTACACATCCTGCACAAATCAGGAAAGTTCACCAATGCCTCTGGTTTCTGAGGAGACTGGAGAGAGCTAGACAATGCACATCTATACTCACGTCCTTCAGTAGAGAGCATCCTAACAAGCTGCATCAGTACATGGTACAGAAACTGAACTGCGGCAGACAGAAGGCTCTAAAACGGGTAGTCAAAACTGCTCAACAAACCACTGGCACCAGCCCACTCGCCATCGAGGATATTTATATAATATCTTATATAGATATCTGATGTATTAATATTTATTGTTTTTATTATTATTGCGTTCTTTATCTTATTATGGTTTTTTGTGCTGTTTTAGATCCAGAGTAACAATTATTTTGTTTTCCTTTACACTCGTGTACTGGAAATGATAATCTTGAATGTTTGAATGCTTTAAGCTTCCAGCTGGTGAGGAGGAAGGCTGCAGAGGAACTACAGAGACCTGTAAAACCCTCAGAGCACCGATAATGGGAAACTTTAACTGTTCAAATACAGACTGAGATAGCAGAATTTTAAAAAAAATGGTAAGGAGGCTCTGAAATGTGTTCAGAAGGATATTATTGATCAGCTTCTGCTCCAATAAGGAAGTGGTATTGGATTTAGTTCTGTAATTATCAATTTGAAGGGGGTGGGAAGAGAGAGAGAGGAGGAGGAGGAAGAGGAGGAGACCTAGGAAAGAACAATTATAATAGTATTACGCTAAGAATAGATATGTTAATGAATATAGATAATTCCAAGGTTTAAAAAAGACAATTAAATAAAAGGCAATTTCACTGAGAACAAATCTAGGGAAAGTTGGCATCAGAGCTTGTCAGGCATTAAGTGAATGATTTTTTCCAGCTTGGTATGTTCCCCTGCAGATAAAGGGAATTGGATGAGCAAGAAGCTAAAGTAGAACATCAAGTAAGATGGAAACTGAACTGTTTGCCAAGAGTTCAGAAAGAAGAGAGCCCTAATAAAACGTCCGCATGAAAATTAGAAGGAGCTAGAATGAAAAGTGGTGGGCCAATCAATGACAAAAGCAAGATGTAAATTTCTCCTTTAGTCTCCGACTGGTACACAACTACCCTTTCTAGCTTCTTCCAATTCTCATACTAATTTTTTGAGGGCTCACTTTCATGGATACGAAGAGCATGGCCAAAATACTAAATGAAGACTTTCCATAGCCTTCATTAAAGAAAATGTTCGGACAAAAGATGTAGTTAAGATTTTGAATGAACTAAAAGCTGGTAGAAGGACTAGAAATGCTTGTTGCAATTTGAAGGGATTAACCACCTGTCCAGATGGGATAAAATCCTGGGTTTTAGAGGGAAGGAAAAGAGAAAATTGTAGAGGCTCTGGCAAAAATCTTCCAAACATTACAGATTTACGATGATACCTGAAGACTGGAAAATTACAAATATTAAATCTTTGTTTAAAAAAATAATATGCAGGGATAAACCTAGTAATTGCAGACCAATCTATTTATCCT
Organism: Hemitrygon akajei; assembly: GCF_048418815.1. Taxonomy (NCBI): domain Eukaryota; kingdom Metazoa; phylum Chordata; class Chondrichthyes; order Myliobatiformes; family Dasyatidae; genus Hemitrygon; species Hemitrygon akajei. The sequence goes on along the minus strand of NC_133152.1, from coordinate 15,966,060 downwards.
TTGTGGGAAGAATTCTAGAAATAAATTAGGCCCATTTTTAGATTAATTAGTGGTAGCTGGCATGGATTTGTTAAAGGCAATTTATGTCTAATCAAATTTGATTATTGTCTTTTGACAGAGAAGTGACAAAGGGCCAATAGTAGTGAGGTGCTGGAGGCAACATACACAAAAATGCTGAAGGAACTTGGGAGGTCGAGCAGCATATACAGTAGGAATTTAATAGCTAACTTTTGGGCCAAGACCCTTAATAAGGTGCCTGATGTGGTTAATAGGGAATAAAAGAGAATGTAGCAGCATCGATAAAAAACTGGTCAAGTAACAGGAAACAGTAGCCATCATGACAGTATATTTTTGATCAGAGAACTATAGAATTCCCCTGGGTTCTGTACAAAGTCTCGACTTTCCTTAATAAATGTTAATGATTTAGATTTGGGTTTAGAGAGTGCAATTTCCAAATATGCAGATGATGAGAAGGCATAATAAACTATGCGGAGGATAATCAAAGACTAAGCAGACACTGAGAGCTGATGAAGTGGGTGGATAGGTGACAGATGAAATTTAATGTTGAGAAATGCGTGGTGTTGAGCACAATTCTAAAAAGGGAGCAAGCACAGAGAAATCTGGGGTGTATACGTGCAGAGTTCATTGAAAGCAGCAGGGTAGGGTTTAGAAAATGATTTATAAACATATGCGCCTATATATACACACACACACACACACATGATCCTGGTCTTAGAGGCATTAAGTACATGTATAAAGGGGATCACAAATTTTTACTAAACAGTGGTTTGGTAACAAATGAAGTATCATGTCCAGTTTCCAGTACCGCTCTTTCAGAAAGATATGAAAAGCTCTGATGAGCAGAAATGATTTACCAAAATGATTACATGGATGAGGAATTTTTGGTTATGTGAAGAAACCTGGGGGTGTTCTCATCAGAACCGAGGTTACAAGGACCTCTAACAAAAAGTATTTAATATCATGAAGGATGTGCATAGAGCAGGTCATGCAAAGCTGTTCTCTTCAGCAGAGGGATCAAGAACCAGGTGACACAGAGCAACAATTATTGACAAAAGAACCAACACTGACAAGTGGATGGGGCTATTAACACATCATAGAGAGAGATGGTGGAAGATACCAATAATAGTATTCAAAATATCATGAAAAATTTCTGAATGAATAAAAATTATAGGGCCATATGGAATGGCAAGGACTGGGACTGGGTGGACAGTGGGTATGAAATTAGAGAGGCCAAATTGTGTCATTTTGTGCAGCAACCATTCTGTAGTTCCACACTGAGGAGGAACTAAATTCTCACTGAAATGCCTGCAGGCATTCGGTACCTACTACCATTTCAGACAATGCCCATACATTTAGGTTCAGTGGGGAACCAAACAGGAATGTTGGGGAAGAAACATCTACTTCCATAAGTGGACTGGGTCACCTCAACATGCACGGCACAGATCAACAATGAAAATTTAGCAGCAACTCTAATTCAGTAGGAAATGCTGATGTGACTAAGGTTAGACAAATTAGGTTGAAAGAGGTCCTCGTGAAGCATGTGAGTCTGGGTCTGTGTTGTAAATTCTACAATTCATCCTTTAGTGCCAGAGTTGAAGAACCAACTGCTGGATGTTTTGATACAATGGGTGGTGGAGGGCGGGTGAGGGGACAGTATATCAACAAAACTTAGTTTAACTAATACAGCACAGACCTGCAATTGAACCTATATCTACCTTAGGCAGTAGAGTTTTAATACATTAAAGTCTTCTCCACTTTCGAAACTACTACATGTGATATTATTAGCTCAAATGTTGACATAAGGAACACAAAATAGATTAAGAATACTTTGAACAATCTCTTGGAAAGCCATGCAAATAAATTCACAATTATTAAATAACTGTTAAAGTGAAAGCAAAACCTATCAGTTGAGGGTAGAACAAAAATCAAAACATCTGGTACTTCAGAATTCAGAGTCAACCTACCTTAATGCATCAAGCATAGGTAAAAGGTTTAATAAAGCTGTATCTCCAGGATCACTGAACCAGGATTTGATAGGAATAGCATTATCTGCGAAAGTGGAAATGAAACAAAAACAGGAGAAACATAACTTTACTCCCATGTTACTTTACTCCTGATGAAGGGTTTCAGCCTGAAACATCGTTATTACCTCCTCCCATAGATGCTGTCTGGCCTGCTGAGTTCTGCCAGCATTTCATGTTTTTTTTGGAAACATAACTTTCCCAGCTAAACAAGGCAACGGCAAAGTGTTCTCTTCTGTACAGCAGATAATCACACTTTTGCTATCTAAATGTAATATCCCCTCAGCACCTTCCTATATATTCACAAGTTCCACTCATTTTAATGTAAGTAATGTAGGAACAACCTCAACACTATCACTTGTCAAAATATATTTCATTTTGTAAATCCATGTTGACATTAACCAACTTTATTACTGACCTGATATTATTTCTTTATTAATAGATTCCAACATTTTCTTCTTACTTAAGTCAGGTGAACAGGTTTATAATTTCCTACTTTTTTTCCCTCTTCTGCTACCTTAAATAGTGATGTTATATTTGCTACCTTAAAATCTGTTGGAACTTTTCCAAAGTCCAAGGAATTTCGGAATGTAACAATTGTGCATTCCCCTCCTTCAAATTACAAGTCAGAGTTATTCAGTATGAAAACAGGCCTTTGACCCAACTCGTCCATTCCAATTGCCTAGTGAGCTAGTCCCATCTGCCTGCAAGTGGCCCATAGCCCTCCAACTTTCCAGTGAGTTAGTCCTATCTGCCTGCAATTGCCCTCTAAACCTCACCTATTCATGTACTTATCTAAATGGCTTTTAAATGTTACTAATGTGACCGCCTCAACCACAGTTTCTAGCAGCTCATCCCACATATACATGACCCTTTTCTGAAGAAACAGGACCTGATGTCCCTTTGCAATCTCTTGCCTCTGATTTTAAACCTATACCCTCTTGCTTAGTACAGCCTCCCGGGGTGAGGGGGGGGGGGGGGAAGAAAGACTATTACTTTCACCTTGTCTATACCTCTCATAATCTTTTTTATAGAATGTAGAAATTTACAGCATATTACAGGCCCTTCGGCCCAAAATGTTGTGCCAACCATGTAACCTACTCTAGAGACCACCTAGAATTTCCCTAGCGTATAGCCCTCTATTTTTCTAAGCTCCATGTACCTGTCTAAGAGGCTCTTAAAAGACTCTATTGTATTGATAAACTTCTATCAGGTCTCCCCTGAACCTCTGATGCTCTGGAAAAAGTAAACCAAATATGTCAAAAATCTTCTTGCATCCTCCAATCTCTCTTCTGCACCCTCTCTAAAGCCTTCACATCCAGGTCCTGAGACTTAATTGCTTCAGACTCATTAATATCTCTATTAGTCATCTTTTAACTAATGTTAATATCCTTCATTTGTTATTTACTATATTCATGCAGTTTTCCACCGTTTATAGAGTTTACTGTTTCCTTCAACAAAATGGTCCTTGAATATGTCATTTCCTGATTTAATTTCTTACAATCTGGCCTAATGTTTCTGGCTAGTACAGGCTCATATTCTATTTTTCCCTTCCCTATTAATGCTTTCTTGCTGTTTTGCTGAAATGTTGCCTCATGCTAAATACTTTGGGGCGAGAGTTACAAACCTCTTCCTTTGATCTAATATTTTCTTTTAACTTCTCATGTTTGCCACAGTGAGACCACTTTTGGGTGTTTTGTCTTAAAGGAGGATATACATCTATCATAATCTATATACAATTCTTGAAAATTAGCCACATCTGATTTACTGTTGCACATTTTAGGTGTAGTTTCTCAATCTCTCACGGCCTATTCACAACTCATCCTTTTTGCAATTTGCTATCTGTAGTCACTCAGAGTTAAGCCCTAAGCTTTAGACTAAACTGAACCACTTTTCAATTTTTATATGAAATTCTTTATTATAATCACCCTTCCCCAAAGGCCACTTAACTACCAGGTCATCAATTAATCTTTTTTCATTACACAATACTCTATCCAAAATAGCCTGCTCCCTTGACGATTCCTCAATATACTGTACTAGAAAACCAATTCATCCTCCACCTATTTGAACTGCTAATTTGATTTAACTTCTCTATGCCAACTAATGATTATTATAATACCTCTGTTTAACTCACCTCCAATTTGTACTATGGCCTGCTGGAGAAGGTGGAGATGCATGTACAACTCCCATCACTGTTTTCTGTCCCAGGTTGTTTCTTAGCTTCACTCCAATTTATCTTTCTGCATGATTTTCACAGTCAAATATCTTCACCTACACTGCCTTTATTCCATTGTTTAGTTTTAGGACCACCCTGCTCTTTTTCCATGATATCCACCTCTGCTATGTTATATGTTCTAGAATATTTAATTCCAAATCTTTGTCACTGCAACCACATCTAATTAATTGCTATTAAATTGTACACATCTATTTCTATATTCAGAATTAGCTCACTATCTGGTTTCAAACGCTACGTGCTTTCAGATAAGGAACCTTAGTTTTATCTTTCTACCATTTTTCCACTATTCTATTCTAATTGGAGGCCTACTTATATCATAGTCATAGAAAATTACAGCACAGAAATTGGCCCATCAGCCCATCTACTCCATGCCAAACCATTTAAACTGCTGACTCCAATCAACCTGTACCTGGACCAAAGCCTTCCGTACCCTTACCAACATGTACCTATCCAAACTTCTCTTAAAATATTGAAATCGAGCTCGCATGCACCGCTTACACTGGCAGCTTGTTCCACATTCTCATGAGCCTCTGAGTGAAAAAGTTTCCCCTCATGTTCCCCTTAAACTTTTCACCTTTCACCTTAGCCCATGACCTCTAGTTGTAGTCCCACCCAACCCCAGTGGGAAAAGCCTGCTTGCATTTACCCTATCTATACCCCTCATAAATTTGTATAACTCTATCAAATCTACCCTCAATCTTCTACATTCCAAAGTCCTAATCTATTCAATCTTTCTTTATAACTCAGGCCCATCAGTCTCGGGAACATCCTTTGAATTTTCTCTGTACTCTTTCAACCTTATTTACATCTTTCCTGTATTTACGTCTTTCCATTTGTATGCACGATCCCTTCTGACAGGCTCTGGTATTCATTATCCATTTTGCAATCTTGTATCATTGCCTTAGTTCTTTTCCCTTCCTGTCAAACCCATGAAAACTTCTTATTAATGTAAAATACTTCAATTACTGCATTTGACACACAAAAAGGAATTATCAAGTTTATGCCACCTATCCTCCAAACCTCACCTGGGTGTTTTACCAGTAACGAATAGTTGGCATTTATCATCTAGACTGAAGGCACATCGACATATGAAATATACTACAGTTAAAGGAGATCCCATACAGTAGCCTTTAAGAACCTTTTAAAAGGATACATGACTGGTTATGCAATGAGGATATATTTCTGGTGCTATCACTAAATACACTGCACTATTCCTTGGCAGGAAAAGCATGCACTAAAAATTATTCCACCTCCAGTCAAAGTCTTAAAAATCTGCTTCAATTTTATTGACTGACAATTAACGTTTAATCATCCAGAAACTTTGCACTCCTCAAATTTTCACATTTGAAACTCTAGAAGAGCACAACAGGAAAAGCTAAAAATGACTGAAGAATTATGAAGTTGCCATCTTACCTGGATGCCCCCTGTATGCACTTGGTGAATTATCTAATATTACAATGCTGGAGAGGTCGTTGTGAATGGCTGCAAGATCTTTCACGTAGCTGCCCAATTCAAGTGTACAATGCTATGCAAAAAAAAAATTTCAGAAATGTACAAGATTGCACTCAGTGTAATTTCTTTTTAAAAATGGATTAAACAAGCCATTTTCAATGTGTTTGTTTTTTTCATTCATGTCAACAGGCATTACTATCGCTCAATTGACACCATTTGTTACCTATCAATTCAGGCGAGCATCATTTAAAATAGAACAGGGATATGCTGCAAAGTTTCCTTTGTATGGCAACATTTTATAGACTCACACTTTTTAAATAATAACTTGCTGCTTTGACGATTCATCCAAAGTGGATTACCTAATATTTCCATTACATTCTGTCTGACATCTTCTCACTTAACCTACCTATACCCCTTTAAAGGCTCTGCGCACCCTCCACAGTAGCTGCCAACCCTTCTATCTTTGTAGCACAAGTTAACCTGACTATGATACACTCAAGCCCTCCATCCAAGTCAATACTAGAGGTTGAAAATAGTCAAGGCTCTAATACTTATCCCTATGGCCTAGTCAAAAATGATCTGTTAATATTGACCAAGTCTTCTGTTATTCCATATCCATATATTACCCTCAAACACTAAACCAGTGCATCTTTGCAAGTACCTTTCTGGAAAGAGAGATGCACTACAAACAATGGTTTCTCCTTAACCACCCTCTTTGTTAAATTCTCAAAGAAAAAATATATAAATATGAAAGGGAATTGTGTTTGACATATTCACGAGGGAGAGGGAGAGAATTATTTATTTATTTAATTGGAATCACAATTCCAATTTCATAAAATTATGTGACTTTGATCGATTGTTTTATGATTCTCTAAACTGTCCGACAATCTCAATAAGAGATTCCAGCATAATCAACTGACCTACAACACCCTGGTTTGTCTCTCTCATTACATTTGTAGCTTTCTGATCCTCTGAGACTTCTCCAGAGCCCAGAGAACTTTGGTAGATCATAACCAACAATCACCATCTCAGCAGTTAATAGACAATAGGTGCAGAAGTAGACCATTCGGCCCTTTGAGCCTGCACCGCCATTTTGAGATCATGGCTGATCATCTACTATCAATATCCGGTTCCTGCCTTGTCCCCATATCCCTTGATTCCCCTATCCATAAGATACCTATCTAGCTCCTTCTTGAAAGCATCCAGAGAATTGGCCTCCACTACCTTCCAAGGCAGTGCATTCCAGACCCCCACAACTCTCTGGGAGAAGAAGTTTTTCCTTAACTCTATCCTAAATGACCTACCCCTTATTCTCAAACCATGCCCTCTGGTACTGGACTCTCCCAGCATCTGGAACATATTTCCTGCCTCTATCTTGTCCAATCCCTTAATAATCTTATATGTTTCAATTAGATCCCCTCTCAATCTCCTTAATTCCAGCGTGTACAAGCCCAGTCTCTCTAACCTCTCTGCGTAAGACAGTCCAGACATCCCAGGAATTAACCTCGTGAATCTACGCTGCACTTCCTCTACAGCCAGGATGTCCTTCCTTAACCCTGGAGACCAAAACTGTACACAATACTCCAGGTGTGGTCTCACCAGGGCTCTGTACAAATACAAGAGGATTTCCTTGCTCTTGTACTCAATTCCCTTTGTAATAAAGGCCAACATTCCATTAGCCTTCTTCACTGCCTGCTGCACTTGCTCATTCACCTTCAGTGACTGATGAACAAGGACTCCGAGATCTCTTTGTATTTCTCCCTTACCCAACTCTACACCGTTCAGATAATAATCTGCCTTCCTGTCCTTACTCCCAAAGTGGATAACCTCACACTTATTCACGTTAAACGTCATCTGCCAAGTATCTGCCCACTCACCCAGCCTATCCAAGTCACCCTGAATTCTCCTAACATCCTCATCACATGTCACACTGCCACCCAGCTTAGTATCATCAGCAAATTTGCTGATGTTATTCTCAATGCCTTCATCTAAATCGTTGATGTAAATTGTAAACAGCTGTGGTCCCAATACCGAGCCCTGTGGCACCCCATTAGTCACCACCTGCCATTCCGAGAAACACCCATTCACCGCTACCCTTTGTTTTCTATCTGCCAACCAGTTTTCTATCCATGTCAATGTCTTCCCCCCAATGCCATGAGCTTTGATTTTACCCACCAATCTCCTATGTGGGACCTTATCAAATGCCTTCTGAAAATCGAGGTACACTACATCCACTGGATCTCCCCCGTCTAACTTCCTGGTTACATCCTCGAAAAACTCCAACAGATTAGTCAAGCATGATTACCCTTGGTAAATCCATGCTGGCTCGGCCCAATCCTATCACTGCTATCTAAGTATGCCACTATTTCATCTTCAATAATGGACTCCAGCATCTTCCCCACCACCGATGTCAGACTGACAGGTCGATAGTTCTCTGTTTTCTCCCTCCCTCCTTTCTTAAAAAGTGGGATAACATTAGCCATTCTCCAATCCTCAGGAACTGATCCTGAATCTAAGGAACAATGGAAAATGATTACCAATGCATCCGCAATTTCCAGGGCCACCTCCTTTAGTACCCTAGGATGCAGACCATCTGGACCTGGGGATTTGTCAGCCTTCAGTCCCATCAGTCTACTCATCACCGTTTCCCTCCTAATGTCAATCTGTTTCATTTCCTCTGTTACCCTATGTCCTTGGCCCATCCATACATCTGGGAGATTGCTTGTGTCTTCCTTAGTGAAAACAGATCTAAAGTACTTATTAAATTCTTCTGCCATTTCTGTTTCCCATAACAATTTCACCCAATTCATTCTTCAAGGGCCCAACATTGTTCCTAAATATCTTCTTTCTCTTCACATACCTAAAAAAGCTTTTGCTATCCTCCTTTATATTCCTGGCTAGCTTGCGTTCGTACCTCATTTTTTCTCCCCGTATTGTCTTTTTAGTTAAGTTCTGTTGTTCCTTAAAAATTTCCCAAACATCTGTCCTTCCACTCACCTTAGCTCTGTCATACTTTTTTTTTTAAAATGCTAGGCAATCTCTGACTTCTTTTGTCAACCACTGTGGCCCCTTTCCACCCTTTGAATCCTTCCTTCTCCGGGGGATGAACTGATTTTGCACCTTGTGCATTATTCCCAAGAATACCTGCCATTGCTGTTCCACTGTCTTTTCTGCTAGGATATCCGTCCAGTCAACTTTGTCCAGCTCCTCCCTCATGGCTCCATAGTTTCCCCTGTTCAACTGCAACACTGACACCTCCAAGCTGCCCTTATCCTTCTCAAATTGCAGATAAAAATTTATCATATTGTGATCACTACCTCCTAATGGCTCCTTTACTTCAAGATCACTTATCAAATCCTGTTCATTACATAACACTAAATCCAGAATAGCCTTGTCCCTGGTCGGCTCTCGTACAAGCTGTTCCAAGAATGCATCCCGTAGGCACTCTACAAACTCCCTATCCTGGGGTCCAGCACCAACCTGATTCTCCCAGTTCACCTGCATGTTGAAATCCCCCATAACTACTGCGACATTACCTTTGCCACATGTCAATGTTAACTCCCTATTCAACTTGCACCCAATATCCATGCTACTGTTTGGTGGCCTGTAGACAACACCCATTAGGGTCCTTTTTCCCTTACTGTTCCTCAGTTCTATCCACACAGACTCTACTTCTCCTGATCCTACGTCCCCCCTTGCAAAGGACTGAATCTCATTCCTCACCAACAGGGCCACCCCACCCCCTCTGCCCACATTTCTGTCCATACGATAGCACGTATACCCTTGTACATTCATTTCCCAGGTCTGATCTCCCTGCAGACATGTCTCCATTATCCCAACATCATAGTTACCCATTCGCACCTGAGCTTCAAGCTCATCTGCCTTATTTCTGACACCGTGCATTCAGATATAGAATTTTTAGCCCATTTCTCCTCTCTCTGTTTGAATCGCTGCCTATTGTGCTTAACCCAGCTCCCTGAACTCCCATCGGGCTATACGCCCCTAGAATTTTGTTGTCCTTCCTAAATTTACTTATTCTTTCTGCACATTTAACTCCATGCTCCGTCAGACCATCCCTCTGTACGTGTCCTCCTCATCACTTGTTCCGCCTCACCTTTCTCTACTACACACTTAATATTCCGGAACCGTGTAGTCCCCACCTGTCCTTTATTCTTCCTCTCGCTATCCTCTCTCACATTCTGGATCCCCACCCCCTGCAAATTTAGTTCAAACCCCCCCCAAGAAGCACTAGCAAACTTCCCTGCAAGTATGTTAGTACCGCTCCAGTTCAGGTGTAAACCGTCCCTTCGGAACAGATCCCACCTTCCCTGGAACAAAGCCCAATTATCTAAAAACCTGAAGCCCTCCCTCCTGCACCATCCCCTCAGCCACGTATTAATCTGTATAATCTTTCTGTTCCTTGCCTCACTCGCACGTGGCACAGGTAGCAATCCTGAGATTGTTACCCTCGAGGTTAATTCCTCAACACCTTAGGTTTCAGAAATTGGTGACCTGGTAGCCTTTAACTCATTAGTTTTCCCTTAGTACACTCTCTTCTGATGACAGATTGTTTTAAATTCTTCCCTCCCTATAACTCTTGATTACTTATAATTGCAGGGATGCTTTTAATGTCTTTAACCATCAACTAAAAATAATTATTCAGAATGTCCGTCACTTTTCTATTTCCCATCGATATTTTCCTTGATACATCCTCAAACTGACTTAGATTTTTTTCTGTTACTACCTTCCTTTTCAAAAAAAACATACTTGTGGAAGATCTTATATTTATCTTATTCTTCAACTTTTGTCTCTATTGACTTCTAAAAATGGGAAATGGTACACTCACATGAAAACCACTACTCTGCGATTTAAACCAATGACAGTAATTCACTACATGCATGGAACTTCCCCTCAACCGTGGTTTAAAAGGTCACTTTCTGGTGTAGTTTAAAGTCAATCATATTACTGGATCTTGTGCCACATTATGTTCGAAGTAGGTAAGATTGGCCAATTTCATTCTTCAAATGGAAGTCATCGTGATATCTCCTTTAGTTAAAATGGTGACCCCTCTGAATCAAGCAGCAATGCTCAATTCTAAAGATAGAGTATGAAGTTTACTTATGACAAGGTATCAAGTTTAAAACCAGACGAGGTTTGACACATCTTCAGCAGTGGGAACAATCCCTTAAATATGCACTACTAACAACTTGAATGCATAAGAGAAAATAAATGGAGATAAAATCTAGTTTTAAGAAAATAACACATGTCCAGGAGGAGGACAGAACACCCTCAAGACAGCAACACTTCACGCAATAAAATGTTTCAGACAAACCCTCACCTTCTGTAGTGAGGCTAGATACTGTGTTGCTACTTACCTGTCTGTAGTAGCGTCGGTTTAATATTTTCTTGTTGTTGTCTAGTTTGTCTGCTACAGCCGCACCATAAATCTCCATACTAGCAGTGAAAATCACCAACTCATACCATTGGCTGGCCTGGTTAAAAAACAAGTAATTTGTGATATGCAATTACAATTCAAATTGAAACTGTCTCTTTATGATGAAAAAAAATCAGTGTATGCATTACATTAAAGTTTATTCAATATTTTGAATGCCGCAATGGGCTACTTCCAAATGTGAATGTCAGAAAGCCTCCTCGGTAAACAGATCAACAGGCTGCTTAGAAGTAACTAATTGAAACAAATAAAACAGGAAATTTACTACAATGCACACACTAGTGAGGTCACAGAAGTGAAAGTATAACTAAAGTGTGAAGAGTCATGCCCTCCGGAAGCTGGTTTACACTGAAAATTAGATCATTCAAAAGCAGGAATTTCCATTCAGCATCGTCTTTAGCATCTCATGGGTGCATAATCAACTTGTTATAATTTTGTTCACCTCCAACAACTCACATTAACATAGCACCATGAATGTAGCAATATATTCCTGACCGATTCCATGAAGTATTAAAAGACAATGAGCTGGAAACATGCCAAGTGTCAAATCCAAAGTAAGTCAAAATAAATTTATTATCAAGGCATATATATGTCACCATATATTACCTCAAAATTAATTTTCTTGCTGGCATTCACAGCAAATACAAAGAAACACTAGAGAATCACACACACACACACACACAAACAAACAACCAACCAACCAATGTGCAAATACAAAAAAAATATCAGGACCATAAGTTGTAGATTCTATAAATCTGAGTCTACAGGCTATGGAATCAGTTCAGTGTTGAGGTGAGTGAAGTTATTTCCTATGGTTCAAGAGCCTGATGATTGAGGGGTAATAACTGCTCCTGAACATGGTGGTGTGTACTTGAGGCTCTTGTACCTCATTCACGGTGACACCAGTGAGAAGAAAGCATGACCTGGATGCTGGAAGTCCTTGATGATGGATGCTGCTTTCCAGTGACAGAGCTCCTTGTAGGTATGCTCCGTGGTGGGAAGGGCTTTATGCGTTATGGACTGTGCTGTATCCACTACTGTTCAAGTTTTTTGCCATCCAAGGGCATTGGTGTTTCCATACCAGAGTGCAATAAAACCACTCAGCACACTCTCCACTGCACTTCTAAAGGAGTTTCTCAAAGTTTTAGATGACATGCCAAATCACACAAACTACCAAGCAAGTAGAGGTGCTGCTGTGCCTTCTTTATAATGGTACTTACTTGCTGAACCCAGGATAAATCCTCTAAATTGATAACACTGAAGAATTTAAAGTTGTTGACTCTCCAATCCCTGATGAGGACTGGCTCATGGACCTTTGGTTTCCCCCACCAGTAATCAATAATCAGCTCCTTGGTTTCGCTGACAGGTTTTGAGAGGTTGTTGTTGGGGAACTATTCAGCAATATTTTCAATCTCTCCTGCACCGATTCGTCACCACCTTTGATTCAGCCAGTAACAGTGGTGTCATCAGCAAACTTAAATATGGCATTGGAGCTGTACTTAGACTCACAGTCGTAAGTATGAAACACATTGAGCAACTGTCTAAGCACATAGCCTTCTGGTAATTGTGGAGGAGATACTGTTGGCCATCTGGACTGACTGGGGTCTGCAAGTGAGGAAATCGCAGATCCAGTTGCACAAGGAGGTATTGAGGCCTAGGTCTTGGAGCTTATTGATTGTCATCCCCTCAAAATTAGAGTTGAATGCAGAGCTGCGGTCAATGAAGACAATCCAGATGTATGGATCCTCACTGTACAGATTGGGTGAAGAGCCAATGTCAAAGCTATTGACCTGTTGTGACGTTCAGCAAATTGGAGTGGATTCAAGTTGTTGCTCAGGCAGGAGTTGATGTGCTTCATCACAGTGGATGTATAGGATATGAGCTGATAGTCACTGAGGAAAGTTACCACTGTCTTCTTGGGCACCCGTATAACTGAAGCCTGCTTGAAGCATGTGGGTTAAACTGCAGATGCCGATGCAAGAGGTTAAAGATATCAATGAACACTCCAGCCAAGTGATTAGCACAGGTCTTCAGTACTTGGCCAGGTACACTGCCTGGGTCAGATGCTTTCAGTAGGCATGAAGGTGCCTCCATGTTTTGTCGGTCAAAGCAAGCATAAAAGTAACTGAGCTCATCTGGGAAAGAAACCCTGCTGTCACCTATGTCACTTGGTTTTACTTTGTAGGAGATGATAGCATTCAAGCCCTTCAACAGCTGTCGAGCATTCAAAAAGAGAGGCTATATCAAATTCCTAGTTTTGCTAAGTGCAAAACTGCAAGTTAAAGCAGTAAAACCATACCTCAGTATTCTATTTTTGTGATACTAAGTGGTTCTGGGTCTGAGATGTTTTGTCTCAACCAGACAACCAATGGAGAATATTATGACTGATCATTGGTACCATTTAAGAGGAATACAAAAATAAACAAATTCAAATAATTTGGAACCCCTGCTCCAAGTCTTATTTATGGTTTCACAGAGTTATGGAAAGAGACCACTCTGTCTATTGAGTTTGTGCACAATTACCAGTCACGTTAGTTCCATAACTCACAACCTTCCCCCTCTCTATAGACTTACCATTACTTTCCCTTTCAAGAAAGAGCATGTGTTTGGAGACAACAGCAAGAGCAATCTCCAGTCAAGTGGCTATTACAGTTCAGTAGGACACACCTGAATGACCACCAGGATGAAGCTCAAAATTGAAGCAGTGCTCACTGAACAATAAACCAAGCAATAGATCACTTTTTAATTCCTTTGTAAATACACCTCTGCACAATAAACTTTCAGCATGACACAGCACACTGCAGACAGCAAGATAGTGGAAAGTCAGATCATTCTTTTTCCTCCCCTTGTCGCGCACAAATCATTCAGGAAGATTACTGTCATCAAGTAATTTTGCTTACAAATGAAAACTTTGTTCCTAATAGATATGAATTTTTCTTTAGAACTTGAAAAACTAATTATGTTTCCAGGTAACTTACCACTTCTAGAAAGAAGTCCACATGAGGCCTTTTATGTACAAAAAATCTGATTGGTTGTCTATCAACAAGAACCTGAATTAAAAAATAAAGCATACTTAAATAGTCATTCTTAAAACACACAGAATATGACTTGCACTCAAAGCAAAATGATCCCTGGCCAAGCTTAAAACTCAAACCAAAAATCAAGTCCATCTTTCAGTACTCACAAATTCAATTTACTGTAATTAAAATTTATTACACACATACAAAAACCTCTTTCAATAAATCTGTTCATCCCTTTAACCATCCCTCTTAGTTAAAAAGAACTGTTAACTACTACTGTAGTCAAACATCAAAAGAATTTATATAAACCTATACCTCAAAATAGTAATGCTTTCACTTCCGTGGTCCACCTATGTGCAGCAACCCTTGTTCATCTCAACTTCATCTCCAAGTATTGAAGGGACTCTAGGTCAGCAGCTCTATCTTTGCTCACTCAACATCTCTTACAAGCAATCACAATCTGCATTGGCCCCTTCCCCTTCAGACAGTACCAACCAAAACCTGTCATCTGCACCCCACCCCATTCTCTCTCCAAACTCTTTCACCACTGTACTTCCATCTCCATTCTATGCAGAACCTATCTCTAACTATAATTTGTCATTTGCAGATCACCTGAAGTATCACGAGGACGAATTAATGAGGATATCATTACACAAGGAACTGCTGACCTAGAGTCCCCTCAATACTTGGATGTTTCACCTGAAGTTAATATTTTGAAATTCTAATACTCAAGTAATTCACATTATCAAAAGTATCCCTCCCCCACCATCACACCATACACAGCCAGGGAATAAATCCCTGTTATGCTATTATCAGCTGTACAGTCCTAAAGTACCTGTTTTCTTTGCTCAAGCAGATGGAGGGCAGGAAACATTAGTGGTTAACATTCAAATTAGGAACAGTAGAGCACAAATTTCCAATGCTGAATACTTCACATCCGCCAAATAACCAAATGATCTCCAAATTAGCTGTCTTCAGCAGTTCCTTATTTGGAAACAGCATAACATTTTTTTCAGCAGATAACTGCTTACAACAACCCTTTTCCTGCACTTAATGACCCATTCGTTGCATGACTGCAACTTCTGAGTGGAAGTTCCTATATAAAAATTAGCACTGTATTTTGGTAACAATGTTTAATCAGGATAAAATATTTTCAGTACATTTTCATGTAGGTCCTTAGGAAAGAATTAATCCCTTGTTTTTTGAAGTATGCCTTTGCGACTTTAATCTCAACACAAGGCTTATTATCATGTCTGAAGAAGAAAACAAAAGATAGCCATGTAGTTGTCCATGAGGAAGGCAGCTTTGGATAGATATAATGGAACAGAAAATGGCAAAGGAAATTTAATCTAGAAAAGTGATTCAATTATACTAATTGAAAATATAATACAGCCCCAAAATGAAACCAAGCCCAAATTATCAGAATATAAAATATTCATATACATTCTAACTCCATTTGAGTTTGGGGCTAAATTCTTCAACACAATTAACTTACAAAAAGATTAAAACATTTGTAGGGTTATAAAGAAAGACAACCAACAGTAGACTGTGTTCTGCACATGGTCATTTATTGTTGGCCTCAGCACCCACATGCTTGTTGAAAGTCCACACCAAGGGGTGACTGTGGTTTGGGAGGGCACTGTATTGCCAGAAGTTACATGAAAATGCTGGAAACATTCAACAGGTCACACACCATCTATAGAGAGAAATGGAGTTGATGTTTCAAGTCCAAGTCCCATCCTGTACTATCACATTTGCATCATTGCTTCATGTCTGTTAGCAGAGCAGAAAGAAGAATGAAGTTCTGCAAGGAACATCTTTAAGGCACGTCTAGCTCTCAATTTTGTTTACAGTTATTACTTGCTGACATAAATTCTCCTATTGTTCAATAAAAATATCAAATTAATCAAAAAGCTGCTAAATAATAGTCTTACGAGGAAACATACTCTAGACAAGAGGTCCCTGAACTTACTTTGGGTAACTACCCCTTGGCTCCTAGACCACATCCCCACAACTCCCCTCTCCCTTTCCAACCATTACATAAAACATTTAAAGAATTTTGATTTATGATGCACAGTAAAAGAAAAATAGGAGCTGCCAATTCAAAACAGTGACAAATAATTGCAAAAATTAATCAAATCTATTTAAAGCTACAAATAAAATTATTTCTTTGTTAAAAGCAATTTTCATCAACAATTTTAGAGTTTATATTAGTAATCTAACTATTAAATACTCATTGCTTTTTCACCTTACAATGAGATTGATGGGCTTGATACAAGGATATCAACTTCACAACATCAGGCTGGAGGTCACTCAGAAGGAATCTCAGATCCCCATGTTCAGCAATTTGCAGTCTGTTTTGTTGCTTTAAAAGAAGTTGGGTGACCACACTGAAACCTTGCTCCATAAAATGTTAGAAAGGCGATAATGAAAATCTGGAACTTTTCCCCCCATAGTGCAAGATAGCATTCAGAGATTTATTTCTGCAACCAAGAATCTCGAGATGATTTTTTAAACTTCGGCTTCAGCTCAAATTCATTTTGTAGTGAGATCAGTTCTTCAGTTCAGTTATCCTGTTAATTCCTCATTGAAAGCTTTCAGGAAAGGATTTATTAACTAATCTGGAACTTGGACCAAGAGCAGATCCTGAAATCTCTCCGATATGCCTTTATGCAGCTCACCCAAGTGAGCAGAGTACGCTTGAAGTTTATCATCTGGTATTTTCTCTCTCTTCTAACTCAGAGAGGATTGGAAATTGGACAAGGTCGCAAAGCCGAAGTTGCACTTAAATAGTGTTAATATGGGCAGAAATGTGGAGAGG
The DNA here is from genome assembly GCF_048418815.1 of Hemitrygon akajei. NCBI lineage: Eukaryota > Metazoa > Chordata > Chondrichthyes > Myliobatiformes > Dasyatidae > Hemitrygon > Hemitrygon akajei. The sequence continues at coordinate 15,949,037 of NC_133152.1, read as the reverse complement.
GCTGATTTGACTTTGAAAAGATTCATATCATTTCATTGTAATTGAAGAATAACTTAATCTTTGCAAATAACTATGACAAATAAGTAATGGCATGCCTAATATTCTTGAATAAATTACTGAAGTAAGCATTCAAGTTCTCAAAGGATTTTATCTCAGTTTCCTCAAAATAGTCAAGAACTGAGAACATGGATCTTAATTTTATTTACTGCTGTGATTACAATATTTGATTATTTATGCAGCCAATCACTTGGGTTTTTTTTTGCAGTAAATTGCCTGTGAATTACACGGTGAACCATAAGTATGTTAGGTATAGCTTCTTTCAAGAAAGTAATAACCCCACAGTGGCATCGTGTCATTGGTGGTGCCCCACCTGTTGCATAAACAAGAATGTTGTGGAGCCAAATGTACTTTTCTTTTTCTTTGAAAAATTGCTTAACAACCCAAATAACTATTCCCCCTTCGTATCTGTTTCCAGTTCCCTTGCAAATATGCAATAACTCTTGAAGCATGCTTTCAATTTTTATTAAGTAAACATTAAGTAGTAAAGATTAGTTGACCTGTACAACTGCAGAGCAAATTCTGTTGTCCCAAGTATATTGCTCAATGTGTCTTCCACATTCTCATATATTTCATCTATTCATTTTTGAACAGATTGTTGTTGAGCGGATTCACTTTAATTATTTGGTTTGGTGACTTATGCAAAATCATACTCAGAACTTCCCTTACTGCTGGCCGAATCAGTTCTTCCCTAATTGTATAGGGCTTTGCAAATTTAGCAATGAGCAAAGAAATGTTGTATGAAACACATAAACCATCACTACTCTGTTGCGAAGTGGTGGCAAATATGTTTTGAAGCGTTTTCCGTTTCTGAAAGTTTTCACAAAGGGACTGAAAATAAGCTAAGTTCTTGTTGCTTTATCAGAATGTATTCTCCTCACTGTTTAATGAGCCTAGATGGTTTCATTCCTCACAAAACTTTTTCGCACAAAAGATACATTGACTGCTGATGGCTGCTTGGGTGTTGGTATAAATCCATATTTCAGATACTGTTTACACTTTTTTTTCCATTTGGTCTGCGTCTGCCATTTTCGTTATGAATTAATCACCACAGTCAATTCCCTATTGTTTAAGTCCAACCTCAAATGCCGCAATCAATAAAGGAGAAAGTTGTGACATCATCAAAGCAGACAAAACCTTACTCTGCCCAAAGGTACATAAACTGGGGCACCAATGTCCCAGTTTGGCCGTGGGCTAAGAGAAATGTGATCACAGCCATTTGAAAGGGAAGATTCTGAACCTTATCCCATTGAATGCTATATCCTAGTTGAAAGGAACTCCGCCACTGCATAACTAGAGCATGCTAATTGTACTAGATAGTTAACACTGTACTATAGTAGAGAAAGACAATAATGCATGGGCCAGGCCCAGAAATAACAGTTTCTTCAGTCCTTATTTTTGTGATATGCTAAACACAGATTTGTTGCATTGCTTTTCAACAACTATAACAAGCTTTGAGCAAAGTTTATAAAAGAATGGTGGGTTAGCAAGGGATGAGTTGATTACATGATTATTGTAATCAATTATATGGCAAAGGAGGAGGAAATAATAAGTTATTCATTTCTGAAATTAAGCCGGTAATCCCTCAGCTGCCCCTCTTGGTACAGAGCGCACCACCTGCCCCTTATAAACTTGCATTCCCCCAGGGGGTGGTATCGTCCACTTTGGGAACCACTGTTCTAGGCTATTCTAAGAGGCAAGTGAGGAAACTGAAGAGCCTCTTCCTACAATCTATTCTCTTGTTAACTTTCCACAGAGGAAATGAAGTAATTTCTTTAACTTTAGTAGTGGACAAGTTATTAAGAACACAAGAACTAGGGAGCAGGAGTAGGCCTAATGGATTATTGGATTCCAAAAAAGATAGTGCAAACATTTATTTAAAAATGCACAGAATAATCAAAACCTCAATAAAATGGTCACATCCAATTTATTTAACCAATTTTTTTGGAAAAGGTAATAAAAAAGGTCAATGAGGCCAGAACTTTTGATGTTACTTGCATGGATTTTAGTGAAGTATTTGGCAAGGTCCCACACACCAGGCTAATCAAGAATACTGACAAGATTCTAGGGATGGTGGCAAACTGGATGTGCTCTGGATGTGCACCACATTACAAGAAAGATGCAATCAAACTGAAGAATGTCCAAATGTTACCAGGATTGGGATATTGTAGCCAAGAAAAAAGATTTGATAGATTACGATTGTTTTCTTTGGTACAAAGGAAAACTTAATTGAAATGTATACACTTATGAGGAGTTTAGGTATTACAAATAGGAAGGGCCCATTTTCCTGGGTAGTGGGGGGGGGGGGTCATAAACCATAAATCTGTGGGATGAGTGGGAAGATGTGAAAAACAAAACTATTTATTTAATACTGTATCCATTTCAAATAAAAACAGATCAAATTAAACTTTTGTCCACATTACTTTACTCTCTCACCTTCAGCATGAAGTCTGGCGGTGTACCTGGCCTCACTGTTGGCTTCAAGACTCCATCATGATGCGAATGTATTAATGTTTCATCCAAATCCAAAACCAGAATCTTCCTTTTCATTTGATCTGCAGAGAGATAGGTGGAAGGAAGATGAATCTGATGTCCTTCAACCTGTGACAAGTGCTGTTCCACAACGATCAGCGCTGGGACCCTTGTTCTTTATATTCAAATCTTAATATATGCAAATGATTCGGATGTAGATGTGGGAGACACGATCACTGAATTTGCAGAGCTCACAAAGATCAGTGAAGTTACTGACAGAGCGGATGATAGCATCAAGGTACAGAATGATATTGATGTGTTGGTGAAATGGGCTAAGTAACAGCAGATGGAATTTAATCCAGATAAATGCAAAGTGATATATTTTGAGAGTACAATAAGGTTAGGCATACACCATGGATGGTGGGTCTTAGGGAGTATTAAATAAAGGGATCTTGGTGCACAAACCCAAAGATCCTTGAATGTGGTAGTGCAGACAGGTACTGTGGTTAAGCAATATGTGATGTTGGTCTTCATTAATCAGGGCAAGAGGAGGAAAATTATACTTCAAGCTTATAAAAATCAGTCAGAGCTCAGCTGGAGTATTGTGTGCATTTTTGGTTATTACACTGTAGTAAAGACATGATAACGCTGGAGTGGGTGCAGTGGAAATTCACCAGAATGTTGCCTGGCATAGAGCATTTTAGTTATAAAACGTCATTCAATGTCTGTAGTGAGATGCTGAAGATGTTCTATAGGTCAGTTGTGGAGAGCGCCCTCTTCTTTGTGGTGGCGTGTTGGGGAGGAAGCATTAAGAAGAGGGACGCCTCACGTCTTAATAAGCTGGTAAGGAAGGCGGGCTCTGTCGTGGGCAAAGTACTGGAGAGTTTAACATCGGTAGCTGAGCGAAGGGCGCTGAGTAGGCTACGGTCAATTATGGATAACTCTGAACATCCTCTACATAGCACCATCCAGAGACAGAGAAGCAGTTTCAGCGACAGGTTACTATCGATGCAATGCTCCTCAGACAGGATGAAGAGGTCAATACTCCCCAATGCCATTAGGCTTTACAATTCTACCGCCAGGACTTAAGAACTTTTTAAAAGCTATTATTAATGCTTTTTGAGATAGTGATTTAGATGCATATCATATTTTTTTACTGAGTTAAGTATTGTATGTAATTAGTTTTGCTACAACAAGTGTATGGGACATTGGAAAAAAAGTTGAATTTCCCCATGGGGATGAATAATGTATCTATCTATCTATCTATCACATGCTAGGTCGGTTTTCCCTAGAGAATTTTAAAAATTATGAGGTGGGTAGATAGGGTAGATGGCAGGAAACATGCCCATATCAGAGGTAGATAAAGCTAAAGAAGATAGATTTAGGGTAAGGAGCAAGAGAGTTAAAGGTCATCTGAGAAATTTTTGTCACCAAGAATGGCAAGGACCTGAATTTCACTGCCTGAGAGAGTGGAAGCAGAGTAGCTGACACAGTTTCAACAAGTGTCTAGGGCAGGGGTGGGCAAACTTTTTGACTTGTGGGCCACAAAGGGTTCTAAAATTTGACAGGGGGGCCGGACCAGGAGCAGATGGACGGAGTGTTTTGGTAATACACCTCATAAGAGAAAATAAAATATCATGGGATATGTAGAAAACATGTGCTTTAATTTCAATTGAAAATGAACAAATGCATTACAACAAAATATCTGTCTTTGAAGTCCCAATGTATTTAGCTATTTATTGAAATGACTTTTAAAACACTGAAAATTAAATGAAAATACAGCTTTTTTTAATAGTAACAGTTATTATTTTAAAGCACTGAAAATTCTGTTATCCTTCAAGATATTATCATCATCACTCTCCTCCTGACTGTCTTTATTTCAAAAACGGTAGGAGATGCAGGTCTACTTGTCCTGCTCCTTCTTATTCAATTGTCCCGTGCCAAAACTCAACAACGACCAGTGTCACTGACAGAACAGTGACAGCGCGCCAGTATGCGGAGCGCGTTATTTGATCTGGAGCGCATTTTTTATTTTGAGAACGTACGTGCACCTGCGCACTACTCATGTCCATCACTTAACAGAAATGACATGTAACATGTAAGGCTTATTGAAAAAAATATTTTCAAATGCATTTTTTACATAACACAATGAAGAAACTTATTTTTAATTTCAGTGGGAACAGTGTTGTTGGTCTCCCTTTTTAGCCAGCGCATCAAAGTCTGGATTTAGTTTTGTTGTGGCGATTCTCAGGATGGATCTGAGGTGTTAACAAGGTTTATTAATATAATTTCATCAAGTTCTGCGGGCCGGATTAAAAAGCTTAACGGGCCGCATATGGCCCGCGGGCCGTAGTTTGCCCATGCCTGGTCTAGGGACAATCACTTGAACTGCCTAGGCATAGAAAGCTAAATGCAGGAAGGTGGGATTAATATGGTCTCTCCCACTGTCATAATACTAATCCCATCAATCCAATGACCTGACTTCTCTGTAAACCAATTTCTTTCATCTGCCCATCAATGTCCCTTTGATTCTTTTGCCCACACTAAAACTAATTTAGACAGTGATTCACCAAGCAGCGCAATTGGAATGACTGGAAACCCAAGTGATCACAGTAGAAGCTCTAGAAAGGCAACTGCTGAGAAAAAAAATACAACCCAGGTTGTTAAAGCCATGAACTCTGTAATCAGACCATTTTAGTCTAGATCATGATGCTCTGTGCACATTCCATAAATTTTACAACACAAAGCAGTGAGCTATCCTATGTCTATACTCTTAATATTAACATAATGAAGAAATTCAAATCACAAGAAAACTCTCCCTTATTAAATCAATCTCCCTCCCGGCAATAAAATCACAAGCAAAGTTTAAGTGAGCAATAGATCAGAGTCAAAAAGATAACACAAGCAATTACAGTGCACAAATACTGCAACCCTTGATCTGTTTATTGTCTTCAGTCTTATTTTCTTTCAATTTTTTTCCCTATTATACACACACACACTTGTTTACTTTGCGTGACTATATGTGTGCTTGCTAACTTACATGAGCTGTGTGACTTGTGCTGTGTATGCATTGCACCTTGGCTCTCGAGGAACTGTTTCATTTGGCTGTATTCATGTATGGTTTAATGATAATTAAACTTGAATTTGTATAGCTCTTGTTACATAATAGTGAAAAAAAAACATCAGTAACAAACTGTTTATATCACCAAAGGACCCCATATAACACCAGGAAAATTCAATGAATCCTAATCTGACACTAGATTTTCAGATTTTGTGCAAGGATCCAGTGACTTCGACTTGCTTTTAATGAATGTCTGCCAACATTCACTTTTGGTATTCACATCAACAACACAAGTCCCTGCAGAAAAAATTGACAAAACCAAGATAACCAGGATGCTGAATAACTGAAATATGAACAAAAAGTGCTGAAAATAGTCAGCAGTTCAGACAGTGACTTCAGAGATAATATACAAGGTTTAGGAGCAGATATACTCCATGATTTGAAAGACACGATCAAAACTCATGGAATCACACAATTCTAAATACAGTCGGCCCTCCTTATCCGCGGGGATTGGTTCCGAACCCCCCCCCGCAGATACCAAAAATCGCAGATGCTCAAGTCCCTTATTTAACCTGGCTCAGTGCGGTGGTCTTTAGAACCCAGGGGAACCCCGGACTTTATTTAACATGCTCAGTGTGGCAAACATTAGGACCTGGCGGTGCAGTTCTGAATCCATAGTGTTTCTGTTCACGAAAATAATCACAATCACGACTGAGAATAAGGTGGAAGTAATAAAACGATTGGAAAGAGGTGAAACGTCATTGGAAAAGCATTAGGCTACAGTCTGTCAACAATCAAAACCATTTTAATAGAGCATGTGAAAGGCCCTGCCCCGATGAAAGCTACAATTATTACTAAGCAACACAGTGGTTCAATTATTGAAATACGTATGTTTCTTAAGAGTTTTATACGCATAGAAAGGTAAAATATGTACTATATACTAAGAAAAATGTTTGACTAATTGATGCTAAATAATACCAGATATACCTGTTCCGAATTCAAATCCGACTAAAAGACGGACTCAGGAACGGAACTCGTTCATAACCTGGGGACTGCATGTACTTTCAAGTCATTTCTAGATTACTTATAACACCTAATACAACGTAAATGCTATGTAAATAGTTGTTATACTGTATTGTTTAGGGAATAATGACAAGAAAAAATAGTCTGTACATGCTCAAATAACGAGTGCTGGAGAGAGAACTTCCGGGTTTTCCCGAACCGCGGTTGGTTGAATCCGCGGATAAGGAGGGCCAACTGTATAAGCAAAGATACAATTAAACACCAAGCATTCTGCAAATAAAAAGGTATTTAGCCAGAGTACATTTATCTTCCCCTATAGACAGCCAACATCTACAATTCAAAAATTATTTAAAGGTCAATCGCCCCAGCTGAATTACCTCATTCTCCATCCATTGCCTCCCCCTCCACCCCGTTTCCTCTCTCTCTGCCTATCACTCACCTGCTGCAGTCTTCCATCTCCACCCCTGCTCACCTCCTCTACCTGGCACGACCAACTCGTCTTGCAATTCTTTCTTGCTATTACCCTTCTCCACTCTATGCTGCCCATCTGGTCTCTCTAACTCCTGATGCAGGGTTTCAGCCCAAAACATCAACAATTTATTTCCACCCACTAATGCTGCTTGACCCAGTGAGTTCCCCTAGCAGATTGTTTGTGTTTCCTTCACAAAACTATGTTCTGCATGTATCTGCCACAACATATGAACTACAAGCTATGCATGAAATATACAGAATTTTAAAGGTTACGTCTGAATGTCACAATCTGCACAGACACATACCAAAACAACATAACTGGATCACAGGATTAGTACTTACTTATTCTGATGCGGGAAAGAGGAGATAGAGGCAAAATGTCATAGCGCACTGTCTGGTATTGGATTATCTACAAAATAAAATTAACAACATTAGGTAGGTTGGACAGCAATGTCCCCGCTTTTATTCACTCAATCTTCTTGGTCATAAACTTGCTAGTTTATGCACATCAACACTGCAGATTACTGAAACTGTGAGACAAGTCCAATAACCTCTTGGAAATCCTCAACACAAAATCAATTTCAGACACGACGGCCAAACATTACTCTGGTCAAGGCTGCAATGAATAGGTGTCTGACTGGCAAACTGTAGACATTTTCTGCTGTTTCTACCCGCCACCACCTCCTCGCCCTGTTCTCCCCTCACCAGGATGAACTGGACCATGTCCCATCATACATGTATTATCATAAAGTTAGTAGATCAGGTATCAAGATAATCAAATCTGTTCTTATCAAATTTACATGTTGTCACATAGCACAATTCCCGAATTACATTCCAAATGGCTTAAGAGGTGAGGCCAATGGAACCCCTGCAGAAAAATATATCATCATTGTCAAACTGGAGGCTTAATCCTGATCTAAGAGTCAGATTTAAATTGGGCGGCCCATATGTCTGTGCACCAGCTTGATAACATCACAAGTGTCTTTCATTCAACATGCCACTAACTAACAGGCCACCACTTTGCAGATATTTCATTCTACATAACTGCACTTGCTCTAATAAGAGCAAGAAAAGGCCATTTGGCCTCGAGTCTGTTCCATCATTCAACAAAATCATAGCTAATCTATAATACATGATTTTCCTGAGGAGTTTCTTGTCTAATTTTCTTGATCCAAGCTATTATAAAAGAGAACAATCATGCAGAACCCATATCAGGCATATGGCTTAATCAAACCCGAACCCAAGCAAAACTGATAAACCCCAATGTGGTTTGAATCCTGTCCTACTGCAGCTCATTGCAATATAAATGCAAGCCTCTTTGTCTTCCTGCTATTCAGAATGCAACTTAATAATACATGCATGTCATGCGTACACTGCAGGGACAGGCAGATCATAAAGACACCAGAGATAACAGCAGGGGTAAGTCAACCACATGTTCAGTCTTGCTCCCCCATTCAACAAGCTACTGGCTGATTTTCTCACTCAACTCCATTTTCCTGCACTCTCCCCATATCCTAATTTGTTTAACATCCAGAAGTTTATCACTGTCACTCAGATAGATTCACCACCCTCTGACTAAAAGAATCTCTCATCCCAATCCTACCAGCCTACCCCTTACTCTGAAGCCTCACCACCTAATTCTAGACTCCCCAGCCAAAATAAACATCCTTTGCAACCAGGCTAGTCTATCAAATTTCATATAACCTCCTTTCATTCTTTGAAATAATCGGCTCATTTCACATTTAAACAGATGGATTGAAATTCCACAGTAAGCTTTGAATTTCAAATAAAAAGATCTAAATAACATAGGCAGCATAATATCAACATCTTTTCAGTAAATCGGAAGAAAGGAGGCAAAACAGTATTTATATCATTTCAAAGATTAACAACCACAACTGCACCATCTGGATGCAAGCTCTGGATTTTAAAAAAACCTTTCTTTCAAGTCAATTGTCATTCAACTGTACACATATATACTACCAAACAAATGAACGTTCCTCCAGATCACGGTACACAACACAGTACTGTACATGTAATTCACACACAGCACAAAGTAATACAGGTTGCGAACCCCTGATCAGAAATGCTCTGAATTTACGTGCTACATGTAAGCAGCCTTTTGTCTTACACTTGTTCATCTCACATATGTATTTAAACTGACATGCCAATAATAAAATGAAAATATAATGTGCACGGTAACAAAATACAGTGCACTGTATTTGTATTTTATTTCTTTTTTTATATATCTTACATAAAACCTATCAGCATTGTAGGCTTGTTCTGGTGCTAGATTTTCATGATCAGTAGACGCTTTAAAAATTTAATGCCATGTCTTTTCTTAAATTTCTGCAGCCAACCTGCTGAATATTCACAATTATCTTCAATTTTCAGTTTGTCGTGATGGATCTTGGCTAGTTTCATGATCAGCATATCGTTAAGCGGCATATGTTCACCCCAATGCTGATGATACAAGACTGAGATCTTCATTTTTGCTTTATGCAGTGTTTTTCTATTTTTCCATTAACTTCTGTTTATTACAAATGCGAGGTCACCTCTCAAAATTGTCTGTGGTGTGCAGAGACCTGCGCGTCACCTGGTCTTGTGCAATTTTCCATTTGTGACATCACATCACCACTCAAAAAAAATTCAGATTTCGGAGGTTTTCGGATTTTGGAATTTCAGATAAGGGGTACTCAACCTGTATTACCACAAATAAATTAACAAATAATAAGGTGCATTTACAACACAAATTAAAACCTTAACAGTATAACATTACTGGTGCTTCATATTTGATGAGACCAGGGTGGTGGCAGGTAGTTCAGTGATGTCACGGCCTGGGGTAAGAAGCTGTTTCCCATCCTAACGCTATGGTACCTCTTGCCTGATGGTGTGGGGGAGGGGAGGGGGGTTTAAACAAGATTGTGGATTGGATTCCGTGACAACCTCAAATAGAATAGGATTGAAGCGGTACTGATTATTTCAAACAGTGAAATGCAATTTATCCTGTTATACTAATTCTGTTTTCAGCAAATAAACATTGAAACTAACTCTCAGAAAGAAGTTTCTATTAATGCCCCTTTTTCTAATTTATTTATATTTATTTGAGATACAGTGTGGAACAGACCTATCTAGCCCCTCGAGTCACACCACCCAGCAACCCCCAATTTAATCCTAGCCTAATCACAGGACAATTTACAATGATCAATTAACCTACCAACTGATATGTCTTTGGACTGTTGGAAGAAACCAGAGCACCTGGAGGAAACCCACATGGTTATGAGGAGAACGTACAAACTCTTTACAGGCAGTGGCGGGAATTAAACGAGTCACCTTTACTGTAAATCATTGTGCTAACCACTGAACTGCCATATTGAACAGTCTCTCAGAAATAGTCCTCCAGTGAGGCATTATGGATTCTACATTCCCTCAGCATCTCTTGGTGCCTAGAGTTTGATCCCAAAAGATAACAAGGCTCAAGTCTGGGTGATTTTCCACTTTATCCCAAGAGGAGTGATATTAATGGTAGTTGAAGTTACCAGTTCACCACAGATTTGGATAAAACCTAGTTCCCAGTTAAAGGACAGCTTTTACTAACAAGGATATTTCAGTCCTTACTTTTGGATGCAGCAAGACTGTTTTAATTATTGGCAAACACGAGGAAATCTGCAGATGCTGGAAATTCAAACAACACACACAAAATGCTGGTGGAACACAGCAGGCCAGGCAGCATCTATAAGGAGAAGCACTGTCGACGTTTTGGGCCGAGACCCTTCGTCAGGACTAACTGAAAGGATTTATCTCTTACTATCTTTCCTTTCAGTTAGTCCTAACGAAGGGTCTCGGCCCAAAACGTCGAATGTGCTTCTCCTTATAGATGCTGCCTGGCCTGCTGTGTTCCACCAGCATTTTGTGTGTTTAATTATTGGCCCCTGCTTCAACTTTAGTTTTGTTTTCACCATTATGAAGAAAATGGATTTCACACAACTTCAAACAAAACACAATGTTAGAAGCAATACTCACACAAAATGCTAGAGGAACTCAGCAGGCCAGGCAGCATTTATGGAAAAAAGTGCAGTCGACGGTTTGGGCGAGACCCTTTGACAGGCTAGTCGAAGGGTCTCGGCCTGAAATGTTTGCTGTACTTTTTTCCCCCATAGATGCTACCTGCCATGCTGAGTTCCTCCAGGTGTGTGTGTGGAAATTCAACAAGGGACTTTCTGGCATGGGATTAAATTTAATCAATTTAGTCTCTGCATAAAGAGTTGACCAATCTCCCCATGCAATGATCCCCAAGCAATCTTACATGGGCAACGTTATCCCAGGAGGGATCAACACTGGGCGCAACCTGGTTAACCAGACCTTCATTTGATCCCTATCAGAAAGTGAAAGTCTGTCATCTCTTGCCCCACCCCTCCCAAAAGAGAAACAACCCTGTAGCCCGATTCTTTTGCTTTACCACACTTTCTGGACTGGTGAATGAACACTGAGGCTGTCTACAAGAAGGGGCAGAGCCGTCTCTACTTCCTGAGGAGACTGAGGTCTTTTAACATCTGCCGGACAATGTTGAGGATGTTCTACGAGTCTGTGGTGGCCAGTGCTATCATGTCTGCTGTTGTGTGCTGGGGCAGCAGGCTGAGAGTAGCAGACACCAACAGAATCAACAAACTCATTCGTAAGGCCAGTGATGTAGTTGGGTTGGAACTGGACTCTCTGACGGTGGTGTCTGAAAAGAGGATGCTGTCCAAGTTGCATGCCATCTTGGACAATGACTCCCATCCACTCCATAATGTACTGGTTAGGCACAGGAGTACGTTCAGCCAGAGACTCATTCCACCGAGATGTAACACTGAGCGGCATCATTCCTACCTGTGGCCATCAAACTTTACAACTCCTCCCTCGGAGTGTCAGACACCCTGAGCCAATAGGCTGGTCCTGGACTTATTTCCACTTGGCATGATTAACTTATTATTTAATTATTTATGGTTTTATATTGCTATATTTCTTCACTATTCTTGGTGCAGCTGTAATGAAACCCAATTTCTCTCGGGATCAATAAAGTATGTCTGTCTGTCCGTCTGTCTGACAATGCAGCACAAGCCTCCCATGTCCTTTTCCCCGCTGCCTTTTCTCCAATCACCTATTGCTACTGGACTCTAGTTTTATGCCCTCCAGCAGCACTACCCCAAACACCCTCCCTCCAGCCTGTCTTCTTTTCTCTCAACAATCTTCCTGAATGAATGCCATCAGGCTCCAGTGGCTGCATACCATGCATGTCAATGGCCATGCTGATCCCAGCTTCGGACTAATAGCACCTCTTCAAACTGATAAATGAAACTTTGAAAAGACATATCCAGGTGAACATGAACAAATATAGTATACATCTTTCAATTAAGCAGTTAAGGTAACTTCATTGTCAAAACAACCAAACTTTGTGATATGGTGCAACTCAAACTACCTGCGTCTCAATGTCACCAAGACCAAGGAGATGGTGGTGGACTTTAGGAGATCTAGGCCTCATATGGAGCCAGTGATCATTAATGGAGAATGTGTGGAGCAGGTTAAGACCTGCAAGTATCTGGGAGTACAGTTGGACGAGAAGCTAGACTGGACTGCCAACACAGATGCCTTGTGCAGGAAGGCACAGAGTCGACTGTACTTCCTTAGAAGGTTGGCGTCATTCAATGTCTGCAGTGAGATGCTGATGATGTTCTATAGGTCAGTTGTTGAGAGCGCCCTCTTCTTTGTGGTGGCGTGTTGGGGAGGAAGCATTAAGAAGAAGGACGCCTCACGTCTTAATAAGCTGATAAGGAAGGCGGGCTCTGTCGTGGGCAAAGTACTGGAGAGTTTAACATCGGTAGCTGAGCGAAGGGCGCTGAGTAGGCTACGGTCAATTATGGAAAACCCTGAACATCCTCTACATAGCACCATCCAGAGACAGAGAAGCAGTTTCAGCGACAGGTTACTGTCGATGCAATGCTCCTCAGACAGGATGAAGAGGTCAATACTCCCCAATGCCATTAGGCTTTACAATTCAACTGCCAGGACTTAAGAACTTTTTTTTTTTTTTTTTTTAAAGCTATTATTAATGCTTTTTGAGTTAGTGATTTAGATGCATATCATATTATTACTGAGTTAAGTATTGTATGTAAGGAGTTTTTGCTACAACAAGTGTATGGGACATTGGAAAAAATGTTGAATTTCCCCATGGGGATGAATAAAGTATCTATCTATCTATCTATCTATCTATCTAAACCCAGACACATTGTTTTAGCAAATGTCAGATCCAATCACTCATCTGCTTTTTATAATCAGTGTTACATACCTTATTTCACAGGTTAAAGCTAGCAATGATGAATTTCAGACCTTACACTGCCAATACTTTAGTAGTATTGATAAATAGTACAGTACAAGATTTTTAAAAAGTCTGCAGATGCTGGAAACCCAAAGCAACACACACAAAATGCTGGAGGAACTCAGCCAGTCAGGCAGCATCTAAGGAAATGAATAGATCATCGACATTTCGAGCTGAGACCCTTCTTCAAGATTGAGAAAGGAGGGGGAAGATGCCAGAATAAAACAGTGAAGGGAGGGGAAGGAGGCTAGCTGGAAGGTGATAGGTGAGGCCTGATGGGTGACACAGGTCAAGGGCTGGAGAAGGAGGAATCTGATAGGGGAGGAAAGTGGACCATAGGAGAAAGGGTAGGAGGAGGGGATCCAGAGGGAAGTGATAGGCAGGTAAGTAGTACCAAAAAAACAGAATGGGAAATGAGGGTGGGGGTGGGGGGCAGAGAAAAAGGAAATTTGCTTACCGGAAGAAGAAATCGATATTCATGCTATCAGGTTGGAGTACCCAGACAGAACAAGGTGTTGATCCTCTACCCCTGATGGTGGCCTCATCTTGGCACATGCCCATTGCCTCCAGTACAAGATAAATACCAGTTTCTTCGCACCATTTTTTGTCACTCAACATGAATCTTGCAAAGAGCTACCTCTTAATCCAAAATTGTGCCAGAATATATCACCAAGTCAGACTATACAATAAACAATAACAAAATTAATGGGCTTTGCTTGAGATGCTATGGCAATGATGAATTTAATTTCACTTTCACTGGCATACTTGTTTTCCCTCTGCTGTCTCTAGGCTCACCGCTCCTCTCCCAAATCAAATATCACACGGCCCTGCCTTAGAATTTTTCTTCCAGAAATGCAGCAAGTGTGGAATGAAAGGAGAGGCAGTACCACCAATATAAACTACACAAATTGCACATAACAAGTGGGTAATTACGCAGTCTTTTGAAGCAGAGAACTAGATGGCTTTTACTGTAGGGAACGATGGAAAGAATTACTGAAATCAATTTGGTGCAACTTAAAAGTAGAGTCTTGGGATAATTTGTCTGCCTCAAAAAGGCCACTAATTGCAAATTATTTTTGCTGCTGTACACTAACAGTGAAAAATATCACGTGCATTTATGCAGCCCTTGAACCATGGAAGTAGGGGCTATTGCCAAGATTGGTTTCAGAGCCCTTCCCTGCTCATTCTTACCCATGTGCTTAAGCAGATGAAGGCATGGGTTTAAATGGAGATGTTTAAGAGATCAAAACCAAGGAAGGTTGTGAGTAATTTGACAAGTGCTCAAAGCCAACAAGTTGTCAGTACACTATTCAACCATGTCAGACGAGCCCAATTTCAGCCTTGAGATATTCACAGGCATCATTACATACGGGAAAACGCTTAGAGTAAACATCCTGCCTTAATTTTTCCCTCTCAGGCCAAGGCAGTCAAGGACACTGCAGTATTCCAAACTTGCCTACATGATTGAGATTTCATGGTAAACAAAACAAATGAGGACCACAGCATAGGCCATGCTTTGTGAGTATGGATCAAGATTAGTGTCCAATAGGGCATTTCTCAAAATGACACATTTGTATCATTGACCCCCATAATCAATCTTTGCTTTATTCCTTTTCTCTCCCCAAAAATTATGCTAGACTTTGAGTAACTTCCACTTTTATTTAATCTTCCTCTAGACCTAATTGACCTGTACATGGAATATTAGAGATAGGCCTGATGTACAAGCAAAAAAATAAAAAGTAAATGAAACCATGGAACTGGTTGTATTAGCACAACTTGCATCATATGATAATCTTAATGTGGGAAAATATTCCAAATTATCCAACACCAAGGCCACACAACCATGAGAAATCACAAAGTACACTGCAGATGCTGTGGTCAAATTAACACATACAAACAAACTGGAGGAACTCAGCAGGTCAGACAATGTCTATGAAAATGATGAACAGCTGACATTTCAAGCCGAGACCCTTCTTCAGGACTGGAAAGGGGGAAGATGCCAGAATAAAAAAGTGGAGGAAGGGGAAGAAGGCTAACTAGAAGGTGACAGGTGAAACCAGGCGGGTGGGACAGGTCAAGGCTTGGAGAAGAAGGAATCTGATACGACAGGAGAGTGGACCACAGGAGAAAGAGAAAGAGGAGAGGTAAAAGAGTGGGAAATAAAGGGGGGAGGGGATTTGTTTCATGCCACAGTAAGAAATGTTTCAAAAATGGCAGAGAAGCAGAAAATTCTTGGGTTCTTGACAGACGGTATGGATTTAAATCATGGAGTGATTAAAATTGGAGAGGCCACAAATGAAGGAAATTATGACTAGGCCTGATGATGTCTAAAATGACAAAAGCAGCACACAATTGAAGAAAGGAAGATGTAGTGACAAAGGGGCATAGAGACACAACTAAATACTGGAGATACACACAAAAGATTAAGGATTAAAATGCAGAGGTTATGCTCAGTTAGCAAATGAGGCAGTGCCTGAATCCCTTTTACAACAGTTAGAGAAAGGGTGGGGGGAGGCAGCGAAATAAGAGCTAGCATGGAGAATCAACAGTCACATACATTGGATTGAGCCACTTGCTCGTGTACTGGGATTCCCATGTAAATCTCTACTGTATTTATTGTGAATCCTGGTATGACCCAAGAGATTCTGGATATTGATCCTGGACACCTTGAGCTCCAAACTATCTGCAACTGACAGCTCTGGGAAAATGAATGTGCCGTGTAGCATTTTAAAAGCCTGCTGGCAGTGGGAGCTAAATTTAGACCCAACACAGCAATTAGAGGAGTGAGTGGTTCCTGCAGCAGGAGATTTTGAAGGATCATATTCTTCCTTTACAAAACTGTTGGGAGGGAGAAAAAAAGAAAATGAAAATCAAAAGGATAATTGGGACACTTGTCTGTAGAGATACTCGATAGCTTACTGACTCTGAAATACTGCTGTTTGCTGCAAACACGGAAAAACTCAAGCTTCTGGTTAATTCAGTCATTCTTATTCAAATTGAAATACAAAACATCCACAAATTCAAATAGTGCAAAACAAAAAAAAAATCAACTATATTGACATTGTATTATGCCCTGGATGTCCTGATGTGAAAGTCCACCATTGAGTACACATACATGGAATGCTGCCGTAGGAATGCACCAAAAACACCAACATGCAGGCCAATCCCTCCTTCTTCTTGCTGCTACCATCAGGAAGGAGGTTTAGAGACTTAGCTCCCACGCCACCAGGGACAGTTATTACCCAGCATCCATCAGGCTCCTGAACCGGAGAGGGCAACTTTATCCACTGCTACTCTAAACCAATTCTATGACCTACAGACTCACTTTCAAGGACTCTTTGCAACTGATGTTCTCAGTATTAATTTATTTGAGCCGTCTGTCTTCTTTTGTACATTGCTGGTTTGTAAAATTCTACTGTATTTTTTTCCTGTAAATGCTTAAAAATGAATCTCAAGGTAGTACATGGTAGCGTACTGTATATGTTCTTAGATAATAAATTTGCTTTGAACTTGAACTATGACTTTGAATCAATTGATAGTATATTATATCAGGATCCCACACTACCAAAACATTAAGATCTTCTTTCAGGCACTGACAAAAAAAACCTACCAATTTATTTTTTTGTTTTCATATTGCTACAAAAAAAAATCTCACGTATGTTCTTCCACCTAACAAAAATGTGCCTTCTACCCCATCCCATGAAATATATTTTTCTCATAATTTAAAATGCCAGGTGTCCTTATCTAATTTTCATCCACTCTTCGAGCTGCTGATTCACACCACAGTTATACTTACTGCTACTCCCCCACATTCAATCATTTAGCTTAATACAAAGAAATCAATGCCCTTCATAATTCAGAGCTACAGCAGAAAGTGCAATGGCACTTCACAAAGTCCTAACGTTGATTTTAAGCACTTTCTCCAGCATCTCTCTTTACAATTCTCTCAAGTACAGCGAATGTGAAAACAAGTTCAAAAGTCCAGACTTTTTTAAAAACATAAATGTGCTCTTCTAATGAACCTGTGGAAATCCCCATCAACAAATTGTATTACGACCACAAATAATTTGCATTTCAAACAATCTATTCCAAAATATTGGCTCTACGTGTTATTTGTGAAATAATCAAGGCGGCTCATGTTTCAGAATCAGGAGCAGGTTTATTATCAACGGCATGTGACGTGAAATTTGTTCACCAGGGGTGGTGTGCTCAAGACAGCATGCACAAAATTTTGTTGGCACATGGCATGCAGTGCCACCCCTTGATTCTTTAAACTACACCCATAATAAAAAGATAATCATTACCTTTACTGCCAAATAAAACAGCAAATATTTTGTTTTATAACCCAAGACAAGTGAGATGTTTTCACAGGAAACATGTCATGCCAGCTTGGCACCAGCAGTTGTGAGAACGTGACATTGGACGATACATTTTGAAATCCTCTCGGATCTGGTGTAAACACCAGTATTTGGATAGTAAACAGTTACAATAATATTAAAAATTACATTAATTTTCAAAAAGATTAATAATTTTAAAACAGGTTTTCTAAAATACTTCATTTATTTCAATCTATCACTGTTATTGAATTCAAAGTAAAAATTTTTATCAGAGTACATACATGTCACCACATACAACCCTGAGATTCTTTTTCTACGGACACACTTAGCAAATCAGTAGAACAGTAACTGTAAACAGTAAACAAACTGTGCAAAAGCAGATAACAAATGAATAGCAATAAATAAGGATCATGAAATAAAATACAAGTTTTGAAAATGAGTGTAGTTATCCTCTTTTATTCACAAGCCTGATGGTTGAGGGATAGTAAATGTCTTGAACTTGGTGGTGAAAGTCCTGGTGGTGGTACTTCTATTAGTAAAACAATGAATTTGCGTAAATAAGCATCAGGACTCACCATTTTTTCTTAAAACGGTCCATTATTATTGTTACTAATTCATTAATTAATGATAATCTCAGCTGATAATTACCATGCCAAGCAAAAGATTTTTTTAAAAAAGATTTTTGCCCATTTGGGCATACACTATCAAAAAGTTTGCCACCCCTGTATCAAGGCTTTACAGTATTTGCTTTATATTTGTTCTGCACACTGCCAAATAAATGTTTGCATTTATGCATAATCATAGTGTTATGCCATATAATTAGTGAGGTCACTAAAAGCACCCGACAAATTGTGGTGTACAAACTATAGTAAAAGTCACACCGGGAACAATTGTTTAATTTTGATCACTTATTTCTACTATTTCTTCAACCCAAACACACCAACACAGGTTTTGGAGATAAATCGAAAACAAACAAAAAAAAATTCAGTTAAAACTGCACAGTGTCCAGGTTAAAACACATTAGTCATATCTAATACCAGTTCACAAAGCTATCCAAGCACAGGGGCAGTGCAAAGAAAACAGAATCATTTAGAATGAATGATGAACAGGCCCCACTGAAAGAAGACATTCATGAACAATCTTGGATACACATATAAAAGGCAAATTCAGGAAACAACTCAATTAAAGTACATTGCTAGTAAGAAAGTTTAAACTAGCAAAAGGAGAAATCCATCACCAACCTTCTTCATTAAGATCAAGTATCATAAAGAACAAACTCCCACACAAACAATAACATCTAATAATGAGTGAAAGACGGATGTGGCAACAAGGACTGAAACATTTCCCTTGTTAAAACTGCTTTAAAGATTTCATTGAATAGCACACCAAGCATTACAGGTCAAAATCCCTCTTTAGACATCAACACATATCTGGAACCCTTCCTTTCCGTCTGTCACTTCCATTCACTGTAATTTGCTCACCTTCCTTACCCACTGTAGTCTCCCTACCCACTGCTGATCTCCTAGCTCACTTTCCCACAGTATCCACACGCACCCCTTCCATTCATATCATACCCAACACATCTTCCTATCTCCCCTACCCTCAGTACCCACACCTGCTCCCAAATCCTGTGTCCAACTGGCCTCCCCACCCCAATCAAACCTTTCATCTACACTCAGTTCCCTCACCCTTCCTCAGTGGGCAGTTTACTCACACCTCCCCCTACACACCCTGAATCCTCCCCCTAATTCCCTCCACACCTCCCTTGATCTCATACCCTCTCCCTAATCTGGACTCCTCCTATACCTAACTCACTGACCATTCTTTCCTATCTCCTGATCTCAGCCCTCAATATCCTCTTCTCCAAGTGCCAACTAATCCCAGAATTTCTCTCCACTGCTTCCCCCAATTCCCTCCGTCCCATCTCACACTCCCTCCTCCCCCAGATCCTCCACTTCTATGTCTCTCTCCAATCTCCTCCCATGGATCTTCCCACTACATCCATTTATACCCCTTCCACTAATCTCCACCCCCCATTCCATCCTCCGCAACTCCCCTCATCTCCTACCCATCGGCCCCACCAATTTTATTCACTCATCTCAATCCCGGTCTCCTCCTAACATTGCCACCACTCCACAGACTATCCGCCCACCTCCTCCACGCCTCTCTGATCAAAGCCCTCATTATTCCCCTTGAATTACACCCTCTCTCTCCCCCCTATTCCACCATTCCTTCGCCATCCCCTCCAAACCCTTACCACCCCCCATTATCCATCCTACCCCATTCCCTCTCTCTACTCTAGCCCCCGGTTTCCTCCCCATCCCCTCCTCCCCTCGCCCCTGGACCTTCCCCCGCCGCCCGCACTCACCGAGCGGAGTTGCCTCCGCGCCGCCTCCACACACACGCTCCACACCTTCACGGCGAACCACACGAAGTTGTGGAGGCCCATCAGGAAATACTTGCTGAACATGGTACGGATGCGAGGAGCGAGCTCAGCCCCAAGAGCCGACGGCCACTCCACACCGGCTCGGGTCCGGAGCCTGCTCGCCCATCACCGCGGCACCGCCACTATCGCCATCTTCACCTACGCTCCGTTAAAGGGATGCGGCGTTCGCTCTTAAAGGCAACGTCTCCTGGTCTTCGCCGACCGGCTCGCTGGCGGCAGCGCGCTCCCAGCTTACAGAACTCAAATCACTTCACCTTCCAGGGGAAGTTTTTCCACAATTACTCTATGTCAGGCCTGAAAATGATGATCAATCTCAAATCCACTTTAATATCTGCAGTTATGCATTCACATCACGGTAGCAAAACATTTAACAACTGCAAAATGCAAAGCTGAAACAACTGTCAAATAAAACTGGACTAAAATTAATTATTCTTACATTTATTTCAAAGGTAAACTTTATTTATTATATATGTACAAAGACAAAAGAATAAAATTTGTCAAGCTCATTACAGTTAGTGTCATTCAGTCTGTACGTTCACTGGTGCCAACGTGTTTTATTTTACACAAATATGAGAAAATCTGCAGATGCTGGAAATCCAAAGCAACACACACATTTTGTCGGAACTCAGCAGGTCAAACAGCTTCTGTGGAAAACAGTCGACATTTCAGGACTGGAAAGGAAGGGGAGAAGACAGAATGATAAGGTGGGGGAGGGGAGGAAGAAGTACAAGGTGGTAGGTGATAGGTGAAACAGGAAGAGGGGAGGGGTAAAGTAAAGAGCTGGGAAGTTGATTGGTGAACGAGGTAAGGGCTGGAGAAGGGGGAATCTGACAGGAGAGGGCAGAAGACCATGGAAGAAAAGGGAAGGGGATAAGGTGAGAGAGGGAAAAAGGAATGGGGAATGGTGAAGGGAGGGGGCAATTACCAGAAGTTTGAAAAATTGATGTTCATGCCATCAGGTTGGAGGGTACCCTGAAGGAATATAAAGTGTCGCTCCTTCAACCTGAGTGTGGCCTCATCATAGCAGGACCAGAGCCCATGGACTGACGTGTCAGAATAGAATTGAAATGCGTGGCCACAGGGAGGTCCCGCTTTTTGTAGCAGATGGAGTGAAGGTGTTCGACAAAGCGGTCTCCCAATCTACGTCAGGTCTCTCCGATATACAGGAGGCCACACCGGGGGCACAGGGTGCAGTAGATGACCCCAACAGACTCACAGGTGTATTGTCGCCTCACCTGGAAGGACTGTTTGTGGCCCTGAATAGGAGTGAGGGAGGAGGTGTAGGGACAGGTATGGTACTTATTTTGCTTGCAAGGGTAAGTACCAGGAGGGAAATAAGTGGGGAGGCATGAGTGGACAAGGGAGTTATGTAGGGAGCAATCCCTGCAGAAAGTGGGGGGACGGAAAGATGTATTCAGTGGTGGGGTCCCATTTGAGATGACAGAAGTTTTGGAGAATTATGTGCTGAACGCGGAGGCTAGTGGGGTAGTAGCTGAGGACAAGAGGAACCCTGTCCCTGGTAGGGTGGCGGGAGGAAGCAGACATTTGTGAAATGTAAGGGCAGTGTTGATGGTGGAGGAAGGGAAACTCCTTTCTTTGAAGAAGGAGGACATCTCACTTGTTCTGCAATACAAAGCATCTCCTGGGAGCTGATGTGGCGGAGAAGGAAGAACTGAGAGAGGGGGGTGGCATTTTGACAAGTGACGGGTTGGGAAGAGTATAGAAGTACAGAGGTTTATAGGCCTTTTCCAACACCTCTCTCCCCTTTCTCGATCTCTCTGTCTCCATCTCTGGAGACAGTCTATCTACTAATATCTTTTATAAACCCACTGTCTCCCACACACAGTCCTGACGAAGGGTCTCGGCCCGAAACATCGACATTGCTTCTCCTGATAGATGCTGCCTGGCCTGCTGTGTTCCACCAGCATTTTGTGTGTGTTGCTTGAATTTCCAGCATCTGCAGATTTCCTCGTGTTTGTCTCCCACAACTATCAGGACTATACTACTTCCCACTGTCACTTGCTCGTACACCTCCTCCCTAACTACCCTTCTGTAGCTGGAGGAGCAACACCTTATATTCTGTCTGAATAGCCTCCAACCTGATGACATGAACATCAATTTCTCAAACTTCTGGTAGTTACCCCCACCCCTTCTATTTCACCATTCCCCATTCCAGTTTCCCTCTCTCACCTTATCTCCTTACCTGCCCAACACCTCCCACTGGTGCTCCTCCCCTTCCCCTTTTTCCATGGTTTTCTGTCCTCTCCTATCAGATTCCCCCTTCTCCAGCTCTTTATCTCTTTCACCAAATCAACTTCCCAGCTCTTTTCTTCACACCCTCCCCCTCTCCTGGTTTCTCCTATCACCTGCCACCTTGTACTTCTTCCTCCCCTCCCCCTACTTTCTTACTCTGATTTATGCCCTTCCTTTCCAGTCCTGATGAAGTGTCCCAGCCCGAAATGTTGACTCTTTACTCTTTTCCCTAGATGCTGCCTGATCTGCTAAGTTCCTCCAGCATTTTGTGTGTGTTGTTTTACATAACACCATCGCTGGTCATTTTGCCCCCTGGGCAATTCGCTATTTCAATGCTTGAGGGACTGCCCAACCAGACTCAACCCCCAGTGCCCACTATTGGAAAGAGACTAGGTTGTGCTCCTTCCCCACAAAGCCTTTGCATTGGCTGCAAATTTCAGCGCACCTCCCAGTATGCACTCCTGCAGCCTGGAATATACCATTGTGGACATCTCGCTATGCTGCATACCAGCAAGTTTCAATGGTATCTTCTGAAGCAGTCGGCTATGGGTCACATTCCAGAAAGAACAATCTATGGCCAAACCACGTTGTCAAGGATATTCCCCTTTCAGTAGAAGCACTAAGTCTCTTTTCTTTTTCCATATTTTTATTGGTGAAGCGCTAAGTCAAAGCTGGGTTTGCATGTGTAAATGAATGTCAGTAGTCACAAAACATCAGATCAGATGCAGGGTCATCGTTCATAGAACAGATTGGCCAATTATCTCATGACATTGGCTGTGCAAACAGGCTGCCATGCATAGAAAAGACGAAAGTCTTTCGGGGTATATAAAGAGTGAAAGAGAGGTGAGAGCAAATATCAGTCCCACTAGAAAATAACGCTGGAGAGGTAGTAATGGGGGACAAAGAAATGCAGACAAACTCAATAAGTATTTTGTGTTAACACACTAGCAGTATGCCAGAAACTCGAATGTCAGGGGGCAGAAGTGAGTGGAGTCACTATTACTAAGGAGGAGGTGCTTGGGAAGATGAAAGGTCTGAAGATCAGTCACCCGGCCCAGGTGGACCATACCCCAAGGTTCTGAAAGAAGGAGCTGAAGAGATTGTCGAGGCAATCTTTCAAAAATAACTAGATTCTGGAATGGTTCTGGAGGACTGGAAAATTGCAAATGTCATCCGCTCTTTCAAAAGAGAGGGAAGCAAAAGACCATGAAATTATAGACCAGTTTGCTTGACTTCAGTGGTTGGGAAGATGGTGAGGTCCATTATTAAGGAAAACACACAAAATGCTGGTGGAGCACAGCAGGCCAGGGAGCATCTATAAGGAGATGCTACTATCCATTTCAAGAGGACTAGTATACAAAAGCAAGGATATAGTGCTGAAGCTTTATAAGGCATTGGTCAGACCAATTTTGGGCCGTTTATCTAAAAAGGATATGCTGACATCGGAGAGGGTCCAGAAGAGATTCACAAGAACGAACCCAGAAATGAAAGGATTAACATATGAGGAGTGTTTGATGCCTCTAGGCCTCTACTCAATGGAGTTCAGAAGATTGAGCGAGGATCTCATTGAAACATATTGAATATTGAAAGACATCAGGGTCAAAGGTTATGGGGAGAAGGCAGGAGAAAGGGATAATAAATCAGCCGTGATGGAATGGCGGAGCAGACTCGATGAGTGGAATGGTCTAATTCAGCTGCTGTGTCTGATGGAGTTATGGTCTAGTAGGATAAATAGGAGATGCAGAAAGAGATAGTCTCTTGGTTTTTGGACACCATGCATTGGGACAGATTAAGAAATTAAATATTAATTTTCAAAGGATCCTTGGATTTGTAAATTAGAGACACAAGGACAAAACTAGCAAGAAATGATAACCCTTGATAAATCACTAATTTGTCCTGGTCAGAATACTGCTCCAGTTCATTCAAATAAGACTAGTTGGCTTAGGAAAGGATGTAAAGGTGATTTGTTAGAGTAGTTTCTAATATGAACCATGGAAACAGAAAATTCCTGCTCAAAATGAAGCAATTTGAAAATGGACATAACTTCAGTGGTCAATCAGACCTCTCATTAGAGATGTCTGTTCCAACGGAAACAATCCCAACACAAACAATTCTTCCTCATGTCTATAATTTGCCAGTCCTGGTCGCATTCTCATAAACCTCACGAATGTTCTATTCATTTTTAGTAGGACCTCTCTGTGCTTGTATCCTAACGCTTGGCCAGAGAAAATGAATATCGCCGTGCTTGGACAGGACCTGCCCTCTTTGGATTAGGGAACATTAAGGGGGAAAGGAAACATGTCCACATTGAGCCAATCATGCCCTTTGATGGTGCCAGGGGGCGGTGACTCTTTGTGAGCTGCTCGCTGCAGATACATCCATTGCTTCTACGATAGTTATTCTGCCACTTTAAATTTCAATCCTCTATCTCTAAGAATTATTACGTTTTTTTCTGCATTGTTATTGTTCCGCTTCAATGAACTGCGTAAAGATTTGACCCGTATGAACAGTTCGCAAGAAAAGCTTTTCAATGTACCTGTGGCAACAATAAACCAATACCAATAACTTAAGGATGCTGTGTGCTTCAATAAGAGCACCCCTCTTTCTTCTAATTAATCACGAAGATTAATGTAGAATCAGTATCATTGGGTGGTCAGCGTGAAGCTAGTGGGCTGAAAGACCTACCGTCATGCTGATTTCCTTTACGACTTTATTAGTTGAAAAATATTTCAAGTGGATTCACTACAGTAAATGAAGTGAAACTTCCTCACAATTGAAGAGTTGTTGACCAGAGGACACAGCTAAGGGTTCAGCAAATAAACCAGAAGTAACTTGAGGAAAATCTTCTTCGCACCACTGTTTAAGATTTGGAATACACCATTTGATAGTTTGACGAATATGCATTCTCTTCTCTGATTTCTGCATTAAGGAATATTCTCCTGCACGTTGGTCCTTGTGCCACACATACCCGTGTTAATCAGTTGCCAGCCCTAGAGCCAAAAGCAGTTTCTCCTCATTTACTTTAATAAAATCTATGACATTCCAGTTGAAAACTCATCAAAGTTCAAAGTAAAATCTATTATCAAAGTACATACATGTCACCACATACAACCCTGAGGTTCCTTTTCTGCGGGCATGCTTAGCAAATCTATAGAACAGTAACTGTAAACTGTAACAAACTGTACAAATGCAGATATAAATAAATTACAATAAATAAAAAGTATGAAATAACAATATAACAGAATCCTTAAATGAATGTAGTTATCCCCTTTTGTTCAAGAGCCTGATGGTTGAGGGGTAGAAAATGTTCTTGAACTTGGTGGTGTGAGTCCTGAGGCACCTGTACCTTCTACCTGAGGCCTGGGTGGTAAAGATCTTTGATGATGGATGCTGCTTTTCTACGACAATGTTTCATGTAGATGTGCTCAGTGGTTGGGAGGGTTTTACCCGTGATGCACTGGACTGAATCCACTACCTTTTGTAGGATTTTCCGCTCAAAGGCATTGGTGTTCCCGTACCAGGCCGTAATGCAGCCAGTCAGCACACTTTCCACCACACGTCTATAGAAGTTTGCCAAGGTTTTCAATGACATGCCGAACTTCCGCAGACCCTTGAGGAAGTTGAGGCGCTATCGTGCTTTTTTCACAATAATATTTATATGTTGGGTCCAGGACATGTCCTCTGAGACAGTGACACCCAGGAACTTAAAGTTACTGATACTCTCCATCTCTGATCCTCCAATGATTACTGGCTCATGGACCTTTGGTTTCATTCTCTTGAAGTCTACAATCTGTTCCCTGGTCTTATTGACATTGAGTGAGAGGTTGTTGTCATTACTCTACTTAGCCAAGTTTTCAATCTCCCTCTAATATGCCAATTCATCACCCCCTTTGATACAGTCCACAACAGTGGTGTCATCAGCAAACTTGTACATGGTGTTGGAGCTGTACTTAGCCACACTGTCATAGGTGTGAGGCGAGTAGAGCAGGGGGCTAAGTACTCATCCCTGTGGTACTCCTGTGCTGTTGCAGATTGTGAAGGAGGTAATTTTGCTAATCCAAACTGACTGGGGTCTACAAGTGAGGAATTCCAGAATCTAATTGCACAAGGGGGTATTGAGACCCAGGCCTTGGAGTTTGCTGATGAGTTTTAAGGGGATGATGGTGTTAAATGCTGAGCTGTAATCAATAAAGAGCATCCTGATATGTGCATCTCTGCTGTCCAGATGTCCCAGGGGTGTGTGAAGAGCCAACGAGATGGCATCTGCTGTAGACTCATTGCTTTGGTAGGGAAATTGGAGCAGATCCAAGTCACGACTCAGACAGGAGCTGATATACTTCAAAACCAGATTCTCAAAACACTTCAGTACTGTGGATGTAAGTGCCACTGGGCGATAGTCTTTTAGACAGGTTACCACACTCTTCTTGGGCACTGGTACAATTGAAGCCTCCTTGAAGCAGGTGGGTACCACACATGCCAGGGCAAGAGGTTAAAGATATTTGTGAACATATAGTCAATTGGACAGCATAAGCCTTCAGTGCTTGTCAGATACTCTATCCAGACCAGATGCTTTCCTTGGATTCACTCTCCTGAAGGCAGCCCGCATGTCATCTTCAGATACTGAGACCAAATGATCATCAGGAGACATGGGGGGTGCGCAATGGTTCCTTCCTGTTTGGGTGGTCAAAGCAAGCGTAGAAGCCATTGACCACATCAGGAAGCAAAGCTCTTCTTGTTGGAGCTCTCCTTGCTGAACAATAATTTTGTCTGCTGAGAGACCTTAGTGCTTCTTTTCAGTGAAAGAACTACATGCATGGATTGATTCATGCACTGTAATACCAAGTGCTTCGCCCAACAAAGAAAATAATATTAATCCTTAAGTGGATTACCATCTTTTGACAGTGCTGACATTTACTCAGCCTTGACTGTATGACAGCAATTACAGATTCATGTAGACTCCTATTCATAACACAGGGGAATGGACAGTGAACAAAAATGTTGATGTATTTTTATTTCCACCGGTTTAAGAATCACCTGAATGTTATTTTGTTCAAAAGCAGGCTTTACTTGCAGAGCCGCATGTCGTGTTTGACATTCAGTTTCAGAGCTTGTTAAAGTATCTGCAAGAGATCAGCCACAATGGACCTTCAGAGAACAAGGAGGGACCCCTGGCCACTCAAATAGTTTTACAGAGTTGACGTTAACATTCACCCATCCTGTACCAATTTCTACACCCCCTGTCATTTCATCCCTTCAGTTGAACTTCATGACTTTCTTCCCTCTAGCAAGATATGGCTGGACGCTCTGAGTTCCTCAGACAGTTGTTGGTTTTGCCCCCATCTACACTGATCACCTCATCAATTGAATTCTTCTGAAATGCCCCTTATAATCTCAAGTGGAAACCTTATCTCCACACGTACCCTCTTAAACCTTTCCACAATTGTCAAGTCTTTTATCAGGTCACCCTCCAGACTACCTCAACCTATCTGTTCATTCCCAATAATGATAACTAGTCGATGACTGCAGACAGCCAGCCAGTGGCGTAGTGGCATCCATACTGTACTTCAAAGCGAGTGGTCCCAAGTTCAAATCCAGCCGGCTCCTTGCATACTTCCCATCTGTACCAGGTTGAGGGGCGAGCTAGCAACTTGGCCTTGCAAAAGACAGACAAATGCTAAAGAAACGACAAGGTTGATACCTGATCTGCCACAAGGCATGGAGTGGAACAACAACAACAATTACTGCATCATGCTTAAGAACTTTTTCTGCATGTTCACTAGTGTCCTCTTATTCATTGGGCTTTGTTGCCACTTCTTCCATCCTGAAGCTGCCACAAAAACTAGCCATCCTTCAGCATTCCTCATACTTAACTAGTGAGAGATGTCGAATTATCCATCTGGGTTCAGTGTTGCATCAAGCCAGAGGCAGCCCTCACCTGAAACAGCATTAATGCACTCTGCTCTGCATTAAAGGTTGGGTAAATGTCATTCCTATCAAAAGATGGTAATGAGAAGCGTAACTGATATCTCCCTTTCCAAAGCTAGCATTCAAGGCTTAATTTTGGATTTCTCTCTCTCAAGGAATCAGAGCGTTGTGATAAGAGTGAGGGACCTCCAGATTCGTAGTGTCACACAGCACAGAATAGACCTTTCCACCCACCATGGCAATGTTGGCCATCCATCCAGTATCCATCAACTCATTCCCATTTGTCTGCACTTGGTCCACTGCCTTCTATGCCTTGGAAGCTTAAATGCTCATCTAGATACTTAGATGTGATGAAAGTACCTGACTTTATTACCTACTTGACTGTGGGGGGGGGTGCATTCTCACCCTCTGGCATGAGAAACCTCATCCTCACATCCCCTCTAAACTCTTCCCCCTTACCTTAAACCTCCCACCTCTAACTTCAGATTCCTTCATCATGGGGAAAAGTTTACAATTGCCTGTCCTTTCTATGCTCTCATAATTTTGTGTTCCTCAATCAGGTCCCCACTCAGCCTTCTTTGCTTCAAGAATAACAAATCCAGTTTACCCAGCATTGGCCATAACTGAAACGCTGCATCAAGAGCAACATATTGATGAACCTCCTCTACACCTTGTCACACACTGCACCTGTCCTGTAGTGCTTCCAGCTGCGCCTAGACCAATGTTTTATAAAGTTGTACCATGATCTTCCAGCTCTCACGTCCCACACCCTGGTTAATAAAAGTAATTATTAGGTGTGTCTTCTTTGTTACTCCATCTGCCTGTACTGTCACCTTCAGGGATCCTTGAACTTGTACATCAATGTCCATCTCTTCCTCAGCACTCCCTAGGCCAGGGATGGCCAACTGATGGCGCATGTGCCAAAAGTGGCGCATTAGATGATTAGAAGAGGCGCATTGCACCCCGGTGATAGTAATAAAAAAGTAAGCCTACTCATGCAAAAATATTAACCAAAAACCGATTTGTAGAAAAAAAAATCTGTAACAGGAATTCAAGTAGCTTAGAGCTAGAAATGGGTTTTACTGACAATAAATCTAAACCCTAGCAATTATTTTTAGTGATTTTATTATTTCGTGCTCATCTTTTGGCGAATTTTATCTTCTTTCACATTAATCTGTTTCCAGTTAAAAAAAATGTTCAATGAGTCAAACTAGGAAAGAAGGACTTTTGTTCAGCAGTCGCTCCCTAACTGTTCAATACACGTTTGATACTTGTTTGATCCTGAGGCGCCAGGCGTCTGCACCAGCGGTGCGTCGCAGGTTTTTGCCAGTCAGTTTACAATTGACGCTCGTGCGCTACGGAGTTGTGCTTTGTTCGTGCATTGTGAACATTTGCAGTTTTGTACTTTTTCGAAAATTCAGTTTCCCATCACAGTGCAAAAGAAAAGCAGAAAGTGATAGTATGCGTTAATTCAATGAACAGTGGAAAAATGAGTTCTTATTTATAGCACTTCCGTCAGAAAAACCATTGTGCATTATTTGTGAAAACACTTCCTCACATAATAGAAGATATGATCTTAATAGACACTATAAACCACAACATCAGACTGAAATAGAAGGAAAACTGAAGCTAGTGCTTGGGTCTGAGTTACGGAAAGAATATGTGATTAAGAAAAAGGAAGAAATCAAAAAAAGACAAAATATATTTGTTAAAAGTCTCGTTAAGATAAGTAATGTTTATCTTGTTTTTATATTAAATCAGTTTATCATGTAAAAATGCTAAAGATGTCTATATTAACATATTTTTACAAGAATGGAACGGGGGTACAAGAGCTGTATGGTGCATCTGAACTCATGCGTGAAAAAATTGACGCATGGAATGTCAAAGGTTGTCCACCCCTGCTCTAGGCCTTTAGCATTGCAGCTTTTACTACAATGAGATTGCAGTTGTAAACGCAGGAGGTCCTTATTGAGCATCAGCAATGAGACCTGGTGCTAAAAACCCTTGGAAGAACTTTTCTGATCTCAAGGTATGTTATGGTCTTGAAAGTGCAGAGTAACAGGCGGTGATTAAATAGAATTTCAGTGATTCCAATTGCAGAGTTTACTTCAACATGCTGGGTGTGAACAAATAACTCCATACAACTACAGATCTTAACTGACAAGACTAATTCTGATCTTTATACCCCACTATTGGGAGATAGAAGCTCATTTTGATAGCCTATAAACTTCTGAGGGCCAAACTGCAGATACCCAAAATATCCTTCCGCCACAGTATTGTGAGAGGGTGATCTTTGGATACACGTACACTAGTACTTACTGACAGGACAAATATGACTGTGTATTATGTGGTACATAGCCACTCTGAAACCTTATTAATTCTAGAGGAGAGAGGGGTACTGGGGCAAAGGGCATGGTTCAATGTAGTCTAATTAATGCAGCACTATTTATCTATCCAAGGCATAGATTGGATGGTTGGCATGGACAGAATGGGTCGAAGGGCTTTTTTCCATTCTGCAGGAGAGGGGCATCAAGTTTAAATTCCTCAGTGTTATTATTTCAAAGGGCCTGTCCCGGGCCTAGCACATAAATGTAATTATGAAGAAAGCGCAGTGGCGCTTATGAGCTTGCAAAGATTCGGCATGACGTCTAAAATCTTTGACAGACTTCTATAGACGTGTGGTGGAGAGAGCCTGGTATGACCTTGAAAGAAAAATCTTACGAAATTGCAGTGGATATGGTCAATCCATCACGGGTAAAGCCCTCCACACCACTGAGCACATCAACATGAAACATTGTCACAGGAAAGCCGAGTTCCTCCAGCATTTTGTGAGTGCTGCTTGGATTTACAGCATCTACAGATTTCCTCTTGTTTGTCATCCAGCATCAGGGACCCCCTCCTCCCTACCCCCTCCACCCAGGACATGGCCTCTTCTTGTAAAAATAGTCAGCTCCATCATGGGTACTAGCCTCCACAGTATCCAAGGAGTGGTGCCTTAGGAAGGCGGTATCCATCAGTAAACATCTCCACCACCTAGGGCATGCTCTCTTCTCATTGTTACCACTGGGAAGGAAGCAATTCAGAAACAGATTCTTCTCCTCTGCCATCCAATTTCTAAAATGAACCCAGTAGTACCTTACTACTTTCTAATTTCAGTTTTTATTTTGCACCGCTTACTTTAATTTTATTTAATAGACGTATGTATACTTACTCTGAGTCTGAGCTTTTTCTCTATATTTATTTCTCATGGATTTCGTTCTACTGCTGCCATTACGCTAACAGGTTTCACGACGTATGCCGGTGATATTAAACCTGATTCTGATTATTCTCGCTGCTGCCATCAGGAAGATGCAGGAACCGACTTCCGGTAAGATGGCGACTGTTTAGCTGCTTCGAACTTTTGCTCCGTCATTTTCCCTATCTTTGCACTATATGTCTCCACTCTTAAACCTTAGTTAAGTATTTTATTGGGTTTCTTTTACTTGCCTGCGAACACATCTATCTTATAATGTCTAACAAAAGTACTAAAACCGGGAAAAAAGAAATTTCTACGACTTTGCCGGTTGACATTCTCGCTGTGTTGGAACAGCATCGACAAGATATTTTAAAGGAATTTAGAACTTATTTCAACCAGCTGGATGCCAAATTGGATCGGATCAACGCTAGAGTGGACGAACATGCTGAACATTTATCTCGCATCGACTCAACTTCTGAAGATTTAAAACGCCGTGTTCTTTATCTCGAGACCCTATGCTCCAGCCTACAGGAGCAGAATTGTAAACTTTTTTCCAAAATGGTGGATCTTGAAAACCGGAGCAGACGTTGCAATCTACGAATTCTTGGTTTGCCAGAGGCCACCGAACAGAGCTCTCCCGTGGAATTTTTTTCCGATTTTCTCTGTGAGATTTTTGGGAAAGAATTTCTTCCGACTCCACCTGAGCTTGAAAGGGCACACAGGATCTATGTTCCCCGTGCAATTCTGGGTTCCCGCCCACGGCCGGTAATTTTGTGCTTTCATCAATACCAGGTGAAAAACCGTTTGATTATGGAGGCACGCCGCAGAGGTACTTTTGCTTTTCAAAATACAGTCATTTGTTTTGTGGAGGATTTTGCCCCCCAGGTTCTGAAGATGCGTGCTGAGTTTAAAGGTGTAATGAAAGTGCTTTTCAATCGCGGTCTTAGACCCTCCCTTCGGAATCCAGCTGACCTCCGAATTACGCTTACTACTGGAGAATATAAGTGGTTTAAATCAGTGAAGGATGCTGAGGCATTTGTTGGAAGTCTTCCGGCCATTCCGTCTCCTTCGGAACCCAGTCTGAACCTCTAAAATGGTGGATAAGTACCTCTCGTAGTAAAGCTATTTTTTCCGGACTCAGACTTTACTTGAACAATTCAGTCATTAACTATCGAAACTCTAAGGGCTGTAGACAATCTCTCCCTGGACTTGGTGCGTTTTTTCTAAATAGATAATCCGAGTTTAATGTTTCCCTGCGGACGTTTAGACTGTACGTGTGTAATCCATTTTATTCTTGTATAACTTTATCTATAGAGTTCTACAAGTGACTTTAACTTGTTTTGGAGGTTTGGAGTTTTTATTGAAGGCCTCCCTGTTGGTTGATTCATAGTTTAAGTTTTGCTCCCTTTTTTTTTCTATAAATGGTTGATAAGGACAATTTCTTCGAATCTACAATTTCCCCCTTTTCTCCCTCCCCTTTTTTTTTTCTTTTCTTTTAATCTTCTATAATTTTTTCGTGGGTAGATTAGTCTTGGTTTTCTTTTGATTTTCTTTGTATTAAGTCTTATACTTCTGTTGAAGTTGTTCCTATTTGTAATTATGTTTTCTAGTGCATAAACTAGCTACCATTTGCTATAGTATTTATACGGAACTGTTGTTAACGACACAGAACTGGAAGTCATACTTGGGTTAATTTTTTTGGTAGAGCTAGCTGCTTTTTTTGGTAGCCGTCTAGTTTTGGGTTGCGAGGATGGGGCGGGTTCTCCAGTTCCAACACTACTCACTGTTTCCTTTGCTTTCCTTTGTTACTCAGGACATGTTTCTGTTTTGATTCTATGAATCTATGTTTACATTTTTGCTCCCAGACTGTTATTGTACTGCTTGACTTTTTATATGCCTGCTGCCTTCTACGCACTAACAATTGATAATGGTTAATACACCTAAATTTGTGAGCTGGAATGTAAAGGGATTGAATCACCCTGTTAAAAGAAGGAAGGTCTTCTCACATATTAAACAACTCAAAGCTGACATTGCTTTCCTTCAAGAAACTCATATTCGTAGTTTTGATAACTCCCGGCTTTTGTCAAAGTGGGCTGGTCAGCATTTTCATTCATCCTTTGCCGCCAAAGCTAGGGGGGTCTCCATCCTTATTAATTCAAATATTCCTTTTGAACTCCATAATAAGATATCTGATACAAATGGCCGTTTTATTATTGTTTCTGGTAAACTATATAATACTAAAGTTGTACTAGCAAACCTGTATGCCCCCAATTTTGATGATGTTAATTTTTTTGAATGTTTTTTCTCCTCACTACCAGACTTAAACTCATACTCTCTTATACTGGGTGGTGATTTCAATTGTTGGTTAGATCCTAATTTGGATCGATCGTCCTCTGTTACTAGACCGCCTACTAAATCTGCCTTAGCTATTCAATCGTTTCTCTCTAATTATGGTATCTCTGATATATGGCGTTTCCTTCATCCTACTGAAAGAGATTATTCTTTTTTTTCACATGTTCACCATACCTTTACTAGAATTGACTACTTCTTACTCGATAATCAACTCATTCCATTTGTCTATTCTTGTGATTATCAGAGTATACTGATTTCTGACCATGCCCCAATTACTCTGTCTTTAAATTTTCCTGGTCTCCCTCAGAGGAATAAACACTGGCGGTTTGATTCGACTTTATTATCGGATGATGATTTTCTAAAATTTATTAAGGATCAGATAACCTTTTATTTTAACACCAATACATCACCTGAAGTGTCATCCCAGATTGTCTGGGATGCCATGAAAGCATATTTGAGGGGCCAAATAATCTCCTATACAGCAAATCTTAATAGAAAGTCCTGTGCCGATCGATTAGACCTCATTAATCAGATTAAAGATTTGGATCAACTGTATGCTCAAACTAAGAATCCTGAACTATACAAGAAGCGTGTAGAACTTCAAGCTAAATTTAACCTCCTGTCTACTCAACCTGTCGAACGCCAACTTCTTGAAAGTAAGAGTCGCTTTTATATCCATGGCGACAAATCTGGTAAATTTCTAGCCAATCAGTTGAGGCGTTCCAAAGCCAAACAACATATTACAAAGATCCGGAAGGAGAATGGAGACTTTACATCGGATCACCTAGAAATCAATGACGCATTTAAAAATTTCTACTCTCGACTTTATTCCTCTGAATCTTTGAATGACAATATCTCTGTTGATCATTTTTTAAATAATCTGAATATTCCTTCGCTTTCATCTGATTTTAAAGCCAAATTTAATGCACCTATATCATCAGAAGAAATATCTTTTTCAATTTCTGCATTGTCTTCAGGGAAATCTCCCGGACCTGATGGGTTCCCCGTAGAATTTTATAAATCATTCTCTTCATTTCTCTCTCCTCAGTTACTCTCAGTATTATCTGACTCGTTTAGGTGTGGCCAATTGCCACCCTCCTTTAATGAGGTATCTATTATTCTTTTATTAAAAAAGGGTAAAGGAATATGCAGGAACCTGAGGACTCACAACACCAGGTTCAGGAATAGTTATTAACCCTCAACCACCAGGCTCTTGAACCAAAGGGGATGACTTCACTCAACTTCACTTCATCATTGATATATTCCCACAACCTTTGCACTCACTTTAAAGGACTCGATGTTCTCGATATTTATTGCCTATTTATTTATTATGATTATACCTTTCTTCTTGTATTTGCAGTTTGTGTCTTTTGCACACTGGTTGAACACTTGAGTTGATGCGGTCTTTCACTGAGGCTATTATGTTTATGTAATGCCCCAGTTCAGATTTTTACTGCTGTGCTGTAGGTATTTCTTTTTAACAGTTCTGTCAGAGCAGTCGGTTCCCCTTTCAGCTTGTTTGGGTTTGAGCTGAGATAAGGGGCTTTGTTGTTCAGCTTCGGAAAACAGTATCAGCCCATCAGAATGGTGGAATTGGGGGAAGGCTCTAGAGAACGCTGGTTTGAGAGTTTTTGCGAGGAACACCGGTGTGGGTCTAGGTCCTTTTTAGCAGGAGCTGGGGGCAGACAGGAAGGAAGATGGCGGAGGATGCCGACCCCGTGCACAACGTGCTTTGTGCAGTTGAATGGTTTTAAGGAGGAAGCCCGTGGTAGAGCCCAGTTGTTCGAAAAGGATTTCAAGCGATATTCTGAAGGTGCTGTGTGTACATTGAAAACAACCGCTTCTGGAAGATTTGAACTCCACCATACACGTGTTTAAGTATAATGGGCCTTTTTTTCTTTATCTCCTTTAATAACCGGTTGCTTAAGTTAACAGTCTTAAATATACTTTTTTATAACTGTATGCAGTGTACCATCTGCTATTACTTGCCGATGGGTGGGAGCAGGGCCAGTAAGTCACACAGCATTCACACAGACCAGGGTTTGGGTGTGCCAGCCATCCCAAACTCACGGATTTGGCAGGACCAAAGTCGTATACACCCTAGACGTATGAAGCCCGAGGAAGATGCAGTAGCTGTTAGTAGGGTGCTAACGAGCTGCAATTCCAGAGATGCCTGGTAAAAAGGGGTTTCATTTATTTTTCTGTCGTGGATTTATTGAGCATGCCGCAAGAAAATTAACCTCAGGGTTGTATATGGTGACATACCTGTACTTTGATAGTAAATTTACTTTGAACTTTGAACTCTTACGACTCTGAATTTCCCTATTTGTGTTACAGCTTAGAATATCTCACTTCTAATGGCTGATTCCATTGTCATGAACAAGCTCTTGGACTGATGGAAATCACATCATTGAACAGAATAGATACATATCTGGTCAGGGATTGCTTTGTCATTTTCCAAAGCAAACCTATGAACTGAGCTTCCACAGCCAGACATCTATCTCCACTCAGTCTCCACAGTTTCTGCAATCATGCATCTGTCTTTATAATTTAAACCTAGTGACTGCTTGTTGGTTACATTCTGCCTTTATTGGGTAAGTAGGAATTTCCAGTGATGGATTCATTTAATTCCACTCAAAACTCCTCAGAAGATGCCTCCAAGAGGCAGCACCTAACTTACATTCAAAATGGGTGTGGAGAAGCAGAATTTGTACTACAAAAAAAGTGCAGGAAAATTACCCCTACCTACAACAAAAATGTCTAGCTACCTACTACTGACATTCACCAGAACCATCCTTATCAAAGCCTCCATACCATCCAACAGAGGTGCCACAATTGAGCCCAAACTTAGCAAATGTGGCTACTGGAGCAGAATGGTCAGAAGCTGAGCCCTTGTGAGGCCTTTAGACCTCAAGACAGTAAAACTATTCTTGGACTAAGTTGTGTGAAGCTGTGCAACAATCATTTTCCCATTCCACGTGCAGAGCATGACAAAACTGATTCTCATATAAATAGCCCGTAGTTGAAATTGTGGTTGATTGAAATCAAATACACAATCTGAGAAAAGAATGGAAGGGCTGCAAATGCTCAGCAGGTCAGGCAGCATCAGCGAGAAGGGAAACAGAACTGAAGTTTCATATTGAAACTTCAGCAGAAGTCGTGTGACTTGGTCAGTGTTTTCAGCATTATTTTTATTTGTACTGGGTTGAAGCCAACTTCCCAGAATCATGAAGGTGGCACTGTGGATGTGACAAGGTATTTTCCAGGAACAATATCACCACAATGGTCAGGTTCTTTGCCTATTAGAATAGTTTATTCATTTCACTTATAGGGAGATGTTGAAATATTGTTGTCTGACCTTTCAATTATTAGCCATTACCTGAAAATAAAATGCAAAGGAAGAGATATTAGGAACAATAAAATGAGGACGTACTCAAGATAGCAATTTGCGAGACCAAAGATCTCTGATTTTACCTATGCTGAGTTTGGATCATAAAACAGCTGAAGCTGGCAGCCCACATTGTTAAAAGCTGAACTCCCTGACTCTTCCTGTCCTTTCATTTCTCTCATTATCCATGCAAAAAGAACTAATGGGAATAAATTCATCAAAATCTAGATACTATAGACTAATATCTACCTTAGACCAATACCAGCTCTTCACAGTCACAATGCTGACACTGGAAACTTAGCAGAAATGACCATACAGAACCTCGGTTCTACTCTTTCATTAAATTCTTCATCATAATGCTCTGCATGATGGGGCGGCTCTCCAGATTTGTCCGGATGTGTAAGCCAGCTTCCTGGAATGGAGTGCTTTCATCAATGTGGCTTTCAGGATTCTGTTTCACATTAATTGAATTTTTCACCACTTGTTTCTTAGATCCTTCCCGAAGATGAGCTGGTGACTTTAAGAATGATCAAGATAATCTAGACAAACTATCGTTGTTGACTAGAATAAATCACCCATTCTGTTAATTACATAATATCTCTTTCACAATTTCACAAGTGGAAAATGGTGAAAACATCAGATCCCTTTAAAGAAATTAACTTGGGAGTTTAGACATTTAACAGAAATGTATAAGAAATACGTGACAATGAATTAAAATACATTCCATAGTGAATTCAACTTCACAAAAAGAAAACAAAATTGTTGGCCATGAAGGAATTAAAATATGGAAGACAACATCGAACTCGAGAGGATCAAAGGCAGTGGAAGAAGACAAACCAAATGTTTTTGTTCTTGCCATGCACTTGAAGGAATGGAGGCTGCCATTTTGTGAAGCTTCTCTGTAACTTCCATTTTGTGAACTGTTCAATGAACTGATTCTTGTTCTGGGATACCTTAATCAGATCAATTGAACATGGACAGAAGGAGATTCTGCTATTGGTTTGCTAAACCTGAGATCATTCTCAGAAAACCATGTATTGTGTACAATGCCATGTTTGCAGAATTCATCTTGTTATTTCCCAGCATCTGGAGGAACTGGTTGGCCTGGTCTGAAGCGGAGTCGAATAGAACAAAAGAAATCACCTAAGGTACAAAGTTGTGCAGCCCTTGGACTACATCCAATGTGAAGGTGACATAGGTTAATCAGATGACCCAAAGCCAACAAAAATGAAGTGCAAGTGAACTGATAAGGAATGTTTAAAAGTAAAGAGCTTCAAATGCAAAGGGGCAAGAACTCTGGAGGTTAACCATTGGAAGAAAAACCTCCCTCATGCTGGGGCCTGTAGAAGAAAGGCCAATAGGAGATCTCTATTTCAGTGTTATAAATTGGAAAAGTGGTCTAAGTGAGTATTGGTACAGATGGAATAGTAGAATTCATATTTTAAGTTGTCAGCCTGGGGGGGGGGGGGTCAACATCGTTACGTTGCAAGCTTTGATTAATTAAGGGTTGCGTAGTAAATTGCCGATTCTAGATCAGTAGAGAATAGTCAAAAAAATAACATTCTAAATGATAAGCAGTTCCTGTTTCATAGCTTTTCTTGTTAAGTATTTTCTGATTTCTTGGCACTATAGGAATGTACTTATCTGACTTATAGTTCTTAGAGGCATGAAACTGTTCTAATGGTTCTGCACTGTTAAGTATCCCTAAACATTGTTGTCAAGACCGCAGAGTTTGAAGATGCTTGGCAATAACTGGGTGCCAACATAAAATGTTAAAATATTTATTTAGGATGCACTTGTTCAATTTATCTCCTCTTTTATTCTTTGCCATTAATCAATGCAGCCCATAACATTTTCAGCGACTGAAAGTCGGTGCACGATCCTGGCCATAGTTGGCTGAAATAAAGTAATGTCCACAAATGTAAAACAAGGCAAACAACATAACTTTCGTCTCTGCGTTACTTACCGAATCCATCCAGGAGTTGAAAGCCGATACTCGGGTGAAGACAGTTGGTTTCTGAGGGGTGTTGCAGCCTCTACTTGACCCAAAGCTGACTACACCATAAACATACCACAATCCATTAGACCCTTGGCAGTTCAAAGGACCACCAGAATCTCCCTAAATTAAAAAAAAGTTAGTCAGTAGCAATATTAAGCATAATCGCCAAAATCATAGCCTGAATCAAAGCATGATAAGGCCATATAAATCCAATATAAGACAGTGTTCAAAGTTCAAAGTAAATTTATTATTAACATATGTGTATGTCACCATATACAACTGTGAGATGCATTTTCTTGTGGGCATACTC
This sequence comes from Hemitrygon akajei, assembly GCF_048418815.1. Taxonomy (NCBI): domain Eukaryota; kingdom Metazoa; phylum Chordata; class Chondrichthyes; order Myliobatiformes; family Dasyatidae; genus Hemitrygon; species Hemitrygon akajei. The sequence goes on along the minus strand of NC_133152.1, from coordinate 15,909,356 downwards.
AATAAATCTATGGAATAATAACCATAACAGAATCAAAGACCATCCCCCATGGACATTCAACCAGAGTGCAGAAGGCAACAAACTGGACAAATACACATTAAAGAAAAATAATAAATAAATAGATAGATAAATAAATAAAGCAATAAATATCAAGAACATGAGATGAAGAGTCCTTGGAAGTGAGTCTATTGGTTGTGGGGACGTTTCAATGATGGTGCAAGTGATGTTGAGTGAAGTTATTCCCTTTATTTCAAGAGCCTGAGTAGAACCTGTTCTGGAACCTGGTGATGTGAGCCCCAAGACTTCTGTACCCTCTTCCTGATGGCAGCAGTGAGAAGGAAGCATGTCTGGGGTGTTGTGGGTCCCTGATGATGGATGCAGCTTTCCAGTGACAGCGTTTCATGTAGATGTGTTCAATGGCTTTACTCCATTATGGACAGGTGGTATCCACTACTTTTTGTAGAATTTTCCATTCGAGAGCATTGGTGTTTCCACACCAGGCTGTAATGCAGCCATTTGGTATACTCCCCACTGCACATCTATAGAAGTTTGTCAAAGTTTTAGAGGGCATACCAAATCTCTGCAAACTCCTTAGGAGGTAGATGTGCTGCTGTGATTTCTTCATAATTGCGCTTATGTGCTGTGCCCAGGACAGGTCCTCTGAAATAACAACACTGGGACATTTAAAGTTACTGACCCTCTTCACCTCTGGTCCTCCGATGAGAACAGGCTCATGGACCTCTGGTTTCCTTCTCCTGAAGTCAATAATCAGCTCCTTACTCTTGCTAACACTGAGTAAGAGGTTGTTGCTATGGCAGCCCTCAACCCAATTTTCAATCTCCCTTCTATATTTTGATTCATCACCACTTTTGATTTGGCCTGTGACAGTGGGGTCATCAGCAAACTTGAATATGACATTGGAGCTGTGCTTAGCCACACAATCATGAGTGCAAACTAGGTAGAGCAGGGGGCTAAGCACACAGCCTTGTGGTGCACCTGTGCTGATAGAGATTGTGGAGGAGATCCCAACAGACTGGGGTCTGCAAGTGACACAATCAAGACTCCAATGCACAAGGAGCTATTGAGGCCAATGCCTTGAAGCTTATTGATTAGCTTTGAGGGGATGATGGTATTCAGCTGAGCTGTAGTCAATAAAGAGCCATTGATGAAAGTGTGCTTTTTTTAAAATCAAAAAGCAACATGTTGATTTTCATGAGATCCAAAATAGCATGGATGCTTCCCAGTTATGAAAAAAATGGCAACTCTGGATGACTAATAAAGAACCATCAGCAGTGTTAGTGGATCTCCTCACCTCACTGGCTTGTGCCTCAGGTGAATGTATCTTTCTCATCACAGATACATTAACAGCGTCAATGCAATATTTGTCAATTGGGTACCATTGAGGTGTAGTCACTCATGACGTGCAAGAAACGTGGGAGCCAAATAGGGAACACAATCCCATAAATATCGGATTATTTATTATAATCAATTTATACCGATAAAAATAAGCCAAGGCACCAGATGAACTCCCTGCACATGGAATCAAAGAGTTATGTAGCACAGAAATTGGCCCACCGGACAACTATGATCACTAAATGCCATTCACGAGCTCGTACTCCATGGCCTTCTATACCTTGTCAATTCAATTTCTTTAATATCGCTTTAGGGGCACATTTTGTGCCCAAGTCCTAGTGGTAATGGGGCCTGTGTTTAATAACTATTCCAAAAGACGCAGTAGCATGGCTTTAATACTCAAGTCACCTGTTTTGATTGTGATTGAGCCCACAATCTGTTCATTCAAAAGGTAAAAAGTACTCTCCACAAACTGAAACCGCAGCACGAGAAGACAAGAATAGGAGCAGGGGTAAACTGTCTAGCATATCAATCATGCCCCATATTTAGAATGATTCTGGCTGACCAGCTGCACGCCTCATCTCCTCGCCTTCTCTTTCCCATTCTTTGAGAAATATTCCTATCACCTCCTTGAATGAATCTCTGGGTTGTATACAGTGACATATATGTACTTTGATAATAAATTTATTTTGAACTTTGAACTTTAAATACTCCAGTGATCAAACCTCTACAACCCTCCAGGGTGGAATTCCAGAGATTCACCACCCACTGTGGGAAGGAGTTTTTATGCACCTCAGGTTTAGATAACCACCCCCTTGTTTTGAAACTATGTCTTCTCTTTCAAGATTCTCCTATTAGTTAAAACCACTCATCATGTTCCCTGCAGATACCCCTTTAGGGCCTTCCACACTTCAATAAGAATACAGATCTAAAATTTAAAAATTTAAAAATGATCAGTTTCCCGGATCTGCTTGTCACATCCTCTGAAACACAAAGTATTTAAAGTAGAAGTGTGCAGAAATGACATACGTTACATCCAGACTTCTCATATCCTCCGGCGCAAACCATGGTGGTCCTCACGCTGCTCCCCCACCAGTCTCTCTGCTCGCATGTCTGATGATCAACCACTGGCAGTAGTGCTTGTTGCAACTTTGCTGGGAGTGGGCCACCAGCTGTGAAAGCAGATATGAGCAAGCATGCATTCAAAGGAAGAAACAGAATATGTAAGAAATAGCAATTCTCACAGCCCTCTGGTTAGACTTTACAGGTATTTCATAAGGCGGGAGTAATATTTTTCTTCACAAAAGGTAGGTTACTTCAATTTCAGAATATTATCCTACGCTTATACCAGGGGTGTCAAACTCATTTTAGGTCACGGGCCGGATTGAGCAAAATGCAGCTTCATGCGGGCCAGATCAGTCGGACGCGTGCGAACGCAGCTTTTGTTGCCTCCGTTTTTTCAGCCTGCTCTCATGTGTCTCGGTCTCTGCTATAACTACAAAGTGTTTCACTTTACAAATTCCGTTTCTTATGAAGAAGACTGCCGAGCAAGACTGCTGAATAAACACTAAAAACTCTGAAAACCTGGTACCTTTTATAAACTCAGCATTAGCCATATCATACGCCATAGGCGCTTCGATTACTGGGGCCAGCTTTAATAGTAATTAGATATTATCTCGTGGGCCAAAGATAATTCCACTGCGGGCCGGATTTGGCCCGCAGGCCTTGAGTTTGACATATATGACTTATACCAATGGTTCCCTTAATTTAACGTTCAGCGATAATAATGAATTAGGTTTAATATAAACTAATATAAACTGGCATCTTGCCCTCTGACCTCTCCTGAAATCAATTGACTTTTGAAGACATAGTGTAGTGGGCTCATTCCAGTACATCACAGGTACATTCATCACCCACTATCAGTAGGTGATGCCACAGGAGGTGCTACCTCAAGAAGGTAATATTCATCACCAAAGATCACCACAATCAAGGGCCATGCCACCTTCTTGCAGTTAACATTGGGCAGGAAGTACACACTACCATGTTCAAACACAGCTATTTCCCTTCAACCATTTCCTTCTAACCAGCCCAACCCTAATCACTACAGTTTAGCAAAGCTACGACTATTTTGATCACTTTTCACTTTTTTTTGTTCAAATTGTTTTTCTTGTAAAATTGTAAAATTCTTGTAAAATTTATATTTAATGTAATTTTTTTCTTGTGATTTTACGTCCCTGTGATGCTGCATTAAGATGTTGATTCCACCTGTGCATACATGCATCTAACTATAAGCTTGACTTTTTGAAAATGTATGTAGTAGATTAAACTTGTAGAATGTCTTCACTGGAGGTTAATCTATTAGCCTTAGTACTGAACTGAATAAGAACAATCAGTGAATAACATTCAAGCCCTTAATTCCTTTGACAGTGTGAGTTTTAGCTGGTCTTTAAAGGGAGCAGTTGCTGATTTGGTGGGTTACAGACATTGGGAATAGGTCTACCCTGGAGTAAGCATCTTCTCAGTGAGATGTCGACAACTCTGTTGATTTCAGGCAAAGTCCAGGGCTATCTGGCAGAAGACAGCAATGCTGAAAGACTACAAATGAATAGGAAAGACAAAAATTGGAATAGAATAGCCCTCAGGAAAGTGCAGCAACATCAAATATTGCAGTAACTGTCATAAGGTGGGCATTGGGAACAGACCCAAAAGCAAGACACAGACACTAAAGTACTAGGGAAAGGACCAGGTGTGTCAGAAAGCAAGGGAAGTTGGGGGAGAAACAACGCTGGATAAGACTAGGATACAGGGCTTGGGCTAGGACTAGACTAGGAAAGTGGGACCTGGACAGGGAACTAGGAACCAGGAACCTGGATGAGGACTCCGAGCCAGAGACTGGACAGGGACCCAGAACCTGGGTCTTGACTCAGGCTTGGACTCCAGATCCGGGTGAGGACTGGACGTGGCAAGGCAACAGTACTGGACACAGGACTCCAGGGCTGGACGAGGACATGAAGCTCAGACTTGGTCTTGGTCGAGGGAGAGCAAAGCAGAGGCAGGGAGAGGCGTAGCTGGACACAGACACTGGCCCTGGATGAGACCAGGACTCAGGACTTGAGCACAGACTGGAAACCTCCTCAGAGCCTTGGACTTGAACACAGGAACACAGAACCAGGACCCCTTCTTGGGACCAGGACATAAGGCCAGAACTCATACACAGGGACACAGAAAGACAGTTCCAAGCTCAACAATAGATAGTTCCTTCTGTTGGCGTGGCAAGGCTCCAGTCTCACTCCAGCAGCTGAACTTGACAACAATACAGGCAAGGACACAGGCAAGGTTGCAGGTAAGAAGGAGAAGGGAAGGAAACAGTCCAGCCTCAGGGTAACAGCAAAGACAGCCTGTCTTACCCCACAGAGAGAAGGACAGATCCAACCACAGGGTAACAGCAAAGATGGCCTGACTTACCCCACAGAGGCAAGGACAAGAAACTGACAAGACAAACCAGCACCTACACGCAAATCCAGGGCCACTTATATTCCCAGCTCCAAGACGAGAATCAGGTGCCTATGATTAAGCCCAAATGAAACAAGGGACGGAGTCTGGAGTCCATGGACCGGACCGTGAACCGGAATGCAGACTTTATGGACTGGACCATGACAGTGACAACTATGGCACAGAAGTGGGAGTCTTTTAGATCCAATCGGCTATCATCGTTCACAAGTAAATCAATACAACTGCCAAAGGAAAGATGGATGATTTTGGCGGAAGGAACTCTTCCTACCAGAAAAGGACCATGAACTGAAGCATGGACTACTTACAGTAAAGTCTTCCCCATCCTGTCACGTAACAGGGATAGTTATTCCCAAATATGTAACCAGCTGGAGGAATGCAGGCTGTCTTGACTTTGTCATTCAGTATGGCAGGCTTTGTAAGTTTGATCAGAGCAATGTCATTCCTAAAGGAATAATGTTTCAGAAAGCAGGCAGGTAACAAACATTAGTTTATCATCTGTACGCATGATTTAAAGTGAACTTCAATGTTGGCTGCTCAGTGAAATTGGTGGATACAACAGTCCATCACAGGCAAAGCCCTCCCCACCATTGAGCGTATGTCCACGGTCTGCTGCCACAAGTAAGCAGCACCCATCAGTAAGGACCCCACCTTCCAGGCCATGTTCTCTTCCCGTTCCTACCGCTGGGCGGGAGGTACAGGAGCATTAGGTCCCACACCACCATGTTCAGGAACAGGTCTTACCCTGTTACCATCAGACGCTTGAACGAGCGTGGATAACTTCACTCAGCACAGCTTTGAACTGATTCCACAGCCCACAGACTCACTTTCCAGAATGTTTGTTAGTCTTTGATTATGTGTAATTTTTCATAAATTCTGTTGTATTTCTTTATTTTTCTGTAAATGAATCTCAATGTTGTAACATATACGTACTTTGATAATAAATATATTTTGACTGCTATATAAGAACATAAGAAATAGGAGCAGGAGTCGGCCATCTGGCCCATCAAGCCTGCTCCACCATTCAATAAGATCATGGCTGATTTGGCCATGGACTTATCTCCACCTACCTGCCTTTTCCCCATAGCCCTTAATTCCCCTACTATGCAAAAATCTATCCAACCTTGTCTTAAATATACTTACTGAGGCAACCTCCACTACTTCATTGGGCAGAGAATTCCACAGATTCTCCACTCTCTGGGAAAAGCAGTTCCTCCTCATCTCCGTCCTAAATGTACTCCCCGAATCTTGAGGCTATGTCCCTTAGTTCCAGTCTCACCTACCAGTGGAAACAACTTTCCTGCCTCTATCTTTTCCATCCCTTTCATAATTTTATATGTTTTTATAAGATCCCCTCTCATTCTTCTGAATTCCAGTGAGTGCAGTCCCAGGTGACTCAATCTCTCCTCATAGTCTAACCCCCTCATCTCTGGAATCAACCTGGTGAACCTCCTCTGCACCGCCTCCAAAACCAGTATATCCTCCTTCAAGTAAGGAGACCAGAAATGCACACAGTACTCCAGGTGTGGCCTCACCAGTACGCTGTACAGTTGCAGCACAACCTCCCTGCTCTTAAATTCAATCCCTCTATCAATGAAGGCCAATATTCCATTTGCCTTCTTGATAGCCTGCTGCACCCGCAAACCATGGTTGCATGACTCACTTAATGTATCTCTAAGCATGGAACATGCTTCTTTCTTTGTGCTTCTTCAATGACCTGATTGATCAGCAGTTATATGTTCAAGGAACACATACAGATGCTGCTTGGCCTGCTGAGTTCCTCCAGCAACTTGTGTGTGTTACTTGGATTTTCAGTATCTGCAGATTTTCTCTCGTTAGTTACATGTTCAGTCTGCTTCTCAAATAATGCAGCATTTTCCACATCCAGTCTGTAATCTTCAATTTTGTTTCAACGTCTAAATAATATACAGTCTTGTAAGTAAGCCTCTGTCTCTTTGTGTCCCACTGCACTCTGAAGGCATTACCTGTCTGGCAATGAGGATATTAGTTCACTTCAGATTTGTTAAAGGACATTTTTGATCCCAAACTCTCAAGTTTGGACCAAATTTGGGGAATGAAAACAAAATACTTGAGTGTCAAAAACACAATACTCCTGGCAGAAATCTGGCCAGGTACATAAACGTACAAATCTTGCACTGCGAAAGGTCAGTGTCTTTTTTAAAGCTGTTGCACTGAACATGGAGATCACTTTGATCTGAAGCCATTGGAAATAACTAAACCGTGTACTTTGATAAATTTATTTTCAAAGTATGTATATGTTACCATATACTAAAAGTTTGGGAGAAGAGTCGAGGCAGGCGAAACATTATTTAAGAACTTGCATTGCAATTTTAGCAAATTTATGCGGAAGGAAATAAGAAATAGGAGCAGGAGTGTGCTTTGCTGCTGTTCCAGCTAGTTTATCAAGTTCATGGCTTGTCCTCTGCCTCAGCACCATTTTCCAGGGCTAGTGACCCTGCAGGTTTGTGTACGTGTATGTCCTTTTCAACATCAACGCTGTTTGATCTCTCACCAATTAACAACTATTCTGCATTTCTGTTTAGCGAACCAAGTCAGTGGCTTGGTTCTGTAACCATTTCATATACGATCTGCAATGCTGAGTTTATGTAGTCTCAACAAATAAACAGCGTGCTGCCACTCTGGAAATATGTTCCATGTGCCTCAGCGCAAATTGAAACCGGTATGTGATGGACCAGAGGCTTATGAGTCAGCCAATCATGAATCAGTGTGAGTTAGGAATGGGAACTCACCATTCCAGGATCTGGTGGACTCGATCTCATAAAGTTCCCAAACTCCCCGGGCAGAGTTAATTCCTTGGCCTCCACTCCCAATTAGAGTACCTTCGATTTGTGCAAGTGTTAAAACTGCAAGTCACTTTGGCAATTAATGCAGCCAGAAAGAAAGGACAATTTTAGCATCTTACCCACAGGACAGGCAGCTGGGGTTCCATTGAGGGTGAACAAAGATCTGTGCTGTGTAAATAATCTCCTCTGAACCTTCTTCTATATCTCTGTCGTACTCACCAAGCACCACTCGATAAGCACGGCCTGAACTGTGGAGATGATGAATTATTAATACCGTGTAAGGAACCTTGCATTACAGATAAAAGTGTCTTTCTGATCTTTGACATACAGTAGAACATCATAAATATAATCAGTTGGGAAAACTGAGCCAATCAGTCAGTTATGTATCTGTGCAAAGAGAAACAGCATTAACTTTCCAGGATTCTTCATCTCAAACCCGAAATATTAATTCTGTTTCTCTTTCCATAGATACTGCTTGACTCACTCTGTTTCCACTGTTTTCTGTTTTTATCCTAAACTTCCAACATCTGCAGTTCATTTGAATTTCACAACATTTATGAAGTTGGGGATAGCAGATTTCAAATAAGCCAATTTACATTATGAAGTTCTGAAGACACAAGTCACTGCACAGAAGTGTGGAAAGAGCTATCCTCAAGATTAGAAATCTATATTGCTCATTAAGTTACCAACACTGAACAAATCTGTATTTTGTTTTACATCCTTTTCAATGGAGGAATTAATCTAGGCACAGTAGAGTACTAGGTAAATGAAATAAGCTGCTAGAACAGCAACATTTGGGTGATACGGTGGCATAGTTACACAGCCTCAGCCCCAAACCTTCAACGACCCAAATTCACATCTAACTTTCAATGTTGTAAGTGTCGAGTATGTACGTTCTCCCTGTGACGACATGGGTTTGCTCAAATTCAAGGTTCAAGATTGTTTATTGTCAGTATTCAGGTGTAAAGGAGAACAAAATGATTGCTACCCTGAATTTGATGCAGCATAAAAATCACAATGTGCGTAAAGAAAGGGTAAGACGAGTGAACACACACTAGTCCTCATCAAGGGATCAGAAATGGAAAGGACGAGCAACTTCAAGTTCCTGGTTGTCAACATCTCTAAAGATCTATCCTGGGCCCAACATATCGATGCAGTTACAAAGAAGGCATGGCAGTGGCTATATCCCATTAGAAGTTTGAAGAGGTTTGGTACATCACCAAAGGCACTTGCAAATTTCTACAGATGTACGATGGAGAGCATTCTAACTGTTATGGTGGGGGGGGGGGCACTGCAGAGAATCAAAATAAGCTGCAGAAAGTTGTAAACTCACTCATCTCCATCATGGGCACTAGCTTCCCCAGGACCTCTTCAAGGAGTGATGCCTCAAAATGGAGGCATTCATCATTGTAGACACCCACCACCCAGGACATGCACTTTTCTCATTGTTACCATCAGGAAGGAGACACAGAGGCCTTAAGGCACACCCTCAATGATTGAGGAACAGCTTCTCCATCTTTGCCACCTAAGTTTTGAATGGACAGAAACCCATGAGCACTACCACATTACTTTTCTTTTTCTCTTTTCACACTACTTGTTTAATTTAACCTTTTTAATATATATATACTTCTTACTGCAGTTTACAGTTTTTATTATTGTGAATTGCAACGTACTGCTGCCAGGGAACAACAGATTTCACAACATATGGCAGTGATATTAAACCAGATTCTGAGGAGAACAATAAAAAAATCCAAAAAACACAATAAATATATTTACAAAAGCAATCCTATAAAACACAATGTACAAGTAATATACACATTCTGATTGATGCTCTGGTTTCCTCCCACCCCAGAAATGTGTGGGATGGTGAGTTATTAGGACACAGCAGATAGCTCCAAGTGTATCAGTGAGTGGTAGGATGTTGGCGATGTTGATGGGAGTTTGTAGAGGATAAAATGGATTAGTGTTTTCTTAACGGTCAGGGTAATCTTGATAGGCGGAAGGATGGTTTCATGCTGTATGCCTACGACTTTATGCAAAGTCTCTATTGGGAGCAATGTTTCTTTCTTGCAGAATAAAGACTTACTGGATGCAATGGCCTGCTGTTACTACCCAGTTACTGTCAATGAGGCTTCCGCCACAGTTGTGGGAATAGTATCCCCCTCGATCCACTTGCAAGGAAACCTAGCAACAAACCAGAGAACGTTATCCTAAAAAGAGAGAAACAGAGAGACAGAGAGAGCAAGGAAAAATGGCATACTGATCGATACAAAAGCAAAATATGTCAAATACTGGAAATATGGAATATAAACAGTGTGCTACTCCTTCGGACTAATGAACAGCACCTCCTCTTTCGATTAGGCCCATGATAGTCTTCAGCCACAGTAGTGAGTTCAATCATTTCAGACAATGATTTGTAAATCCAATTAGCACATAAGAAGCAGATATGTGACAGACTTCATGGTTCTTTGAGCTGGTTTTGCTACTCATGCACGTTGTGGCTGATCCTGTGTCTCAAACATATTCTCCTGTTTCATCACAAATCTTTTCTGCCTCCTAAGTTCTCGCAGACTCAGCCTTGAGGTATACTATGTTCGGATACCTGCTTTGGAATTTCACTGTTATATGCAACCGCATGTCAACTTCACAAACACCAATTATTTCCAACTACTTTGTCCTTTATGTTCTATGCATCTGCCATCAGAGATCTCCACCATCTCTTCTCACTGTTGCCATCAGGTAGAAGGTACAAGAGCCTTGGGACTGGCACCACCAGGTTTAAGAACAGTTACTACCCCAGGTTCTTGAATAAAAGGGGACAACCACACGCACTTGCCCCATTATTGAAATGTTCCTACAACCATTGATGTCACTTTAAGGACTCCTTATCTTTTTATCACATGTTATTGTTACTTATTGCTATTTCAAGTCAAGTCAAGTCACTTTTATTGTCATTTTGACCATAACTGCTGGTACAGTGCATAGTAAAAATGAGACAACGTTTTTCAGGACCATGGTGTTACATGACACAGTACAAAAAACTAGACCGAACTACGTAATAAAAAAAAACAACACAGAGAAAGCTACACTAGACTACAGACCTACACAGGACTGCAAAAAGTGCACAAAAACAGTGCAGGCATTACAATAAATAATAAACAGGACAGTAGGGCAAGGTGTCAGTCCAGGCTCTGGGTATTGAGGAGTCTGATAGCTTGGGGGAAGAAACTGTTACATAGTCTGCATTTTTGCATTTGCATTTGCAAAGTTTGTTGTCTTCTGCACTTTGGTTGATCTTTCACTGATCCTGTTATAGTTACTATTCTATAGATTTACTGATTATGCCAACAAGAAAATAATTGTCAGTGTGGTATATGGTGACATATATATACTTCGGTAATAAATATAATCTTTGATCATGATTATAATTTACCCCAACCCTAATACATCTACTTTTATATGACAAACATTTATGTGGTACGTTATCAATTTCTTTTTGAAAATCTTTATCCACTCTGCTATAGTTATAGCCTCAAATTGACTGTATTAGATTTGTCCAAAATGCTTCTCCGTTTATTCATATTATGTGTCTTTGATTGCAGTGTTAACATGTCCATATCCAGTTAACTAGTTCACCACTTTGCCTATCCACCTTTGGGAAATGTTACCTTCCAAGTAGCAAGGACACTTTCAGAATCGGCGTTTTTTTTGTTAGAGATCATCACGAACTCAAGTTCAAGTTTAAGCTGATTCTCAGGGGCCTACATATGCAGGGTATAAATAAGCCCTTTGCAACAGCAGTAGCACAGTATATTAAATAGAAATAGGCATCTGTTAGTCTTGTGAGACCATGGATTTGCACCTTGGAAGGTTTCCAGGGTGCAGGCCTGGGCAGGGTTGTATGGGAGACCGGCAGTTGCCCAAGCTGCAGGCCTTCCCCTCTCCACGCCACCGATGTTGTCCAAGGGAAGGGCACTAGGTCCCATGCAGCTTGGCACCGGTGTCGTCGCAGAGCAATGTGTTGTTAAGTGCCTTGCTCAAGGACACAACACGTTTCCTCAGCTCAGGCCCGAACCAAGTGACCTTCAGATCACTAGACCAATGCCTTATCCACTACGCCATGCACCAACACAGCACAGTATATTACAAGCATGTCAAGCATAAGATCCATTCCAAGTTCAAAGTCAATTTATTATTTATTATCAAAGTACATACATGTCACCATCTACAACACTGCAAATTATTTTCTTGTGGGCATACTCAATAAAGCCACAGTAGAATAATAACCATAATAGAATCAATGAAAGGCCACACCAACTTGGATGTTCAGCCAGAGTGCAAAAGACAATAAACAGTGCAATTACAAAAAGAAAGAAATAATAATAATATTAATAATACTGTACATTTAAATTAATGTAAATCATGCATAGCTTACACAACATGGAGTCTTTAGACTCCTGAAGCCTGCCTGGTGGCAGCAAAGAGAAGAGGGCATTGCCCGGATGGTAGGGGACCTTAATGAGAGATCCATCTTTCATTCATCTTTCAACCAATGTGTATGCGGCCAACTGAGATAGACCTCAAGGTGAAGGCTCTCTATCAGGTCCACATTTTAATTTCTCCAGCAGTTTCTCTTTAGTGATTTTAATTATCTTAAGTACTTCAGCACCACTTTTGATTCCCCTTCAGTTCTGCTATAACTTCCACAGTGAAGTTATTTACCATCTTTGTCATATTACTGCAAAATTCATACATTTTATATATTTCTTATTAATACAATATTTACAAAACTTATCCTTTCTTTTCTATTTTTCCATATATTTGGTTAATCACTGCTATCTTCTATAAACCCTGGCTTATGATTTCTTTGGGCAATGTTATAAACCTTTTCCCCTCAGTCTCTTATTATCTTTAGACCCTTTATTTACTGTCGATTAATCATGGTTTTTATTTCTCAGCGAAATGTACAGAGTAATTATTGCTTTTTTCTACAAATGTTTGTCATTCTAACTAATGCACACTTCATACTTATATAAGTGGCTTTTTAATCACAGGATTCTGACTGAATAATATTCCCCTTGAAAATTTCCTTTGAACAGCATTTTTCTGTTATTCTATAGCCAATCTTTTTTTGCCATCATCATTTTAAATGTCCTGCAATTAAAACCTTTCCTTGTTATAATTTCTCTTATTCCCATTTACACAGCTTCCAAAAATTTGTTTCATCACTTTCTCTATTTCTGATAAAAGCTGTTAGTATTAACACCTTTTCTCTTTCTGATGATTCTATTTAAATAGGCGAGTATTTCCAACATTTTCTGTTTCTCCAGCACAGCAATAGATGTCAGTCACTAGGATGCGTATATTTATTTATTTAGTGATACAGTGTGGAGTAGGCCCTTCTGTCCCTTCAAGCCGTGCTGTCCCAGCATCCCCAACAAACCCAATTAACCCTAACCTAATCATGGAGCAATATACAATGACCAATTAACTTCTCCAGTACGTCTTTGGACTGTTGGAGAAAACCCACGCACTCCACGGGGAGGACGTACAGAGCTTCCTTTCAGAACAGCACCAGAATTGAACTCTGACCTCCGGAATGCCCCAAGATGTAATAGCGTTATGCTACTGTGGCGCTCATACTGAATGTGTCCTCTTTTCTCACTTTTAACAGCAGGCACAACTGGGGACCGAGTTCCAAGCAACACATCTGTTCACTTCTGGCTGTCTCTTCTTTTATTTCCATTTTCAAGCTAAAATGTAATTTCAAGCAAATCCCACTTCCTAGCACTTGATCCATACCCCCATAAACCCTTGTTGTCTATATACTTGTCCACATACTTCTTAAATGTATCTAATGCCTAATTGTGTGGACATTAACAATTGCACTTAAATAACACTTTTGAGGCCGTTGCATATCCTTTCCTGGAATCACTAATAAATTAGCCTTGCGCTACAATCAGTGGCCACTTTATTAGGCGAGCATGTTCGTGGTCTTCTGCTGCTGAAGCCCAACCGCTTCAAGGTTTGACAAATTGTGCATTCAGAGATGCTCTGCACACCACTTTTGTAATACATAGTCATCTGCGTTACTGTCACCTTCCTGTCAGATTGAAGCGGTCTGGTCACTCCTCTGACCTCTCTCATCATCAGCACCTTTTTGCCCACAGAACTGCCCCTCTCTGGATGGTTCTTTTGTTTCTCCCACCATTCTCTGTAAACTTTGGAGAATGTTGTGCAAGAAAATCTCAGGAGATCAGCAGCTTCTGAGTTACTCGAACTGGCGCCAATAATCATTTCACGGTCAAAGTCACTTAGATCGCATTTCTTCCCTTTTCTTATGTTTGGCCTGAACAGCAGCTGAACCTCTTGACTGTGCCTGCGTGCTTTAAGCATTGAGTTGCTGCCACATGATTGGCTGATATTTGCATTAATGAGCAGGTGTACAGGTGTGTCTAATGAAGTGTCCACTGAGTGAGTAACCTAACTGTTGCACATCAGAAAAAAAAAAGTTTTCTAGGAAAATGACAACCATCGATGATTCTCATTCCTGTTCTGAGTCAGGGCAAGTAAGGGCAGTTGGGATCCTTAGACTGTTGTTCCAGGTGAGTTCAGATGGTCCAACTGAGAACCTCTCTGTGTGACCATAGACCGGGTAATAAGGGTGGATTCTAACACATACAAACAAGCTGGATGAACTCAGCAGGTCAGGCAGCATCTGTTGAAATGAGCAGCCAACGTTTCGGGCTGAGACCCTTCGTCAGGACTGAGGTGGAATTTACCCTTGCCGTCTTGCACAGAATTCATTATGTAGTTACATGCATGCATTCATTCCAGTTCATAAGCTTGGGATTAGTACAGCTGAGTACTTAATGGTCGACATGTCCATGGTTATAGTCTCTATGCTGTATAACTCTATGGCTTTGATAGGCAATGTACAGCCAATGCTACTTCATGCATTTAGCGTGCGGCTGAAGATAAGCTCATATATCTACTGGCAGGCCCTAAGCAACGTGAAGGTTATTCTTATATTTTTCTATTTATAATGCTTTCCTCATTAACTCACCTGCCAGGGCCAGCTGTATGGTCTTGCATCGACCCCATTGACTACCCTGGTGTATGCTGGATAGCTGGGAGTTCCGCAGGCATTGGCTGAAAAGACAGATGTTTTTCCTGTTAATATCTGGCACAGTGAACTGCATTTCTATTTGAACAGTAGTGACCGGACCTTAAGAATTATTCAAGACACTTAAAGTAGCTCCATAATTTCATTGAAAATATTCCTAAGAGGAAAGGACACTTATGTAGGGGGAGGGAGATTAACTTCTAATGCTAACAAATTCAGTTAGCATAAAAGAATGATCAGCTTGAGGCAAGCTGAATATAGTTTATCCTTGAAAGCTTCATAATATTTTGCCACCTTACCATCGATGTTGAGAGAATCCTGAGTAAAGAACCAGTAAAATAGAACAAAAACTCCAGGATATACACTTTAATCACCCCACATTTCGCAGAATCACAGAGTTACTGCGAACAGAAATAGGTGCTATCATTCAAACAAATGCACACCAACCATCAAGCGCCCGTATACACTAGCTCCATTTTATACTCCCCACTTCCCCTAGAGCAGGGGTTCCCAGTCTGGGGTCCACCGAGCCCTCAGTTAATGACAGGAGGCCAGAGATTAAATAAAGGTTGGGAAACCCCCCTGCCCTAGAGCGTACCACTCAGCTGTATGTGAGGGGCAAGTTACAATGGGCAAGAAACCGATGAACCTGGAACACTTCATGATGTGGGTCACAACCGATGCGTTTGACGGAAAACCACGCAGCGAAGGTATAAAACCAAAACGAATAGCACTGGAGACCAGGACCAAAGACAGGTTAGTGCTGGGAGGCTGGTTGTGTCAATTCATTATATTGAACGTCATTTCTCACAACTCACTCGAGAGGATCTAACCGAATATTAACTGATTCCAGAGCAATGACTTAACAACCAGAACTAGAAAAAAATTCCTTTAATGATCCAGCTCAAAGGAATAATTATTCTACTTCTGGTTGTTAACTTGGCTGTGGTAACAAATACAGGAATATCTGGAGCTCTTGTGGTATTGGTCATTTCCACACTAGCTATTTCATTGTCTCACTCCAATGCCAAATGGAACAATGGGAAGGGTCCAGGATTGTGACTAAGAGGAGATTCTGCTTCCTATTTAACACTGAATTAGATAGAATGATTATGTTCAGATGATATACAAATTTAAGCATCAGTTAACTTACCGCCGGCCACAAGCAGGAGGACAAGGAGGGCTTTCATTATCGTTGTTAGTTACAGGCAACATATGAACAGAAGGTATTTATATCAACCCTGGCAATTCAAGGTCAATCATTACTTTCCTGGACTATTAAAACAAACTTAACTCTGAAGTGATGCATTTAATCATACTAACAGTTGACACCTGTTACTTCAGATTTCCACCAAGGTTGTGTCATTTTGTTTACTGTATAAAACTCTGAACAAGATGCTTTCTTTCACTGAGGTATGAAGGATGAACCAAACTATGGAAAGAATACCTGTCCTTTCTTGTTCATATCGCTCTAATAATTGCCTTTAACTCTGAAGTTTAAAACATGTTAAAGACAGTCATGGTCTTTGTTTGTTAAAACTAATTTGAAATTGTAGTGAGGATAGTTATTGTTCTTTTAATTCCAGACCTCTACTTTCTCCCAGTTGTTCTCTAGAAGATATAGATACTTTGCAGAGCCAGACTTCTAAAGGCAGTGTCTGCATTTTGGGACATGGTCCAGATAAACAACATTTGGATACAGTGTAAGCCACACTTCTTCTTCCAAGATCAGACTACCTTGCATTCACAAGAAGGATCTAAACATAACGTAGAAGGCAAGAAATCAACTATAGTACAGATCTCCCACACAATTTGTATTGACGTGTTTTTCTAGTTTGCTCACTCAGAAGTGGGTATGCATCTGCAGTTTGCTGATAATGCGCATGGTGGTCAAAAGCAACTCAAGTCCAAATGATGATGGATTCCAAATATAATCATAGGTGCTACCACTGAAAAGCCCTTATCATGCTTTTCCTTTTACACCAAGATTGCATTATGTAATGATCAGAGAACTCCTATTGAAAGTATACAACAAAGTGGAATAAATGTGCAGAGAGACCGCAATATTCTCAAAGAAAGAGAAAAATGTGGGATGAAAAGCAATGGAATGCACCTGCCCATAGCAATTTATCAAAGAACTGTATCAGCATGCTAGCTACTTCTACTTATCCAAATAAAGTGAGTCTGGTCGCCATCCAATGGAAAAGTTTATTGATGATAATGGAGTTGTTAATGTAACAATTTAATTCATGTGAGCTTTCCCAGAAGCTCATGGCCATCTCAGTGCATGGAAGGATTTGATAACTGGATTAACATTGCATGGAGGTCATGAGTCCAATAAGCCAGATGTTTCTGAGTGAGCATCTTAAGCTTTAAGTTCTCAAGTTTTAAATCCTGATGGAAAATAATGAAGGGGATATTTAACAAAGTCAAGGGGTAGGGGATGGTGTAGTTAAATATAGCAACTTGAGTCAGCAATATCCAGTTCACAGAAATTAATCTAAACTGGTGGGTTAGCGTTCGAAATTTAAGTATCAGTGAATTACCCCAAAACCTCAATGTAATGAATACGCAAACACAAGGAAATCTGCAGATGTTGGAAATTCAAGCAACAACACACACAAAATGCTGGTGGAACACAGCAGGCCAGGCAGCATCTATAAGGAGAAGCACTGTCGACGTTTCGGGCTGAGACCCTTCATCAGGACTAACTGAAAGGAAAGATAGTAAGAGATTTGAAAGTAGGAGGGGGAGGGGAAATTGCGAAATGATAGGAGAAGACCGGAGGGGATGGGGTGAAGCTAAGAGCTGGAAAGGTGATTGGCAAAAGTGATACAGAGCTGGAGAAGGGAAAGGATCATGGGACTGTCAAGATGAAGCCACACTCAGGTTGGAGGGACAACATCTTATATACCGGCTGGGTAGCCTCCAACCTGATGGCATGAACATTGACTTCTCTAACTTTCGTTAATGCCCCTCCTCCCCTTCTTACCCCATTCCTGATATATTTAGTTTTTTTTCCCCTCCTTTTTTTTCTCTCTGCCCATCACTCTGCCTGTTCTCCATCTCTCTCTGGTGCTCCCCTCCCCCTTTCTTTCTCCCTAGGCCTCCCGTCCCATGATCCTTTCCCTTCTCTAGCTCTGTATCCCTTTTGCCAATCACCTTTCTGGCTCTCAGCTTCACCCCACCCCCTCCAGTCTTCTCCTATCATTTCGGATTTCCCCCTCCCCCTCCTACTTTCAAATCTCTTACTATCTTTTCTTTCAGTTAGTCCTGACGAAGAGTCTCGGCCTGAAACGTCGACAGTGCTTCTCCTTATAGATGCTGCCTGGCCTGCTGCGTTCCACCAGCATTTTGTATGTAATGAATACGCTTGTGTTTTCCAGGTGTTGTCATTGAAATCAAAGCTTGAAGAAAAATCCAGGTAGGCTAAGTCATACAATATGGAAATGAGTCACTGAGTTCATTGGGGCTGCTTCCTATCACTGAGCCAATGTTGGATCCAGTTAGCCCCCTTGCATTGTATCCCAAGTGCCTTAACCTTCTGGATCAACCTGCCATGTGGGACCTTGCCCAATGCCTTTCTAAAGTTCATATTGACAATGTCTACTACTTTGCTTTCATCACTCACAGGTGGTCAACAGAGAGGAGGACAGCAGTGGCAATGCCCTCTGGGAACCAACCTGCCTAATAGGATCTCTGACCGTCCACCACCAAAGGCTTTGAAATGACCGCCATTGTCAACATTTATATATCTCTAAATCTTTCCAGGGATCCACTACAGGTGTTTTTTCAGAATGTCCCTCTCCACCTGCACCCGAATACTGTACTTAGGGTGGGGCGGTGTATGTAATGGTGACTCTTGTCGTGGCCCAACACTACTTAAGCTCAGAGGGTCGGAGTTCAGAGTTCAATACTGGTGATGTGTGTAAAGAGTTTGAACGTTCTCCGTGTAACCTTGTGGGTTTCCGCCTGGTGCTCCAGTTTCCTCCCACAGTCCAAAGAGATAACAGTTAGCGGTTTAATTGGTCACTGTAAATTGTCCTGCGACTAGAATAGTGTTAAATAGGTGGATTGCTGAGTAGTGTGGCTCTTTGGGCTGGAAACACCTGTTCTGTACTGTATCTCTAAATAGCTAAAACACCAACTAAATAAACGTCAGGATGAGCAATTGCTGCAGTTAGATCTGAGCACTTCCCCATCGTTGACTGCATGATGCAGGCTCTCTGCACTCTCAGATCAATCTGCATTATTCCACTCCATCTAGGCCAATGTTCAGCTGATGGGCACCCTCTGATTGAATTCCATCCAGCTACTTCCCAAGTCCATAGGGAGCTGCCATAGAGTTTTCATGTTGTGAGTGAGTGTGAAAGAATTCCAGTATTAAAACCATAAGATCATAAAACATAGGAGAAGAATTCAGCCATTCAGCCCATCAAGTCTGGTCCATCATTCCATCATGGCTGATTTATTATTCCTCTCAGCTCCATTTTCCTGCCTTATCCCTGTAACCTTTGACTCACTCATTAATCAAGAACCCTATCAACCTCCACCTTAAATATATCCAATGTCTTGGCTTACACAGCCATCTGTGGCAATGAATTTCAGATTCATCGCCCTCTGGCTAAAGAAACTTTCCCTCAACTCTGTTCTAAATATATACTGCCCTCTATTATGAGGCAGTACCCTCTGGTCCTAGAATCCCCCACTATAGGAAACATCCTCTCGACATCCACTCTATCTGGGCCTTTCTATATTCGATAGGTTTTAATGAAAATACTCCTCATTCTTTTAAACTCCAGTTAATACAGGCCCAGAGCCATCAAATGCTCCTCATATGCTAACCCTTTTATTTCTAGGATTATTCTTGTGAACCTGCTCTGGACCCTCTCCATTGCTAACACATCTTTTCTTAGATAAGGGGACAATACTCCAAGTGTGGTCTGACCAATGCCTTATAAAGCCTCACATTACATCCTTGCTTTTATATTCTAGTCCTCACGAAATGAATGCTAACATTGTATTTGCCTTCCTTTCCACTGACACAACCTGCAGGTTAAACTTCAGCAAATCCTACACAAGGACCCCCAAGTCTGTTTGCACCTTGGATTTTTGTATTTTCTCCTCATTTTGAAGATAATCCAAGCCTTTATTCCTTCTCACAAAGTGCACGATCATACACTATATTCTATCTGCCACTTCTTTGCCCATTCTCCCAATATGACCAGGTCCTTCTGTAGACCCCTGCTTCCTCAGCAGAACCTAACCCTCCACCTATCTTCTCATCATTCACAAACTTGGCCACAAAGCCATCAATTCTTTTATCCAAATCATTGACAAATAATGTGAAAAGAAGTGGTCCCAATACAACCACTGCAAAAGTACCATTAGTCACCAATACCCAACCAGAAAGAACCCCTTTCTTGTCACTCTTAGCTTCTTAGAAGTATGTTAGCTAGTCTTCTATCCTATAATATCATGGGCTCTCATCTTGTTAAGCAGCCTCATGTGCAATAACCTTGTCAAAGGCCTTTTGAAAATCCAAATAAACTACATTCACTAACTCTCCTTTGTCTATCTTGCCCTGATATTTCCTCAAAGAATTCCAACAAAGTTCTTGGACAAGATTTTTCCATAAGGAAACCATGTTGATGTTGACCTACTTTGTCATGGGCCTCTAAGTACCCCAAAACCTCGTAATTGATAATAGACTGCGACATCCTTCCAACAACTGAAGTTGGGCTAACTAGCCTATAATTTCCTTCTTGAAGAGTGGAGTGATATTTTCAATTTTCCAATCCTTTGGAACCATTCTAGATTCCAGTGGTTCTTGAAAGATTATTAATAATGCCTCAGCAATTTCTTCAGCTACCTCTTTCAGAATACTGGGATGTAGTCCATTTGATCCAGGTAGCTTATCTACCTTCAGACTCTTCAACTTCCCAAGCAGTTTCTCCTTAGTAATAACAATGATACTCACTTCTGCCTCCTGACACTGTTGTATTTCCGGCATTCTGCTAGTGTCTTCCACAGAGAAGACTGATACAAATTACCTGTTAGTTTTGCACTCCATTTCTTTGTCCCCCATTACTTCCTCTCCAGCTTTGCTGTTGGTGTTTAAAAGCTTCCCAATCCTCTACCTTCCCACTATTTTTTTTTGCCATTATATGCCCTTTCTTTGGCTTTTCTACTTTCATTGACTTCCCTGTCACCTATGGTTGCCTCATCTTCCCTTCAGAATAGTTCTCATCTTTGGAATGTATCTTTCCTGCACCTTCTGGATTGCTGCCAGGAACTCCAGACATTGCTGCTTTGCTGTCTTGCCTGCAAGTGTCCCATTCCCGTCAACTTTGGCCAGCTTCTTTCTCTCATGCCTCTGTAATTTTCTTTACTTCACTCTAATACCGATACATCCAATTTTAGCTTCTCCTTCTGAAACTGCAGGGTGAATTTTTATCATATTATGATCAGAGCTTCCTAAGGATTCCTTTACCTTAAATTCACTAATCAAATCTCAGTCATTAAATAACACCCAATCCAGAATTGCCATTCCCCTTTTGGGTTCAACCACAAGCTACTCGAAAAAATCCATCTTGTAAGCTTTCACGATAGTGCCTGCATACACCGTTCCCTCCATCAACATCTTCTGGATAGACCACAAAACTTTATTTCAATTCTTTTCCATCTGTTTTTCATCTTAAATGTATTTCTGGAACGGTTCAAGCCTGCAATTTACAGTTTTGACATTAATAGATCCAGTGCTTTGCTGTCTCCAGGAATGTTCTGGGAAGCATGCACAAGCCTCGAGGCGAAGAAATGACAAGATGAGATGTGAGCTGGTGTTTGCCTCCATTTTGCTGATTAAAGCTTCCATTATTCATTGATTAAAGCAACGAGGTAGATTGGTACACTGAGGTGAATGCAGAAGGCAAGCATGGGCTCAATGCTGACTACATACTTTCTGATCGCTGAAGGAATCGCTCTGATGCCAGAGAAGGATCCGGTGGGAACAAGTGCTGTGCTCAAAGCGTAGAGCTCTGCATTCGAGCGGTGTCTCTCTCTTTCAATTATGTCAGAGGATGTTGCCAAGGTTCAACGTTTCTGGATTTGGACTGTGGACTTCTTCAGTCTTATTGTTTTTATATTCTGTGTTGTCACCCATTCTTTCTCATTGTATTTTTGTGCAGGGGGAGGAGCTCTGGGGTTCAAAGTACTTGTTGAGATTTTGTTAGGTTCTTTGTACAGGGGAGGGGGATTTCGGGGCTGATGTTCTTGTTGTGTTTCGTGTAGGGCAGGGGTGTCAAACTCATTTTAGGTCGCGGGCCGGATTGAGCAAAATGCTGCTTCATGTGGGCCGGATCAGTCGGACGCGTGCGAACGCAGCTTTCGTTGCCTCCGTTTTTTCAGCCTGCTCTCATGTGTCTCAGTCTCTACTATAACTACAAAGTGTTTCACTTTACAAATTCCGTTTCTTATGAAGAAGACTGCCGAGCAAGACTGCCGAATAAACACTAAAAACCCTGAAAACCTGGTACCTGAATAAACTCAGCATTAGCCATATCATATGCCATAGGCGCTTCGATTACTGGGGCCAGCTTTAATAGTAATTAGATATTATCTCGCGGGCCAAAGATAATTCCACCGCGGGCCGGATTTGGCATATATAGTGTAGGGGATGGGTTTTGGAGACCGACGTTCTTGGTACTTTTTGTTGGGGGCGGTTGGTGTTTCGGGGGTTGATGATCATGTAGCCTTTCCTTTTGGGTGGGAGTGTGAGTTTGCTGTTTCTCTTTGAACTGACTTCCATGGTTTTCTTTGTTTTGTGGCTACCTGGAGACGAAGAATCTCTGAGTTGTGCACTGTATGCACACTTCGAGAATAAGTGAACCTTTGAAACTTTTTGAACCTTTTCTCTACAAACTTCATCTCTTGGGATCCAGCACCAACCTGTTTTTCCCAGTCTATCCACATAACAAAATTCCCCATGACTATCACAACATTTCACTTTCACATGCCTTTTCTATCTCCCAGCTAATTTGTAGCCCACACCCTGGCAACTGTTAGGAGGCCTGTATGTAACTCCCATCTTTCTAAGAGGTGACATTGGATCAAAAG
Source organism: Hemitrygon akajei (assembly GCF_048418815.1). NCBI lineage: Eukaryota > Metazoa > Chordata > Chondrichthyes > Myliobatiformes > Dasyatidae > Hemitrygon > Hemitrygon akajei. Next base: position 15,886,427 of record NC_133152.1, on the reverse strand, counting down.
ATGTATAATCCTTGCAGATAGAGTTAAGAAATTGCACAAATAAAAGGACACTAATAGAGGTTATATATGTCACTTCTTTCTAAGAGGTGACAAGAATTGGAAGATGTTTAATCATTTCATTTCACTTTTTACCAACACAGCCAAGCAACCACCTCGGCCTACCTGGGAAACGGAGGCTGCATGGTACAGTATAAAAGATGGGACTGGATCTACAGTATAGGAAGAAAAATGCACTGAGTTCACAGCCACAGCAGATAGATGTCAGCAAGAGGAGGTAGACTGTAACTCTAAGTGCATCTAAGACAGCCCGAGGCAGTTTTAAAACTAGGAATCAATTACTCATCACTACTGATTAATAACCACAGCCAAAGCCACAGCCAACAGCCATTCATTCCTCCTCTCATTTCATTTACACAAAGCCCTCTCATAATGAGTCAGTTTCCGAGAAAATCTCCCCTCCACCCTCATTTGCCAATAATCAACCAGCACATGAACAGAGCAAGATTGTACAAAGAGAAAGTGATAGCAGTGTACTGTGGAAAAGTCACAGTGTTAACTTTCCAACACCATTGAGCATTCTCTCACTCCTGGGAAGTGCAAACGCCATGGTCTGAGTAGAGCTTGTGCTGAGCTGCCCAGACCCTTGCTCTAGCTGTTGGCCAGTAATATCTGAGTGTCCGAGAGCAGAGGAGCCTATCCAGAGTTCATGAGAACTGATCAGTGGGGCTTAAGGTAGCACTTAAAACCAAATAAAATGAGAGCTGGTGATTTTTTTGAATGGAATCTCTACTTCAGCCACTGTATCCCTTTCACATGCTTCAGTCCTTCCACTTGCAGATCTGTGTGACACTACCACAGATAAAGGATTCAACCGTACTTAAAGCACCAAACGCATAGGCATCCGTTCTAAAAGGATGCCTCTCTATTCTGAGGCCATGTCCTCTGGTCTTAGACTCTCCCACCACAGAAAACATCCTCTCCACATGCATTCTATCAAGGCCTTCCACCATTCAATAACTTTCAATGAGGTCACCGCTTATTCTTCTGAATTCCAATGAATACAGACCCAGAGCTATCAAACACTCTTCATATGACAAGTCATTCAATTTTGAATCATTTCCGTGAGCCTCCTTTGAACCCTCTCCAGTTTCAGCACTCCCTTTCTGAGATAAGGGGCCCAAACCTACTCACAACACTCCAAGTGAGGCCTCACCAGTTCTTTATAAAGTTTTGACATTGCATCCTTGTGTCTATATTCTAGTCCTCTTGAAATGAATGCTAACATTGCATTTGCCTTCCTCACCACAGACTCAGCCTGCAAATTAACTTTTAGGGAACCCTGCACAAGGACTCCCAAGTCCCTTTGCATCTCAGTTTTTTTTTGTATTTTCTCTCCATTTAGAGAATGGTCAAACCATTCATTTCTTCTACCAAAGTGCATGATCAAACAATTCCCGACACTATTTTCCATTTTCCCTTTCATTGCCCATTCTCATAATCTGTCTAAGTCTTGCTGTAGCCTCTCTCCTTCCTCAAAATGACCTGTCTCTCCATCTGCAAACTTTGCAACAAAGCCATCAATTCCATCACCAAAATCATCGACAGACACATAGCGTAAAAAGAATCGGTCCCAACACAGACTCCTGTGAAACAGCACCAGTCAATGGCAGCTCTCTATTCCCACTCTTTGCCTCCTGCCAATCAGCCACGGTTTGATCCATGCTAGTACCTTTCCTTTAATACCATGGGTATGTGGCTTGTTAAGCAACCTCATGTGTGGCACCTTGTCAAAGTCCTTCTGAAAATCCAAGTACTGTACACAACATCAACCGATTCTCCTTTGTCTATCCTATTTGTTACTTCTTCGAAGAAGTCCAACGGACTTGTCAGGCAAGATTTTCCTTTGAGGAAACCATGTTGACTACGACCTGTTTTATCAAGTGCCTCCAAGTATCCTGAAACCTCATTCTTAACAATCGACTCCAACATCTTCCCAACCGCTGAGGTCAGACTAATTGGCCTAAAGTTTCCCTTCTTCTGCCTCTCTCTCTCTTCTTGAAGTGTGGAGTGTTATTTGCATTTTCCAGCCTTCTGGAACCATTCCAGTATCTACAGATTCTTGAAAGATCGTTACTAATGCCTCCACGATCTCTTCAGCCACCTCTTTCAGAACCCTGGTCCAGGTGACTTATGTACCTTCAGACATTACAGTTTCCCAAGAACTATATGTCTACCTACATTGTTGCATATCCGTTCCTCTTCATCCCTTCTTTTCTCTGACAGCCAGTGGAGTACAGCATCTTCACCCAATGGGCAGGGTTTGGGGAGCTTAAAGCAGTGGAAGGCAGAAAGCAGAACTTCGTGGTCCGAGCTACCACCTTCAGGAACAAAGGAGAGCAGCAGAGTTTTGACTGGATGTGTGTTGGGGCAGATAGGATAGTAGTCGAGGCTCTATCATTTTAAAGGTTTACAGATTTTAATGGATCAGCATATAGAATTTTTGTAGCAATGAACTCTACCATACTTTGGGGCTTACAGAAAACCTGGGACAGATCTCGTGTTGTTCTGCACCCATGGGAGCGACCACTCTTGGCGGAGTTTCCCGGGTAAAACCCTCAAACTGTTGTTGGGATTTGGGAGAAGATGAATGAGAGATGCACCCATCTTCTCTAGTGATCAAAATGGCGGAGCAGTATGTTGAAGCTTTCCCATGTACTCACCTGCATTCAATGCCCCTTTCCTTTCCTCCAGTGGAAGAAATGCTCTACGCCTTGCTCTGTTCTCCTGGCAATCCGGATACAATCCTGTCCTCCCAGAGCTCTCTGGGTGGAGGTTGCATATTTTCCCATGTTCCTGTAGGTTTCCCCTGGGTACCTCAGGTTTCCTCCCATATCTCAAATTAGTGGGTGTTCAGAGATTAATCAGCCAATGTAAGTTGTCTCCAGTGAGTAGGCAAGTGGTGGAATGTTGCAGGTGGGTGGACGTCACGACATCACAGGGGGAATAAAATGGGAGTGGTGTAAATGGGTAATAGTTCGTCTGTGTGGACAAAATGACCTAAAGGGCCTGAGTCCAGATTTTAGGAGAAGCACCAGATGGAGACAGGGTTCCAGGAGTAAAAGACCAGCAAGAATCAGGGCTTCAAAAGTGTGGGACTAGCAGTGGTTACCAACCCAAGAGTAAAGGAGCAGTAGGAGCACTGGATGCGAAGAACCAGCAGAAGTAGGAATCAGAGCTCTCAGAAGAATGGCCTGTAGGAATCCGTACTGCAGGACCAAGGGACCAGCAAGAGTTGGGTACTTGTGAGGCTGGGACCAACAGGTCTCAGGAACTTAGGAATATTGAACATATGGGGATTAGGTCAATAGGTGTTGGAGACATGTCAAGGCTAACTTAGAATAAAAGGATCAGAACCCCACAGCCTGAGAAACCCTTCCACTTTTTGTGCCCTGCTGGTGAGGACCTGCTGTTAGGTAATCCACTTCCCAGATTTGGGTGCTCCCAGGGAACACACAGGAACGTCAGAAAAAAGTATCTAAATGAACCAGTTTAGCACCTGTAGCAGAGAAAAGGCCCCAAAAGCTGCCCACCAGAGGGCGCCTTCATTTCACATGGCATTTGCTGGCTCCATAATCAATCAGCAACTCTATTTTTCTTACATCCTGTGTCTACCAGAACGCAAACTAGAACGATGTTGACTTTTTATTAGGTGTTGTCATTCCAGTGTTCTGGGAGTGAAGCCTTGTCATAGATTGAAACATTGGGGTTGGAATGTCTGAAACTTGACAGAAGCAGAAAATGATTCCCTCAGTTAACACCATCTCCTTCTCATACAAACCTATTTTAAAATGCAAAATGCAAATTAAGTAGATGATATCCACTGTCAGGTATTTTTCAATGAGTTACTTATCAACATGAGTAATAATGGTGGTAAGGAAAGAGCAAGTTTTCACACCTCACATCCATGCGTAGTTTGAGACCTACTTCACAAACAAGAGAACATCTGCAAATGTTGGAAATCCAAGTAACACAAACAAAATGCTGGAAGAACTCAGCAGCATCTATGGAAAAGAATACAGTCGACATTTCAGACCGGGACCCTTTTCGCAGGACTGGAGAAAAAAAGCTGAGGAGTCAGAGTTAGAGGGTGGGGGGAGGGGGGGTGAAGGTAGGAAGTAAAATAAGGTGATAGGTGAAACCAGGAGGTGGGAGGGGGGGTGAAGTAAAGAGTTGGGAAGTTGATTGGCAAACGAGACCTACTTGTTATCTCTAAAAGGAAGAGAAAGGATTGAAATAGAATTAAAGAAGAATTAAAATCCTTCCACTTGAAGAATTAAAATATAGTTAAAATACTTAAATAAGTGAATATTTGGTAAAGCTTGAGTGGGTTAGATCCTTAAACATTATTTTGAAATGATTTGTAATATACAACTTCTTTTGTAGCAGGTTAACATGAGGGGATATAGTTTTAAGTTGCTTGGAAATAGATGTCAGAGGTAAGTTTTTCACACAGAGAGTGGAATGCGCTGCTGGTGGTCGAGGTGGATACAATAGGGTCTTTTAAGAACCTCCTAGATAGGTTCATGGAGCTTAGAAAATAGAAGGCTATGTGCTAGGGAAATCCTAGGCAGTTTCTAGAGTAGGTTACATGGTCGGCACAACATTGTGGGCCGAAGGGCCTGTAAGGCGCTGTAGATTTCTATTTTCTATTGAATTGACTCTAAAGTTACTGCCTCTGAGAAAGAATTAGCCATGAGTGAGTGGGCGGCAGTAGTAGATAATTGTGCAAGAAAAATCTCTTATAAAAAATGTTGTTTATTTTTCTATGATCCTAAAAGGGACCAATTGGTCCACTATGTTGTCTCTCTGAATGTTCCAGTAGTGCTACCTCCCCACTTATCGCTCTATTACTTACTCTCGCTCGCATGCCTATCAACTCGCCCCATTATATTAGGCAAGAATCGGTGTTGGATAGACTGTTGAGTCTGAAGGCTGATAAGTCCCCGGGACCTGATGGTCTGCATCCCAGGGTACTTAAAGAGGTGGCTCTAGAAATCGTGGACACATTGGTAATCATTTCCAATGTTCTATAGATTCAGGAACAGTTCCTGCTGATTGGAGGGTGGCTAATGTCCCACTTTTCAAGAAAGGAGGGAGAGAGAAAACAGGGAATTATAGACCGGTTAGCCTGACGTCAGTGGTGGGAAAGATGCTGGAGTCAATTATAAAAGAGGAAATTACAACACATTTGGATAGCAGTAGAAGGATCAGTCTGAGTCAGCATGGATTTATGAAGGGAAAATCATGCTTGACTAATCTTCTGGAGTTTTTTGAGGAAGTAACTATGAAAGTGGACAAGGGAGAGAGAGCCAGTGGATATAATGTACCTGGACCTCCAGAAAGCTTTTGATAAAGTCCCACATAGGAGATTAGTGGGCAAAATTAGGGCACATGGTATTGGGGGCAGAGTACTGACATGGATTGAAAATTGGCTGGCTGACAGGAAACAAAGAGTAGTGATTAATGGGTCCCTTTCGGAATGGCAGGCTGTGACCAGTGGTGTACCGCAAGGTTCAGTGCTGGGACCGCAGCTGTTTACAATATACATTAATGATCTAGATGAAGGGATTAAAAGTAACATTAGCAAATTTGCTGATGACACAAAGCTGGGTGGCAGTGTGAAATGTCAGGAGGATGTTATGAGAATGTAGGGTGACTTGGACAGGTTGGGTGAGTGGGCAAATGTATGGCAGATGCAGTTTAATGTGGATAAATGTGAGCTTATCCACTTTGGTGGCAAGAACAGGAAGGCAGATTACTATCTAAATGGAGTCAAGTTAGGAAAAGGGGAAGTACAACGAGATCTAAGTGTTCTTGTACATCAGTCAATGAAAGCAAGCATGCAGGTACAGCAGGCAGTGAAGAAAGCTAATGGCATGCTGGCCTTCATAACAAGAGGAATTGAGTATAGGAGTAAAGAGGTCCTTCTGCAGCTGTACAGGGCCCTGGAGTATTGTGTGCAGTTTTGGTCTCCAAATTTGAGGAAGGACTTTCTTGCTATTGAGGGAGTGCAGTGTAGGTTCACAAGGTTAATTCCCGGAATGGCGGGACTGTCATATGTTGGAAGATTGGAGCGACTGGGCTTGTATACACTGGAATTTAGAAGGATGAGGGGGATCTGATTGAAACATATGATTATTAAGGGATTGGACACACTGGGGGCAGGAAGCATGTTCCCGCTGATGGGTGAGTCCAGAACTAGAGGCCACAGTTTAAGAATAAGGGGTAGGCCATTTAGAACAGAGATGCGGAAAAACTTTTTCACCCAGAGAGTGGTGGATATGTGGAATGCTCTGCCCCAGAAGGCAGTGGAGGCCAAGTCTCTGGATGCATTCAAGAGAGAATTAGATAGAGCTCTTATAGATAGCGGGGTCAAGGGATATGGGGAGAGGGCAGGAATGGGGTACTGATTGTGTGTGATCAGCCATGATCACAGTGAATGGTGGTGCTGGCTAGAAGGGCCGAATGGCCTACTCCTGCACCTACTGTCTATTGTCTATTGTCTATTTCTCCTACCACCTTCCTACAATGTACAGCCTGAGTCGTTGGGCGGCGGGGAAGAAACAGGAGAAACCCATGCAGTCACAGAGAGAACATGCAATCTCTATGCAGTCAGCATCTAAAGCCTGGATCATAAAGCCATCGAGCCATAAGACCCTTCAGCCCATAACTTTCATGCTGACAGTGTATCCAATTATACTAATCCTGAAATAATCCCAATTTATTCCCTTCCCCCCACATTCTCATCAATTCTCCCCCGCGGATTACACCAAACATAGGTTAATTACTGGAGCTGTGGGCGCCAGCATGAATTACTTTGTCTCGGTAAGACATGTCAATAGACCACTCATGATGGTTTAGCAAGAGAGGGCACTGGACATTTAAGATTATGAAAAGCATAGATACAAAGTATAGATACTTTTTCCCAGAGCTGAAATCTCTGATATTACAGGGCATGCACTTAAGGTGAGAGGAGGGGAAAATTTCAAAGGAGATGTGTGGAGCAAGGTTTTTGTACAGAGTTTGATTTCTCTCCCTGGAATGTTCTGCCACAGGTGGTAGCAGAGCCAAATAGGATAGAGGTGTTTAAAAGGTTCTTAGATAGGCACATGGGGGTGGTATGACCATTGTGTAGGTAGAAGGGATTAATTTAGTTAAGTATTGCTAGTTTAATTAGTTTTGCACAACTTGGTTTAATTTGGCATCATGGCCAGCACAAATAACATGGGCTGAAGGGCAAGTTCTATGTTCTTTGTTCTATGTTCAGTGTTCACTTTTTCCAACGTTTGGGACACCATCAGCAGAGTTTGCAGATTCAATTGAAGAACGCTTCTTTCCTTGGGATCTCTAACTACTGCCCCCACTATGCTGCAGAATATAGATCTATAAAGAAATAGAACATTGAAAGTTACAGCACATTGCAGGCCCTTCAGCCCACAGTGTTGTGCCAACCGTGTAATCTACTCTAGAAACTGTCTAGAATTTCCCTAGCGTATAGCCCTCCATGCGCTGCTGCTCATAGCCAGCCGTGCATTCCACGCACCCACCACTCTCTGTGTGAAAAACTTACCCCTGACAACCCCTCGGTACCTACCTTCAAGCACCTTAAAACTATGCCCCCTCGTGTCAGCCATTTCAGCCCTGGGGAGATAGCCTCCAACTCTCCACTGATCAATGCCTCTCATCATCTTATATGCCTCTATCAGGTCACCTCTCATCCTCTGTCGCTCCAAGGAGAAAACGCCAACCTCACTCAACCAATTCTCGTAAGGTACACCCTCCAATCCACACAATATCTTTGTAAATCTCAAATAACACGATAGCATTCAACTTTCTGGTTTTCAAACACCAAACGAGGAGATGACTAACGACTACTTCCTGACCTAATGTCATTCATTATGCTCACATTAGGAAACCTGCTTCACACAAATTCTTGCTCAGACCTAAATAACAATCATTGCTCAAAATAGCTCCCTGAAGCAAAGGTCTGAGAAATATATACTATATAATAAGAAATATTTTTCTTTTTATTCTTTGTTCTTCTTTCTTGCTTTCTCCTCTTCTTCAACTTTGAACGCATTAGGGCCAATTTGCCTTGAGCCCTATACTCTTGTACAGGAAAAAAATGTCTACAAGTGCTTTATTTGGGGATTAGAACATTCCTAAGAAACATTTCTACTTTAGGGGAAACTGAAAATTAGCCAGGCTTTTCAGAATGACTCAAAAATCACAGACAACTTTTTCTTAATGATTTTGTTTATTGCTCATCAATGAATAACAAATTGATGATAATCATTCTTTACTTCCATTAGTTGTTGGCCATCGTCTGAAAGAAGAAAAATAAAGATTAATTACACTGCTTCCATCTAAAGTAATTGAAAACAAATGAGTAAAGGGATCTTGACATGCTCAAGTATATTTGGTCTGTCATGTATGTATGATGTAGCCAACCTTTTGTACTTTTCTATATCTGATTATTTGCATCCATATTAACACTTATTAGGTGGAAATCAGTGCATCTGATACCTTCCTCACCTAGAACTGAAGACTATGAAACATTAAATGGGTTTTTTGTGTCTGTATTTACTAAGGAAACTAGCATGGAGTCAATGGAAATAAGGGGAACAAGTAGTGAGGTCATGGAACCTATACAGATTGAAGAGGAGGAGGTGCTTGCTATCTTGAGGCAAATCAGAGTAGATAAATCCCCAGGACCTGACAGAGTATTCCCTCGGACCTTGAAGGAGACTAGTGTTGAAATTGCAGGGGCCCTGGCAGATATATTTAAAATGTCGGTATCTACAGGTGAGGGGCCGGAGGATTGGAGGATAGCTCATGGTGTTCCTTTGTCTATAATCTGAGAAATTATAGGCTGGTAAATTTGACGTCGGTAGTAGGTAAATTATTGAAAGGAGTACTAAGAGATAGGATCTACAAGTAGTTAGATAGACAGGGACTTATTAGGGAGAGTCAACACAGCTTTGTGCGTGGTAGGTCATGTTTAACAAATCTATTAGAGTTTTTCGAGGAGGTTACAAGGAAAGTAGATGAAGGGAAGGCAGTAGATGTTGTCTACATGGACTTCAGTAAGGCTTCTGACAAGGTCCCGCATGGGAGGTTAGTTAGGAAGATTCAGTCACTAGGTATACATGGGGAGGTAATAAATTGGATTAGACATTGGCTCAATGGGAGAAGCCAGAGAGTGGTAGTGGAGGATTGCTACTCTGAGTGGAGGCCTGTGACTAGTGGTATGCCACAGGGATCAGTGCTGGGTCCATTGTTATTTATCATCTATATCAGTGATCTGGATGATAATGTGGTAAATTGGATCAGCTAATTTGCTGATGATACAAAGATTGGAAGTGTAGTGGACAGTATGGAAGGTTTTCAAAGCTTGCAGAGGGATTTGGACCAGTTGGAGGAATGGGTTGAAAAATGGCAGATGGATTTTAATACAGACAAGTGTGAGGTATTGCACTTTGGAAGGAAAAACCAAGGTAGAACATACAAGGTAAATGGTAGGGCACTGAGGAGTGCAGTAGAACAGAGGGATCTTGGAATACAGATACAAAATTCCCTAAAAGTGGCAGCACAGGTAGATAAGGTAGTAAAGAGAGCTTTTGGTACATTGGCCTTTATAAATCACAGTATTGAGTATAAGAGTTGAAATGTTATGGTGAGGTTTTATAAGGCACTGGTGAGGCCAAATTTGGAGTATTGTGTGCAGTTTTGGTCACCAAATTACAGGAAGGATATTAATAAGGTTGAAAGAGTGCAGAGAAGGTTTACAAGGATGTTGCCGGGACTTGAGAAACTGAGTTACAGAGAAAGGTTGAATAGGTTGGGACTTTATTCCCTGGAGCGTAGAAGAATGAGGGGAAATTTGATAGAGGTGTATAAAATTATGATGGGTATAGATAGAGTAAATGCAAGCAGGCTTTTTCCACTGAGGCTAGGGGAGAAAAAAACCAGAGGACATGGGTTAAGGGTGAAGGGGGAAAAGTTTAAAGGGAACATTAGGGGGGGGGCTTCTTCACACAGAGAGTGGTGGGAGTGTGGAATGAGCTGCCAGATGAAGTGGTAAATGCGGGCCCACTTTTAACATTTAAGAAAAACTTGGACAGGTACATGGATGAGAGGGGTATGGAGGGATATGGTCCAGGTGCAGGTCAGTGGGACTAGGCAGAAAAATGGTTCGGCACAGCCAAGAAGGGCCCAAAGGCCTGTTTCTGTGCTGTAATGTTCTATGGTTCTATTTTCAGAATCAGAATTAGGTTTATTATCACAGGCGTATGTCATGAAATTTGTTGTCTTTGCAGCAGCAGTACAATGCAATACATAATAACAGAGGGGAAAAAACTGTGAATTACCGTAAATAAAAGAAGTATTGAGGTAGTGTTTGTGGGTTCAACACCCATTCAAAAACAGGATGGGAAAGAGGAAGAAGCTATTTCTGAATCATTGAGTGTGTGCCTTCAGGGTTCTGTACCTCCTTCCTGATGGTAGCAATGAGAATAAGGCATGAACTGGGTGGTGGGGGTTCTTAATGATAGACACATCGCTCCTTGAAGAAGATGTCCTGGATACTATGGAAGTGAGCACTCATGATGGGGCTGACTGAGCTTACAACTCTCTGCAGCTTACTTCGATCCTGTGCAGTAGCACCCCCCCCCCCACCAGAAGGTGATGTAGCCAGTTAGAACGTTCTCCGTGGTATGTCTGTAGGAACGGTCAAGTGTTTTTGGTGACATGCCAAATCCTCTCAAATTCGTAATGAAGTATAGCCACTGTCATGCCTTCTTTGTGGCTGCATTGATGCACTGGATTTCTCTACCATTGGCCCTGTTCTCCGACATTCCATGCTCGGAGTCCCAGCACTCACAGTGTATATAAGGTTGTTGCATTGGTTACCCACGAGGGTAGTGCCATGAATTGGCACGTGACTAAGATGCATCTTGTACGGTAGATCCTCTGCTTCAGCAGCCTATGTGTGCTGGCCCAAAACTTGCCTCGATTCGCCCTTTCCACTAAAATCCCATTTCCTGCATCAAGAGCTTGTGATGTTTTCTAAAGTCTCAAAAGGCTTTTAGATCACGCTATTCTGATGCTCCCTTTGAATCGTTACTGTCCATTGAAGGTTCGCATCTGAATCCCAGCTCCCACCTCAGGTCTAGTTCCACTGCTGGATGCCACCAAGCTGTTGACCATGGCCCCTTGACACATACAGCACAGTCTGATGATGATCTGCTCAATTTCCATCAACAGCCCTTTCAATAATTAATGTCAGTGTCAGGAGACACTGGTTTCCTTTTGCTTCTCATCTTGAGGAAGAACAAAGGAAGTGAGCAGTCACACCAAACAGTATTTTTTTTCAATGTCCACAACTACTTACGTTTCTGATCTGATAGGCAGCTGTGGTGAACTACATATCCCTGTCTGGACACGCCCCTCTGCTGACTGCTCCTGTGGCCCCTCCCACAGACCCCTGTATAAAGGCGATTGGAGGCACTGCTCCTCCCTCAGTCTCCAGGATGTTGTGTGGTGGTCTCTTGCTACTAATCGTGGTCTCTTGCAGCTAATAAAAGCCTATCGTTCGCCTCCCTTCTCCAAGAGTTATTGATGGTGCATCAGCAGCCCTAATAATTTAAAACCCAGATTAGAAGCGGTTAAGCTGTGTTTCAGGCATTCAGGATTTTTCCAAAATCCTTGCTTCTTTCTAGGTGCAGTGGACGAGGTAATCGAATCCCTTGCTACTTTTGTAGTAATGCCTGAAAACAGTCCTCCACCTACTCTTGCTTTTGTATGTTTATGCAGATTTTCAGCCCAAATTTCCCACTTGCTAGTCCAAACCATCCTTCATTGAGATGGCTCTTCCATTTTTTTTCTCAACGGATAATGACAACTGGGCTCAGTGACAACTACTCACTAGTTAGGGGTATGGTGGGAGATTCGTCGCTGCCCTTAGGTCTAGAGCAGTTAGATCTTTACCACTTACCCTAATAAGCTAAACACAGGCAGCTTACAGAGTTCCTTGGTCTCCTGCTTATGTTATTATGCTATAATAGATGTGGAGAGCATTCCAACTGGTTGCACCACAGCGCAGTTTGGAGGCTTCAGTTCACAGGATTACAAGAGGCTACAGAGGCCAGCTCCATCATGGGCACAACCGGGGGGTCGGGGGTCCCACTCCACTATCAAGGACTTCTTTAAGAGGTAATGCCTCAAGAAGGCAGGACCCTCACCATCTGGGACATGCCCTTTGATCATTATTACCATCAGAGAGAGCTTACAGGAGCCTGAAGACCCACACTCAAATGATTCAGAAACAGTTTGCCATCAGATTTCTGACAGTCCATGAACTCAAAGAGCACTATCTTATTATTTCTTTTGCTTGCACTATTTATTTTGCAATTTATAGTAACTTCATGCTTTACATTGCACTGCTGCGGGAAAAAAAAACAAATTTAATGTCATTTGACAGTGAAAATAAATCTGATTATGATTCTGATGTTTGAAGCCCTAAAGGCAAACAGATCCCTTTGCTGAATGCACAGTATACTATGCTTAAAGGCAGAGATGATAGAAAATATATATAAACACTTCAGTTGGGCTACTTTTAAATCAGAGAGTGCAGAGCCATAGAAAAGTTAGATCAGTCGATACCAGGGCTCAAAAATATAGTTATGAAGGGTATAAAAGCAAAGGCTGTAACAAGAACCAGAGTTTCAACTTTTACGGAAGGTCTACGTGATATGCTGCTGGCCGTTAAGAACCAACAGTCTGCTGAACAATGACAGATTTCTGCTGTTGGGGAATGCAAAAGAACTTAACTCATCATGAGAAGTTTTAGATCATGAAACAATCCAAAAGTTGGATCGGAAAGAAATTTGGCTGAATAAATTAAATTTTAAAATTCAAAAGACTAAAGGAAATATGGTGCAAATGAATGGGATAGTGGAATGAATGCACTGACCCAGGGACATCAGACTGAGCTGACATTTCATCTCTGATTTGCATAACAAGTCCAACATGTTAATATTCCTTTCTGCATGAAAATGGTACCTACCTGAGTAATCCAGTGATTGAAGGCGGATACTCGAGTCCAGACTGTGGGTTTCTTATAGGTGTTACATCCATAGCCTGACACAAAGCTGGTTACACCATGGACATACCAAAGTCCATCAGAACCCTGGCAGTTCAAAGGCCCACCTGAGTCTCCCTGAAGAAAATGAGACAAATTGTTTCTACTTTTTAATTTCTTCCTCTCTGGTAATTGCCAACGCACATTACAACACTATTCAGTACGAGCTGGAAGCTCTCCATAATACTTTGTCAAAATGACTCTCCTCTACTAGGTGAACAAAAGATAAATTGGAAATGTTGGAATGTGATCATTTCACATATCATTGGTGTCAAGTACACTTTTGTGTAAGTTTAATGTGGCAGCATTCTAACTCTGCAATGGTACAATAAATAAAGAAATAAACAAACGAATGAATAAAACTCATCAAAAATCACCTTTCCTCCCAACTTATACCCCAATTCAGTCTTAAATGAATTTGACACCACTTTGGAAATGTAGATCGTTCTTGTCTGGTGGTATCTGTTAATTCAATTACAACACTTGCAGAATTTGCCTCAGTTTGTGGTTGATTGATAAATCAACCCAGTGGTCCAGAGTGAGAGTTGGTTATGAAGCCAAAACTGGGGCCAACATCTGGACTGTGGCTTGCTTGAACAGCCAGACACAGGGTTAATAGACGTGGTCAGGTTTGTGGTTGATGCCCGGGTCGAGAGTGCCCTAGTGATTAACATAGAAACCTGTATGGTAAACCATGTATATCTGTCTGGACACGCCCCTCTGCTGGCTGCTCCTGTGGCTCCTCCCACTGACCCCTGGATAAAGGTGATTGGGGCACTGCTCCTCCCACAGTCAATCAACATGCTCGTGCTCTGTTTTCGCTGTTAGTGAAAACTTATCGTTCACTTCCAGTCTCCTAGAGTTATTGATAGTGCATCAATCTGTCAGGTCCTACAGGAAAAGAAACCTACTCTCTTCACCAAGTCTAACCTACATGTGATCCTCTGCAAAGCTTTTGACTCTCGACTGTTCTCTGAAATTGCCAAGGATTTGGAATGGACGACAACTTAGGGATTTGGACAATAAATGCTCACTTCATGGATCGAAAACATCATTGCGTACAGGTCAGGATGTGAATTACCATTTGGTAAGCTTGCAGTGGGTCTAGTGTAAGACTCTGTGCTCAGAGAGATGTGTAGTACTGGCTTCCAGCAGTCAACCTCAAGTCCCACCCACAATCCAGTGGACCAGAACACTCTGATGGCAGTTAGGCACCAGAACTTCCAGCAACTTGGGCTACCAGAAACATAAGTTGCAAATGCAGCTAGAGTTTCACTGTGGATAGAGAGACTTCCAACTGAAACATTGCTGGGGTCATTACCTGGAGGTAACAGAGTTTAGAACCAATTACCTCACTTGCTGGGGGCATTGTGTGGCGTCTATTGGCACTTCTTCATTATGTTGTGGGTTGGAGTTTTGGGACCTCAAGTTAGCCCTGTAAAAGGACCTGCCTTATCTCTCACTTCAATAGGCTCAAATAAATATCTGGATTTACTACGCACATTGCATCCAGACTTTTCGGCACCTCCAGCGCAAACCATGGTGTCTTTCACAATCGTGCCCCACCAGTCTGGGGCACTGCAATGGGCGTAGTCAACGACTGGTATGTAAGCTTGCTGGAGCTTTGCTGGGAGTGGTCCGTTCGCTGTAATGACAAAAATATTCCAGTCACAATGATGAAATGTCAACAATATCACAAAGTAGGTGCACCTGTAAATGTTGCATTAATGATACTGAGTTTCTCTAAAGGTCCCTACTGTCACTATTCTTTGCCTTGGCCAAGGGTCGATTCTCACCATTCTCTTTATGGAAAAGAGAGAGAGCTGTCCAATTCAAAATGCAAAAAAAAATCTGTGTCAAGAACAAAGCTCTTCATCCCAGTCTTAACTATGTCAAGACATTAACTGATGACAACGAGGCTCTGCAGTGTCATAGCTAACTTCAGAAGCTGTTGAGCCAAAAGCCTGTCGTACTGTTCTTAACTCCCAGACCCAACAATTTCAGTGACTTCCAGAGGCTCTTTCAGATCCTGCCCACTTTGTAGACTTCAACTCATTTAAACTTTTGCTACTCACAACCGTAAATCCATGTGCTCCCTGACTTTAGGTTAAGATGTCCATACCTCCGACAGACTCATGGAGGCATACTGCATCAGAACTGGTCCATGCCAAAAAAAGGTGCCCATCCAAGCTCGTCCTATTTGCTTTTGTTTTGCCCATAACTTCCTAAACCTTTCTTAATAAGCAATACTAATAAATCCACATGGCCTTTGTGAGGGCATTTCTGGAATTATGGTATATAGCAAATACTAATTTTAACAGCTGCCAGTCTTCAGACCTGAAAGTGGACAGTAGATTGAACTTAAAATGCAACTCTGAACAATGGCCTTTTACTTGACCACAGAAGCCTGCATAAGCCTGACTACAGCCCAGAGTGGGTGGGAATTAACATTCATTTTGGTGTTTGAAATGGGGGTGTGAAGACTGAGTTGTTTGAAAATGATATGTAATTCAAAGGAAGCACCGTAGATACATTGTAATGATAGAATTGTCCTGCTGTTACCTTTGATCTTTAGCAGATAAAAATGTCATGTAATATTGGGTCAGGCACGCCTCTTCTTCCAGGGGTGCCTCGAGTATGACATTTGTATACTTATTTTGCTAGAATAAAAGTTTCTATATCCACTATCCTCCATGTCCCTCTGGTGACTTTGTTCACAGTTACAACAGCCTTGTAAACCTGCCATCCTAAAACACCCTCCTCAAAGTCTCCCATCTTTGTCCACCTGTAGAATGCTCCCTCCATTCCATTCGTCCTACCTTTCGAGTATACATTTACTGGAAATCTAAAATAAAGAAAATGCTGGAGATCCTCATCAAGTCCAGTAACAACTGCGGAGAGGGAGGAAAGACAGGTGACCTTTTGCCAGAAGAAAAGATGTTGGTGGTTTGTGCTGACTTACTGTACAGCCGGCCCCATCCAGTAATGTAGCAATAAAAGTTATTGGGAAGAAGATCGCCATAAGGTGGAATACAAGCAACCTGAACTTTGTCATTCAAGACTGCAGGCTCTGCGAGCTTGATTAAAGCGATATCATTCCTGCAAAAGAATGGAGATTCCTACTTAATGCTCAGTTATTCAGTTATGCAACACAGAAAACAAGCCTTTCGGCCTGCTGAATCTAGACTGGGCATCAAGCATCAATTTATGCAAATCCCATTTTACCCTTCCTACATTTCTATCATCCGTCCCCAGATTTTACCACACACTTAACTGCCAAATGCAATTAATGGTGCCCAATTAGTTTATGAACCCACCTGTCTTTGGGATGTGAGGAAACTACAGCACTCGGAGTTAATTGCAAGGGGTGGGGGAGGTGGGCTTGGTCACAGAGAGTATTCACAAATTCCACGCAGGCAGCATCAGACATCGGGATTAAAACTGAGTTGCTGAATCTGTGAAGCAGCAGCTCTACCAGCTATTCTAGTGTGCTGTCCACTTAATCAATTTTGAAGCACATTTTCCTTTTACTCAAATAGTTAAGCAAAATCCCTCTTTCAACAATTGAGGCCATGCAAGTCACATATTCATGCTTACTGTTCCCTTATGGAAAGAAGTGTTGACCTTGGTACATACCTAGGAGAATTCACTTCTCCGAGAAGGGCTTCTCAGAGTCCTGTTCTATCCTACCACATCATACCAAGAAAATTGAATTTGAGACACTGAATTACTACCCTCCCAGTTTTTCCTCAGAATTTGCAGCACCCTGCTGAATTATGAATATTACAAACATTTCTTGACCAAAGGAGAGTTGAAGTCCAAATTTTCTCCTTGAGCATACTGCAGCTGGCAGAGGGAGTGAGGGGAGTTTGCGAGATAGTGGCATTTCCAATAGTACAGACTGCTCCACACAGGAATGTATAAGTGTATAAGATGATGAGAGGCACTGATCATGTGGATAGCCAGAGGCTTTTTCCCAGGGCTGAAATGGCTAACACGTTAAGGCACAGTTTTAAAGTGCTTGGAAGTAGGTACAGAGGAGATGTCCGGGCTAAGTTTTTTACACAGAGAGTGGTGAGTGCGTGGAATGGGCTGCCAGCGACGGTGGTGGGGGCAGATACGATAGGGTCTTTTAAGAGACTCCTGGATAGGTACATGAAGCTTAGAAAAATAGAGGGCTATTGGTAAACCTAGGTAATTTCTAAAGCATGTTCTAAAGTACATGTTCTGCACAGCGTTGGGGGCTGAAGGGTTGTATTGTGCTGTAGGTTTTCTATGTTTCTAAAATGCTGGAGGAGCTCGGCAGGTCAGGCAGCATCTACGGGAAGGAATGAACAGTTGACGTTTCGGGCCAAGACCCTTCCTCAGGACTGGTCCTTCATCGGGACCTTCCACAGAGGAAACTTGGAATACTCTCAAAATGAATTGGATAGCACTTCGCCAACATTAAAAAATGTCACTGAGGAACATAGCCAGAAGGTAATGATTGCCAGCATCCAATACCCAAAAAATAAATGTGACTCATCATCTGAAACCCCTTTATGCACACCACTTATTCATTAGTTTCAGTACTTAGAGACTTTCTTTCTACACTAGTGCAGAAAAAAAATAACGTAATAGCTACAGTGGCTCTTAAAGGCTGGAAGGTCCTATAATGCTTTGACTCTCTGCAGTATTCTGCTCAGAAACAGTGATTCAAGTCATACATATCATGCAGACAAAAGTTTGACAGTCCACGCCAGTGGCAGAGAAGAGGAGACTGCTTCACACTCCAGCCAGGCACGGATGGTACCGAACTTTCAGTGAAGATCGGCCTTGAAATAACTAATACTCTTCAAAGAAGAATCATGTCATGACCGTATGTGGTAAGAGCTGGACATTGTTTAGTCCTGGGCATTTGAAGATTCAAGATTCAAGATTCAAAAAATTTATTGTCATTCTAACCGTACATCAGCTCTGCAGGGCGGAATGAGACAGCGTTTCCCAGGAGAAGTGCAATCATAACATAACAAATGCAACACTAAATAATAAACATAACAATAAATAGTAAAACACAACAGCCACATGTCAGTTAAAAACAAGTTATAAGTGTCCAGTGCAAGTTAAAAGTGTCCAAAGCAGAGTCAGGTAGAGCAGCTATTTAGCAGTCTGACTGCCTGTGAGAGGAAGCTGTTTAGTAGCCTTGTGGTTTTAGTTTTGATGCTCCTGTAACATTTACCAGATAGCAGAAGAACAAACAGTTCATGGAAGCATCTTAAGTTTAATTCTGAATAGCTTTTGCACAATTGTTATAGATTCCTTACTATAAGCAATTTGGACAATATATGATGTATCAATAAGGAGCGTCTAATGAGGTTATGACTTACCCACAGGCCACACAGTTTATATTCCATTGTGGATGAACAAAGATACCACTGGGCCTTATAATCTGCTCTCCACCCTCCACAGCATCTCTGTCATACTCTCCCAGTACCACACGGTAGTCCCTTCCAGAGCTAGCAACAAAAAACAGCATCAAATATAAACCACATTTATAGCAGAACCTGATGAAAAGGAAAGAAATATATTGAAACTGCAGCCATACTCACGAGATACAATGGCCTGCTGTCATAACCCAGTTTGAGGAAATTAGCGTTGCACCACAAGTGTGAGAAAACCAATTGGTACCTGAATATCCAACTTGCAAAGAAGCCTAATAGTAAACAAAACTGCAAGTTAACATCTCACTTTTTTTCTGCAACATGTTCTGTTCTCACTTTTCTTCCTTGATGGGTGATTCTGATTGGAGGCATTTTCCTCACCTCCTTCTCTCACAATCATTCTTGATTCTTTTCTACTTTAATTTTCTACTCGCAACCAGAGGATCCCAAAAATTACTTTTCTTCCATTTCCTACACCGTTTCCTCTGTAATTTCCGGAGGTTATGACCTAAGACTCTTTCCATTTCTCATCATCATCTGCACCTTGGTTACATTGCTGAACAGAACTGCAATTGCTTGTAGACAAGGCTCATGCCCAGAGCCCATGCCCACTTGCATGGACTTGGCTTTGACTCCCTGCACGCTTGAACCAGACAGTAAGAGACAGGAAAATTGGCTTCATGTAGCGATTCTCTGCGACCCCACCTTTGGAACGTCTTGACATCTTTGGAAAGAGCACAAACCTGGGAGTGGAGCCTGATGCACCATCAATAACTCTCGGAGACGGCAGGCGAATGATGGGCCTTTATTAGCTGCAAGAGACCACGATTAGCAGCAAGAGACCACCACACAACATCCTGGAGACTGAGGGAGGAGCAGTGCCTCCAATCGCCTTTATACCGGGGTCAGTGGGAGGAGCCACAGGAGCAGTCAGTGGGGGGGGGGGGGGGGTGTCCAGACAGGTATATGTAGTTCACCACAGAGCCATACCTCCTGTCAAAGCTAACAAGGTTTTTCAATAGTGTCTGTGGTATTCAGGGTCAGTCAAATTTGTAAATCATTTAAAAATTTTAAAAAACTTTAAGATTTATTAAAGGCACGAAGAATACTAAAATAAAAAAGCCAAATCTAAATAACATTTACCTTTCTAAACCAGCAGGTAGACCTCTGAGATACCAGCATTCCTCCTGTTCTGGACACAAGTCTCACTACTGCCACCACGCTTAGCAGTCAAGTCTCTAACATCTGCACTCTCATCCTTACTCCTCTCCTTTCTCCCACCCCACTTCCCTTTGAGATGCACATTAACCTACTTTGACAAACATCAGCCTTAATGTCTCTTTACTTGGCACTCCATCAAATGTTTGTTGGTGGCTCTGTTGCTTTGGAAGTTCTGCTATGTTAATGGGAGTATATGCTGTAAATCCAAGTTGTTCTTTCGTTTAATTTGGCAACTGATAACTGCCTTATTGTATTTCCCGCCTGCATCCCCCTAGTTTTGGCTCTGTTCAGTACAGAGTGAAGCCCGTGGCCAGAAGATGACCATGCTATCTAGGCTACTCTTACTGTATTTTCAAGGCTGCTGCTGTTGAGTGAGATGGAAAAGCAAGACGCCATTTTCCTTTCCTACTGGCTGTGAAACATCTGATGGTATTGATGAATATGGGAAGAAACCGCGGGGGGGGGGGGGGGAATGAGAAATTCCCACACAGGCAGTCCCAGGGGTCAGGACTAAACCTCTATGAGACAGCAACACCACTACACCACATTTGTTGTTACCCTCACCTTGCTCTTCATTTTGCTAAGTCTACCTCATCAAATTCAAACTTAAGAGGCATTTAATCATGACTAGTTTCTAATGACTGTTTGATCCCTAGATTCTCCCATTTCCTCGTGCCTTGCCTTTGAAAGGCACTTGAAGCATTTGGACCAGAGGATATATTGTACGTGCATAGAGGACATTTAGCTTCTGCAGGATAATCCTGTTATTTCCACAGTCACTGATTGAATTTTTATACTTCCTGTTTGGTTTTCCTCTGTCTTCTAGTACTTAGGGAGTTTGAGTTTAAAACCCTGTTTTCTCACCTGCCATGGCCAGCTGTATGGCCTCGCATCAACTCCATTAACCACCCTTGAGGCATATGGGGCGTAGTAACTCTGTCCGCAGCCGGATGCTGGAAATACAAGAGTGACAGGTTAACTGTGCAGCACCTCATGACATGTATTTGCTTACTTAAACTAGCCATTCCAAAGGTGTGCTTTGCAATTATAGTGCATAGTTATAATGGAAGTGAATCTGCACTTGCTTTCTTCGAAAGGACACCGCAGGGCGATGCTGAACTCCTCCATCAATTTTCAATGGAATCGAACATCAGGAGGGCCATGAAGCAGGTACAGGCTTAAATAAACCCTTTCCACAATTCCGGGAAACACTGCAGTAAGATCGATATTAGACTTAATGTGGACTGGGGAGTATCTCACAGCATCCTGGTATCTTGGGGGGAGTAGGAAGTTCAAACGCTCACGCTCCTGGTGAGATTTTCATCTACCCCAACACCCTTCCCCTGGGTAAAACTTCCCAAGTTGTCCCCAATGCCCAAAAATCGTCTCCAGTACTACTCTGAATCTCGCTGGTTTGAGAACTGACTTATTTATGGATCAACAACTTTTAAAGATCTTTTCTTTCTCAGGCTGTGCCCCATTACTCTATTAACTCGTTGCATTCTGCATACATCGCTCACACTGAAATGGACTTTTTTTTTAGAGTCGTGCGACGTATGTGAACTCAGAACTGATTTACCATGATATATCTGTACTCATATTAACTTCCGATGAGATTTACCCAGCTGGCTGCATGGAAAACTACTGCTGGCATCAGACACATCAGAGGCAACCAGGGGACAGTGTACGAGGAGGCCACCAGGTATGACCTTCATCACTCATAGTTGACACAGAAACACATGCTCTCCGAGATCATCTTGTCTGATGCTTCACCATTGCTGACAATGCCCAAAGCAGCCACCTTCCAAAATTCTGCATCTTCCTTAATATCAAACTTCGTATTTCAGAAGAGAAGACTTCCTTCGCTGCAGGCTTCCTCAGAGTGCAGGTATTCATAGACTGCAGTCACGTTGTATTACTCTGTTCAGAGATTACCTTGGCAACCTCCTGTCATGACTACCTGGAGGGCCTCAGTTGCTTTCATGGACTGTTCTGGGCACCGTCCTTCCCCAGCAGGCCCAGGCTCCTCTGATAACTTGGGAACACTCTCTCATTGCAGGATCATCCATTCATGAAGTAGCTGTATGCCCATTGGCTGGAAGAATATTGCTTCTATTGTGGAACGCCCTGTTAGGGGTTAGCTGTGCAGATTATACCTATTAGACCAATTTCCAGTGATGGTTAGAACTTGCAACACATCACCTGTGAATACGGCACTGAAACGGACAATGTCAGTTCCAGTATGACATTGGGGAACACAGTAATGTTGTAAGGGAAATCTTAATGCAAGATGGGAGTGCTTATACAGATTTGGGGTGACCCATATAGGTGTTACAATACCGTGAAAGTGACTTACCACCGGCTGCAAGCAGGACAACGAACAGCAGCTGATACATCTTGTCGTGTTACCAAGAGTCCCAATGCACGACTTGGCCTTTTATATACCCTGCTTGCAACTATCTTTTGGATCCTTTTGACACTTTAACAATCCTGATAGCTGCTTATTTCCCACACTATGTGGAAAGTCAAACAATTTGAGGTCCCCATGTCAAGGCCGCGTTGTTTATCCAGTCTGCCATCTGCCATGGGAACATTCTTACACAGGTCACTCATTTCTGATTTCTTCCATAGTGTGGAGTGACTACACTAATACCAAAACATTTTTGTGATTGATGAACAGAGTAACTGGAGGGACCCTGAACCTGGCTGATATGAAAAATCCTTCATTGTGACTAGCAGGCATTCTCTCCCTGATCCTCTCAGTAGCATCACCGCAAACTGGAAGTACAACAAATTTTTACATTTACTAGAACAAAGGTAATAATTCAATACAATTATAATAGGTAGAATGACACTGTCCTGCATCCCAAGCAACTTGATCCCTAAGCAGTGAATTTGTTGACCTAACCTAGAGGCTTTTGTGGGTGAGGTGCAATAAGGCTTATTGGAGTGGATTTCAATTTCAGGTTATGATGAAAAATGAGTGATTGTAAGTCAATATATGTAGCACTCCCATTAAAGACATTTGAAGTTGATATGAAGTCGATGTGCTGCAGTGGGAAACAAATTTAGCTGAGTCACAAAGAAGAGAAAATCTTAGCTAAGTCCTGTTTCTGATTGAACCCTATAATAAAGTGTATTGCACTGTGTTGAGAACCTCTCCAAATTAAATAATGCATGTGGCACATGACAAATGATCACTTGAGGAGGGGATCACGGTCAAGGCACAGGGGCATGTAAGTTAGTTCTAACTTTCATATGGATGTCCTTCTAAACATCAGTTAAGTTGTCACAGAACTGGCATTAAAACCGATGAGCATTGATCGACTTACACACCGCACTTTTATTAATAGAGCAATTATCCTTGTAAAACTGCATTGCTAATGTCAGGAATTTATTTCAAGATCCTATGCATGGTGAGGGAATGAAGAGGTCATGTTTAACCAGTCCGTTGTGACTATGAAATGAATCACTGGAGAGACACTAAAGCTTGATTTTATAAATGGACAAGCAGGCATTCTCTTGCAGATCCACACAGTAGAATGACCCTGAACACAAGGTGCTGTTTATCAAGTTTTTATACTATAAAGAACAAAGGTAAAAAAGCAGGTGATTCAACATATTTTCTTTGTTTACTGCTTTATTTTGAATCAGATGATAGTTCCATTGAGTTACATACAGTATTTACAATGGGAACACACTCTAATTGATGAGACACCTCTTAACGTTCAAGCACCTTTGTTGGGACAAAATAATTCACAACAATGGTCTAAATACTTCTGAAGATAGTGACAATAGACACCCAAAGTTAATACTCAAATACCTCTTTTATTAGTAGAGCAATTATACCCGTGACCATGCTTGATGTGCAAGTTGACAAGATCAGTCTAGTTTGCAAACTTCCCTGAACTTGGTCACAATGGTGTAAAATAACTTAGCCTCCGTTGCCTAGTTTGTTGTAGGCCAATTAACATACCTTCAAAACTTAACCTTGACCTTGACTTTGATTGGCTGATACATTCGAGAACATCTTATGGTCCTCTCAGTTCACTTCACTTGAGCAGCCGGTCCTCTGCAGTTGGCCACTAGCCTGTGCTCTGTAGATGTTTGCTTGGAGGACTTATAAAACTGTGCTTTGTGTTTCAAACTTGTCATTTACATTAAGAAATGAAGACTCGTTCTTGCTTGAATTAGTACCTGCTTTATTCACATTATTCCACAAATGCAGAATTCCAAATATATACCCACTTCTTGACCCCAAGACAGAAATCTGCTCCAGGACAAGCAAGGTTCAAGGATGTTCTAGTTAAGCAAGCCTACAAAAATGTCTTCCACTAAGAACCCCGTCCACAGTTAGTAGGCCAAGATGGATTATGTGGACCTACATCTATCATCCGTGGCTACCTACAAGAAACTAGCATAGATGCGATAAATTATTGTTCCAGGCTTTCAACCATGTCCTCTTCTTGGATCCATTATGCTCTTGATAATTTGTGATAATTATCAAGAGGATAAATAGATGGGGCTTTGCATTCGTGGCATTTTATGTGCTGCTGCCCACTGCAGTACATTTTGCATCCTTATCTTCACCCACTCAGACTCTGTGTAACTTCGATGCTGCCAGATATGCTTGTCAGTAGTGGCAGCCTATTTTGTCTCAGGTTCCCAGGCAGTAGTTTATGTTACATGGAATGAAAGAACACTGTCACAATAATTACAAGTCTCTCAGACCATTTGCTCTGTCCACATGTTTAGGGTGCTCAATATCAGAGTGGCTGTAGGGACCTCAACAATTGACATCACCTCTTGTGCTTCTTTTTGCTGGATAGCCCCACCATTGAAAGGGACCAATTCATTTGTCATTCATCCAGGCTGCAACGACCTCTGGAAATCTGTACTTTCCTTTACTCGCTGTCCCTCATGATACGGTTTGCTTGGACCTCAAAGTTGTAGAACTTGGTGCCTTTGCCATCATTTGGATCTCGTCCTGTCTATTTTCCATTCTGATTAACAGCTAACTCCCAGAACCAGCCTTTGTTATAAAGAATCGGTTACTGCTTTCATCGTGGCTTGCTGACCTCGCTGGCCATGTCTTCTGCAATCCCGTTCCCATTCCTTCTCATTTGCAGATGTGCTCCCAGCAGGAGAGGTCAGATGTGAAGCAAGAGGTGGGTACTCATCACTTAAATTCCTGGCAATGAGATTGTAGGCAGACAGACCTGGTTCCTATCCTCTGGGGGGGGGGGGGGGTGTAGTTTCTTCTGTTCGAAAGCCTCTTCCATCGTGCAGTGCTCTTTTTCCCATTCATGGCTTTTTGGGCGCTATGGAGCCCATCTCTGGTTCTGGGCGCCTTAGGGGTATAAAAGATGACATGTGCAGAGGGTCCGCTCCTTTTTTCTCTGCCACTATTGGAGTATAAAAGTTGCATTGTTTGATGTGTAACCAAAACTATGTAGTCAGCTTTGAACTTGCTATTTGCTATGCACGTATCCAATTTAGTAGGAGAATGAAATCTTAAGAATGTAGAAGACAATGGTGTATTAATGAGAGGTAGCTAAGAGATGTAGATTATGTAGTCTGAGTTTGCTATTTGCTATGCATGTACCCAATTTAGTAGGAGAATGAAATCTTAAGAATGTAGAAGACAATCGTGTGTTAATGAGAGGTAGCTAAGAGATGTAGATTAGAACATCTAGAAACAATAGTGGCAGATGTACTTGTGATACGCAACTGTAGACCGATTGGATATGCTAATGCAACTAAACCAGGAGATTGCTATAAAAAATGTTATGTACAAGGATCGGTGGGCAATCAGCGACTAGCTCAATGACTGTCTCAGCTTTGATTTGCAAATTAAAGTTTAACCACCTTCAGGCTGAATTCACGATTAGTCCTAAGAAAGAGCATTGCAGACTTACATGCGCCCCCCCCCCCACCCCCCGGCACTCTGTTTAGTTAAGTATCTGTTCATAACCTGCTTACTTCTTGGGTTTTATAAATTGGAGAGGTTTAGCAGAGTATCTGTTCATCTAAAGGTAACTGAATGTACGATGTAGTGGTTTTGGATAGCTCAGACAAATACTTGTTTAGCTAGATACCCGACTTAGTGTTTCACTGTTTGTTGAGCAAACACCTCACACACCCATTTTTAAGTCTAGTGTCTCCTGTTTCGTTCATTGGATCTGCGGACCCATATTACAGAGCCTTGGTCTGCCCGCGCGCTTGAGGTGGCGATGATTCATACTAGTGTTTCCGCTGGCTGCTGCACTGTGTCTGCACAAGGACACAGATATCGTTTGTCATCCGCACCACGTGGGAGAAAACCTGCCTTATCAGGCAGTTCCCTTCCCTTGATTGTGGGAGGATAAACTTTGCTCTGAAGGAACTCGTGGCTCACTCTGATAAGCAACAAGATGCTGCTGTGTTCAGTCCTTCAATATTTTATACTGGTTGCAAGGGGCCTTCACAGTTAAATCTGTTAATTGGGCACACTGTCTCAGGCTGCGTCTTGTAGAAGATTAAATATATGAAATAGTTGACTGCAAACACAATTAATCTCCGATAGACTGCATATTGAACGATGTCATTGTTCATCGTTCAGCATTGAAGGAGATTACAAGCACTACATCTCATATTCTGTATTTAGTTGTCAGCGACTGATTAGGCACATCAATGTCCATACATGGGGCTCCATCTACCAAAAGCGGCTCTTCCCGGTGACCAAACGTTTTAATTCCCATTCCCGTTCCAACATGTCGGTCCATGGCCTCCTCTTGTACCAAAATGAGGCCACCCTCAGAGGAGCAACACCTTATCTCCTGCCTGGGCAGCCTCCAACCTGATGGCATGAATATTGATTTCTTCTTCCGGCAACAAAATGTTTCCCTCCCCCTCCCCTCTTCTTCTACTCCTCACTCTAGCCTCTTGCCTCTACTCACCTGCCTATGACCTCCCCCTGGGTCCCCTCCTCCTTCCCTTTCTCCTGTCGCCTACTTGCATCTCCTATCAGATTCCTTCCTCTCCAGCCCTTTACTTACCCCACCCACCTGACTGCACCTATCACCTCCTTCCTTACCCCCCTCACCCCACCTTTTTAATCTGGCATCTCCCCCTCTTCATTTCTAATCCTGAAGAAGGGTCTCAGCCCGAAACGTCGACAGTTTGTTCATTTCCATTGACGCTGCCTGAGTCACTGCGTTCCTCCAGCATTTTGTGTGCGTTGCTTTAGGTTTCCAGCAGACTTTCTCATGCTTATGGTCTTCACTCTCCTTCAGTTTTAGTGGCCAAAGCTGCACAACTTCCCACTCACACTTCACCCATGCAGTGTGTCTAGGGCTCTATGTTCTTTACCTTATCCACCTCCTTCACACTGCGTGGATACCTGACGTTTGCCATTACAGGTCCTCCCGAGTTTATCAACACCCATTTCATCAACAGCACGTACAAACGAATGAGCATTTGGGAGGCTGGAGGGAAGGGTCTGTCGGCTGCTGGGACCTGTCGTGTGGGAAGACAGTCCAGGGCTGCACTTCCGACTTGCAAAACTAAGCGGCTTACAAACTTCTCTCGGTTTCAACTGCTTTCAGTTTCACGTGGGCGCTATTGAACTACAGTGCCAGCGGGCAGGAATGGGGAACAGCCTGTGTAGCCCCGTTGACCCTGCCAAGCTCCTGAGCAGGTCTGGCAGTCCGACCCATTGTAACTACACTAAATCTTATCGGCATTCATGGGAGTGTGTCACTGGCCCTCATTCAGTATGTTATTACAGCTAAATGTGCATTTTCTTCCCATCCGTTAGAGTGGTTCTCATCTTGCCAAGTTGTCACCCTCCTGGCTGCTCCTGCTTATACAGAAGAAACTCGTTTTCATGGTTAAACTAGTCTCCTGAATTGGGGGCATTTCCACTTTTAATTATTGCTTCAGCAGGGGTCAGACGAGGAACACTCTGACCAAGGAATGGTGGGGATACCAGCAGTGTTTACCAATTAGTGTTCTAAACACAGCACGGGTCAGTGACCTGTTGGCCTGTCGTTGCAGTCATGAGGGCCCGCTCTTTATCATTGGTGATGACTTCTTATAGCAGTGACACACTGGTGCTGGATCTCTGTCCTTGAATCCAGCGTCAGCCATCCCTGTGTAACCAGGCACACTGTGGAATTTGTTATTGTGCCCTCTAGATGTCCAACAAGCCTTGAAGGCAGAAGCGAGTATGGAAGATGAAGGCATTGTGAGTGCTTACGGAAGGAATCTGATGACCTGGGGCAGCTCCTGGTGAAACTGTGGTATCCAGGACATCTTCAAGGAGCGAAGCCTCAAAAGGGCGGCGTCCATCATTAAGTACCCCTGACACCCAGGTCATGCATCGTTCTCATTGCCACCATCAGGAAGGAGGTACAGAAGCCTGAAAACACTCACTCAACAATTCAGGAACAGCTTCTTCCCCTCTGCCCTCCAGTTTCTGGAATGGACATTGAATCCAAGAGCACTACCTCACAATATTTTTACTTCTAGTTTTGCACTACTTATTTAATTTAACTATATATTTATTTAGTGTAATTCACAGATTTTTCCTATTATTACGTATTGCATCGCACTGCTACAGCAAAGTTAACAAATTTCACGACATATGCCAGGGATATTAAACCTGATTCTGAGCCAGAAGGAGGCTGGCAGCGGAGACACCAGTTCTGTAGACTCACCAGGTGCTTCAGAAAATCCCCATGACTTGATGCAGTCTTTATACTACTCACGCCAGTGACCCATTTTTTTACAGAACTATAAAAGTTTATTTACATAACATATACATGAGGTACCGACATTCAATATTCGCAAGGCAGTGAGTACATTCAAATTAAAATGTGGTTACCACTGTCTATAAAACAATCAATACCCAGGGGGCCCACTGCCCCCAGAAGCCCCCCACTGTGCCCTTTGTGACTGCGTGCTCCCTCTCCAAGGACAACCTGGCACGACTCTGCTCAGTATTTGCTTATCATATTTAATTGGGCTGCGCAGTCAGGTCATTTGCATCACCTTCAAGTCAACAAAGTCTTTGAGAGGTCACAGATCTGTGGTGGAATGGTGATAATCTGGCATCTGGGGGTGATTGAAGGGTCTGAGAGCTGATAGGTCATAATTATTGAGCAGAATGGAGGTAACACTAGCACTGTAATAAAAAGAGAATACAGTATTGCACATACAAAGAGGACACAAACTGGTACTGGCTTTTCATTATGGTGTCTCACATTGAATTAATGAATATTTTTATATATTCATGAATATTTTTTTCCATTTAGATAAGTCTGCCTTCAGATTCCTTTTACCAAGGTACAAGCTCCAGTTGCCAAGTTTTAACCCATTCACTCAACAGTGGTTGCCATCTGTTTATTCTGCAGTCAAATGGTGGGGCCACAGCATCTGATGTTTTCTTAACCATTAGGAATTGTCAGGAATTGTGACTCTTTGAATTTCCCATTGGGAGGCGCTGCAGAATCCCCATTTTCACGTTCCAATGCATTTTAGATCAAGCATCAAGCATAGAAAGACCATGCAGTGCTGCCTGTAAGATGATTTTCCCTTGAGAAAACTATGCTGACTATGGCCTATTTTATCACGTCTTCAAGTACCTTGAGACCTCATCCTTTATAATCGACTCCAACATCTTCCCAGCCGCCGAGGTCAGACTAGCTGGTCTATAATTTCCTTTGTACAATCCCATCTCCCTGCTCACCTTGTCCCCACGCCACTGAGAAATCTTCAAGAGGCGATGCCTCAAGAGGATAGCATCCATCACTATTCCATTACTACCATCAGGGAGGAGGGACAGGAGCCTAAACACCCACACTCAATGATTCAAGAATGCCTTCAAAGTTTTGAATGGTCCATAAACCCAGGACCACTGCCTTGTAATTCCCATTCTTTGCACTATTTATGTATTGATTCTTATAATTTACAGTGTAATTTATGTCCTGCACTGCTGCTGCACATCATACAAGTGATAATAAATCTAATCAAAATCAGAATCAGGTTTATTATCACCGGCATATGTCGTGAAATGTGTTAAATTTGCCGCAGTAGTGCAATGTAATACATTACAAAATAATATAGAATTAACTAAATTACAGTAACTGTATATTGAATAGATTAAAATAGTGTAAAACAGAAATATATATTTTTAAAAATTTGTGGGTTCAATGTCCATTTATGACAGAGGGGAAGAAGCTATTCCCGAAGCACTGAATGCATGTCTTCACTACACTGATTGGCCTCATCTCAAATGAGGCAGCTACAGAGAAGTGTAGTGTCAAGAAAACAACCTGACCCTCAATGTCGCAAAAACAAAGGAGCTGGTTGTGAACTACAGGAGGAATGGAGACAGGATAACCCCCATTGACATCAATGGATCTGGGGTTGAAAGGGTGAACAACTTTAAGCTTCTCGGCATGCACATCACTGAGGATCTCATGTGGTCTATACACACCAGCTCTGTGGTGAAAACGGCAAAACAGCACTTCTTTCACCTCAGACGGTTGAAGAAATGTGGTATGGGCCCCCAAATCCTAAGAACTTTCTACAGGGGCACAATTGAGAGCATCCTGACTGGCTGCATCACTGCCTGGAATGGGAACTGTACCTCCCTTAATTGCAGGACTCTGCAGAGAGTGGTGTGGACAGCCCAGCACATCTGTAGTTGTGAACTTCCCACAATTCAGGACATTTACAAAGACAGGTGTGTAAAAAGGGCCCGAACGATCATTGGGGACCCGAGTCACCCCAACCACAAACTGTTCCAGCTGCTACCATCTGGAAAACAGTACCACAGCATAAAAGCCAGGACCAACAGGCCCACAGACAACTTTTTCCACCAGGCCATCAGACTGATTAATTCATTCTGGTACAATTGTATTTCTATGTTATATTAACCGTCCTGTTCTACATAACATTTATTATTAATTAATATAAATTGCACATTGCATACTTAGATGGAGAGATAACGTAAAGATTTTTACTCCTCATATATATGAAGGATGTAGGTAACAAAGTCAATTCAATTCAGGCTTCTGTACCTCCTGACGTTAACAATAAGGAGGAGGACATGCCCTAATGAACGTCACCTTTCTGAGGAACCGCTCCTTGCAGATGTCTTGGAAACTATGGAGGCTAGTACCCAAGACAGAGCTGACTAATTTTACAACTTTCTGTAGCCTCTTTCTGTCCTGTGCACTAATTCTGAATTTAATCCCGAGTGTTGTTGGACCTGAGGTGTCAGAAGACTGACTTGTTACAATCACTGTCAGGCTGGATAAGGTGTAGGAAAAACTAATGGAAGTACAGTTAGGCAAGCTTCTATTGGTCTGCACAGGACAGTTTTTTAAAGGAATCAGCTGCTGATGGGGCAGCCATTAGTTTAAGTTATTCAAACACTTACTGCATTCTAGGAAGCTACCAACAGATAAGAAAGTATTTGCAGCTAATTACTTCCAACACACACTGATACTAGTTCAGCAGAGTAAACTAATAAGTTGATAAGTAATTTGTATAGAGCTGTCAACTGTTCATT
Source organism: Hemitrygon akajei (assembly GCF_048418815.1). Taxonomy (NCBI): domain Eukaryota; kingdom Metazoa; phylum Chordata; class Chondrichthyes; order Myliobatiformes; family Dasyatidae; genus Hemitrygon; species Hemitrygon akajei. Next base: position 15,855,025 of record NC_133152.1, on the reverse strand, counting down.
CTCCCTTAAGGGATCCTCGCAGGCAGCAGAGGACCGCCCTCCCTTACATCGTCAATTTCAACACTGATTATTATTTTTTAACAGCGCAAATTAATGTAGCCATTAAAAAATATACCGCCCCCCCCCCCCCCCACCAACACTGCAAGACAGTGTCTCATTTTTAATTAAAACAAAAAAAAGGTTGCATTCTGGAATGAGTATGCTTTCTCTCTCTGGTTGCGAATCAGAAAAGCTCGTCGCTTCTGTCATCTGCGAAAGCTGAGGTCAGGAGGATTCGACAGCTTGGGAACACGGAACTGGGCGGGAGGAGTGATGCACCATCAATAACTCTCTCTGAGACGTGAAGGCGAGATATCGGCTTTTATTGACTGGAAGAAAGAACAAGCAGTAGTTAACCACCATACTACATCCTGGAGACTGAGGGCCGGGCTCAGGCCTCAATCGCCTTTATACTGGGGTCTGTGGGAGGACCCACGGTCAGTGGGAGGGGCCACAGGAGCAGTCCAGACAGGGATATGTAGTTCACAACATTCACCCCCCCCCCCATTGTTTTAAAAGAGAGTCCCCATGGGGCGAAGTTTCTTACAAGTATATTTACAGGTTAAGTCTATCAGGTGGTCGAATCTGTCGCTGTGATCTACGTAGCACCGGCTGTGATTGCACAGATGCCGGTGGTGATTGCACCGGAGACGGTGGTTGTGCTGGTTCCGGCCTAACTGGAGGTGTCAGCCCACTAGGCGTCAGTGATCCCTCATGCGTGTGCCTGGTATATGCGCGTACGAGACGCCCGGTATATGAGTGTCGTGAGGGGTCAGTGTAGGGCTTGGTGTGCACGGTGTCTCCTTGGGTACAGGGTTCGTAGTTACTGTTGATTGTTCGGGGTAGTGGTCTGCTGCTCCTGCGGGCGCCAGGTCACGGACGGAGACCGTGTCCTCCCACCCATCAGGTAAGACCATGTAAGCATACTGGGGGTGGTTCGCATGTAGAAGGTGAACCCTCTCGACCAGCGGGGAGTATTTATTGCTCCTCACATGTTTCCAGAGTAGCACTGGCCCTGGGGATGTCAGCCAGTGGCAGACTTCCTGGGAAAAGAGAATAGGCGCTCGTGAGGGGTGGCATTGGTGGACGTACATAACAGGGAGCGGATAGAGTGGAGTGCCTCAGGGAGGACCTCCTGCCATCGAGAGACCGGCAACCCTTTTGACTTAAGGGTTAAAAGTGTGGCCTTCTACACTGTGGCAATCTCCCTCTCCACCTGTCCATTTCCCCGGGGATTATAGCTCGTGGTCCGACTAGTAGCAATGCCCCTAGCCAGTAGGTACTGGCGCAGCTCATCACTCATAAAGGAGGACCCTCTATCACCATGGATATCCGAACAGAGTGAAGAGCTGGCGCAGGGCTTTTATGACGGACGTGGTAGTGGTGTCGGGGCAGGGGATGGCAAAGGGGAACCGCGAGTACTCGTCGATAATGTTGAGAAAGTAGACATTGCGGTCGGTGGAGGGAAGGGGGCCCTTAAAGTCAATACTCAGTCGCTCAAAGGGGCGGGTGGCCTTGACAAGTTGCGCCTTTTCAGGACGGTAGAAGTGCGGTTTGCACTCAGCGCAGACTTGGCAGTCCCTGGTCATCGTCCTGATGTCCTCAAGGGAGTAAGGCAGATTCCGGGCTTTCACAAAATGGTAAAATCGGGTGACCCCCGGGTGGCAAAGATGTGCATGGAGGGCGTATAGCTGGTCGAGCTGTGCGCTGGCACATGCTCCCCGGGATAGGGCATCAGGGGGCTCATTGAGCCTTCCAGGCCGGTACAGGATATCATAGTTGTAGGTGGAGAGTTCTATTCTCCACCACAAAATTTTATCATTTTTGATTTTGCCCCGTTGTTGGTTGCTGAACATGAACACAACTGAGCGCTGGTCGGTCAGCAAGGTGAACCTTTTGCCGGCGAGATAGTGCCTCCAGTGCCTAATAGCTTCCACTATGGCCTGGGCTTCTTTCTCCACCGCGGAGTGCCGAATTTCAGAGCCTTGAAGGGTATGAGAAAAGAATGCTACTGGCCTGCCTGCCTGATTGGGGGTAGCAGCCAACGCGAAATCAGAGGCGTCACTCTCTACTTGGAAGGGAATGGTCTCGTCCACCGCATGCATCATTGCTTTGGCAATGTCCCCTTCAATGCAGCTGAAGGCCGCGCAGGCCTCAGCAGAGAGGGGAAAAGTGGTAGACTTGACCAGGGGGCGGGCCTTGTCTGCGTAATGGGGGACCCATTGGGCGTAATAGGAAAAGAAGCCCAGGCACCGTCTGAGGGCTTTGAGAGTGGTGGGAAGAGGGAGTTCTAACGGGGGCGCATACGGTTGGGATCAGGGCCAATGACCCTGTTTTCCATGACATACCCAAGGATAGCGAGTCGGGTGGTTCCGAACACACACTTGTCCCTATTATAAGTAAGGTTCAGGGCTTTGGCCACTTGGAAAAATCATTGGAGGTTGGCGTTGTGATCCGGCCAGTCGTGACCACAGATGGTGATGTTATCCAGATAGGGAAATGTGGCCTTCAGTTGGCACTGGTCCACCATCCGGTCCATTTCCCTCTGGAAGACAGAGACACTATTTGTGACACCAAATGGGACGTGCAGGAAGTGATAGAGCCTGCTGCCCGCCTCGAAGGCGGTGTAGGGGCGGTCCTCTGGGCGGATGGGGAGCTGGTGATAAGCGGATTTCAGGTCTATTGTCGAGTACATCTTGTACTGAGCTATCTGGTTGACCATATCTGCGATGCGGGGTAGGGGGTATGTGTCAAGCTGCGTGAACCTATTGATGGTTTGACTATAGTCCACGACCATCCTATTTTTCTGCCCGGTCCAAACAACCACCACCTGGGCCCTCCAAGGGCTTGTGCTTGGCTCAATGATCCCCTCCCTGAGCAGCCGCTGCACCTCCGACTGAATGAAGGCCCTGTCCCCTGCGCTGTATCTCCTGCTTTTAATTGCCACAGGTTTACAGTGGGGGGTCAAGTTGGCGAACAGCGGTGGGGGAGGGGATCTTGAGCGTGGAGAGGCTGCAAGTGGTGTCAGTAGCGCAGCTGTCGGCATGGTGCTGGGTGGGATGTGTGGGTCGGTGTGTGTGGTCAGTAGCGGGGTATATGGCGAAGTCCCACAAAACTGAGGATTCCTGACAGTGAGTGGTGGGAGGGGCCCGTCATATGCCATAGTCACACTTTCGAGCTGGCTCTGGAAGTCCAGCCCCAATAGCACAGGCGCGCACAGTTGAGGCATGACCAGTAGCGCAAAGTTCCGATATTCTGTGCCCTGCACCACCAATGTCGCTACACAACCCACCTGGATGTCCGTGGAATGCGACCCAGAAGCCAAGGTGACCCTCTGGCTTACCGGCCGTGTCACGAGTCCGCAGCGTTGCACCGTGTCCAGGTGAATAAAACTCTCAGTGCTGCCCGTGTCAAACAGGCAGCTAGTCCTGTGCCCCTCCACCAGGATGTCTATCATTGACCTTGCAAGCTGGTGTGGGGCGCTTTGGTTGAGGGTTACGGTGGCCAGAGTTGAACTGCTGTCGTGGTGCCCGGTAAACACCAGTGGGTCGGGTGCGGGGCATGTTGACGCTGACAAAGATGGCCGCCCCCATGCCTCGCATGCAGCACTGCCCAACCCCGCTCGTGGTTTAGACTTACAGACCTTGGCGAAATGGCCCTTCTTCCCGCAGCTGGAACAGGTCGCTTCTCGGGCCGGGCAGCGTTTTCGGGGGTGCTTTTCAAGTCCGCAGAAGTAACACTGCGCGGGCTTGCGACTGGCAGTAGCTGTGGCCGGGTTCGGGGAGTTCGTGGAATCGTGACTGGCAGCGGCGTTGGCGAATTCGCTCGTGGGAACCAGCAGCGGCGGGGTCTGAGGTGTCCACGGAACCGGCGGGGGATCGCGCGGCTGGACAGCGTCAGCGTTGAGCAGAGCAGCCCCCGGCATGTCGGCCATCTCGGCCGCCGAGCATAAGGTAAGATCGGCATTTTCCAGCAGCCGCTGGCGCACGTACACTGACCTCATTCCTGTAACAAAGGCGTCTCGTACGAGGAGCTCCGCATGCTGTTCCGCCGTGAGAGCTTTGCAGTCGCAAGTCCGCACGAGTGTCTGTAGGGCTCGGAGAAACTCGGCGCTCGACTCTCCAGGCTGCTGTCGTCGCGTAGCTAAGCGATGTCTTGCGTAGACGGTGTTCACCGGCCGCAGGTATTGTCTTTTGAGGGCGTCCAGTGCCCCTTGGTAGGTCGGCAGGTCTCTGATAAGTGAGTAAACTTTCGGGGTGATCCTCGAGAGGAGAATTCTGTGCATAACAGCGGGTTCAGTTGCACTAACCTCCTCCAAGTATAATTGGAAGCGTGCAAGCCAGAGTTCAAAGGCAAGAGCTGCTTCAGGGGCTTGGGGGTCCAAATCCAATTTTTCCAGATGTAAAATACTTTCCATGTTTTAAAACTTCCAGTCAATAAAATTGATGCACCATCAATAACTCTCTCTGAGATGTGAAGGATAGATATTGGCTTTCATGGACTGGAAGAAGGAACAAGCAGAAGTTTACCAGCATAGCACATCCTGGAGACTGAGGGCCGGGCTCAGGCCTCAATCGCTTTTATACCGGGGTCTGTGGGCGGGGCCACAGGAGCAGTCAGCAGGGGGTCAGTGGGAGGAGCCACAGGAGCAGTCAGCGGGGGGTCTGTGGGCGGGGCCACAGGAGCAGTCAGCAGGGGCAGTGGGCGGGGCCACAGGAGCAGTCAGCAGGGGCAGTGGGCGGGGCCACAGGAGCAGTCAGCGGGGGGGTCTGTGGGAGGAGTCACAGGAGCAGTCAGCAGGGGCAGTGGGCGGGGCCACAGGAGCAGTCAGCGGGGGGGTCTGTGGGAGGAGCCACAGGAGCTGTCAGCGGGGGTCTGTGGGAGGAGCCACAGGAGCAGTCAGCAGGGGCAGTGGGCGGGGCCACAGGAACAGTCAGCAGGGGCAGTGGGCGGGGCCACAGGAGCAGTCAGCAGGGGCAGTGGGCGGGGCCACAGGAACAGTCAGCAGGGGCAGTGGGCGGGGCCACAGGAGCAGTCAGCAGGGGGCGTGGCCAGACTGGGATATGTAGTTCACCCCAAGGAAGCAGTGGCAGGGACACGGTGTAGGCGGCGCCAGGTCAGCGCCGGGATCCGGTGCAGATTACACAGGGTAAGGAGTAGGTGTTGTCCGGGCCGGGACCCGGTGCAGATTACACGGGATAAGGGGCAGGTGTTGTCCGGGCTGGGACCCGGTGCAGGGAGCGGATATACACCAGGCCGGGACCCGGTGTAGGCGGCGCCAAGACAGCGCCGAGACCCGGTGCAGGGAGCGGATATACACCAGGCCGGGACCCGGTGTAGGCGGCGCCAAGACAGCACCGAGACCCGGGGCAGGGAGTGGATATATACCAGGCAGGGATCAGGTATAATGACTGAATCTGCCCGGGGCATAGTCTGTGTCCGGAGTGTTGCTGTGAAGTCGCTGGGCCGCAGTGTGAGGAGGGAGAGCTCCGGGACATGGGTCTGGTGCTGGGGGAAGTGAAAGTCTCGTACCCGCCCGGAAGGGATGGTGACTACTTAAAATCATGGCTAGAGACTCTGACAGCACAAAACAGGCCTTACGGCCCAATAGATCCAACCTGTACCCCAATATACTAATACTGTACTGTTACTATATTTATACTTCGGCAATTCATCGTCTGTCCCTTCTGCTCCAAGGACAATAAATCTTGCCAATCCATTCTCTCCACCTAATTGAAACACTTCATTTCAGGAAAATTTTCAATGAACCTCTTCTACATCTTCGGGACAATGGCATACTACCTATAATTTGGTGACTAGAAGCATAGTCAATATTCCAGCTGTTGCCTAGCCAAAGATTAAAAAAAATGAACTATAACCATTTAACAATTTCAGCACAGAAACAGGTCATCTCGGCCCTTCTAGTCTGTGTCGAATGCTTACTCTCACCTAGTCCCACTAGCCCGCACACAGCCCATAACCCTCCATTCCTTTCCTGTCCATATACCTATCCAATTTTACTTTAAATGACAATACCGAACCTGCCTCTACCACTTCTACTGGAAGCTCGTTCCACACAGCTACCACTCTCTGAGTAAAGAAATTCCCCCTCGTGTTACCCTTAAACTTTTGCCCCCTAACTCTCAACTCATGTCCTCTTGTTTGAAGCTCCCCTACTCTCAATGCAAAAAGCCTATCCACATCAACTCTTATCTATCCCCCCCATCATAATTTTAAATACCTCTATCAAGTCCCCCCTCAACCTTCTACGCTCCAAAGAATAAAGACCTACCTTGTTCAACCTTTCCCTGTAACTTAGGTGCTGAAACCCAGGTAACATTCTAGTGAATCTTCTCTGTACTCTCTCTATTTTGTTGATAACTTTCCTATAATTTGGTGACCAGAACTGTACACAATTCTCCAAATTCGTCCTTACCAATGCCTTGTACAATTTTAACATTACATCCCAACTCCTATACTCAATGCTCTGATTTATAAAGGCCAGCATACAAAAAGCTTTCTTCACCTCCCTATCCGCATGAGGTTCCACCTTCAGGGAACTATGCACCATTATTCCTAGATCACTCTCTTCTACTGCATTCTTCAATGCCCTGTCATTACCAACAATGATTTCTGTGCTCTGATATTCCATGCCCCAGGTAGTCATGGCTTGTATTTACCACTTATTTTACTACCCATCTTTAGGGGTCAATGGAGTTGGATACCAAGGCCTCTTTGTTCCCCAAAAATTCCCTAGGGCCCCACTGTTCATGGTGTATATCCTACCCTTATTAGACCTCCTAGTAGGCATCAGCTTGCATTAATCAGAATTAACTTCCATCTGTTTTTTGTTTGCCCGATTCACCACCTAATCAATATTGCTCTTCACTATCCAGAACCCACCCACTTTTCATGTAATCTCAAGCTTATTAATCATACTTACTACATTTGCTTTCAAATTATTACTGCCTCTAATAAACAACAGTCCCAACACCAATCCCTGTGCTATATATAGTCACATATTCACTTCTTCATCTTAGTTTCAGTTTCCTATTAACCAAGCCATCTTTGGACCTAGTTTTCCATTTTGTCTTAGATCCTATGGTACTAACTTTTTGGACTAGCATTTGACCTTATTGTGTGATGGTATTGGGTTTTCTGACTTCAATGTTCTAAACTCAAGACCTTAAGTCCTATCTAATATAGGTAGTTATGGGTACCCTCACTAAACGAGGTTGTACTGTAGCTACATACTCTTCAAAGGCTAGTTCACTTCCCTGTTTATCTTCCAAGAAGAGTCTCTCTACCTATAACCACTATTTGAACGGTGGGTTACCCCTCCCTACCAAGAGGAAATACTTCCAGCTAACAGCTAACAAAGTAGTTTAAACACAGCCCATTTATTTTTAGTGATATACATTTAAACTTAACTAATATTCTTAAGACTCATTTAAAACTTCACAGAGGACTTCTATCATCCTAGAAGATTTAGATTGGAAACCTAGAAGATTTCCAAATTACAAATGATTTCTAAAACAAAGGACTTCCAAAACACAGGCACTATTCCTATAAGGTAAAAAGACACACCATCGAGATGCAGATGATGTATCGCCCGTCACAGAAACTGAAGGCAGAGGAATGGATTCTAATTCACCCCATATTTCTGTCATTCTTCTTGATGTTCTTGGACCGCTCCTAAAAAAAACCTGACTGCTCACTATCATTTATAGTTTTTCTGCCACGTTGGTGAATTAACACTCATGTGATTTTTTTTTTCAGATACTGCACCGTTACGCACAAGTGATCTAAAAGCTTCTGGGAACAGATTTTCCTGGTAACCACAATTACTGCTGAGAAGCTGACCCTTTGAGCATACAAACCTACCAACTATTATTAAATAAGCTATTTGATACGTGAAATGATCATATCAATCTGGTCTGCAAGCTTCCATGAACTAAATAATTTTGCAAGTATTGTCCGGTTTGATACAAGTCCAATTAACATAGCCTCATTGTGCGCCAGCACTTCTGCTCTACAGATGGTGGTGCTTGTTTGCAAAGCTGTCCTTTTAACTTCAGACTGATTACTGCTTGCCAGTTACATGACGAACTGAAGACTGGCTCTCATTTATGACAACAAGCTGAACAAAGAATATTGCTTGGAAGTTTAACTTATTCAAGAACAGCTCTTTGATCTCTAGAAGTGAAACACAACTTTGTAACCAAAAGGGTGTTCCTAGTTTTTAATCACATGACTGTGACTTTACTTTGTTAAATCAGCTGTGATGTTTTCACTGAAACAGCAATAACCAGACCTCAGTTGTTTAATCTGAAAGTAGTTTGAGACTTTCAGAATTTGTGGAAGGCATATAATTCCCTTTCAGCTTTCTTTCCAGCCTTGACTAGTTCATTAATGGCCTGGGTGGCTTCTCCCTGTTATCTTTGCCTCCCACTGTCTGTCGTCTATCCCACACTGTCCTCACCCTTTACACCAAGCCTGTTGACCTAATTTGATTCCCAGTTCAATAATTCATTGTTTTAAAAATTATCATCCTGTGTTACAGTTCTCCCTTTTGTCTTGAAAATTTAAAAAAGTATGCAGATACTGGAGCTGTGAAACATGAGCAGAAAATGTTGGAAATGCTCGGGGTCGGGCAACGCTTGTGGAGACAAAAACAGAGTTAACATTTCTGATCAAAGACTCTTCACCTGAAGCAGTAACTCCTTCTCTGCCTGATTGCAAAATAATGGAGAAATATAGCTCAGATACAGGCACTTCATTCCTCTAAGACGATTGTCAGGCATCCATTTTATTACTAATCTGAGTCCGTTTTATTTTACCCACTTTGACCTCAACTCACCTCAGATTCTATCATTCATACTCAGGGAACTTACATTGAAACTCATATCTTTAAAATGAGGGAAGAAATTTGAAGTAAATCCATGATATCACAGGGCAAACACACCAGCTCCATGCAGTGTTGCCGATCAGGTTGAACTCGACATCAGCAGAGCTGTGAGGGAGCAGCAGGTGTATTGTGCTGCCCAATGTCATCTGCTTGCTTCCAGCCATTTAATGGTTTTGTATTCCTCTTTGGCCTCGTCAGTCAGTATATTCATAGCCTTCAAAAGTGCTACATCCAGAACTCTGCGATCCTCCAATTCTGGTCACTTTTGCTCTCTTTATTTTAAAGATGTCACTAGCTTTGACTGTGCCTTAGCTGAGGTACATCCTAGGATGCGCAGGGACACATCATCAGTGATGTATCCGGGTGTTTTTGCTCTTTCAACATCAAACACGTCGCCCAGGCAACCCAGCCAGGATTGATGAAGCCTTGGTTTGTGTCCTAGCAACATTGGTCCTCAGGTCACTCCTCCTGTTCCATTGGAGTCTAGAGGCTTGCTCAGCAGCCTCTGTGACAGTCCTGATGGCTCTTTTCTTTGCAGCCCCTTTAATGCCAAGGAGAGGGTAGGTTTTGCACTGCAAGCAGCCAGCAAAACCTCAACACCCCTCCTCGATAGGCTCACATAGTGCCTCCACCACTGCCCTACCAGCTCTTGGTATTTGGCTTTCTTGCACTCGCACACCTCCTCAATCTGATCTTCCAAAGGTACTGTCAGTTCTTCTATGACCGCCTGCTTGGAGGTTTCTGAGGCTGTGGCTGGTCTCTAGCTTTGACAAAAGCTATGGGCTTTCAGGATCGGCAAAGCTGTTCTAGAATTCCCAGTCTGAATCTGATCACCTTTCTGCTTCTCTCCTTGGGCACTTTAATTAAAACCTTTAGTTTTGACAAATATTTTTGCCAACAATGTCTCCTTGTGGTTCACCTTTCCTGTATTAAATCCCTTATATGAGTATAAGTTGTGATAGTATGTGTGTAGTGTTCTTCATAACCTCAAAGCTTAATGAGTTTAGGAACTAATTATGTGCTTCTGCCAGGCAGTCGCAGATATGCAAATTAAACCATCAATTTGCATTCAACAAGCTCCCCCCAAATATCGAGGTGGCATTTTTTTTGGTGTTGTTTCAGGGATAAATGCATTTAATCATTTTCAGAGTTGCTTAATGGATCTGTTAAGTCAGATGGGACTATAGCGGGACTGCAACCAGAGGTAAAGGGTTAAGGGTGAAAGGTGAAAAGTTTAAAGGGAACTTCTTCACTCAGAGTGCCGTGAGAGTGTGGAATGAGCTGCCAGCACAAGTGGTGCATGCCAGCTCAATTTCAACGTTTAAGCAAAGTTTGGGTAGGTACCTTGATAGTAGCGATACAGAGGGCTATGGTCGGGGTGCAGGTTGATGAGAGCAGGCAGTTTAAGTGGTTTCAGCACAGACTAGATGGGCCGATGGGTCTGTTGCTGTGCTGTACTTTTCTTCGACTCTATGGCTGACCATTTTTTTTCTGAAAGGTGCCTCTGACATGCGGCACTTCGTTATTACTGAGCTAGAGTAAACATTTGTGCTGTTTGGTTCAAGGTTTTGAAGCAGGGTCTCCAGAAGCCTGCTGACTTAAGGCAGAGATGTTTGATGGTGGAGAAGAAGCAAAACTTTTGAATGGAAATCTTACCTTTCTCTGTCCTCCTCAGATTACAGCTGGAAAGACGTTTGAGCTTGGATTTGGTGTGGGTGGAGAACATCCAACCCCTCTTGAGGCATGGTCACCATCAGAGATTTACATGAGGATGTTTTGGTGGTGCTTTTGTCCTATGTCCCTGCTCGCGAGTTAGTTTTGACATGCCGCCTAGTCTGCCGAGCTTGGAAGGAGTTGGTGGACAAGGTGCACATTTGGAAACGGATGTGTATTCGAGAAGGATACTTTAAAAGAGATTGGGATGTATTCCCACAGGATTGGAAGAAATTTTACTTCCTTCATCCTTTTAAGAGAAACCTGCTAAAAAACCCTAGTGCTGAAGGTAAGTACTATTTAATTTTCTCTGGATCTCTGTTGTGTGATAATTGTTTGGGTTCAAAACACGGTTTTAGAGAGTCAAGTAATCAACTGGGTTTCTGCAAAATAGAACCACTGACATCGACTGTCCATTTCCCTTCATTGATACTGCCTGACCTTCTGAACTCCTCCAGCTTTTCGTGTATTGCTTGAAGACCTATGAATGCAGGTTGAACAGCATATTTGATATCAATTCTTTGTAAAATTTTGCTATAAATAATACTGAGAGCATTTGCTAAATGCATCCAAGAATGTTTTCTGAAACAATATGTAGAGGCCTGACTAGAGGAAGGGCTAGACTCAATGTCGGTAGGAAATGAGACTGCTCAAGGGCTGTTGTGTCATTGGGAATAGTGACCGTATTTCTATTTGCTTCAAGGTAGTTATGGAGAAAGATGGGAGTAGACCTCAATTTAAAGTGCTAGGTTTTGATGGTAGCCGACAGGAAGTCAGAAAAATTGACTGGGAGATGTTTGCAGTTAAAGTGATGTCGCGCAAATGGGAGGCTTTTAAAAATGAGACAGGAAGAGTTGAGGACCAACGTACCCAAATTAGAGTGAAGGGAATTCTGGGTTGTGGCGTATTGAAGCTCTGGTCAGATACTGATAGCTTGGATCATGCAAGTCTCTTAGTTAATATAAGGAATATAGTACAATTAAGAAAGCAATTAGGACCACAAAGGGGCAACGTGATGTCCCTGACAGGTGAGATAAAAGGAGAATCCTTACAGATTCTTTGAGGATAACTAGCTAGACTGCAGGGGTTCCAGACCTATTTTATGCCGTGGACCCATACCAGTTAACAAAGGGCCCGTAGACCCCAGGTTGGGAACCCCTGAGCCAGATAGTAGGTTTCCATAGTAACCAGTGTAGTAATCTACGTGGAGACACAGGAAGTGAGTGAGATTTTAACTGAATACATTTTGACTATATTTGCCCTGGAGAAGCACATAGAAGCTAGTGAGCTAGTGGCCAAAATTGTTCTTGGGTAAATCCTGTTTTTGGCCCATTGTTCTGGAGTTAATGCCTCCTTAAGTAATCACCTTTTATGTCATCACAGTGGCGAGGGCTCCTGCTCCCACCACCATTTCAGTCAGTGAGTTACAGTCCTCCCACCACTAAGTGGAACAACTTTTTCTCATCTCTCCTTCGAACCAAGCTAAATCGATGTATCTTAGTCACCATTCTAAAGAAATAAATCATGTCTTTACATCTTAGTCTCTTGTAATCTAGCACATTGCAACTAAACCCATGCCCACTCCACAGAATAATAACATTCCAACTCTTGACAACAACCTCATAACAAGAATAATTGTGGTTTGCCCATCATAAGTAATCTCTTTTCATTTGCTCTCTGGTCTTCCATGTTGCCTAGGATCAATTAAAAACTTAACTGGGGACTGAAATCTACACCTTACTGAAAAAATTAAGGGAAATTTTTAACAGCACAAGGTATATGACATGATATTTAACACAGCTTCTATTGAAATTGCCGCCTTCTCTTCATAATTACAATGATGGACAGGAAATTTTGGACAAGTTCTTTCAGCCCATTGTAACACAATTGTCAAAGATGATGTTGCTCTATGGGATCTTGCTATGTGCACATGGGCTGTTGTGTTTCCTACATTACAGAAGTGGCTACACTTAATAGTTGAAGGGTGCTGTGTAAGTGCAAGATCCCTCTTTGTTGTGTCGTAGCTTAATACTAATATTCTGCTGCCTGTTTACAACCAGGTCCTGAGCTTAGATGAGCACCTCCCACTACAGCAACAAAGCACTACTCTTCTCCCATACACCCATCAACTCTTCCACCCCACCTTGACCTCCCCAGTACTCCTGCCACCCAGCTATATTAAGGGCAACTTTAGACAACGGTTTGCCCACGTGTAGGTCTGCTGTAGATGCATGCCACTGAGCTTGAATGAAGGAATGACTATGTAGCACTGGGACACGATATGATGGACTATGATCCATGAGTTCATTTTCTCATTGCCATTTTTTCTTCCTACAGAGGATTTTCAGCATTGGACCATTGATATTAATGGAGGTGATCGGTGGAACATTGAAAAATTGCCAGAGTCCCATTCATCTGACTTTCCTAACAAAGATACAGATAAATACTTTGTGACATCTTATGGGTAAGAGCTCCATTGCAGAATCCCTTTGCTCTTCCTCCTTGCTGATGTTTTCATGGCTTCTGCCAGTGCAATTGCTTCATCTTCATCAAGGTGACTTCGGTAGTGTCACATCCAATGTACTGCCTTTGAATTTCTTCCCTTCTCCCATGTGAGTTTGTTCAACTTCCCCCCCCCCCCCATCGCATTTAATCTCCACAGTTTGCCCCAACTATTCCCTGTGGCAGTGAGTTCCACATTCATATTGCACTTCGGGCAGAGAAGTTTCTTCTGAATTTCCATTGGGGTGATTTGAAGCTATGAAAGGTGATATCAAAATGCACATTCTAAACGAGTCTTACTGTGCTCTTCTTTATTGGCAGGTTATGCCGTAAATCTCAGATCATTGATTTAGTGGAAAATGGACTGTGGGGCCATTTGCTTGATATAATTCAACCTAAAATTGTTGTAAAAGATTGGTGAGTAATGACCCTTACATTCAGGAATAATTGGTTCAATGTCATGAAAGTTAAAATGGAACTCAAAGGGTTAAATTTTTCACAAAAAATGTTTGTCTTGATTTATAAATATGCAAGGGTGGATAAGGTTTGGATGTGAACTCTGATTGTGTTGAGAAGGTAAATAGAATGGTCATGCAAAAATCAGTTGTAACTTGGAAAGTGTACACAGTATTACATTGTCAATGTTGTAAGGGAACTGAAGGATGTAGAGCTTAGGTTATATATTAATTCCCAAACTAGACTAGTGATCCCAGGAATAAGGGAGGATTGCAGGAATTCCTGATCCTTTAATATTATTGAAGTGGTTTAGCTAGAAGGTACACAGAAAAAAGTAAAAACAAATAAGATGTTATACTTGACAAGTTAGAATTTCTGGCCACGGGGCTTTGAACAGTCTTTGGGTCAACTGCAACTTAAAAGGAAAGGCCCTCTTAAGTCATCGGGCATTTATAGTGTGGAGGCATATCAGAATCAGGTTTATTATCACCAACATGTGATGTGAAATTTGTTAACTTAGCAGCAGCAATTTTATGCAATACATAATCTAGCAGAGAAAAAAATACTAAATAATAATAATAGTTTTTTATTGTAATAAAAAATAAATAAGTAAATTAATTATAGTATATGTATATTGAATAGATTTTTATTTGAAGTGCAAAATCAGAAATACTGTATTTAAAGAAAAGTGAGGTAGTGTCCAAAGATTCAATATCTATTTAGGAATCGGATGGCAGAGGGGAAGAAGCTGTTTCTGAATCACTGAGTGTGTGCCTTCAGGCTTCTGTATCTCCTCCCTGACGGTAACAGTGAGAAAAGGGCATGCCCTGGGTGCTGGAGGTCCTTAATAATGGAAGCTGCCTTTCATATTTCACCCGGTGTGAACAAATGAGGCTTTCATTCAGTACTGGATTAAAATAAATGAGGGCTCGGAGGAGCTGAAATACTGGCTTTGCATTTGGGCAGATTGGCCTGTTTCTGTGCTGTAAATCCTTCTGCAACCTTGGGGCATTACTCTGATGAAGGTTGTGTGGGAGTTAGACTATTGATGCATTGTCACACTAACTTTCTATATTGGTGTCAGGTATGCAGCAAGATATGACTGTGGCTGCATTTACAAGTTACACGTATCTCTGCTTTCTGAAACAAAGTCCATTATTGATAAATTTGAGTCGAAGAAGATTAGAATCCCCCAGTGGAGTGATGCAAAGTGGAGCGAGGTACAGAGTTTTATTAATTGTACCCTCTGGTTTTCTGTATCCAAGAAGGTGTTTCTTTTTTCATCTCTGCATGCTTATGTTAACAAGAAGAGAAATACCAAGGCATGGAGCGGTGTTTTTTTAATGCTCAGCCAGTGGTGTATCCAAAATATCACATGTGGTAAACCCCTTCCATTCCATTTTTCCCACTTTTCCCTCTTCCTCTTTCATCACATTCCTGTCAGTTTCCACATTTTTATTTGACTCTTGCCCCATTCCTTTCCCCATTTGCCTTTCCCTTCCCACAGCTCCCCTCTCTCCTTTCCCTGATTTGACCACTTTCTGGCCTGAAGGTCCACAGCTGGCTTAGGCCAACTATTCAACTTTAGAAGGTATTGTTCTTTTTCTTGCTTGTTGTGGATGCTTTTTTTGGTTCCAAGCTTCCATTTTTTTTGGGATTTTAATTGATGCCTCCTAACCCCTGGAAGAATGGCTGGGAGCTGTAAATTCCTTCAGTGTTGTCCAGCTGTTGGAAGAGTTCACTGAACTTTGCTTAGGCTGGTCACGTGACCCCACAGTGCCATTACTCAGGATGTTCCAATTTAAGTAACCTTTATACTTGCAGTCTACATGATCCTTATAGTGCAAAATATGCACTCAGTAGCCACTTTATTAGGTACAGGATTTGAACCCGGTGTGGTCTCCTGCTGCTGTAGACCGTCCACTTCAAGGTTTGACATGTAGTGCATTCAGAGATGCTCTTTTGCACACCTTTTGAGTTTTTGTCGCCTTCCTTTCAGCTTGAGCTAGTCTGGCCATTCTTTCCTGACCTCTCTCATTAACAAGGTGTTTCCACCCACAGAACTACTGCTCACTGGGTGCTTTCTGTTTTTTTGCACCATTCTCTGTAAACTGATGTCCTTGAAAATCCCAGTAGATTAACAGTTTCTGAGATACTCAAACCACCCCATCTGGCACCAACAATCCACAGCCAAAGTCACTTGGATCACATTTCTTCCCCATTCTGATGTTTGGTCTGAACCTCTTGACCTTATCTGCATGCTTTTATATATTGCGTGCTGCCACGTGATTGGCTGATTAGATGCACAGGTGTACCTAATAAAAGTAGCTACTGAATGTAGGTTAGAATTATTCTTGTACACTGTACCATTATTAACAGTAGCCTTTGTTTTACAGATAGTCCATGTTTTCAAAGACTATGGGCCTGGAGTTCGATACGTTCACTTTTCACATGAAGGGAAGGACACACAATTCTGGGCAGGGTGGTATGGAATCCGCGTCACCAACAGTAGTGTTAGCATAGAACCATGAGTAGCAGGGACCAGTATCTCCCTGGATACGATGAAGGACTACTGCAAAGAGTAAACTCATACAAAAATGGCATGCGCTATGAAATTGGAAAAAAATCAGCAAGTCAACAGGATCTGGGAAGAGATCTAATGATGGGTCAGTGACCTGAAACGTTAATTCTGTTCTACTCTCCACAGATGCTGCCTGACTTGCTGAGTATTTTCAGCGCTTTCTGACTTTAGGAAACGGCACTTGCATTTGTATAACCAGTATACACATATGTATATGTTTTGACAGTTATTAATTTGTTCTTACTTTGTAATATCTTGGACTTGATTTCATGTGATTATTTTCTCCTCTGTATGGTTTGAATTAAAAACTATACTAACAAAGAGCTATCAGTAGGAAATAACCACTTTAATTGTAAAAGGAAAATGTTTTATGACATCTTCATTAAGAGCAATTTGTATGATGGTTGTGAGTTGTGTTGTGACGGAGTTGCACTTGGTTGTTCAGTATGATGATAGGAATGGCTCGAGGACCCTGTGACATGCTTCCTGTCATTAATATCTGAGGCATTCTGAACTGAGAACCTTTGCTGGAGAAGAAAATCGTTCAACTTTTTAAAATAATTTTCTATTTTTTTACTTTGGATACTTTCAGGAGAAAATAGTTAACCCTCTGCTATACCTAATTGAATTCAAACATTGTTTTTCTATATCTGAGAATAATTGTTAATCGATTAGCTTCATTTTGTCTGTCTCATTTACTTTAACAAATGCATTGATGCATTTTAATCATTAAATAGAGAACTCTAGGGCAAACTAAAATGTTGAGTTCAGCTTGTTGATTTTCCATTTTAAGTGTACTTCCATTTTAATCAAAGTAGCATAGAGATTTTGTGGTTGGCTTTCCTCAGATAATTGTCATTTTCTTTTAAACAAGAAAAAAGGAGCATCAGTGACATCACACAAAATGGCAAAAGTGTCTCTGAAAGATGTTCCATTATATCTGCTTACAATGCAATGGATATGTCTGCTTTGAATGAGCAGCTAAATGTTAATTAGATGCACTGGATCTACTCGTGTTAAAAGATCAGCACATTTAAATGACCTCTTGTTAGTATCTGAGGTTGCCTTGCCCTCATTCATGCAGTACTAATTAGCTGTGATAGGTAGGATATTCGCTTCAGTCAGATAGATAGATAGATAGATACTTTATTCATCCCCATGGGGAAATTCAACATTTTTTCCAATGTCCCATACACTTATTGTAGCAAAACTATTTACATACAATACTTAAAATGCATACATAAAATAAAATACTTAAAATAAAATACATTGAATGGTAACTTAAGCTCAGTCCTAACCCCGGCACTTTAACATATCTTACCCCCGGCGGTTGAATTGTAAAGCCTGCTACCGATGTCATACTCTCCAGTTCTGTGCCCACGACAGAGCCCGCCTTCCTTACCAGCTTATTAAGACGTGAGGCGTCCCTCTTCTTAATGCTGCCTCCCCAACACGCCACCACAAAGAAGAGGGCGCTCTCCACAACTGACCTATAGAACATCTTCAGCATCTCACTACAGACACTGCCTCAATGAGAGAAAGATCTTTGCTTTTCAAATGCAATAAGAAACATACACTTGTCCTTCTCATTACTTCATAATTACCTCATATTCCAAGAGGAGTGCTATCAGCCAGAGGTCTATTAGGGTATTTTATGGGTTTTTTTGGATAATGGTAAAAATGTTTGAAGTTCGTGTTATAAAGAGGGTAAAACTACCATGAGGTGTTTTACAGATTCATCAGCTTTAATTGGAAATTTTGCACTGAGAGAGATTCATAGATCATCAGGGAAAATGCACTGTTGGTAATGTTGAAAATTATTTTTGAGCTGATGCTGGGAGTCCGGAGCAACACACAAAAAGCCAGAGAAACTCAGCAGGACGTATGGAGGGTCGATGTTTCAGGTTGAAACCCTCATCAGGGCAATAGAATGAGTGTTAATTTTTTTTAATCTGGCAGAATATTGTGACCTGTCTGAACAAAGAAGACAAATTTGTGCTTTCTTGCCCAAATCTGTAAATGAGGACCATTTGTATCAGTCTCTGTTTTTGTCCTGTTCTGCACATGTTTATGAGGTCAGTTCCTACAATAAAATGTTCTTCAATAACTGAACCAATTTTGGTGGAAGTGTTCTTTGTAGACAATTCGAATAAGTACCATGTGTGTGTATGCCTGGATTTCGGGTCATATCGTTAACTGACTCAGGGCTCCTGCTTTTCATTCAATTTCATGTACAAATTTAAAAACCAATTTTTATCACTATTTAAACATTTACCAATTACTTTCAGAGGAAAACATTATTCTGATGTGTAATATCCACATACAATGATTGTGAAGTGATGGAATTTGTGCAGATGCACCATCCAGAGACAGAGAAGCAGTTTCAGCGACAGGTTACTATCGATGCAATGCTCCTCAGACAGGATGAAGAGGTCAATACTCCCCAATGCCATTAGGCTTTACAATTCTACCGCCAGGACTTAAGAACTTTTTAAAAGCTATTATTAATGCTTTTTGAGATAGTGATTTAGATGCATATCATATTTTTTACTGAGTTAAGTATTGTATGTAATTAGTTTTGCTACAACAAGTGTATGGGACATTGGAAAAAAGTTGAATTTCCCCATGGGGATGAATAAAGTATCTATCTATCTATCTATCTATCTATCTATCTATCTATCTATCTATCTATCTATCTATCTATCTATCTATCTATCTATCTATCTATCTATCTATCTATCTATCTATCTATCTATCTATCTATCTATCTATCTATCTATCTATCTATCTATCTATCTATCTATCTAAAAGCTATGGTGACTGTAGAAGCCAATGACATTAATTAACATGGTTCACGTTTGGCAAAAACACTTCTGAGAAGAGAGCAAAATTGAACATTTTCCGAAATGCTGCATCCTCCTGGAACCTGTGATCCGAGTGCAGAACAGCCGTGCTCTGATTTTTAACTTGTTTGAATAGTTCAAAAGAAATTGTGCTCTCAATAAAGGTACTGCAAATGGATTGTGTCCTTTCAGATTCCTGTATTCTGCAAATGGCAAAATCTCACAATGCATCATAAGAGAAATATGACACCATCTGTTTAAGGATTGTTGGCCGCACACGGGAATCCCATTTCCTCTGTCCTTGCAATTAGCTCACCTTCTGCCTCCCTTTCCTCTGCAAGGTGCTCAGATAGATTGTTATTTCCTAGTTTATGCCATTTGTTCCTGGAACTCCTTGTGTGAATTGTGCAGTCAGGTTTCCCTGCCTTGGCATGGTAATAAAGGCACCTTTCATACCACATGTGATTGTGACTTCTCACTCTTTATCTGTAGCCTTTGAAATGCTAGTTACATTATTCTCCCACCGTGCCATACGTTTACTGTTGTGTGGAACTGTACTTGTCTGATCCCACTCTTATCTGTTCAATCACAGGCAGAGAATCATTTATCTCTGCTACATGTGGTTCCGCCATCATATAATTATGTGGTCCGTTCTTATTTCTTATCCTCATACTGCCAATTGGCACCCCATTTCCTCACTGACTCCCCTCATTCTTCCATGCACCAGAAAGAAAAGTCAAAATCTGCTCAGACTTTACCCCTGTTAATCCTAGAGACACTGAAGACTGCAGATGCTGGAATCTGGAGCACCAGACAAAAATCAGAATCAGGCTTATATCATCGGCATATGTTGTGAAATTTGCAGTTTTGTGGCAGCAGTGTATTATATTCAAATTAATATAAGGTTCATAAAAATATATAAAGGTTTAATAAATAGTGCCAAAAGAAAACAAAATAATGAGGTAGTTTTCATGGTTCATTGACACTGCAGTAATCTGATGGTGGAAGGGTAAAAAAAACTATTGAACGCAGGTTGAGGCGTCTGTACCTCCTCCCTGAGAAGAGGGCACATCCTGGATGCTGAGGGTCCTTAACGATAGATGCCACGACATTGAAGCATCACCTTATGAATATGTCCTTGATGGTGCAGAGGCTAGTGCCCACGATGGCGCTGGCCGAGCCTAAAACTTTCTACAGCTTTTTGCAATGCTGTGGAGTGGCTTTTCCATACCAGTCGGTGATGCAACCAGTCAGAAAGCTCTCCCTGGGCACATCTGTAAAAATTTGCTAGAGTCTCCAGTGACATAGCAAATATCTTTAGATTCCAAATGAAGTACAGCCACTAGCATGCCCTTTTCATAATTGCATCACAAAGTTGGGCCCAGGAAAGATTTTCAGAGATGAAGTTGCTCATTCTTCCCACTGCTGACCCCTCAATGAGGACTCGTGTGAATGAAGTTCTCCTGACTTCACCTTCCTGAAGCCTACAATCAATTACTAGGCCTTACTGACTTTGAGTGCAAGATTATAATGGTGGCACCACTCAATCAGCCAATCTATCTCGCTCCTGTATGCCTCCTCATCACCATCTAAGACTCTGCTAACTATGGTGAATTTGTAGATGGTGTTTAGCTTGCACCTAGCCACACAAACGTGAGTAGAGCAGTGGCCTTAGTGCACATTTTTGAGGTGCACCTGTGTTGGTTGTCTGCGAGGAGGGTGGAGAAACTCAGTAGGCTGGGCAGCATCTTAGGGGAGAAATGACCAGCTGACATCTTGGATCAAGAATGATCACCTAAGACCATTCATCAGGACTGGAATGAAGGATGGGAGATAGCCAGTGTAAAAAGGTGGGGATAATGGGTGGAACAAAAGCTAGTGGGTGATAGGTGGGTACAGATGAAGGAGGAGAGAGAGCAAAATTAAGTCAGGTGCTGAGAAGTGATAGGTGGAAGTGACAAAGAGCTGAAGATGATGGAATCTGATGGGAAAGACTGAATCCTGGAATAAGGAGAGGAGGTGAGGAGAGGAATACGTGGAAGGGTTAGTGCAGGTGATGTGCAGATGGAAAGGGTGGAAGAGGGGACACAGATAAGGTGACGTGGGTAAGTTGGATTAGGAAGAGAGGGAAAAGAAAAATGGAGGGGTGGAAGGGATGAGGTGGGAAGAGCAGTAACCAGAAGTTTGAGAATTCAGCGTTCATGCTTCCAAGTTGGAGACTGTCTAGGCATAATACTAGGCTGTTCCCCTAGTTTGCATTTAGCTTCAAGCTGGCAGTAGACAAACAATGCGGTGTGGGAATGGGAAACTAAAACAAAATAGCTGGCCACTGGGATGGAGATGACCTGCACTTCATCAACTCCTCTTCCTAGTCCAGATGAAAGATCTCAAACCAAAAGGTTAGCTCCCCATCTCCCACTGGAGATACTGCCTGCCCTGTTGAGTTCCTGCAATGTCTTGTGTTTCTCCATCTATCCTGGATATCAATCAAGTGAACGTTCTCTGCAGGTATGTCCCTCATGAGGAGACCACAAAACTGTCTACATGACTTCTATCAGACAGCAGCAAGATGTCTTGGTCTTAACACTTCATAACCCATCCAATAAAGGCCAATTTTTCTTAACTAACTGCTGAACCTGTTTGCTAACTTTATTTTCCACTGTACAAGGATATAACCTTACATTTCCCTTCAATATACCCTTTTTACCATCTTTCTGTCAACTCCCCTAACCTGTCTACATCTCTTTATAGAGAACTTGTATCTGTTGAATTCTTTATTGAGGGTTAGTGCAGAGCACACCAGGAGGCCAGCATACAGGATGTTCAACTGAACTTTATTGATTCTCTGCTTGTACAGTATGTGAACTCCTCCCATGTGGGAGTGGCTAACTGAGGGACATAGGAGTAACACTGTTAGCTACCACTACATCTTCCCTTCTTGAAACAAAAGAAAAACTAGGTATGTATCCTTATCTATAGAATTGCATTGAAATTTTACTCACTGAAATTACGGATTTATTTCACTTTGCCCATAGCACATAACTTATGCTCCTTACATAAACATAAAAAAGAACTGCCAACCTTATAATTACCTTCCCCTTGTTTTTAAACACACACTCTCTCTTTGTTCTCCTTTTTTCACAATTCCTTTTTGTTTAGAACAGTCTCGTTTTGTGAAATGTTTTCAACATTAGAACTCTTTTAAAAAAAACACCAAATCTAATGGAGGTCAGGGTAGACTCACCTTAACACTCCGACAAAGTGAGAGAATTATTTTGCTTCTTTAGTCACTTGCTCTAAGCCATTAGGCAATGGAATGTATCTCTGCGGTGGGACAGATAAATGACACGATCTGGTATGGGTTCCTGGAAGTGTTGGAGTGGGTGGAGATTCTTGAACAGGTGCGTCCACCTCAGGTAAGTGGTCCTCGTCATGAGGATCAGGCCACTTTATTTCTTTTTCTACCTTTTGTGGACTTTGAAGGCGCACAAACGCATGGCTGTTCTGGTCACAAACGATCATGTTCCATGCTGCTGGACTATTGTTCCTCAGGTGTATTGATCCGAAACTCAAACAGCTTCACCACCCCTGAGTGCCGACCAAGATTTTGGTGTGTGTCTGAGATTATCCACGCTCTTTGTTTTCTCACTCCGTGTTGCCTCAAAATTTCTCACTTTGTCTAGTGAGGTTGGAGAAGGGAAGGAAGAATGGGCAGGCTTGTTCTCAGTCTCTGGTCCATTTGCAGCTCTGTTGGACAGTAACCATTGACAAGGAGTGTGGAGCAGTAAGTTAACAGTACTTTGTAGGGGACTTTTGCCTTCAGAAGGAGACTTAATAGTTTGCACTGGTCTTTCTGCTTTTCCATTTGCCTGTGGGTACTGTGGACTGCTTGTCCCTCGCAAAAGCTTTGAATTCTGTGCAGCTGAATTGTGGACCGTTGTCTGACACAAGTGTCTCTGGTATCCATGGTGAGTGAATACAGCTTTCAGGTGCTGAGATGTAGAGGACGGTTTAGACACCTCAACATTCCATGAGTTGTAATTCACAGTGTGAAGATAATTATCTCTTTTTAGCTCGAAAGTGTCTGTTGCCTGCAATTTGCCCTGGAAAGTCTGGGATTCTGTGGGACAGAGAGATTCAACATGAATTTTGTGCAGTTTTCCGCATGCCTCATGTTTCTTTACATAATCTCCCACCTCTGGGCTCAGATCAGGCCACTACATGGATTGCCCTGTCTTTAGGCAACATTTTTTTGAACCCTTGATGTCCTTGATGGATTTGCCTGATGATCTTGGTGCGAATAGAAGTAGGAGTGATGAGACTGGAATCCTTTAGCAGCAAATCATTCTGAGTGGCAAGCCTGTCTCTCTCAAGCCAGTAAGGTCTGAGTTTTGGAACAGCTGGCCATCCATGCTTACAATATTGCATGACCTTCCTGCAGATTTGGTCCTTTTTCCAGTGCAAATTTCATCTAGCTTACTCTGTGATGCAGGAAAGATTTCACTCCCTGAGCTAAGTAGATGATGGTATCTTCCATGAAGGCGGAGTCAGCTTCCATCACTCACTTTTGCGTGGCATCCTCGACAGAGTGTCCGATGTTGTGAAAGATCTGCCGGGGACCTGATCAAAGTCATAACAGTATTGCAGAAGCCTCATTCGGAATCTTTGCAGATGTGGAGGTAAGTCCTCCAAGTGTTTCGAGCTGAGGAGGCTGACAAGAGGCTTGTGGTCTGTTTCAAGGAGTTTAGTGCCTATTGAGTAGGAGCTGACGAGTTCAGAAGCCCACATGAGGGCCAGCATCTGATTTTTGATTTGGGTGTAACACTGTTCAGTAGGCGTCAGTGCTCTTGATGAATATATCAGCAGTTTCTATACACCACTGCAGTTATGCATGAGCACTCCCCAAGTTCATTGAGGAGGCATCTGCTAAGACTTTGGTTGCTTTGTTTGGATGAAGGAACACCAATGCTGGTGGAGTGATGCTTTAAGTGATGAGAATGACTTCTCCTGTGGCCCATCCAAGGTCCAAATGTTTCTCTGAGAGAGGAGGTCACATAGTGGCTTTGTTTTCTCTGCCAAATCTGGAATGAACTTTCCCAGCTGGTTTACCATGCCAAGGAAACCACAGATCTCTGGTACGTTCATAGATTGTTTCATGTGCCAAACTCTTGCCGGTTTGTCTGAATCTGGTTGCACTCCCTCTGGTGAACTTCACTTCCAACTTCCCAAATTCGCATTCCTTTTTGTTCCAGCCTGTTCCAGTTTCTCCTAGGCAACTTCCACTCTTTTGTCACGTTCCTTACTTGAGCCTCTGAAGATGAGCATATCGTCCATGTGGCAGACTACTCCTTTCAGTCCCTCCAATATTTGGTTCCTCCTCATCTGGAAGAGTTCAGAGGCTGATGAGATGCCAAAAGGGAGTCTCTTGAAGGCATAGTATTCATTTGATGTGAGCTTATGTGACTCAGGAACTAAATGGAAGCCTGAGTGTACATCTAGTTTGGTAAAGATCTTTGCTCCACCCAGCGTACCAATTGTGTGCTCAGCAGAAGGCAGAATAAACTTCTCTCGCCTCAATGCATTATTCAATTTTATTAGATCAACACATATCCCCAGTGTGCTGTCTGGTTTGGGGACAGGAACAATGCTCACACACCAGTCAGTAGGTCCATTCACTCTTGTTATGATGTCAAGTGCCTCCATTCTCTCAAGTTCAGCATTGACTTTGTTCATCAATGAGACTGGTATACGCCTCACTGTGGTCAGAGAGTAGGGCATCACTCCTGACCTCAGTTGGATAAGGTACACTTCTTTCAGAACTCCCAGGTCTGTGAACAACTCTGCGTATGTCTCCTGCCACAGAACATTGTTTAGTGAGTCCAACCTTGCAAGAGGTTCAGCTTCTCGATGGCATGTCGTCCCAGCAGTGATGAGAAGAGATTCTGAACAACACAGACATCCTCTTTTAACTGCTTCTTATTTTTACAGATGGAAGCAGTAAACATTCATTTCACACTGAGCTTATTGTATGTTTCCCTGGCCCCATGAACACTTCCATTGTGGGGTTTAGCGTAATGCCTGTTTTCTTCGCCAGTTTTGTGAACAGACATTCAGGAATGACTGTGACATCTGCCCCAGTGTCTATTTTGAACATCACTGTCCGATTTTGCAACAGAATCGTAGTACACCAGCCTTGTCTATTTAAATCTAGAGCTCCAAAGAAAGCCCTCTCTTTGTCTGAATCATGGTCTTTGACTTCCTGAAGAACTGTTTTTGGAGTGACACAGGCTTTTATAACGGCCAATTCCACTGCATTGGTGGCATTTCATTTCTTTGATGTGGAATGGAGACTTGACACATTTCCTGCAGATGGGCGTTTTACCTGCTTGTCTGTTTTATTTGAGCTGAGCTCTCCTGTTACCTCTTTCTGACTGCACCTTGTTTGCATCCTATGTTTTGTACCTCAGCATCGTTTTCGCGCCCGAGTTCTGCCTGTTGCTGATGAACATTCTCACTCTGCCTGACCATTGTAATAGCTTTCTCCAGTTCAAGATTTGCCTGCAGATGAAGTCCCTCTGACAATTTGGAGTCTAAGTAGCCCAACAACAATCCTGTCTCTAATGAGCTCATCTCTCAGATTTCTATATGCACAGTTGTCTGACAGGGCATACCAATGCTGTGATTAAGTCATTTACACTTTCACCTGGCTCCTGTTTGCTGGAGTTGAACTTTGTCCTCTCAAATATTACAGTTTGCTCTCCTGTGAAACAGTCTTTGAATTTGTCCTGCGCTGTTTTGTACTCCTTTTTCTGGGCATCTATACTTCCCAATCCACCCGTGTCACCCATGCACTATATCAGTGTGCTTACTTGATGCTCTTCTGAAGTGTGACTGAGATTGCTTGCAATCCTAAATCTCTCAAAGCATCTGAGCCATCTCTCAAAGAGAGTCTCGGGGGCTTTATTAGGTAAGTAGACGTAGGTACTGCAGGCATTTCTCCAATGTCCCGTTTGTTTATTTACTTATCTATTATTTTATTTACTCGGACTACAGAAGTCTTCTTTTCTCTCCCTGAGAGTTTCACTTTGGTGCTACCTGTGCACTTCCCCAGACTAGTGGCCCACAGATAATGACCATGCATCCACTTCTGGGTGCAGCCCGAGCTTGTTGCCCTCCAACATGGGCAGTTCTCCGCAGTGCATACAATTAGCGACTAGCACAGGCAGTTTAGGTTGAAAAATCTCCGGATATTTTTCATAGATTTATGTGAACAATGCAGTCTACTTCTGAATTCCTTCTTGTTGGAGGTCTCACTTGGTCTGTAGCAACACTTCATCAACAATCAACCACTTGTGATACCATGTTGAGGGTTAGTGCAGAGCACAGCAGGAGGCCAGCCTCGCGGGATTTTCAACTGAACTTTATTGATACCCTGCTTGTACAGTATGTGAACTCCTCCCATGTGGGAGTGGCTAACTGAGGGTCATAGGAATAACACGATTAGCTACCACTACAGTATCTTCTTCACAATCTAGTTTTCTATGATCAAACTTGGATATATTGCACCCGTTCTCTCATTTATGTAATTATCATAGATCGTGAATAGTTGAAACAGCATATTTCAGAGCAGTAGCACAATTAAGTGATATATTCTTATATTGTAATTTGATAGTGTAAAGAATACCTTGGAAATGATCTGTGTGGAGTGCGAAGCTAAATAATCAGTAGAGTTATCTTTACAGATGAAAGCTTTAAATGTTATATATGTAATTAGGATTTGCATGTTATGGCCTTTATTTTGGTCAATTCTGTTTTGCAAAATCAAATTTTTTTGATTTTATAAAAAAAACACAAGAAGCACATTAACTTTTTTCCCCTGTAAAGCTTAACCCATTTGAAATAGACAATAGACAGTAGGTGCAGGAGTAGGCCATTCAGCCCTTCTAGCCAGCACCGCCATTCACTGTGATCATGGCTGATCATACACAATCAGTACCCCATTCCTGCCCTCTCCCCATATCCCTTGACCCCGCTATCTATAAGAGCTCTATCTAACTCTCTCTTGAATGCATCCAGAGACTTGGCCTCCACTGCCTTCTGGGGCAGACCATTCCACGTATCCACCACTCTCTGGGTGAAAAAGTTTTTCCGCATCTCTGTTCTAAATGGCCTACCCCTTATTCTTAAACTGTGGCCTCTAGTTCTGGACTCACCCATCAGCGGGAACATGCTTCCTGCCTCCAGTGTGTCCAATCCCTTAATAATCTTATATGTCTCAATCAGATCCCCCTCATCCTTCTAAATTCCAGTGTATACAAGCCCAGTCGCTCCAATCTTTCAACATATGACAGTCCCGCCATTCCGGGAATTAACCTTGTGAACCTACGCTGCACTCCCTCAATAGCAAGAATGTCCTTCCTCAAATTTGGAGACCAAAACTGCACACAATACTCCAGGTGGGGTCTCACCAGGGCCCTGTACAGCTGCAGAAGGACCTCTTTACTCCTATACTCAATTCCTCTTGTTATAAAAGCCAGCATGCCATTAGCTTTCTTCACTGCCTGCTGTACCTGCATGCTTACTTTCATTGACTGATGTACAAGAACACCTAGATCTTGTTGTACTTCCCCTTTTCCTAACTTGACTCCATTTAGATAGTAATCTGCCTTCCTGTTCTTGCCACCAAAGTGGATAACCTCACATTTATCCACATTAAACTGCATCTGCCATACATTTGCCCACTCACCCAACCTGTCCAAGTCACCCTGCATTCTCATAACATCCTCCTGACATTTCACACTGCCACCCAGCTTTGTGTCATCAGCAAATTTGCTAATGTTACTTTTAATCCCTTAATCTAAATCATTAATGTATATTGTAAACAGCTGCGGTCCCAGCACCAAACCTTGCGGTACCCCACTGGTCACAGCCTGCCATTCCGAAAGGGACCCATTAATCACTACTCTTTGTTTCCTGTCAGCCAGCCAATTTTCAATCCATGTCAGTACTCTGCCCCCAATACCATGTGCCCTAATTTTGCCCACTAATCTCCTATGTGGGACTTTATCAAAAGCTTTCTGGAAGTCCAGGTACACTACATCCACTAGCTCTCCCTTGTCCATTTTCATAGTTACATCCTCAAAAAACTCCAGAAGATTAGTCAAGCATGATTTTCCCTTCATAAATCCATGCTGACTTGGACTGATCCTTCTACTGCTATCCAAATGTGTCATAATTTCCTCTTTTATAATTGACTCCAGCATCTTTCCCACCACTGACGTCAGGCTAACTGGTCTATAATTCCCTGTTTTCTCTCTCCCTCCTTTCTTGAAAAGTGGGACAATATTAGCCACCCTCCAATCAGCAGGAACTGTTCCTGAACCTATAGAACATTGGAAAATGATTACCAATGTGTCCACGATTTCTAGAGCCACCTCTTTAAGTACCCTGGGATGCAGACCATCAGGTCCCGGGGACTTATCAGCCTTCAGACTCAACAGTCTATCCAACACCGTTTCTTGCCTAATATAAATTTCCTTCAGTTCATCCTTTACCCTCGTTCCTTTGGCCACTATTACATCTGGGAGATTGCTTGTGTCTTCCCTAGTGTCTTCCCTACCAGTAATAATTATTTCTTCAACCATATCTTCACTTCCTTTCACGTAACTACAAATATCTTTTGCTTCTTTCTCCATTCTTGCATATGCTTTTACCCATGGATTTGTTCACCAGCGAACTGGTGTGACAGTAGTGAACAAAAGCATATGTATGCTCAATATACACGTATTAAAAGTCAAGTGTGTTGGCGCGTGGCCTAGTGGATAAGGCATCGGTCTAGTGATCTGAAGGTCACTGGTTCGAGCCTCAGCTGAGGCAGTGTGTTGTGTCCTTGCGCAAGACACTTAACAACACATTGCTCTGTGACGTCACTGGTGACAAGCTGCTTGGGTCCTGGTGCCCTTCCCTTGGACAACATTGGTGGCGTGGAGAGGGGAAGGCCTGCAGCTTGGGCAACTGCCGGTCTCCCATAAAACCCTGCCCAGGCCTACACCCTTAGACAACCTTCTAAGGTGCAAATCCATGGTCTCACAAGCCTAACGGATGCCTATTATAAAAGTCACTCACAAATCAAACTAAATTAAAATATGAGCTCGGCATCCTTGTATTAGTTGTCACTGGAAGTGAAAAAAATAAAAGCCATTTTCCAAATAGGGCTTTGGCGGGGAGTGATTCTTCTTTTTGGTGCTTATTGCTTGAAGTACAAAAAAAAAGCAATAATAAAAATATTCAGGTTATTAAATAAGATTTTTTGTTAAATGTGAGCATTAAAGCCAGTAGAATCTTAACCTCAAACCAAATTAATTTGGTGGACTTTGGAAGCACTGGTAAACTCTGACTGATACCAAGAGGGTATCCTAGACATTCAGTATCCTGCTAAATTAAAAAGGTCCCCGTGGACTTAACAGTGTGTGAAAAGTATGGAATGGTTCATGCTTATAGCTGCAGAATGATTAACCCTTCCTGGTTTGCCATTACCTTCAGTATTCTGAACACAAAGTAGCAAGATTATGCTGTATATTGCAGGCGAATGTGTGATCTTTGGTCAGGTTAAGATTAAGTAAGTCACTATATTTATCTTCCCTTTGGCCTGGCATAGGTCAATATGATTTTATTTGTTGTGGAGAAAAGGAGGCAGAGGGCATAGTCTTTGGCATCCTGCGAATTAAGTCATCCGTGTGACTTTGCTTTGAACAGGTGGGTATCAATTTCTTTTGGGATTAAAAGCTGTCTCTCCCCTCTCACCCACGCCCTGCATCCCATCTATGTCCAGTGACATGAACTGTACCGGGATCTGCTAGGAAACTCAGACCATGCCAGTTAACATAAAGATGTTGCAAAGTTGGTTGCAAATGCAACAGCCGACCAGTTTGGAGGCCGGTTATTGCTCCGCGGTGACAGTGCTGTTGGTGATTCTGGCTCCGTACCATCCTCCCCAAAACTGTGAGTCTTTTCCTCCATGTGTGAACTTCACATAGCGGACACCAGGCCCATAGTCAGTGAAAGTGTTTGATATCTGCAAACAAAGCAAAGTATGTCATTACTGAACGATCTCTTAGGAAATGTCTACGTTCTGGATATTAAAGTCAGCACTTGCACAGCAAGAATTCCTCTGTTTTAACTTCCCTCCCATGTTAAGCACATCTTCACAACTCCAGAGTTCAACAGCAAATCTGCTGCTGGTTTTCAGTGCTCTTCCAAATGTACCTGCTTCCATTCTGCATCACTCCACTGTGGGACCTCAATCTGGTCAGACTTGTACTCCTGGATCACGCTCATGTCTTCAGACAGAAGTTCAACATGCAGTTCATAGAAGAAGCCCGAGTCGTGCCTTCCTGCATACCTAATGATAAAGGTCAAATCACAGAAGGTATCTTTCAGGGCGTAATGTAGACATCAAGTAGCACATTCAATGTATCAGCGACCCAGGTTCAATTCCCACCACTACCTGTAAGGAGTTTGTACGTGCTCCCCGTGACCAAGTGGGCTTCCTCTGGGAGCTCCGCTTTCCTCCCACAGTCCAAAAGACGTATTTGTACATTAATTGATCACTATAAATTGTGAAAAGGTTTCAAATGGGGGGATTCATTAATCTCAATGAATAAATAATCTCAGAGAGAGAGGTACAGCATAGAAACACGAATCCAAGCCAACCATCCATTTAACACCCAACACCAAACCTACGACAGTCCATTTTATCCTCTCCACATTCCATTAATTTCCCCATATTCTACTACTTATTGGGGAAATTTACCAAACTACCTCTCTGGAATGTGGGAGCAAACCCGAGCACCCAGAGGAAACTGGTGCAGTCGCAGGGAGAAAGTGCAGACTCCACACAGAGGAGCTCAGGATTGAGCTGGGTAGCACTACCTCCTGCACCGTCATGCCAGCCCGGGAAAGTCCAAATGTAGGAACCAACGAGAATTAAACACAAGAAATTCTGCAGATGCTGCAAATCCGGAACAGCACACACAAAATGCTGGAGAAACTCGGCAGGTCAGGCAGAATCTATGGAAATGAATAAACAGTCAACGTTTCTGGCCGAGACCCTTCTTCGGGACTAGAAAGGAAGGGGAAGATGCCACAATAAAATTCCCAATGGGAATTACCCACTCTCAGATACATGTGGCATTAGGAAATTCTGCTTCCAAGTAAGGAATGCTTTAACCACTTTATACAACAGTGGAGTTTTTTGTTTGAATTTAGTTATTTCTTGCATAATTTGGTATAATTTATGTTTTTCTTGTGCAAGTTGTATATCTGAAGTGATAAGATTGTGACATTACTGCAAGACTTTCATTACACCTCTCCATACATGCACGTATATGACAATAAACTTAACTTTGACTTTGTAAGACCGAAGTCTGAACTTTTCTGCGGATCAAGTAGCCACTCATCTGAGCGACTCAACAGCACCAGACCCAAGGGCAAAGGAGCCCCAGGTTAGGGACAGGAATGAGTTGCTGGTGATAGGGGCGAGGTCAGGGTCACTGCTGATGAGGTCCAAATGTTAGAGTACTGATAGAAACATCCACCTGAATGGGCTGCAAACACTGTGGATATGAATTCTGTGGCAAGCAGTCAATGACTGAAAGTGCTTGTCTTATTGTTCGAAGTTCAAAGTATATTTATTAGCAAAATATGTATACTATTTACAATCTTGAGACTTGTCTCCTTACAGGCAACCACAAAACAAAGAAACCCAATAGAACACATTAAAAGAGGCTGTCAAATACCCATAGTGCAAAAAAAACCCCACACAAATCGTGTAAACAATAAAAAGTAAGAAAATAACAGCTTCTTCACGCAGAGAGTGGTGGGAGTGTGGAATGAGCTGCCAGATGAAGTGGTGAATGCGGGCTTACTTTTAACATTTAAGAAAATCTTGGACAGGTACATGGATGAGAGGGGTATGGAGGGATATGGTCCAGGTGCAGGTCAGTGGGACTAGGCAGAAAAATGGTTTGGCACAGCCAAGAAGGGCCCAAAGGCCTGTTTCTGTGCTGTAGTGTTCTATGGTTTTATAACACTCTGAACTCAAGTTCATGAAAGTGAAACCACAACAACGAAAACAGTCATAGCCGATCCAGAGCCTGTTAGTTTCAGATCTTGTTTTCAAACACTTGATCATATTTTATCATGTTTTAAATACAGTTTTTAAGTTTTTATCATTGTTATTTTTTTAATTTAATTTGAATGGTTCTTAAGAGCTCCTGGTATCCTGAAAAGCCTTTTAGGGCAGAACTACAGAAATTTGTTTGCTACTGGTAGTGGGCTCAACCTAACAGAACTTCTGTCAGATGGGGAGGGCTCACCACTTCATGTCCCAAGGGAGCAAGTGTGCATGGGTTGGAGCTGTGAACTATGAGACTGGGACACCCTTCAGTCTATGACATTCCACAGAAAACAGGTTTGTCAATCTCGCCATATAGAAAATACACTCCAATTCATTTGAATCTATGATTCATGCTGAGGAAGCGATCGGGTAAATTGGTAAATTGTTTTATTATGTTTCGAGGTATAGTGAACAGCTTGTCTTGCATACTGTTTCACAGATCAATTCATTACAACAGTACCTTGTGGGAGTACAAGGTTAAAGAATAACAAACTGCAGAATAAAGTGTTAGCGATATCTGGCCGAACACGTGATAAGATCAGCTGGGACTTCATGAGGTCAAACAGAAGCTGGAAATTAATGCATTAACCAATCAGGACAGGAGAGCTGGGTAGATTTTGCAAGGGGAAGGTGAAGAAGGGGTGGGAGTTGGAGTGGAAGGAGAGGGCAAGGGAGAGGAGGAGGAAGAGG
Organism: Hemitrygon akajei; assembly: GCF_048418815.1. Classification (NCBI taxonomy): domain Eukaryota; kingdom Metazoa; phylum Chordata; class Chondrichthyes; order Myliobatiformes; family Dasyatidae; genus Hemitrygon; species Hemitrygon akajei. Next base: position 15,822,116 of record NC_133152.1, on the reverse strand, counting down.
CAAAGGGGGGCATGGGACACCAAAGAAATCCACTCCCATTCTCTCCTCACTGGAGCCCACAGGCCCTGAGCTCCTAGTCAATAAGACAGGCTACTGTCAGGCTGGAAGGAATCACTAGTTTAATCAGCTATGAACATGCAAATCTCTTGAGCAGAAGGCAAACTATCCAGGTAAAGGGATATAGGCAAGCCTGGACAAATTTTTTCACTGCTGCGGGAATTTTCTTACTTAGAATATGTGAAATGTGATACGCACATACTATGAAGGAACAGCACCCACGTCTCCCCTCTTCAGCCTCTCCACACCCTGCCAAGCCTTCAATACTGTCTGCTCAGATCAGAATTACTGCAAAGTACTTGCTCATTCTGTTTGATAACGCGCACGGGGAGACAGATGTTATTCTCTGTATCGTCCGTTGTTCTGATTGAACCATAGGCTGCATCTCAACTTACCAGTCCTTCACAGTGATGGTGGGTTGAAGACTGTCCAATTTCTCAGCGCCCAATCCTTCCGAGACCAGATTGACCAGCTGAGTTTTTCGACACCATCTAACAAATATAAAGGTGCAATAATTGAATTCAATTACTGGGAGAGCTGCTGCATACAACTGCTTTAACGATGACTGGTCTACACACAGTGACTAATAGGACATCTAGCATTATTATTAATTAGGATGATTAGGCTAACTAGACTGCAGCGTACAGGTACAACTGTTAATCAGGCTCTGGCACAATTGTTAATGAAATTGTCCTGTGCAGATGTATGACCGATTTGAACATATTGTTCTGTCCAGATTTTGTCAGCTCACTGAGCATAAACCAGAAAACAGACATGGGTCCAGTTGGATTAACCTCTGGATATTTCTGCAATCTGCTGGCTATTAAGGGACTCCCATTGTGCCTGTGATGGCTTGTTAGAAGATTCTAATCAGTTCCAGTCCCTGCATCGCTGTCCTTTGCCCTGCAAGTGCTTTCTCTTCACAAACTTCTCCTATTTGCTTTAAAAAACTACGAATGAATGTGCTTCCAATCCCTTCACAAGCACTGCTCCGGGTCCATACAGAAACAATAGGTTCATTCCTCCCTGATTCTCTTGCCCAGAACCTTAAATTTATTTTCTCTGGTTCCTGTCTCTACCTCCTGTAGAACCATTTTCTTCTCTACTGATTGATCAAAACCCTATCATAACCTTGACACAAGAGGTTCTGCAGAAGCTGGAATCAAATCAAGTTTAATTATCATTCAAACCATACAACTGGACAAGACAGCATTCCACTGGGGCCAAGGTGCAAGACATTCAAAATAGCGAGCAAGCATTCAAAAATAGCGAGTAACGTTCAAAATAGTGAGCAAAGAAGCAACACACACAAAATGCTGGAGGAACTCAGCAGGCCAGGCAGCATCTGTGGAAAAGAGTACAGTTGACGTTTCGGGCTGAAACCCTTTGGCACGACCGGAGGGAAAAAAGCTGAGGAGTAGATTCGAAAGATTGGGGGGGGGGGGGGTGGGGAAGAGAATCACCAGGTGATAGGTGAAATCTGGAGGGGGAGGGATGAAGTAAAGAGCTGGGAAGTTGATTGGTGAAAGAGACAGAAGGCCATGGAAGAAAGAAAAAGGGGGAGGAGCACCAGAGGGAGGCAATGGGTGGGCCAAGAGTTAAGGTGAGAGAGGGAAAAGGGGATGGGGAGTGGTGAAGGTGGGGGGAGGGGCATTACCAGAAGATTGAGAAATCAATGTTCATGCCATCAGGTTGGAGACTACCCAAATGGAATAAAAGGTGATTGTCCTCCAAGTTAACCTGTCTTGTTGAGGCCATGGATGGACATATCGGAATGGGAAGCATATTCACTCAAAAAAGCATATATAGTCCAAGACCCGGAGACCCTGGAATGGAGCAACATACACAAGGTGTTGGAGGAACTCAGCAGGTCAAGGCCCATGAAGGGCCTGAGACCTTCAGGCCCAGAAATATAGACTGGACCAGAAGCCAGAATGAAAGGGTAAGGGGGAGGAACACGAGTCAGTCTGTCAGTTCCATCCATGGTCTGTGGGGCTTCCTCTAATCTAAGTGGATTTTCATTGTTTTGTGACAAAATAACAGAGACACAGATTTGATGCAACACTGAATTTGGCCATTCAACCCAATGAGTCTCTACTCGCTTCATACAAGTGCAGTCCAGGGGTATCAATCAAGGTTGAGTAGTTTTCTAAGTCTGGAAAGAGTAGGTTGGGCATATGTAGACAAGGAGGCAGAAACAGTCCTTCTAATGCCAAAGGAAATGGGTACACAGCCTGGCAGCAGAAAAGTGGAGCTGTAGGCTACTCCCATCCCAGCACATGATACTATAGATGGGCTGTCAGTAGATCAGTGAGAAGAATGGTTAAAGAACAAATGTAGAGGAACTTCTTGAGATAACTATGTATGGGGCCATATTTGACCTCAGTATTCCATGTGAGAGGGGATATAAGCCTGGCAGGAAGGAGAATGATGATTGTCATCTCCAAATCTGAGTAGGCAACTGAGATTCCTTAGAGGAAGTAGAACTTGTCCACCAAGGCAACTGTGGTTAACCTCAAAATAAGAAGGGACGAAGGTGGTGGTTGTCACAACATCTGTACTCCTCCCACTTCTATCACTGAGTGACTCAAAGTAGAATCCATGGCTGTAACTGTGCAGACTGCTAGGAGGAGAATCACGTGAAAGCAAATCAAGCCAAAGGAGCTACAGATGCAACAGGAAGGACCTTTGCAGTATATTCCTGAGGTTCTTACTCAAAAGATGTAACAAAATACTTCTGGATATTTTGATCAGGGAAGGGCTTCCCACTGTCTCCAGGAAGTTCTTCCACTTTCCATCCGTTCCCATCGTTATCAATCAGCTCCCAGAAGTTGAATTCCTCTATGTAAGTTGGAAAAGACAACTTGTTAATCCAAGCATCACTTCAATGATTCATTCATGGTTAAATATATATATGTTTTAAATTTAATAATGATTTGCCTTTTCTAGATAATTGTATAATTCCTTTTACTATCTCTCCATTGACTTTCACTTCCTTTCTAATCTTTTGAATGTACCCTCCCTACTGAGGCCAGTGCCTGGTGCTGAACAGTGTGTCCAGGGCAGTTCTAGTCCTCTGCCTCTATCTGTGGCCATTCTGTGATCAAAGACAGAAAGACACTAAGGGAAATAGTCCACAGTCTGCCTCAGCAACAGATCTCCTTGCAGGTGATGTCCATAATTGGCAGATCCTGCAAAGAGGGGACCGACGTAGTTCAGTGGATACTGTTCTTATCTCCAAAACACAAAGTTATGTGTTCAAGACCCACTTCGAAGATTTGGCCGCATAATCAATTACAGACATTCTTGTGTGAGGCAGTTCTCCAGCAACGAATTGGCTTTTAAAAAAATAACACATTATAATAAAGCCTTGTCTGTCCTCTTAGAGGGATGGAAAAGATATCTTGGCTTTATTTCAGAGAAGAGAGGTGGGGAGCTCTCCAGTGCTCTGTCTCATAATTAACTGAGGAACACCATCACTGAAACAGATTGTTGTTTATGTGCCTCATTGCTCCTTGTGGCAAGTACATTGATGCATTTCAATTGTTTCTTTCACAATAGTGAATACAAATCATAAATACCACAATGGATGAAAGGCACTTGAGGTCATGAAGAATTTGATAGAAATACAAATTTTTGCTTTCTTCACTGGATTGTTTTGTGCTTTGGACATTGGATTGTGTTGTCATCAGGGACGTCTTTGTTACCATGATGAATCTGACAAGATGGTGTGTATCAGATTTGGGAAGTTATCTGATGGAGAAAGTTAAATTGATCTAAGAGGTTTGTGGTGTTGAAACTGGGATTATCTCGATTTTACCCTAATATTAGTCCTCTTTGTGATAAATGCAAAAGGGGCGAGGCCTCTCTTATTCATATATACTGGTCCTGTCCTAGCTTAGAGAAATTTTGGAAAGATGTCTTCATAACTTTATCCTATATTCTGAATCACCACTTAGAACCTAACCCTTTAATTGCTTTGTTTGGTTTTTTGGGTGAGACAGATATACGTTTGAGTTCGACTAAGTGTCGAATATTATCTTTTGCTTCTCTCCTGGCTAGACGTTTAATTCTCCTTAGATGGAGAGATGTTGCCCCGCCCACACATGCTCAATGGCTTAATGATATTATGTCCTGCTTAGACCTTGAAAAAATTAATTATTCAGTTCTTAATTCGAATATAAAGTTCCATAAGGTCTGGGGACCTTTTATTGAGTACTTTCATAACCTTCCTCTTAATTAAGGTTTCTTTTTCGGTCCCTTGCTTTCAGCTCTTTTTTTTTGGTAGTAGGCATTATTATCTTCTGTTTTCAAGTGTATTTACAGTTTTGGGGGTTTGAATGTCCTGATTTATATTCTCTATATTGTGTTGTAGTTGGTCTGGAGTTTTTTTTGTTGTGGGGCTTGGGGAGGATACTAACTTTACATGACTTCAATTTGGGTGCTTTCTCAATTATCTTTTTTGTATTATGTTATTATTGTATGTTCATTTTTGCACTGTATTAATTTTCTTCATTTTGGTTTGGGGTTTTTTCTTATCTGTCGTGTGTAGAAAATGCATAAAAAACAATAAAAAAAAGAAACTGGGAAATTCCAATTACTTCCTCAATATTGACAACTATGACCACTTTGCACTACAATGAACTTTGGATTTTTTGTTCTAAGTGTGTCTATTATATTGTATTATTTATGTTTTCTTCTGGGTGTTGTTTCTGTTGTTTTGTGCCTGTGATACGGCTCCAATACGCATTGTGTTCATTGCTCCTCTTCATTCATGTACTTGTGCGTATGGCAATGAACTTGACTTTGACTTTGATTTCCTCTGGTGAGGGGACTCTTACCTTCAAAGCTGGGGCATTTATCAAGGACACCAAGAAATTATTTTTCACATAGAACAAAAAGGTAATCTTTTTCTTGGGTCAATTAGAGCTTTGAATAAAGACATAGACATAAAAATGTTGAATTTCCCCATGGGGATGAATAAAGTATCTATCTATCTATCTAGATGGACTGTGTTTCAGAAGGATAATTAACTGAGGACCTGTTAGGAGATGTAAGAAGACAATTAATGATGGAGATGTGCTAAGACCAGCTGCGATCTGTTTAAATGGTTTTCATTTATCTATCTATTTATTTGTTTGTTTGTTTATTTATTTTTAAAATATTACAGTGCAGAATAGGCTCTTCCAGCCACACCACCCAGCGACCTGTCCCCCAATTTAGTCTTATCCTAATCATGGGACAATGACCAATCGGTGTGTCTGTGGGAGGAAACCAGAACACCTGGAGGAAACCGACGCGGTCACGGGGAGAACGTACAAACTCCTTACAGGCAGTGGCCGGAATTGAACCTGCACTTTAAAGTGTTGTGCTAACCGTTATGCTACCATGCCACCTCAAGTCGAGGAGCATTGAGTGATTTTCCCTGGAACCTTAAGAGTTCCTCTGAATATTCATGCTATATTAGCCGGGACAAACAGAAACTATAAGAGATTTAAATGAGAGTCAAGATTGCTTTAATCATTATCTAAAAGGCAAGGACACAAACCTTCTCCACATGGATTCCTAATTAGATTTTTTTTCGCAGACGTGCAAAAGTAAAATGCATCCCAGTCCTCTGCTGTTGTAGCTTGCCTTTCCTTTGGCAAGCCTTCACTGTGAGGTTGCAGGTTTAGTCCGTCCACTAGCTCCTTCCACTGCTGGCAGACAAGTCTACAGATGTAAACCAGCTCCTTCGGAGGGACGTAGGAAAAGATTTTGAGCAGCAGCTGTTCAGGTAGTGCATCTATATCAGCCATGGTTCAGACGGGCTTCTGCTCACATCCACCAGGGCTGCAAGGAATATTTTCACAGAGGCAGGTTTAGAGATTGATAAAGCAAGAGAAGAACTGTGCTGCCTTAACAAATCGGATTAAAACGGTGTAATCGGTAGATAGGACATAAAGAACTGAAAAAAAAAACATTCACCCTAAATGTTCCGTACGAGTACAGTTGCTGTACACAAGACTCCTTCCACCTTTTTGATTCAGTCTATTACCACAACTTATTTCAGCACCTTTTCTTAACTGCATGTAGAAAATTAAAACAGAAGTAAGCCCTCAAACCTGTTCTGGCATTCAATGAGATCATGGCTTTGACCCTTGGGCTGTACTGGTCATTGCTACCAAAGATCTATCGATCTAAGGTTTGGAATTAACAGCTGACCTTGCACCTGTCACATATGCGCAGTGCCAGGATGACAACAGGAAAAGTAGGATTAAATGTTTTTACTGGGTCATGGTAGCCATGATATACGCTGGGCAATTTGCAGTGCAGGAGTGACAAACCTGGCCTGCCGAGATGAAAACAGGAGCACTCAAACACGCACACAAAAAGACAGGGCCGTCTGCAGACAGGTGGCCTAACCGGCCCACCTACAATCAATAGGCAGGTATGCTCGTGGTCACTTGCCATATTCTTACGATCAATCCCATGCGGGTTGGCGTCAATTCTCATTTGAGGTAGTGAGTTCTAAACCTCTATCACCCACCTTTAACAATTTTCTGGAAGATCCTTAAACACTGGTTCTCAGTCCTAGTTTTTTCCAGTAAGCTAATATTGTCCAGTGTTGTCTACCTTGTAACTTTTCCTCAATACCTTGGAGTATCTAATCAAGTCATCTCCTAACATTCTGAACTCAAAGGAAAGCAACTTAAGCTAAAAGAAGAGTTAGGGAGCGTCTGAGAAAAGGGATACAAGAAGTGGGATACCCTTCATCAGAACTGGGTGAGAAAGAAAACTGGTTAGTTTTCCGTAGCAGACAAAGTGGGAGATGGGTAAGTAGAACATACACCTGACTGGGAGAGACCAATTGACATAATGCTACAGTTAGAAGCAGCCATGAAGTCACATAGCAACCGTGGAAACAGAAACTCTCTTTTCACAATTTGAGCAATTGCAAGTTACTAACTTTTTTTTACTCACAATCAAAGCCAGGTAACACAAAGGTAAAGAACCTGTGACTCATTCCAAGGTCGATACATTGTCCCCAAAGTGCAGGGCTCAGCAATGCTCATAGTATTTTAACTAGGCATATTCTAACTAGTGTTTGTTTAGCATCTAATTCCTTGCATGTCAGTGTTCCAGATATATGTAAAGGTCAATTTTCTGAAACCAGTATATTCAGTCAGGTAGATGAAGCTTATTAGCAATCCTGTTTTTGTTGAGATTGCCAGCGAACAACAGGCCAGTAAGAAAAATGCTAAGTCACTGTAGTTCACCCGTCTCCAAGAGTTATTGATGGTGCATCAGTCACTTCCCTGAAACAGTAATTGTTGACCTTCTGAAGCTCCCTTTTTATTTCATGTTTCCAGCATCTGCTGTGCTTTGCGCCTCGGACAATAATCGTTTAAAGTTATGTGAACTCTGCTGTGCTTGAATATAACAGCATAATTTGATTGAAATTATCAATATAACTGCAAATCCAGATCAATAGATAAGTAAATACAGGAAATAAATTTAACTTTACGTAAGTGTGACATGTCCTGCTTTGGTCCTGTAGAGTGTAGATCAGAATATTTAATAAACTATAAAGAACTGGACAGCAAAGAATATTTAGGGGTCTATGGTTTTTTCTATTGCTGATCTCCCTCTCCCTCTTTCTCTCTCTCTCTCTCTTTAACCCTCTTTATCTCTCATTCCCCCCTCTCTCTCTCTCTCCATGGATGCTGCTTGACCTGCTAAGTATTTTTGTCTTATTTTATAATTTTCAATGTAAAGCCCTCCTGAAGAGAGGCTTACAGACCCGAAATGGGGCTAACGCTTCACTCAAGCCACTTTCCTCTCTGTTTGCTCGCACTCCTTTGCAAACTCCTTGGTCACCAAACCCAGTTTGAGTACAGGAGAGGCGCTGGATTGAAACTGCAGTTCAGGAATTAGAGAATGACCTGCAGTCAATGTTTGCACTCCGGAGAAAAGAGGAACATGAACGTTAATGCAGCACGGATAGAGGAATAAGCCAAGTTGCACACAAACGCTATCAGGAGCACTGAAACACTGTAGTTAATGATATACTTCAAAGGAAAGGAATTCGTAATACATTTCATGCCTAATGTTCAGCTTATGCGGGCCAAAGATCTGTTACGTACCCCGTAACTGGGTGTCTGACCAGCAGAGAAAGAAGAATCCGTTGGAGTCTGGTGGTACCAAACTAAAGGCGTTTATTAGTAAACTACACAATACAATATCAAAAATGCAAATATACATATAAAACAAGTTAGCAGTAATAAACCTAAAAGTGTAGGAATAATAATAATCAATAATAAACAAGTTCTATCGATGTCTAGGGGTAAATGAATTATCATAGGAAAGTATAGAGTTCAGTTCATAAATGCTGAAGTAGTTATGGTTGTTGTATTGAAATCGTTGGAGAGAGAGAGAGAGAGCGAGCGAGATGTAACAGCAACAGCTACGGCAGGCAAACCTTTCGTGGCTTTCTTAATCTGTTGTGTCGCTGTGGACATTCAGTTATGACCCCTCTGGTCTTCAGCTAGACCGTTCTTCCGTGGTGGACTCGTCACTCTGGCATGAGTGGACACACACACAAGTCCCCACCGACCCCGCCGTAACACTGTGAGCTTTACTGACCGATCTCCTGATTCGGTCTCCGAAGCCCCCACCTTCCTGTGGGTTCACAACACTCAGTCAGTGTCCACTGGTGTGTCTGAAGGGTGTCTCTCCAGACCTGTCTTTTATCCCCACTCATGGGGTCTCAGCTATCCATCAACTCTGAATGACTGTGTCCATCAAATCAGGCCACTCCTGCTATCTCCTGAGGAATGTTAACGAGCAAAGTAAAGTCCTTGTAGTGGAAGGTAAATAATCCAGGAAGAGTCAAAATACGGTAAATCAACGGTCTCTCTCCCCCTCTTATCTGTAGCAAATGTTCTTGCTTGGGCTTTATCTCTCTCTCTCATGAGCAGCATAGCAACAGCAACTGTTTGTAGTTCTCAGGAGGGGGGTTGGGAATGGTTAACTCTGCGCCCCATTGACCATCAGGTCTGTTCATTACTCATAACAGATCAAAAAGACAAATCTGATAAAGCAGCCAAGTCTCAGTCCATGGTACATTTGCCTCAGAGTCACATAGTAGTTAATCTTTGGTCCCATTCCAAAGACTTAAGCTCAGAAATCTAGGGTAGGATGAGATGTTAAAACTGAAGCTCCACCTGAGCAGAAAACAAGCTATGCCATTTAAAAAAAATATGAACAGGAATTTCATCTTTATCAGTTAATCAATGTTTTAAAAATAGATTATTTAATTATTCATTTTGTTGTGGAACTTGCTAGGCAAGTGGCTATTATGCTTTCTACATCTCAACAGTAACTTCAGGAAAGGATTTCAACAGATAAATGTAGGAAATAGGATGAACCTCACCGTCACTGGAGGTCTAAAGGAGTGTAGAAAATGAAGTGTTATTACCATTATGATTAAAACTCCACTTTCACAGTGGATTAATAAGGTTGCCCATTTGTATGGCATTTGACATAGTAACATGCTCCAAAGTGCTTCAAAGAAAACTTGACACGGAACTACAGATGGTAGGACTGGCGTCAAGAGGTGGTAGGCTTTGCAGGGCATCTTAGAGAAGGGGAAAGGCGATAAAGAACTTATTCTAGAGCTTGGGAAAACGAGTACACAGGAAGCATCGCTGTCTTAGGTCTTTTATTGACAGCTATGTGGGGCAAAAAGTCATACTTGTATAGCACAGAAACAGCCCATTGGCCCACCATTGCACCATTTATACTAATCCAATTCGCCTGCTTTAGATCCATAAGCGTCCCTGCCTTGGTGCATCAAGTGCTATTCTAGAGAGTGACTCTGCCTTTGACACCTACTCAGGATCAGAATCAGGCTTATTGTCACTGACATACGACATAGGTCATGAAATTTGTTGCTTTGCGGCAGCAGTACATTAAAAATACGATGGGAAGTATTTTTTAAAAGCTAGTTTAAAAAGAGAGCAAAATAGTGAGGTTGTGTTCATGGGCAGAGGGGAAGAAGCTGTTGCTAAAACGTTAAGTATGTACAGTATCTGCAAACTACCTCTACCTCCCCCTGCTGGCAAAGATGAGATTACTTATTGTGACGTGTGGAAGTCATCATGTGATGTCTGGAAGCCAGTGTATACTGGATATAACCATATAACAATTACAGCACGGAAACAGGCCATCTCGGCCCTTCTAGGCCGTGTCGAACGCTTACTCTCACCTAGTCCCACCGACCTGCACTCAGCCCATAACTCTCTCTTCCTTTCCTGTCCATAAACCTATCCAATTTTACTTTAAATGAGAATATTGAACCTGCCTCTACCACTTCTACTGGAAGCTTGTTCCACACAACTACCACTCTCTGAGTAAAGAAATTCTCCCACGTGTTACCCCTAAACTTTTGCCCCCAAACTCTCAACTCAAGTCCTCTTGTTTGAATTCCCCCCTACTGTCAATGGAAAAAAGCCTTATCACGTCAACTCTGTCTATCCCCCTCATAATTTTAAATACCTCTATCAAGTCCCCCCTCAACCTTCTACGCTCCAAAGAATAAAGACCTAACTTGTTTAACCTTTCTCTGTAACTTAGGTGCTGAAACCCAGATAACATTCTAGTAAATCTCCTTTGTACTCTCTCTATTTTGTTGACATCTTTCCTATAATTCGGTGACCAGAACTGCACACAATACTCCAAATAAATGCCAACTACTCTTGGGGGAAATAACCCCACAAGATCCTAGTGACTGAAAAGCCTGACTATTGCTCTGTTTTCATTTAGCCCCACTTTTTGACTGGGCTGTTTGTAGCTTTTTGTCCTTCAAGCCTTAATGAGAATTCCCATTGTTGCTCTGACAACATGCAGATATGATTGCTTATGTTTCCAGAAGTAGGAGCTGCAAGTAGATTAATGTTAATGGCTGAGGATGTCCACTCCATCCTCCCCTTGTGAATTGGTGTTCCTTTTGGACCTTCTCCTCCCATAGACCTTTAGGCCATTTGAAGCTGTTTCACTTTGGCTTTCACATTCCCAATTACTTTTGCCATTTGCACTTCAGCCTCTTCAAGGACCCTGTCTTGTAAATGTTTCCCATCTTCGATCTCACTCTGTCCCCCGGACCATCACTCTGTCCTTTAACTAACCTGTGAATCCAATCTGTGTATCTTTTCGTGTGATCTTCCAGATTTCACCAGAATCCTCCTTCCACACCACTGTTTCTTCCCACCACCCAGGACATGGCCTCTTCTCATTGCTACCATCAAGGAGGAGGTGCAGGAGCCTGAAGGCCCACACACTCAGCGGTTCAGGAGCAGCTTCTTCCTCTCTGCCATCAGATTTCTGAATGGACACTGAACCCATTAACACCACCTCAGCACCTTTTTTCTCCTTACATAATTCTATTTTCTTTATATATATATATTTACTTCTTTCTTTAATTTACAGTTTCATTATTATGTACTGCAAGGTACTGCTGCCACATAACAAATTTCACAATATATGTCAGTGATATTAAGCCCTGATTCTGATTCTAATTCTAATAATCCTTGGCTCTGATGGAAGATTTTATGCCTTAAGTTGCAACTGTGTTACATTTAATGCTCCGGTATTTCCTGGCGAGTATCTCCCAGCACTTCAAGCAGCCTCAAAATTTGGGGGAGTAGATTTAGGGCGGAGATGAGGAGGAAGAGCTTTTCCCAGAGACTGGTGATTCTTGGAATTCTTTGCCCAATGAAGCAGTGGAGGCTACCTCAATAAATATATTTAAGACAAGGTTGGATAGATTTTTGCATAGTAGGGGAATTAAGGGTTATGGGAAAAAGGCAGGTAGGTGGAGATAAGTCCATGGCCAGATCATCCATGATCTTATTGACAATAGACAGTAGGTGCAGGAGTAGGCCATTCAGCCCTTCTAGCCAGCACCGCCATTCACTGTGATCATGGCTGATCATACACAATCAGTACCCCGTTCCTTCCCTCTCCCCATATCCCTTGACCCTGCTATCTATAAGAGCTCTATCTAACTCTCTCTTGAATGCATCCAGAGACTTGGCCTCCACTGCCGTCTGGGGCAGAGCATTCCACATATCCACCACTCTCTGGGTGAAAAAGTTTTTCCGCATCTCAGTTCTAAATGGCCTATCCCTTATTCTTAAACTGTGGCCTCTAGTTCTGGACTCACCCATCAGCGGGAACATGCTTCCTGCCTCCAGTGTGTCCAATCCCTTAATAATCTTATATGTCTCAATCAGATCCCCTCTCATCCTTCTAAATTCCGGTGTATACAAGCCCAGTCGCTCCAATCTTTCAATATATGACAGTCCCGCCATTCCAGGAATTAACCTTGTGAACATACGCTGCACTCCCTCAATAGCAAGAATGTCCTTCCTCAAATTTGGAGACCAAAACTGCACACAATACTCCAGGTGGGGTCTCACCAGGGCCCTGTACAGCTGCAGAAGGACCTCTTTACTCCTATACTCAATTCCTCTTGTTATAAAAGCCAGCATGCCATTAGCTTTCTTCACTGCCTGCTGTACCTGCATGCTTACTTTCGTTGACTGATGTACAAGAACACCTAGATCTTGTTGTACTTCCCCTTTTCCTAACTTGACTCCATTTAGATAGTAATCTGCCTTCCTGTTCTTGCCACCAAAGTGGATAACCTCACATTTATCCACATTAAACTGCATCTGCCATACATTTGCCCACTCACCCAACCTGTCCAAGTCACCCTGCATTCTCATAACATCCTCCTGACATTTCACACTGCCACCCAGCTTTGTGTCATCAGCAAATTTGCTAATGTTACTTTTAATCCCTTCATCTAGATCATTAATGTATATTGTAAACAGCTGCAGTCCCAGCACCGAACCTTGCGGTACCCCACTGGTCACAGCCTGCCATTCCGAAAGGGACCCGTTAATCACTACTCTTTTTTTCCTGTCAGCCAGCCAATTTTCAATCCATGTCAGTACTCTGCCCCCAATACCATGTGCCCTAATTTTGCCCACTAATCTCCTATGTGGGACTTTATCAAAAGCTTTCTGGAAGTCCAGGTACACTATATCCACTGGCTCTCCCTTGTCCATTTTCATAGTTACATCCTCAAAAAACTCCAGAAGATTAGTCAAGCATGATTTTCCCTTCATAAATCCATGCTGACTCGGACTGATCCTTCTACTGCTATCCAAATGTGTCATAATTTCCTCTTTTATAATTGACTCCAGCATCTTTCCCACCACTGACGTCAGGCTAACCGGTCTATAATTCCCCGTTTTCTCTCTCCCTCCTTTCTTGAAAAGTGGGACAACATTAGCCACCCTCCAATCAGCAGGAACTGTTCCTGAATCTATAGAACATTGGAAAATGATTACCAATGCGTCCATGATTTCTAGAGCCACCTCTTTAAGTACCCTGGGATGCAGACCATCAGGTCCCGGGGACTTATCAGCCTTCAGACTCAACAGTCTATCCAACACCGTTTCTTGCCTAATATAAATTTCCTTCAGTTCATCCTTTACCCTAGTTCCTTTGACCACTATTACACTGTTGAATGGCGGGGCAGGCTCAACAGGCCATATGGCCTACTCCTGCTCCTATTTCTTATGTTCTTCTGTTCGAGTTTCTAATTTGCAGTATTATCAATTTGTCCTTGTTTCATTCTATTTAATGTTCTGCCCTGTGTCACAGTGAGATTCGTTATTTATTATAACTACCTATTGAGCACTAAAAGGGCCTAGGATCAGGATAGAGCCAAATAAGCTCTTTAGGACGACTGATGATGTGAAATATTCATGTGCTTGCATTATCTTTAATCTGATTATACAATTGACTTTAAAATACGTTTTTGTTGGCTTCCATCCAGATATAAATTGGATATCATGCTCTTAAGACTTTTCACTTTGTTCTTTCCCTGTGAGTTTTTTTTTAACGGCTTCCTAAGTTTACTGTTACCTAACTAGTCTCATCATCCATGATTTGTCTTGTCGGTTTGTTGAAAATATGGTGCCACTGCCTGATTTTATTAGGGAATAAGTTCCTCATTGGATCAGTTGTGTTGCGGAGTAAAGGGAATTACAGGGGCATGAGGGAAGAGCTGGAAATAGTTGATTGGAAGGGGGCACTAGCAGGGACGATGGCAGAATAGCAATGTGTGGAACTTCTGGGAACAATTCAGAAGGTACAGGATACTGTAGATGCATCCCAAAGATGAAGAAGTATTCTAAAGGGAGAATGACACAACTATGGCCGACAAGGTAAGTCACAAATAACATAAAAGTAAAAGACAGGACATATAATATAGCAAAAAATAGAAGGTTTAGAGGATTGGGAGTCTTTTGAAAACCGACAGAAGTCGATTAAAATACCCATAAGGAGAGAGAAGATAAAATACAAAGGTAAGCTAGCTAAAAATGAGAAAGAGGATACCAAAAGCTTTTTCAGCTATAGAAAGAGTGAAAGAAAGTTGAGAGTGGAGAGCAGACTGCTGGAAAATGACACTGGAGAGACAGTAATGGGAAATAAAGAAATAGAGGATGAACTTAGTAAATGTTTTGCATCAGTCTTCACTGTAGAAGTACAACATTTGAGACGGCCAGGGGCAGAAGTGAGTGTGGTTAAGAAACCGCTTAGGAAGCAGAAGGGTCTGCAGGTAGATAAGTTACTTGGACCAGATGAACTGCAACCCAGGAATCCGAAAGAGGTGGCTGAAGAGATTGTGAAGGCATTAGTAATGATCTTTCAAGAATCACTAGATTCTGGAACGGTTCTGGAGGACTGGAAGCTTCCTTAAGAAGGGAGGGAGGCTGAAGGAAGGAAATTATAAGCCAGTCAGCCTAACCTCGGTGGTTGGAAAGCTATTGGAGTTCATTATTAAGGATAAGGTTTCGGGGTACTTGGAGGCACATGATGAAATAAGTCAAAGTCAGCATTATTTCCTTAAAGGGAAATCTTGCCTGACAAATCTATTAGAATTCTTTGAGGAAATAACAGGCAGGATAGACAAAGGAGAGTCAGTGGATGTTGTTTACTTGGATTTTCAGAAGACCTTTGACAAAGTGCCACACATGAGGCTGCTTAACAAGATAAGAATCCATGGTATTACAGGAAAGATACCAGCATGGATAGGAGGTTGGCTGACTGGCAGGAGGTAAAGAGTGGGAATAAAGGGGGCCTATTCTGTTTGGCTGCTGATGGTTAGGTGTCCCACAGGGGTCGGTGTTGGGACTGCTTCTTTTCGCATTATTCGTCAATGACCTGAATGATGGAATTGATAGCTTTGTGGCCAGATTTGCAGATGATACAACGATAGGCGGATGGGCAATAGTGTTGAGGAAGCAGGGAGACGGGCAGATTACGAGAATGGCCGAAGATGGAATATAGTGTAGGGAAGTGTACAGTCATGCACATTGCAGAAGGGACAAAAGCGTAGACTATTTTCTAAGTGGGGAGAAGCCTGAGAAATCGGAAGTTCAAAGGGATTTGGGAGTCCTTGTGCAGGATTACCTACGGGTTAATTTGCGGGTTGAGTCTGTGCGAAGGAAGACAAATACAACGTTAGTATTCATTTCAAGTAGACTGGAATATAAAAGCAGGGATGCAATGCTGAGGCTCTATAAAGCACTGATCGGAACACACCTGGGGCATTGTGAGCAGTTTTGGGACCCTTATCTAAGGAAAGGTATGTTGGCATTGGAGGTGGTGGTGAAAATATTTACGAGAATGATTCCAGGAATGAATGGGTTAAGATATGAGGAGTGTTTGATGGATCTGTTCTTGCTGAAGTTTAGAAGAGCGTGGGGGCGGGGGGAGGTGGGTGGAGATCTCACTGAAACCTATTGAATATTTGAAGGCCCAGATAGAGTGAATGTGGAAAGGATGTTTCCTATAGTGGGGGAGTCTAGGACCAGAGGGCACAGCCTCAGAATTGAGGCATGTCCATTTAAAACAGAGATGAGAAGGAATTTCTTTAGCTAATAGGTAATGATTCAGTGGAATTCATTGCCACAGATAGCCATGGAGGTTTAATCATTGGGTATATTTAAAACATAGAATATAGAAACATAGAAAACCTACAGCACAATACAGGCCCTTTTGGCCCACAAAGCTGTTCTGAACATGTCCTTACCTTAGAAATTACCTACGGTTACCCATAGCCCTCTATTTTTCTGAGCTCCATGTACCTGTCCAGGAGTCTCTTAAAAGACCCTATCGTATCCGCCTCCACCACCGTCGCCGGCAGCCCATTCCATGCACTCACCGCTCTCTGCGTAAAAATCTTACCCCTGACATCTCCTCTGTAGCTACTTCCAAGCACCTTAAAACTCAGCCCTCTTGTGCCAGCAGAGGTCGATACTGTAGGTTCTTGATTAGTCAGTCGTGATGGAAGGGTATGACTGAGAGGAATTACTTGATTGATTTAACGGCCTAAGTCTGCCCCTATGCCTTATGGTCTTGTGGATACTAAATGTACAATTACTCTGCACTTTTGTGTAAGAAAACACTAAGAATATTAAAAAAGAGCTCAACACTAAGATTGAAAAACTGCAGTAATTAAACGGATGTGGAAATAAAAATCATGGCTTGTTACAGCATCTAAAGTGCCTTCCCACTGGCAGGATTCCAGAACAGCCTGCATTGCAGTGTTAATGATGGTTTTGAGTACAAAACCCCTGGTCTGAGTCAGAGTAAATAACCAACACAGATGAATTATTTCTGAAAGCACAATAACCTTGCAAGTCTTCAGCCTTTTATTTCCATCTGGTCAAATATCATGACAAGATAAAATGTACGTTACTTCATGCCTGCCCCGTACAAATCTTCTAAAATGTTGCTGTTTTTTTCCCTCACTTTAGGGAAATAAATCCCAGATTCATCATTACCTAATCTCGACATCCACCCTCTCACCCACACCACTCCTTTTCACCTCTCCCATATTCTTTCCACCCTCACTAACGTAGTTATCGCAACTTGACCATCTTCCCCTCTTAAGCAGTTTAAAGGAATGACCTGTCCTTGCTGGTGGTACACTCTGGCAGTAGCTTACTTCATTTCTCATGTACTTACAGTTTCCTGGTGTAGAGATTCACTCTCAGGCTCTCAGCTCCTACACAGTCGGTGCACTGAACAGCACTAAACTGCACGTACTGCTTGCAACATCAATATCCTGGTCCTCTGCCTAGTCAGCAACCATAATATATGGTAAAGAAAGTCCAGCAAGCTATAAGCTACATGATGTGTAATTGAATTCAGCAGAATGTACTTTGGCATCTACTGCACATATTTTCCACCTATTCGAAGTGGTTTTATTACAGGAATAATATTGCACATGCATTGTAACTTTCATCTGCAGATATAAAAGTGTGTACTCATGTGCTACTCCTGCTTATATCGTCACAGGTTATTTATTCTCTATTTTCCCTGCATGAATTGTAATAATGCTTTTTTTGGGAGAAGTGAGATTGTTTGCTTTCTTCAGTACGTTTTGCTAAGTACCAATCTTATATTCACTGAAAGAGGAGCACTTTCCCATTTCACTTCCCCAGTGAAATGCTTCTCTCTGGGCTGATAAGGTAAAGAAGACCACGCTTTGTTTACCCAGTGATGCACCATCAATAACTCTCTCTGAGACGTGAGGCGAGATATCGGCTTTTATTGACTGGAAGAAAGAACAAGCAGCAATTGACCACCATGCTACATCCTGGAGACTGAGAGGCAGGGCTCAGGCCCCAATCGCCTTTATACCGGGGTCTGTGGGAGGAGCCGCAGGAGCAGTCAGCGGGGGGGGGCGTGTCCAGACAGGTATATGTAGTTCACCACACCCAGCTCTTGGAAGAACGATGACTTGAAATGACTGAGTTCAGAATCATGATGGCGTTGTGCTGGGCTAAGGACAAAGAGAGCCTTTGGAAGACTTGAGGGAAAATCGTATGTAAGAAGGGTGGGACCTTCATTCTAAAGTAAGTTAATCGGTCATTGTAAATTGTCGTTTTGATTAGACTGGAGCCCCACTCTTCTTCCACTGGGACCCGGCAACCTGGAAACAACCCACACAAGATGGCGCGTTCTGAGTTCAGCACTCCTCGTGGCTTGGGTTTAAATATTGTCCCGAGGAGAAGAATTCATGGCAACAGGTTTCTAGTCTTAGAGATACAGCCCCTTCAGCCCAACAAACCACACCACCCAGCAACCCACTTATTTAATCCTAGTCGAATCAGAAGTCCGATTCACGATGACCAATTAACCTACTAACTGATCTGGCTTTGGAATGTGCGAGGAAACCTAATGCAGTCACAGAAAGGACGTACAAACTTCTTACAGATGGCGTCGGAATTGAACTCTGAACTCTGATGCCCCGAGCTACTGCTGCGTTACCATGGTGTCTCTCCGGAGATCTGAACTCAGGGTACTCCCTCTTGTACTGGTCGTTCCCAGGCTGTCGGTCCCGATGGCTCGGACAACCCCTCTTTCATACTTTGGGAGGTATTTCGGTTCCCTCCCAGATTCTAAAGACATATCCGTTAGTAAGCTAATTTGTCATCGTAAATTGTGCTTTTCATTGCGTTTTTTAAATAGGTGGGTTGCAGTGAATTCCTCTCATCAGGACTCTATTTAACACCAAGATTTAATATAAGAAGAAGTCAGTTGGAACAGCAAATCATTTGTCAGAAGTCTGTTGTACTCATATATGAGTGAGTTGAGTGTGAATAAATGTCAAGTTGTTCTAAATCTTGATTTAGAGTCCCTCTGTTTGGCACATCAGTTGATACCCTATATAAGTAATAGTGTTGACAAAATGCCTCAAGTTTTTATTGTTGGCTTTAATCATAATTTGGGAGGACTGCAGTCACAATTCCTGAGAGGATCACATGGGGGAGCTGTAATGGGAGGATGGGCAATGGAGGGTTTAATATGGGGCAAAGGGGAACACCAATTCTAGCCGGGTCTGAGACTATCTTTTTTTGCACTGGTGTGGGAGTTCCTTTACATGCTCTGATCATGAAGTTAAAAGAAATATTTCAAAGGTCAGCTTCATTTGTCACATGTACGTCAAAAGATTGAAAACAGTGAGATGTGTTGTTCTTGCGTCAACAGCCAACACAGTCCAAAGATGTGCTGGGGACAGCCCGCAGATATCGCAGTGCTTCTGATGCCAGCAGCTTCCTAAGCTGTACGCCTTTGGAATGTGGGAGGAACCTGGAGCACCGGTCACTGGGAGAATGTACAAACACCTTGCAGACAGCGGTGCAAATTGAACCCTGGCTCGTGTCAAACAATTGCTCTAACCGTCAGGCTGCAGGAGTGTTCATACTAAAACAAGAGAAATGGCAGGATAGCAAAAAACTTCGTTTTAGATCATGTTTTCCTTTGCATTGATGTTTTGTTTTACGTGCTTTCTTCTTCTTCTCTCTCTGGTGTAATTTACATATAATTGATGTATATATAATTTATGTTTAACAGGTTCTTTGTTTTGCTCCGTGAGCTTATGTGCCTGTGATGTTGCTGTAAGCAAGCTTTTCATTGTACCCGTACTTCACCATTCTTTTTTTTTGTAATTTTTTTTAAAATTGAAGTTCTTTTTCGTTCTTGTGCACACAAAAATAAACTCAACTCAACCTAAAGGGAAGAGCAAGCAGTGCTGAACTTCATGACTGGGCCTTAATGACCGGCACACTCTTCCAGCCTCAGGAGATACTGTAGTCCACGGTACTTCTCAGAGGTCAGGGAACATCAGCGAGGTGAACGCAACTTTGAGTGGACCAAGGACTGTTGCCCCTTGGCATAGTTACTGGCACGTGCAGGGTGTGTGTTTTGAATCCAATGACCATGTCTATGAGTGAACCTCGCAGAAAGGACTGATGTGCCTCTCCCAGTCCCCACCCCTCCTGTAATCTGTTTATTGAATGAATCACATGGTATACCGAGCTGGGGAGTTCCTGGTCTTTGAGGGGGGTGTAGGTGGTTTAGAAGGAAATTTGGAGGTGACATACCCTCTTCAAACTGGGAGACACCACAAACTCTGGCAGCAAAGTTCTATTATCAGACACATCAACAGTATTTGTAAGAGAAGGGATGGCGAACGGGCAGCTCAGCCTCTAATGATACTTCTTCTTCTCCTCGAACAAATATCCTGTAGGTCCCGGAATGGTTCAGCTGTAATTCATCTCTACCAGACCGTTCACTTGACAATAATTGGGTTTATACCCTGCAAAAAAGCCCAAGCTCTGTGTTGGTTCTTGCTGCCACACATTTCCTGATCTCCTCCCCGCCCCTTGCTGATGAGATATTGCACCGCCAGAGATAACACAGTTTGTTCAACACCCCTCCTTTTCCCCTTCTCCTTTCAGTAGAAAAAAATTCTGCCAAGCTTAGTAGCCAAACCACATGTCAAGGCCAGGAGCTGGACTTGTAGTCAGAGGCTGTTTGAGACACCCACCACTGGGAGCATTTAAAAGGCAGTGGGAGCTTGTCCCCATTACCACCGCAGCCATAACAACCTTAAGGACCCATGATATCACTGAAGCATAGACACCTGGAAGGAATTGATGGGGTGGACACCAAGCGGCTGCTTCATCTGTCTGGAGAATCGATAACCAGATAGGAACATCTTAAATTAAGGGACTGTGTGGACAGAATTCAGAAGTTTGCTAAGTAAATTCAGTCAACATTTCGAATCTTTGTCATTCTCCAGCTCAAAGGGCCATCAATACTCAGTCAATAAAAGGGTGAGATTAACTGACTAATTGAACTGAGGAATATGGTGGTCAGGCAGGAGAATGGATGAAATTCTGGATAAGCTGTCATCTTATTGAATGGCAAAGAATTCTTGGTCTTCTGTCTGGATATTGGCCTTTGCTTCAGCAGTCCAGCAATAATTGAAGAAATGCATATGCGCAGATAAATATAGGATCACATGCATAAATGTTTACACAGACAGACACACACACACAACTTAATTCAATTCGAGGAATTAAATGTGAACTTCTTGAAGGTCTGTGCTCAAATAAAGCACTTGAGTGTTGAGTTAAAAGGTCAAATGGATGAGAAACAGAATGCATTCTAAAAGTTGAGGCTTCACTTCCTGAGCTGCAGTAACGGATGAGCCCAGTAGATGGTGCTGCCAACTAAGAAACAGATTACAGACACTCAATGAACATTAAGCTGCTTCCAGATGGCACCTGTCACTCCCTGGGGATGTCCTACAATGCTTTACATCCCCGGAGCCTCCAATTCCCCGGAAAGATTGGGGACTGAGGTTTACGTATGAAATGGCATGGAAGAGGTTGAATCCTGGGGTAGATCAAAATCAAACTCAGATTCATTGTCACTGACGTAAGTTGTGAAATTTGTTGTTGTGTGGCAGTAGTTCAGTGCAGACAAAACAAAACACTGTTAAGTTACAATTAAAATGTAAGCAAATAAGTATTGCAAAAGAGGAATAGCAAGGTAGTATGGATGCATGGATCATCAGAATTCTGATGGCACAGGGTTAGAAGCTGTTCCTGAAATGTTGAGTGTGGGTCTTCAAACTCCTGTAGCTCCTCCCTGATGTCCTGGATGGTGAGGGTCCTTCACAATGAATGCAGCCTTCTTGAGGTACTGCCTTTTGAAGATGTCTTTGATGGTTGGGAGACTAGTGCTCATGATATCTACAACCATCTGAAGCCTTCCCAGCTGCAATGACCCCGTCCTTTCTCAGGGTGACGAGGAAAGTGAACAATATTCCCCGTGAACATGAGTGAGCGCTCAAGTGTGATGACATTTCTTTGAGTCTGTTCTATAGAGGTTTAGTTTCTCAGTGGAAAACCTGCCCCTCTGGCGCTCCAGCTGAGTAAAAACGTTGCCCCTCATGTCCCTTTTAAATATTCGCCCTCTCACTTTACATCTTCTTGTTTTAGTTTCCCCCAGGAAAATGACTGTGCACATCCACCTTAGCTGTGCCCCTCATGATGTTATATGCCTCTCTAAGTTCACCCTTCAACCACCTATTCTCCAGGGAAATAGTCTGAATCTACCCAGTCTTTCCTACCATCATCTCAGGTAGATGAACAGGAAAAATTGCAGTCAGTGAGATGAAATGAAGTGTAACATGGGGGTGAAATTGAAAAGGGTGATTAATACAGGACTGAAGACATTATGTGTGAACGCATATAGTCTAGAGAATAAGGTAAATTATCTTGTTGTGCATCTACAGATTGGCAGGTATGACTCTGTGGGTATCACTGAGTCATGGCTGAAAGAATATCATAGTTGCATATGCATTTCTTCAATGATTGCTGGGCTACTGAAGCAAAGGTCGATATCCAAACAGATTTCCTCGTGTTTGCTCTGGAGGGTCATGTCTGTCAGGCTCCACCTGGTGGATCAGAAACGAATAGCATGTCTTTTTTATTTCAAAACTAAACTTCATTCATAATAGAAACATATACACAAAGGAGGCAACAGTGCAAAGCTCTTACATTCACGGACACTACATTGAGTAATGTAAACCTTTTAAAAGAGAAACTGGCACCATTTCATCTCGCTGTTCATTCTAGCAATTCTTTTTATGGTAGTTCAGCTTACACTACACTTGTCAGAACGTTCGGATATGGCCCAAGTGTAGAAAGAGGGAGAAACTGAAGCGGGTCACCTGTTCGCTGACCTTAATGAGAACTGTCGCAGAATTTAAAGGAAAATAAAAACAATAAACGCTAGGCCAACAGGGCCATGAACTAAAACTCTCAAATTGAAACTTAACGCCAACACTGACGCTGGAAAGACTAATACTAAATGAAAACTGCTCCTTGACAGCGTCGGCCGAAGTGGTAGCCTTCTTCCCCAGATAAGGGTGAGCGTAACCATCGCTGTACTTTTGAACAAGACTCAACAAGGCTTAAAGCAAAACGAGGGGAGTTAATACCACCATAATGAGACAGTAATTAGCTGGAACGCACAGATTCACAAGTGCAATTTCTGAAACCCGACACTCAGCTCGCCCGCGGGCACACGTAGACCCTGCAGCAGAGTCCGTGATTGCAACATTATTCTGTTGTTTGTTCTCTTTGCTGTACTTACTGTTGTATTCATTATCAGCGCATATACTCTCTTCTACGTGGGATTCAGGAGAGTAAGAAATTTCCTTGCACCCGCTGCACCTGACAATAAACTAATCTGGATTTGAAAAGGCGCCAAAGTGAGAAACAAGAATCTCTTTTCAGAAGGATAGAGGTAGGAACATTGTCTCCAAAGTTAAGTGAGACTAGAACAAAGGGGCATTGCCTCAAGATGCAGGGGAATAGATTTAGGACGGAGCTGAGGAAAAACTGCTTTTCCCAGGTGTAGTGTTCTTTATACGTACCGTGGGTTACTCATAAAGACACATATTCTGAAAGAACATAACTAGAACTTTTGTTTAACAGCAACCATGTTTTAACCATACAAGCTTCTCGATCATTCTGTCATTTCTGCACATGCTCAGAACTCTGTCCAATCACATTCTTACACGAGACATGTGATATCACCACATTTTCCTTTCCTTAAAAAGAAAAACAATTAGCAACATTAATCAAAACAAATGCATAATTTAACATGTCTCTATCAGTCTCTCTGGGGATTTACGAACACGAGTAGACCTTCTAAGTAGGTTCACACAGTTATTGGGTTTTGTTGTTATTTCCATGTTTTGTCTGGTCTGCATCAGTTAAATGAAACTCTGAAGCTGGCTCTTTCTTGAGGTCTTTGCGAAGAAATCGCAATTCATTCATTAACTGTGTAACCCCTTTTTTACGCTGAGACTTCATCATTTCAATACAGCTTCTCAATTCCTTCACTTGTGCTTTCACTTCTTCAATTGGATCCTGATTCGTGTTACCCTTTGGCTTCAGATCCGTATTGTACTGTACCGGCACGTTTGGTCTTGGTGGCAATGCTTTGTCAGATACTGGTAACAACAGGATGGGTCTGGGATCTTTCTTTATGGCTTCTTTTACTTTTGCTGCATTGGAATCAAATTCTGTTCTCTCTCACTCTTTCAAGTCACTGTATTCTGACTCTGTGTTAGTGTCCAGGACTAAGACTCTTCTCACCAAATTCAGTCTCTCACAGACAAGATAGACTCAGTATTGACTGTACATTCCTTGGCACCACCACAAGTGAAAGCGTGTGCACAATATTTTTGTGTGATACTTTTGCCACGCATGTTCCTTTAACTGGAATGTCTGCACCTGAATACCCAGCCACTTTAATATTTGTCTGATGTAACTTTGGTCTTGGCTTTAATGCATTAAACTCAGATTCTGCAAAAACATTTACTTTTGCTCCAGTATCCAATTTAAACAGAATATTGTTTTGGTTCACTTGCAATGGCATACTCCGGTCTTTCTTACTTCGTTTATTTTCACACAGCACATCGGTATGAAACTCCTCACGTTCATTTTCAAGCACCGCATTTACGTGTTTTATTTCCTTTCTACTTCTGCAACAGCGTGAAAAATGATTACTCTTACCGCAGTCGTAGCATATTTTCCCGTACACTGGACACTTTTTTTGGTCGGTGCTGCCTCCCACAGCGATCACATGGCGCCTTGCTCTCTGTCGGTTTCGTTGTCGCTTCATTATTTTTCTTGATCTGTTCGCGCACAGCGTGTACGTTGCAGTCCTCAGTAAAAAGCTCTTTAGCCTGTGACATCACGGTCTCCAAAGCTTTTTCCAGATCCTTGTCTGGTTCTCTTAAGAGTCTTTCTCTCAGAGCGTTATCCAGAATGCCGCAAACAATTCTGTCTTTAACGAGAGAGTCTGTCAGCTCAGCAAACTCACATGTTTTACTGTGATTTCTCAATTCCATAACAAATTGTGTGCTGCGTCTGCGAGGCTGAGTCGGGCGGCGCTGTGGAAGTCCATAGCGGGGGTATTCCCTTCTGCCGCTGGTGTGGGATGGCGAGTCTGTCGGGACCCTGGGGACTTGTGGGAACTGTGTGGTGGTTTCTTTTGAACTTATAGTCCTTTAACATCTTTGGACTATTTCTACTGCGCCCATGGTCTGTTTTTTTTATCAATTATGCTATTGTTTGCACTGTTGTAACTATATGTTGTAACTATGTAGTTTTGTGCAGGTCTTGTAGCTTTAGTTTTTGGTCTTGTTTGTCTGGTGGCTTTGGAGCTCCTTTCTGGGGAACGCGCTAAGATATTAATACGCAGCAGCCTCTCCGGACTCTGGATTGGGGATTGCCAAACGTTACGTGGATTTTCTGGTGTAGTCTGTTTTGTCATATGCTTTTGTGATATCATTCTGGAGGAACATTGTCTCATTTTTTAACTGCACTGCATTTGTGGTTTCTAAATGACAATAAACTGAATCTGAATCTGAATCTGAAATTGATCAATCATTTGACCAGCTCTCTGCTGACAAGTAAAGAATTTATACCTTTCATACGTTACATTGCGCTTTGGTATACAAAATACGCTTTTAGATTCAAATTATCTCCATTCTCAACTGTGTCATCACAAATTGCGTGGAGTAGGATGGCAGTTTGCGTTTTTTCCAATTTATTTTCTGCTCTGATCGCCGATAAATAAATTTCAAAACGCTGTTTAAATCTTCTCCAGTTCTCCGTAACGTTACCAGTCAGCTGAAGTGTTCTCAGAGATTGCAACCCTTCCATTTGTAAAGCTGTTAGCAAACACCAAAACTGTTCACAGTTTTTTTTTCTTCAATTATCTTCGATTCTCACGTTTCCGTATTATTCTTCCAGACTGACTTCTGACACCATGTTGTGTTCTTTATACGTACCATGGGTTACTCATAAAGACACATATTCTGGAAGAACATAACTAGAACTTTTATTTAACAGCAAACAGCAACCACGTTTTAACCATACAAGCTTCTCAATCATTCTGTCATTTCTGCACATGCTCAGAACTTTGTCCAATCATGTTTTTACACATGACACGTGATATTACCACAGCAGGGAACGGAGAATCTATGAAAATCAGTAGTTGTAGCTAACTCTTTAAGTATATTTAAGGCACAGATAGACAGATTTTTGCGTTTCCAGGGTTATGGGGTAAAGACAGGATATCAGAGAAAGCCATGATCTTCCTAGGGTTTCAGTGTTTTGGAAAAGATAGACGGGGGTGGGTGGGGTGGAGTTGCACCTTATGAGGGACAATCTGAGGGAACATAATGGAGGGCTCGCCTACCGAGTCGAAGGGGCCATCGTCATCGTCATCATCATCGTGTGCTGTGTCCATGACCAGGATTGTTCTTGGCAAATCTCTCTACGTAAGTGGCTTGCCCTTGCTGCCTTCTGGGTAGTGTCCTTACGAGATGAGTGACCCCAGACATCATCACTACTCTTCACGGATTACCCGACATCAGCGGTCACGTAGCCAGGACTTGTGACATGCACCTCCCCATACGATCATCCATCACCTGCTCCCATGGCTTCACATGACCCTGATCGGGGGCTAAGCAGGTGCTACACCTTGCTCAAGGGTGACCCGCAGGCTAGTGGAGGGAAGGAGCACCTCGCACCTCCTTTTGCAGAGAAGTATCCCCACCCTGATAGCCCCATATAGGAAGGGTGCAACCACACTGATGAGATTGTACTGCAGACACCCCAATTGCCAGCGGGACATTGAGGAACAGACATGCAGGCAGATTAAGGAAAGCGGTAGGAGCAATAGGATTATTGTCATGGCAGACTTCAACTTCCCTAATATAAACTGAGATCTTCTGAGTGCAAGTGGCCGAGTTTGTCAAATGTATCCAGGAGGGTTTCTTAAATCAACATGTAAATAGTCCAACAACTGGAGGGGCCGTACTGGACCTGGTGTTGGGTAATGAGCCTGGCCAGGTGGCTGACCTTTCAGTGGGTGAGCAGTTAGGAACAGTGATCACAGCTCTTTTAGGATAGCTACAGATAAGGGTAAGTATGGGCCTTGTGGGAGAGTATTAAGTTGGAGTATGAGACAGGAATGAGGGAGAGTTAATTGGGAACAGCTGTTTTTTTAGGGCAGGTCCACATCTGATATGTGGAGATTGTTTAAAGGACAACTGCACAAAGTACAGGACAGGTCTGTTCCAGTCAGCAGGAAGGACAAGGTAAGAGAAACTTGGATGTCGAGGGAGGTGATGAATTTAGTCAAAAAGAAAAAGGAAAAGTATGCAAAGCTCAGCAAGCTAGAATCAGACCGAGCCCTTGAGGACAATAAGTAGTCCAGAGAAGAACTCAAGAAGGGAATTAGGATCTCCAGGATGGGCCACGAAAAGATCCTGAGCAAGTAGGAGTAAAGAGAATCTCAAAGCATTCAATACCAACATCAAGGGCAAGAGGGTAACTAGAGAGAGGGTAGGACCACTCAAGGACAAAGGGTGAACAAGAACGTTTGGATGCAGAGGACGTGGCTGAGGTCCTTAATGAGTACTTTACATCAGTATTCACCAAGAAGGATGTGAAGATAAGGAGACTGGTGCCAAGCATATTAATATGCTAGGGGATTTTGAAGTAAAGGAGGAGGTATCGTTGGGTCTCTTGAAGAGCATTAAGGTGGATAAGTCCCAGAACCTGATAGGATATACCCCATGTTACTGCAAGAGCCAAGAGATGAAATTGCTGGGGCCTTGTTTAATATCTTTGTCCCCTCTCTAGCCACAGGTTCCATTATTGAAGAAGAGAACCAGCGATAATCCTGGAAACTATGGACTGGTGAGTCTCACATCAGTAGGGGATTTACTGGAGAGAATTCTCTGTGGATAGGATTTATGAGCATTTGGAGAGCCATGTTCTAATTAGGGGAGAACCAGCATGGTTTTGTGCAGGGCAGTTTGTGTCTTACTAACTTGGCTGAGTTTCTTTGACAAGGTGACGAGGGTGATTGGTGAATTTAGAGCCCTTAGAAGTCAGAGTGGTGGTTGAAGGGACTTGTTCCAGCTGGAGGTCTGTTAACAGTGGTGTTCCACTGGGATCTGTACTGGGATCTCTGCTGTTTGTAATGCACGTAAATGTGGATGGGTGGGTTAGTAAGTTTGAAGATGATACAAAGATTGGTGGTATTGTGGATAGCATAGAAGACTAGCAAAGAATATAATGGGATATAGATCAGTTGGGAATATGTGCAGAGAAATGGCAAATGGAGTTTAACCGGGGCAAATGTGACATGTTACACCTTAGTAATTCAAATGTAAAGAAGCAGTACAGAAGAAGAGCAGAGCGATCTTCGAGTCCAAGTTCATAGCTCCCTGAAAGTGGCTACACAGGTTGATCAGGTGGTTAAGAAGGCTTATGGCATGCTTGCCTTCGTTAGTTGAGGCATTGAGTTCAAAAGTCAGGAGGTTATATTGCAGCTTGATGATCTCTAGTTAGGCTGCATCTGGAGTACTGCATACAGTCTGGTCGCCCCGTTACAGGAAGGATGTCAGGGCTTTGGAGACGGTGCAGAAAAAGTTCACCAGGAAGTTGCCTGAATTAAAAGGCATGTATAATGTGAGGCTGGACTAACTATGGTTGTGTTCTCTGGAGCAGAGGAGGCTGAGGGGAGACATGATAGAGTATGAGAGGCATAGATAGAGTAGACAGCTAGTATATATTTACCAGGATTGAAATGTCTAATACCAGAGGGCATGCATTTAAGGTGAGAGGGGGTAATTTCATAGGAGATGTTTTTTACACAGAGAGCAGCAGGTGCCCAGAATACACTGTCTGGGACGGGGGTAGAGGCAGACACATCAGGGATTTTTAAGTGATGTTTAGATAGGCACATGAACATGAGGAAAATGGAAGGATATGGACATTGTATAGGCAGAAGGAGTTAGTTAGGTTGCCCATTTGATTAGTAATTTAATTGGATCAGCACAACATTGTGGGCCGAGTGGTGAGATCATGCGCAGCACTGTTCTCTGTTCTATCTTTTTGAATGGCAATGGCCTGGCCCAATGGCCTGCTCCTGCTTCTATTTCTTATTATCTTATATTCTAATATTTTTTTCCTGGTTCTTCAGAGACAGGTCGAGCGAGATTGTAATTCTTAATCTGGTTCTTCTTTCACGTTTATTCGCAGGTTGTGGAGATGCCAGCATTTGCTGTCCATTCATAATTATGGTAGGTCCGTGGAGGAGTTTAATACACGATGAGACTCCAGTCACAGAGGCCGGAAGAGGCAAAGATGGCATGGTCCCTCTCCTCGGTTGCTATCGGTGAGCCTGATGGATCTTCTCACCAGCCAGGGATTACGGTCAGTTCTATCAGCGTCTCTCCCCTTCCTCTGTAACCACAAGATGCCATGCTGGGAGTGGGACTCCCACCTTAGACCTGAGGGGGTATGTCTCCAGCAACAGCCTCCGTACTGCTGTCTCAGCCTTCCTCAGCAGTCAGCGTGGTGAGTGCAGCCACTGGAGACTGGATTTACAGTAGGCAGTTCATTACTGGGAGAGTGGGCCAGGTGTATCATCCGACCAGGGATAAGGAATGCTGGTAGGTAGGCAGCTGGATACAGGTCTGGAATGGTTCTATGTTTCAATTCCTCAAACCCGAAGCATAGAAAAATACAGCATGGGAACAGGCCTTCCAGCCCACAATGTCTGTGCTGAACAAGATGCCAAATCAAACTATAACTCTTCGGCATGATCCACTGCCTGTGTATTCACGTATCTGTCTGAAAGCTTTATAAGTGCCACTGTTGTATCTGTCTCCATCACCACCCCAGGCACCTGCCACTCACTTTGTGACACATCTCTGTTAAACTTACCCCCCTCTCCTCTCGTATTTGACATTTCTACCCTGGGAAATCCTGACAACCTACCCCATCACTCAGTTGTATAGACCTCTATCAGGTCTCTCCTCAGCGTCCATTACTCCAGAGAAAACAGCCCAAGTTTGTCCATTCTCTCCTTGTAGCTGATGCCCCCTAAAGCAGGCAGCTCCCTAGTCAGCTTCTTTCCTTTCCAACTCTTGTGCACCATACCCCAACCAATAAAAGCCAGCATACTGTACATCCTTTTTACCACCCTATCTACTGGAGTTGCCATTTTCAGGGAGCAATGGACTTGGACCCCCAGATCACTCTGTATATCAAAACTGTTAAGGGTTCTGCCATTAACTTAAAACTGACTGGAAAATCTATTGTAGGCCTCCGTTAGTCTCGATAGGTCATGGATTTGTGCCTTGGAAAGTTTCCAGGGCGCAAGCCGAGGCAGGGTTTTTTCTATGGGAGACCAGCAGTTGCCCATGCTGCAAGTCTCCCCTCTCCACGCCACCGATGTTGTCCAAGGGAAGGGCAAGGGCTGATACAGCTTGGCACCGGTGTCATCACAGAGCGATGTGCGGTTAAGTGCCTTGCTCAAGGACACACATGCAGCCTCAGCCAAGGCTCGAACTAGTGACCTTCAGATCACTAGACGAACGCCTTAACCACGTGGCCACGCGCCAACACGGAAAATCCACTATACTACTATTAAATGCATGAAAAAGAGGTAATAATGTAACGTCAGAAAATCTACAAGTCCAGCATAACCGGTTCTGAAGGTGCCGGATTCTCGGAGTTTTACTCACTGTCTGGAAGCTTCATGTTGCAGAACTGGATGTGACATCCCAAATCCGCTCTGCCTAATTTCACCTCACTCTCTCCTCCCCTCACTTCCACTTCTGAAACCATTTCTCTTGCCCCTCCAGCCTCTCTGAGAGAGGAGTGCAGGTTGACAGCACTCTCCGAACCCCGAGGAGGACAGTCGTGGAACTGCAGCAGAGGGAGAGGAATCCAAGAGAGTTTTCTTGTAACTTGCTGTTCTTTCCGCATCCACAAGATGGAGCCCGATACCCACGATCCGCAGGAGTTGCTCTGGACCAAGGAGACCAGTGGTGGGAAGATCAGAAGATTAAGGAGGACAAAAAAGCATCACAGAAGGGAAAGAATTGCTAATCTATCCCAGTTTAGTAGGGAATAATCTCCAGGATAGCCCTTAAAGTAATTCTGGGAAGGAACAGCAGAGACAAAAGGAGAAAAGGAATCAAAATCAGAGCTAGGATCGGGTTTATTATCACTGGCATAGATGACGAAAATCTGTTAATTTGCGGCAACAGTACAGTGCAATACGTAAAATTACTATAAATGATAAAATAAATAAATAGTACAAATACAAAGGAATAAATGAGGTAGTTTCATGGGCTCATTCAAAACTGTGATGGTGGAGGGGAAAAAGCTGTTCCTGATTCATTGCGTGTGGGTCTTCAGGCTTCTGTACCTCTTCCCCAGTGTTAGTAGGTGAAGAGGGCATGTCCTGGATGGTGAGGACCTTCAGTGATAGCTGCTGGTGATAAGACCACATGGGTGAAGGGGGTTGGCAGACACCTGATGTGATCTCTGCAGGCAGTCCATGGGGTCAGAGGTCAATGCTGATGGAAGGGAGACCAGGGAACCCTGAAGTAATGATGCATCGGCAGAAAATCCAGAGAAACCCACATGGATCCTGCCAGGAAGGCCGTCCACAACTAACCTCGGCCATTTCTTTAAAGTGCAGCAGGATAGATGAGGGCAAAGAGAGTGTGACTGAACTTCAGGGGAGACTGAGAAGGTCAGAGCCCATGGAGAACATCTGCATGAAATAAATGGATTAGAATGCAGGGATCATGGGATCCAAGGAATCTCTGGCACTGATGCCCAACCCCTTCTCTCAGCACCTTTCCATACTACCACAGGAGACACAACAGTATCCCTTCTACCTCTCGCCTTCCCACCATCTCAGCACCTTTCCATACAACCACAGGAGGTGCAACGTCATCCCTTCTACCTCTCACCTTCCCACCATCCAAACACCCAATCAGTCCTTCCACATTTCTGATGCAGATCCTTGGTTTTGCTCTCTCCACAAATGCTCCCTGATCTGATGGCTATTTCAAGCAAGCTCTTATATTTCAGATTTGTGTCGTAATCCCACAATTCCAGCACTTAACTTTTTCTCTCTCCTTTGTCCTTCATCCATGTACGTCCCTTCAGGCAGGTTGGCTGTGACTGACTAATCTTCGCCACTGTCCCTCAGCAGGCACCATGTCATCCTGTCCCTCCAGATCTTCCCCTATCACAGACATCCCCTTTGCTCTCAACCATCCCACCTGCTTCTTGGCAGCTGCAAGCACACTAAGTTCTAACTTCTCCCAGTTCAAAGGTCATTAATCAAGTTGGCCCAGTTTCTCTCTCAACCTGTTGGGCGTCTTCACCATATTCCGTCTTTTATTGCAGGTATTCCTCTGCTCCTTCAAAATGCAGAAATCGATGATTGTCCTCCGGAATAGAGGATTCCAAATGTAACACTTACGCGACAGGCTGGTGTATGTCTAGGGGGAAAATTCCAGCCACTCGCCAACCCCACCTCCCGTACACGCAGGTGCTGTGGAAAACAAGTTAATGCAGTGACGCACACACAATATCAAACCCACACCAGATACCGTTATGGAATATACTTTAAAGATTTTACTAGAACTAAATGATTACTAACAATACAGTATATATGAAGGAAAAGAAAATAAAGTAAAAGGCGCCAAAACTTATCAGAGTTCAGTCAGTTTAGAGCACATCGTTGGAGCTCAACCATCAAACCCTTCGACCACTCTTCGCACTCCTCCGACCTCCACGACCCCGCACCTGGGACCACCCGAAGTGATCGACCGAGCAGCGTGGCACACGTCCACCTTCTTCGGCGTCTTCTTTCCCCGCTGCCGAAAAGACCGCAAAATCCCAGCTCCCAGACCCACAAGATAAAAATGACATCCAACCCCATTGGTTAACGAATGAATACAATCCCCGTTATCAGCAATTCTAAACCTAAACAGACTGTGAGAAGCTTCGAGAATGCTCTGCCAGACAACACTCTCTCTCCAGTTAGCGTAACAAAGAAGCAGTTTTACTTTTAACAAACAAAGAAGCCATTTTGATTAACATACGCAGTACACAAAATTCACTACCCTTTGACTGAAGAATCATGTCAACTTAGTCCTAACTGGTTATTCCCTTACCTTCAGACTGTGATTCCTAATTCTGGTCTCCTCAGTCAGGAGGAATCCCTAACATGCCCCCATAAGAATTTTTGCATAATCCAAAGATTAAAGATTCGCTTTACTTGTCAGGTGTACACTGACTGAAGCATACTGTAAAGTGTGTCGTTTTTGCATCAGCGACCAGCGTAGTCTAAGATTGTGCTGGGGGCCAGCCTGCAAATATTGCTATGCTCACAATTTATTAACGCTAACTTGTAAAGTCTTTGGAAAATGGAAGGAAAACGAAGCACCCAGAACTAACTCACACGGTCACGGGAAAAACGTGCGAGCTCCTTACAGACAGACGCAGGAATTGAATGCCAATCTTCTGATTGCTGGTGCTGGTGCTGGTCTTACGCTAACCGCTGCACTACCGGGCTGCCCTATTCAATATGATTATCGCTAATGCTTCTAAACTCTGAACCTATTTAATCTCTGTCATCACAATAGACTTATTACCCCAGTCTTGTGGATCTTCACTGTACTGCGTGTGTCTAATTTTAGTATAGGACCAAAAGGGCACACAGTTCTCCAGGCATGGTCTCACCAGGAGACCAAGAGGAATTTGTAGCAAAACACATACTGTCGGAGGAATTCAGTGGATTAAGCAGCATCTGTGGAGGCAAAGGAACAGTACAGATGTTGATCGTCCCTCTGCCTTCACAGATGCCTATTGCCCTGCTGAGTTCCTCCAGCAGGTTTTGTTGTTGCCAGGAATTGACACCTCTTGCACTTAAATCATGAAAAATAAAGCCAGTTTGAGCAGTCTAGCCTGTGGTATGTATCCATACTCTCCCCTAATCACTCTGGTGTATTTACTGCTATGTTGAGTGAACTTAAGCGCCGGGCCGGATTGTCCAACGGGGTCAGGGTTGGAGGCGAGAGAGCGGCAGGTTTGGCTCGCTGCTCTGCGAGGTTTCCCTGACTCTGGGCTGGGCTGAGGCTGTGGTTTGTAACTAATGGTCATCCGAATCGGCTGCAGTGATGCCCGGCATTGTGAACTTCAGCTCTGAATGCTGTTCGCTTGCTCTTAACAGTTTGCACAATTTGCTTTTCTTTCTCTCTGCACCTTGTGTGCGCTGACAGTCTCCTTTTGTCTTTAAGAGGTTCTGTTGGGGTTCCTTGTTTTACGGCTGCCTGTAAGGAGACAAATCTCAAGGTTGTGTAGAGTGTATATAATTTGATAATAAATGTACTTTGAACTTTGAATCCTTCTGTATTAACTTCCTGGGAAGCGCTGGCGCCCAAGTGAAGTTTTTTGTCGTGTGCTCAGGTCCAGGCTCAAGGCTTGCAGCAGCATCACAGCAATGTAGATTCAAATTTTAAAGTTCAAAGTACGTATAAATTATACAACCTTACAGGCAGCCACGAAACAAGGAAACCTGAACTAATCCAATTTAAAAAAAAGACCAACACCCAACACAGAGAGAGAGAGAGAAAAAAACCAAATCAAATTAAATCGTGCAAACAATAAAGCCGGCACCAGTGTCCAGAAGGAAACGGAGTCCGTAAACCCAAAGCTGGGAGCAGCCAGAGTAGGCCCGTAGTCTCAGTCCATCAAGCAGTGGCAAATGACGGACACTAAGCCCAGGTGAGTCGGTGCATGATAGAGCCTCAGCTTCAGGGCCGAGGAGAGTAGAATAAAATGTCATGGAGCAGAACCAGCTCGACCCTCGCCTCTGGTCCTGATACCTTTCCTTTTAAGTCCATCTCGCCCGGCGTTTAAATTGTCCAAATACAGGACCCTACCCCGAACTCAGGCCTGGGCCCGGCCCCAGCGACTTGCTCTGGGCCGCTTCCGTCCCGCATTCGAACTTTCCAAATCAGTGTGGCACGTAGGTGGATCAAGCCTGCTTGCTCCAACTCTGATACCGACTCCATCTTCTCCTGGAACGTGCCTCGATCCTGCTCCTGCTCTGTCTCGCACCGCCACGCCTCAACCCTCGGACAGCCTCACCGTCGCTTGCCTCTTCATTGCTCGCAGAGATCGTTTACCACAATTTCCCATCTAAAAGTGTTATTAATATTTAGTCAGATTCCTTGCCTCGAGAACCACCAGTAAGCTGTACCACCATCTTAAATTGATTCAAGCAATATCATTTGTAAATTGTGCAGAAGTTATGCGAAACAGCGAAGAAAAGGATTGTAAAATGAGGTATTAGTGTAAAACAGACTCACAAGTCAGAGACAGCTCCATGGTTGGGCAAGAGGGGGTTGGAAACGCTCTGTAGTGTTCTGTGGGACTGTTGTTCAACAAACTGATGATTGCAGGGAAGTCGATGTTCCTGAACCTGGTAGTGTGGGACTTCAGACTTCTGTACCTCCTGTCTGATGGTAGCAGTGAGGAGCTGACCCATTGAGGCAATACCTCCTGTAGGTTCTGTCAATGTGCCCACTGCCCGCTGCAGCCTCTTATGTCCTGCCAGGCTGTAATTACCATACCAGGCCATGATGCAACCGGTCAGAACAATTTCGACAGTGCACTCGGAGAAGGTTGCTAATGCATTTGGTTCCACGCCAAGCCTCCTTTAGCCTCTGAGAAAGTAGAGGCACTGCACCCCTTCATTGTGACTGCATCTAAGATCTGGGCCCAGTCCAGGGCAACTGAGATGTTAATGCCCAGGAATTTGAAGCTGCTGACCGCCTCCACCTCTGGACTCCCTGACTTCACCCTTCCTGCAGTCGATGATCAGCTCCCTGGTTTTGTTGGCGTTGAACGAGAGATTGTTACTTCAGCACCGCTTGGCCAAGTACCTGGCCTAGGACAGAGTCACCTCTGGTGTCACAGTCATGTGGTGCAGGGACGAGAAAGGGAAGGAGAGCAGTGGGATGAAGAAACCCTTTTGTAAAAGTGCTGGTGAAAAACTCACTCCCTGCTTTGTCGGCTGTCAAACACGCGCGCGCACACACACACACACGCACGCACGCACACACGCACGCACGCACACACACACACACACACACAATAACAAGTACAGTATGTAGATTTTGTGCATCCCGTTTTATTGTTTCTTTAGCCTTTTTTTCAACTCTTAGAGATGGCAATAGGAGTGTGAAACTGATGTAAAATTGTCATTTGGGAACATTCACAAACTAATACAGTTAATAAAACTTGAAAATTGTTACATATACATTTTAGGAAATTGAATACACTAACAATTGAGAATGAAACATATGCCATTTAACAGCGCACTTAAAATCACAATTAACTTGCAGCAAATCTTTTAATCAAGTGGGGTTGATTGCAATCAAAATTTTAACCGCTCCAAGGCAAAAACAAAGTCATCACGAATAAGGCTCACCAGCCGCTCTACTTCGTGGGGAGATTTGGAAATTTCAAGAGATGTACGGTGGAGGACAGTCTAACTGTCTGCATCACCACCTGGCATGGAGAAGATTGCAATTGGTTGCAGAAGGTTGTAGAATCAGCCGGCTCTACCACGGGCACAACCTTCCCCACTATCAAGAGGTGATGCCCCAAGAAAGTGGCATCCATCATTAAAGACCCCCACCATCTGGAGCACTCCCCCTCCACGGGAGCAGGTACAGGAGCCTGAAGACCATTATTCAAAGATTCAGGAACAGCTTCTTCCCTTTCACCATCAGATTTCTGAACGATCCGTGAACCCATGAGCATTTCTTCATTATTCCCTTTTTTGCACTAGCTATTGTTCTGTAATTTATAATGATTTTATGTCTTTACACTGTACTGCTGCTGCAAAACAGATTTCATGTCATTTAAGAGAGCGTTGATAAACCTGATTTAAATTCTATTTTTTTAATTTCTCTCTTTCAAGATTCTCCACATTGCTCCAGCAGATGGCAGTATAATCCATGGATTACTGAGCTCAGTGCCCGTAACCACTCGAGAGAGCCGCAGAGCCCACAAAACAAAGAAATGGTTTATATTTTCCTGTTAAATAATACCTACTTAAACCATAACTGTCCTGAGTATTATTATGGACAGATTAGCAAGCAACAGAGAGCCAATGTGGACTTTAATTTCCATTTGCTTTATGTCCAGCATGGTTAGATGACCTGCTGGAGTTGGAGCTAAGTATCACAGACACCGGAAGATGGAGAGAAGGAATGCTGGGATTCCTCAGCAGGTCAAGCAGCGTCTGTAGAGAGCGAAACGGTTGTGGTCCTGGGTCAAGACTCTTCATCGAACTGAAGAGGATGATATGCATGTTCCAAGTTGCAGAGAAGGAAGGAATGTGGAGACGGACAGAACGTTTGTGACAAAGTGCAGAACGAAGTAGAAACGTAATGTATTGAAACGTGGCAAATTAAATCTGAACTGCCTTGGGTTCAATACCTTTGTAGGGAGATCAGAAAGGGCTTAGACTAATTGACAGAGCTGTATGGTTGGTGGGAGGGTTGAAGACTGGAGGTATAGTCAAATGCAAGGAAGGAAAACTAGGTCAGTCCAGTGGGCAGAGCAGATGCAGGTGTGATAAGACCCTCGTGTGTGAGCAGTCCAAGACAAAATTGAATCTGTTTTAAGGCAGGGAATCTAATGACACAGATGTACTTAGAATGCCATCACAGGTATATGGTTGAAAGAAAGTCAAGGCTTTCAGCTCATCTACATCATTCAGTTGGGTGCAGGGGAGGAGACAGGTTTCTACCAAAGGAGGTGTAAGACATTCCTTGCCTCTGCTAGGTCACACTTGGGCAAGGTGTAGTACCTGCTTCGTGCCCTCTCCCCGATCAGGGTCACGTGAAGTCATTGGAGCAGGCAGTGGATAGTTGTATGAGCAGCTGGTGGATATCACAAGTCCTGGTTATGTGACCAATCTCTGAAGAGTGTTGATAATGGCTGAGGTCACCTGTCTTGTCAAGGCACTGCCCAGAATGAGGCAATGGCAAAGCACTTCTGTAAGAACAAAATGCCAAAAGCAATCATGGGAATGACCCGATGTTCACCTATCTCATACGGCACGGCACACAATGATGACGTCACCCTTCATGCTTGGTGGGGGGAGGGGATTGCAAAAGAGCTGGAGGCCTTGCAGTCCCTCACTGCACTTGCGAGGGAGGATGTCCAGTTGGCTTTATAAATGATTCCACGCAGGATGAACCGAGGAACAACAAGGATTGTAGTCGCTTTACTCAGGATATACTGCGAGCCTCCTTGCAGTCAGGAGAAGATGGAGGAACAAACGTAGACAAGCCAGAAATAACAGGATGTACAAAGAATAGAGTTTTGGTGTTTGGAAATTATGAGTTCCCCAATATTAGTTGAGGGTGTGAA
Source organism: Hemitrygon akajei (assembly GCF_048418815.1). Lineage (NCBI taxonomy): Eukaryota > Metazoa > Chordata > Chondrichthyes > Myliobatiformes > Dasyatidae > Hemitrygon > Hemitrygon akajei. The sequence goes on along the minus strand of NC_133152.1, from coordinate 15,783,771 downwards.
AGGCATGGAGGTACTGAACTTTTTTAGAGAATCCAGGAGAGCTTGTAGAGCAGGTACAATATGTGACTAGTCCTTCTAAAGAAGAGTCAGTACTGTAAGAGAGTTTATTCAGGTGACTGTTTGAAGTATGAGTGGGAGAGCATTTTGGAAATAGTGACCTTTAGGTTGCAAAGTAGTTACAAGAAAGGATAATGGTGGTCTGGAATTAAGGTCCTGAATCTGGAAAAGGTCGATTGTCATAGGACAGGAACTGGCAAAGGTAAGCTGGGAGCAGTGACGCCTGACAAGTGGGAAGAGAAACAGTGAGAGTTCAGAGCTGGTGTATTCCCGTGGGGGAGAAAGGTAAAGACAACAAGTGCAAGGAAACCAGGATGTCAGTGGACATACTCTAGAGAACTATATAGAGGAATTCAGAGTCATACAGCAGGTGTAGACACTGAAGAAAATGGGAGACTCGTTAGGAGTAGAGAGAGAGAGAGAGTCGGAAGCACTCGTAAGAGAAATTAGGAGTGCAAAGAGCGGGCACAAAGTATTACCGATGGGTAAAATTAAGGGAGATCTCAAAACATTTTTAGAGTATGCTGTGTTAAGGGAAAGAAGGCAACTGGGAAATGAGCAGGGTTCCGTACAGAACAAAAGGATAATCTATGGGTTGAACCAGAGGACGCAGTTCAAATGAAATCTTGTCATCTTCATTCAACAGGGAAAAAGGCTTTATAGATGCAGAATTCAGGGAATGGAGTAGTGAAATTCTCAGACGTGTTACTATTAAGAAGAAGGATATAGTAGACATCTCACTGGGCTTACATCGGTAGGAACTGATGAGAATGTATCCCAGGCTGCTTTGGGAGGCAGGGAGATTGCCCGCACCCTGATGGAGAATCTTTGAGATACCAGATTACCGGAGGGCAGCATGCATAGTACCACTCCAGGAAGGGCAAAAGACTAGACCTGCGTATCTAACATCAGTGCAGGAAGGTATCGGTCAATTTTCCAAGGGACAGGATTAGTTTAATGGTTCAATGGTTTCATTTAATACCAGAGAAGGTGTACAATATACAACATGAAATTCTTAATCTCCGCTAACATCCTCGAAACAGAAAAAAAATCCCAAAGAATAAATGGCAGAAAAAAACTATAAGAACCCCAAAGCGCCCTGCCCCCTCCCATGTGCAAACAGCATCAACCCTCTCCCCTCCCCCTCTTATTCTAGCGTAAAGCATCAGCATTCCCACCACCCACCACGCAAGCACCAGCAACGCTCCCAAAGAGCCTCCACTCCATCACAAATTACTGTTCATTCCAACAACTCGACATCCCTCAGGCTCTCTCTCTCTCTCTCACCAAGGGACAGACAGATATCACTCCTTCCACAGTGATGGGGGAGACAAGCAGCCACTGCTCCGGTTATACAGTCACAGTCTGAAGCATTGCCTTTTTATTTCGAGTACCCTGAATCGGGAATTGGCAGCACGCTGTTACTCGCCGTCAAGAGAGAGCGAGCAATCGATCAACTGAGTGCAGAGGCCTCTGACAGCTGCTCTCGCTGTCTCGATGTTCCGACTACCGCCACACTTCTGTTTGCAACACTGGCAAGGACTTGCGTCCACAGAAACAAGCAAGGCCGCACTCCGAAGACGCCCAACTTCAGCCCGCACCCGGACATACCGAAAACGTGGCCAGTCAACAAAGTCCAAGGACGGGAACATGACACTGTGCAGAACCACACTGTAGATCATACACTCTGACAGGAGCCCAGCCACCTTGAAAAGGAAAATAGAGACATTAGAAGAAGAAGAACTGAACTGTTTCACTGATGGACTGGGGAAGCCATTTTAGCTCCACATCCAACTCTTTAGTTTGCACTTCCCAAGTTGTTACGAACCCCGTAACTGGGTCACTTACCAGCAAAGATAGAGAGGTCGGTTGAAGTCTGATGGTACTATTTTTAAAAGTTTTTATTTATAAAGGGGCACAAAAGTAAGGTTAATACAAACATTCAGATAATATATGTCGTCAATACTCAATCTAAAGCGCGGGTATAGTGATAATCATCAATAAGAAGTAGCTCTATCATTTTGTCTAGGGGTAAAAATATTGTCCGATGGAAATATAAACGTCTTTCAAGTTCATGCAGGCTTTTAGCCGTTTGGGGACCGCTGGGTTTCACTTGTTGGAGAGAGAGAGATTTTTGGTGAGAAAAGAAACTTGCCAGTCTGTTGGACACAAACCGTTGAATCGGGAACGTGGGTTCCCCGTTGTTAGTTCGAAGTCCTTTTCGGTGTTATCAGCCACCCGTTCCCCAGGCTAGGGGAAACGAACCACACGTGGCTTCCGAATAGCTTCCCGTTATCACGGGAGCGATGAGCGATGGTGTTTCCTTCTGGTGCGTCACTAGGGGACTGCCTCCTGCAGCCCCTTTTTATCTTGACTTTCAGAGTTGTAGCTGTCAATCAGGGTGGGGTGATACAATCCCCACCCCACATTGCCCGAGGGTGTACACGTAGCCCTGATAGCTGTCACGTAGCATAGGGTCGCAATCCACAAAGGTGTCTCCAAGAAACAATGGTCAAAATCCGTTGCGTTGTCTTTCTGAGGATTCTCCCTCATTTCCTAGGTCCAAGACCCGAATTAATAGCGATCTTGTGATTCTCAGGAAGGAGGGGGCTGGGATCATAACACCTCCCCTCTTAAAAACGTTTTTACCAGCGGTTAAAAACAGATTCGTACAGAGTCTTACAGGATTTTAGAATCTAACACAATACACAAGCTTTTCTTTTCACTACAGAGCTATACAGTTATACATTTAATTCAGCATCTAAACAGGTAACGATTACAGTGGCACTTCCTTTAATATTTTTCCCTCTTGTACCTGACTAAAGGCTGGTAGCATCGGATTTCAACTTAACAGGCAGGTTCCAAGGGGGTTGTCTTTGTTATTCACATGCTTTGTCAAAATCCCGTACAGCCAGTTTTTCTATTTAAAAATGGCGCCCCCATTAACCGTCACCTTTTTTCCGGTGAGTTCCTACAGGAGGGGGATTAATTAGTCAATATGGCTTTGTTGTGAGGAGTTCCTTCCTTAAGACTTCAAAGTTTTTGAAGAGGTAACAAAATATTTTGATGAGGGTAGTGAGGTTGAAGTAGTCTTTGTGGACTCCGGTAAGGCCTTAGACAAGGTGTCACATGGAAAGCTGGCCCAAACTATTGGTATCCATGGAGCAAACACGAGGAAATCTGCAGATGCTGGAAATTCAAACAACAACACACTATAGATGCTGCCTGGCCTGCTGTGTTCCACCAGCATTTTGTGTGTGTTGTTGTTTGGTATCCATGGAATCCAGGACAGGTCGGCAAATTGGATCCAAAACCGGCCTGGTGATGGGAGACAGGGGGTTATAGTGCGGTACTACTTTTGTGATTGGACACCTGTGATCAATGGTGTGATGAGCCCTTTATTACAGATTTTAATGGTATAGTTGGAAATTTTGGAGGCAGGAATAGAAACTTTGCTCAAAAGCTAGTGTTGTTATTGATAATAAGGAGGGTAATCAAAAGCTAGAGGATGCTATTGATCAATTAGTAGAGAAGGGCAGGGAAGATGGAATTTAATAGTGATGGGTGAGAGGAAGTGCATTATGGGAGAACATACATAATGAATGGTAGGCCCATAGGAGGCATTGAAGAACAAAGGGACCTCAGTGTATATCTCCATAGATGCCCTGAAGGAGACATTCGAGGTAGATACAGAAGGCATGTGGGATATTTGCCTTCATTAACTGAGACATAGAGCTTAAGAGCAGGCCAGTTAATGTTAAAAGTTTCTTAAACATTGGTTTTCACATCTGCAATATTGTGTGCAGTTCTGGTCGTTTCACTAAAGACAGGATGTGAATGTGCTGGTAGAAAGCGGAGGAGATTTGCCAGGATGTTGCCTGGAACGAAACTTTCCAGTTATGTGGAGAGATTGGATAAGCTGCACTTATTTTTCTTGAGATGTAGGAGGCTGTGGCAGGTATACCAACATTTTGAGGGGCAGGAATCGGTAGGGTGCATTGTGGGCAAACTTTACCCATTGAAGAGGTATCTAAAGCACGAGGGCTTTATGTTTGTGGCAGGGCTAAAAGCTTTAAAGGGGATCTGATGACAATTGTTTTCAGCTAGAGGGTGAAAACCTCTAATTTCGTGGTGATGACCAGTTTCTGTGCTTGGTGGATTTGAAAACCTGTGAATGAAAACCTTGTGCTTGTACCTTCTTGTAACACTTTGTGGTTCAAGCTATCTCTTTTACTTTGTTTCAGCTGCAGGCCATGAGCCTTTAGTTAGAATAAAACTTCTAAATTTGGGGCGATACAGGGGTGGGCAGAGCTATTACCTCCCAGCAGCAGTTGCATGTGTTCCATCCTGATCTCCACTGCTGTCTATGTGGAGTTTGCATGATTTTTTTTTTTCTGTGACAAAATGGATTTCCTCTCAATGGTCTACTTTCCTGCTACATCCCAAAGACATGTGAGTTGCTAGGTTAATTGCACCCCCCCTAGAGTGTTTTGGTAAGCGGTAGAATCTGGGGAACTGGAGTGAACGTGGAGACAGTGACAGTGTAGGATTGGTGTGGAGTCAGGACAGTGAAGGATCTATCTCAATGCCATGTGGATCTGGTAATGCGATAGATCACTAATTAGGTGGGGGGATGTGTTTTCATGAACTGTTCATTAGATGAGTTCACATTCAAGTTTTATATTTGTAATACATTAGGTAGTGCACTCAAAGATAGTCTTTACAGATATAAGAAAGCATTTTAACATCTACTATAGAAAGTTGCTGCACTATGAAACATCTTCACAGAGAATTGCAGAGCCACTTTCTTGGCTGTTGGATCTCACTGTAGATCTTCTCCGCCCAGTCTGCCGGAGCAGACTCTGCATGCTGGGATAGACGTGTCCGCATCTCGCCGGGGTATCAGACCCACTGGCCACCCTCGCCCGGCTTAGACCACCCGTCGAAGTGGTGAATGGGGGTGTGGCTGATGTCGCATGAAACAGCTACTTGGTGCCGCAGGTGAGAGCTGACTGCCCGGTGGGGACCAAAGGTGAGTGAGCTGCCCCAGAATGGACATGACCAGCCCTTTCACCAGAGGTGCTACCCCTCCCTGGACCCCCTATACACCCCAAGGTAAATGAAATCTTTTGTTACTTATTCATTTACAAGCTCTGGGCACCGCTGATAATGCCAGCATTTATTGCCCATACCTAATTGCCCTTGAACTGCACGGATTTTATTCATTCACACTAGTGGGTACAAAGTCTCCAGACTGGGTAAAACTGACAGGTTTTCCAAAGAACATACTTTAAACAGATGTTGACGTTTTTTCACGGTCACCATTTCCCGAATTGGCTCCAGATGATTAAATGAATTCCGCAGCTTCATTGTTGGGATCTGGACTCACAACTCTGGATTCAGTCCACGTTCCAAGCCTGTAGATGTACCGACTGCACCAGCACCCTGCTTCACTCTGTGGCAGTGCTGAAACTCTGCTTCCTCACAGCTCCAGCGAGCCAGGTTCAGTCCTGAGCTTGGGCGTTGTCTGTGTAGAGCTGCAACATTCTCCCTGAGACAACAGAATGTCCCGGCTTCCTCCAACATCACGAGGAACTGGGACTTGGTCGGTCTCGTGTGAACACAAATGTGAGCAACCTCAGGTAAACATTTCATCTGCAGCACTCGTGGAATAGGTTTTAAACTAGCTCCCATCTTAGTGGAATATGAACTCTCATTAACACAGGCACCTTTTAAAACTGCCTTAGATGCACTTAAGGCCACCAGGTCTCTTCAACTGTGCAGTTCTGTGTGCATTCCACTCTGCCTGTGCTCCCGCTATTTGCTATCCTGCTGATTTAAGGGATGTGCGATGAGATGGGAAGCCTACGTCCTACAAAGAAGAGAACCTCCAGTAAATCTACAAACCTTTCCCTCTGCAGGATAAGGGATGCTGCCCTTTAGTTGGAGATATTACCGCCACCCTGCAGGAAGAACCAAGCTAGCTCCAAAGCTCTCGGTAATTAGGAATGATTCCAGTTGACCATTGAAGTGTCTAGGGATTGTCCTCAGTGTCCAACCATGATGTCATCTGGAGTCCAAAGACTGCAAGTGGTTCAATTCCTACAAGTTGATTGAGAACTTCCGAGACTATTGAAGGGGCTTCCTATACAACAAAATGGACTCTTTGCACTCTATTACTGCACTTTCTCTGTAACTGTAACACAATTTTCTGCATCATGTTATTGCTTTTTCCATGTCCTTTCTCAAATTCCCATTGTTGCAAAACAATCTGTATGAAATTTCTGAAAGCTATGTTGTCATTTAACAGCGACTCATTCGAGCTCGTATGCAGAAATGGCTTAATTTCTACCTTTCACGTTCCTGTTTTCCCTCTTCTGGGTGGATGTGGCTCTGCCGGAGACTCTGACCTGGAGTTACACTCAGACCTGGGTTCTTTGCGGTGGTGGGACCTGCTCCTGGGGGCTCACGACTGGCCGCTTCTCGAAATTCCAAGAATGCCGCCTAGAAGACGACCGAACCTTCGGGGTTCTGAGGCCTTGCGGCCCTGTGGACGAGCTGACCCTAAGCCAATGCCACCGACCGAAGCGTCACGGGAGAAAATGAAACATCGGGAACAGCGGATCGGCTGTCAGAGGCTCTGTGATCAGCGAATTGTGCTCTCTCTCTCTTCTTGGAGGGGGAGGGTTTGTTGCCAGTTCTTGAGTTGGCCAAAAGATGATGCGACAGGCTTTTTCATTGCAAGTCAGCGAGTTGTTTTGTTATGTCTCCCCTCTTCCTCTCTTGCTGTGAAAGGGATACAGAGATGCAGAGAGAGGGAGAGAGAGGGAGGGAGCGGGAGAGAGGGGGGGTGGAGGAGAGTCATTGCTTGGCTGCTGCTTGTGCATGGGAGGGGGAGAATGGGGGCTTTGGCGTTCTGAAGTTTTTATTGTCACTCATTCTTTGGGGCACTCTTCTGTTTTTGTGGATTCTGTGATGAACAAAAGTTTCAGGATGTATATTGCAGACATTTCTCTGATATTAAACCAAACTATTGAACTATTGAATGAAATGCAAAGCAGTTTTTTTTACTTTTCCCCAGTACTGATGATAATAATTAACAAACAACCAATTATCAATGGTTGAAAAACAGCGAGAAAAATGTATTTATTAGGATAGTTAATCTTTTTAATATGGTTTCTTTTGTTAAAGAAACTGCCCGTAACTTCACCCCCAACCACACATTACAAAACTACCTTTATTAAGAGATTACAAATAAACCTCCTGGAGTTACCAGCTCCAAGGACTGTTATGGTATCTAATGCCTGTGTGGTCTCCTCTCTGTAAAATCCAACTTCAAATGGCTTCATCGTAAGGAGAGTGTGTGTTCAGGGGGGTTCTGTGAAGCTTAAACAGAGACAAGGGAGCACATTTCAGCTGTCGATGGTGAGGGGCAATCAATGACCATTGCCCAGGGTCAGAGTTCCAAGAAGGGTGCCTAGACGTGGTAGATGGGGAGCAGCTAATGGCCAGGATTGAGATAACAAAACCTGAATTCAGTGACTCATTCCTGAAGTTCAAGATCCCATTTGTTACCAGAAGTTAAACGTGACCTGGGTCAAAGAATGAATTAAAGGTCACTTACGGAACTCAGCTGAAGAAACAGTGCCTAGATCAACTCAGTTCCATGACAATGCTCCTCTTTAATTCCATCTGTAGTCTTAGAGGGTTTTGCTAGACTGCCTGGCTCTGTGGGTTTCTGGTATTAAACCACACAACCTAAACTAGGATTGTACCAGCACGCTGTGAAAGTCAGTGATGAAGTTGGCTGCTTAAAGCTAATGGGATACAACTCATACACAACATGGCACCAAGGTTGCTCTTCAAAAGGGTCGGCAAAGATTCAGTGAGCCAAACATCCGATTTCTGTGTACATGACATTGGCTTTCATTCACTATCCAACCGTTTGCTCACTGCCTCTGGAGAACGGGGCATAAATGGGGTTGGTCAGTAACGTATGAAATTCCACTGTAGCTGGAAGGGTGAAAAATGGCAGCAGAAATGGACAATGACAATGTATCCTTCAGTTCTGTCTGAACACTACTGGGGAAGAGGGAGAAAGGTGTTACAGTTACAGAGAAAATGCAATGCATGCCGACAATAAGGTGCAAAGGGCCACCACAAGGGCAAGAATCCATTTCATTGGTCAGGAAGTCCATTCAATGGGCTCAGATGTTCTCTCTGCATCCCGAGATTATTCATGACAACTTGCAGGAATTGAACCACTTGCATTCTTTGCACTCCAGATGACATCATGGCTGGATACTGAGGACAATCCCTAGACCCTGATCAATGGCCAACTGGAATCTGAAAGGCTCAGGCAAGTGTGTTTGCAAGGTCCTTCGCTCTCTGCTCCATCTCACTCCTCCCTGCATGAACCACAAGTAACCGCTCCATGCTGCAAAGTCGAAGCTGAATATTTCCAGAGTCGGGTCCTTCGATCCATGGTTTCCAATCTTTCTTTGCTTCATCCCCTCATCAACTAGAAACACGTGTAATTCCTGCTTAGGCTTTTAATCGGTATTACATGGCATTAGGTACCATCCTTAGACTAGTCCCTGTCCCACTGACAATAAGGTCCAAGCCAACACAGCAGAAACATCCTGAATAGATGCTTGTAAACAAAGAATATCAGTAGAAGAGATTATGACTTTTAGTAGAAATTGGTTGAAAATTCATGTCATATTCCATTTCTTATTACAACAAGAAGTCCTTCAGACTTCTGACTTTATTCCAGCTCACAAACTAATCCCATTCTTCACTAATTTTCCCTGTGATATATGTCCCTCATATTCCCAAGAACTCCTCCCAGATTCTACCACTCACCTACACACTAAGGGTAACGCCACTGGCGCTTACAGCAGCAATGAAGGTCCTCCATCTCTGGTGGAGTTCAGGGCTTCCTTCATCATGTCAGTAGCTTCCTCGTGGTTTTCACTACTATCAGTCAAGCAAGTTCTGGGTGGAGACTCCGGAATACTGCCACACTCAGCTGTAGAAGTATTCTTCGTTGCTGTTTCCCTAACAATTTTGTTTTACTGGTCAGGGTTGTCAGCCCTGAGCTGAACCCACAAACCCGGAGGGCCAATGAATCACTCTCAGTTTGGCCTTTTGACTTTGACCTTTGACATAGGTCACTTTGACCTGTTTGGCATAGGTGACCTTACCAAGAGCCAAAGCATGAAGGCCTAGCTCCAGCCAACATAGCTCTGCAGGTCATTGCTTCATGCAAGTCTCCAAACCCAATGACAAGGTGGTGATCCTCTTGAAGGAAGGATAATTTACGGTGGCTAATTAACCCAGCAACCCCAGGGAGAATGGGCAAGCACCAGAAATCATGATGTTTAGCCTGGTCAAATGCAAGGCATTGCTCTTTGAGTGGTCAGCTGCAAGAGGGAATTACACAAAAAATGCGGGATCCTTAAGAACATTGATGTTTTCCATTGTCCATTGACCATTCTCTGCTTTATGGCTGTCTGAACCAGACACCAGAAAGAGCAAGTATAATTATGCACAGAAAATCCAAATTAAGCATTGGGCTGTCCCAACAAGTGAGGAAGAATTCCAGTGTTATGCCTGGAACCAGACACCACAAAATAACTGCTGGTGAAGCTCGATCCGTCTGTGAGCTGGGTTTTGCTCATCTAAGTGAGGAATGTCTAAGATAAGACTAAAGAGCTTCTCAAACCCACATTAAGTACCAGTGTGTGAGCCAGTACATTCCCTGATCATCCTGGTGCCAACACAGGGCACTTTCCCTACTTCTCCTCCCTATATAAAAACAAGTTTGGTGTTATTTTTAACAGTAATTATTGTTTATATGGCGTATCTTGACTTGCAACTGATTTTTGTCTGCAGTAAGGCTCAAGAGAAGTGTATTTAAAACTTTTGGTTGTCGGGTAATTATTACTATTGCTTGGTGCCAGGACACACCAGGCAAAATGTGATCTCATCACATTCTCAGGGCAGACCATGTTGGCTTTACTTTAATCAATATCGCATGGCATTTCTGTAGGTACCAGCCTTAGACTGGGCTCTGTCCCACTGACATTAAGCCGACACAATAGAAACACCCCGTACAAACATGTTTGGAGACACATCAACAGAAGGGATATTGACTTTTAATAGAATTTGGGTGAAACTTCACATCATGATTCAATTTTTTTGTCACAGCAATTTTTTTGTCATCTGATCTCTTCTCCCGATATTCTGAACACCTCACCCAAAAGTTAACTGCTCACCAATATACTGGGGACTATTTGCAGCATCCAGCTAACCTGCCAACCTGCACAGAGGCTGTGGACAAGAAGACCAAGGGTCACATCTACCTGTTGAGGGGACAGAGTATGCAACCTCTCCTTCACAAGCTCTACCAGCCTGCTGTCACCAGTACCATCTCCTACGTGGTGGTGTGCTGGGGCAATGGCATCAATACGGGTGATGCCAACAGGCCCAATAAACTGAATGGAAAGGCTGCCTCTGTTATAGGAGTTGAACTGGACACATTGGAGGCTGTGGTAGAACAAAGGACACTACCAAAAATCCTGGCAATTCTGGACAATGTTTCTCACCCTCTGCATGACACCTTGGCTGAACGGAGGAGCACTTTGGTAATAGACTAAGACAACTGCGCTGGTCCAAGGAGCGCTATATGAGGTCATTCTTACCCTCAGCCATTAGGCTCTATAAAGAGTCAACCTATAGCTGGGGAAGTGATGACCCTCTCCTGTTAGACTGTGATAACATTTTTATTCTTTCTCCTTCTTTTCTAATATTTATATCTATGCACTTGTAATGCTATTGTGATGCTGTAATTTCCTTTGGGATCAATGAAGTATCTATCTATAGTTTTGGGATGTTGGAGGAAACTGGAAGAAACCTTCACACTCACAGGTAGAGCACAGAAAGCACTAGAGATCAGGATTAGTCTGGTCAAATATGCTATTTTGCACTTTCGGAGGCCAATGTAAGAACTGGAATTGGAAATGGTTTATTATTGTCACTGTACCAAGACAGAGCGAAGAGCTTGTCTTGCATGCTGTTCATATGAGATCGAATCAGTATTTATTTAATTACTGGGAGACAGTGTGGAACAGGTCCACGGTACCCAGCAATCTCCCGATTTAATCCTGGCTTAATCACGGGACAATTTACAATGACCAATTAACCTACCAGCCAGTACGTCTTTGGATTGAGGGAGGAAACCAGAGCACCTGGAGGAAACCCACGTGGTCACAGACTCCTTACAGGCAGTGGCGGGAATTGAACCCAGGTCACCTGTACTGTAAAGCCTTGCGCTAACCATACGCTACCGTGCCACCTCTACACAGTGCGTTAAGGCAGAACAAGGTAAACCAATAATAAAGTGTAATCCAGCAAGGCATGTAGACAGACTCCACGTTGGAGAGGTCAGTTTGCAGGATGTGCTACGCTGTGTCCTCAGTTCCCTGCAGTCACGACAAAGCATTGCCATTCCAAGCTGTTGAGCATCCAAATAAAAAGCTTTCTATAGTGCATTGACTAAAATTGATAAGGGCTGATGGGGTCATGTCAAATTTCTTTAGCCTCCTGGGGAAGTAGAGTTGTTAGTGAGCTGTTTTTGGCCATGACATCAACTTGGTTGGATCAGGACAGGAGCAAAGTATACAGTAAATAACAAGACCCTTAGAATCATTGATCTACAGAGGAACTGGGATGGAATTCCATTGATAGGTTAAAGTAGCCCATAAGAAGATAGATAAAGAAGGCGCATGGTATATTTACTTTCATCAGCCAGGGCATTAAATATAAGAGGGTACAAGTCTTATCGCAGCTATGCAAATACTTGATTAGGCTATATTCAGCATGTTGCATGAAGTTCTGGTCACTGAATTTTAGGAAGAGTGTGAAATCTTTGGAAAAGGTGCCAAAGAGGTTCACCAGGATGTTGCCCGGATGAGAGAGTATTAGATATATGGAGAAGTTGAACAAACTTGGATAACTTCCTTTGGACTATCAATTGTTCCATTTAATATCAGAGAACGTATACTATATACATTGTTACTTTCCGCAGACATCCTCAAAACAGAAGAACCCCCCCCCCAGAGAATAAATGGCAGAAAAAAGACTTTAAAAAGCCCCCTGCCCCCTCCCATGCACAAGCAGCATCAACCTTCCCCCCTCCCCCAAATTATTCCAGCATAAATTATCAGCATTCTCACCACCCACCATGCAAACAACAGCCCCCAAAGGGAGACCATGGTCTAAAGACCATCAAAAACTGTTCGCTGCAGCATTTCGACATCCCACACGCTCTCTCTCACTAACAAGGGAGAGACAAATATTGCTCCTTTCACAGTAACAGGGGAGACTACAGTCACTATTTTGATGTTACATCCAGTCTGAAGCAATGCTTTTTTATTTCGAGTTCCCTGACTCGAGAATCAGCAAATCGATTACCCAGTATCGAGGTCTCCGACAGCCACTCGCTATCTTCAACGTTCCGGCTCTCGCTGTGCTTCAGTACGTGACACGGGCAAGGATTCGTGTCCACAGGGCTGCCAGGCCCCGAAGTCGTCCAACCTCAGATCAAACCTGGACGCACTGAAACGCGGCTGATCGACGGGCTCCAAGAAGAGGAAATGCCCATGTGCAGTTTTTGAGTGCCACTGTATATCAAAGATCCTGAAAGGACTCTGACCACCCTGAAAAGGAAAACAGGGACTTTAAAATAGGAAGAATTTAACTGTTTCACTGTTGAGCTGGGAGAAGTACCATCTCTAGCTCCGTTCAGAGGCTGAACCTTACAAAAGTTAATAGAATTGTGACAGGCACAGGTTAAGTTGATTGTCAGAATCTTTTCCCAGGGCGGAAATGTCAAATACTAGAGGGCATTGGTTTTAGGTAAGAGGGGAAAGCTTAAAAGAGACTCATTAAGGAAGTTCTTTACTCTTAGTGATAAGCGGCTGGAAGATGCTGCCCGGGAAGGTGATGGAAGGTGGTATGTTAGCAATGTTTAAGAGGCATTTAGATAGGCAGATGGACAGGTAGGGGATAGAACGATAAGTGCAGGCAGGTGGAATTAAGCACCGTGACTAGGTCAGACATGGTGGGTCAAAGTGTCTGTTTTGTGCGGTCTTGTTCTACGTTCCATGACCTGCAAGGTAATGGTTCTACTAGCTGTGCAGATGACCAAACTGCAAACAAGTTGATGCCTGAACTTTGAAGTGACAACTAGTAGGAGGGGAGCTTGAATGTGTGATCTGTGGCGGTCAGTGTTTGGACGTTGGATCCAGGCTGGAGCGGCTGGGACAAGGCTCTGGGACTCTTTACCTGCTGCTGATCCTCCTGTCAGCGAGTAGCCAGAACTGCTCCTGTCACCTCCACGTCCATCTTCTGCAAGCTTTGCAGCCCTTGACAAAGGCTCGGTGCAAGGGTTAGGGTGACTGACAATGAAAATAAGGGGCATCTGAAGAACAGCAACTCATTCTCAACCTGTAAGAATTTGACCAGGTCACCTCTCATTCTTTGAAACTCTTGAGAGTTAGGCCCATCTGCCTAATCAGCCCTTTATATCTGCTTGACATTTAATAAGAACTTAATAAGAGCTCAGCGACACTTTCCTGCTCTAATCCCAAATCTCCAATTCCCATAAGTTCTAAAAATCCATCAGCGTTCACTTTAGACTCACAGCTGAGACACTATAGCCTTTGTTTACTGAGAGTACCAACGACAGTTTTTCTTTTGCATGAAGAGATCTCTTCTCATTCCAAGAATTCCTCCTCAATTTTCAAGAATGTCTGACTCATTATTTGGGAATATGATTCTTGATTCTAGATGAACTCAGCAAGTCCGGCAGTATTTATGGAGAAAATTTTGGGCCAAGACCCTTCATCGGGACTGGAAAGGAAAGGGGAAGAAACTGGAAAAAGAAGGTGGGGAGAGGGGAGAGGGGAAGGAGTAAAAACTGGCAGGTGATAGATGAAGCCAGGTGAGAGGGTTGGGGAAAGAGGGATGAAATGAGGAACTGGGAGACGATAGGTGGAAAAGGTACAGGGCCGAAGAAGAAAGAACCTCAGCCCAAAATGTTGATTGTTTATTCCTCTCCGCAGATGCTGCCTGACTTGCTGAGTTCCTCGAGCATTTTGTGTGTTGCTCTGGATTTCCAGCATCTGCACAAACTTTTGTGTTTTGATTCTAGATAACATAGTTGGGCAAACAATGGCTCCACATAAATGCAAAAGAATTCAATGAGATCGCTTCTCATTCTTCGAAAAGTATAGTCCCTGCCACGTTTCACTTTTCCAGGAATCAATCCGGCAAATCTTCAACTGTAAATCTATTCTTCCTTTGGTAGAAAGACCAGATCTGCACACATTAATCCAGGTCTATTTTCACTGGGGTCCTATATAATTGCAGTAAGAAGATCTACTGTATAGTCAAATCCTCTTAGGTTGTTTTCCTAATCGTCTTCTGTACCTGCATGTTAACTCACTGATTGGTGTATGAAGACAAGGAAGGCAAGTGGCCCTCCAAGACCATTCACCTGGTGGAAGCTGAGGAGAGAGGGGCAACCTGGAAGGTCGCAAATCCACCTCCATTCACAAGTTGGCCTATGAGGAAATGTCAAGGTGAAATGAGACTGAATTTAAAAAGACTTTGGATAAAACATCATCGGGATGGGGCTACTTAGTCCAGCTAGTGTATTGGGTTGCCCTACACATTGTCTGAGATATGGGAGAAAATATGCCAATAGACAATAGACAGTAGGTGCAGGAGTAGGCCATTCAGCCCTTCTAACCAGCACCACCATTCATTGTGATCATGGCTGATCATACACAATCAGTACCCCGTTCCTGCCCTTTCCCCATATCCCTTGACCCCGCTATCTATAAGAGCTCTATCTAACTCTCTCTTGAATGCATCCAGAGACTTGGCCTCCACTGCTTTCTGGGGCAGAGCATTCCACATATCCACCACTCTCTGGGTGAAAAAGTTTTACTGCATCTCTGTACTAAATGGCCTACCCCTTATTCGGAGAGTGTTCTGCTCTGAGATCTGGAGTTGGAATTATAGCAGCACGCAAACCTTACCACAACTTTCAGCCCATGGGAAGGTGCTCCATACACGGTGTAGGACCTCACCAAGGCCAACGTAGGAGCCCTGCACGGTGTCTCTGAGTGGAAAAGACTGTGGTCCTGGTGGACACAAAGGAGTAGAAGCCTGAAGCATTTCTCAGTTGTGTTCCTGCAGACCACACACCAGAACAAGGCGAAAGATGTTTAACCAATTTGGTTTTGCAGTCATCTGGGTGTGTCTTGTTTTTGTGTTGGTGTTTTCAAAAGAAGCAACAGCTGATGGTGTGGCAAACCCAACAGCAGAAAGATCACAGAGCACTGCAAACATTTGATTAGAATGCAGGGACGTGCATAATTTATGGCTCGTGAATTGAAAGCAGAAACAAAATCACTTGTGGTTCATTTCAAAACCGCATTCCAGATTGTCCACCGGGGTGACCTCATGCTGTAGCTGAAGGCATCCAAGATGCTACCATAACAACTGGGCCCCATAAAGAATCAGAGTAATAACTGATTCCATATTTGAGACTGCATCCCCCAGCCGATGAGATTTGGTGTTCTGACATAGATTGGGGCACAGGTTGTTCTTCCAGCTCTAGCTGCCGGCATTTACCACAAGGGAGGGTCAGTGGCTACTCGGTGTAAAGAGCCTTCCTGGCTCAGGGTCTTGGACCTCTCAACCTATTAACAAACCAGTCTCTAGTCTGGTTCTGAACGTACACAAGCTTATCTGCACATTCACATGTTCTATAGTAGTGGCAATGGACAAAGTACCTGTGGGCACTTGAGAAGTTTAAATATCTTTGAGCCCCAGGTATAGTCTGGGTCACTATTAACCAAAAATATCTTCCTTCTAAGTCCCTAGCCATCAATATCCTGATCCCTCCCTCCATGACTGAGGCTCACTGTTCAAAGTCATGAGCACCCACCTTGTGGTCAGTCATAACCCCATCACCTCAGTGACTAGAAGACATCACCAGCTCCATCACCCATCCTTTACCCAATGCTAGTGAACTCCACCATCACCACAGCTTGCCATCCTAGCTTCAGAACATTTTGTTGTCCAAAGTCCAGTAACTAATGTTAGGGGGAAGGGCTGGGGTTGTGTCATGAAGTGAGTTTGGGGTTGGAAATGTCAGGACCTGTAAGGCTGGTGGTCATTTTTGTGCAGGAGTGAAGGCTGCAAGCTATGGTGAGCGTCAGGCAGGAAGGCAACAGATGGGTGTGAGGCAGAAGAGGGCAAAAAATGGTGCAAGCTTGAACTATAGATGAGTGAACACCTGAATTTCTAAATCGATCTTAGAGCAGAAACCTGCCAAAGTATGTTGGGGTAATCTGTTGCATTCGGTGCTTCTGGTGCGGCCTCCTCTATATCGGCGAGACCCGACGCAGATTGGGGGACCGCTTCGTCAAGCACCTACGCTCCGTCCGCCACAACAGACACGATCTCCCAGTTGCCACTCACTTCAACTCTCCTTCACATTCCCATTTGGATATGTCCATACATGGCCTCCTCTACTGCCATGATGAGGCCAAACTTCGGTTGGAGGAGCAACATCTCATATACCGTCTGGGTAGTCTCCAGCCCCTTGGTATGAACATCGAATTCTCCAACATCCGGTAATTCCCTCCCTCCCTTCCCCATCCCTCCTCTACTCTGTCTCCTCTTCTAGCTGCCTATCACCTCTATGACTCTACCTTCTTCGACTACCCATAGTGCTTTCCCCTTAGATTCCTTCTTCACCTCTCCTGCCTATCCCCTCCCTGTTTCCCCTCCCCCACCCCTTGATATTTCCTCTGATTGGTTTTCCACCCTCTCCCCACCTTCTTTATAGGGCCCCTGTCCCCTCCTTCTTTAGTCCTGACGAAGGGTTTCGACCGGAAACGTTGACTGCTTCTTTCAACGGATGCTGCCCAACCTTCTGAGCTCATCCAGCTTTTTTGTACATCCTGCCAAAATATATCTCTTCCCATAGCACAGACATGTACAGAATGTGCAGTAACACCATACATTGGGCAGACTAAATATCACAAACCTGAAGAAAGTCATTCCAAAAATAACCCAATTGATGTTTGGGCTGTGTGCGTAGACATAAGACAACTTTAACAATGAATGTTCGCTTCTCTTTGGGGTAAGAGTACGTGCATTGAAAAAGAGTTTCTATATACCAAATAGATAACTTGGAATTAGTTGTTTTAAGGGAAAACAAACTGATACTGACTGCTTGAATTATGTCACCAGAGTTCAAAATTCAAAGTTCATAGTAAATTTATTATCAAAATATGTACAGTGTATTCAACCATAAACTACCCTGAGATTTATTTTCAGAGATTGAAGATACTATTGCTGTTTCATTATAACTTAGACAATGGGAAGTCACTCCTCGTTAATACTTGCACAGATGGTTTCTTTGTGAAGTGGGATGGTTTCTTTTGGTTAAATAACGTCCTGCTTGTTCTATCTTCCTGTTGGTGAGTGGATTCTTGATTTCTGATGATCTCCTATTCCACACCAACTCCTGAAACATATGGCCACACAGTTCCAAATAGGTTCATCAAGGCAGATGGGAGGAGGTGGGATGCCCAACCCCACCCAGCCAGCTAAAGGAGAAGCTGCTTCCTACAAAGGGACCAATTTGGATGGAGAAATGAGGGCTGAGGTTGGGAAAGCTTAGTGCAGCCAACTCAAGAATTCTCGTGCTAGATCCAGTGCTGTTTCATATATTGAAGCAATATACTGTACAATCTGCCACTCTGGATTCCAGGCACACAGGTGAGGAGAGAGAATTATATGGAATGTTTGCAGCTGACGAGCTAGGCTTGTGTGGTTCCATCCAAAGTAAGGTTTGACTGAGACACCCTGTCAATCAGTTATTGAAGCCAGGCAAAGCAAGTAGGATATACTGATGCAGTTCCCAGTGATAACAACAAAATGGTTTGCTGGTTACATTTGGTGGGCGTTGTGAATGTGGCCTGCATTCATACAACCGCAGCCACAGTTCTAGTAACTGGACCCCTCTCAGAGAAAGCAACCCCCCTTCTGTTTCCCCTGTGACCCTACAGCCACCAATTAATCTACCAACTCACGTGCCTTTGGTGTGTGGGGCACCCTGAGGAGACCTACGCAGTCACAAGGACCACAGACAACTGAGCTTGGGCTGTGGGAGCTGTGAGGCAGCAGAGCTACCAGCTGCACCATCGTGTTAGATAGATAGATAGATAGATAGATACTTTATTCATCCCCATGGGGAAATTCAACATTTTTTCCAATGTCCCATACACTTGTTGTAGCAAAAACTCATTACATACAATACTTAACTCAGTAATAATATGATATGCATCTAAATCACTAACTCAAAAAGCATTAATAATAGCTTTAAAAAAAGTTCTTAAGTCCTGGCAGTTGAATTGTAAAGCCTAATGGCATTGGGGAGTTGGAAAGTTGGACCATACTTTCTTGCAAAGGATCATTGACTTGAAATATTAACTCTGTTTCTCTCTTCATTGATGCTGCCTGGTCTGCAGAGTGCTTCCAGAATTTTCTGCTAGATATCCACGGAAAGTGGCTCTAGATCTTTATATGGCAATGTTTTATGTGGCGAGGTTTTCTCATCATCTAAATCAATATTATCTTCCACCATGTCCAGTTGGGCTTAATTTTATGCTGGACTAAATTTAATTTCACTCATATCTGCCTCAAGGTCTGCTCTAGGCAGGCTCTACAAGCCACCCTGGCCCAAATATATCAAGGATCTGAATTCATGGCCACATTCAGCTATTAAATAGCCTCCAGTGCTCTGGTGCATCAGTGCCAGATTGCCACCCAGGGTGCAGTTGACCAAGGGAGAGAGCCAAGCATTTTATGATACACTTTGAAGCCCTGATGGCAAAATAGATCAGTAGTAAACATTTACTGACTAGATTTTGTATGTCAGTCAAAGCGTGCCCAGACAGACACTGAAAGTAAGCACATGCCGTTATTATTTACGAGCATATGCAGAGCAACAAAGAGAAGAGCTGAAATAATAACATTGTCCATCTGTGGCTTCCTGCACAATGAATTTGACAATGGTATCACTGTTGGGCATGTCTTTGTAACTTTCCAAGTGGAGCAACTTCCCATTGTTCAAGCTGTAATGAAGATGCCGTTTGCAAGAACCTGACAAGGGAGGAGAGCTCTCCTTTGAATATTAACAGGGATTTTCAGGCCAACATTCACACCCATCTTAGCATTCTTGCATCCTGAACCTGAGCAAGCTAACTGGCACTCTTACCCTGCCATCACTGGAACAAATGCTTGCTGAAGAACTCTTCACTTTGTTAGACGCTCAGTTGGAATGTACATTGTCAGGGGAGACAGGTAGTGGGGGTACCTGCAGCCTGGCAACTTCTTTTATCAGTGAGGGTCTGGGCTCTGCGTGACAACTTCACAATCATTTCATTGTTTAAGAAGGAAGCCTGAGTCACATTGATGGATTGTAAGAAAATCTATCGATTTGATGGTGCATGTTATGAATAAAGTATATTGGTAAATTGGTTTATTATTGTCAGACGTGCTGAGGTAGGCAGCGAAAAACTTGCTTTGCATGAATGATCATTTCATCACATTGAGATAGTTTATAAGAAAAAATAACAGAATGCAGAATAAAATATTACAGTAGCAGAGAAAATCCAGTGCGGACAGGCAATAGGATGCAAGATCAAACAAGATAGACTGCGGGTCAAGAGTCCATCTTATGGTGCTAGTGGACCATTAAATAATTTTATAACAGTAGGATAGAAGCTGTCTTTGAGCCCGGTGGCAAGTGCTTTCATACTTTTGTGTCTTCTGACTGATGGGAGTGAGGAGAAGAGAGAATGCCTGGTGTGGGTGAGGTCCTTGATTGTCGTGGTTGCTTTACTGAGGCAGAGAAGTTTATTTTTAGCAATTTAATTTCCAGAATAGAAAAGACAGAACTGTCAACTATTCTGTTATTGTTTGAGAAAGCTCTTTGAAAGAGCCCAATAAAGTGTTCCCATTCTTCTGCCATTCCCCATGTCCCAGCGTGATTTTCCTTACCTGTGATTGTCCATTCCCTTCTGTTGAAGTTACTGTTGAACCTCCCAGCCAGTGTGGTCCAGATCACATAAAGAATAAAGATCTATCCTGGAACCTTCAGCCCACAACGTCTGTGCTGAGCACTTATGATTGAACCTGCACATGATTCGTGCCTCTTCATTCCTTTCATGTCCATTTGACTATCTAAGTGCCTGTTAAACACCACCAGAATGTCTGATTCTACCACCTTCTCCTATGGCAGCGTATTCTGAGCACTTACACTCTCTATGTGTGGGAAACAATTTTCCCAATATTTACCTTCCTCGTCAGCCTCCTCACCATACACACTGGGTGCAACTTACAGCAGTTAATTAACCTCCAAGCCCGCACGTCCTTGCAATGTGTGAGGAAACCGGAGAAGGACTAGGGAGGGAGTAGGTAGACAACAGGAAATATCTCTGATAGGGTGAGACCAGGTGAGTCCTGGTCCTGGGTGCAGTTGCAAACACATTATGCTTCTTTGTCTGTGTAACGTGCTGTTAATGGTGCTGCGGTGGATCATGTCCAGCAGGCCCAGACAGCACCAATAAAGTTAAAAAGACTCAAGCCAAAATACCTTTAAGTCTGCGCTGAGATCGGCACTTAGAGGTGAGATTTTCATTTGCAAATGCAGCCAAGGGCCTCAAGTGGGTGGCTGTGTGCAAGAAACATGGATGATCAGCACATTATTACAGTGGCCACTTGAGGTAGATGCTTTAACCCTGTAGAAAGAAACATCTGGTTGCTGTTGTGTTCCACTGCGAATTGCCCCATAGATTGGTCATTAGGATGACTGCAGTAGTGGACTAAGCAGGTGAAGGATTATTTTCTGAAGCTTGTTTAAAACCTCTCAGCTGAAAGCGTGAGAATCATCTTTGTTGGCCGCATGCTTGTTTCTTCGTTCCTTAGTAACACTGTCTTGCTTTTGATTGATTGTGGGTTTAAGTCCCATTCCTGGGGACCACTGCTGGTTATTTAAAACTGAGTGTCTGCCTTCTCAGCTGCAATTAAAAAGACTCTTCAGTATAGTATTGCAGATTAGTGCTGGTCTCTGCCGATCCTGTCCAACAATTAGCACAGAAACACAGAAGCATAGAAAACCTACAGCACAGTACAGGCCCTTCGGCCCACAAAGTTGTGCCAAACACGTCCCTACCTTAGAAATGACTAGGATTACCCATAGCCCTCTATTTTTCAAAGCTCCATGTACCTATCCAAAAGAATCTTAAAAGACCCTATCGTATCCACCTCCACCACCATTGTCGACAGCCCATTCCATACACTCACCACTCTCTGTGTAAAAAACTTACCCCTGACATCTCCTCTGTACCTACTCCCCAGCACCTTAAACCTGTGACATCTTGAGTTAACCATTTCAGCCCTGGGAAAAAGCCTCCGACTATCCACACGATCAATGCCTCTCATCATCTTATACACCTCTACCAGGTCACCCCCAATCCTCCATCGCTTCAAGGAGAAAAGGCCGAGTTCACTCAACCTGTTTTCATAAGGCATGCTCCCCAATCCAGGCAACATCCTTGTAAATCTCCTCTGCACCCTTTCTATGGTTTCCACATCCTTCCTGTAGTGAGGCGACCAGAACTGAGCACAGTACTCCAAGTGGGGTCTGACCAGGGTCCCTATATAGCTGCAACATTACCTCTCGGCTCCTAAATTCAATTCCACAACTGATGAAGGCCATTACACCGTATGACCAGCAAACATTAATAGAGCAGATTATCTGCTCATTGGGACTTGCTGTGAACAAGTTGGAGCTGTTGACTGTATTTCTTCCATCATCACAGTGACTACATCAAACAACTTAACTGGCTGCAAAGTGGTTTGAAACATATTGAGATCATAAAAGCCACCATAAACATGCTTTATTCTCTTCACATTGGAGCTTAGCACTGCTTAAAATTAATCTGCTGCAGGGTAAGAATCTGATAAGAATTTCTATCTGAACCTCATTAAATATCAGGAATATGGAAGGAAAGGTCTTTCAGCTGTAGTTTGTTGGAAATTGGAAGTGTTTATGTTAGACTGTGTGCTTCCCCAGTCCACGTCTGCAGCACCAATATTAATCCCTTATTTGAAACCTGCATAGGGCAAAAGGAGTTAGAAAGTTATCATAGTTCCAATCATTTGTCAATTTTAAATACACTTACTTATTTGCTAACTAACAAATGAAAGAATAAAAGCAAGAAGCTGCAGAGGCTGAAAATCTGAAATAACGTTAACAAATGGTCAGGTAGCTTCTGTGAAGAGAAGAATTTTTTTTTGCTGGACAAATTTACGGTTGGATAACAAGCTGGGGTTGCTTTCTCTGGAGCAGTGGAAACTGAGGGGAGATTTGATAGAAGTTTATAAGAGACACAGTGTGGTCAGTTGGTATCATTTACCCAGGGTCAAAATGTCTAATACTAGAGGGCATGCTTTGAAGTTAATTTCAAAGGAGATAGGCAAGGCAAGGTTTTCACAGAAGGTGTAGGCAGTGTTTGGAATGCCCTGCCAGGGTTGGTGATGGAGGCAAGTATGACAGAGGCTTTTAAAAGGTTTTTAGATAGGTACAGAATATGAATGTCCAGCAAATGGAGGGATGTGGAAATTGTGAAGGCAGGAAGATTGTCTTACTTAGGCATGAAATTGCTGGTTAATTATTTCAATTATTAGTTCAATTAGTTTGGCTCAACATTGTAGGCTGCAGAGCCTGTTCCTGTGGTGTACTGTTCTATGTTCTAGATCTTACATTTCAGTTTGAAGACCGATGATCAGATCTTTTTAAGGAACGGAAAACATGGGCCACCAAAGGACGTTGTGCTGCCCTTCAGTTATTGATGTTTGGTTTTTGAAAGATTGAAGGGAAAAAAGGTGACGACAAAGGTCAAAAGTTCAAAGTTCAAAGTGCATTTATTATTAGAGTACATATGCAGGATACAACCCTGAGATTCGTCTTCTCCACAGACAGTCAGGAAACAAAGAAAGCCATGGAACCCATTCAAGGAAAAACATCAAACCCCACCCATGCACAGAAAAAAACAAATTGCGCAAATGGCAACAAGAGCATCAACCCCACCCCCACATGCAATAAAACAAATCACGTAAATGGCAACAAGAAATAATGAGCAAAAACACAGAATATAAAAACACGAGATCAAAAGAGTCCAGTCGAACTACAGTCCAATCTACAAACTGCAGACCCAAAACTTCAGTACCATCCTCTGACAACATAGAGAGAGAGAGAGAGAGAGAGAGAGAGAGAGAGAGAGAGAGAGAGAGAGAGAGAGAGAGAGAGAGAGAGAGAGAGAGAGCGCCATCAGGAGCAGTGAGTGAGAGGGAGAGAGGGACCATCACACGCAGATGCCTTCCTTTGGCAGCAGCAAATGAGAGGCTGGTAGATGGCAACATTCGATTCTGGAATGGTATGAATGAGCCTTCCATACTCAGCTTGATGTTTCAATGTTCCTCAACACAAACCAACAGAAGACAACTAAAAAAGTCATTAAGAAGGTAAAGATGGAATATGAAAATAAGCTAGCCAATAATATTATAGATGATACCAAAAGTTTCTTCAGATAAATAAAGTGTAAAAGAGAGATGACAATGGATATTGGATCACTGGAGAATGATGCTGGAGAGGTCATAATGGGGGATAATGAAATGGCCGACAAACTGAATAAGTATTTTGTATCTGTCTTCACTGTGGAAGACACTAGCA
This sequence comes from Hemitrygon akajei, assembly GCF_048418815.1. Classification (NCBI taxonomy): domain Eukaryota; kingdom Metazoa; phylum Chordata; class Chondrichthyes; order Myliobatiformes; family Dasyatidae; genus Hemitrygon; species Hemitrygon akajei. The sequence goes on along the minus strand of NC_133152.1, from coordinate 15,759,824 downwards.
GAATGGTGAAAGTTCCAGGTGTCAGGAGTCATGAAGTGTGTGAAGTTACCATAACAAGAGAGAAGGTTTTTGGGAAACTGAAAGGTCTGAAGGTAGATAAGTCACCTGGACCAGATGGTGTACATCCCAGGGTTCTGAAAGAGGTGGCCAAAGAAATTGTGGAGCAATTAGTAATAATATTTCAAGAATCATTAGATTCTGGAATGGTTACAGAAGACTGGAAAATGACTAATGTCATTCCACTTTTCAAGAAGGGACAGAGGCAAGAGAAAGGAAATTATAGGCCAGTTAGTCTGACCTCAGTGGTTGAGAAGATGTTGAGTCGATTATTAAGGATGAGACCTCAGGATATTTGGAGGCATATGATTAAATAGGCTGCAGTCATCATAGTTTCCTCAAGGGAATAGCTGGCCTGACAAATGTGTTGGAATTCTATGAAGAAATAACAAGCAGGATATACAATGGAGAATCGGTTGATGATGTGTACTTGGATTTTCAGAAGGCCTTTGACAAGGTGCCTCATGTGGCTGTTTAACAAGCTACAAGCCCACGGTATTAAAGATTCTAGCATGGACAAAGCGTTAGCTGATTGGCAAGAGGCGAAGTGTGGAAATAAAGGGAGCCTTTTCTGGTTGGCTGCTGGTGACTAGTGGTGTTCCACAGGGGTCTGTGTTGGGACCGATTCTTTTTACGTTATATGTCAATGATTTGGATGAGGGAATTGATGGCTTTGTTGCAATGTTTGCAGATGATATGAAGATAGTTGGAGGGGCAGGTAGTTTTGAGGAAGTAGAGAGGCTACAGAAGGATTTAGACAGATTAGGAGAATGGGCAAAGAAATGGCAGATGGAATACAATGTCAGGAAGTATATGGTCATACATTTTGGTAGAAGAAATGAAAGGGTTGAAAATATTAAAAAACTGAAGCGCAAGAGGACTTGGAAGTCCTTGTGCAGGATTCCCTAAAGGTTAATTTGCAGGTTGAATCTGTGGTGAGGATGGCAAATGCAATGTTAGCATTCATTTCAAGAGGACTAGATATTAAAGCAAGGATATAACGTTGAAACTTTATAAAGCACTGGTGAGGCCTCACTTGGTCTATTGTGAGCGGTTTTGGGCCCCTTCTTTTAGAAATGATGTGCTGAAACCAGAAAGGGTTTAAAGGAGGGTCACAAAAATGATTCCAGCATTGATCGGCTCGTCATATGAAAAGTGTTTGATGGCTCTGGGCCTGTATTCGCTAGAATTCAGAAAAATGAGCGGTGACCTCATTGAAACCTATCAAATAGTGAAAGGCCTTGATAGAGTAGATGTGAAGAACCTGTTTTCTGTGGTGGGAGAGTCTAAGACCACAGGACAAAGCCTCAGAATAGAGAGTTGTCCTTTTAGAATGGTGATGAGGAGGAATTTCTTTAGCTAGCTAGTTGAATCTATAGAATTTTTTGCCACAGGCAGCTGTGGAGGCCAAGTCTTCATATATATTTAAGGCAGAGGTTGATAGATTCTTGATTGGTCAGGGTATGAAGAAATATGGGGAGAAGGCGGGAGGTTAGGGCTGAGAGGAAAAATGGATCAGCCATGATGAAATAATGGAGTAGACTTGATGGGCTGAATGGCCCAATTCTGCTCCTATATTTTATGCTCTGACTTCTAAATCAGCGAGATTGGTGAGAAATGGAGTCAATCATAGGCTCGAGCTCCAACTCTAAGCTTCTTGGCCTCGAGGCTTCTCGCCTCCCAGAACCTTTTCGGGGACAGCAAAGCCCCAGATCGCCCAATTGGCCTGAAAACACACCATCAAACTGTAGATCACAGACTTGAACTTTACCAGAAACACATTTAAAAGAAAAAAAAGGCACAAAAGAAGTGAAAGGATCAGTTTTGTGGACCATCTGGTAGATAACGCCCAAGGTAGTGTTGTTTGCAGGCGCCATTTTGATTGCCATCTTGAACCTCTAAAAGGAAAATATAATATTCTTGATCCTGATTACTCTATCTTGGCTTCCTTCTCCTTCAGGACCATTGAAAGATTAAGCAATGTATACAAATGTTTAGCCACATTTGAAGTATTGCCTGTTGTTCTGGTCACCATACTATAAGAAAGATGTGACTGAACTGGAGACTAAAGGGATTCATAAGGATGTTGCCTGGATTGGAGGACCAGAGTTATAATAAGAGATTGGATTGGCTGGGCTTGGATTTCCTGGAGCAAAGAACATGGCTGGGGTAGGAAAAGCTCGAGAGCATAGTTTCAAGGTGAGGGGTACAAGATTTAAAGCGGGTCTCAGGGATAGTAAATTTTTACACAGAATGGTTGATTTTTATTTCTGCTAAAGAAAGGGAGGGATGTTGTTTTGCTGCTGCTTGTGCGTATGAGTTGGGATTAAGGGAGGAGGGTCTTTGGTGTTCCAACATTTATACTGTCACTTATCCTTTGGGGCATTCTTCTGCTTTTGTGGATGTCTGTGAAGAACAAGAATTTCAGGTTGATTATTGTATACGTTTCTCTGATATTAAATGGAACTATTGAACTGTTGATATCTGGTACATGCTGCCAGAGGAGGTGTTGAATCAGGCACAATTACTGTGATTTAGAGGCATATTTTAAATTTTTAATTGTAACATCACAGAGAAGTATGGACCTAATGTAGGCAAATGGGATTCATGTAAATAGGCAAAAATGCAAAAAAAGTTGGCACGTGTGTGCACCTCCATGACTCCGCTACTCTGTGATAAGCTCCACAATTGATATAATTTTATGGTGGCCCAGTCATACAGAGTGTGTGCAATCATTCCAAGACAAGTATCCCTATTCAATTAAACTGATAAATTATTTAGAATAGATGTGATTTTATTCTAAAACGGGTGGTTAACCTTTCCCATCACAAACAGGAGAAAATCTGCAGATGCTCAAAATCCAAGCAACACACACAAAACTCTGGAGGAACTCAGCGGGCCAGGCGGTATCTATGGAAAAGATTATAGGCCGGATGAAGGGTCTCGGCCTGAAACATCGCCTGTACTCATTTCCATAGTTGCTGCCTGGCCTGTTGAGTTCCTCCAGCATTTTGTGCGTGCTGCTTGGTTGACCTTTCCAAGTTATGCCACTGCTGTATTCTCTCAAAGGATGCTGTGGATTTTGCTTTCAGAACACTTTGTATGGTTTGCAGGATGTACAGTAGCTCTTGAAGCAGCTCATGGGTGGAACACTGAGTTGCATTTTGTGGGGCTGCAATGTGCATGTTTTAATTACCAATGTGAGGGTCTAGCTGTCAGAGTTTACACAACCAACAAAGTGTGTGAATTTCACCCAGACAGATGTGGTTTGCAGAATGTGTGTCACAAACTCATTCAATCCTGTCTCCAAAATTTCAGTGAAATTCTGGATGGTTTTTAAATAATCTCTTCTGTCAAAGGCTCTGTATGTCTGGTAAAAACACAGATTCTGGGATTGAAGTGACTGCATTGTTCTACAATGTTCATTTGACGTTGGAGTTCAGCCAAAATTGACTTCTGTGCTGAACTAGTTTATTTATTCCACCCTTTCCATGCTTCTGATCTCTACAACATTTATTCAACTAAAACAAGCGTGATCTGGTGTTAATATAATTTCATGTCAATTGTTGTCTGTATTGTGCTGGCATCAATCATTCCAGTTCAGGCTTTTGCATTGTCAGCTCTTAAACTTGTTTCTCAGCCAAAGGAAACTTGTAAATAATAATTTTTTCCCCTACTTCCAAACCGGACCATGGAGAGCTACAAAGATGGAGTTCTGTCAGATATTCGACAAACACACAGATGTAGGTAAAGAATTTTCAAGTGGGTTTGATGAACAAGGAATAGAACAACCAGACTGAGATTAGTGCTGACAGTTTCAGTGCAGAGAGGAGCAAAGATGAGTGAAGGAAAGAGCAGGAAAATAAACAGTGATATTTCCATAAAAGTGGTCAGAGGAGTGTAAATTCAATACCTGAAGTGCTTGTCTCCTTTGATCACCATTTTAGTCAGTGAGTGGGAGCTGGAAACAAAGATGGCTCCAGGAAATCAGGCCATATTCACCCTTGCTCAGGGTAAGGAGGAACCTATACTCCAGGACCGGTGGATGGTTGGGAGTCATGGCTTCAGCTTGAGGTATCTCTGCTCTCTGAGACTGGAATCATCTTCACTCTCATCACATTGGGAAATCTCCTTCTCCAACTGCACTGTACCTGGAAGAAGCTTGGAGTCCAGATGCTGTTGAGGTCTTTTGATCTTTTAAACTGCATCACCAAGAGTGAAGCAATTTGCCCCAACTTGCTGCTGACCAGAAGGTACTGGGATTGAATCCTTTATAAAGTTAGGTGAGTGAATGGAACTCACTCCTTTCACTCTGGAATCTGGGATAACATCAATTGGGATATTAGCTGCCAAAACCTCTGGGATACTTTTCTCATTCCTTGCACTGAAAACTCCCACTCCATTGTATCAACCCGTGACTGCTGGCGTAATTGTAGATACCACTTCAAAGGAAGCTGCAGAAGCCACAGTTAATCAGCTTGCAAATATTCATATTATTTTTCAAGGGACGGATAAAATGATCAGAAAGTAACAGACCTGGATGATCTTTTGGGCCCCATAGTTAAGGAAGGATGTGCTGACATTGGAGAAGTGCCAGAGGAGGTTTACAAAAATGATCCTGGGAATGAATGGATTAAATTCTGAGGACCAAAGGCCTAGATAGAGTGGACGTGCATACGATGTTCTCAATAGCGGGGGAGTCTAGATCCAAGAGGTACCGCCTCAGAATAGAAGGACATCACTTTAGAACAGAGATGAGGAGGAATCTCTTTCAACAGATGGTGGTGAACCTGTGGAAGTCTTTTCCACAGACAGATCTAGAGGCTGCCGTTGGGTATATTCACAGTGGAGGATGATAGTTTCTGGATTAGTAAGGGTGTTAAAGGTTATGGGGAAGAAGGCTGGAGAATGCCGTTGAGAGGAGAAATTAGTCAGCATGATCGACTGGTGGAGCAGACCTGATTAGCAAAGTGGTTTCAATCTGTTCCCATGTCTTACAGTCTCCTAACATAAAATGTCATCCTTTTTATCTGCCAAGGGAGTTTCCTGTCACCATCCAGGTAGTGGGGTACATTCCACATCAGGCTCTGGAGGAGCTGAGCTCTGTAATCAGCAGGCACGAGACAACGTACACTGATGCCTTCTCAATCATTCAACCAGGCCAGCTTGAAGAAGCCTCTGAACAACTACCACCAACGTATCATCTGTGGAGCCAGAGGAGCCAACACACTGGACCACTGTCATACCACCATCAAGAACGCTAGCCATGCCATCCCACTCCAACACCTTCGAAAGTCCGATCGCCTGGCTGTACTTCTACTCCCAGCACATAGGCAGAGATTAAAGAACACAGCATCACTGCTGAGGACCAAGAAGGTATGGTCAAGGGAGGCAACGGAGCACTTACGGGACTGCTTTGAGTTGGTGGACTGGACAATATTCAGGGAATATGACACAGTTGTCACTGACTTCATCGAAACCTGTACGGATGAGTGTGTGTGCCTTCACGAACAGACCAGACATACCCAAATCAAATGCCGTGGATGAACCAGGAGATTCGCAGTCTGCTGAGGCGTAGAATCAACTCCTGCCTAAGCAAGGACCTGAACCAGCTGCAATTTGCCTATCACCACAGAAGGTCTACAGCAGACGCACTCTCACTCGGCCTTGGATCGCTTGGTCAATAGTATTGTTTATGTCAGGCTGCTTTTTATTGACATTCAATAAAATCATATCCTCCAATAAACAAGCTCCAAAACCTGGGCCTCTGTAACTAGATCGTTGACTTCCATACTGGGAGATCTCATTCCGTGGGGATCAGAAGTAACACTTTCTTCTTGCTGACAATCAGTACTAGGGCACCACAAGGATGTGTGCTTAGCCAGCTGCTCTACTCTCACTACACCCATGACTGTGTGGCTGGGCACTGCTCGAATGCCATCTATCAATTTGCTGATGACCCAACTATTGTTGGCAGAATTTCAGATGGTGACGATACAGGAGTGAGAAAGATTAGTTGGTTGAGTGGTGTCACAATAATAACCTGGCACTGAACGTCGGTACAAACAAGGAATTGATTGTTGTTGTGACTACATATCAATTCAAATAAAAACACAACTGAGGGTGGCTTTAACTGGTGTATTCACATTACAGGAAGAGAGGGAGAGAGTAATGCGTATGCACAGACAACAGATCAATGCACATAGGTAAATTATCAGTCAATAAGTAATGTAAGGGGAGTCATTGCTCTAAAAGAATAGATCTGTACATTACACTTCCTCCCCCTTTAGATTAATGTGACATAAAACTGTATATGTAACAAAACATTCAACTTCCCGTTAACAAATCATATTCAAATCGACATGCTTTCACAATAACAGTCCATAACTAACTTCACTATGCTGGAGATTCAGTCTTTTGGGTGTTGTTCTGCCTCTTTCAGGATAGCACCTTTGGACCTGTGGAGGGCTGTCAGGTTTGGCAGGTGTCTTGTCAAAAGTAACTTCCTCTGTTGCAGGTGTCACGATGCTGTCGGTGACGTGAGCATCGCTGAGAGGTAAGCCCGGTGGCTCTAATGTGTCCGTCTTGTTGGCTGCAATTGACTCAGGTGTGTTCTTCGGCTGAGCATCCAGAACCTGTTGCACATGACATCTCCAACATCCACTGTGTACACCAGTGGTCCAGTCCTTGTTGCTATCCTACCGGGTGTCCACTTGTCTTCCTGGTAATCACACGCTAGGACTTCCTGTTCAACCTCGAAGCTTCTTGATGATTCACTTGGCAACTGGTTGAACTATTTGTTAGGCACTTCACTCTGTAGATCTGGTTTCAGGAGGTCTAAGTGACATCTCAGATTCCTGCTCGCGAACAGCGTTGCAGGTGTTTGATATGTCATTGCATGAACAGAGTTCCAATACACAAAAAAGTAGACGCATACCTTGTGCTATAGAAAAACGTCTTCCTTGTCCATCACTTTAATGGACTTCTTGAAGGTTTGGACAAACCTTTCCGCTAACGCATTCATTGCTGGGTGGTGAGGAGCTGACTTGAAATGTTTGAACTCTTTGGATGTATATTATGGTCTGTTGTCACTCACAATTTGTTCAGGTATGTCATTTCTGGTGAAGGTAGTCCTCAGAGCAGAGGTGGTCTTTGCTGAGGTGGTTGACTTCATTGGTATGACCTCTGGCCACTTCAAATGAGCATCCACAGCAATCAGGAACATGGAGTCCATGAATGGCCCAGCAAAGTCAAAATGCACTCTTTGCCATGGTGAAGACGGCCACTCCCTCAGATGTTATGGTGCCTCTGTGCGTGCATTTTGAACTTTGTGGCATCCCGTACAGCTTATGGTCTATCTATTACCGGCACCACATTTAGCTCCAGGTGAGATTCTTCATCTTGACTGGACCCAGGTGTCTTTCAAGTGGATTTTCTAACACTCTGGTGCACAGTTTAGAGGGAACCACATCACGAGATCCACACATCAGCGTTTTTTGACATACCAACAGTTGGTCCCATCTTACTGAGAACTCTGGAAGTGTAGGATTACCATGAGCTGACCATCCTTGCATGGTGATAGCAGATACTTCTAACAATGTCCAGTCATTCCGTGTATCTCTTCGTATCTCAGAATCTGTTACCGGCAACTGGTCCACCAATGCTGTGTGGGACACATCTGCTGGGTCACAGAATAAAGACTTTTCGTATTCAGTTGCCAACAGTGGAAGATGTGACAAGCCATCAGTGTTGCTGTGTTGTCTGATATCCTTGAACTCTAGTCATAAGAGTGGGCTCCTAGGAAAAGTGCTCAATGTTGCCACCGAGTCGCAGACATCACTAGAATTCTCTTCCTGAGATTGAAACTGGACACTAGGGGCTGGTGATCTGTCACCAGTGTAAACTTTTGTCCACTGAGGTAGTGATAGAACTTCTTTATTTCCCATACTGAACGTAGGGCCTCTCGGCTGATCTGTCTGTAGTTGCATTCTGTGCTCATCAGTGATCTTGAAGCAACTGCAATTGGATGTTCAGAAATATCTTTCATAGTGTGTGACATAACAGCTCCAATGCCATAAAGGGACACGTCACACACCAGTCTGACGGGCAGAGTCATAATAGGTGAACAATTCATTTGATCTTATTCGCCTCTTTGTTTCCTTGAATGCTCTGTCACATCTTTCTGATCACTCCCACTTTGCTCCTCTCTGTAACAGTGCATTCAATGGATGCAACACTGTGGCAAAGTTTGGGAGAAATTGGTATAGTAGTTTACCAGGCCCAAGTATGACCTGAGATGTGACACATTTTCCAGTTTGGGTGCCTGTAGCACTGCTTCAAGCTTCTCTTGTGACTTACGTTAGCCAAACTTGTCAATGACACGTCGACAATATGAGATTTCATTTATGAAAAGCTCACATTTCTCTCTTTGCACGCAGGCCGTACTCACTCAGCCTGGGTAAGCATTTTACCAAGGTTCTGGACGTGCTCTTCGTTATTCTTGCCAGTCACAATGATGTCTTGAAGGTAACATTGTGTTCTTGGGATATTTTGGAGCACCTGGTGCTTTGCCCTTTGCCAAATTGCTGGGGCTGATGTGATGCCAAAGACGAGACGATGATACTGGAACAATCCCTTGTGAGTGTTGCTTGTGAGGAACTCCCTGCTTGACTCCTCAATCTCCATTTGCAGATCAGCTTGTGACAATTCAATCTTTGAAAACCTCTCCCCGCCTGCCAAAGATGCAAGCCTGTCTTCTCTTCATGGCAAGAGATACTGCACAGTACACAGCACAGGGCTGATGCTCACTTTGAAGTCCCAACATATGTAACAGCGCCAACCTTCCCTTTCATGATCAGCGGGACAATGGGTGTGGCTCAATCACTCCAGTCAACCTTGGAGGGAATTCCAGATGCCTCCATGCTCTGCAGTTGAGCATTCACTTTAGGACGTAGTGTGTAAGGCACTGGACGTGCCTGTTGATAACACATTGAGAGATTTGATTGCCTGCAAATCTGGTTGGATTTTTCTCAACCATCCTCAACCCTTCACTTCTGAACACCTAAACCTCTAACTGCTGTGTTTGACCTCTATACATCACATTCTCTTTCAGTTTGCCTTTGGGAGACACTTTCTCACCTGTATAGGTCTTTAGCATCACAGAGGTCTTTTCTAATGGTATCTTAGAAAACAGTCTGTTGTAGTCAGCCTCTGAAATTATAGGCAAAGTTGACTCTGTATCCAGCTTCATTTTTAGTTTTAACACCAGACACTTCTATTGTGATCCATATTATATTGCCATCTGCTTCAGTAATGCAATGCAGTTCTAGGCATGACAGATCACCTTTGCCAGACTCTAAGTTGTCTGATTCTGTTTCACACATGGTCACTTTGTGAACTTGTTTAGTTCTTTTTGTTTGAAACTTTTCACTCTCGTGTGGTTCTTCTCTTCGGTCGCACTTTTTATCTGATTTGTACACTCTCTCTGAGTGACCTTGTCTGTGACACTCTCTGCAGATTTTTTCTTTGAACCTACACTCACTTGCGTCTTGGGAGGATTTGCCACATTGATAACATTTTTGGATTTTTGCACCATTCAGGGACATTTTGTGCATTTCACATTCTAAACTATTTTTCTGTAGCTCGGCTGCATCCTTTGCTGCAGTCTCTAATGATATTGCAATGGTCAATGTCTGTTCTAAGGTTAGGTGTCTTTCCGCCAGTCACCTCATCAGAGTGCTTTGACCATGCATACTACATCCAAGCTTGTACTGTAATGTCTCAGAAATTCCATCTCTAAAGTCAGAGTATTGGGAAAGTTTGCAAAGTTCTGCAACATATTCAGAAAGGTTTTCATCCTTTGACTGGTTCCTTTTGTAAAATCTGAATCTCTCAGCTATTACCAGCAGCTTAGGGCTCAAGTGATTTTGTAAAATTGTAATGATTTTGTCGAAGGTCTTGCCTGCTGAATTTTCAGGAGTTACTAAGTTGCGTAAAAGCCTGTATGTTTTAGCGCCCATTAAGCTGACAAGTATGTGGATGCTTTCTTACCTTCATCCACGGCGTTCATGTTACAATACAACTCAACTCTCTCGATATACGATGCCCAGTCCTCATTAACACTATAAAACTCGTCAGCTTTCCTGACTATCTTCACGTTATTTTCATTTTAACTTTGCTAGTTGTGCGTCTTTTACTGTGTACTATGCAGTTATGCATGTGTCCCTTTGTTAGGATCTGTGACGCTTTCTCCGTACTGTTTAACTCTTTCCTCTTGCAGTCTCTTCCTTCAAATTCTGTTGTCCCAGAACAGTTGGTGCCTTTGCTGATATTCACTGATTTTCAGGTTCATACTCTTCACTCTGCCCTTGGGTAGATGGAGCTCGACAGCCTGGGAAGGAGGGAAAACTCTGATTTCAAACCTCCACTGCCTTGTGGCCATACCCACTCATGGGGAAGGCTTCGGGAGTAAACCCTGAGGACAAATTGGAGTTGGAGTCCCTAAGGCAGTCCGACATTGTCTTCAACCTCGTTCTGGCAATTCCTGCGACAACACTGGTGCCAAGCTGTATCGGCCCTTGCCCTTACCTTGGACAACATCGGTGTCGTGGAGAGGGGAGACTTGCTGCATGGGCAACTGCCGGTCTTCCGTACAACCTCGCCCAGGCCTGCGCCCTTGAAACCATTTCAGGCGCAGATCCATGGTCTCGCGAGACTAACGGATGCCACCAATTTGTTGCGTCTGTACAACTACATATCAAGTAAAGTAAAAGCAGGCAGGTGGGAGGTGGTTTTAACTGGTGTATTCACATTGCAGTGTGAGAGGGAGAGAGATCAATGCACATGCGTAGACAACAGATCAGTGTGCATTGGTAAGTTATGTCCATACATTGTGCTAAGGGGAATCATTGCTCTAAAATATATAGATCCATACATTACAATTGTGGACGTCAGGAAAGATAAGTTGAAGGAACACACACCAGTCCTCATTGAGGGAACAGAAGTAGAAAGGGTAAGCACTTTTATGTTCCTGGGTGTCAGCATCTGTGAGGATCTATCCTGGGTTGAACACATTGATGCAATTACACTGAATTGACAGCGGCTATATTTCATTTGGAGTTTGTGGAGAGCTGGTATGTCACCAAAGACATTCACAAATTTCTACAGATGCACCTTAGGTAGCATTCTAACTGGTTACATCACCGTCTTCATATGGAGAAGCCACAACACAGGGTCAGAAAAAGCTACAGGAAGTTGTAAACTCACCCCGCTCCATCGTGGGCACTAGCCTCCCCAGCATCCAGGACACCTTCAAAAGGCGATGCAGCATCCATCACTAAGGATCCTCATCACCCAGGACATTCTACCATCTCACTCTCTTTGAAGGAACCACCTTTTTTTATCGCTACCATCAAGGAGGAGATACAGGAGCCCAAAGACACACATTCACCAGTTCTGGAACAACTTATTCCCTTCCACCATCAGATTTCTGAATGAACATTGAACCCATAAACATTACTCAATATTTTTCCTTCTCTTTTTGTCTATTTATTTAATTCATTTTTTATATGTACTTATTGTAATTTATAATTTTTATCATTAAATATTGCAATGTACTGCCACTGCAAAACAGCAAAGTTTATGACATACGCTGGTGACATTAAACCTGATTCTGATTCAGATTCTGGTTCTGATTAACACAGGGATCCCCTTTTATAATAACCTCACAATTCATCCCTATCACTCCATGAAAGCTGCTGTAGTCCACTTTCATCTTCACACAGATGAAAAGAAACTACTTGTAAATCTCTTCTAAGTTTAAAATTAAATGCAGCAGATGTTACAGAACATCTGGGGATTAAGAGCTAACTGCTTCAAAGACAGAGAAATGAAACGTCTGCCTCTCCAATTTGATTTGATCATAATTCATTTAACTTGATGTCCATTCAAAGCAGTTAAATCTTCATTCAGCATCAGGTGTGGCATCTGCCTTTAGTGCGACCCAACCCCTGTAACCCCTTGGCTTGTTCCACAACACAGCCCTCTGCATGTGGCCAGTGTCGAACTGTGAAAACTGGATTATTATAAATGGTGACGTTTGCTTTTAACTCCAGCTTACAAATTTCAAAGTAAATTTATTATCAAAGAACATATATGTCACCATATATTCTTCTCAGATTTATTTTTGTGCGGGAATGCATGGTAGATACGAAGAAACACAAAAAAAACAATGAAAAACTGCACATGACAACAACGAACAACAAATTATGCAAGTGCAAATCAATCAATCAATCAATCAATCAATAAGTAGATAGGTAAATAAGTAAGCAATAAATTTCAAGAACACGAGTTGTATAGTTCTTAAGAGTGAGTCCATAGATTGTACAATCAGTTCAGTATTAGATTGTGAAGTTATGCCCTCCGGTTAAAGAGCCTTATGGTTGAGGGGTAATAATTGCTCCTGAACTTGATAGTGTGGGATTTGAGGCTAATGGCAGGAGCGCAAAGAGAGCATTGGCCTGGATGGTTGGGGTCTTTGATGATGGATGCTACTTTCCTTCAACCTCGCTCCTTGTGGATGTGCCCAATGGTGGGAAGGGCTTTATCAGTGATGGACTGGGCTGTTTCCACTACTTTTTGTAGACTTTCCATTCAATGGCACTGGTGTTCTCATACCAGGCCACGACGCAACGAGTCAGTATACTCCCCACCATGCACCTATAGAAGTTTGTCTAAGTTTTAGATAACATGTTGAATCCTGTGCAGACTTTTAAGAAAGTGGAGGCACTGCCAAGCCTTCTTTGTAATGGCTGTTACGTGCAGGACCGATTCTCTGAAATGATACTGCTTAGCCATTTACAGTTGCTGACTTTCCTCACCTTTGACTGCCTGATGAGGGCTGGTTCATGGACTTCCGGTTACCTCCTCCTGATTTTCCTGACATTAAGTGAGGGGTTGATGTGGCACCAATCTTTATCCTATATGCTGAGTCGTCACCATCTTTGGTTCAGCCCACAATAACAGTGTCGTCAGCAAACCTAAATATGGCATTGGAGCTGTACGTAGCCTCACAGTCAAGAGTATTAAGCGAATAGAGCAGGGTTCTAAGCACATAAGCCTTGTAGTGCATCTGTGCTGACAGAGATTGTGAAGGAGATGTTGTTGCTAGTCTGAACTGCCTGGGGTCTGCAAGTGAAGAAATCAAGGATCTAGTTGCCCAAGAAGTTATTGAGACCTAGGTCTTGGAGCTTATTGATTAGCTTTGAAGGGATGATGGTATTGAATACAGAGCTGCAGCCAATGAAGAGTATCCTGATGTATGCACCTTCACTGTCAAGATGTCCCAGGGTTGAGTGAAGAGCCAATGAACTGGAGTCTGCTGTTGACTATTAACTGCAGGTGCCATTTAGGATCATGCTGGACAACTCACCGGTCTCCATTGTTTTGCGTCCTCTGCCTTGATGATCTTTGCAAGGTTAAAGTGGAGGGGCCAGATGTGAAGTGCTTCCAGCCCCACAGTTCAGCAGGTTTTTCACTCCATTCCTGGACTCTGCAATGTTCAGCAGTGGAGCAGTCGTTACAGCAAGCTGAAGATGTGACTCCCACCACTCACCAGTCAAGCACCGGCTTGGCTCTCCCAGCCTACATGTGGGAAGGTGACCTGAGTGAAGTTATTCTCTCATGAACTGTTAGCTAAAGAGCAGTACACACTGGTGTAATGTCTCTGGATAATATCTATTTGCCCAATTAACTCAATGCTGCGCAGAAATTATGAGGTAACTAGGCTGAGAAGAGGAGATAGGCAGACTCTCAGCACTGGCTCTTTACCTCCTTGAGACAAGGAAATGGGACCTCATTCTATTCCTGCTCCAGCCCCTTTGTCGTTAAAGGTAGGAGTGAAAGGACCATGGAAACAGGGGGGCCTCATCCATGTGCCCCAGCAACAAAAGTCTAGCTGGGCCTTTGATAGCAGCAGTAACATGCACCATGCTAACTGTAGGAAATTGGTGGGTAAAATCAAAACTCAGGGCATCGGGGGGAAGGCATTGACATGGATAGAAAACTGGTTGGCAGATAGAAAGCAAAGGGTAGCGGTGAATGGGTGTTTCTCAGAATGGCAGGTGGTGACTAGTGGGGTGCTACAGGGCTCGGTATTGGGACCACAGCTGTTTACCATTTACGTTAACGATTTGGATGAAGGCATAGAAAATAACATCAGCAAATTTGCTGATGATACTAAGCTGAGTGGCAGTGTGACATGTGATGAGGATGTTAGGAGAATTCAGGGTGACTTGGATAGGCTGGGTGAGTGGGCAGATACTTGGCAGATGGCGTTTAATGTGAATAAGTGTGAGGTTATCCACTTTGGGAGTAAGAACAGGAAGGCAGATTATTATCTGAACGGTGTAGAGTTGGGTAAGGGAGAAATACAAAGAGATCTCGGAGTCCTTGTTCATCAGTCACTGAAGGTGAATGAGCAAGTGCAGCAGGCAGTGAAGAAGGCTAATGGAATGTTGGCCTTTATTACAAAGGGAATTGAGTACAAGAGCAAGGAAATCCTCTTGCATTTGTACAAAGCCCTGGTGAGACCACACCTGGAGTATTGTGTACAGTTTTGGTCTCCAGGGTTAAGGAAGGACATCCTGGCTGTAGAGGAAGTGCAGCGTAGATTCACGAGGTTAATTCCTGGGATGCCCGGACTGTCTTACGCAGAGAGGTTAGAGAGACTGGGCTTGTACATGCTGGAATTAAGGAGATTGAGAGGGGATCTGATTGAAACATATAAGATTATTAAGGGATTGGACAAGATAGAGGCAAGGAAATATGTTTCAGATGCTGTGAGAGTCCAGTACCAGAGGGCATGGTTTGAGAATAAGGGGTAGGTCATTTAGGATAGAGTTAAGGAAAAACTTCTTCTCCCAGAGAGTTGTGGGGGTCTGGAATGCACTGCCTCGGAAGGTAGTGGAGGCCAATTCTCTGGATGCTTCCAAGAAGGAGCTAGATAGGTATCTTATGGATAGGGGAATCAAGGAATATGGGGACAAGGCAGGAACCGGGCATTGATAGTAGATGATCAGCCATGTTCTCAAAATGGCGGTGCAGGCTCGAAGGGCCGAATGATCTACTTCTGCATCTATTGTCTATTGTAAGTTATTCTAAGCTGCAGTAGATTAAAGTTTTGCACTGAATCACATATTAGGATGAGTGTCATTATGCTTTAATACAGAGACAGCTTTTTAAAAGTGAAAATCCAATGGGAAGACTGGAATTGCAGGGAATCTGAAGCAAAATCAGAAAAAGGCAGGAAGCATTGAACAGGTCAGGAGGGGAGATCAGGGCTAGAAGTCACTGATCAGTGAATTGATGAAGGATCACTGAGCTGAAATGTTAACTCTGGTTCCTTCTCCAAGGGTGCTGCCTGACCTACTGGACAGTTCCAGCTTTTTCCAATGTTGTTGCAGTCTTTAAGGACTGCGGCATTGGAGGGCAGAGAAGGTCGGGGAGGGAAGAATGTTCTTTGGGTAGCAGGCAGCTGAAGCCATGGTGGTCAGTGATGGCATAACGTGGACCTGGAGATTTACGGGCGAGCCCAGTTGGAGTCATGCAGCAGGTGGTAGGGACGGGAGAGGTTGCAGAGGTGGGAATGGGTGAAGTCAATCAGAGACAAGAATTTGAAAACTTGAGAGCTGTTTAACCAGGAGACAAAAGGCCCAGAAAGTTGGAGGGATGGTATAGGGGTGGCTAGTGTATGAGCAACAGAGCTTAGGGTGAGCTGCGATAACCCTAAAAATTGGGAAAATGGGGAAGTGTACAGAGGAACATTGGAATAGTCTTGTCGACCATCAGGCAATCAGGTATAAGTCAAGTCATCCCTTTCATCAGTTGATGGAAGCCATTAATGAAACCCAAGACTGAATGTTGGGTGAGTCTCGCTTACTTACTGGAGTTTGCTGGGCTTAAATTGGCTGTTGCTTTATCTGCAAGTGACCCCATTCTGAAATCACTGCACTATGCTAGCTTACATGCAGTTGCACTTCAGCGCATGTCCAGAAACAGAACAGAAAACACAAGAACACAAAAGCAAAGCGTGCTTCCACTACGTCTAACCTTGCGACCAGTTCTGGTCAAAATGGGTATCTCCAAGGGGGACACTACAGAGGAAGTTCAAAGACCTTAATAGGAGCAACCTCTTGGACTTCACCACCACCATAGGCTCATACCCACACTGGACAACTTCAAAGAGGGCTGTCTGAATAAGCCGAAAAGAAACTGAATATCTACGCATTGATAAACAAAGTCTGCAGATTCTGGGAAATCAGAAAGTGAAGCAGAAAATGCTGATGCTACTCAGCAAATCAGGCTGGATCTGCGAAAAGGGGCAAACAGAGTTAATATTTCAAGTCAATAATTTTTTCAGTAGACCTGCTCCAAATAGAATTGAATTCCAACAACCTGCAGTCTACGCAATTATGAATAGAAGAGTGGTTGCCTTGATTATTATAATGCTCTTGACTAATTTATACTTGCCAATCTGTTGTGGTGCTAGCTGGAGACAATTAAATAGTATCTTTGATACATTTTGATGCATCTTCCCATGCTCCCTTTAGTTTTACTCCAACAATAAATAGTCTCACATCTGCTTGACAGTGAGAAGTAAATTTACACTCTCAGCCATAATTACTACTTAATACGTCCTTAAGAAGCCAAACTGCATTTTCAGCTTCTATCACACTCTGTAATTCTTCCTGTTTATCTCCTGTGTTTTGTTTGTCTCTTTGCCTCTCTTGCCCATATCTTGCCTCTCCTGCTTGTTTTGTTGGGATAAAGCAGAGCGAGTCATGTTTCTGTGTTCGTTCACTAACAATTGCCTCTGGAATTGTCAATTTGCACATCTTTCTCTTTACTGAGTTTACTACATATTCTGAATATACTGGAACAGAGCAAAGGCCTTTTCCATTGCCTACGGCAATCTGACCTTATCACCAACAATTGCAAACATGTACGTCTCCAAAGGAAGTGGCATAGTGAAAGGTCAAAGGCCACAATTAACTTTTATTACCATCCTTAATTTCCCTAGAGAAGACGGGTGGGATTTTCAGGATTTAGACATTGAAAGAACAGCAAAATACTTCCAAGTGTGTGACTTGCCAGCCATCCTCCCATCTCTTTATCCCTTTCACCTTTCAGGAAGTAGCCAAAGGGCCAGTTGATGGAGATCAGCAGGCTGCTTCAAGGCAAGGAGTCAGAGTAGTGAGGCAAATGACCTAGAGAGTTGATCAGTGTGTGGAAATATGATATTGTTGCCATCACTGAGACTTGTTGGCAACTCAACATTTCAGGGTATTGACAGGGTAATTTCAGAGTTGTGACAAAGGCGTGTGGGAAGGATATAAAAGAAAGGGTTGGTATGTGGATAGATACCTTAGAATGACTTTGCAATGAGGCCATCAGGGTAGAGTTTTTAAATAAAAAACAGGGTAATTATTTTCCTAGAATAGTCAGCAGGGAATAAGGGATCAAATATGTAGCCATTTCCCAAAGGGTGTAACAAGAACAGGCTGATTTCTCAATATCAAATCAGATAATCTTAATGAGAAAGGAGCAGACAGGTGGAATTTTTTAAATTCAAATTCAGATTCAGTTTATTGTCGTTTAGAAACCTCAAATGCAATGCAGTTAAAAAATGAGACAACGTTCCTCAAGAATGTTATCACAAAAATGTGTGACAAAACAGACTACACCAGAAAATCCACATAACGTTTGGCAATCCCCAATCCAGAGTCCGGAGAGGCTGCTGCGTACTAATATCGCGCTACAATCTTAGCGCGTTCCCCAGAAAGGAGCTCCAATCCCACCAGACAAACAAGACCAAAAACTAAAGCTACAAGACCTGCACAAAACCACATAGTTACAACATATAGTTACAACAGTGCAAACAATAGCATAATTGATTTTAAAAAAACAGACCATGGGCACAGTAAAAATAGTCCAAAGATGTTAAAAGACTTTAAGTTCAAAAGAAACCACCACACAGTTTCCAGAAGTCCCCAGGGTCCCGATAGACTCGTCATCCCACACCGGCGGCAGAAGGGAATACCCCCGCTATGGACTTCCACGGCACCGCCCGACTCAGCCTCGCAGATGCAGCACACAGTGAAAGCGACCTGATCGCAGCGGACTGTCGCAGAGTCCGCCGAACCTCCGAGCCTCCGACCATCCCCTCCGGCACAGCTTCTCCAACCACCATCCTCTGCCGAGCGTATTAAGACGGCCCCGCCAACGGCCGTCGGCAACGCAACCCCGAGGACTGGGGGCCACTTCGTCCCAGCAGAGACCTGGACCTCACAGCAGCAGCAGCAACGAAGAAGGTCTTCCTGGAGATTTTCAGATGTTCCTCCGTGCTCCCGCGTCCGTTTTTCATCCGATTACGATTGCGCACGGCACCCCGCTTCACAAATAACAGATAATCAGCTCTGGAGTGGCCGCTGCAAGCTGCGTCGCGCCGCCATCTTGGATCTTCATTCAGGAGTGGTTTTTGCACTGGTAGGCAGAATCTTATTAGGGATAGATCTGTCCCAGACTTAGACCTTGGAAAGAGTGAGCAGGTGAATGGAATATCGGTGGGCAAGCCCTTTGGGGATATTGACCATGACTCTGTACATTTCAAAGGGTTAAGGATCCCCGGGAAATAAACATTTGTACTGGGGATGATTTCAATATCACTGGACTGAGACTGGTAAATGTACACTGGGAATAGCCACTTACAGGAACATCTGTATTTGGAAAAGTAAGTTTTTTAAAAGTGAAATGGTGAGTTGGATCTATTAGGGACCAAAAGAGTTATGGAATATAGAACATAGAACAATACAACATAGTGCAGGCCCCGATGACCTTTTATTCCTGCTCCAGAATTAATGTATTGCTCTCCTCCTGTTTGCCCTTCATTATTCTTTCGTTCATCTGTCTATCTAAGTGTCTCTTAAATGCCTCCAATGTACTTGCCTCTACCGTTTCATGCACCCTCCTCTCTCTGTGTAAAAAAACTTACTTCTGACATACCCCCTATACTTTACTCCAATCACCTAAACATTATGCCCTCTTGTATTAGCCATTACCCCCTAGCTATCAGAAGAAGGCACTGATTGTCCACTGTATCAATGCCTCTTATCATCCTATACACTAGTTACCACTCATCACCACTCCAAAGAAAAAAGCCCTATCTCACTCAACCTGTCCTCATAAGACATGCTCTCTAATCCAGGCAGCATCCTGGTAAATCTCCTCTGCATTTTCTTCATAGCTTCCACATCCTTCCAATAATGAGATGACACAATACTCCAAGTATGGTCTAACCAGAGTTGTATAGAGCTGCAACAATCACACAATTAACGAAGGCTCCCACTGTTTACACTTTCTTAATCACTCTATCAACTTGCATGGAGATTTTGAGGGATCTGGGGAGGTGGACCCCAAGATCTCTCTGCTCCTCCACACTGCTAAGAATCCTGCCATTAACCTTGTAGTGTGCCTTCAAGTTTGAACTTCCAAAGTAACACTACCCTTTTCCAATTGTACTCCACCTGCCACTGCTCAGCCCAGCTCTGCACCCTATCAATATCTCATTGTAACCTACAATAACCTTCTACACTATCTACAACACCACCATCCTTCATGTCATCTTGAAACTTACTAACCCACTCTTCGTTTTCCTCATCAAAATCATTTATAAAAAATCAAAAACAGCAGAGGTCCCAGAACAGATCCCTGCAGAACACAACTGGTCAATGACATCAAGGTAGAATACACTCCATTTAGTAACACCCCTTGACTTCTGTTGGCAAGCCAGTTCTGAATCCATGCAGCCAAGTTTCCTTGAATCCCATGCTTCCAGACTTACTGTCTGAACCTACTACCACGGGGAAACTTGTCAAAGTTCAAAGTACATTTATTATCAAAGTATGCATTCATTGTACAACCTTGAGATTTGCCTCCTTTCAGGCAGACACAAGACAAAGAAACCTCAAGAAAACCTATTAAAAAGGACCATCAGACACCTTACTGAAAATCCATATATATATACCACATCCACTACTCTACCTTCATCAAAACAACATACGCAAAAGGCTGGAGGCACTCAGCAGGTCAGGCAGCATCTATGGAAAGGAGTAAACAGTCCACCTTTCTTCAGGATTGGTGGGGCGGGTAGTTGCCTGAATTAAAAGGTGCTGGGAGGGGAAAGAGGCCAGCTGGAAGGTGATAGGTGAAGCCAAGTGGGTGTGAAAAATTGAAGGCCAGAAAAGAAAGAAACTGATAGAAGAGGAGAGCGGATAATAGGAAAAAGGGAAGGAGGAGGAGGCCCAGGGGAAAGTAATAGGCAGGTGAGAAGTAGAAGGTCAGGTGAAGTAATAGGCAGGTGGGCGGGGGGCGTGGAATTTTGCTTCTACCTTCATCGACGTGATTTGTCACTTTCTCTTAGAATTCAATCAGTTTTCCCTCACAGAGTCATCTGCATATGAAGCTGGAAAACATAGGAGAGGCAACTACTTCTCATCTGCACTTATCAAGGAGAAAGACAGTGTAGTTGGAGATTTCATTTGGGATGATGCAATTCCAGAGGGCGTTGAGACAGGAAATGAAGTATTAGATGTGTTAGTAGGAATAACGCTGGACAAATCCCAAGGGTCTGATGAGATGTATCGTAGGCTGCTGTGTGAGTCGAGGGAGGACATTACTGGGGCTCTTCTGGAGATATTTCAATTTATTTATTTACTTATTTATTCACTTATTGAGATACAATGTGGAATAAGCCCTTCCGGCCCTTTGAGTGACACTGCCCAGCAATTCCCCAGTTTAACCCGAGCCTAAACATGGGTCAATTTACAATGAGCAATTAACCTATCAACAGGTACATCTTTGGACTGTGAGAGGAAACCGGAGCACCCGGAGGAAACCCACACAGCTGCGGGGAGAACGTACAAACTGCTTCCAGACAGCGGCGTGTGCTTTGCTGGCCACTGACGAAGTGTCAGGTGACTGGAGAACATCAAGTGTGTTACCTTTATCAGAAGGGGTAAGACAGGTAACTATAGTCCTGTGCCTCAAATGTCAGTGGTGGGGAGATGATCAGAAAACAATACTGAGGGACATCTTTAATTTACGCTTTGAAAGGGAGGGAGTGATCACAGGTAAAGAGCACTGATTTGGCGGTGGGAGATCCTGTCTGGCTACTTGAACTATGGTTTTGAACAGGTGACTAAATATGTAAAATATAGAAACTATATAAAAGAGGGTGGCATGATAGCACAGCAGTTTGTGTGATGCTTTACCGTGCCAGTGATTGGAAGATGGGGGTTCAATTCCTACTGCAGTATGTAAAGAGCTTGTACCTTCTCCCGGTGACTGTGTTGGTTTCTCCAACTGCTTTGACCCCAAAGATATATGGACTACGGTTAGTAAGTTGTGAGCGTGCTACGCTAGCCCCAGAAGCATGGTGACACTTGCGTGCTGTTGCCAGCATGTCCTCAGACTATGTTCGTTGTTGATGAAAAATGATGCATTTCACTGCATCTTTTGAAATTTCGATGTACATGTGAAAAATAAAGCTAATATAAACATCTTTAATCTTCAAATTGATGAGGGAAGTGAGGCTGATCTAGTTTACCCAGACAAGATACCATACGGAAGACAAGGTTCTCCTGTTGTCGAGGTTCAAAGTTCAAAGTAAATTTATTATCATATTTTCACAAGATTCATTTTCTTGTGGGCATACTTAATAAATCTATAGAATAATAATAGTTATAAGTACTTTATTGATCTTGAATGGGAAATTCTTTCGTTACAGCAACAACATTTAAAAACACACTTAGTAGTGTGCACACTTAACAATAATAAAGTACAGAATAGACAATAGGTGCAGGAGTAGACCATTCGGCCCTTCAAGCCAGCGCTGCCATTCAATGTGATCATGCCTAATCTTCCACAATCAGTACCCCCTTCCTGTCTTCTCCCCATATCCCTTGATTCCGCTATCTTTAAGTGCTCTATCTAACTCTTTCTTGAAAGCATCCAGAGAATTGGCCTCCACTGCCTTCTGAGATAGAGCATTCCATAGATCCAAAACTCTCTGGGTGAAAAAGTTATTCCTCAACTCCGTTCTAAATGGCCTTCCCCTTATTCTTAAACTGCGGCCTCAGGTTCTGGACTCTCTCAACATCGGGAACATGTTTCCTGCTTCTAGCGTGTCCAATCCCTTAATAATCTTATATGTTTCAATCAGGTCCCCTCTCATCCTTCTAATTTACCAATGAGCAATGCTGTGCAATAAGAACGTGTGAAATAAGAAAGCAGAGACTATTGTACTATGATGTGTGTTCTCCTGTTGCACAGAGATGAACTGTTGTATATGCTTATTGCATTTGGTAGGAAAGATTTTCTGTAACGATCCTTGTGACAACGGAGCTGAATGACTCTGTTCGAAAGGGTGCTCCGCTGCTTATTGGGTAGGTCATGGAAAGGATGCGCCTGATTCTCCATAATGGATAACAGTTTGTTTAGTGACCTCCTCTCCACCACTAACTGAAAAGAGTCTGGGTTGTAGCCAAGGATAGATCCAGCATTTTTGATGAGTTATTTAGTCTTTTTGCATCCCAACATAAAGCAGCAAAGAAGACTGCAATCACTACAACAGACTGGTAAAAGATCTCCAACATCCTACTGCACACATAGAAAATAGAGTCTTCTCATCCCCTTCTTGTACAAAGCCTTGATGTTGGTTTTCCAGTAACGTCTGTTGTCAAATGAACCCCCAAGGAATTGTACCCCTCCACCACCGCAACCTCTTCTCCCAGAATCAATGAAAGGCCACCCAACTTGGATGTGCAACCAAAGTGCAGAAGACGACAAGCTGTGCAAATACAAACAGAAAGAAAGAATAATAATAAATAAATATCAAAAACATGAGATGAAGAGTTCTTGAAAGTGAATCCATTGGTAGTGGGAACATTTCAATGATGGGGCAAGTGAAGTTGAATGAAGTTATCCCCTTTGGTTCAAGAGCTTGATGGTTGAGGGGGAATAACTGTTCCCGTTAAGCTGATTTAAAAGTACATTGCTTAGAGTGAAATTACATGCTGCAGATTGCAGTGAGAATAATTTGAAACAGATATATTTAAAAGTATATTTAAAGGTATTGTCCACAGCCCACAGAATATCAGCGTGTTTCACTGGTGCAATCTTTAGTGCCGCCTTTCTTTTCTATCTTTGTTTCATGGCTACCCAGAGAAGAATTATTTCAAGTAGTTAGCGCCCATGGGATGCAAGGCAATTCGGCAAAATGGATCAAAACTGGTTGGTGATAAGAGACAGAGGAAAAGCTGCTTTTGTGATGGGAAGCCTGAAATTGGTGAAAGACGAGGATCAACACTGTGATGTTCATCATATGCTACTAACAACTTAGGGTTGAAGGTTGAGATATGATCAGTAATTTTGTCATTGACGCAAAATTTGGTGATGTTTTTGTTGGTGAGTCAGGTTGTCTGAGGCTACAGGATGATATTGATCAGCTGTAAGTCAGACAGAGCTTCGGCTGATGGAATTTAATCGTGATAAATGTAAAGTGATGCATTTTGATGTGTAGGAGTAGGACATATAGAATATCATTAGTGTTAAGGCTAATGTTCAGATCACCACAATACAGGAAAGGTATGGCCACACTGGAGAAAGTGCAGAGGAGGCTCACTTTCAGCTATGGAGAGACTTCTCAGGTTGCTTTTGTTCCTTAGAGTGGAGGAGGCTGAAGGGGGATCTGATTGAGGTATACAAGATTAGGAAAGCACAAATAGGGTAAGTGGCAAGAAACTTCTCCCTAGTTAATGACCAGAGGGCATAGTCATAATGTAAAGAGAAAGAAGTTTAGAAGTGAACCGAGTAAGAGATTGCTCACCAGATTGTGACAGAAGTGTGGAACACAGTGCCAATGTGGATGGTGGAAGCAGGCATTCTCACGACATTAAAGAAACATCTGGATGAGCACTGGACTTGCCACAGGCTCTGGGCTGGTAAATGGAGTTAGTACAGATGCTGGAAATCCAAAGAAACGTACTCAAAACACCAGAGGAGCTCAGCAGGTCAGGCAGCATCTATGGAAATGAACAAACAGTCGACGTTTCTGGCTGAGGCCCTTCTTCAAGTCCTGATCAGGGATGCCAGCCGGAATGTTTACTGCTTGTTCATTTCCATAGATGCTGCCTGACCTGCTGAGTTCCTGCAGCGTTTTGTGTGTGTTGCTTTAGCATAGATGGTCAGCATAAGCATGACGGGATGAAGGGCCTGATTCTGAGCTGCCTAGTTCATCTCTACGTGTTCTTTAGCACCTAGGACCGCCTGCATGGACATAAATCCAGAACGTCTAAGCAATTTCCGTCTGGCTTCCTAGAGTGAGAGCAAACAGAAATCGTGGAGAGCCTTCTAGTGACCTGAAAGGCTGCCAGACAATCTCTCTTTTCCCAGCAGCGGATAAAGTAGTAGAGTGGTTAGTCTTCTGCCACCCAGAAACCACCCTGGAAGCTCTGTTCAAAGAATCAGTCGGCTTTCAAACAGAAGCCTCTGTGATCAGAACTTGGCATTGACCAGTTATACCAAGGTCAGATTTCAATGCAAGTTAAAAACAAGGGGAGCCTTTATAAACTTTTGCTCTGTTTATGGAACTTGTTGGAAGAAAAGATTCTTTTTAAGTTAATGGTTGTTGTCATGTCCTGATCAACTCTTGCCCTCGTGAACCTGCCCCCTTTAAACTGTAGATATCATCTCAAGAGGACGAGATTATAAGAGCAAGGATGTGATGCTGAACCTTTATAAAGCATTTGGTCATACTGCTCGTGGAGTATTGTGAGAAGCGTTGGGCCCCTTATCTAAGAAAGGATATGTTGGTATCGGACAAGGTTAGATGAGGTTCACGAGAATGACCCCTGGAATGAAAGGGTTAACATATGAGGAGCGTTTGGTGGCTCTGGGCCTGCACTCACTGGAGTTTATGAGAATGATGGAAAAACTCACTGAAACCTATTGAATAACGAAAGGCCCAGAGAGAATGGATGAGGAGAGGATGTTCCCTATTGTGGGGAGTCTAAGACCAGAGGGCACAGCCTCAGAATACAAGAACAGAGATGAGGAGGAATTTCTTTAGCCAGAGAGCAGTCAACCTGTGGAATTCATTGCCACAGACGGCTGTGGAGACCAAATCATTGAGTATATTTGAAGTGGAGGTTGATAAATTCTGATGAAAGTCGTCAAAGGTTACAGGGAGAAGGCTGGAGAATGGGGTTCAGAGGGATAATGGATCAGCCATGATGGAATGGCAAAGCAGACTCAATATGTTAAACACAAAGTACACTGCAGATGCTGTGGTCAAAATCAACATGTACAAAAGCTGGATGAACTCAGCAGGTCGGGCAGCATCCATGGAAATGAGCAGTCAACGTTTCAAGACCATTCATCAGGACTGAAGATGGAGGGGGCAGGAGCCCTACAAGGAAGGTGGGGGGAGGGTGGAAAACCAATCAGAGGAAAGATCAAGGGGTGGGGGAGGGGAAGCAGGGAGGGGATAGGCAGGAAAGGTGAAGAAGGAATGTAAGGGGAAAGCACAATGGGTAGTAGAAGAAGACAGAATCATGAGAGAGGTGATAGGCAGCTAGAAGAGGAGGCAGAGTGAAAGTGGGATGATGGAAGGGAGAGGGAGGGAATTACCAGAAGTTGGAGAATTCAATGTTCATACCAAGGGGCTGGAGACTACCCAGACGGTATACAAGGTGTTGCTTTTCCAAACTGAGTTTGGCCTCATCATGGCAGTAGAGGAGGCCATGTATGGACATATCCAAATGGGAACGTGAAGCAGAGTTGAAGTGGGTGGCAACCAGGAGATCCTGTCTGTTGTGGTGGACAGAGCGGAGGTGCTCGACAAAGCGATCCCCCAATCTGTGTCGGGTCTCACCAATGTAGAGGAGGCCGCACCGGGAGCACTGGATGCAATAGATGACTCCAACAGACACACAAGTGAAGTGTTGCCTCACCTGGAAGGACTGTTTGGGGCCCTGAATGGTGGTAAGAGAGGAGGTGTAGGGACAGGTGCAATAAAACAGAAAATGCTGAAAATACACAGCAGATCAGGCGGTGTCTATGGAGAGAGAGAAGCAGAGGTCATACTGTGGATTCTTGATCCTTCATCGTAACTGGAAAAAATGAGAAAACGTATTGTGTGCTTTATGTTTCTGAGGTGGGTAGAACTGGAGAGAACAAAGGGAATGTCAGAGATAGGGTGGAGACCAAGGCAGTCCAGGTGACACAAAACTTTTGGTATGAATCGGTTAATGGATGGATGAAAGTAATTGGACAAGAAGAAAAAATACTGAAACTACAGTGCCTATAAAAAGTATTCACCCCCCTTGGAAGATCTCATGTTTTATTCTTTCACAACATTAAATTACAGTGGATTTAATTTGGCTTTTTTAACACTGATCAACAGAAAAGACTCTTTGTGTCAAAGTGATAGCAACTTTCTACAAATTTGTCTAAATTCATTACAGTTATTAAACACAAAATAATTGATTGCATAATTAATATCCATGTTCAAGTCAGTATTTAGTAGATGCACCTTTGGCAGCAATTACAGCCTTGAGTCTGTGTGGATAGGTCTCTATCAGCTTTGCACATCTGGACACTGCAAATTTTCCCCAGTCTTCTGTACAAAACTGCTCAAGCTCTGTCAGATTGTTTGGGGATCATGAGTGAACAGCCCCTTTCAAGACCAGCCATAAATTCTCAATTGGATTAAGGTCTGGACTCTGACTTGGCCACTCCAGAACATTAATTTTGATGTTTTAAGCCATTCCTGTACTGCTTTGGCTTTATACTTGGTGCAATTGTCTTGCTGGAAAGCAAATCTTCTCCCAAGCTGCAGTTCTTTTGCAGACTGCATCAGATCTTCCTCCAGGATTTCCCTGTATTCTGATGCATTCATTTTACCCTCTACCTTCACAAGACTTCCTGGGCCTGCTGCAGTGAAGCATTCCCACAGTATGATGCAGTCACCACCATGTTTCACGGTAAGGATGTTGTGCCTTTGATGATGTGCAGTGTTTGGCTTACGCCAAACATAGTGTTTAGTCTGATGGCCAAAAACCTCAATTTTGGTTTCATCAGACCATAGAACCTTTTTCCAGTTGACTTCAGAATCTCCCACATGCCTTCTGGCAAACTCTAGCCAAAGTTTCATGTGAGTATTTATCAACAGTGGCTTTCTCTTTGCCACTCTCCTGTAAAGCTGCGACTGGTGAAGCACCAGTTGTTGTATGCACAGTCTCTCCCATCTCAGTCACTGAAGCTTGTAACTCCTCCAGAGTTAACATAGGTCTCTTAGTGGCCTCCCTCTCTAGTCCCCTTCAGTCATTCAGTTTCTAAGGATGGCTTGTTCCAGACAGAGTTACACTGTGCCATATTCTTTCCATTTCTTGATGATTGACTTAACTGTACTCCAAGGGATATTCAGTGACTTGGAAATTTTCTTATATCCATCTCTTGTGCTTTTCAATAACCTTCTCATAGTGTTCCTTGGAGTGTTCTTTTGTCTTCATGGTATAGTTTTGCCAGGATACTGACTCACCAGCTGTTGGACCTTCCAGATATAGGTGTATTTTTAATACAATCAATTGAAGCACCTTGATTGTGCATGGTGATTTCAATTTAACTAATAATGTGATTTTTAAAATCAATTGGCTGAGTGATGAGTGATGACTTGCTGTGTCATATTAAAGGGAGGGGATACTTATGCAGTCAATTATTTTGTGTGTTGTATTTGTAGTTAATTTAGATCACTTTGTAGAGATCTCTTTTCACTTTGACACAAAAGAGTTGATCAGTGTCAAAAAAAATCAAATCAAATCCACTGTGATTCAATGTTGTGAAACAATAAAACAGGAGAACTCCCAGGGTGGGGATGGGGAATCTTTTTTATCGACACTGTATGCAGGTCTTTTGAATACAGCAGATGTAGGAATTCTGAAACAAAGTAGAATGCTAGAAATGCCCAGAAGTAATTAAGCCTCTCTTGAGAGGGAAAGTCTGAATTAGTATGAGAGGAGTTCAGTTCTGACACAACAGGAAAGACTGATTATGTGAGAACATTAAATTTGACAAGGAATCCCTCAGGCACTAACATGCCCAGACCGTAGATGTGGTTCTGTTCCTCACGTTTACACTGGAACAGTGTGGGAAGTTGATAGTGAGAGTTGGAATGTGGCTCTTGTTAAAGTGTCCATTTATTTCTGCACCCTAAATCCCAGTCATTGAAAGCTTCGTGGTGTCGAACTGTAGTGGATTACATTGAATTCATTTTGCAGATGGATGGTTACCATTAATTAGTTATTTAATTGTTTGCGCACAGAGTAATTGCAATCATTAAATGTGCCACACTGGTTGCTAAAGTGAATTTCTAATTTTTTGGTTGCTTTGCATGCCACTTGTACAAGCTTACAATCACACACACACACAAACACACACCCACACACAGTGACACACCTGCACACACATAATAGCATATCTACACACAAACACACACAGTGACACACCTGCACATACATGCATGCACTCACAATGACATATCTACACACAATCACACACACACACACACAGTACACACCTGCACACACATGCATGCACACACATAATGACATATCTACACACAAACACACACACCATAACAAACCCACACACACCAAATCACACAACTGCACGTACACACACACACACACAATGACACACCCACACAGACATGCATGCACACACACAATGACATATCTACACACAGGCACAGATACACACACACACACACACACGCACCATGGTCACATTTTGTCTATATGGTCAGGGGGCTTCTGGGCATATCCTCCCTTTGTTTCCAGGATCTTTCCTTAAGGCAAAGTGGGCTTTGAGCATAAAAATGGGCCACAGGCAGCAAGATCCTGCAGTGAATTTGGACTGAAAGCCACTGGAAGCACACCTGGAATCACACAGGAAATTGCCTGGAACCATTCCAGTTCTTACACTGGTGCATAGCTGGAACCTCACAGGTCTTGTAAAACTGTACAGAGACCTACGTGGAAGATCTCGGGTGTGCGGTCATTGCTACTGTCTCACAGACCTAGGTACCTCGGTTCAGTCCTGAGTTCTGGTGCAATCTATGTAGAGCCTGAGATTGCTCCCTGTGAACATATGAGATTTTACTGACACTGAGAGAGTCCTGCTGACATTTTGATCTGTGGCTGTAGCTGACATTTCCACGAAATGTAAGGTAATTGAATGTAACTGGCTCTGTTTTCTTTGGGATTAAGTTGTTGGGTGATGGCTAATTAGAAGCAGAAACCCCCCTCAAGAAAGACATAAACACACCAAGCAGGACCCCAGTCATTGCGGTTAGAAGTGTCTACATTAGAATTCCCACAAATAGCACGAGGTTTAAGTCAACATTGTGTCTCGGGTGGTTTTAAACCATTTTAAACAACATAGGTTACAATATAGTAAAGGATTATGCTTAACCCAATCACTGGATGTTAGTGTTGTGCCATTAGGAAAAACTATTAAACGTGCTGTGCCTCTGGTCAGTACAAATATCTCAGCAGTAAAGCAACATTTATTGGAAAATGAGACATATTTATATAGATTATTCCTGAAATATTTGAGGTTTACTTATTTGTAGACTATTCCTGCTTGGGAAGATACGCCAGTAAAATGACTCCGGTTAAAAAACAACCTTTCACACACGGATAATAAGAGTCAAATGTAAGTTTCAGAAATCTAAAGCAGAAATAGAAGAAGACAGAACACAGAAAAAGATAGAACGCTTAACAACCCAGGCAGCAGCAGAGAGAGAGAGAGAGAGAGAGAGAGAGAGAGGCGCAGAAGTATAGTTTATGGGTCAGTGTTCATGAGATCTCAAATGAAGTTTCATATTGCAAATGAAAGCAGAGGGTATTGGAATCACTGAATGGTCCAGTGGAGAATATAAAACATAGAACACTACAGCACAGAATTAGGCCCTTTGGCCCACAATATTGTGCTGAACCAATACAATCAGTAATCAAATGGCCAACTAAGCTAATTCCCTCTGCCCACACCGGATCGATATCCATCCATCTGCCTCACATTCATGTGCCTATCTAAATAGATCTTAAAAAGTCTCTGATGTTTCTGCCTCTACCACCACACTGGGGCAACACATTCCAGGCACCCACTCCTCTCTGTAAAAACACATCTCCTTTGAAATCACCCCCTCTCACATCAAATGCATGCCCTCTGGTATTAGACATTTCAACCCTGGGAAAAGAAAGAGATACTGACTACCTACTCTATCTACACCTCTCATAACCTTATACACCCCTATCAGATCTCCCCTCTGCCGTCACCACTCCAAAGAAAATAATCCAAGGTTGTCTAACCTCTCTTTATAGCACATACTCTCCAATCCAGGAGGCACTCTAGTGATCCTCTCCTGCACCCTCTCCAAAGCTTTGATATCCTTCCTATAATGGGATGACTAGAACTGTATGCAGTACAGTGTTTATAAAGCTGTAACAAAACTTCCTAAATGAAGGAGAGGAAAAGAAGTTAAAAATCTGCCTGCTATTATCACACATCCCTCAATGCCTTTCATCAGCAAATGTCTACCATCTAAGATTTAAAACTGAAAATTATCCTGGCCTTAGCAGGAGTATGCAGAAGAGGGTTCCAGTTACAAACTCCCATTCGGACGCAATTCTGAAATTTCCTCCTGAAAGACCTGCTTTGCAGACCTTAGGTGTTACTTGAGTAAATCTAACACTTCCACTAAGTCCAGCACATCCTTCTTCATAACTGCCTATAATTCTCCAGGTGGAGACCAACCAAAGCTTTGCTTAGCCTTGGTATAACCTTTACCCTTTATACATTTATTTACCCTGAAATGAGGAGCAGCTTCCAATCTGTCCTGCCAACTGTTTGCAAAGCTGTTCACAACAGTTTACTAATATGTGAGATATGGATCTCAAGGTCTTTTCAAGGATCCATTGTTTTTACTTCTTTGTATTTTGAATAAATTTGGTTGAGCCTAACATGATAGTGAGCCTTTCTTCCACTGCTCCCTTCCCTGAGCTATGTTCTTTAGACAGAAATCATCCCTTCGTGGGGATGAATCCCGACAATGAGGAAATATTGAGACTTAGTGCCTCCGGTCCTGGAGTGAGAGGTCGGGGGACTGGAAAAAGACAGAGCTCAGCTATCATATGGGTGTGAACTGAGCAATCATGGCAGTGAGGAGAACTACCGACCCCCAGTAAGCCTCCCTCCAACC
Organism: Hemitrygon akajei; assembly: GCF_048418815.1. NCBI lineage: Eukaryota > Metazoa > Chordata > Chondrichthyes > Myliobatiformes > Dasyatidae > Hemitrygon > Hemitrygon akajei. The sequence goes on along the minus strand of NC_133152.1, from coordinate 15,728,392 downwards.
TCACACGAGGAAATCTGCAGACGCTGGAAATTCAAGCAACACACACAAAATGCTGGTGGAACGCAGCAGGCCAGGCAGCATCTATAGGAAGAAGCAATGTCGACGTTTCGGGCCGAGACCCTGCGTCAGGACTAACTGTTAGCCCTGACGAAGGCTCTCGGCCCGAAACGTCGACATTGCTTCTTCCTATAGATGCTGCCTGGCCTGCTGCGTTCCACCAGCATTTTGTGTGTGTCGCTCCCTCCAATCTCCCTTTTTCTTACCTCAGAATATGTGATACAGAATACTACAACTCATATTCCGAGTATTATTTGTTTATTTATTTATTATTGCTGTATTTTTACTTTTTCTCAACTCAAGCTGGTAAAACCTGAGGTACGGGCAGAGCCAAGAGCACTCTCTATTGCTAGGAACTTTCGGACTATTCTAGTGGTGTTTAATATTGTGGCTTTCTGGAGATTTACGTAAATACTGCTGTGTAGGCTTCATTGTTTAATGTTTTTGTGTAGTGACTTTGGGATGATACCATTTGTAGATATTAATACCGGGACAAAGCATGTACCCTGTTTATTATTCATAGTCTTTCAAATTCCTCTTTTAATTCAGCATATGTCTATTGTTTTTCACTTAATGATTTCTGTATGCTGTGTGTGTTTAGAATGGCTAAATCTATTAAGCAAGTTGTTCTTGCTTGTTTATTCTGTAATGTTATATCTGGATAGTTATTATGGATTGTTCTATCAATAATAATGGATCAGTTGTAATATAATTTGTAGGACTCTGACTACAACTCGATCGGGCTTGTATTTATAGTACAGTATGGTGTCTTTTATGAGTTTGTATTCTTGAAGCTAGATTTTGGTGAATGATGTCTGCCTCTTGATCGTGCCTGTGTAAGTAATCAGATTGAGTTAAACTGCTACAGGATCCTGTAATGTGTCGGATTGTTTCTGGTTTCTCCTGGCATTTTCTGCATTTATCATCTTGAATTTGTTGGACTTTTATCATGTATTTCTGATTGTTTTTGTGTTAACCACCTGGTCCTATGTTGCCACAAAGAGCCCTTTCTGTTTCTGGGAAGAAGTCTGGAACTCTGATCCAAGCATTTCACTCATCCATGAGGCTGCCCAGATGCCTTCCATGGAGGGTCATGCTCTTCCATTGGTTGAATTTATTTTCTAAGGTGGTAATTTCATCATTTTTCTGAGTTCTGCTTTCATTTATGGTTAGTGTGTATACTTAGTATCAGAATTGCGTACACTTGTTTGGAGTGCTGAATCCTGTCTTTGTTATATCCTCAGTTTACCTGACGTGTAAATCTTCAATGTCTGTTATTCCTCTTCCTCCTTCTGTCCTCTGCCCATTCGAGTGTACATAGTGTTTTATAAAATCTGTCATTTTAGTTCTTATGTTTATTTGTAAATTTTCCAGATCACTTTCAGACAAAGATATTATGCCAAAAAATATGTTAATATGGATATAGTGAAACCATTTATTACCTTTGGTTTATTTTTACTTCTGAGCTCTGTTTGGCAGATTTTCTTCAGCCTTGAAGTAAATTCTGTTTAAAATAATCCCTTTATCACACTATGATCTATTTTCTTTGCTTGTTGACATCCCAAATATTTATTTGTTTCATAGTCATCCATCAGTTATATTGTTTCTTGCTGTTCTGTTTTATATTCTTCTAGCTCTACTGCAATTTTCTTTGTGTTTAATGTTCTGTTGTTTAATAGTCCATAGTTCATGGTAATATCTTTAGAAAATAGTTCTATTATCTGAATTGATTGCTTTAGCTTTACTGAAGTATCGAAGGTGTGTCAAGGTATAATTCATTTGGTTGTTTCTGATTTGATACCCAGTCTTTGCCTGATTCAGTAGATAAGTGAGTGGGTTTAATGCTAGACTAAACAATAGTGGCCTCAGAAATTCTCCCTGGAAAATGCCTTGATTTATTTTGAATGGTGGTAGTTCTTTTTTGGTTGTTACAAGATAGTGTGATTATAGTATAAAGAAATTTCACAAGTATTGGGTGTAGTTTATATATATATTAATGTAACCCCCTGGGTCGCCTCAGGCTAGCTCAGCTCGTTCTCGTCTAGGGGGAGCAGCCTTCGGCTCCGCCAAACTGGGTGATCAGCTGGTGTGGATGCTGTGTGATGTCCCCGCCTCGTCCAAAAAACAGACAGTACACCATATGCGATTAAATGAGTACAATTTATAAAGGTTACTATAACTAAGTGATTAATAACGATACAGTATATATGAAGGAAAAACAATAAAGAAAAGGCGCCAAACTTATCAAAGTCCAAACCACTTCATGCACAACCGTTGGAGCTCAATTACTGAAGTCTTCTGGCCACCATTCGATCCCCTCCGAACTCCTCGACTCGCAGCTTAGGACCACCCGAAGTGGTCACCCAAGCACATCTAGCTTTATCTCCTCTCCTCGGAGTACCTCCTGGCCTTGGACCCCCGCTTGGGGTCCGTTCCTCGCCCAGCTTACAGCATCGCGTCCTCTCTCTCTCACCCCCTCGCGCCGATCTCCCCAAAAGCCCGCCAACAATAGCTTACAGACTCAGAAGAAAGAACAACATTAATCCCAATTGGTTTACAAAGGAATACAATTCTCATTATCAGTAAATTTTAACCCAAACAAGCTTCCAGCACTCTCTCGCAACAAAGAAGCATTCCTGCTTTTAACAAAACAAAGAAGCCATTTTGATTACCGGTACATACACAGTAACAAAGAAAGAAGAAGAAACCCCCTTTACATTAAGAACTATTAACCTTGAGTGTGGGACAGAATCAAATGCATTTTGGTCATCAATATAATAACATGAAAGATTCCTGCTTTTCCACTGAGCTTGATTTAGAATTACAGAATCTATTATCAGTTGTTCTTTACATCCTTTTATACCCTTACACACCCTTTCTGCTCTTCTGTAAGTATATTCATAGAATCATTGAAATCTACAGCACATTACAGGCCCTTTGGCCCACACTGTTGTGCCGACCATACAACCTACTCTAGAAACTGCCTAGAATTTCCCTAGCGCATAGCCCTCTATTTTTCTAAGCTCCATGTACCTAATAAAAGACCCTATTGTATCCGTCTCTACCACTGTCGCTGGCAGTGCGTTCCACACACTCACCACTCTCTGTGTAAAAAACTTACCTCTGACATCCCCCTTGTACCTACTTCCAAGCACCTTAAAACCATGTCCCCTCGTGTTAGCCATTTCAGCCCAGGGAAAAAGCCTCTGGCTATCCACACGATCAATGCCTCTCATACACCTCTATCGGGTCACCTCTCATCCTCCATCAGTTCCAGGAGAAAAGGCCGAGGTCACTCAACCTATTCTCATAAGGCGTGCTCCCCAATCCAGGCAACATCCTTATAAATCTCCTCTGCACTCTCTCCTTAGTATCCACATCCTTCCTGTAGTGAGGTGACCAGAACTTAACACAGTACTCCAAGTGGGGTCTAACTAAGGTCTTATCTGACTTTAATATTTCTTCACAGCTCTTGAACTCAAACCCATGGTTGACGAAGCCCATCACACGACATGCCTTCTTAACAACACAGTCAACCTGTGCAGCAACTTTGAGTGTCCTATGGACACGGTCTTGCTGATTCTCCACACTGCCAAGTCATATCATTAATATTATATTCTGTCTTCAAATTTGACCTACCGAAATGAACCACTTCACACTTATCTGTTTTGAAGTCCACCTGCCACTTCTCAGCCCAGTTCTGCATCCTATTGATGTCCCGCTGTAACCTCTGACAACCCTCCACACTATCCACAACAGCCCCAACTTTTGTGTCATCAGCAAACTTACTAACCCACCCTTCTACTTCCTTATCCAGGTCATTTATAAAACTCACAATGTGGAGAGGGTCCCATAACAGATCGCCACGGAACACCACTGGTCACCATCCTCCATGCAGAATATGAGCCATCTATAATCACCCTTTGCCTTCTGTGAGCAAGCCAATTCTGGATCCACATAGCAACGTCTACTTGGACCCCATGCTTCATTACTTTCTGAATGAGCCTGGCAAGGGGATCCTTATCAAATGCTTACTGAAATCCATATACATTACATCCACTGCTCTATCTTCATCAATGTGTCTTGTTACCTCCTCAAATAATTCAATCAGGCTCGCATAGCACAACACGTCCTTGACAAAGACCTGCTGACTATCTATAACCAGATTACATCTCTCCAAATGCTCATAAATCCTGCCTCTCAGGATGTTCTCCAACAAGTAGCCCACCACTGAAGTAGGACTCTCTTGTCTATCATATTCTGGGTTATCTCTACTCCTTTTCTTGAACAAGGGAACAACATTTGCAACCTTCCAATCCTCTGGTACTTCTCCCATCCCTATTGATGATGCAAAGGTCATCATCAGAGGCTCAGCAGTCTTCTCCCTCACTTCCCACAGTACCCTGAGTTATATCTCATCCAGTCCCAGTGACTTATCCAACTTAATACCTTTTAATGTCTCCAGCACATCCTCTTTCTTAATGTCTATACACTCAAGCATTTCAGTCTGCTGTAAGTCATCCCTACAATTGCCAATGTCCTTTTCACTGCTGAATATTGAAGACTGGTGGTTATCCAATTGAATGGTGATTAGTTGCGAGATTCATGATGTTATAATTTTATAAATAGTTTGTAAACAAGTAATGAAGACGATATTTTGATAGGTCATTTGTGATTTCTCCTTTAGGTAAGAGATATGTTTTACCTTCTGTCAAAAGTTCAGTCATTTTATCAAGATGTTAAAAAAAATTGTTGATACTTATTAATAGGTATGGATGAAAGCAAGTAAATACTTTATACCAATAATTATGAATATTATCACTGCCAGTACTTTTCTATTTGTGAGTATTTTTTGTGAGCACTTTTCGCAGATAGATTGTCATTTCAGGTGTTTGCATTTCATTAATTGTGTGAAGATGTTCTTTCTCCTCCCTAATCCAGCTTGTTTCTTGATCGCCTGTCACCCTGTTTGACCAGGTATTAAGCCAAAAGTTCATTATTTCTGTGTTAGGGTTGGTGATATTTTGGTGCATAGAATTTAGTTTCAACGTCCTGTATAAACCTTTTTCATTGTTTCCAAACAGATAATTCTGTTTTCTTTATCCGGTGCATTTCATGTACTGTACCTATTTAGTCAGGCTTTGGACATACCATGCTATTGTATGTAATTCTTCAAATGTTTCAAGTTTTCCTAAATAATGAAGTAATATAATATTGTTGAGAATATTAACAGTTTTTGCAAATTTCGTTGACATGTTTTGTTTTGGTACGTAGGACGTTTTTATTGGGTCAGTGCCCATGTATTCTGTTACTGTGCAGTTAAATGTTAAAATGATTTTGTCTGACAGCTCAGCTTTGTCATCGGCACTCTGTCGAGGCTCTACATCTGTGTTGTTTCAATTGCTGTCAGGTTGTGGAGCCCTTGTTGAAGTAATCTCTATTTCCATCAGCACTCTGGGAGGTGGCATTGTCATTATTTTCTTGTGTAGCATTGCTGTGGTTTTTAGATTGCTTTGCTTCTAGCTCTTGTGCAACTTGCCTTTTTATTTGGTTTAATATGTCGACAGGGATTACGTTTTTTTGTTGTGCATTTACTCGCACGAAGGGATATTGTTGATGAAGTTTGTCCCTGTATGCTGTCATGTCACTCTCCAGTTTCATTACTCAATAATATACACACATCATGAATGTGTTTACTTCTAATAACCATTTTGTGCGTGTTTTTCTTCTCTTAACTGCTTGAGTGGTCTCAGTTGCAAGTGAACTGCTCCCCTGAGAAATACCTACAGCAGTCGCAGCCTGTGCTGTTGGTGGGCTATTTTTGAATGCTAGCTGTATCTGTTTCTAGTTGCCCAGTGCCTGTCTGCTTATTTAGTAATGCACCACTAACGGTTCACTTACTTTCATGCTACATGCTAGTTCCAGGCTAACCCAGGCAGCGACTGTATTACCCTACTCCACAGATGCGTTTCCATTTCCAAAGTGAAGGGGTATTTTTTTTTACACCTACAGCCAGGTTTTGGCTGACAGCTGCCCCTAACACTGAGAACAGACGCTGACACGCACCACGCTGTCAGGGTATGGGTGTGCCTGGATTTGTTTCTGTTTTGGTCCATGTTTCTATTTTATTTTGCGCCTGCCCTGCATATCTGCAGAGCTTTCCCCAATCTGCCAACTCGGGGTGCACCCGATGGGAGATAGAAAACCCTCCACAGGTTACCGTTATTATTTCTATTTATTTTTCCTCAACCCAAGCTGGTGAGACTTGAGGTACACGCATAGCCAAGCAAGCTTATTTGTCAATTGCTAGGAACTTTTCGACTTTTCTAGTGGTGTTTAGTATCATGGCTTCCTGAAGATATTACTGTGCAGCCCTAATTGTCCAATGCTATTGTGTAGTGCCTTTGGGATGATATCAGTTGTAAATATTACTATTGGGATAATGTAACATATACCTTGTTCCTTTTCTAACGTATTTCAATTTCCTCGTTTAATTCAGCATATTTCTGGGTATTTTTCATTTATTGATTTCTGTAAATGATGCGTGTTTGGTATGGCTACTTCTATTAAATAAATTGTTCTTGCCTGTTTATCCTGTAATATTATATCCCGACAGTTATTCTGGATTGTCCTATCTGTAATAACTGATCTGACATAATATAATTTGTGGTATTCCGACTCTAAAACTGGATCAGGCTTGTATTTATAATAAGATGTGATTTCTTTCATGAATTTGTATTTTAAAGCAAGATCTTGATGAACGATGTTTACCACTTGACTGTGCCTGTGTACGTAAACAGATTGTGTTAAATTGCTACAGGATCTTGTAATATGTTGGAATGTTTCTGGTTTTTCTTGGCACTTTCTACATCTATAATCTTGAATCTGTTGGTCTTTTATTATATATTTTTGATATTTTTTGTGTTAACCTCCTGGTCCTGTATTACCACAAGGATCCCTCCCGTTTCTGGGAAGAAGGATCCTATGCTGAGCCAGGTGTTTGACGCTTCCTTAGATTGTGGAGATTAGTATTACTATTATTATTTGATCTTTTTGTACTTCAGTGGATTGTTTTCCTTTTCCCATTGGTTGTTTGGCAGTCTTTGTGCGTAGTTTTTCATTGCTTCTGTTGTATTTCCTTGTTTTACTGTGAACGCCTAGAAGAAACGGAACCTCAGGATAGTGTATGGTGACAGAGGTTTACTTTGAACTTTAAACTTTGTGATCTATTGAGTACTTACTTCCTTGAAATGGTGTTTCCCTGTTTCCATATTTAAAGCCAAATCAGCAATCATTAAATTTAAGCAAGGTTCCAGAGCCAATTTAATTACGTTAATGAGAGCTCAGGCTTTCTAACTTCCAACCCAAGACTGTTAATAAAACAATGGCTGTCAAAATTGGAGTAAGTGTGTCACAACATCCATCAAGACTTCCCCACCCCATATCCACATAACCAATTTTCTTCTCTCACTGAACATATGTCGTCAAACTGACAATTAACCCTGCTTCTCTCTCCATAAATGTGTAAATTCTAGAGGACTGGAATAATAGGGGGTGGACCTTAGGAGATGATGGTGCCTAATGACGACTCCTTTGCTTGAAACTTCGGAAACAGCTCGATTTCTATCTTTAATATCTCTGTTTTTCCCTTTCAGGGTTCTTTTGAAGACCCTGACCTGGAGTTACAGGCTGACTTCAGTTCTTTGCGGGAATAGGACACACTTTTGGTGTCTTACAACTGGCCACTATTCAGCATACAAGGACACGGCCTAGAAGTCCTTCGGGGTTATGGGATTTCATGGCTCTGGAAGTGGGCAAACTCGAGGTCGGTGCCTCAGCAGGGAATCAGTGTGCTGTGGGAGATGGAAGATCGAAAGCAGCAAGCTGGCTGCTGGCTGTATGTCCAGAGACCAGAGTTCTTTGGGCACAGAGCTTGGAAAAAACGATGCAACAGACCTTTAACATCATAAATCAGCGAGTTGTTTGTTATGTCTCCCCTCTTGCTGTGAAATGGAGACGCCTCTTTTTCCCTCATTAGGGAGAGAGAGCCTGTGGTATGTTGAATTACCGGGTGAACGAGTGGCCTTGGGGGGAACTGCGTCTGTGTCTTTATTGATGCCTTGCTGCACGCTTAAGTGCTCGGTGGCGGGAGGGGTGCCGATACTTTTTTGCTGGTGGGGGAGGGGGGATCTTGCTGCTTATGCATGGGAGGGGGAGCTGGGGGGGGTCTTTGGGGTTCTAACATTTAACTGTCACTCTTTCTTTGGAGCACTCTTCTGCTTTCGTGGATGGCTGCGAAGAAAATGAATTTCAGGATGTATATTGCATACATTTCTCTGACATTAAATGTACCTACTGAAACCTCTGAAATGAAGGGTAATGACTGTCTTTAACTAAACTGGCCTTTTGTTGCCTTCTGCTAGAGAACTAGCAGCAGTTCCAGGTGCCACATTTTAGGAAGGATATGTTGTTCTTATAGTGCAGATTTACCAAAGTAATACAGGATAATATGGACTAAACTTAGGTCTTTCAGGAGTGGAGTTAGGAAACACTTCTGAATAAGAGAGTGGTTTACAACTAGAATTTTCTTCTCTGAATACCATCAATTATTATTTCAAATTTTAGATTGGATGACTTTTGTTAATCAAGGATATTAAGGGACACTAAGGCAAATAAATTACCTAATTAAATACTGGCACAGATGACAGCGACGAAATATTTCCTATTATTAGGATGAAGACAGAGAACTGAAATTAAAACATCAATGGAGGTAGTTTGTTGGGGTTAAAGAAAGGAAAATCACTTTAAACCTAATTATAATAATGTAATTTCATACTTGTCCACGTCCATTGACTTCAGCATGAGGTTTACCAGACAAGCCATGATCCAACAAATATGACATCCCTTGATGCTGCATTTGTAATATAGAGACACCAGTGACTAGCCCATGCTCAGAGCAATGATATGTTAGGAAAGATCCCAGGGCTCTGTATGTGGCAAACAGAAATGCAGGTGACATTTTACTTAATTGCGTTTAAGGTGGTGATGATCTGCTGTCTATCTGAGTTCCAGGATATTGAACCAATGAAAATGGGTGAATGGCAACTTATGTCCAAATGGTGCTGGTGGCACGTGATTTTAGCGGGGAACTCAAGGCTGTGGGAGTCAATGTGATCCTGCTGGATTTGCTATGTGGTAAAGATAAAGGCTTTGAGAAATCTATGTTGTGACTCGGGACCAGTTGGGCAAGTTTCATATTTCAAAGTCAATGTCAAGGTTGAGTGTATTGTCATATGCTAAGTACATGGATGCAAATAATGCAATTAAAAAAAAAGCTTACTTGCAGCAGTTCATAAGCAGCATTCCTGAGAACAACAAATTAAACATAAAAAAATACATTTTTTACAAGGAAGAACACAAATTGAACAAAATAAATCAAAGTTTAACATGATTAAAATAATTGTAGTATAGTACCACTGGCTTTTAACTCCTTGATTAGACTGTGCTTCATGATTTAACCCTTCTCAATTTTAAAGCATCAGGTCAGATCTGCACTCAATCTCCGAAGCTCACATACCCTTGACCAGAAGATCATACACTTCAGATAGTCTGCTTTGACCAGAATCCGAATCAAGTTTATTATCACTGACATACGTTGTAAAATTTGTCCCCAGGTCAGCTTCTTATCCATGTCCATCTGAAGGACTTCTATTTTGCTAACTTGCTTTTTATGTGTCCATTATCAAATAGTCATGGAGTTAAACAGCACGGAAACAGCCTGTTCAGCCCAACTCATCCATGCCTACCTGAACTAGTCCTATTTTCTTGTATTTGTCCACACCCCACTAAGCCTTTTCTATCCATGAACCAACCCATAATATGAACACTGTATATAATATATACGTACTGAACTGCTACCCTGACACCTGGATCATTGAACACTTGCTTCTTTTCTCACTGCCACCGGTCAGGCAAGAGGTGCTGGAGAAAAAACCTCCAACCTGATGGCATGAGCATCGATTTCTCCAACTGCCAGTAATGACACCCCCCCCCCCACTCCTTCACCATTCCCCATCCCCTTTTCCCTCTCTCACCTTATCTCCTTGCCTGCCCATCACCTCCCTCTGGTGCTCCTCCCCCATTTTCTTTCTTCCGTGGCCTTCTGTCCTCTCCTATTAGATTCCCCCTTCTCCAGCCTTGTACTCTTTCACCAATCAACTTCCCAGCTCTTTTCCTCACCCTTCCCCCTCCCGGTTTCACCTATCACTTTGTGTTTCTCTGTCCTCTCCCCCCTCCTGTTAAATCTACTCCTCATCTTTTTCTTCTCTCTCCAGTTCTGCTGAAGGCTCTTGGCCTGAAACGTTGACTATAGTCTTCCACAGATGCTGCCCGGCCTGCTGAGTTCCTCCAGCATTTTGTGTGTGTTGCTTGGACTTCCAGCATCTGCAGAGTTTCTCTTGTTTGAAATTGTATCGTCTACAATAGTTACTTTCCTTCAACTATCAGGTGATTGAATCAACCTGCACAATGCTAACCCAAGTTCAGCAAAGAAACATGACAGACTTCCTCTTACACCACCTTGGGTTTGTCTCTTTTTCTTGCTCTAAAGTCAGACTCTCCCCCTCCCCCTCCCCTTCCCCAAACACACACACACACACACACACACACACTCTCTCTCTCTCTCTCTCTCTCTCTCGCTCTCTCTCCCCCCACCCCTCCACCCTGTATAATTTGTATTCTGTGTGCTGTCTGAACCTATGTGCCTGTAATGCTGCTGGAAGCAATATTTTAATTGGCAAGAGAAATTCTGCAAATCCAGAGCAACTGACACAAAATGCTGGAAGAACTCAGCAGCTCAGACAGCATCTGCGGAAATGAGCAAAGAGTCAATGTTTTGGGCTGAGACTCTTCTTCACGACTGAAAAGGAAGAGGGAAGACCCCTGTATGGGGTTGAGTTGGACCTGGGCTCAGCCATGATGGAATGGTGGAGCAGACTCGATGGGCTGAATGGCCTAATTCTGCTCCGAAGTCTTCTGGTCTAAGACACCAGAATAACAAGGTGGGGTTTGGGGAAAGAGGCCAGCTTGAATGTGATAGGTGAAGCCAGATAGGTGGAAAAGGCTGGAGAAGAAGGAATCTGACAGGAGAGGAGAGAGGACCAGAAGAGATAGGCAGGTGAGAAGAAGAGAAAGGCCAGAATAGGGAATAGAGGAAGAGGGGAGGGATTTTTTTACCGGAAGGAGACATCAATATTCATGCCATCCAGTTGGAGGCCGGCCTTACTCGTTGAAATTGTCTCTCACTGTACTTGTGAACATGACAATAAATTCCACTTGACTTGATTTGCTTTGAGGATGGTGGCGCACTTTCTTGGCAGGTAGTGCAACTGCTGTGTACAGCTCCACGTACATGATGCCTTCTTCCTGGAGCTTGCACATTCTCCCTGAGCATGCCTAGGATTTTCTCGGGTGATCCCGTTTCCCCCCACATGCAAGTGCACACGGATTGGTAGGTTAATCGGCGACAGTAAACTGTGTCAGGAGTAGCTGGATTGGGCCTTCCTAGTTGAAGGAAATAGACAGGAGAATGGGACTGATGGAAATACTCTGAATAGACTCAATAACCTTCTCCTATGATGTGTGAAATTATGAAACATCTGGAGACAAGGGTTCAAATCCCAACTCAGCAATTTAATTAATTAGATGAATCTGGAGTAACAAGTGAGTATCAGTACTGGTGACTGTAAAACTGCAGTCTTGTCATAAAACCATCTGCTTCATTAAAGTCCTACAGAGATTGAAGTCTCCCCTCCTAATCAGCCTGGCTTCCATGTAACTCCCAAGCCACCAATGTGGTTAACTCTTTAACCTCTCCCTAAAATGGCACAGCAAGCCGCAATGTTCAGGAGAAAATTACAAGTGGAATGCTGGACTTGAATTCAATATCCACGGCCTGTGAGTGAATAAATTAACTTTAAACCTAACCTATTGCTTGGGTGGAGAGTGTGTTGAGGTTCTGCAATTTAGCTTGGCTGTGGGACTGAGGAAAATAGATTGAATTTTATGTGATAAAAACAGGGAATGTACTAGCTCCTAAAACAGATGCAGGGAAAGGATCAATATGTGTGGGTGAGAGCAGGATGGGGTTGGCAGATAGGGAGTTATAACGAAAACTGAAATAGAAAATGCTGAAAACACTCAGGTCTGGCAGCATCTTTGGAAGGAGATAGATTTCATGTTTCAGAACCAAGATCCTTCATCAGAACTGGGAAAGTGAGAAAGGTGAGTTAGTTTTCAGTAGCACAGAAGGTGGGGGTCTGGTAGGCATTTAGGGTGAAACCAAATGGGGATAGTTGCAAGCACTCTAGAGAAGTCATGATCAACATCGTATTGAAGATTGGAAGGGAAAGAGAAACTGGCGTGGTCTCCTTAGAGAGCAGAGGAGAACTTGTTCGAAGTTGCCATTCCTGGCAGAAGTTTCAACAGGAAATGAAAATCAAAATGCTGGGAATTTGCATTGCAGACAGAAGATGCAGTGATCACTCAGCAACATTTTGGAAATAGAAACAGAGTTAACACTTCAGGTCATATTTGGGAAAGAGAGAAGTCAAGTCGGCTCTCAGTAGCAGAAAAGGGATGGGATTAGATGTTCTCTCTGAGTATGGCAAGAAGAGTAGGGTGATGGTGCACTAGATGACGGGGAGTGATCAGAGTGGTGGCTACCAGGAGCAGGGTGTTGCCAAGATGTGTTAACTTACAGATGATGGCATCAAGGGGAAGCATGTAGATAAGACATAGAGGGTGGTGCCAAGGTAAATCCTCAGGGACCTCTGAAGATTACAATGCTGGAAGGAGAAGAGAAGCCATTTCTCCTCTCGTTTTCCAGTTACAACTAGATGCATGGGAATGGAATCCAATAAAAATTTGAGGAGAGTTGGTATGTCACCAAAGACACTCTCAAATTTCTACAGATGTACCGTGGAGAGCATTCCAACTGGCTGCACCACCATCTGATATGGGCGGGGGAGCTACTGCACAGGATAGAAATAAGCTGTAGAGAGTTGTACACTTAGTCAGCTCCATCATGGGCACTAGCCTCCATAGTATCTTCAAGAGGTGATGCCTCAAAAAGGTGGCATCCATCATCAAGGGCCCCTGTCACCCAGGTCATGCCTTGTTCTCACTGTTGCCATCAGGAAGGAGGTACAGAAGCCTGGAGGCACACACTCAGCGATTCAGGAACAGCTTCTTCCCCTCTGACATCTGATTTCTGAATTTACACTGAACCCATGAAGACTACCTCACTTGTTTTTTTATTTCTTTGGTTTTGCGCTGCTTATTTAATTTAACTATTTACTGTATAGGAGGGGTGATTGATAAGTTCGTGGCCTAAGGTAGAAGGAGTCAATTTTAGAAAAACTAGCACATTTATTTTTCAACATAGTCCCCTCCTACATTTACACACTTAGTCCAGCGGTCGTGGAGCATACAGATCTCTTCTTGTAGAAGTCGGCGTCTTGGACATCCAGAAAGTGGTCCACAGCATGGGGTGATTGATAAGTTTGTGGCCTGAGGTGGAAAGGGATGAGTTATACAGCTCTCATTACGTGCACGTGCAGTTCAACTCTTTGAGTGATTATGCAGAAAGATTAGTTAATAAGTCGACTCCTTCCACCTCAGGCCACAAACGTATCAATCACCCTGTGCTGTGGACCACTTTCTGGAGGTGCAAGATGCCGACTTCTACATAGAAGGGATCTGTATGCTCCACGACCGTTGGACTAGGTGTGTAAATGTAGGAAAAATAAATGTGCTAGGTTTTCTAAAATTGACTTCTGCTACCTTAGGCCCTGAACTTATTAATCACCCCTCATATATTAAATATATATATTAAACTCTAATTCATGTTGCCTCAAAGACGACAATCTTCCCAACATGTACCAGTGATATTGAACCTGATTCTGATTCTGAAAAGTGATCCCATCCCGTCAGCGAATAGAAGGGTGAGACTGACCTGAATTGCAACATTGGCATTTCCAAAGATAAGGAACCAATGACGACAAGTTCAAGGACTACGGAGGGGAATGGAATGCTGAGACACAGCTGCAATGATTGGCTCATCAAAGATGAGTTTCGCAAGGTTTCTTTTTCAGTATTGGACATGCTTAGGTCTGCACTTGATTCAGTGTACTGGAGCAAATGTAAATGGGAAAGTCTGTGAGACTAATTTACACCAAGGACCAACTCCTCACAGTAACTCTTACCTTTGAACGAACCTAATTGGTATTCACTGCACAGGGTATCATTGTAATTGGTTAATTAAGATTAATCGACCTTGTTATTGCATTTTAAAAATTACTTTTTACTATCTAGTAGCAGTTGAAAAGCAGCCACCCACAACCCTCTCTTGCTTTCCACCCCAGGAACCTTCGATCAGAATGTATGAAGTAACGACTGAATGCATGCAATTATTTACTTTAAAAGATTTCTTGGTAATTATGTGCAATTTTTATTTGTAAGCACTGAGGTTATACAACTGAGTCGGGTATAACCAGCTTTCTTTCTATGACTTATAATATTAAAGTCATCGTTCAAGCATAATCTCCAAGTACAGAGGTTCTGACAACTTTTTTTTAAAATTGCAGTTGCTGAGAATCTCTAATAAGGATAGAAAAGGATGGGAAAGCTCAGCAGGTTGGTCAGTAACTGTGGAAAGAGGAACAGTAAGTGTGTTAGGTCTACGACACTTTGTCACAACTGAATAACTATGAAGCTGAGCAATGAGTACAAAATGGTGGAGGAACTCTGCAGGCCAGGCAGCATCTATGGAAAAGAATAAACAGTTGCAGTTTCAGGCCAAGACTCTTCTTCAGGACTCAACAAATGATTAGTCCTGATGAAGGGTCTTGGCTTGAAACATTAATTCTTTACCCTTTTCCATAGATGCTGCCTGGCCTCCAGTATTTTGTGTGTCGAACTTTAATTTCCAGCATCTGCTGATTTTCTCTTGTTTGTAACTATGAAGCTGAACTGGATTTGGCTTCAAGCTAAAATCCCCACTGACTGAAAGCATATCGAAAATAAAAAGGACACAGGGAATTTCCTTACGGTCTCTGTACAGGGTCTTGTTGCAAAATGGCTCAAAGATTTTCTTTTAACACTGAGCCACACCAGAAATATGAAGACAAATGATCAAAATGTTGGTGATGAAATAAGTTTTGAGAGATATCTTGAAGGAGGAAAGGGTGGTGGAGAGTTGGTGAGGGATAGGGAGGACATAGGGTTTAGGGTGGGTTTGCAGTAGGAGTGAGTGGGGGGAAACAGAGTGAGAGTGACAGAGAGAAAGTAGCTGGTCTACCTATTGGGAAGAGGTTAAGAGTGATGGTGATAGACAGAGCAAGAGAGAGAGAGAGGATAATGGAGAGTGTAAGATGTGAGTGAAGTGAGCGTAGCAGAGGGAAATGGGAGAGAATAATGGAGTGTGGATTGTTGAAATAAGGGTTAGAGGAAGAGGGAAGCAGAAGGTGTGATAGAGTGATGGTAGTGGACAGAGGATAATAAGAAGAAGGTAACAGGACCCAGGGTAATGCAAGTAAGTTTAACAGAGAGAGAGGCCAATGGAGAGAGGATAGGGGAAGTGTAACAGGAGTGTTGACAACAAAGAAAAACAGAGTGCATTTAGTCAAGGCTTTGCTCCAGAAATGATTTCCATTAATCATATTTTAGGTTTGCTTCTTTTGTCTCAGTTCAGAGGTAGAACACTTTGTAGAATGTCCAGTGCATCTCACCATGTGGAGCTGAGATTATCGAGGATTTGATAGTTTTTCTACCAGGAGTGAAGCTGCTGCGGAATTTATTCCAACTCATGATACCTGCAGCAGGCTCTAGGTGGCAGCATTGCATCTACTGTCAGGGCATTCGCTCTTCAGAGTTTACGGAAGAGATGAAGTGTGGAATAGCCCTTTCTGGCACTTTGAGCCATACCACCTAGCAATCCCCAGATTTAATCCTGGCCTAATCAAGCTCCAATCTATAATGACCAATTAACCTACCAACTTTGAGAGGAGATCAAGCACCCGGAAGAAACCCACACGGTTACTGAGAGAACGTACAAACTCCTTACGGGGATCAGCAGGAAATGAACGTGGGTCACTGGTACTGTAAAGCATCGCGATAACTACTACGCTACCATGCAGCTGGTATTCCATCACTTCAAAACACAACCCAATCCACTCACACGATTCAGGGGACTGCCCTCTTTCAATTAAAGTTTGGAAAATAAGTCGAAGTCTTTTGGAGAAATTCTAAATCAAAAACCAGTGATACGAGAAGGGATAATTTGTGGTGAAAGAGCTGTTTGTAAAACCATATTCAGTAAATGCCTGGCTTTCTAATAACATGTAGCTAATATTTTCTATTTAGTGCAATAGATCATGTTTTCTTATCAGGTTTTATAAAGGGTTCAAACCAACTGTGATGTCAGCATTATAATCCCGATGTTAGCTCTCCTTTCTTTCCCTAAGTTTTATTTTTGTCTACAAGAAAATAGTAAATAAGGAAGCCCAGTTCATCTCCCACCCACTAGTCTCTGCCGTGATTAAATGAAGGATTGAAGTAGTCTCAAATATGACCTTATCTTGGTCGTACTGCTGTCTTTTCATCTAGAAACCAGTAGAATAGACAGCCCTTCACGTGAAATTCAGTTATTCAGACTTTATGCTTACATGAGCAGTGACAGCAAGGTGGGCAAGTGGAGCCCCTGGGCCACAGTGTCATTCCTGGTGTGGCTAACCATCCCTGTGTTGCCAATGCTTGCGCTTTATGTTACTACCCAGCTCCAGGTCTATTTTCCCCCCTCACTGCCCAGCTGGAATTAACCTTCCTGCACCTGGAAGGTGCGGTATCGTTGACCCTCTGCAAGGCACGTGGGGAGGTGGGATGGATTGGAGCTGCCCTACCATGGAGCCCCGTACTCAAACACCTTTGACAACTCATTGTGGGGAATGAGGACAGGGTTTGTTTTGAGGGGGGTAAGGAACGATTATGTTCAGTTGGCAGGATGATGGGAACCTGAAAAGGGTGGGGGGGGGGGGTGTAAGAGGGAGAAATGCAATAGCTATATATATAGTGTTGGCGCGTGGCCTAGTGGGCAAGGCATCAGACTAGTAACCTGAAGGTCACTGGTTCGAGCCTCAGCTGAGGCAGCACGTTTGTGTCCTTGACAAGGCACTTAACAACACATTGCTCTGCGACATTGCTCACCGGTGCCAAGCTGCTTGGGTCCTAGTGCCCTTCCCTTGGACAACATCAGTGGCACGGAGAGGGGAAGGCCTGCAGCTTGGGCAACTGCCGGTCTCCCATACAACCCTGCCCAGGCCTGCGCCCTGGAAACTCCAGGCACAGATCCATGGTCTCTCGAGACCGACGGATGCCACCACCATATATATATATAGTCCACAGAAAATTGTCTGAAGGCCAAATTTAAAGGAACTACTGTATACCTAAATCACCCTGAAGGTGTATTCAGTATAGTCAAATACTCCTGCTTGAGTTCAAAATGCCTTCCTTACTGAAGAAATGGCACCTCGGTATGGTTTTTAAACTTTTGCTATTAATACAAGTTTTGACATTTAGTCTGAGCTTCTTGGACGAGAGTATCTTCCACAAGTGCTTTGTCTCCTGGTAGTAGAAGAGACTATCATATGCCAGTGACTACTCTCAGCCAGACACACAAAATGCTGGAGGAACTCAGCAGGCCAGGCAGCACCTGTGGAAAAAAGCACAGTCGACGTTTTGGTCCGAAACCCTTCAGCAGGACTGGAGAAAAAAAGCTGAGGAGTAGATTTACTAGGTGGGGGGAGAGAGGGGGAGAGAGAAACACCAGCTGATAGGTGAAAGCTGGAGGGGGAGGGATGAAGTAAAGAGCTGGGAAGTTGATTGGTGAGATGAGGTGAGAGAGGGAAAAGGGGATGGGAAATGGAGGGGGGAGGTTGGGGTTGGGGAGCATTAGAGAAGTTAGAGAAATCGACGTTCATGTCATCAGGTTGGAGGCTACCCAAGTGGAATATAAGGTGCTGTTCCTCCAACATTTACCCCTCCTCACTGATCTCCCTCCTGGCACTTATCCTTGCAAGCAGAACAAATGCTACACCTGCCCCTATATCTCCTCCCTCGCTACCATCCAAGGCCCTAAGCAGTCCTTCCAGGTGAGGCAACACTTCACCTGTGAGTCTGCTGGGGGCACTTACTGTGTTCAGTGCTCCCAGTGTGGCCTCCTGTACATCGGTGAGGCCCAGCATAGATTGGGAGACCGCTTCGCCGAGCATCTATGTTCCATCTGCCAGAACAAGTGGGATCTCCCAATGGCCACCCATTTTAATTCCACTTCCCATTCCCATTCCAACATGTCAGTCCGTGGCCTCCTCTACTGTTGTGATAAGGTCACACTCAGGTTGGAGGAATAACATCTGATATTCCGTTTGAGTAGCCTCCAACCTGATGGCATGAACATGATGCCTCCAGAAGACACGGTACATCATTAAAGACCCCTCACACCCTCTCCATGAACTGTTTGTTCTTCTGCCATCAGGCAAACGTTACAGGAGCATCAAAACAAAAACCACAAGGCTACTAAACAGCTTCCTCCCACAGGCAGTCAGACTGCTGAATAGCTGCTCTACCTGACTCTGCTTTGGACACTTTTAACTTGCACTGGACACTTATACCTTGTTCTTAACTGACATGTGGCTGTTGTGCTTTACTATTTATTGTTATGTTTATTATTTAGTGTTGCGTTTGTTATGTTATAATTGCACTGCTCCTGGGAAATGCTGTCTCATTCTGCCCTGCAGAGCTGATGTACGGTTAGAACGACAATAAAGTTTTTGAATCTTGAATCTTGAATCTTGAATCAATTTCTTGAATTCCGGTAATGCCCCCCCAACCCCACCCCCTGCCCCTCCTTCTCCATTTCCCATCCCCGTATCCCTCCCTCACCTCATCTCACCAATCAACTTCCCAGCTCTTCCTGCCGCTGTCTGTAATGAGTTTGTATGTTCTCCCCATGACCCTGTTGGTTTCCTCCCACATTTCAAAGATGTACCCGTTGATAGGTTAATTGGTCATTGTAAATGGTCCCATGTGTAGGCTAGGATTAAATCAGGGGTTGCTGGGTGGCATGCCTCAAAGGGGCAGAAGGGACAATCTGTGCTGTTTCTCAATAAATAAATAGATTGTGCATCGTTTTGATCCGATGTGCCATCAGTTCCTTCCCCCGCCCCACAGATGCTGCTCGGCCCATTGAATTCTCTAGCAGGTGATTTTTGCCCCTGATGCCAGCAGCCTCCTGTGTTTATAAAGTTCCTCGGTTTTGAATTGCTTGCATCTCTGATTATATACGGAACGCTCAATTTACCACAAAACTTCCTGTGTTTGGTCATCACAAGGAGCTGCCACAATGGATTCATTGAAGCTGCTCATTCAGTGAAATGTATGGATGTTTCCATTTTTATCACATTGAAGTCCAGCTGTTGGGAGTGATAACAAAGTTCCTTAATGTACTGTGCCTGAGATAGTTGCACTACTAACGACCTTGATTCTCAAAAAGTCTGGGAAAGGATCACTTCCTATATGAAAATTGGCAGTTTTCCCATAACATGAAAAAAGCTACTAGAAAAAATATTAGCACTGACAGCCTGAACTAAATGAAATCTGTCTTGCTCTGTACATTACTAATTGGGAGAGGATGCATTCTTAATCTTAAATTAAAAACTCCAGGCAAACCAATCAATTTTGAGATGTGATGATATAGAGATTAAATTGATTTCCTATCTAAACCATAAGGCGATGCTAACCCCTTGGTTGAAATTATCTATATAAGAACAAAGCGATCTTATATTTGTAGAGAGGCTATCAAACCCTAGAGACATCCTAATAATCTAAGAGCCAGAGAACTACTTTTTAAAAGTAGCCAATGTTGTAAAGTAGGAAGCATCACAGCTAAACTGAACACAGCAATCTTCCAGAACTCAGTAGCATGATGTCATACAGAAAATTTGTTCTTAATAAAGGTGGTTGAGGATTTCCATTTAGAAGGACACCACACGGAAACCCCTTCAACTGCCCCTCCCACCCCATCTTGTTTGAAGGTGGGGCTGTGCTATCTTTACTATCCACCTGACAACGCAAAACAGCATTTTGATTTTACTCCACCGGTAACGACGATGAGGTGAAAAGACGCGCGAGCGTAGTGAACCGCAACAAGAGAAAATCTGCAGATGCTGGAAATCCGATAGCGCACACAATCCCGGGTCGTTGGTGCTGTAAAGCATTGTGCTGCCCAAGGTTTCTACCCAAGATGCTAACAACCCCTTTTCCCCCAAGATGCTGCCAGACCTCCTGAGTTCCTCCAGCAGACTGTTTGTTGCTCCAGGAACTTTGTCATTGTTAACCTGTTTTTAAAGATTACTTGACAGGAAAATATTTGTTGACTTCTGTATCCCTCCAAGATGGTTGTATCGCTTTGGCCTCCTTTAGAATGAAGAAGACACTTTACACAAGTAAAGTGAGTCACCAATAAACCAGTATTCTTGGCAACCCCTCAGCTTGATGGTGGAACATCATGACTAAACCATTTCACCCACGCCAAAGAACAGTATGCACCCAGGGAAATCCCTACAACACTATGTCAAAGGTCTTTGCACATCCATCTGAGGGCAAATAAATTGAATTTTAGCATCTTATGCAAAGAACAGGACCTTTGGCAGTGCTGCTCTCCTTTGGAGATGCCTTTAAATGCCAGTTTAGTCCCTGAGGGCAAGTCCTGGTAGAGAGCAGTTTACCTCAGAGCTGAGACTGCTAGGGCTGAGCCACACCTAACACCAAGTGCTAAAAGCAGAAGTCCCTGTTTTATATTGTGGTCTGGGATCTCTCTCTTTGATGTTGTTATTTACTTAAGCACTATACCAGATTTGTTGCCCGGCGGCTTCTCGTTACGTGGAAGTCCGCCAACGTTAGGAGCAGGTTTCTGGTTTGCTGCATGAGTGTGGGTTTACTGGAATGGAATGCGTCCCTGAGGAAGATGAGTGGGCGACACACATCAAGATCATTGTGTCCTCAACCATAGGTATCCTTGTTAGCTCGATCCACAGATCTTCCACCTGTTACAGCATTCTGACAGCGTTATTAGTATCCTGACTGGGCGCATTATGACGTGGTACAGCTGCTCCAATGTATAGGAAAGCAGTGCACACAGCCCAGTCCAGTGTAGACACAGCCCTTCCAACCCTCCAAGGCATCTACAGGAGGCCTGCATCAATCATCAAAGATCCCCACCATTCTGGCCATGCCCTCTTCTTGCTGTTACCATTAGGCAGGACACACAGAAACCTGAAGTCCTGCACTGCCAGGTTCAGGAACAGCTACTTTCCTCCAAGCCCCAGGTTCATGAACAGACCTGCACAACCCTAATACTACCCCAGCAATGGACCACCACCTGCTCTACTATGGACCTGCCTCTGATTGTGTATTTCTGTTTACTGCAAAGTCTTGTTTTCTTTCTCTTCTTTGCCTTGTATAATTTATGCCCAGCGTTCAGTCTGAACCCCTGTTCCTGAGATGCTGCTGCTGATGAACGTTTCATGGTACCTGTACCTCACTGTACTTGTGCTCATGACAATAGACCTGATCTCATCGCCAGGGCGTTTGGTTCGGAGTGAGTCATCTGGGCAATATGCAGAGACTGCCTATGAGGGCAGAGGGTTGGCTGAGATGTTGGTGACAGGTTGTGGGGCTCAGTGATGAGTGAGTGTGGGACAGCTCGGTGAGTGTCGAATATTGATGAGCTTTCTCCCTGTGTAGTTATTGGCCACTGTGCTTGTTAGTACGGAAAATCCTCTCAGCTGGGGAGGGCCGTGCACCACACAGAGAGGAGGCAGCATCTATCACTTCCTGTGGGAGGAGATGAGGGAAAGCAGCTGGCTGGCCTGTTGGTACATGGAGCAAGTGCTGCCAGTCTCCAACGATGTCCATTGCACTGAACAGATCTACGCCCTGTACCGCTGCGTTAAGCAGCCACCCTACTCCCCTCACTACAACACTGCCCTCACACACCGTCTCCCCGGGTCGACCTTGCTAGTTCATCGCACACACGCAGCAGTGAGCTCCCTTTAACCACTTCAATGCTGTGGGAAGTTCAAAATACATTTATTATCGAAGTACGTATATGACACCATACACAACCCTGAAATTCGTTTTCTTGCGGGCATACCCGGAAAATCCAAGCAACACCATAGAATCAACGAAAAACCGCACCCAACAGGACGGACAATCAACTGATGTGCGAAAGACAACAAACTGAGCGAATACAAAAGAGAAAAATGTAATAATAATAACAATCAATAAATAAGCAATAACTATTCAGGATATGAGATGAAGAGTCCTTGAAAGTGAGTCCATAGATCGTGTGAACACTTCAATCATGAGGCAAGTGAAGTTGAGTGAAGTTATCCCCTCTGGTTCATGAGCCTGATGGTTGAGGGGTAATAACTGTTCCTTAACCTGGCGGTGTGGGTCCTGAGGCTCCGTACCGTCTTCTGAGAGGTGAGAAGAGAGGTTTGCCTGGGAGTTCTTGATGATGGATGCTGCCTTACTGCACGAATTCAGAAAGCCACAGACATAAGCTGTGAATAATATGGACTCTGTGTCCAAGGGGTAGGATGAAGTATATGACTGTGCAGTGGATTTTGTAGCTGGAGTCAAAGAATTGGAGGAATTGGAACATAAAATGGGTTACTCAATCATGCAGGAGCAGCGCAGCTGTGACCACGTACATAAGACCTGAACAACGCTGCAATGATTTTGGATTCCATTGAGCAGGGAGCCAGAGATATGTCCTTGATGAAACCAGAGGCAGAGAGAGATAATCATTTGCAAGAAACTCTCTGCAAAGACCCAGGAGATGAGGGGGAGGAAGGTGGTCTGCTTGAACTGTCCAAGGGCTTAAAGTAATGGATCTGATAATATTGTGATCCAGGTGATCTTCAGAAGTCAAAAATGAGGTACAAAAATCTTGTGATTATAGAAGTTTATGAAAAAACAAAGTAAAGGAAAAAAACATATTCCACTGTAAGGAGGGGAGAAAGGAATACATACAGAAAGGCAAAGAATAAAAAAGTCATAGTTGACTTACACCAAAAACTAGCTCAAACATGAAAGGTAACAAAACATTCCAGCAATAAGGAATAATCTATGAAATGGCCAGGTTCAAAGGTGTGACACAGGCTACAGACAAACATCTAGAAAAGTGCAGAATCAGCTGTACTACAGTTACTGAAAATTCACAGAACAATTACACACATACAGGTTATTATATAAATATGTTGGTAAGCATAGGGAAGTTAAACTTCAAGATAAACAGCAATTTTACACTTAATCCAATAAGTGGGAGGAACTTCCAACTGGATAATATCCGAGGAGTTGAAGGATTTGAATGTATGTAGTTAAGAGAAAGCAGCCAGGCACCAAGAGGTTTAACCGCTTCAGTAATAGGAATGTGTGTGAGCAAGTAATGTGTAAGAACTGTCCCAAACAACAGTAAAAAAGATTGGTTTAACTCTGGCTAATGCTCAGGGATTGCACCAGAGTTAAGCTTTTCTTTATGGTTTAAGTAAAAAAAATAGAAACTATACGCACTCATTCGAGACACGAGAATTTACTGCTCCATTGACAACGAGACAAATCTGACCAGAGGGCAAGTTTGGTCTGGACCTTTTTCCTCAGGACTTGCAGCTACCACAACTTCTAGCTCCTGAGGCCAACTTCCGATTGACTCTCTCTCTCTCCATAGCTCACTGTCTGGTGTTTGGGATGTTGATTCACCGTTGAAGAATGCAACAAGCACTCAGAAAACTTCTGTCTTCATTAGATATATTATCTTAAAGAAAAAAGTAATTTCAGGCTTGCCTGGAAAGGGCTCGGAACTGTAATATTTAAGAGGTCTGCTGTCTACCCAACGCAAAACTATCAATTGGACCTAGAGAGCCCTGTGTGAGGGGCGGCAGGTAAACAGAGTGGTGCCTTAACAGGGGACATTAGAGCAAAGTATTGCAAGTTTTGGACATCTAAAAACAGAACAAAAACTGTTTGAAACACTCAGGAGTTTAGACATCTGCTTGAGGGGAGAGGCAGAGCTGACTTTTCAAGCTGGTATTGCTGAAAGGACAAGGGCCTCAGTGAAGGGAGTGTATTGGGTAGAAGGGGAGACATTGACGAAGGTTTTCAGTCAGAGAAGTGCATCAGCTCAATAAGTAGATCTTTGGCATCATTTCCCTTGTTTTGCTATTGACTGTGCTGAGAGGAGTAACCCTTGGCTTGAACATTTGGGTGTAAATTTTAAACTGAATGGGTTGTCAGCCCCAGAGCCAAAGTAGGACAGAAAGGTCAGGGATAGAGAGACTTGCTGGGAGTTAAAGTATGACACGCAATCTTTTTAGAGAGCTCATATGTGGGAAATAGAAGCTTGCCTGCTAAAAGTGTAAGAAAAGAATCATTACCCACCAATACATTCCCCACAACTACCCTATCACCTTACTATCCTGCTCCTACAACAAATGAAAATGTTGAAAATACTCAGCAGGTCAAGCAGCATCTTCAGAAAGAAGAAAACATAATTACTATTTTAGGATAATGATTTTTCATCAGAACCGATCTGAATTTAGATATTAAATTTTTGCAATGTGATGCTGCTGTTCATATTGCAGGCAAACTCTCAGAGTGGAAAGTCTATCTTGTGCACTTTTTGCCCACTTTATTGATTAGAGCCAGTGCTGATATATTTGTTAATTAAGATGATAGTTTTACAAAGGTTGAATCCTGGTGTTGGCTGCTTGTTGAATGTACAACAGTTGGAACGTCCTTCTTTTAGATAATCCCCCAGTGCAGCTTTGCCAGTGAATTTGAGAAGCTTTCTACCTGAGCTACACCAAACTAAAAGCTGCAGGAACATATATATGGGGTGTTCCATAATGTGGATGTTAACAGGGAGAGAGAGTGCATGGTGTTGAAAGTGGAGGGAGGGAGCAAAGAAAGTGATAGTGAAATGGAGGAAGACAACCTTCTCACAGGATCATTCAGCACTCAGTGGGTGCAGGCACCTTAGAATCCCAAAATACATGAATTCCTTCCCAAACCAGCAATCAAAGCTCTGGTAACAGGAAGATAAAGATGAACCTAAGAAATTTTGCCGATGCTGGAAATGCAGAGAAACACACACAATAGGCTGGAGGAATTCGGCTGGTCTGATAGCATCTTTGGAGGGGAATAAATGGGTGACATTTCAGGCTAGGGATGAAACCTTCCCATTTGGGAAGAGTGGCTATCCCGTAGCCTCCATGGTGTTTCCCTGGACATCCTGTAGATTCTTTTTGCTTAATCCCGAATTCCCAGGATGTTGTACATTCTATTAAATTTCCGTTTTATTATTCTCCAACTAAATCTCACGAGAACCTTCAATTTGTATTTGAGTTTGGGGACATTTGGGGAATGTGAGGAATGAGTTTATGATAAATCACCATGTACATTCACCAATTAGGGAACCAACACTGCATCTTGGGGTTGATTTCTTGTGTTTAGAAAGTTAGCAATACAGGCATGAGTTGTCCTATTTTTGCACAGGATTGCCAGCTTGCCTGTGTAGATTTAATGATTCTATGGAACCAGTTCACAAACTATCCATCAATGCAGGCTCTGGTGTAGAGAGTTGGCTTTGGCTTCGGATTTTGCTGAGTTTGATGTCCGTCTATAATGCTGAAACTGTAAAACGTCTGAATTCCTCTGTGATTTCAAGGTCATCCTGGATCCATTTCAGACTTGATTCTAAGAACTGGCCACTGAAAAGAGGTGTAGGTTCCACGCCCAGAACCCACACTCCTAAACAGAAATGTCAACCACAACCACGGCTAGCTTTGAAGAACTCTGAATCTGAGACTATCTGGTTCCCTCAATATACATGGATGCCAACAGGAACAGAGAACCATGAGGGTGGCAGTGAAGGGAGGGAGCAAATAAAGTTCTAATAAAATGGAGAAAGGTAACCTTTCACAGGATCATTTAGTCTCCAATAGGAACAGGGCACCTGTGTATCCCAGAACACATTCATTGCTTTATGAGTCTGAAGTCAAAGAACAAACTCTAGGAATAGGAGCCTAAGGACAAAATCTTGCCATTTGGAAAATAAGAGACATCCATATACCAGGCTTTTCAAAGTAAAATAGATAAAAAAATATTCATATGCTAGTGAATTCTGGAAACATTATTCATGATATATGCAATAATAGTTAACAACAATGAGGAAAGTTTGGATAAGGCTTGATTTCAATAAAGACTGCAGGGAAACCAGCCTCGGAATAAAAGAATATCCTTTTAAAACAGAGATGAGGAGGAATTTCTTCAGCTCGAAGGTAGTGAATCTGTGAAATTTGTTCTCACAGAGGGGGGCCAAGTCTTTAAGGCAGAGATTGAAAAGTTCTTGACTAGTAAAGGGGTTAATGTTTATGTGGAGAATTAAGTTAAATATCAAGAACAATTGATTGGTGGAACCCTCGATGGGCTAAATGGTCTAATTCTTTCCATATATGTTAAGGTTTTAAGACTTAATTGAGGTGTTTAAAATGAAGGGGGGGGGGGGGGTCCAGAGACCTGCACTCGGAACATAACCCTCCATAGCCCTCCCATCCATTTACCGCACCAAATTTCTTTCAAATGTTGAAATCAGCCCCATATCCACCCCTTGCACTGGCAGCTCATTCCACATTCTCACCACCGTACGATTGAAGAACTTCTCCCTCAAGTTCCCCTTAAACATTTTACCTTTCAACCTTAACCAACGACCTCCAGTTGTAGTCACACCCAGCCTTAGTGGGAAAATGCTTATTTGTGTTTACCCTGTCTATACCCCTCATAATTTAGTATACCTCTATCAAATATCCCCTCAATCTGCTACGTTCTTGGGAATAAAGTCCTAACCCTTCCAACCTTTCCTTATGACTTGCGTCCTCAAGTCCCGGCAACATTATTGTAAATTTTCTCTGCACTCTTTCAATCTTATTTACATCTTTCCTGTCGATAGGTGATCAAAACTGGACACAGTTCTGCAAATCAGGCCTCACCAATATCTGAGAAAATTTGAACGTAACATCTCAACTCCTGTGCTCAATATTTTGATCTATGAAGGACAAGGTACCAAAAGCTTTCTTGGTGACCTGTGATGTCACTTTCAAGGAATTATGGATCTGTATTCCCAGGTCCCTCTGTTTTACCACACTCCTTCCACTCACTATGTTAGATCTACCCTGGATAGTCCTCCGAAAATGCAACACCTCACGCTTGTCTGCATTAAATTCTATCTGCCATTATTCAGCCTAATTTTCCAGCTGGTCCAGGTTCCGCTGCAAACTTTGATAGTCTTCCTCGCTGTCTACTACACTCCTAATCTTGGTGTCATCCACAAATTTGCTGATCCAGTTAACCACATTACATCCAGGTCATAGATAACACACAACAATGGACCCAGCACCAATCTCTGCATCACTCCACAAGTCACAGGCTTCCAGTCAGAGGGACAACCATTTACTACCGTTGTCTGGCTTCTCCCACAAAGCCAATGTCTAATCCAGTGTACTACTTCATCTTGAATGCCAAGCAACTGAAACTTCTTGACCAGCCTCCCATTCGGACCTTGTCAAAGGCCTTGCTGAAGTCCATGTATACAACATCCACTGCCTTGCTGTCATCAGCTTTCCTGGTAACTTCCTCAAAAAACTCTGTAAGATTGGTTAGTCATTACTTACCATGGACAAAGCCATGCTGATTATCCTTAATTATTCCCTTCCTATCCCTTAGAATACCTTCCAATAACTTTCCCACTACTGATGTCAGGCTCACAGGCCTATAATTTCCTGGCTTATTCTGAGAGTCTTTCTTAAATAATGGAAGCAACATTAGTTATCCTCCATTCCTCCAGCACCACATCCAATGCTAAGGATGTTAAGGATGCTAAGGGCCCCAGCAATTCCTGCACTGATCTCTCACAGTGTTCGTGGGAACACCCTGTCAAGCCCTGGGGATTTATTCACCCTAATTTTCCTCAAGGCAGCAAACAGCTCCTCCTCTGTAATCCATGACCTTGCTACTGCAGTGCCTCACACCTATAGACTCTGTGTCCATATCCTGAGTAAATACAAGTGCAATAAGTCCATTTAAGATCTCCCCCATCACTTTCAACTCCACACATAGATTGCCACTCTAATCTTCTGGAGGATCAATTGTTATCCTTTGCTATCCTTGCTCTTAATATGTCTGTAGAAGCCCTTAAGATTCTCCTTCACCTTGTCTGCCAGAGCAACCTCATGTCTTCTTTTAGCCCTCCAGATTACCTTCTTAAGTATTCTCTTACATTTCCTATACTTCTCAAGTACCTCATTTGTTCCTACCTTCCTATACTCACAGTACGCCTCCTTCTTTTTCTTAATCAGTGCTTCATTATCTCTCAAAAGCAAAATTTCCCTAAACCATTTACCCTTGCCTTTTATTCTGATAGGAACATCCAAACTCTGTACTCTCAATATTCCACTTTTGAAGGCCTCCCATTTACCTCCCACCTTGCAAAAAAACAACCCACCCTTGTCACTCAGTTACATGTGTCCTGCACCTTTGGTGCATCTGCCTCCCTGTATGTCCTGTCTACCAACTCCTCAGCTTCCCAAATGATCCAGAGTTCATCCAGTTCCAGCTCCAGCTCCTTAACACGGAAGTGCTAGAAGCTATGCCTAATGCAGTTCTTGCAGGTGAAGTCATCGGGAACACTGGAGGTCTTCCTGCCTTCCCACGTCCCACTAAAGGAACATTCCATTATCCTGGCTGGCATCCCACTGCTCCAAATGTGCAAGAAGAAAGAAAGAAAGGATACACAACAAAAAAATCTACCAGTGGCCGACGCATCCCTTCACCAAACCTCAACTCTCCACTCCAACACTGGCCCGCTCGCAAAATGGCCGCACGAGCTAAACCTAATTCTTTTATTACCCTTGCCAAGAGCCCAATTATGCACAATCTAACATCTCCTTGAGAACTGGGGTGTGCTAAAAGGGCTGACTGCCCCCATTTGCTTTTTTTAAACACTCTTTCCTCTATGCAAGCCGATGCTACCTCGGGAAATGAGGCATGCAAAGTGTGCCTATGGGTAACCCTAGGTAATTCCTAAGGTAAGTACATGTTTGGCACAGCTTTGTGCTGTAGGTTTTCTATGTTTCTATGCCCCACTCGCTTCCTTTAAGCTTTCTCTTTCTCTCTACGCAATCCAATGTTGCCTCAGGAACTGTGGCACATAAAATGTGTGCGTAGGTACGTGATGGTTGGTATGGATAAGGGGCATCAAAAGGCCACTGTCGCGATGAGGCCACACTCAGGTTGGAGGAACAACACCTTATATTCTGTCTGGGTAGCCTCCATCCCTGATGGGATAAACATCGACTTCTTGAACTTCTGGTAATCGCTCCCCCCCCCCCCTTCACCGTTCCCCGTCCCCTTTTCCCTCACACACCTTATCTCCTTGCCTGCCCACTGCCTCCCTCTGGTACTCCTCCCCCTTTTCTTCCTTCCATGGCCTTCTATTCTCTCCTATCAGACTCCCCCTTCTCCAGCTCTGTATCTTTTCCACCAATCAGCTTCCCAGCTCTTTACTTCACCCCTCTCCCTCCTGGTTTCACCTATCAATTTGTGTTTCTCCCTCTCCTCGCCCCCCACTTTTTACCTCTGCTTCTAATCTTTTTTCTTCCAGTCCTGCTGAAAAGTCTCGGCCCGAAACGTTGACTGTACTCTTCCATAGATACTGCCTGACCGGCTGAGTTCCTCCAGCATTTTGTGTGTGTGGCCTTTTTCTGTGCTATGACTCTATGCCTCTTACGCTGGTAAATTTTGACTCAGATTGTGCCAACCCAATGTACCACATCTGACTACCCGAGACAGTGGAAAGGAGAAGATAGACATCTGTATTTAAATACGCACCCACACATACCCCCAACCCTGTGTGGAGCACCGGCCCAGAATGGAATCAGCCCCCGATTTTCTGATTCTGGACCTGGGTTTACATGTAGCTCAAAATACCGTGAAGACAGTCCCCTCCGTTTCTTGCCTGCAAGAAATAATTTTGAATAGCTTGAGGTCAGTTGGTGGCGATGGATCTGTTCTTGGAAATCAGATTTCATTCAAAATGCATGATTTTGTCATATAGCTTATGACTAATTCACAACTTGCTGAATAATGAATGCTGGGTGATTGTGAGGGTAGATGATTGCTGTTTATGTCATTATTTGCTGCTGGGGTTTTCCTTATGTTTGTGTCTGGGTCTGCTGACAGCGAATTGATGGGGACAGATTGCTATTATTAGTTTGCAACTGCATTATCATTCAATCACGCGACTCCCTGGGAGCTTGAAGGGAGGCAAACTGGATCTTTGCCTTCCCCGAGGCAGTAATTTCCACACAGGAGGGCGACTGTGGTAAATGAGGAATCTCCACGTTCATACTGTTCTCCTGTAGACATTTAGTCATTACTTGTAGAGATACAGAGCGCAGAAACAAGCCTTTCAGCCTAATTCATCCATACCGACTGTGTTTCTTCACTATGCAGTAAGCTTGTAACGCTCCACTCCTTTCCTACAAGTGCATTTTAAGTATTGTAACCATACCTGCCTCTGCCACTTCCTTCCTCTCGGTAACCCTGTGTGATAAGCCTGCCACTCGTACCACCATTAAACTTCTCCCCTCTCACCTTTAACCTAATTTAGTCTCCTGAACCCGGCGAAAGGGACTTGACTATCTACTGTCGATGCTCTTCATTATTTTAAAAACCTCCATATGGCCACCCCTCAGCACTCATAAGTTCCAGTGAGAATAATCCCACCGGACTGTGTGGAGCCTGCAGGCTCTCGCTGCGACCCTAGGATCACCCCCCCCCCCCCCCAGGGTTCCCTCATTTCCTCCCACCTCCCAAAGAAGTGCCGGCAGGTTAATTGGTGGCTGAATTTCCCACTTGGTGTGGATGGGAGAAAGAAAATGAGAAAGAATATGAGAAAGAACGGGCTACAGAGAAATAATTGCAACCACAAGGAAGTCTTCAGATGCTGGTACTCCAAAGCAATACACACAAAAATGCTGGAGGAACTCAGCGAGTCAGGCGGCATCTATGGAAAACAGTTAACAGCCGATGTTTCAGGCCGGAACCCTTCGTTGGGACTAGAAAGGAAGTGGGGAAGATGCCGGAACATAAAGGGGGGAGGGGAAGGGGACTATCTGGAAGGTGACAGGTGGAGCCAGGTGGGTGGGAAAGGTCAATGGCTGGAGAAGGAAGAATCTGGTAGGAGAGGAGAGTGGACCATAGGAGAAAGGGAAGGGAGGGCCCAGGGGGATGTAGTAGGCAGGGGAGAAGAAGGAGAAGGAGGTAAAGGTCAGAGTTGGGAACGGGGGGTGGTGAGTTTGTTCACTGGAAGGAGAAATCGATATTCATACCAAGTGGAGGGTACCCCTATGGAATATAAGGTGTTGCTCCTCCACCCTGAGGGTGGCATCACCTTGGCATAAGAGCAGGCCATGGATAATTGGACTATTGGGATTGTGGTGAGAGCTAACGTAGATACAATGGGCTGAATGGCCTCCTTCTCTACAAATAAAACCAGGAAAAAAATGAATCTTATTCATAGGAGGTAGTGTTGAAGTTTGATTGGAAAGTTTGTGGTGTTCTGGCTAAGATCTTTGAGGCTAAACATATTCAAGAATTTGGAGGAAACATGGAGACTGGAGATGAAATGGAGATTTGCAAGGACAATGCCAACACACACCGGAGCCCTAAGTCAAAGTTGGGTTTGGAGGGAGTTCAATCAGGAGAGCAGAAAGTGGCTCTTATTAGGCAGAGGCTTCTGAGCAGCAAGAAAGTGGTATTGGCGGTTGTTGAAAGGAAGCGAGATGGAGGTGGGTCAGGGATAGCAGAGTTAATTTAAAAAATTAGTCTCAGGGGCAAGGGAAGGGGAAGAAATTGTGGAAGATGAAGCAGACTAAATAATTTCTCCCTTAATGACCAAGATGCCCAAGACCTTCCTCCTCTTAGACCATAAGGCATAACACATAGGAGCAGAAATAGGCCATTCTTCCCATCAGGACTGCTTTGCCATTCCATCATGGCTGATTTATTAACCCTCTCGACCCCATTCTCCCGTCTTCTCCCTGTAACTTTTGAAACCTTTACTAATCAAGAACCTACCAACCGCCGCTTTAAATATACCCAATAAGTTGGCCCCCATTGCCATCTGTAGCAATGAATTCCACAGATTCACCGCCCTGTGGATAAAGACATTCCCCCTTTTCTCTGTTCATAAGGAATGTTCTTGTATCCTGAGGCTGTTTGTTCTAGTCCTAGATGCCTTCACTACAGGAAACATCCTCCCCGCGTCCACTCTATCCAGGCCTTTCGACATTGGAGATGATGATGGAGGGGAGAACTGTGAGAGTTTATAAAGACAACTTCCCATTCTGGATGAGCGTGGAATAGCAACCAGCTCCTAGAGATGAGAGTGGCTTGTGTGCTCCTGGCAAATAAGGCTGTGAGCAGCCATATTAGTGCTGCCATTACCAATGAGGTCTGACCTCTCTGTTTCCTATGTGAAAATTCTGTCACAGAATCAGGATCCTTCCTCAGAACATATGCGTAACAAAGGATCTAAGCCCTGAAATGTTAACCGTTTCCACAAAGGTGGTCTAACCCATTCAATATTTCCAGTGTTTTCCATAGATATCAAGGGAAGTAGGTTTGGAAAAGGAAAGAGGTTGCTACTGGGTATGATCAGAGATTCAACCAATGAGAGTGGTTTCTTTTAATTTATTTTCTAATGGGCTGTAGACATAATCACCTCAAATTAACCCTTCTCTCTTAAATGTCACCCACATTGCTGGTTCTGGAGTGACATACAGACCAGAGCAGGTAAGAAAAGCAGATCTCTTTCCTTGAAGGCCAATGAATCAGGTGTCTTGTCATATATAATTCAGTATCCTCACGGTCACAGATAACTAGATTTTTAATTCCTCGGTTTTATTTCTCTTTTTTTTTGGCACTTCTGTCCTCACAGTGGAGAGGCTACAGAAAATGGGCAGCAGAAAACACGATTTTGACTGACTGGGATGAAGGATTACGGGAGCACGGAAGTCATTGAAATCGGAGACTAGAGAACGTGCTGAGCTGAAATAAGAAGCAAAGACGAGGAAATCTGCAGATGCTGGAAATTCAAACAACACACACAAAATGCTGGTGGAACGTAGCAGGCCAGGCAGTATCTATAGGAAGAAGTACAGTCGACGTTTTGGGCCGAGACCATTCGTCAGGACTAACTGAAAGAAGAGATAGTAAGAGATTTGAAAGTGGGAGGGAGAGGGGGAGATCCGAAATGATAGGAGAAGACAGGAGGGGGAGGGATGAACTAAGAGCTGGAAACGTGATTGGCAAAAGGGATACCAGGCTAGAGAAGGGAGAGGATCATGAGACGGGAGGCCTAGGGAGAAAGAAAGGGGGAGGGGAGCACCAGAGGGCAATGGAGAGAAAGCAAGGAGTGATTGGGAGAGGGACGGAGAGAGAAAAGAAGAAGAAAAAAGGGAAAAAATAATAGATAGATAGATAGATAGATAGATAAGAGATGTGGTAAGAAGGGGAGGGGGGCATTAATGGAAGTTACAGAAATCAATGTTCATGCCATCAGGTTGGAGGCTACCTAGACGGAATATTAGTTAACACACACAAAATGCTGGTGGAACGCAGCAGGCCAGGCAGCATCTATAGGAAGAAGTACAGTCGACGTTTCGGGTCGAGACCCTTCATCAGGACTAACTGAAAGGAAAGATAGTAAGAGATTTGAAAGTAGGAGGGGAAGGGGGAAATGTGAAATGATAGGAGAAGACCGGAGGGGGTGGGTGAAGCTAAGAGCTGGAAAGGTGATTGGCAAAAGGGATACAGAGCTGGAGAAGGGAAGGATCATGGGACAGGAGGCCTCGGGAGAAAGAAAGGGGGAGGGGAGCACCAGAAGGAGATGGAGAACAGGCTGTGATGGGCAGAGAGAAAAAAAAGGAGGGGGAAAAAATCTAAATATATCAGGGACGGAATATAAGGTGTTGTTCCTCCAACCTGAGTGTGGCTTCACCTTGACAGTAGAGGAGGCCATGGATAGACATATCAGAATGGGAATGGGACTTGGAATTAAAATGTGTGGCCACTGGGAGATCCTGCTTTCTCTGACGGACCGAGCGTAGGTGTTCAGCAAAACGGTCTTCCAGTCTGCATCAGGTCTCACCAATATATAGAAGGCCACACTAGGAGTACCGGACGCAGTATACCACACCAGCTGACTCACAGGTGAAGTGTCGCCTCGCCTGGAAGGACGATCTCCTTCCATGGCCTCCTCTACTGTCAAAATGAAGCCACACTCAGGTTGGAGGAACAACATCTTATATTCCATCTATAACCTGATGGCATGAACATTGATTTCTCTAACTTTCCTTAATCCCCTCCCCCTTTCTTTCTTGCTAGGCCTCCCATCTCCTGATCCAGCCTTGTATCCCTTTTGCCAATCAACTTCCCAGCTCTTAGCTTCATCCCACCCCCTCCTGTCTTCCCCTATCATTTCGGATCTCCCCCTCCCCCTCCCACTTTCAAATCTCTTACTATCTCTTCTTTCAGTTAGTCCTGACGAAGGGTCTCGGCCCAAAACGCCAACTGTACTTCTTCCTATAGATGCTGCCTGACCTGCTGCGTTCCACCAGCACTTTGTGTGTGAGCTGAAATAAGAATTCCCTTGAAACAAGGAAGAAAGCAGCAAAGATATCTCACTGAAAGTTCTGATGGGGGTTTAATGGATGTTTATGGTAAATGAGCAATGGAAAAAAATTGATGTTCCAATTCTGAATGTGGGCTGTAGGCATTATCTACATGAGGACAGGGCAGTTTGCCACAGCAAGTTTTCCAGCAAGAGCACTTTCTGCCACTAATTTGGGGTTCCAATAGTTTTTGCAGAACCTGAAAAGTGCAGGCCACACAAGATAAAATAATTCAGTTATTGAATGGGACCAAATCGATAGTACTTTTGGAAAATTCACATTGCCAAGTACAGAACTAGTAACACAAGCACTGTTTCTTAGAAGTTTATTCCCTGCAAATCTCTCTGACTCAGCTAATAATTAATGTCAGGACAAACAAGCACAAAAACCTTCTGTTATTCAGCTTACTAAAAAGCTAATCTCTTTTATTTCTTACAATAACAGTCAACACAATACCGACATACTGCTTTTTCGAAACACCTAGAACATTATCTAATATAGATACCCTATTAAACACGCAATGGCACTTCAGAAATGTAATGTGTTGCCTTTTAAAATACAAATGATGGACTCAAGCATAGCGATTTTAGTTTCCACATGTAAGCTTTCTTGCAGAGTGACATTTAGCTGCTGGGTATCATCATTTTAAAGGAAGACCTTAATTTAGGCCTTTAGGAAACAGATGTAAACACCGAAACAGTGCAATTAGTGCCAGAGTAAGTGTCTGCCGTTAAATCTCTACCCAAAACAAATTACAAAGCTCATTTTTAAAGCTTGTTTTTTTCATTCAGAGTACAGATAGTTGTGATTTTCCTTAACATACTGGAATGGTTGTCTCGGTATAATGGAGAAACATTCATGCAAAAGGATAAGTAAGATTAAAAGCCCCTCTTTTGAACCACGTATTTATTGACTGCAATTAGAACATAAGAAACTGAAGTAGAATTTGGTCATATAACTATTTGAGACTGCTCTAATATTTGCGGATCACCTGCACATCGCCCCTCTGCACTTTCATTCACTTATTGTTTGTCAGCTCCCACACGGCCCCTCCATTCACTGGCTATCTCCCCTCTATCTTTCAGTTCATTCTCTCTGGGAGAATGTACAAACTCCATTCAGACTGCACCCAAGGTCAGGATTGAACCTGGGACATTGGAGTTGAGAAGCTCTGTCACCTGTACACTGTGCTCTACCATCTGTGCCACTACTTCACCTCACTTTTACTCAAGCTTAATCTAGAGATGTAGATTCCCTATTCTCTTTCTTGATTACTGAACTCCATTAGCTTAACTGTAGGTTGTGTTAGGGTGAATATTTATTGAAATGCATGATTATAGTCAGTGGTTCCTTAAGGTTGTTATGGCTGGGTGTGGTAATGGGGACAAGCTCCCACTATGCTCCCAATGGCACTCACCTCAAACAGCCTCTGACAACCAAGTCCAGCTCCTGGCCTTCATGTGTGGCTTAGCTACTAAACCTGGAAGAACTGTTGCTACTGGCAGGAGAAGGGGCAAAGGTGGGTTACTGGCACATTAAAACCAGTCACTTTGGGCAGATGGGGCTCATCAGCCCTGGTTGGCAGCTCATCTAGAAGAAGGAAAACTCTGATCTCAAATGTCTGTTGCGGCTATACCCACTCATAGGGAAGGCTTCAGGAAAAAACCTCAAGGGAAAAATCCAGAACTGGAGTCCCTAAGGCAATCACCTTTCTAGCTCTTAGCTTCATCCCACCCCCTCCGGTCTTCTCCTATCATTTCGCATTTTCCCCTCACTCCACTATTTTCAAATCTCTTACTATCTTTCCTTTCGGTTAGTCCCGACGAAAGGTCTCGGCCCGAAAAGTCGACAGCGTTTCTCCCTATAGATGCTGCCTGGCCTGCTGTGTTCCACCAGCATTTTGTGTGTGTTGTTCCCTAAGGCAGTCCTAGATTGAGTTCAATGCTGACTGGCAACTCCTGCAATGCTTCTGGTACCAAACTGTATTGGTCTCCGTCATTCCTTTGGGTTTTATCAGATGCACGGAGATGGAGAGCTTGCTACATGGGCAACAGCTTGCTCCCCATATCGTACTGTGCAAGCTTGCATATCTAGACAGCTAGGACGCAATATCCATGGCCAACAATGACAGCCTGTGTATGTAGGGTGATTTAATATAGGTTCCTACAAAAACCCATTGTTTCTGGCATGGAGAGTTCAGCTCTCTGACAGTTCTCTGCCAGACGATGCTGAGGATGTTCTATGAGGCTGTGGTGGCCAGTGCTATCATGTTTGCTGTTGTGTGCTGGGGCAGCAGGCAGAGGGTAGCAGACACCAACAGAATCAACAAACTCATTCGTAAGGCCAGTGATGTTGTGGGGGTGGAACTGGACTCTTTGACGGTGGTGTCTGAAAAGAGGATGCTGTCCAAGTTGCATGCCATCTTGGACAATGTCTCCCACCCACTTCAAAATGTACTGGTTAGGCACAGGAGTACGTTCAGCCAGAGACTCATTCCACCGAGATGCAACACTGAGCATCATAGGAAGTCATTCCTGCCTGTGGCCATCAAACTTTACAACTCCTCCCTCGGAGTGTCAGACACCCTGAGCCAATAGGCTGGTCCTGGACTTATTTCCACTTGGAATAATTTAATTATTATTATTTAATTATTTGTGGGTTTATATTGCTATACTTCTACACTATTCTTGGTTGGTGCGACTGTGTCAAAACCCAATTTCCCTCGGGATCAATAAAGTATGTCTGTCTGTCTGTTCACAGGAATGGAATCCTTACATAACCGAGGGACCGCCTGCACCTAGGTTTCCACTGATGACTTATCATCACTTTTATTGCATACTTTTGTCATTATTCTTTCATCTAATTCCTTCTCTTCCTATGGTACTCATCTCTAAATTTTTCATGTCTCTTCCCAAGACCAGCCATTCTTTGTCCCTCTGTTGAACCGTTCTTTATCGTTCCTCTTCCTTCAATGCCTGTAAATGATTTCCATTGTCCTAGTGGAAGCAGAGGAAATGTACATAGTCACGTTCACCAGCAACTTCATGTCTGTGCGAGGAAAGTTGTTTCTGAAGAGGCAACGGACTGGAGATGCCGAAATCTGGAGCAACAAAGAAGCTGCTGGAAGAACTCAACGGGTCAGGCAGCATTTGTGGAGGGAAATGGACAGTTGGTGGTCAGGACTGAGACGTTTCATCTGAAGCTAATTCTGAATCCAGGTTTGGCTTGGATTTCACATTCCATTTTGGGAAAATAAAATATCATCAGGTAAATTAGTATCTGTTATGTTTCATGTGTCTGAGTTTAATAGATTGCATAACTGCAGGAAAGTTATGTTTGAATTGCCAAATTTCTTAGCAGACGTATATAGTTGCATTAAGCCAAGTACTGTAAATAAAGGAAATTATAGTAGATGTTCATTTCAGGGATTAAATTTTGTTCTCAGTTCCTGTATGCTGATATACTCCATATGAAAACGACAACTTCTGTTCCACTTGCTTTAGGTCTGAACTAATTATATTTCATTTGTAATGAGCCAGGAAGATTGAACTTCCTAGGAGACTGTGATACGCACTTTACTGTCATCATCATCGGCATTCTGTTAGCAGAAAGGACAGTACTACATGTGATTTGGACCACTTCCACATCTGCAGTGATGTCACTACAGCTGTACTTTATTACAGTGTGCAAATGCTTGATCTTTGGGACTGGTCGAAAAGCTGCTTAACGGCACTCTACTGCTCAGATGGCCTTCTGAGCCATTTCCCCTTAGAATTACAAACTTAATCTCTAGATGATCCCAAATGACTTTAGCTTCATCCACTGAAACCATTTCTTCAATTCACTAATATAGTCCCAGAATTTGCTCCTTTCTGCTACTGAATCATAGCATCAAAATAGCAAAACCTCAGCTCAAACTGCTCTCAAGAAAAACATGCTTATATGGCCTGGTCATGGACATGTGTAAATATATTCATAGAGGCGAACTACCCACAGAGACACATACATTCAGCACTGTTAGGCATAAGTACATTCTTAAGTTAATGAGGAAAATGCCAGTCGTTTTTAATAGGCCAAGTAGCATCTGTGGTAAAAGACATTTAATCAGAAAGGTCATTGACTTGAAATGTTGGTTCTGTTTTCATCTCCACATTTCCATCAAATCTCCTTTTCATTTTAGACTTCCAACATCAGCAGTTACTTTTTCTTTTTTGATGAATAATTCCTTAATGTGTTAAGATATAATAAAGCCCAGCACATTTCTGTGAGAAGCTCTGGCCATCTTACATTGGGGCCGTACATCGGTCTTAAGGGGAGAGAGCAGCAGATTTTTCACAGCGGCTGATCAGTAGAGTGATTGGAGGAACTGGCCCTATATCATTTTAATATTAGTAAACAGAAGATTTGATGATTGTTTTTCAAAATACCAATGAGAACTGGGAGGCTAGGGGAAGAAAAGCTTCCACTGTTTGAAGAGACTGCGACGGGAAGGTATTCATTAGAAATTAAAGCCTAATCCCTTCAAGAATGAAGTGCCATTGCACAACAAGAGAGGGAGAAATTAATTGACTTTTATTCAAATATGAGACCTCCAGGCCTGTACTTGGTGGAGTTCAGAAGGATGAGGAAGGATCTCATTTAAACCTACTGGGCACTGAAAAGCCCGAATAGAGTGGATGTGGAGAGGTTATTTCCATTAGTGAGAGAGTCAAGTATCCAAAGGCACATATTCAGAATAAAAGGACGTATCTTCAGAACTGAGATGAGGAGAAATTTCTTCAGCCAGAAGGTGGTGACATCGTTCCCTC
Source organism: Hemitrygon akajei (assembly GCF_048418815.1). Taxonomy (NCBI): domain Eukaryota; kingdom Metazoa; phylum Chordata; class Chondrichthyes; order Myliobatiformes; family Dasyatidae; genus Hemitrygon; species Hemitrygon akajei. The sequence goes on along the minus strand of NC_133152.1, from coordinate 15,688,620 downwards.
TAGTTGTTTTCACAGCTACATGGGCCAACCATTGTTCTGAGCAGGAAAAGTTCAGACAGCCTAAATACTTTGTGTCACTTTATCTTTTTCTGTAATATGTATAATATGAATATTCAGAATGAAAATTGAGAAATCACATTCTTTTGATTTTACTTATTAATTGAAAGGTACAATGGAACACAATACAACGAAGGAACTCTTTCATGTTTCATTAACTTTCTCTTGTCTGTCTTTGCTACAAATCCATTGTCTATAAAAACTATACAGATTAATTTTGAATCCAGATGGAAGATATGCCTGCTGAAGGGTTTCAGTCCGAAACGTCGACTGTACTTTTTTTCATAGATGCTGCCTGGCCTGCTGCGTTCCTCTGGAATTTTGTATGTGTTGCTCGGCATCTGCAGATTTTCTCTTGTTTGAAAGATATGTCTTAATTCTCATTAGATCATCCAAATGCTCCACTTCTCGTTTGATTCTGGTTGAATTCACGAGACTGAATCACATTTGTAGTCAGCACAAGAAGCTTGAAATGTTCCAACAATGTCAACAAGAATTGGAAGGAGAATTTTCAACAAGAATGAACAGTTTTTCAAATTCTTTCTTTCTAAGCTTGTAGTTCACATATCTGCGAACATCCTAATTGAACCAGTCTTAATTTTTTGAGAAACGACAAATCCTGAAATCACAGTATTGCTGCAATATCTTTGAGGCAATGCTTTTGTCATAGATTTTAATTGTCGCTGAGTAATTTTTTGTCAGCCGTACAACATTCCCTTTACCAAATTCAAATTGGTTGTGTTTGCAATAGCAACTGGGTAAAAAACTTGTTATTCCTTAACTCATCACCAGGAAATCTATGATTAAACACATGTTAAATGAATCGAATAATAGGTGCAGTATCGATGTCAGAACTTATAGTTGCAAGCAGATCTTTCACTATGTTACTGCAGTAAATAGTATCGCCTAGTCCTAGTAACTTCCATTCTGTGTTTATTTTTACAATTTGTAATAGTGTTGTAACTTGAAACACTAACATGTAAATACGCTGAAGCTCTAAAATGTTTCAAAGTTTTGGTACGTTTATTATTTAGAATATTTATGGATGTATTCGTTAACATATAATTAATTACAGGGTATTTGACAATTTCATTAACATATGCACAGGTGCACCACGAGACAGAGTGCTTAGCCCCTTCTCTACTCAACTTACACGTGACTGTGTGGTTAAGCACAGCTCCAATGCCATATTCAAGTTAACTAATGACACGACTGTATCAACACATAGGAGGGAGATTGAAAATCTGGCTGAGAGGTGCCACAACAACAACCTCTCACTCAGTGTCAGCAAGACCACGGAGCTGATTGTTTACTTCAGGAGAAGGAAACCAGAGGTCCATGAACTCTGGAGAATCAGAGGTGGAGAGCGTCAGCATCTTTAACTTCCTCTATGTTATTATCTCGGAGGACTTCACTTGGGCCCCCAACATAAGTGCATTTATAAAGAAAGCACGGCACCACTTCTACTTCCTTAGGAGTTTGCAAAGATTCAGCATGACATCTACAACTTTGACAGCCTTCTATAGATGTGTAGTGGAGAGTATATTGACTGGCAGCATCACAGCCAATGCCCTTGAATGAAAAATCCTACAATAAGCAGTGACACAGCTCAGTCCATCACAGGTAAAGCCCTTCCCATCATTGAGCTCATCTACACAAAGCACTGTCACTGGAAAGCTGTATCCATCATCAAGTACCCCCACCACTCTCATGCTCTCTTCTCTCCATTGCCATGAGGAAGAAAGTACAGGAGCCTCAGGATGCACACCACCTGGTTCTGGAACAATTATTACCTCTCAACCATCACCAAAAGGGATAACTTCACTCAACACTTGCCCCATCATTGAAATGTTCCCACAACTTACGTGTTGGGTCTTTGCAACTACATATCAGTTAAATAAAAGCACACACACAGGAGATGGCTTTAACTGGCATATTCACATTGGAGAGAGAGAGAGAGAAGTAGGCTATGTAGTTGGCATCTGGCAACCCAAACAGCTTTTGGCTAAGTCTTCAATCTGTTCTCAGCCACCACTTGTAGCTCTATGTGAAACACTTCATCTTGACTGTACCCAGGTGTCTTTCATGCAGATTCTCTAACACTCTGGTGCACAGTTTAGAGGGAAGCACAACATGATTTCCACACATCAGCATTCTTTGACATACAGATCTTGTCTCACTGAGAACTCCGGACCATGAGTTGGCCACCCATGCATGGTGCTTTCAGAGACATTTGACAATTGCAGGTCGATCCTTGTTTCTCTTTGTGTTTCTGGATTTCTTACCGGCAACTGGTCCACCAATGCAATGTGGAACACTTCAGCGGGTTCACAGTATGAAGACTTTTCTTCTTCAATTGCCAACAGTGGAACATGTGATAAGCCGTCAGCATTGCTGTGTTGTTTGCTACTCTTGAACTCTATTTCATAAGTGTGGGCTCCTGGGAATAGAGTGCAACTTTGTAACTAGGTAGCAGCCATCACTGGAATTCCCTTCTTAGGATTGAAAATAGACACAAGGGGCTGGTGATCTGTCACGAGCGTTAACTTTTGCCCGTAGTGGTAGTGATGGAACTTTATTCCCCATACTAAGCTAAGGGTCTTTTGGTCGATCTGTGCATAGTTGCATTCAGCACTCATCAGTGATCTTGAAGCAAATGCAATCAGACGCTCAGATCCATCTTTCATAGTGTGTGACAAAATGGCTCCAATACCATAAGGGGACACATCACACACCAGTCTGAAGGGGCAGGGGTGAGTCATAGTGAGTGAGCAGTTCATCTGGTGTTATAGTCTCTTTGTTTCCCTGAATGCTTTTTCACATCTCTCTGACCATTCTCACTTTGCTCCTGTCTGCAATAGTGCATTCAATGGGTGCAGCACTGTAGCGATGTTTGGGAGAAACCGGTGTAGTAGTTTACAAGTACGACCTGAGTTGTGACACATTTTCCAGTTTGGGTGCCTGCAGCACTGCTTCAAGCTTCTCTTGTGACTTATGCTAGCCAAGCTTATCAATGACACGTCGACTATATGAGATTTCATTCATGAAAAGCTCACATTTCTCTGTCTGTGCACAGGCCATACTCACGCAGCCTGATAAGCACTTTATCAAGGTTCTGGAGGTGCTCTTCACCATTCTTGTCAGTCACGATGATGTCATCAAGGTAACATTGTATTCCAGGGATACCTTGGAGCACTTGGCCCATTTCTCTTTGCCAAATTGTTGGAGCTGATGCAACACCAAAGACAAGACAATTATACTGGAATGGTCCCTTGTGAGTGTTGATTGTGAGGAAATTCCTGCTTGACTCCTCAATCTCCATTTGTAAATAGGCTTGTGATAAGTCAGTCTTTGAAAACCTCTCCCTGACTCCCAAAGATGATAAAATGTCTCCTGTTCATGGCAGGGGATACTGCACAGTATGCAGCACCAGGTTGATGCTCACCTTGAAATCCTCACATAAGTTACAGCTCTGGCCTTCACTTTCATGATCACCATGACAACGGGCACGGCCCAATCACTCCACTCAACCTTGGAGAGAATTCCAGACGCCTCCATTCTCTGTAGCTCAGCATCTACTTTAGGATGTAGGACTTCTTGCTTGCTAGCTTTCCAGAGGCCACTAAATTGCACAAGAGACTGTACATCCTAGGACCCTTTAAGCTAAGAAGCGTGGGGACTTTCTTTTGCTCCTCCACATTGTGCATGTTACAATACAGTTCCACACTCTTGATACATAACTCCCAGCCTTCATTAGCACTATCAGATTCATCAACTTTCCCAACTGAAGCCATCACCACATTATTTTCTTTAAATTTGCTAGTTGCATTTTTCACTGTATGTTATGCAGCATCCTCACACATCCCTTTGTTAGCATCCATGACGGCCTTCTCAGTACTGTTTAACCCTTTCCTCTCGCTGTCTCGTCCTGTAACAGTCAGTGCAATTAGTGATATTTTCTGACGTACAGGTTCATACTCATCGCCAATTTGTTGTGTTGGTGCACAACTACATATCAGTTAAACTAAAAGCACAGACGTGGGAAATGGCTTTAACTGTTGCATTCACGTTGCAGCGAGAGAGAGAGAGAGAGAGAGAGAACAATGCACATGTGTAGACAACAGTCTATACGTAGTGCTAAAGGGAGTCATTGCTCTAAAAGTAATTGATCCATACATTACACTATGGACTCACTTTCAAGGACTCCTCGATGTTCTCAGTATTTATTGCTTTTTTATTTCTGCTTTTTTAAAATTTTTGTATTTCCAGTTTGTAGTCTTTTGCATAGTGGTTGAATGCCCAGGTTGGTGCTGTCTTTCATTGATTCCAATATGGTTATTATTCTATTATGGATTTATTGAGTATGCCTGCAAGAAAATAAATCTTAGGGTTGTATACGGTGACTTTGATAATAAATTTACTTTGAACATAGATTTCTAAATTATATTAGCACGATTTCAAACTTATACTATCACTGTAAATCACGGCCAGACTATATAACAGTTTCTTCCCCCAAGCTATCAGACTCCTCAATACGCAGAGCCTGGACTGACACCAACTAACTGCCCTATTGTCTTGTTTATTATTTATTATAATGCCTGTACTGTTTTGTGCACTTTATGCAGTCCTGGGTAGGTCTGTAGTCTAGTGTAGTTTTTTTTCTGTGTTGTTTTTTACGTAGTTCAGTCTAGTTTTTTGTACTGTGTCATGTAACACCAGGGTCCTGAAAAAACGTTGTCTCATTTTTACTGTGCACTGTACCAGCAGTTATGGTCGAAATGACAATAAAAAGTGACTTGACTTGTGTAAAGGAAAATTCCACCTGCGGAGTAACAGAGGCTATGTGTGTGGGAGCATTTCAGTTCCAGCACAGCAGTGTACCCACCCAGCTCAGAGTGAACAGTGGCGGTGATTCTGTAGAAATACTGCAGCAGAGTGCTAGGGAGACCAAGCCATAAGTGATTTGAAGTAGAGGTTGATAGGTTTGTGTTTGGGAAGATCATTAAGTGCTACCAGAAGAAGAGGGGAGAATGGAATTGAAAAGATAAGGCATAGTTGAATGCAGAGCAGACTCAATGGGCTGAATGGCCCAATTCTGCTCCTATAATTTATAAGATTGATTGGCCATTGTTAACCAAAGATATTGAAGGATGAACAAATAGTAAATGGAGCCAGGGACAGATCTCTCAGACTAACCCAGATGGTCCTACATAATTGTGTAATCTACCAAGCTTCCCTTTTTTTTGTATTAACACGATCCAAATCTACATATTGCTGTGAGAATAATTTTTGTATGCTCACAGAGATGCAAACATCTTCTGATCTAAGGATACAGTAATCAATAAAAGCAGGTTTCAGAGCGCAAGGTTGTTGCTATGACACCACTCAACTAGCTGATATATCTCACTCCTGTATGCCCTCTCGTCACCTGCCAACAATGGTTGTATCATCAGCAAATCTATAGATGGCATTGGAGCTGTGTCTAGCCACACAGTCATAGGTATAGAGAGAACAGAGCAGAGAGCTTAACATAACTTCCTGAGGTGCATCGAGGTGGTGATGTCATCCGATTTGCACAGATTGTGATCTACTGGTTAGAAAGTCGAGGATCCGGTTGCAGAGGGAGTTACAGAGGCCCAGGTGTTGGAGATTTTTGATCAGAATAAATACTTTAAAAAGATAGGAATGGAAAGAACATGTGGTGAACTACATATACCTGTCTAGACACGCCCCCTGCTGACTGCTCCTGTGGCCCCTCCCACTGACCGTGGCTCCTCCCACGGACCCCGGTATAAAGGCGATTGAGGCCTGAGCCCGGCCCTCAGTCTCCAGGATGTAGTATGGTGGTCAACTACTGCTTGTTCTTTCTTCCAGTCAATAAAAGCCGATATCTCGTCTTCACGTCTCAGAGAGAGTTATTGATGGTGCATCAGAACAGAGATGCAGGAGGTGGCAGATGCTGGAATCAATAAACAATCTGCTGGAAGAACAGGAGGTGAGGGAACGTCTGTAGAAGGGAAGAAAGATCAATGTTTCAGGTCAACACTCTGCATTGCGTTTCCTTTGCCCCACCCCTGCTCCTCAGTCTGATGAGTTCCTCCAGTAGATAGTTGGTTGCTCAAAGAATAAAATAGTATGCTGATAAGGTGAGGTGGAGTGAGGTAGAAGGAGGCTTCACAAACACTTAGTTTGGCTCAGTTGACCAAAACAGCTCCTGTCTTTATCTTAAACTAAACGGCAGAAAACTAAATGCCTGATGTGCACCTGCATGGAAACGGGGAGGTAGTGAAAATCTGCTGAGTTTTCAGAGCAAAATCACCTACTGCCATCTCTTCCTCCACAAGGATAAAGTTACGGAGACTTTTATCAATTGTGTTTGTATTCTGGCCTCTCTTCACATTCCATGTCTGTTCACATACGAACTTACCTTGGAAACAATCCAATTTCTAATTATCGAAAGTCAGGAGAAAGCCAGGGTGCTGATTTGCAGTTCCTCTTTCTGCTCTATCTCAGACAATGAATTTGTGCTCCTAATGACATATTTATTTACCTCAGCATCCCCTTAATGAAACATAGTTTCTTCAATAAAAGTTTAGCATACAATATTTAACAGATTTACTCCCCCACTTAAGTAAAAATATTATTTTATCAGAAGTGTTTCATCGAAGGCGACTAGTATGATCTTGGGTATGGAGGGATTGTCTTATGGGAAAGGTTGTACAGGATGCAATTATACTCATTAGAGTTCAGAAAACAATTCTGTTAAAACAGATAAGATACCTAGGGGAGTTAAACAGGTGAATGCTGAGTAATGTTTTCATTCATGGAAGAGTTCAGAACTTGAGGGCATGGGTTCAGAATAAGGAGATGCATATTTCACACTGAAACAAGGATAAATTTCTTCTCTATGAGTGTTGTGAGACATTGAAATTCTTTGCTGCAGCGCGCTGTGAGAGTGGGGTCCTTGGCAATGTTTAAGACTGAGATGATTAGTCAGGGCAGTATGGTATAGCATAACACTACAGTACCAGCGACCGGGGTTCAATTGCCACTGCTGCCTGTAAGGGGTTTGTACGTTCTCCCTGTGACTGCGTGGGTTTCCTCCGAGTGCTCCGGTTTGCTCGCACAGTCCAAAAGACATATCTGTTGGCAGGCTCATTGGTCATTGTGAATTGCCCCGTGACCCAGCTGGGGTTAAATCGGGGGTTGCTGGGAGGCACGACTCAGAGGGCTGTATGGGCTGTGCTGTATCTCAAAAAATAAATAAATTTCTAATCAATGCATAGTCCCTGAGTTGGGAGGATGGCTAAGAGACTAGAGGAATGCTGGATCAGCAATGATCCTATGAAGTGGTAAAACAAGGCCAAGAGGCTGTAAGGTCTACTCCAGTTCATACTTCCTATTGGCTTATAGACTACAAACGCCTATGGCAGACATAAACCTGGCATGGTCTTAAATTGGATTGCACGTTACCAAATCAAATCTCTCCTTTCTCATATTGATTTGGCAGCCTGAGACGAATATGCAAGAATAAAAGTTTTCTGCCTACGAAAATCTCAAGTGCAATTACCCCAGAGAGCTTTACTGTTGCCTCTTTGCTCCAACTTTCATCTTATCTGTTAAGAAACTATAAATATATTTGGGTGTTCGAATGAGCCACAAGAGAAGGCCATGTAACGTTGCCTATAGTAGAAAGCAACTACCGTAGATTCCGGATTATAAGCCGCTACTTTTTTCCCACATTTTGAACAGCTTTGAACTCTGCGGCCTATAATCCAGAGCGGCTAATACATGGTTTTTTTTCATGCCGCCTCGTAAACATTTTGCCTCGTAACAGTAGACCAATAAAATTGATGAGTAGTTCACAGAGGTCCAATGAAATTGTACGATAAATCAAGCGCACTTTCACAATTAAATTATTGTAAATCAGTCATTTGTACTCATCCTCATCAACATGGAAAATACTCGAAGAAAAGCAAGACCCGAGCGCGTCAGACCCGATTAGACCCGATCGCAATGCGCAAGCGTCAGACCCGATTAGACCCGAGCGCATTGCGCAAGCGCATCAGACCCGATTAGACCCGATCGCATTGCGCAAGCGTGTCAGACCCGATTAGACCCGATCGCATTGCGCAAGCGTCAGACCCGATTAGACCCGATCGCATTGCGCAAGCGTGTCAGACCCGATTAGACCCGATCGCAATGCGCAAGCGTCAGACCCGATTAGACCCGATCGCATTGCGCAAGCGTGTCAGACCCGATTAGACCCGATCGTATTGCGCAAGCGTCAGACCCGATTAGACCCGATCGCATTGCGCAAGCATGTCAGACCCGATTAGACCCGATCGCAATGCGCAAGCGTCAGACCCGATTAGACCCGATCGCATTGCGCAAGCGTCAGACCCGATTAGACCCGATCGCATTGCGCAAGCGTGTCAGACCCGATTAGACCCGATCGCATTGCGCAAGCGTCAGACCCGATTAGACCCGATCGCATTGCGCAAGCGTGTCAGACCCGATTAGACCCGATCGCAATACGCAAGCGTCAGACCCGATTAGACCTGATCGCATTGCGCAAGCGTGTCAGACCCGATTAGACCCGATCGCATTGCGCAAGCGTCAGACCCGATTAGACCCGATCGCAATGCGCAAGCGTCAGACCCGATTAGACCCGATCGCATTGCGCAAGCGTGTCAGACCCGATTAGACCCGATCGCATTGCGCAAGCGTCAGACCCGATTAGACCCGATCGCATTGCGCAAGCGTCAGACCCGATTAGACCCGATCGCAATGCGCAAGCGTGTCAGACCCGATTAGACCCGATCGCATTGTGCAAGCGCGTCAGACCCGATTAGACCCGATCGCAATGCGCAAGCGTCAGACCCGATTAGACCCGATCGCATTGCGCAAGCGTGTCAGACCCGATTAGACCCGATCGCATTGCGCAAGCGTCAGACCCGATTAGACCCGATCGCATTGCGCAAGCGTGTCAGACCCGATTAGACCCGATCGCAATGCGCAAGCGTCAGACCCGATTAGACCCGATCGCATTGCGCAAGCGCGTCAGACCCGATTAGACCCGAGCGAAAACGCTGCTTTTAAGTTAAAGTCGATCAATAACTTTTCCTGGTAGGCTGCAGTATATATATTTTTACCAGTCACTAGGAGATATTGGAATGTTGTTCGTGCTGTTCAGTAAAAAAGTATATGCAACGTAATTTGTGTTACCGATACGTATGTATATTTAAAAGTAGCGGTGCGGCCTAAAATCCGGTGCGGCCTTTACAATTAAAAAATTGATTTTATTTCTAAAATTAGAGCCTGCGGCTTTTAATCAGGTGCGCTCTGTAGTCCGGAATCTACGGTACTTCTTAGCATCTTACTACTTATATCTTAGCAAATGTCTGGCAATGCTAGATAAACATTGAGCAAGTCTAGTGCGTCACTTCTAGTGGATGTCGTGCTAGAGAATTGTGAAAGGGAACATTGAAAGAGATGTGTCATCCACACAATTTTGATTTGCCTTTGAAGAAGTATCTGGATTATATGTGTAATTCCCAGTAAAAAAGGGATTGGCCTATTGTTAGAACTGGGCGAAAGTAAGGGTGCTTCAACAATTGAAATTGATGTGTATCTGCAAACGGATTTCTTGTTGGATTCCATTGCCATTTTTAGGTTTAGGACCACTGTTTTACCTCATTTCATTTGGCATGTCAATAACCAAACTGTAATTGGCCAAAATTTGGGAGAAATAATGACAATAAAATTACCAGTGTAAATCCATGAAACTTTGAACAATTGTGATTTAGTCTGAGAACCCAAGAAGTGATGTCAGTGATCCAACATTCCTCCGCTGGCGTAATTGTCTACATCTCCCACACTGGGATCAGTAGAACAGGCATTCATTTCAGGCACCTGCAAATAACCAATTCTTGAATACCTTCAGAATGCTTAGTTACATGAGGTTTCATTAAATATTTAATGGTATACTCAGCTATAGTTATTTCCCAACAAGCCCCTAAAAGATTTAGTTTCTTGTCAGATAAGATGGCAGTCAGAGTAGGCAGTAAAGCTCTCTGGGTAAACCCGGTTGCACTGAAATTTACGTATGCAGAAACCCTCTTCATACAGGCTGCTAGCTCAGTATGAGAAGGGAGAGGTTTGATATAAGGTGCAATCCAGTTTAAGACTTTGTCAGGTTTACGTCCGCCATAAGGAACTGTAAGTCTACAAGCCAATAGGATACCCTAAAAATAGCCTAACCACTCTCTCCTCATAACCTTGGCCCTTCTTTCCGTGCAATACCCTTGCAGATTGCTTCTGTACTCGCTCTGTTGCAAACACATCCTTCCCATAGTGCAACAACACACACAAAATGCTGGTGGAACACAGCAGGCCAGGCAGCGTCTATAGGGAGAAGCGTTGTCGACGTTTCGGGCCGAGACCCTTCGTCAGGACTAACCAAAAGGAAAGATAGTAAGAGATTTGAAAGTAGTGGGGGGAGGGGGAATGCAAAATGATAGGCGAAGACCGGAAGGGGTGGGATGAAGCTAAGAGCTGGAAAGGTGATTGGCGAAAGTGATACAGAGCTGGAGAAGGGAAAGGATCATGGGACGGCAGGCCTCGGGAGAAAGAAAGGGGGGAGCACCGGAGGGAGATGGAGAACAGGCAAACAACTAAATATGTCAGGGATGGGGTAAGAAGGGGAGGAGGGGCATTAACAGAAGTTAGAGAAGTCAATGTTCATGCCATCAGGTTGGAGGCTACCCAGCCGGTATATAAGGTGTTGTTCCTCCAACCTGAGTGTGGCTTCATCTCGACAGTAGAGGAAGCCATGGATAGGCATATCAGAATGGGAATGGGACATGGAATTAAAATGTGTGGCCACTGGGAGATCCTGCTTTCTCTGGCGGACCGAGCATAGGTGTTCAGCGAAACGGTCTCCCAGTCTGCGTCGGGTCTCACCAATGTATAAAAGGCCACACCAGGAGCACTGGACGCAGTATACCACACCAGCAGACTCACAGGTGAAGTGTCGCCTCACCTGGAAGGACTGTCTGGGGCCCTGAATGGTGGTGAGGGAGGAAGTGTAAGGGCAGGTGTAAGAACTAATTAGTTCTTACTCTCAATAATTTCTCCTTTGGCTCCTCCCACTTCCTCCAAACCAAGGGTGTAGCCATGGGCACCCCTATGGGTCCCAGTTATGCCTGCCTTTTTGTTGGCTTTGTGGAACAGTCCATATTCCAAGTCTATACTGGTATCCATCCCCCTCTTTTCCTTCGCTACATCGACGACTGCATTGACGCTGCCTCTTGTACGCATGCTGAGTTTGTCGACTTCATTAACTTTGCCTCCAACTTTCACCCTGCCCTCAAATTTACCTGGTCCATTTCTGACACCTCCCTCCCCTTTCTTGATCTTTCTGTCTCCATCTCTGGAGATGGCCTATCTACTGATATCTACTATAAGCCTACAGACTCTCACAGCTACCTGGACTATTCCTCTTCCCACCCTGTCTCTTGCAAAAAGGCTATCCCCTTCTCACAATTCCTCCATCTCAGCCACATCTGCTCTCAGGATGAGGCTTTTCATTCCGGGACAAAGGAGATGTTTCGGGCCGAGACCCTTTGTCAGGACTAACCGAAAGGAAAGATAGTAAGAGATTTGAAAGTAGTGGGGGGAGGGGGAAATGCGAAATGATAGGAGAAGACTGGAGGGGGTGGGATGAAGCTAAGAGCTGGAAAGGTGATTGGTGAATGTGATACAGAGCTGGAAAAGGGAAAGGATCATGGAACGGGAGGCCTCAGGAGAAAGAAAGGGGGGTGAGCACCAGAGGGAGATGGAGAACAGGCAAACAACTAAATATGTCAGGGATGGGGTAAGAAGGGGAGGAGGGGCGTTAACGGAAGTTAGAGAAGTCAATGTTCATGCCATCAGGTTGGAGGCTACCCAGCCAGTATATAAGGTGTTGTTCCTCCAACCTGAGTTTGGATTCATTTTGACAATAGAGGAGGCCATGGGTAGACATAGCAGAATGGGAATCGGACATGGAATTAAAATGTGTGGCCACTGGGAGATCTTGCTTTTTCTGGCAGACCGAGCGTAGGTGTTCAGCGAAACGGTTTCCCAGTCTGCGTCGGGTCTCACCAATATATAAAAGGCCACACCGGGAGCACCGGACGCAGTATACCACACCAGCCGACTCACAGGTGAAGTGTCGCCTCACCTGGAAGGACGGTCTGGGGCCCTGAATGGTGGTGAGGGAGGAAGTGTAAGGGCAGGTGTAGCACTTGTTCCGTTTACAAGGATAAGTGCCAGGAGGGAGATCGGTGGGAAGGGATGGGGGGGACGAGTGGACAAGGGAGTCGCATAGGGAGCGATCCCTACAAAAAACAGACGGGGGGGGGGAGGGAAAAAATGTGTTTGGTAGTGGGATCCCGTTGGAGGTAGCAGAAGTTACGGAGAGTTATACATTGGACCTGGAGGCTGGTGGGGTGGTAGGTAAGGACAAGGGGAACCCTATCCTGAGTGGGGTGGTGGGTCGATGGGGTGAGGGCAGATGTGCAGGAAATGGGAGAGATGCGTTTGAGAGCAGAGTTGATGGTGGACGAAGGGAAGCCCCTTTGTTTGAAAAAGGAAGACGTCTCCTTCGTCCTGGAATGAAAAGCCTCATCCTGAGAGCAGATGAGGCGGAGACGGAGGAATTGTGAGAAGGGGATAGCCTTTTTGCAAGAGATGGTGGGAAGAGGAATAGTCCAGGTAGCTGTGAGAGTCTGTAGGCTTATAGTAGATATCAGTAGATAGGCCGTCTCCAGAGATGGAGACAGAAAGATCAAGAAAGGGGAGGGGGGTGTCAGAAATAGACCAGGTAAATTTGAGGGCAGGGTGAAAGTTGGAGGCAAAGTTAATGAAGTCAACGAGCTCAGCATGCGTGCAGGAGGCAACACCAATGCAGTCGTCGATGTAGCGAAGGAAAAGAGGGGGATGGATACCCATATAGACTTGGAACATGGACTGTTCCACAAAGCCAACAAAAAGGCAGGCATAACTGGGACCCATACGGGTGCCCATGGCTTCACCCTTGGTTTGGAGGAAGTGGGAGGAGCCAAAGGAGAAATTATTGAGAGTAAGAACTAATTCCGCTAGATGGAGGACAGTGATGGTAGAGGGGAATTGGTTAGGTCTGGAATCCAAAAAAAAGTGAAGAGCTTCGAGACCATTTCGGTGGGGGATGGAGGTATATAGGGACTGGACGTCCATGGTGAAAATAAGACGGTGGGGGCCAGGGAACTTAAAATCATTGAAAAAATTCAAAGCATGAGAGGTGTCACGAACATAGGTGGGAAGAGATTGAACAAGGGGGGATAAAACAGTGTCAAGGTATGCAGAAATGAGTTCAGTGGGGCAGGAGCAAGCTGAGACAATAGGTCTACCTGGACAGGCAGGTTTGTGGATCTTGGGTAGGAGGTAGAAACGGGAAGTGTGGGGTGTGGGAACTATGAGGTTGGTGACAGTGGATGGGAGATCCCCAGAGCTGATAAGGTTGGTGATGGTACAGGAGACAATGGCCTGGTGCTCCTTAGTGGGATCATGATCAAGGGGTAAATAAGAGGAGGTATCAGAGAGTTGTCGCTGTGCCTCGGCCAGGTAGAGGTCAGTATACCAGACAACAACAGCTCCTATCATTTCTTATATATATCTTCTCCTATCATTTCGCATTTCCCCCTCTCCCCACTACTTTCAAATCTCTTACTATCTTTCCTTTCGGTTAGTCCTGACGAAGGGTCTCGGCCCGAAATGTTGATAGCGCTTCTCCTTATAGATGCTGCCTGGCCTGCTGCGTTCCACCAGCATTTTGTGTGTGTTGTTGTTTGAATTTCCAGCATCTGCAGATTTCCTCCTGTTTCCTTCCCATAGTGTGATGACCATATCTGTGCAGACACGATGTACAACACTCTAACAGGTATTTTGTGTACCTGCAACATGATATCCCAATTATTGTTCTCAACGCCTTAGCCAATGAAGGCAAACATCCACCAGTGTTGCCACTTGAGAGGAGGTCTTCCAAAATATCAACACGCCTGAGGTCCCAACTATTCACCATTATGGTCAGATGGACCCTATCATTTATATTCTGTACAATGTTTGGTGCTGTTGAACTGGTGTCAGTTTCTGAACAATGGATTCTTTCATGTTGACCATGGTGATTGTATACAGATAGTGTGGTATCCACATTACTTGTCACCAATTGGTGACTTAGATAAATGGCCGTTTGGTGTAAAGATTCTTTAATTGGTGATTCTTCATGTTCCTTCCGCCCGCTAACTGCCTGGGTAAGAAGGTGACTTATCCATTAGTTAATACACCTAAAATGCAGGACGAACTCAGCAGGTCAGGCAGCATCTACGGAGGAAAATGAACAGTTGACGTTTCAGACCAAGGCCCTTCACTAATATTGATTTGCCTAACCTCTGGTAACCAAACCTTCTATTTTCCTTTCCCTCCCCTTTGTTTTACTACATTCCTGTGGCCCTGTTGGTCCTTCGCCTCTCCTCCCCAGCCTTCATGACTTGTTCAATACCTCCCTCTGGTTCCCCATTTCCTTCTCTTTATTCCATGGTAGATCAGATTCCTTTTTCTTCAACCCTTTGTCACTTCCATCTATCACTTTCCAGCTTCTTGCATCATTCCTTTTCACCCCTCCTCCCATCTACCTTCTCCTCTCACCTGAACTCACCCGCCACCAGCAGCTTGTGCTCCAACTCCTCCTGTTACTTTTTTATTCTCTCTTCTGCCTTTTTCCTTTCCTGAGCCAGTGGAAGGGTCTTGGGCCAAAAAGTCAACTGTTTCTTTCCAGCCTGAGCTGCTGAGTTCCTCCAGCATTTTATGTGTGTTGCTCAAGATCTGCAGAATCTCTTGTGTTATGGAAGTAGCTGTTCCTGAACCTGGCAGTGCAGGACTTCAGGTTTCTGTGTATCCTGCCTAATGGTAACATTGACCTTGACCAAGGACACCAATAGATACTTGGAAAGTAACATTCAGCTGCGGTCTATGAATTAAATTCCTACCTAGTCAGCGTCCGGACATTACTGACTTATTTTATGATAAACAGAGGGGAAAATGAAAAGCAAATGCTGCCCGGGGTCCCTGGACTGCCATAATTGGCTTGCTCATTCTCCTCTGTTAACATTGAAGAGGTGAGGGAGCCCAGGAGGGTGAGGTGCAGTGAAACCTTGGGCAACCCCCAAATATCCGTGCCAATGCCTTGCAGCATCAGAGAGAGAAACATTGGCGGATGAAGATCGAAATATCAGAGTGAGGGGAGTAGATTACTGGTCAGACCACAGAGTCATGAATATAACACAGAAAAGGCTGGAAGTAATCAGTGGGTCAGGCAGCATGTGGTGAGAAAAAGCAAAGCTGATGTTTTAAGCTGAAGACTTCTCTTTCCACAGAGCAGTCTTACCCACTGAGTGTTTCCAACATCTGTTCTTACTTCAGATTTCCAGCATCTGGAGTTTGTTTTCTCATTTACCGCAGAATCACAGTATGATGCTCGCGTGGATGGAGGCCATTCGTCCCATTGATTTCATACTAGCTCTCTGCAGAAGGAATCAAGTTATTCCCACAGCTCTGGTTTCTTTCCCCTAGTACTACTTGGTTTTCAGCTGCTGTTCCACTTCCACCTTGAACATGCACTTACTAGCCCCTGGCAATGGACTCCGTTTAATTAGCAGAACTCTCTTTTACATAGGAACTTATTGGGAGCCCTGTACACAGAAACCCTGGCAGACTGAAGCACTACAGGTTTACCTCAGAAATACCAACACTGTAGGAACCATTACAATATTAATCCAAGTGTGCTCTTTAAACAGAAACTAAGCCTATTACTGCTGGCTCAGCAGTAATTATACATATGGTGCTGTGGTGAGTTCCTCTGGCTGCCTTTGATGAAAAGGCCAGCTATTTGTTGTGGTATGTTGGCACACTATGATCGATGGTCTCAAAGAATGTGGTGAAACTGATGGGCTTGGTACATACTACATAAAAGCCAACCTCATATTCTGTCTGTCTCGACAACCATGTTTACTGGAACCCCGAGTATCGGCATATGAATGCGGTTTCTAAATTGCCTTTCATTGCAAATATGGAACAGGTATTTTTCAGTGTGAAGAATTTACAGGGAACACCACAGCAAACAGAATAAAAGAGTCTTGAATTAATATCGTCCCTTTCACAACTTCATGACCACCGAAGTGCCTCCTAGCCAAACTACTCTGAAATAACTGCAGCTGCCAATAAGGTAGTTAATTTGTGCACAACAAGCTCCCATAAAGTCGACTGAAATATTGCTTGTGGATATATATAGGGAGGGCTCCAGAGAGAAAAAAAATCACCTGCCAAACAGAGTCATGGTTCTCCTTATGTCTACCCCAGAAGAAATACTTTGCAGTTCAACAATGTATCTGAGAGACAACACCTCTCTCAGCGCCACACTCCTTCGATGCTGCCTAGGGTAAAGTGCCAGTTTTGATTCTGTATTTAAGTCTGTTTTGTAGGATTTGTTGTCACCTTCTGAAGTAATATTGTAGATTTTAAGACTTCTCTCCTTATCAAATAAGCAGCACAGTGATACTTGGAGTGGTATTTATTATTAGCTCTGGATGATATATGTAGTAGATCTGGTTAATTGGTCCATTGGTTAATCGAGGCAGCCACTCATTTGAGGCAAGTCTTAAAGTACAAAAACCAATCACAAAAATAGCCGGGATTCCCTTCGCTTATTTGAGACTCTGTGCTGCTTAATTGGGACAGAAGACTGTTGCCAAACAGCTTCTAACTTGCATCAATCACATGCACCAGTGTGGCTGTTAGACATTAGGCCATGCTTAGAGTGAACAGTTTTTAAGTAGCATCAGTGTGTGTGCTCGTGCTGTGTTGTCTAATTGGGCTGATGGATGGATGATGGATTTCAGAAAGCAGTGATTTTTTTTGTAACTTGCTTTTTATTGAAACTTTATGACATTAATTCATTCTGGAAACCAATGAAGGCAGTTATCTGCACTAGGAGTCTTTGCTGATTTTGTTCATTTACAGTCATTCAAAATTCCTCTGCTGATGATTGTTAGGAAGTAATTCACAGTTTTATAGTACTGTAGCAGTATTGGCAGCATTCTAATGTGTTCTGTATTTCATTGAAACACATAATTTATTACTCAGTTAAATGACAGTTTGTCTTTTTTATACCTTTTTAAATATTTCCATGTAAATTCAGCTAATTGGACAGCCACTTAATTGGGCCAAAATGTACTGGTCCCGATGTGTCCCAATTAAATGGAATCCACTGTATGTGTGCATACACCCACTTCAACTCCAAATACACTCCATATGTATTGTTAAGACTAAGTAGAGTTAAGACTTCTGTTTCTAGAAAACAATGAGTGCAGAGAATCTGTGGAATGGTATTCATTATTGTTTTGAGTAAACCTCAATAATGTTTTGAGGAAATTAGACAAGTTAATGTATGACAGGCTAGCATGGGCGAAAGGGAGGGCATTGAAGGCACATCAGAAATTACATTTCCAAAGATCTCACCAAGTCTCATTAACTTTCCTGAGCTAGGGATATATGAAAAGGTGCCCAGAGCTCCCAGCGACAGTTATGTGGGCCGTTATTTTTCACCTAATGCAACATTTCAAAATGCATTCTTTCAATGTGCTCCTTTTGTAATTTCAACATGTTTTGTAAAAGTAACTGAAGCATTGACAACTTTTGGTTTGCACCTTGTCTCAGATACTCCCCCTGATCTCTTCACCCTCCTCCTTTCTGTAGCTTGTGTTTGATTTCACACTTTTCTCGTCCTGATGAAGGATCCTTATTCTGAAATGTTAACTCTATTTCTGTCCACGCAGCTGCTCACTGTTTTCATTTTGGACTTCGACCTTCTGCAGTTTATTGATCCACTCACAAAATTCATAACTTAAGGGGAAATTGTGCCTTTTGTAAAGCGCATGGTAAACTTATTTTCTGAAATAGGAAGGAACGTACTAAATGCTGTCTGGCCAGAACGAATGCAAAGCAACTTATATTTATATAGCAACCTCAACAGTGCAATTCTTAGAAAGGCTTCATGTGGAACAAAAAAAAAGTGACACAGCAAACTTTAACACTGTAAGTCAGCGAGTTGATTTATTTCTATCTCCCCTCTCATTGAGTGACACCTCTCTGCCCTTTATCAGGGTGAGCGAGGGTCTGTGTTATGTGGAATTGTTGGGTGAATGATTCGTTTCGGTTGCACTGCAGATCATGGTCTTTCTCGGGGGCTTTGCTATTGCTTGCTTGGTGGGTGGAGGGTTCTGATACTTCTTGCGAAAGTAAGTGGGGGAGAGGAGGGTCGATGCTTTGCCGCTGCTTGTTTGTGGGGGTGAGGGGGGGGGGGCTTTAGAGTTCTAATATTTTTACTGTCACTTATTTTTTGGGCACTCTTCTGTTTCCGTGGAACAAGAATTTCAGTTTGTTTATTGAATACATTCTCTGATATTAAATGGAACTATTGAGCATAATCCAAAAGAGTCTGACATTTGAAGAGATGTGAGGATTAAAGTACAAAAGTTGGACATAAAAATAGAGTTTAAAGGGAATTTTTAAAGGAGCGGAGAGTCCAGAGAAATCGGGAAGAAAACTCAAAGGATGGGGTTTTGGCAACTAACGTTGTGACCTCCAGCAATGATCAGAGCTCAAGAAGCACATTGTTCTTGGAGGACCACTGCCTGGAGCTAGTTGGAGGGCTGGACAAGAAGTCCTTAAAAACTTCCAGTAAAACTAGGGGCAGTAAGAAAGCATAACATTGCCCTTAACATTCTGTATTCTCTGAGTTCAATCTGAACTTTGTGCTTGGGATAAAACCAGTCAGGACTCACTAGCGAAGTTTCTCTCTCTTTTAATCTTTTTATTAGTATTAAAAATATTATGAACAAAATACAATTAAAATATTAATAATGGATTACAAACATATAAACTCCCATTACACATGAAAGAATACATAAACAATGAATACAGTATAAGTAAGCTTTCCCAAACATTAACCATATAGTGTATATATGAACAAGGTAAGTCTAAATATTCCATAATATATAATATAATAAAAAAGAGAAAAAAAATATAAATCTATATATGAAAGTTAACTAATCTACTAATCTAATATCTAAGAAAAAAAACAAAAAAGGAAGAAAAAACTAAAAAAAAACTAAAAAATAAAGAAAGAAAAAGGGCTGTTCATAATATCTCACAAGCATACATAAACATCAATGTCGTCAACTCCGATCCTCTCAACATACATACGATTAAAGCTGAAAAAACCAATAAGCCTGGCACAGGGCCATTACATCATATGAAAATATTGAATAAATGGTCTCCATATCTTTTCAAATTTAATAGAAGTATCAAATACAGCACTTCTAATTTTTTCTAAATTTAGACATAACATAGTTTGAGAAAGCCAATGAAATACCGTGGGAGGATTAATTTCCTTCCAATTCAACAAAATAGATCTTCTAGCCATCAAAGTGAGAAAAGCAATCAGCGAAGTTTCACTAGCGAAGTTTCACTCAGTGCTAATAATTAATACTATTTAAAAACATCCTATGCTCCTCGGTTTGATGAAGTTAAAACTCACTTGTTTAGAGCTGTCCTGGTGATCATATAGCAGGGGTTCCCAACCTTTTTGATGCCATGGACCAACTATTAAGCTCGGGGTCCGTGGACCCCAGGTTGGGAACCCCTGTCATATAGGAATGCGTAACATACTAAAAGAATGGAAAACATTAAAAAGAAGTGGAGTGTTTCCAGTAAAACTAGGGGCAGTAAGAAAGCATAACATTGCCCTTGACATTCTCTATTCTCTGAGTTCAGTCTGAACTTTGTGCTTGGGATAAAACTTATCAGGGCTCACTGACCACCACAATCCTCAATGTTTTTAAGAAGATTATTAAGCTTCAGTAAACTTAACAATAAAATAACAACGAATAATATATTACACAAAACTATTAAGGATATACGGTAAAATATTACCAAATCCACTAATCTGACAGACGTATTATAACAAAGTTATGCAAACTTAACCCTTAGTGTAACTTCAACTCACACATTATTCTGTCTCTAATTCTGACTCTGAATCTACCTCACTCTGGCAGTCATTTGAAGGGCCCATCAATACAGGAAATCATCTTTGCCCTCAGTTCCTTTGCAACCGGTTCTTTAAGTATTATTCGTGTGTGCAGTCCACTTTAATAACTGGATTGTTTTGAATAGAACCTGCTGTGTATTTAAAACTTCAGTAATATTTGAGTAATATTGTACGTAAGTTGCTTGAGTATATTCTTTGTTCGTTTAAATAATTGATTACAGGTTATGTGTAAAATCGGAGAATTGCATACGTCATGATGCTACCACGTCCCAAGTGAGCACATCTCCAAAGTAAAACAATTAACTAGAAATGCATCTCCCAGCTCCATGTTTTTCTTCCAGTTAGTTTTACGTTTTGGAGTTACAATACGTAACAGAACCTCTTCGTTGGTCACATGAAAGATCAATGCAAACACACACACACACACACACACACACACACACACACACACACACACACACACACACACACACACACACACACACACACACACACACACACACACACACAACACACACTTTGATTGTACCATATTAAACTAATCTTATCTGATTGTGGTGAAGTGTTTCAGTCTGTCCCTTGTGTATTAGTGAAATGGTCTACTGGCCTCTCAAGGGCAGCTCAACTCTGACTGCAAGCATGTTGCGATGCAGGAAGTCCTGAATTTATCGGCATTTTGAAAAGTGAACGTTTTGGTTCCACTGCAGCTGCAGTACGTGCATTAACATTTCCAAAATCTCTGAGAACAGATCCAGACTTAGTGGGAACACAGTTGGTAATTCTTTGTGGGTTTGTAAGTCTTGTGGGTGGACACGCTACAGAGATTCAGAGAAGGTTAATTTATTCAGCTCACAGTTCATTTTAAAGTTCAGTTAAAAACCATTTGGTTCCTTGCATATGGAGATGGGTTAATTTTTGGTCAGCGCTGGATTATCATGAGTTAAATTTGTTCATGCTACAGATTCGGCTACAGCTGCTTAATCTGGGACACAAGAATGGGAGAAATAATCTCATCCAAAATGGTGGGGCTTAGATATAAATTTAGCATTGATGTCTCAAAGATTCAAAGTACATTTGTTATCAAAGTCTGTATACGGAATACAACTCTGAGATTTATCCTCCCGCAGGCAGCCACACTATAAGAAATACCATCAAACACGCAATGCGTGAAAAAAGAACAAAAAGCACAATTGGCAAAACGTGAGCAAACAACACACATAATATCAAACATCAAACGAGGAGTCCAGTCATTTTCAGATTAATTCAGTTCTGCATTGCACTTTTAGCTCACTGCAGGCCGCTGGGCCATTCTTCGTCGATGCACCTCAGTCTGCATCGATTGCCCTGGTCAAACTGCTCAAAATCAACCAAGAAAAGAGTATCTAGAACCCCCCCCCCCTCCCAAATGAGTCCTTGGCCTTGCTGATCAATCCTTGCAACGTGGACCCCAGGACTCCTGCACTTCCCCCTGACAGCAGACAGCGAGAGGGAGAGAAAGACCAGTCAAACACAGGTAGGCAAGTTCCCGCCCGCCTTTCTCCCTCGGCTTCGTCAGCTTCAATTTCGCGCGAGGCCTCAATCGAGGAGAAGCAATGGAGTCGATCATGGGCTCTCAGTCTACCAGACAGCATACTTGGCTCCAGACCTCACAGAACTCCTTCAGAAACGGCAAAGTGCCAGATCAGCCCTAAAACACATCATTGAAATGCAAATCACAGGTTCCATTCACACTCAGCTTAGTAGTAGAAACATACTTGAAGGAAGAAGTAGTTAAGAAAGAAGTCGCTTTGTGAACTGTCCGCAGGAGAATGTTGTTGTTCATGTTGGTCATGTTAATACATAAATAAGCAATTTTCTAATCCATTGCTTCCTGATTCCCTCTCAAGGGTAATTGTTTGAAGGAGGAACCTCACTCTGACTTTCCAGTGGGCATATGGTGCTTGTGTGGTTTAACAATATTTCTGGGGTTTGAGGATCAGATGTGGAGAGGGTACTATCATTTTGGAGGACCTGTCCTGGGCTCAGAATGGAACACTTTGAAAACACACTGACAGGCATTTGCACAGAAAGCACTTATAGCTTGCTCTCAGGATCACAAAACAATGGCCAGGAGGCCAAGACATTACCTTAATTTTTGTCCACCTGTTTAGAGAGTATATTATGATACAAAACTTCTGAAATCCTTGAATAAAGTTTAGAGGTATTTAAACATTTTAAAAAAGAATAATTAATGTACTCTTGGAAAGATTTGGAAGATTAGAAAACGTTCTTTGTAAATCAAGAAGGTGTTAAGAAACTATTTTTAAATTAGCAGAATATTTGGATTTATTTCCTGCCACCTTCCCCTGTTCTTTTCATTAATGCTATTGGGAAAAAGTACTTAAAGAGCTTTAGATCTTGCACAATATCTTCTTCAGGTGAATTTAATTTGAAAGCAGTTGACAATTAGCACCGAATTTTGCTGACCCTCTCAGCAACTGATCCTCTAATGAGGACTGGCTCGTGGACCTCTGGTTTCCTCCTCCAGAAGTCAAATATCAGATCCTTGGTCTTGCTGACATTGAGTAAGGGGTTGTTGTCGTGGCACCGTTCAGCCAGGTTTTCAATCTCCTTCCTATATGCTGATTCGTCACCACATTTTATTCGGCCAACAACAGTAGTGCCGTCACCAAACCTGAATTTGGGGTCGGAGCTGTGCTTAGCCACGCAGTCATAAGTGGAAAGCAAATAGAGCAGGGGGGCTAAGCACACTGCCCTGTGGTGCACCTGCGCTGATGGAGATTGAGGAGGAGATGGTGCTGCCAATCCAAACTGACTGTGGTCTGGAAGTGAGGAAATTGTGGATCCAATTGTACAGGGAGGTATTGAAGCCAAGGTCTTGAAGGTTATTGATTAGTTTTGAGAGGATGATAGTACTAAATGCTGAGGTGTAGTCGTTAAAGCATATCCTGATGTTTGCACCTTTGCTGTCCAGATGTTCTAGGGTTGAGTGAAAAGCAAATGAGATGGCATCTGCATGTGACCTGTTGCAGTGGTAAGCAAATTGGATTGGATCCAAGTCGCTTCTTAGGCAGGAGTCGATGTTTCATCACCAACCTCTTCTTCACTGTGGATTTAAGTGCCAGTGCGTGATAGTCATTGAAGTAGGTCACCACGCTCTTCGTGGACAGCTGAATAATTGAAGCCCGCTTGAAGCAGCTGGGAACCTCAGACTGCTGGATACTCAGTGAACACTCCAGCCAGTTGATCAGTACAAATCTGTAGAAATTGGCCAGGTACCCCATCTGGGCCTATTCTTTCCTTGGGTTCACCCTCCTGAAGGCTGCTCACACATCGGCCTCAGAGACTGAAATCACAGGGTCATCGGGGGACGTGGAGTTCGCAATGGTTCCTCCATGTTTTGACGGTCAAATCGGGCCTAGAATGTATTGAGCTCATCAGGAAGAGAAGCCTGTCGTCACTTATATCTCTTGATTTTAGTTTATAAGAGGTGATAGCATTCAACTGTTGAGGGTCCTTCGCTGATTCATGTTTAGTCTGGAATTGCCCGAAGTTTCGAAGATTATACCTGAGCTTCTTTTAACTTTCTTGGTCAACAAGCTTGAATACCTCTGATCTGGCCTTCAGCAGATTGTGGAATATTTGGAATATCGTGAGCAGTTTTGGGCCCTGAATCTAAAGAAGGATTTGTTGGTCCTGGAGTGCCTTGAGGATTCACAACAGTGATCTCAAGAATGAAGGCCGAGAATATGATGAGTGATGTCCCTGGGTTTGACTCAGATGGATGAGGAAGAGGGATCTCAATGAAACCTACCAGACACTGAAAGGTCTGGATGGAGTGGACATAGAGTGGATATTTCCATTAGTGGGGGAGTCCAGCACGTCCTCAAGAATTAAAAAAATGCACTTTTAAAACTGAGATGAGGAGGATTTCTTCAGCTAGTGTGGTGAATCTGTAGAATTTGTTATCATAGAGATCTTTGGAGGACAAGTCATAGAGTATATTTAATGCGGAGATTGATTCTGGATTGGTAAGGGGACTTAGGATTATGGGGAAAAGGTGGGAAAATGGAATTGAGAGAAAGAATCAGCAATGAGTGAATGGCAGAGCAGAGTCGAAGAGCCTCATTGGCTGATTTTCCTCCTATGCCTTATGGTCTTATAAGGAAGTAAGTCATTTTTCACAGGTACTCTCCCTTACTTCTGTTGCCACAGCTTTTGAATCATTGGCCCAGCTGAGTCCCAATGGCGGAAGAAGGGAAGTCTTGATAGACAAGGAAAATCTCCACTTGGTAGCCAAAGGGAAGTCCCAGAAGAGGCCAGCACGCTTGGATGCAAAGGACTAATATGATGGATGTGGAGAGGATGTTTCCTATTGTGGGGTATTCAGAACTAGAGGGTACAACCTCAAAACTGAGAGGCAACTCTTTAGAACAGGGGTAAGCAGGAATCTTTTTAGCCAGAGAGTAGTGAATCTGTGGAATGCTCTGCCACAGACTGCAGTGGGGGCCAAGTCCATACGTATATTTAAGGCGGAAGTTGATCGTTTTCCTGATTGGTCAGGGCATGACAGGATATAGCGAGAAGGCAGGTGTATGGGGTTGAGTGGGATCCAGGATCAGCCATGATGGAATGGTGGAGCAGACTCGATGGGCTGAATGGCCTAATTCTGCTCCTATGTCTTATGGTCTCCAAAGGGACTTCAGTGGGTTACATTTTCCCATCTTCTGCATTTCATTATCCCAACAGTATCAACACAGTGTTACCAAGACATGATCCATATTAAAAATTACCTGTGGTAGCATTAAATACCTTTGGTAATTTTAATCAGCTGTCCTGCAGAAAATGTGTAAACTTTAGTCGACTTTATAGGCACCAGTTTATCTAAGGACCTTATTCCCCACCCATGAGCAAGTGCAGAGTCATATCAAGAAACTAATGTATGAAGTGAAATTATTAATGGGTGAGTTGGTACAAACCAATACCCTCCTTTGCAAGGAAACGTTAAACTGAATTACCTGCTGAATCTCTGCAATGGACTTTAAATCTATGACCATCTAACTAAGGGATGTGAATGTGACTGACTCACCCAAGAATGAGATTGATGTGCTGGAGCACCAACGAGCATTAAGATAAATCTGTAAAGGACTAATTATGGAACATTACCCCCTTTATCATTTCAACTCTGAGCAACTGTAAATAATTCAATTTACACGGGAGCTTCATTAAAAATGAACGAATTGCTTTTAGAGGTTTCTCAGTTTATTTCACCGATATCTTTGATATGAAGTAGAACTAGATTTTTTCAATTAAAATATTGAAATATTAAAATTAAAATATTTTTCACTTTGTACATTCTACGACATCTCTGTGGTTCGAGCACATTTTGTTCAGTGCAGTCAAAATCTGGGTCAGTTGAGGCTTAATAGAAGAAGTTTCCAAAACATTGATTGACTTGCAGAAATAAAGGGCAAGGAGAGCACCCATGTAGGCAGTATATGAATTTCACTATGCTTTTTCTTTATTTTGTAAGATTTTGTTATATTTTATCATCTCCAATAGCTTTTTCAATGAAGTTCAGTGCCCAGCTTAGCACTGTTCTAGTGACCTTCTCTTCGCTTCTCCATAACCACACCTTATCCAAGACCCTCAACCTGTCCTGCAGATACCATTGCAGTCAAACATATCCTTCCATGAGTATTAGGTTATGTTTGTGGTAATCCTGGGTGCTCTACTCCTTCCTCGTTAAAGTTCTGAAAGTATTCTGCAGCATCTGTGCTTGATTCCAATAAAACTGATCCCCTAGCCCAAATAACTCAAAGAATTGGACATTAACGAGCTTTGATGTACTCAGCTGGGGCTGTGTGGAATGTGGCTGTGGATTATTTATGCCCTGGAGGTAATAATTCTCACATTGGATTCTGCGTGGCTCCCCATCACTGACTGATATTACTTTATTTTGCTGAGTTTGTCAGTTTTGTTAAAACTTTTCACTTCCTGTTCTTTATTTTAGCCTCTGTTAAATGTGCCAAACTTGTGACGTTATAACATGCACTTAAAACTATGCTTCAGTTTTACTGAGTTCATAACAACACAAATAATCATTGTGTTCTAATCCGGCAAGAGCAGGCAATGAAATATTGGGAAGCGGTCAGCAGGGGTTGGCCTTGAACCTCAGAGGAAGTGGAATGGGTGGGAAGTTCAACCATGGGAGGCTAGCAGGATTCCAAGAGTCAGGGTAGTGGGAAATGAACTACATCTCATTCTCTGCCTAACCTATGTCCATGAATTTGTGGTTTTTGAGCTATCAATTCTGTTA
Organism: Hemitrygon akajei; assembly: GCF_048418815.1. Taxonomy (NCBI): domain Eukaryota; kingdom Metazoa; phylum Chordata; class Chondrichthyes; order Myliobatiformes; family Dasyatidae; genus Hemitrygon; species Hemitrygon akajei. Next base: position 15,662,059 of record NC_133152.1, on the reverse strand, counting down.
CTCAGTTAGGAATCAATAATGTATCTCTACTGCTCAACAAATACTTTTCACCAGATCAGCCACGATCATGTTGAATGGCGGAACAGGCTGGAAGGGCTGACTGACTGAATGTCCAGCTACTGTTTCTGCTTCTTGTGGGCTTGTCCTTCTATGGTCAATGAACACAGGTATGGGAGCAGAGTGCAGCATCCTTGCTGGAAATGAACCTCAACTTGAATCAATAAATTTCCGATTGATAAAATGTATTGAGGGCAAGTCTGTCAGATAAGGTCACCAGTTCAGGTGCTCATTGTTTCAGCACCCAGAAGCGTAAATGTTTGTTTTATTTGTCTCATCTACTAATGGAGGGTAATCGTGCATGAGAAGCAAGGTGGGATAGAATTGATGAAGACACATGAGACTTTTACATAGAAGTAGAAACTGGTTTAACATATTGTGGTGAACATTCAGTCCATGATGACAGACAAGAAGAGCTTGTTTACTTAACTGATAACTTTATCGCGACAAGCACAAAACCCAGCCAGATGCTATGGCCAGGGCAGAGAAGCCAGTTAGTCACATACAGATGGCAAAATGATTATTACACACCCCAGTTACAGTCAGAGTGATCCGCAAACACACGTGTGAATAACTCCCTGATCCAAACTAAAATGTAACAACAGATGAACTTGAACATCCCACCATGATCCCATGAAGACATTTCAAAACAGGAACAATAAATAGTGCTGGTCATTAGAAATGCAGAGGCAGGCTGTCACCCACACACCCCGGAGCGCCGAACTGCCCCCACCTGAGAGGACAGCAACCCCCCAGAGTCCACAACCAAGTCCAAAAGTCCTGGCGGTGGGTGACATTGCCGCCTGGGGAGCTGGGGTGTTTCTGTAGCCCCCCCCCCCCAAGGGGAGGCACTGTTTAGTGAGGCTAGAGGCCTCCTTTCTTCAGCCTTGTGGGTTTGGTGATGGCCAAATGGCCCGCCAGTCCCAATGCAGCATGACTTCTGCAGCTCAGGCAATCGCACCCAATATACCACGTCGGAGGTGTGTTTGAGCATCTCTCCTGGCTCCTTCCAATGGCTTCCCAGTTTGTGGAATGGACCTTTCTTCCAGGAGGGTCAGTAGACTCATAATGGGGCCCCCGCCATATACTACTGCACTGGCGGCCCGGCCCCTTCTGGGACGTACAAGCGTCACAGCAGTGCACCAACAACTCCACGCCCTGCCCGTACCCAGGCCAATAGAGGCTTTTGCACAGCTCGCCCAACGTCTTCGCAACCCAGAAATGTTCGGCACCCACCAGCCCGTGCACCGACCGCAGCACCGGGGCGAGCTCCAGCTGCAGGAAACGTCTGTCACCTTTGGGGAGCCGCCACCCGGCGCGTGCCTCCGGCGTGCCCCACTGAAATCATAGGACTTCGGTCTCTGGACGGCAAACTCCGGCCAGCATCCCACGCTCGGCCATCCCCTCATCCGGGCCAGCACGGGTTCGCTCACCTGCTCGCTGTGCAGGAGGGGAGGTCCACCTCGCGGGCAGCCGCAGCCTCTGCCTGCCCCGGTTCAGCTGGGCTGCGAAGGGCTGCTGTGGGGGTGTGCTGCATTGCAGCGGGCCCCTGAGGGACTGGTGGTGGCCGTCGCTGCCCACAGCCCCAGCTGCGTCTGCTCCCCGGAGCTGCCCTGACGAGAGCCACTGCTTCAGCACCGGGGTGGAGCGTTGTCTCTGACACATCCCCCTCCCCCCAGTGGGCAGCAGGTCCAGGCCATTGAGGCAGGGCTCCCGGACGTCGGCTGTCCACACCTGGTGCTCCACTGTGATGCACAGCCGCCTCTTCTCTCTCATCGCAACACAGTGACCATAGCCAGCCGGACCGCCATCGTTGTCCACCCAGGCAAGGATGGCTGGTCCGTGCTGGGGAGGACACTGGGACGGGCAATAGTGATGGTTGACCCCCTGTCCCCCAACGCACGACATCTGATGCCCTCCATCGCCAGTCCACGTATAAACCTTGCTCTTCACCCAAACGGCCCACCTGGAGAGGCGACAACAGAGGGATTCTGCTGGAAGAATTTGGCATTTCCCGATGGTTTTGGTGTGGGGCAGATCTGTGTGCCCCGCCACACCAGAGGTAGCAGAGATTGCTCCATGGCACGCAACGAGGTCAGCACAAGCCCGTGGTCACAGCGCACGGGGTGACACTGGGACGCCTTGAGGGTCTAAGATTGCTTCTGCCTTCTCCGCCTCTGCCAGCGATGAGGGTGATGTCAGGTGAACGTGCTGCCAAATGCACTCCAGCGTCAGTGCCTTTACAAAGTCGTGGGGGCCACCTCTTCCTGGGCCACGACTAGCACAGTGGCTTTCTCCCGCACGATGCCGTCTGTTTCATAGCTCTTCCCTTATTGCTTCCTCCAATGACCTCTGCCCAAAACGTCACCCCAGCGCCTGCTCAGCCGAGGAGGGCCCACAGGGCACCCCCCTGCAGTGCTAGGGCAATATGCGCTGACGTCTCGGTGGGGCTCCACCCGTTCCAGGTGCCAAGTTCGACTTGGGCCAGGTAAGACACCAGGCCGCTGGCACCACTGTACCCGGGGAGCTTCAGAGTGGACCTTGTGGCAGGAATTTCCGACGCCCAGCGGCATCGTGTTGCCCACCCCTGGTGTGGGCCTCGAGGGAGGCGGGTAATTTGCTCCGCTACTTCCCCCGGGTTGGGAAGCCTGGGTATGCTCACCCTATCGGGGTTCCCTGGGAAGGCACGATGCTCGGTTCCCGTCTGGGTCAGCGTCTCACCATTGGGAGCCCGGCCCGGCCCATGATGACAGATGAGAAGAGTTCGTTTCTCTCAGCTGACGTCCTTGTAGCAACATGCACAAAAACAGACCGGACGCTATGACCCAGGGAAAGATCCCACTCAGTCATGTACCGACGGGGAAGGCGATGGTTACGGTCAGGGTGACTCACAAACATTCATGTGAATGACTGTTTAACCCAGGCTAAGTAACAATAAATAAATTTGAACTTCAAACCATAATCCCACAAAAGCATTTTAAAACCAGAACAATAAATAGTGCTGATTATTAGGAATGCTGGGGTGGGCTATTGGCCACGGCCCCCTGGAGCACCACAGTATAATATTATTCCTGAATGCAGACAATTGACTGTAGATGCTGAGGTATAGAGCGAAAGTCAAACTGCCAGAAGAACTCGATGAATTGAGCAGTATCTGTGGGGGATAAGGGGTAGTCAATATTTGGATACAAAAACCTACATCAGTATTGAGAATGCGAAGATGGATAGCCAGTAAAAAGGGGTGAGGGAGGTGCTGGTACAGCCTGGGATGGAGGAGTTGATGGGCAGATAGAGACAGGTCAGGGGGACGTGTGGAGACAGTGACAGAGACTGGGAGGTGATAGTGAGGACAACAAAAGACTGCAGGTTGTAGAAACTGAGTGGAACCAGTTAAGGGAGGTAGGTGGAGGAGAGGGCAAAGAGGCTGAATGTGTGAATGATAGATAGACCAACTGGGAGAGGGGAAACAAGCTGGCAAACCCAGGTGTTCTGCTCTGCGTCGGCCAGTCCGAGCGCAGACAGGGTAACTGCTTCGCCGAGCAGCTGCGCTCTGTCGACGACAGCCATCCTCCAAATGTGGAGTTGTAACGTAGCATCCCAACTCTTGGACTCGATGTCCAATGTCAAATAAGATGTGGAAGGGGGAGTAAAGCTTGAGAAGAATAACTCCATGAGCTGAGGCATTGGAATGGCTGTTACTTGGGTCCTTAGCTCCTAAGTGGAGCATGAGCCATTGAAGATTTCCCGACGCCGCCGTCCACTGTAGTTGATGGTCTGGTTGGAGTTCGTCAATGCTTCAGCAATCCATTGCATCCACTGTACAAGGGATTGACCTACACAGCGTCCCCAGTGCCCTGTTGGCCGGCCTTATCCACGATCACCTCTCGTGATGGGGACGTAGGGCTGGACTTTGAGAAGCTATTTGAAAGGGGGTAGATGGACGCTGTTTTTAAAGAGTTTGTTGAGTGAAGCAAGCATCCCAGCAAGCAAAGGGACTTGGCCGGTGAGGCCCAAGTGTGGTTGGGGAGACAGGATAGCCTGTCCTTCAATGGGAACTGGTTGCCCAAGTTCCCAGACACTTGAGGCAAGCTTTGGATGAGAGGAAAGGGGGGGGGGGGGTGAGCTAGCAAAGGGCTCAAAGCTAGAAGGGGAGGGGAATTAAGGTGGCCGATAGAGAAAGCAGCATGCATGGGGAAGAGTTGGGAATAGAGATAGCCGGGTGTGTAGATGGACATAGGGGTAAGTGGTTAAGAGGATGGATGTCAGGTGGAGGGGGTGGGTATATCACAGTGAGATAGAAGTTGTCCTTGAGACTGGTGGTACGCGATTTCTGGCTTTTGTTTCTTCTATTATGGGAATGCAGCGAAGAAAGATGTCTTAGGTGACTGGGGTCTTTGAGAATGCTGGCTGCTTTACCAAGGGAGTAACTCTTTGCAGTTTCTTGTGTCAGAGACAGAGCAGTTGACGTACAAGCCATGATTCATCCAGTTAGGATGCTTTCTGTGGTGAAGCTATACAATAAGTGAGGGTCGATGTCGAAACGCTGTATTTCTTTTGCCTCTTGAGAAAGCAGAGGCTCTGGTGTGCTTTCTTGGCCAGGGCATCACGATAGATGCAGTCTTCCCCGGCAGTTCTGGAAGGGAATATCGCATCTCTGTAGGTGGGGGATTTCTACAACTGAGTGGGCGGATATTGCACTAATGAGAAAAGGTGGAGAGTGCTTGCTGGGGGTTAAAGGGATCTGGACAATCCTTTGAATAATAGTGAACACAGAGGCATTCTCTTAGTGAGGGAATGCCAGAGACTTTTCAGCCACACCCACCCCTGCCCTGCCCCCTGTCAGGAGATTACTATGGAGAACTTCGAATGCTAGGTTGAATCACCCAAACAATATTGTGCACTGAAGAGCCCACTCATGTGCTCTACTGTTCAATGTTGTAGAATGGAAGCCTGCGGACGCCCACTCCCGCCCTGCTCCTGTAGGCTGATGGACAAGCGGATGAAGTCTCCTCTCCCTGCAATGCAGCAAACTGCCGAAAGTGGCAGATGTCAGCAGAAGCAGGAACGGAAACTGACTGCGATCCTCACCCTGACCTCCACGTCACGACAGACTGTGCGCAAATGTCACAATGGAGGACGGGGCCCAATGTTTGAGGGTTAGCCCCTTAAGCAGCACGGTCCCAGGGAAAACGGAGCCAGGGAAAACAAAACACAAAAGTCGCCTCAGTAAATGCTTACGATCCTCAGATAAGAGAGATTGAAAATCTCGTTGGCAATAAGTTTGCCTCTGTAGTTTCTACAGGGGGTATTTAACACCGGAAAGCACAGGAGAATGAGAGTCCTGATGATATATGAGGCATAAAGAGCTCAGATGTACACACTCTGTGTTACAGAATTTAAACTATGGAACACTGCTTCCTGGAGTTGTGTTATCAAGTTTCTACCATAGTCCCCCCATTGGATGTGCTAGATACAAACTCATTGCTCTGTCACCTTGTGCCCAGCATAACTGAGTCACAGGAACAGGCCTGTCACCATACTGAGCCTGTGCTGAGCATTTGTACGAATCTTGCTTTTGTTCCATTTCCCCTTTATTCTTATTAACTCTCCTTCAGATTCTATCACCCACTTACACACCAGGGGCAATTTACTACCAACCTGCATGTCTTTTGGGAGTTGGAGAAAACCAGAGTACTGGAATGAAACCCACACCTTCACAGGAGGAGCATACAGACTTCAGACAGACAGACAGACAGACATACTTTATTGATCCCGAGGGAAATTGGGTTTCGTTACAGCCGCACCAACCAAGAATAGTGAAGAAATATAGCAATATAAAACCATAAATAATTAAATAATAATAAGTTAATCATGCCAAGTGGAAAAATAAGTCCAGGACCAGCCTATTGGCTCAGGGTGTCTGACACTCCTAGGGAGGAGTTGTAAAGTTTGATGGCCACAGGTAGGAATGACTTCCTATGATGCTCAGTGTTGCATCTCGGTGGAATGAGTCTCTGGCTGAATGTACTCCTGTGCCTAACCAGTACATTATGGAGTGGATGGGAGACATTGTCCAAGATGGCATGCAACTTGGACAGCATCCTCTTTTCAGTCACCACCGTCAGAGAGTCCAGTTCCACCCCCACAACATCACTGGCCTTATGAATGAGTTTGTTGATTCTGTTGGTGTCTGCTACCCTCAGCCTGCTGCCCCAGCACACAACAGCAAACATGATAGCACTAGCCACCACAGACCCATAGAACTTCCACAGCATCGTCTGGCAGATGTTAAAAGACCTCAGTCTCTTCAGGAAATAGAGACGGCTCTGACCCTTCTTGTAGACAGCCTCAGTGTTCTTTGACCAGTCCAGTTTATTGTCCATTCGTATCCCCACATAGACAGCATCAGGCATCAGAACTGGACCTGGGCCTCAGGAGCTGTGAAGCAGCAGTTGTAATAGCTGTGCCACTGTGACAACCGAATCCCCAATCAAATTGGCTCAGCCATTCCAGCACGGCAAACCTTGCTGCATTTGCTTGCATCGTAAAAGCTGCTCAACAAAACCTCTTCTCCAATGCGGGTGACTGGCCAGGCCCACAATTATACACTCCACTAATGAGGAGTTAGGACTGTCCTCTACACTTTATATTCTGCGGTGTCTCCTTTCACTAAAGACTGGCATCAATTCAAAGTGCTTCCATGTGCATTTCTGAATGGTTAACTATGCTGCAGGGAATCTCTAACCTTTTGAAAGCAGGACTATACCAAAGCTCATCTGCTTTTTGTTACGGTAATTGTTTCAGTATAGCTGCACCAGATGTTTCGAGAAAACCTACTCTTTCCAGAATTTGCTTTCTATTTCTGATTATTGAATATATACTGCTCTTTTATTTTGTTTCTAACATATCCCATTACGTCCCCAAATATAATCACTTGCATTGGTTTATAACTTCACCGTGATCTGCAGTCTCCTGGCTCTTCGTCGTCAGATAATTGCAATTGGAGTCACAACAAAAAAACGCTGAGAGAGAAATCAAAGATCAGGTTGCATTTCCCGAGGAGTTTGGCATGCCGCAGACAGGTAGTGAGCAGAGGCAACTGAACAAAGCTTCGAAAACTACTTCAGTTCTCCTGTCTTTGGAAACAGGAATCTCTCAGAGAGGAAGGGAATGTCTAAGGAGCTGTCAAAGGTAATGAGAGGATGGGTCAAAATGAAAGCTTCCTCAGGGTTGTTGAAGGTGCTCCCTGTTTAATCCCTTCTTTATCTTTCGCCTTCCTCGATACTGGTGGTGAGCGTTTGGTCCATAATGACGGACGAGGAAGCTCGTTAGCTCAACGACCCTTTTATAATGATAAACACAAAACAGACCGGGCACCATGACCTGGAGAGATAACCCAATCAGTCTCGTGCAGACGGGGCAGGTGACCATCACACACCCCGGTTACAGTTAGGGTGACCCACAAATACACAAATGAACAACTGCATAACCCAAGCTAAAATGGAACAATAAATGAACTGGAACTCCCCGCCATAATCCCACAAAAGCATTTTAACTTAAGAATAATAAACAGTGCTGATCATTAGAAATGCAGGGGCAGGCTTTGACCACTCCCCCCGGAGCATCACCCTGTCCCCACCTGAGGGTCAGCTGTTCGCAGCAACCCCAGAGTCCGTAACAAAGTCCAAAAGACCTGGTGGGGTTCATGTTGCCATCTGGGGCACTGGGGGGAGGGGGTTCTGTCACCCCCTCCAGAAGAGACCCTGCCTGGGTGAGGCAAGAGGTAGGGTGCCCAGGGTGTCACCTCCTTCCTTCAGCCTTGCTGGGTTACTGGTGGCCAAGGGCCAACATGGTGCCAGCCAGTCCCAGTGCAGCACGACAGCCTCCACGGCTCAGGCGACCGCACCTGGTATACCACATCAGAGATGCAATCGAGCACCTCTCCCGGCCCTTCCAGTGGCTTCCCAGCCTGGAGTCAGAACCAGGTTTATTATCACCGGCATGTAACTTAGCAGCAGCAGTTCAATGGAATGCATAATCTAGCAGAGAGAGAGAGAGAGAGAGAGAGAGAAAAATAAATAAATAAATAAAATAAAACATTATAATAAATAAACAAGTAAATCAATTACATATATTGAATAGATGATTAAAAATGTGCAGAAACAGAAATACTGTATATTAAAAAAGTGAGGTATTGTCCAAAGATTCAAAGTCCATTTAGGAATTGATGGCAGAGGGGAAGAAGCTGTTCCTGAATCGCTGAGTGTGTGCCTTCAGACTTCTGTACCTCCTACCTGATGGTAACAGTGAGAAAAGGGCATGCCCTGGGTGCTGGAGGTCCTTAATAATGGACGCTGCCTTTCTGAGACACCGCTCCCTGAAGATGTCCTGGGTACTTTGTACGCTAGTGCCCAAGATGGAACTGACTAGATTTACAACCCTCTGCAGCTTCTTTTGGTCCTGTGCAGTAGCCCGTCTATACCAGACAGTGATGCAGCCTGTCAGAATGCTCTCCACGGTACAACTATAGAAGTTTTTGAGTGTATTTGTTGACATGCTAAATCACTTCAAACTCCTAATAAAGTATAGCTGCTGTCTTGCCTTCTTTATGACTAAATCAATGTGTTGGGACCAGGTTAGATCCTCAGAGATCTTGACACCCAGGAACTTGAAACTGCTCACTCTCTCCACTTCTGATCCCTCTATGAGGACTGGTATGTGTTCCTTCTCCATGCCCTTCCTGAAGTCCACAATCAGCTCTTTCACCTTACTGATGTTGAGAGCCAGGTTGTTGTTGCGGCACCACACCACTAGTTGGTATATCTCACTCCTGTACACCTGCTCGTCACCATCTGAAATTCTATCAACAATGGTTGTATTGTCAGCAAATTTGTAGATGGTGTTTGAACTATGCCTGGCTACACAGTCGTGGGTATAGAGAGAGTAGAGCAGTGGGTTAAGCACACACCCTTGAGGTGTGCCAGTGTTGATCGTCGGCAAGGAGGATATGTTATCACCGATCCACACAGACTGTGGTCTTCCGGTTGGGAAGTCCTGGAAAATAGTCCCTTTTTCCGGGTGGGGCAAAAGACCCATACTGAGATCCCCACCGTATACTGCTGCACTGGCACCCGAGGCTGGCGGCCCAGCCCCTTCTGGGACGTGCAAGCTTCGCAGCAGTGCGCGAACAGCTCCACGTCCTGCCTGTATCCAGGCCAGCAGAAGCATTCATGCAATGTCTTTGAACACCGAAATGGCCGGCCCCCACCAGCCCGTACACTGACCGCAGCACCTTGGCATGGTGCTGGTCAGTCACCGTTGGACAGCTGCCATCTCTGGACCGGCAACCCGTCGTGCTGCACTGAGAGCATAGGGCTTTGATCTCTGGATCCAGGGCGGGACACCTCTGCCCGTTCCGGCTGTCGTTCCACGCTGGGCCAGCACAGGATTGCTCACGTGTTCGCTGTGCAGCTGCTCGGGGTCCACAACGGGGAGGTTGTCGCCAGCTGTCACGCACAGGGCCGTCATCGTTGCTTGTTCATGGTTCAGTTGTGTGGCGCTGGGCCGCTGTGGGGCGTGCTGCACGGCGGCAGGCCATTGTGAGACCAGCGGTGGCTGGTGAATGCCCGGTCTGCTTTCTGGAGGCTGCCCTGCTGGAGAACCATGGCATCAGGACCAAGGTGGAGCCCCCCCCAACCCCCCGAAACATCACAATATGTTTATTAAAACCTACATCTTCGATATGTTCTTCGTCAGCAATCCTTTTGTGCTTCATCAGCAGCCTGCCAGCTCTCCTGAAGAAGACCTTTGGCTGATTCAACTTAATGCTTTTGAAAGAAGAAAAATATACGAACAGACAGCTTGCCACTTCTGCCAGAGCCTTGTGTGAGATAACGGGATCACACAAGTGAGGGGCAGAATGAAAAAAAAAGGGGAAAAAACCTTAAACCTCCCTCCCAAAAAAGTCTTTGACAGCTGACTAAGCCATTCACTTCGCTCTACCAGAAATGTCAAAGTTCAAATGACTTGAAAAGAGCTCTGGAATGCAGCAAATATCCTCTAACAATTACAAATTATTAATTCAATTTGCTTACATAAGCAAAAAAATATTTTTAAAGAATGCGTAAAACATTTATAAAATGTCAATGCATTTAATATTTCTACAGCAGTTGACACTACTAACCAATCCCCAAACCCTTTGTTTCTCTGCTTCCATTTTCATCCGGCTCAGTACATTTACACGGATTCCCCAGTTTAAGTGGTGCAGAAGCTTACTTCAATTTCATATTAAATTCACAATGAGTGCAGCACCTAATCCGTAGAACAGGAGGTGCAACTGCTGGTTGGTTCATCTCATGAAAGAGTGCCAATTAAGGCACGCTCACAATCTAAGCATTTCACTGTACAGATCCAGTGCACTCAGTCAGGGCCAAGTGTACTTCTTAGCCACATGATGAAACAGTAAAGGGAAGGAAATCTCAGAACAGGTCTGAGCACCTGATATGCAAGCTCTCCTGCGGGAACTGCAGCACTTTCAATTCTTTTAACGCGTTTGGAAGTAAAGTTTTAATTTAAGCTGTCAGAGCAATCCTTGTCCTTGAGACAAGAAGATTGACAGGACAGGAGGCCCACACCACTAGCAGCGCACATGTCAATAGCAAAGAGGCTTGCAGTCACCCCCAGCATGTGCGATCCGGGGAGAGCTTCTTCTCTCAGGAAGTTAATTGTACAAGTGGTCTGTGGTACTGATCGAGGAATGCACGCCTCGCCCCCAAAATGGTCAGCAGCACAGCTAAGAAAGTTGCTAGATTCTTGTTCAAAGTCTGCCCTGTTCTCTTGGTCTGTTTTCCAGTATAATGTAGTTTTTGATAGAAACAGAATTTGCAAGCAATACTCCAGCTGGTCCACCCAACCTCCACTTCTGCTGGGATGAGGTATTATTAAGCTTTTAGAGAATGATAATCAGTCTGGTGCCCATTTTACCACCCTTGTAATGACATACAGATGATTCTGCCTAGGCATTAAAATGCAATAATGAAGTGGTAAAAATTATATACTAGAGCTTTAAAGTATGCAAACTTTTATTATTCTAAAACTTTCACAGAATGAAAGACAGCATTGAGAGATAGATCCAATCCAGAGGATTATTGATCCTAATTTTTGTTTAAAAATGTAGAGATCCACTTGGATCTGCTAGAATTTAGGCATTTCAGGTTAGAGGATCAGAATTTCCAAGTGTAAGTTGAAGGCAAAGCTTCCACCAGTAGAATAACATAGAAAGGACTCATCTAGTTAGTGCTGTTTCCCATGAGGGACTTCCCAATCAATCCCACTCCATCTGTTCTCTTTCCATTCTATCACCTGCAAATATTTACTCAATTTCCTTTTGAAGTCTATTATTGAATCTGAATTAACCAGTCAATCAGCTAATTCATTCCTTGTCTTAACATTGGTTGAATAATAATCATTTCTGGAACAAAGGATTAAAATGGGTAGAATCAGCACTGGGGACAACCAATTTTCATGTATTCAGACACTTTCTATTGGTAAATTGGACACTTCAGTGGTTTGATACCATCTTCGGCTGCTTTGGTCTACATTCTTAGTGATTTAAATACCTCCAACAAGTCTCAGTAGTGTTGTAAAGAGAAAAAGCCCAGCTTCTTCATTAACTGTAATCCTTCATTCTGGGAACTATTCCAGTAAGTTTGAAAGCCTTCACAACCTTCAAAACACTTGGTGGCCAGCATTGGATAAACTTATGCTTCTAAAGGTAGATGGGAACTCAGCATATGAACATCAGAATGGTCAGGTCCAGTCACACTGAAAGCACGGCGAATGAAATCAGCAATATGAAAATTCTGATCAGAGGATGCTGGTTCCAGTCAAGATGGTTCCGAGCTACAAGGTCCATCAATGACGTGGCTCAGAGTTGGTTCATAGGCATGATTTTGGTGACAACATAGGGAGTTAAATTTTAGGGTTTAGGGATGAGGGAGAGTTAGAGGTCAGGGGTAGTAGTCAGGGAAGAGTTTGCGCAGGAGGAGTGCACTCTGCAGTCAACATCAGCAATCCTGGAGATTGTGGCATTGGGCATTGATGAGGCCAGCGACTCCCAGGTCCAGTGCTGGGTCAAAGGTACATATGGGCAGAGGGTCCCAGCCACAGGCAAGAGGTAAAAGGGCCGGTGTCTTCCCGGTCACCAGAAGTCAAGTTCTAGACAAGTCCAAAAGAGAAGGCCCAGAGGCAGAGGCGTGTCTGTGTGTGTAAGTTTGTGGGTGGGAGGGATGGGAAAAAGTCTTGTTTTGCTGTTGTTGTTTTGTTTCGTTGTTGGTGTTGTCGCTGCTTGTGTGGTTCTGCAGAGCATTGTGGACACGCTATGTTGACACCAGAATGTTTGGCGATTCTTACGGACTACCTCTAGCACATCATTCCATGTGCTGCTTGATAATGCAAGTGACACATTTCACTGTATGTTTTGATGTACATGTGATAAATAAATCTGAATCTGAACTCAGATTCAGGACAGGTTGTAACTGAATAGTGTTGTATATTTGGGTGTGGAATCAAGGCTATAGGGAAGATTTACCATGAAAGGTCATATCAGTGTCAGAAATAATCTGGTTCAGTCTCCAACTATTGCCGCAGATGAGTGGGTGATCAGGGAACAGAGTTCATGGTGAGACACTGAACAAGTGGTGTGACAAATCACGGTCAGAGAAAGAGCAGCTAGATGAAGCTGAGGTCTGAAACGTGTGTAGAAGATGAGAAGGCTATGCGAGGAATGGAAGGAAGGCATCAATAGATCCCTGTGGATCTATACAGGCTGAGGTGTAAGAAAATCAAGCAAAAAATTTGCAAATGGTTTCCTGGGTTTTGATTGAGCATGGAGTCAGATGAAAGGATGCCCACCCAGTTGATTGACAAAATAGGAATAATGTTGAAAGGTGGATGCAAACCTGGCTGAAGAGAGAGAAACATATTTTTAAAATGCCATTTGCGACTTCTATAAGGGCAATTACAGTGCTGTGGAAGGAGCAGGATCGTAACTGGAGAGACTCGGAATTGGAGCAGTGAGTAAGATATGAGACACCAACTGTATCAGGGATGCACTGGAGGTGACCAGGGTTTTATTTGTTCTAATTGTGTTCTTCCTTGTATAATTTTGTGTAATTTATGTTTAATTTATTTTTCTGGTGAATGTTTTTTATCTGATAGGATGCTGCGGCAAGTAAGATTTTATGTACGTACTTGTGCCGATGACAATAAACTCTGACTTTGACTTTGAAGGGTCGTAGATGGAGCAATTGAGAAGAGGAGTAATCTTGGTACAGACAAAGATTGATGGAATCTGCAGCCTCTTCCTCATAATGTCTTTGAATGGAGGTCAATAGTTAACTTTGAACCAGATATTGACAGATTTTTGAAAAGGAATATGAGAACTAGGCAAGATGTAGTCAGGTCATAGATTGACCATTAATGCTTCAATAGACTGAATGGTCTTTTTCTACTGTTGTTATCCAGGGATAGTGAGTAGTGAACCTTAAAATCAGCTTTATATGGTCTAGCCATACAAACTAGCTCGGATCACCCTACATGAATAATTTATTTAGCACATCCATCCAAGGATTAAAGTGTATTTGTAAGATACTCATTTTGTTAATTAATGTACTTCACTTGCTCTAGATTTGACCTACAATTAATAACTAGAATTTAAATGTGATTTCTTTGGAAGGAATCCAGTGCTATTTAAATATTAATCAGCTCGTCCACTTAAAAATGACAAATTATGTTGAATCCTCCCAAAATCAGTTAAAAAGTAATAAGTGGCAAAAAGAGCTTTAGCTTTATTTTGTTCAGATCAACGGACTTTAGAAAAATCCCCTGGGTCTGAGATAGAACGTGTTTGGCAACAAATGCCCTAGTTGGTTAAAAGGCAAACTTTGTATTACAGATTCCAGCTATCTGTGTCAAATCTTCATGTTGATCTTGCCAGGAGCTTCAAACCAGGTCAAGTATACGGTGAAATTTGCTCTAAAAGTATCGATTCTCAGTTGAAAATTACTTTTTTTTAGTGCAATGTATTGCCAATAGTTTCTGGATGAATCACACTGCAACAGAAATTCAGCTTGCCACTTACAGTCACCAACACCTTCCTGCATCTACTGAGATTTCCTTGTGGAGCTTTAGAAGGGAAAAGAGAGCCTGTCATTGGGTACTTCTTGGATTACGAGGCTTTATTTTCATTTTTAGTGACATAAGAGGAGTCTGTTTGGCCCATTGAGGAATTTCCAGCTCGCAGAGTATTCCCACCCCCCCCAATTATTTTCCAATAATCCAATCCATTTTTCCCCTCTTCCCCCCCCCAGCCCAATTCTCCTTCCATCCACATAGATAGATAGATAGATAGATAGATAGATAGATAGATAGATAGATAGATAGATAGATAGATAGATAGATACTGTTACGTATTCGGGCAACAATAATATAGATGAGTTAGGCAAGGGGTTTTATAACGAATAACACGTTTATTAAACACTGATAACAAACCCCCTTCAAATGTAAACAAACCCAAACAATGATCCGAGCTCAGCTGCTGACAGCTGGTCAGACAGTTCTTAATAGCTTTGCAGTCTCAAACAGTCTTTAAAGTAGTATTGAAAAAAACTCAGTTCTCTAAAGCGAATTGCCGAATGAAAACAGTTCAAAGAACGATATGCCGACAGTTCAAAAGCTCACGGTACTTTTAGAAGGAGAGACTTTTTAAAGCGATTTAAATTCTCTTCCACGTCGATGTCCTTCGATTCCCAGCGTCGAACTCCCACGTCGAATTTTATTAAATATAACAACTTAAAGTGACTGACCTCTCTTCCACACTATTCTCAAACCCTTTCTGGTCATCCCAGGGGTCAACAGCGAGAATAGTCAACGAAATCCTTCCGAATGAGGATCACACAAGGTCGAAGTCAATCCATCGAAAATCGATTCTTCTCGATCTCCATTTTCCAAACTTTTCTTCACTCTCTCTTAGCAAAGAAACCGTTGGCTCTGACCTTTTAAACTTTAGGCATTATATAAAACTTCATTTTTAACTAAACTGCGTCATCACATTAAATCACACAGTAACATGAAGTCATCTTGGCAAATCCAGCCACGAACTGCCCCACCTGACAGGGTGGGTCTTCCTTTTATACCCTGTAGAAAAAACCTGTCACATGACCTCTACTGGCGGGAAAATGACATCACTCCACCATTACCTCATGTCCAGTATAACTTCAACCCCAGTCACGTGACAAGGGTACCACTGTCACGTGTCACGGGTACGTAACACCTCCCTCCAAAAAAAAACATTTTTGGTCTATCAAGAACAAAAATTTTTAACAATTACTTACAAAAAAAAAACAAATGTATAAATTACATAACATACACAATATACAATACAGTAGGAGTGTTACAATAAAAAAAACCACTCCAAAAAAAACCATTGTACATTCAACATCGAGATAGACAATCAGCAACCACATTATCTTTACCTTTAATATGAGTTATCACAATATTGTACTCTTGTAACATCAAACTCCAATTTAACAATCTTCTGTTTTTGTTTTTCATCTTACTCAGAAAAACTAACGGATTATGATCAGTGTAAACAATAAGTGGTTTTTGAGTTGTACCAACATATACCTCAAAATATTCCAAAGCTAAAACAAGAGATAACAATTCTTTCTCTATTGTTGAATAGTTTCTTTGATGCTTATTAAATTTCTTAGAAAAGTAAGCTACTGGATGATCAACCTCATCACCCTCATTCCTTTGCATCAATACTGCTCCCGCAGCTTCATCACTAGCATCCACAGCTAATGAAAAAGGTTTTTCAAAGTCAGGTGCCTTAAGCACAGGTTGTTCACATATCATTGTTTTCAATTTTTCAAATGCTTCCTGACAAAACACTGTCCATACAAACTTCACATTCTTCTGCAGAAGGTTAGTTAATGGAAGGGCAACATTAGCAAAATTCTTACAAAATTTTCGATAATATCCTACCATTCCCAAAAACCTTCTGAGAGTTTTTTTCCCCGTCGGAGTGGGAATTTCCAAAATTGCCTGAACTTTTGCCTGAACAGGAGCTACCTTACCTTGACCTACAACATAACCAAGGTAAGTCACAGTAGCATGTCCAAATTCACTCTTGGCTAAATTAATAGTCAAGTTAGCTTTTGAAAGCTTTTCAAATAATTTCTCCACCGCAATTATGTGTGCTTCCCAAGTATCATTTCCTGTCACTAAATCATCAATATAAGCATCAGTATCTTTCAAACCCTGAATCACAGAATTAATCATCCTCTGGAAAGTACCTGGCGCATTCTTCATCCCAAATGGAAGAACATTATACTCATATAACCCAGATGGAGTTACAAATGCAGAAATCTCTCTACCTCTGTCCGTTAATGGAACACACCAATACCCTTTCAATAAATCAATCTTTGTAAGGAACTTTGCTTTTCCAACTTTATCTACACAATCATCTACTCTAGGAATTGGATATGCATCTGTTTTCGTTACAGCATTCACCTTCCTATAGTCCGTACAAAACCTAATACTACCATCAGGTTTTGGCACCATAACACATGGCGAACTCCAATTCGAGTTAGAATGTCTAATAATATCATTCTCTAACATGTATTCAATTTCTTTCTCAGCAAGTTCACATTTTTCCATGTTCATCCTATATGGATGTTGTTTAATAGGTTTGGCACCTCCAACATCTACATCATGTGAAGCTATAGTAGTCCTTCTCGGAACATCTGGAAACAAATCCTTATACTTAAAAATCAATTCCTTCATCTGTTGTTTCTGCTCTAGCTGTAAATGTGCTAATTTCTCATCCATATTTTCCAAAATAGTCGAATTAGGTAACCTAACAGAAACAATGTTAGATTTAGAATGAAAGTCAGATGAATCATCTATCATGTTCCCAGTTAAATCCAACTCATTCTCACTAACCACAACAGTCACAGTATCAGATTGTTTCTCAAAATATGGTTTAATCATATTTATGTGGCAAAGTTGTGTTGACCTTCTACGATCTGGAGTTTTTATTACATAATCCACATCATTAACTCTAGACACAATTTCATAAGGTCCATGAAATCTAGCTTGTAAAGGATTTGTCTGCACTGGGAAAAAAACCAACACCTTATCTCCAGGCTTAAACATCCTCATCCTAGCTTCCTTATCATACCAAGTTTTCATTTTCTTTTGAGCCAACTTTAAATTTTCCTTAGCTAAGCTACAAGCTCTATGTAACCTGTCCTTAAATTTCAAAACATAGTCCAACAAATTAGTATGCACTTCCTTACTAATCCACTGTTCCTTCAATAAAGCTAAAGGTCCTCTAACTCTATGTCCAAACACAAGTTCAAATGGACTAAACCCTAAAGATTCCTGTACCGATTCCCTTACTGCAAATAAAACTAAGTTTATACTCTCATCCCAGTCACTTTCATTCTCCACACAATATGTCCTAATCATATTCTTGAGAGTAGAATGAAACCTCTCCAAAGCACCTTGCGATTCTGGATGGTATGCAGACGAAGTAATTTGCTTAGCTCCCAATTTATAAACTATCTGTTGAAACAATCCAGACATAAAATTACTACCTTGATCAGTTTGTATTTCCTTAGGCAATCCAAAATAAGTAAAGAATTTTATAAGAGCCTTCGTCACAGTTTTAGCTTTTATATTCCTAAGTGGTACTGCCTCTGGAAACCTAGACGAAGTACACATGATAGTCAACAAATACTGATAACCAGTTTTTGTCTTTGGTAATGGACCAACACAATCTACAATAACTTTAGAAAACGGTTCACCAAATGCTGGAATAGGTTGTAATGGAGCTACTGGTGTAACCTGATTTGGTTTACCCACAATTTGACAAGTATGGCACGTCTTACAAAACATCGCCACATCTTTTCTTAAACCAGGCCAGTAAAAATGTTTTAAAATCTTGTCCACAGTTTTCCTTACCCCTTGATGTCCACCTAAAGGCACACTATGAGCTAAAGTCAAAATCTCATTCCGATAAACTTTAGGAACAACTACCTGGTAAACAACATTCCATTCCTCACTTGCAGGAATTGTAGGCGACCTCCACTTTCTCATCAACACTCCTTTTTCCAAGTAATATCCTACTGACACCTTCTCAATTTCACTACCTAGTAAAGCTTGTTCCCTTAATTTTACAATCTCAGGATCTCTATTCCGCTCTGCTATCATCTCCTTCCGAGACAAAGATAAATCTTCATAGTCAGACTTACTCCCAGAACCTTGTTCAAACAACGAAGGTAAGAAAGTTTCTGACACATCCTCAAAACTCAAATCCTGAGTTGAACAGTCATGAGTAACAACCTCATTCTGCACATCAATCTTTTTAGCCATAGCTCTAGTCACAACACAGGAAGAATCTGTGTTAGAATTCACCTCAGGTACCTCTGACTCCATTGTCAAATGCACTTCAGGAAAAACTTGTCCACCTGCCAAGTCATTACCTAACAATAAAGAAATACCCTTCACAGGTAAGCTATGCTGTAGTCCTACCTTAACAAATCCTGTAACTAACCCTGACTTTAAATTTACTTCATGTAAACGTACAGGCATAAAATCACTTCCAACACCTCTTATGTAATTTACCTCACCAGTATCACTCTCTTCATTAAACTTCAACACACTATCTAACATCAGTGATTGAGAAGCTCCAGTATCCCTAAGAATCTTTATTGGCACCAGAGTAGATCCTTCTTTCAAGGATACAAACCCTTCAGTTATAAAATGATCATATCCCTTTCTAACTTTGTCAGACTCTAACAAATCCTCATTTGTGTTTACCAAACCCTGTAACTTTACAGGTGCTTCAGTATGTTGCACACAAGCATCCGGAACTGCTTCCTTCTCTTTCTTTTTCAATTTGAAACAGTTAGCTATTACATGGCCAGGCTTCTTACAATAGTTACAAATAAGACCAAACTGTCTTTCCTTCACAGGTTTTCCTTCCTCCTTACCTCTCTCATTAACCTCTAATTTGATTTCTGATTTACCTTGAGTCTCCATATTATTTTTCCTCTTAAAAATTCTACCCTGAGGAAATTTATTCTTATGGATTAAAACATACTCATCAGCTAATCTAGCACAGTCCTGCAATTTATCAGTATCCCTCTCATTTAAGTAGGTCCTTACTTCAACAGGAATGCTTCTTTTAAATTCCTCCATTAAAATCAGCTCTCTCAATGTATCATAGTCCTCATTTACATTTTTAGAAGAAACCCATCTCTCAAAACACATAGCTTTATCATAGGCAAATTCCACATAAGTCTTTTCCACAGACTTTTTCAAACTCCTGAATCTTTCCCTGTACGCTTCTGGGACCAACTCATATGATTTGAGAATATTTTCTTTCACAATATCATAATCTAATGCTTGCGCAGCAGTTAAAGCTGTGTAAACCTGTTGTGCCTTGCCTTTGATTACACTCTGTAATAACACTGACCATTTATCTTTCGGCCACTCTGACATCCGAGCAATAGTTTCATAATGTTGAAAATATCTCTCCACTTCTGTTTCACTAAATGGAGGGACCAATTTAATTTCTTGGCTAGCAACAAACGGTTTTTTAGAATTAACAGACTGTTCTACAGACCTTAATTTCTCCATTGCATACTCAAAATCTCTCTGCTTTTGTTCAATTTCCAATTTACACCTTTCTAACATCATTTGTTCAATTTGCAACTGCATCTCCAGATTACTTATTGGAAACGATTCTAAAATCGATTCTTCAAAATGACCCGAAGCCACAAAATGTGATGCGATCTTTCTCTGTATTACAGCTTTTGAAGTAGTTGGCAAAATCCCTTTAAGATGCAACCGATTAGCAAGTTCAGAGACTTCAGTTTTTTTCGCCTTCGCTAACAAATCCGCGTCTGGCGAATCCAGAAACTCATCAATATTCATCGTTGCCGAATACCACTCACAAGCCAAACAAACAAAAAAAAATCGAGCAATCCCCGTCACCAAAACACCGATTCAAAATACAAAAAACTTTCCAAACCCAAATAATTCAATTCCGAACGTAGCCCCCATAATTATGTTACGTATTCGGGCAACAATAATATAGATGAGTTAGGCAAGGGGTTTTATAACGAATAACACGTTTATTAAACACTGATAACAAACCCCCTTCAAATGTAAACAAACCCAAACAATGATCCGAGCTCAGCTGCTGACAGCTGGTCAGACAGTTCTTAATAGCTTTGCAGTCTCAAACAGTCTTTAAAGTAGTATTGAAAAAAACTCAGTTCTCTAAAGCGAATTGCCGAATGAAAACAGTTCAAAGAACGATATGCCGACAGTTCAAAAGCTCACGGTACTTTTAGAAGGAGAGACTTTTTAAAGCGATTTAAATTCTCTTCCACGTCGATGTCCTTCGATTCCCAGCGTCGAACTCCCACGTCGAATTTTATTAAATATAACAACTTAAAGTGACTGACCTCTCTTCCACACTATTCTCAAACCCTTTCTGGTCATCCCAGGGGTCAACAGCGAGAATAGTCAACGAAATCCTTCCGAATGAGGATCACACAAGGTCGAAGTCAATCCATCGAAAATCGATTCTTCTCGATCTCCATTTTCCAAACTTTTCTTCACTCTCTCTTAGCAAAGAAACCGTTGGCTCTGACCTTTTAAACTTTAGGCATTATATAAAACTTCATTTTTAACTAAACTGCGTCATCACATTAAATCACACAGTAACATGAAGTCATCTTGGCAAATCCAGCCACGAACTGCCCCACCTGACAGGGTGGGTCTTCCTTTTATACCCTGTAGAAAAAACCTGTCACATGACCTCTACTGGCGGGAAAATGACATCACTCCACCATTACCTCATGTCCAGTATAACTTCAACCCCAGTCACGTGACAAGGGTACCACTGTCACGTGTCACGGGTACGTAACAATACTTTATTCATCCCCATGGGGAAATTCAACTTTTTTTCCAATGTCCCATACACTTGTTGCAGCAAAACTAATTACATACAATACTTAACTCAGTAAAAAATATGATATGCATCTAAATCACTATCTCAAAAAGCATTAATAATAGCTTTTAAAAAGTTCTTAAGTCCTGGCGGTAGAATTGTAAAGCCTAATGGCATTGGGGAGTATTGACCTCTTCATCCTGTCTGAGGAGCATTGCATCGATAGTAACCTGTCGCTGAAACTGCTTCTCTGTCTCTGGATGGTGCTATGTAGAGGATGTTCAGAGGCCAAGCATCTAACCAAACAACATGTCTTTGTAAGATGTGGGAGGTAGCCAGAATGCCTGGATAAAGCGATCAGAGGAAGCGTTCAAAGGGAGAAGGAGCAAACTGTACAGACAGCACTGGATGTCAGCATTGAACCGGGGTTGCTGAAACATTGAGGCACCAGCACTAAGAGTTGTTCTCCTTCAGTAACACAACTCCAGACAGGCCTGCCTCATTATCCGCCTTCTATTTTCCAGCCTCTGTACCACAGCAGCTTCACAATTGCAGAATTTTATTGCAATTTCACATCTCACTCAGGAATCCAGGCGGGGTGCAAAGGTTCTCTCGGGACATTATGGACGATCTTGTGTCCGTATGATCAAAATATCTTCATGCTAGCCAAGGTAAAAACACAACCAGCAGAGAATGCTTGCCACAAAACTCCCAGACAAGTGCAGTCTAGAAATATCACATTACGTTTTGGAAAGGAGTACCGGTACTTTCTTGGAGCTGTTCAAACAAGGGCAGGAGTTAGTTACTGAAGATGGGTTGAGCTGGTCCCTGAAGGAAAGAAAAGTTCTCGTGTTTGCTTCTGTCTCCTCCTAGGAGTTCCTCCTCATCTTAAACCTGTCAAGCTAACTCAACTTCCAAATTTCAAACCTTGTCAGGTGCTGTTTCCTCATGCACTGCCTTGGGATACCTTCATAACTAAAGGTGCTATTGTATTGGAATACAAGCTGCTGCTGATGATGTTGTTGATGCAGAAGCATTCTGAATATGTGACATTAGAACCACAGCTCACGTGAAGATGAAACACAGAATGAGATACTTGGACTGGACTGCTCATATCTACAGTTTCATTTCTCTGTCCTTTCACATTAAAATCTTTCCTCCATTTGAGACTGAAACTTCGAAGTTTGTTTGCCACTGTGCAGCATTTTTGGGGAGGAACTTTACTTCAAACATCTCTTAATCCAGTTTCTATCAAGGGCCGGGTGTGGTGGTGTGGTGCACTGTTTAATTTGGGTTACTATATTCACAAGCAAGGGAGGGGTTTGATATAGCCACTCATGCATAATGTGGCTACTTTACCCTGTCCCATTTGCAATCTGTTTAGAACATGTTGCTTAAATCCAAGTTACTTTGCCTTTGTGCCTGAATACGCTTTTTGTTTCAGCATTAATAATTCAGTCTTCATTTTTTTTTACTGTAGGAACTGCAAATGTAACAGAACCAGATGGTTTTGAAACTATTGGAGCAGGGAATGATCAGGGAGATCCCAGTGGATTGGTCAGTGAGTGCTACTGAAAGTTCATGGTACACTTCCACATCTGGATTGATGTGACATGGGAGAAATAATTGACAGCACTTGAAGCCAACTAGCTTATGGACCTCTGAGGAAGTCGGCTAAATATAGGCCGAGCCAGTCTGAGCTGCACCATTGAATTAATTATTCGCATCCAGGTTTGATGCCATCTTTAATGCATTTAGATTTTGTGTTTGATATTTCATGAATTCAATTTTAATTAAAAAACATTTCACACATTTTATGTAGTTCTGATAAAGGGAAGACATTTGTGTTGGTTTGATAAACTTGTGGCAAGATTCAGATTTACTTTAACACCTTCCATCTTCTTGAACAATAGGGTACTTCAAAAGGGGGGCCTTGGAATTTGCACCTGAAGCTAGCTAGCTGTACAGACCACACAAAGCCCCTTGGGCTCAGAGATTTGATTGGCTCCTTTGTATCTGGAACAGGACGGTGAAGATGTGATGGGCTGTTCGGCGAGTGAGTCAGCTTATCCAAGTCAAGGCCCTAGACCAGATCCACAACTACTCTACCAAATAATAGAACAAATAGATTCATTGAAAGCAAATTATTAAGAAACATGGGAGACTATTTCTCTTATCGTTTGAAGTCTGTCATGGTGTAGCTTTACAAGATGAAGGTGTCAATTTTCACCTACTGCAGGTCTACTGTAACACTGTTCCAGCTACCACT
The DNA here is from genome assembly GCF_048418815.1 of Hemitrygon akajei. Taxonomy (NCBI): domain Eukaryota; kingdom Metazoa; phylum Chordata; class Chondrichthyes; order Myliobatiformes; family Dasyatidae; genus Hemitrygon; species Hemitrygon akajei. The sequence goes on along the minus strand of NC_133152.1, from coordinate 15,638,705 downwards.
GTGGATGAACTGTTCTTTACAGCCAAATTGACACTGCTGTCACTGGAAGGTATTTCCACATTTGGTTTAACTGTGGGAGATTTCTCCTGAGTCAAGTTAGGGGAAAGCTCCACTCCACAGATCACTGTTGTGGGTTATCAATGGGGGCAAAGATGATGTTTTTTCTTATTTATTCATTTACGGGATGTGGGTGTTGCCAGCTAAGCCAGCATTTATTGCCCATCCCTAGTTGTCCTTGAGAAGGTGGTGATGAGCTGCCTTCTTGAACCACCGCAGTCTCTGAAGTGTAGGTACACCCAGAGTGCTGTTAGGGAGGGAATTCCTGATCTTGACCCAGCAACAATGAAGAAATGGTGATATGTATGTTTCCAAGTCAGGATGGCGAGTGACTTGGAAGGGGATTTCCAAGTGGTGGTGTTCCCAGGTATCTGCTGTTCTTGTCCTTCTGGATGGAAGTGGTGGTGGGTCTGGAAGGTGCTGCCTTAGGAACCTTGGCAGTGCATCTTGTAGATAGTACACACTGTTTGTTGATGGTGGGGGGATTGGATGCTTGTGGGAGGGGTACCAATCAAGTGGGCTGCCTTGTACTGGATGGTGTCGAGCTTCTTGAGTGTTGATGGAGCTGCACTCATCCAGGCGAGTGGCGAGTATTCCATTACACTCCTGACCTGAGCCTTGTCGATGGTGGACATGGTTTGTTTGGGGAGTCAGGAGGTTTGTTACACGTGTTACGACTGTGCCCCAACTCTGAGGGGCCAAAGGGTACAAAGTAGCCCCTTCCTTTTTGAGAATCGCAAGATCGCTATTAATTCAGGTCAGGAGACCCAGGAAATGAGAGAGAGACGTTTGGAATGTGTCCTGGCCTTCGCGATACAAAGCCGCAGATAACGGCCATTGTCTCTTGGAGACGGAATTGTGTATTGAGTACTGTACTATTCATGGAAGCCCTCAGGGAATGAGCAGAGGGGGCTGGTTGAGGGATTGCATCATTCCAACCTGATTGACATCTGAGACCCCGTGAGTAAGGATAAAAGAGGGTCTGGGGAACAACCCCTTTAGACGCACCAGGAGAAACGCTAGAAATCCCGTGACAGCATTTAATAGCGACAGCCGGTGGAGGGCCTACGTGTGTCCTTTCCCGTTGCCCGGGATTGGGGCCTTACCACGGAAGATGGGTTAGCTAAAGAAGAGATCACCACCAACGAAATTTCGAAGGGTCGACATCATAAAAAGGAAAAGCTGGCAAGTTCTAAAAATCTGTCTTTCTCCAACCAAAGGCTGCAGCCTGCATGAACTTGAGTGACTTTTATATTTCCATCGGACAATACATTATCCCCTAGACAACAATAGAGCTATTTCTTATTGATTATTATTATACCCGCACTTTTAGATTTAGTATTGACGACGTATATTATCTGTATGTTTGCATTGATATTATTTTTGTGTATTTTTATCAATAAATACTGTTAAAAATAGTACCATCAGACTTCAACGGACCTCCCTATCTTTGCTGGTAAGTGACCCAGTTACGGGGTACGTAACACACGCCACAGGATTCCTAGCCTTTGACCAGCTCTGGTAGCCACTGTGTTTATATGGCTAGACCAGTTCAGTTTCCCCCAGGATGTTGATAGTAGGGGATTCAGTGATGGTGATGCCACTGAATGTCAAAGGATGATGGTTAGAGCCTCTCTTGTTGGAGATGGACATTGCCTGGCACTTGCCTGGCTCAAATGTTATTTGCCGCTTTGTTTGGATATTGTCCAGGTCCTGCTGCATTTGGGTATGAACTGCTTCATGATCTGAGGAGTCACGAATGGTGCAGAACATTGCTCAGTCATCTGCAAACATCCCCACTTCTGACTTTATGACGGAAGGAAGGTCATTGATGAAGCAGCTGAAGATGTTTGGCCCTAGAGCGCATTTTTGAGGAACTCCTGCAGTGATGTCCTGAGGATGAGATAATTAACTTCCAACCACCACAGCTATCTTCCTTTGTGTCAGGTATGATTCCAACCAGTGGAGAGTTTCCCCCCAATTCTTGTTGACTCTATTTTAGCTAGGGCACCTTGATGCCTTGCTTGGTCAAATGCTGCCTTGATGTCGAGGGCCATCACTCTCATCTCACCTCTGGTATTTGTCAAGTGTGTTTTTCCCTTGTGTTGGTTCCCTCACCACCTGCTGTAGTCCCGGTCTAGTAGTTATGTCCAGTAGAACCCAATCAGCTTCATCTGTGGTGGTACTACAGAGCCGCTCTTGGTGATGGGCATTGAAGTCCTCCACCCAGAGTACATTCTGTGCCCTTGCCACCCTCAATGCTGCTCAACATGAAGAGTTACTAATTCATCAGCTGAGGGAGGACGGTACGTGGTAATCAGCAGGAGGTTTCCTTGCCCATGTTTAACCTGGTGCCATGAGACTTCATGGGATCCAGAGTCGATGTTGAGAGTTGCCAGAGCAACTCACTGTCTACCGTTTGCCACTGTGCCACCACCTCTGCTAGATCCATCCTGCCGGTGAGACAGTACACACCCAGGAATGGTGTTGAAGTCTGGAATGTTAACTGGAAGGTCTGATTCTGTCAGTACTACTATATCAGGCTGTTGCTCGACTAGTCTGTGAGACAGCTCTCCCAACTGCAGCACAAGTCCCCAGATACCAGTAAGAAGGACTTTGCCGGGTTGACAGGGCTGGTTTTGGCATTGTTGGTTCCGGTGCCTAGGTTGATGCCGGGTTATCCATCCAGGTTCATTCCTTATTATCTTCTTTTTAGTGGTTGGATACAACTGAGTGCCTTGCTAGGCCATTTCAGAGGGCATTTAAGAGACAACCACATTGCTGTGCTTCTGGAGTCACATATAGGCCAAGCCAGGTAAGGACAGCAGGATGCCTCCCTTGAAGGACACTAGTGAACCAGATGGGATTTTATGACAACTGACGTGGTTTTGTGGTCATCAGATATTTTTATGGAATTCAAATGCACCATCTGCGATGCTGAGATTTGAACTCATGTCCCCAGTGCATAATTGGGTCTCTGGATTACTGATCCAATGATAATTACCACTACACCAGATCTCCCCAGTCAAAGAGTTAAAGAGAAGCACATCCATTTCTGCACGTTCAAAAGCTGTGAGATGAGGAAAGAAATCTTCAGTCCAGTGCAGCTCCATTTTCTTTCTGATTATTTCCTCTTTCAGCATTTCCCATCTTTGGCATGAAAGACATTCTGGATCTTCCTGGATGCCGGCATTTACTTCAGGATACCTACTGGGCTTTCCGCAGTGCCCACAAATGAGACAGAGTGCCTGCCAAGATCTAACCTGAAGATTCTCCAACACCAAGCAAACTGGACATAATCTCCACAGCATGCTATATTTCTGTAGAAAATTGACAACTCTGGGGGGTCAAGGAGCATTCAATTATCCCTCAAGAACCAGAGCGAACATTCAATAACAGTTCTTGGCCTGAGACATCACAGAAAGCAAAGCCCGCCAGATGACTAATTGTTGCTAACACAGTCATTCAAAGTAAATACTGTATATGACACTATATGCACCACTGAGATTTATTTTCTTGTGGGCATTCACGGTAAATACAAGAAACACCATTAGAATCACCTTGAGAGGAGAAGTCGGGGCAGAAGAGATTCAATGCCCACACCACTGAACCGGTGCGAGGTTGGATCGCTCTGGGTGTTGAACTGATTTGAAGAGCTTGAGAGTGGCTTCAGTCTGGGGGGCTGAAATCTGGGCCTGGTGCAAGTTGCTGGGTGACATGGTCTACACCCCGAGCTCAGAATCATTTTCCTTTTATACTTAATATCAGATTCAGAGAGCCATCAGAACCAGCTATCAAACGCTCAAATGCACTATTCCTGTTCTACACTGTGTGGCCTCTGTCGGTCGTGATCGACCATGGGTACTGCGCCTCTGTAGTCATTGGGGAATGGCTTCTCCAGGGTTCAAACCAGGGCAGAGTTGATGTGGAGATCCGTCTGCTGCCCATGCAGTGGGACCCTCTCTCCATGCTGGTGACAGGTCCAAAGGAACAATGGAGGTCGATACAATTTGGTGCCAGCAGCATCGCAGGAGTTGCCGTGCTGGTGCTGGGTACAGCAGTCAGCCGCCTTCGTGACTCTGACTCCGGATTTTTCCTCTGGGTTTGCTCCCAAAGCCTTTCCGTGAGCCGGTATAGCCGCAAGGCAGCGGAGGTTTGAAATCGGATTTTTCCCTCTCCTAGATGAGCTACAATCCACAGTTAAGGAGCCCCATCTGCCCGGAGCAACTGGTTTTAAGGCGCCAGTGGCCCGCCTTTGCCCCTTCTCCTGTCAGTGAGAACAGCTCCGCCGGGCATAAGAACTACGCCACACGTGAAGGCCAGGAGTTGGTTGTCAGAGGCTGTTTGAGACTCACGCCATGAAGAGCATTTGTTTAGCAGTGGGAGTTCGTCCCTACTACCACCCTTCGGCTATGACTACCCTTGCAGCCTATTCTACACTACCTGCACATTTTCACGTCCCTACATTCAAATTAACTTCCCAAGATTCAACCACTCACCTAGTGTACAATCAGTACACACTCCACTACACCACGTGGGTTCAGCGGATCAGCTTCTGCACCTGAACAGGCTACCAAACTGCATGCTTTTAGGATGTGGAAGCAAGTTAGAGTACCCGGAAGAAATCTGCAATGTCACGGGACAGATGGGCATCCGTTAGTCTCAAGAGACCATGGATTTGCGCCTTGGAAAGTTTCCAGGGTGCAGGCCTGGGCAGGGTTGTATGGGAGACCGGCAGTTGCCCAAGCTGCAGGCCTTCCCCTCTCCACGCCACCGATGTTGTCCGAGGGAAGGGCAAGGGCCGATACAGCTTGGCACCGGTGTCGTCGCAGAGCGATGTGTGGTTAAGTGCCTCGCTCAAGGACACAACACGCTGCCTTAGCTGAGGCTCGAACTAGCGACCTTCAGATCACTAGACCAACACCTTGGCCACGCGCACAAACAACACCCAAGGTAAAGGGTAAACCTGCATTTCTCCTGCTATCTGTACTGTTCCATTGCATGATAAAGTAAATCAGCCTGCTACTACGCAACTATTAATTAAAAACGATACATGAATTTTCCCGAGGTCTTTACATTGAACAATCACATTTACAGAAATCTAAATTAGATTCTTGAAGGCAATGCCCCTGTCACCGATGGCATTGACAATCATCAGGGAAATGTTACAATGGGTGGTAGCTTGGAGATAATTTAGCAACAGATTTTTCAGCTTAAATGCTGTATGCAGCTTGGGTTCCCATGTTTCAGGAAAGATGCAGCTGAGTACCAAGGAGATTTATGAAGATTTTGCTTGGACTAGGAAGTTGTAACTAGTCGGTTGGATAAACTAGGGTCATTTTTTATGGGTTAGACATCACAACCTGGTACTCCAACTGCAGTGCTGCCGACAAAAAAGCCTTGCAGAGGGTGGTTAGGGGAGCAGAGAAGGTTATTGGGGTCTCCCTACCTTCTGTCCAAGACCTCTTTCAGAGTTGATGCCTCCAGAAGACACGGTACATCATTAAAGACCCCTCACACCCTCTCCATGAACTGTTTGTTCTTCTGCCATCAGGTAAACGTTACAGGAGCATCAAAACTAAAACCACAAGGCTACTAAACAGCTTCCTCCCACAGGCAGTCAGACTGCTGAATAGCTGCTCTACCTGTCTCTGCTTTAACCGACATGTGGCTGTTGTGTTTACTATTTATTGTTGCGTTTGTTATGTTATGATTGCACTTGCCCCTGGGAAACGCTGTCTCATTCTGCCCTGTAGAGCTGATGTATGGCTGGAATGACAATAAAGTTTTTGAATCTAGCCTGAAGGGAGATGTGTATAAATTTTAATGTCAGAGCTATGTTCTCCCTATTTAGTTTATTTCCCTTAGCAGAGGGGTTGAAAATCAGGGACATGGATTTAAAGTAATCTGCTTTACTTTAAATCAATTTCACTGTATGAGCACTCTGTGAGTTCATTCTTACCCTCCGCCATTAGCCTCTATAATGAGTCAACCTATAGCCAGGGAAGTGATGACCCCTCCTGTTGGACTGTTACTAACCTCTGTTTACCATACGCTGCTATCGTGGACACCCTGTGCAAAGCTATTATCACTTCTTATCTGGACTGTGAATGTGCACCCATTACTGTATAGTATTACGGTAATACTTGTACTACCATCTTATTGTGAGCTCTTTGTTATCTTTGATCAAAGATATTGTTATCTTTGACTTGTATATCTTGTACATTTTACTTTTAAGGTAACTTTTTAAAAATTCTTTCTTACTTCTCTTCTGATACTCGTATATCTGTGAATTTGCAATGCTACTGTGACACTGTAATTTCCTTTGGGATCAATTAAGTTTCTATTTGTCTATCTAATTTTTAACCCTAAAGCCCCTGGCAGAATGATCCGAGGGTTGTAAGGGTCCGGAATTTTCTGTTTGAAAGTCAGGTGAAACAAAAAGTCTTCAACACATGTAAAATGCACTTGGATATGTACCTGAACAATTGCAATCCAGGCGCTAGAAGTGGGATTAGCAAGGACCTTTCTTTCTCAACCAGCATAGGAACGATGGGCCAAATGGTCTCCATCTGTGTGACCAACTTTTTCCTGGTTCCATGCACCCTCAGTCAATAAGTTTAGGCCCAAACTTCCTCCCAAACCCTCAACCCACTCACTTCCCTTCTTGTAAGACACCCTCAAAATCTGCCTCTCTAACTGGGCAGTTGGTCATAGTTCCCACCTCTCATGTGCCTTGCTGATAGTTTGTTCTATCTGTTTCTGCTGTTCTGAGACCCGTCTGGGTGTTCTGTATTGCCTACTGTGCCAGTGCACCAGGTTCACCTGCGATGTCATGCCAAGTGATCAACATACAACCTAAGCAGTTGCTGTGGTTCTATCAGACACTGGACTAGTTCTGAAGGCCGGTCTGCTTACAGAGGGAAACTGTGGTCTTCAGTAAGCAAAGTCTTGGCAGAGGCAAGGAATGCCTCAGTCTGGCTTTAGCCAAGTTAATAACACCATTCAGAACCTATCTTGATAGCTAAGATACAAACAGCTAGGGAAAGCAGAGATCTTATTCTAGGCAGAGACCCCACCTCGTACATGGCCATTAGTAGCCCAAAGTGTGCTGTCTTCACCAGTGAGATAATTCGGGGGCTAATTTAGAAAGGGCAAGAGTACATGCACTGGAATTATAACATGTAATTACAAAGTCTCCATTACACCCAGTGCCAGATGCACAGAACATTTCCCTTGTTGGTTTATATTGATGATTGCAGCCACAGTTCAGTCTGGGCGTATACTCGTGAGTGGCCTGCGACATCCCAACCTAAATAGAGCTGATAAACGATGGCCCAGACCTCAAAGGGGGAATTACACCGCTGCATGCTTGCGTGTGTGTGTAGCTGGGGGATGGGGGTTGTGGAAATGGCTTGGGGAGTCAGTCCAGACATCTTTGTGGTTTGTTGTTCTTTCAGGTGGAACACTGCAGAGCTGAGTATGGCTGGGGGAGATGTTCCGTCAGCAGAGGACACACAAGTGCATGGATGCCACGTCGGGAATCATAGCAAGCGCACAACAAAGGGCGAGGCTGCTTATCCCTTCATGTCGCACTTACCATTCAGCTTCCTGCCTTCTAGTTTTGGTCCATGTTCCTGCCAGTCACCACTCCTCCCGGCACTTTTAAGTTGCAACCCTCAACTGGACTTCGAGGCAATGCTTTCCAAATGTCTACCGCCTTCTGTGTTAAAGATCTTTCCTCATCTCCTCTCTTAGCTTCTACCATTTACTTTAAACCTCTGTTCTGGTTTTTGACCTCTTTGTCAAAGAAAATCAAATAAATAGGAAGAACCCAACATATCCGTTCATAGTTTTACCCAGTTACTCTCCTCCAATTTTGTTCCAAGAAAATAACCCAACCCAGCCAATCTCTTTTTATAACTGTAAATTTCCTAGTAAAATTTGCAAACTTTTATTACACCCTTGCCAATGCAATATCATCTTTCCTGTAAAGTGGAAACTGCACCTGCTGGCATACTCGAGCTGTTGACTTAAGGCTGATTTATGCTTGTGCATATGAGCTATGCCGTAGCCTATGCCGTAGGCCTGATTTTCACTTCTGCGTGGGCTCTATGCCGTAGCGAGCATGCGTTGGTGTGTGCCAAAACACTAGTTGGCAGTGGGGTTTCTATGCCACTGTGTTGAGTTTCTTTGTGAGAGTCATGGACGAGGAAATGCATTTCAAACGTTTTCACATGTCGGCAGGTAGATTTGTTGATTTGGTTCATCTATTTCGCATCGGTGTACAGACATGGCGGAGAAGAAGCAACCGGAAATGCGTAGGAGGAAATACGATGCTACCAAGCGGACCAACCACAGTTGTTGTGGTCTGCATCGCTGTGATGCGTGAGTAACTTTTTTGGGGAGGTGCACGTCACCCTACGCCCATGGCGTAGGGTACACGGTACCTACGGCGTAGATGCAACACAGAAGTATAAATCAGGCTTAACACAACTTGAATAATATTGTGCGCAGCACTCACATAATCTTCCCCTTTCTGATACATCATGCCTTGGCTGAAGGAAACTATCTCATGTGCATTTAATTCCCTTATTGATTTATCGATCTTCAAGGTTCTATAAACCAAATATTCAAAGTCCCTTTGCTCCTCCACACACTCAATATCCTCCTATTTATTGAGTATTCCCCTTCCATTTTGTATGCCTCCAGGGGCATTACCTCACACTTGCCTCTGTTCTGACCAACCAAACTATCACAACCTTCCTGCAGCTAAATGCTCTCTGCCAGCCACATAGTCAACTTTTATACCAGTTGCAGCTTTAATAATCCCCCTACACAGAAGACTAGTTCATTAATATCAATGAGAAGAATTGGATATTGAGCATTTAACCCTGTGGGCTTCATATTCACAAAACTACCCTTCAGAGTTTGTCGTACACCTTCTGCCGTGAAGCTAACATTGAATTAAATTTGCTGCTATCCCTTTCACCTCAGGGGCTTTGACCCTTCCGACCAAACTGCTTTCAGGATCAGAATCCGAATCAGGTTTGCTATCACCGGCTGGTGTGGTGAAATTTGTTAATTTAGCAGCAGCAGCAGTTGAATGCAATACATAATATAGAAGAAAGAATAAATAATAAATGAATAACTAAATAAACAAATTAATTATAGTATATTTATATTGAATGGATTATAAATCCTGCAAAAACAGGTATAATATATATTTAAAAAGTGAGGTAGCGTCCAAAGCTTCAATATCCATTTAGGAATTGGATGGCAGAGTGGAAGAAGCTGTTCCTGAATCACTGAGTGTGTGTCTTCAGGCTTCTGTACCTCCTACCTGATGGCAAAAGTGAGAAAAGGGCATGCCCTGGGTGCTGGGGGTCCTTAATAATGGACGCTGCCTTTCTGAGACACCACTCCTTGAAGATGTCCTGGGTACTTTGTAGGCTAGTACGCAAGATGGAGCTGACTAAATTTACAACCCTCTGCAGCTTCTTTCGGTCCTGTACAGTAGCACCACCCCCCACCCCCCTATATCAGAATGCTCTCCACGGTACATCTGTAGAAGTTTTGGAGTGTTTTTGTTGACATACCAAATCTTTTCAAACTCCTAATGCAGTATAGTCACTGTCTTGCCTTCTTTATAACTGCATTGATATGTTGGTCCTCAGAGATTGTGAAATTTGTTGTGTTGTGGCAACTCTACATTTGCAGTACATAATAATAAAAGGTAAAGTATATATAAAAAAGAAAATTGAATTAAATTAGTAGTGCAAAACAGAGGTAGTGTTCATGTGTTCAATGTCCATTCAAAAATCTGATGGTGGAGGGGAAGAAGCTTTTCCTGAATTACTGAGTGTGTGCCTTCAGGCATACCTCCTTCTTGATGGTAGCAATGAGAGGAGGGCATGTGATGGGGGTCCTTAATGATGGATGCCTCCTTTTAGCGTTATTGCCTTTTGAAGGTGTCCTGGGTGCTGGGAAGGTTAGTACCCATGGTGGAGTTGGCAGAGTTTACAACTTTCTGCAGCTTTTTATGATTCTCCATAGCAGACAGTGATATAACAGATTGCTTTCCATGGTATACTGAAGAAATTTGCGTGTCTCTAGCGACATACCAATTCTTCTCAATTTCTAGCCTATAGTTACGCTCATGAACCTGAATTATAACATGTATACTGGCCTTCTTGACCCTCGTTGTAACCTTCTGAAATAAAATCAATCAGGAATCCCTTAACAAACACTTAGAGTCAGAGTCATAGAAAAGTACAGCACCGAGAAAGGACCTTTGGCCTCTCTAGTCCAAGCCGAACCATTTAAACTACCTTGTCAGATTGACCTGCACCCAGACCATAGCTCTCCATATCCTGCACCCCCACCCATGTACCTATCCAGTTTCTCTGAAACATTGAAATCAAGCTTGTATGTGCCCCACTTGCACTGGCAGCACATTCCACACTCTTGGGACAATCTGAGTGAAGAGGTTTCCCCTCATTTCACCTTTCACCTTTAACCCATCACCTCTTGTTGTAGCCCCACCTAACCTCAGTGGAAAAAGCCTGCTTGCATTTACCCTATCTATACCCCTCATAATTTTGTATAGCTCTATCTAATCTCCCCTCAATCTTCTATGATCCAAGGAATAAAGTCCTAACATATTCAATCATTCCTCATAACTCGGGTCCTCCAATCTTGGCAGCAGCCTTGTAAATTCTCTCTCTACTCTTTCAACCTTATTTACATTTTTCCAGTAGGTAGGTGACCAAAACTGCACACAATACTCAAAATTAAGCCTCACCAACACCTTATACAACTTCAACATAACATCCCAGCTCCTGTACTCAGTACATTGATTCATGAAAGTCAATGTGCCAGAAGTTTACTTTACGACCCCATCTACCCATGACACCACTTCAAAGAAATTATGGATCATTCCTTAGTGCCCTACCACTCACCATGTAAGACCTAAGACCAAAGTTCATCACCTCACAGTTGTCTGCAACAAATTCCACCTGCTGGTCCAGATCCCACTGCAAGCTTTGATAGTTTATGGTGCTGTCCACTGCACACCCCAGTCTTGGTGTCATCCGCAAAGTTGCTGATCCAGTTAACCACATTAGCATCCAGATCATTTGTATAGATGACAAACAACAAGGACTCCTTTGCCAGAAAACAGCCTGTCCCCATTCTCACTTGTCAGATCCTTTTTTAAATACCATCAAAATTGGCCTTTCTCCAACTTGGAATCTCAGCCCGCAGACCAGACTATCTTTTTCCATATTTACTTTGACACTAATAGCATTACAGTCACTGGATGCCAAGTGTTTCCCTACACAAACTTCTGGCACCTGCCCTGTCTCATTCCCTAATAGCAAATCAGCTACCACATATTCTCTTGTTGGGACCTCTAGCTTCTGATTCAGGAAACTTTTCTGAACACAGTTCACAAACTCTGTCCCATCTAGTTCTTTCACAGTATGAAAGTCCCAGTTATTATGTGTGTAACTCTGTAATGTTCCACTGCTGAGGTAATGGTTTCTCTGTAGCAGCACTGTTTGGGTTATGACTAGAGATAACGGGGCATGCTAGCCAATGAGCAGGATGTTGTTCTTTCTTGTGTGTCTGGGAGCTGGGAATTCACAGGTCTTTTGCCAGGGAGAGATGAGGAGAGAAGATGCGAATGGAGAGAGTTGGTAGACCGCCAGACAGAGTGGACTTGGAGGAGGCTCTGAAGGTCAATGACGTTCGGAGGAGGTCGATGGTGAACAAACAGACTTACCAGTGAGCTCCAAGCTTGTGCAATAGACTTGTTTCATGAGAATGGGCCCTTTTTCTTTTTCATTTTCTTTACTAACCATATAGTCAAAATAAGAATTATAGAGCTCAATCGTTTAATCACATATTGTGTATTGTTTGTTATTTCGTGGTACTGATTTGTTACAGGGGACACATCGTGCAGCATCCACCCAAACAAGATCTCATAAGTTTGGCCGGGCCGGGGGTTATCATCCCCTATATTAAGCCGCTAGCCAAAGCAAGAGTTACATGAAGAAAGTTAAAATCATCTGCAGAGGGTCGTAAATTTAGTCAGCTCCATCTTGGGTACTAGCCTACAAAGTACCCAGGACATCTTCAAGTAGTGGTGTCTCAGACAAGCAGCGTCCGTTATTAAGGACCCTCAGCACCCAGAGAGTGCCATTTTCTCACTGTTACCATCAGGAAAGAGGTACAGAAGCCTGAAGGCACACACTCAGCGATTCAGGAACAGCTTCTTCCCCTCTGCCATCCGATTCCCAAATGGACATTGAACCCGTGAACACTACCTCACTTTTAAAATATACATTATTTCTGTTTTTGCAGGATTTTTATTCTATTCAATATAAATATACTATAATTGATTTAGTTATTTATTTATTTTTACTTTTTTTCCCTTCTATATCATGTATTGCATTGAACTGCTGCTGCAAGGTTAACAAATTTCACGGCACATGCCGGTGATAATAAACCTGATTCTGATTCTGTAACAACGTTATGCTTCTTACCACAGCCTGTGATCTCGCTACAATTTCGTTCCTCTAAATGCCGCAGATTGTTATGTTGTCCATAATATAGCCCCATTAACGTGGTCATACCTTCCATAGTTCCACCTATGAAGCTCCAGCCCATCCTGACTGAGTATTGCTGTGTCATTGCTCAATGCTCCCCTTCCCTCTTTAATCCCTCCAGCTCCGTCGCATTGAAACAACGGAACCCCAGAATACTGAGCTGCCAGTCCTGCCCCGCCTGCCACAAAGTCTCACTAATGGCTACAAACTTATATCTCCATGTGTTGATCAATGCCCTGAGATCATCTGCCTTTCCTGCAGTACTTCCTGCATCAATATATATGCAGCTCAGAACCGTTCCCAATGCTTTTGATTCCTAATCTTGCCTGATGTCTTAATATCATCCGTCTCCACAACCTCTCCACTACCTGCTCTGGCACTCTGGAACTCTAGTTTAAACCCTACCCCAGTGCAGCACTAGCAAACTTTCCCCTTAGGATATTAGTCCCCAATTTCTCCAGCAAACAGGGAGGTTACTTTCATAACGGGATTTCTGAGAGGGTGTAATAAAATATCTTATCAAGTTTTTTCATCCAAACTCCCTCCATTTCTGTGAACTGGTACACATCCATTGATACCTCCATATTATTGTCTGTTCTTCCTCAGATATAATTATCCCTCCTTCCTTCTCCCATTTTGTTTTAATGTATGAAGTCAAATGTGTTTTAAGATTTGACAACCCCTTATACATGCTTGAAATGTTTCTACTACCATTATCTGAATTATATATTTTTCTAAAGAGCTCTATCAAGCATGTATTTGCTTTGGTTACATTTTTAAACATCTTATTAATAAATTGTCACATCTGTAAATACCGATTAAAAATCGTGTTTTTCTAGTAAGTGTTTCTCTTTAAGCATTTCAAAACTGAACAGTGTTCCTTCTTTCATTATGTTGCAAAGAACTGTTATCCCTTTAGCTGTCCAGTCCTTAAATCTAGCATCCAATTTATTTGGTGTAAAATCCGAGTCATATGCACACCATTTAAGAATTGCAATATCTTCCTCTAGATTATATTCTTTTATAGTAGTTTTCCATATTTGAAGAGTCAATTTCACCCATGGGTTATCAATAGTATTTATGTACCTTTGCAGGTTGTTATCAGCCAAAATTGCTTGTATGGGGATGGGAAGTACCCGCTCCTCAATGTTTTTCCATTGAGCATCATATGACGGGTTACACCAACATATCACAGCTCTCAACTGTGCTGCAAAATAATAATCTCTAAGAGAAGGCCCCATCCCCCCTTTTCCTTTTGCTAATTGCAAAGGGGAAATTGTGGAAATCAAAATGCAAATCATTATCATATTTTTTGGGACTGCCCTGTTATCAAAAACTGTTGGAGGGGGATACACAATGCCCTACAAGACATCTTTAAATGTGAAATACCCTTAGAGAGTAAGACCATATATTTTGGATATATACCGCTAGAATGGTTGAAAAGAGATAAATATTTAATGAATATACTGTTGGTGGCTGGTAAAAAGGCTCTTACTAGGAAATGGTTATCACAGGAGAGCCCAACTTTAAATACATGGATGGAAATTACAATGGACATTTACAAAGTGGAGACGATAACAGCACCTGTTAACCATAAGCTGGAACAATTTGATTCATACTGAGAATAATGGTTTAACTACATAATGCCTCATAGGCCTGATTTTATTCTCACAAATCAATGAATCTGTTGTTTTAAAAAGAAAGATCACTCCCTACTTGTACATAGTTCTTTCCTTTTGCTTGTTTTTTCTTTCCACTCTTTTCTATAAGTGTATACCTCAGATAAATACTTTGTGGAGATTTGTGATATATATGATTATATGATATATATGTACAATGTCTGAAATACATCTTATGGAAATGTTTATTTGATGATGAACAATAAAAAAAAATAAATTACAAAACAAAGGATATTAGTCCCTTCCTACTTGCCTAGTCTCCCATATGTCTTCCAAAGTGAAGGTTGACGCTGTCCCTTAAATATGATTCTAATAAATTCTCCATCTCTGGTGAACCTTTAAATTTGCATTACTATCCCAATTTCTCTCTTTAAACTTATACTAAAATTTCAGCAGTCCTATCATTGCCTAGTACCTTTCCTGTACCGGAGATTATGGAAAGCCTGTTGTCAGTCTTTACAATTTCCTTCTGAACTCATTTTAACTCTCTGGGATATATTTAATCTGGACCTGGTAACTTTTCAATTATCAAAGGTGCAAAACCCCATAATTCTTCCTCCTTTAATATATTTATCTCTTTACAACATTATCAGTATCTCTTTTAAGAAGACATAAAATACTCATTAGAAGCCTTACCCACGTTCCCTGTCCCGTTTTGAGGTTGAGTGCGACTTTCCAGGAGGGTTTCTCATCGCTGAATTACCATTTTGCACGGTCGGTTGAGGTAAAGGGTGTCTGAAGAGCAAAACCTGGCACAAAGCCTATGGTTACAGTGATCCCTGCCCTCCTGTATACAACTGAGGTCTGCAGTATTTTCAGCCGGCATCTCAACATACAAGAAAAATCCCACCAATGCTGTGTTCAAAGCTTCCTCACAGAAATGGAAAGTCCCCACTGACCGCTCACTGTGGAAAAGGAACATTTGGGATGGGATTGGGAGCTTTGAGGACATGTATAGGAGTCACACAGAAACCCTGTGTCACCACCCACCCACTCGCCAGGTACCTCCTGCCCCATTGTGGTGCAGGTTTTCGCAAATAAAATAGAGTTAGGATTTTTCAACTCATTGACTGCAATCAAAATACTGAACACAAAGCGTGTTAACAGTACTTCATGTAACTATGTCATCCTGTCAGACCAACTTCTTAGTGAACCCCAACTCAATGTCAGTGGTTGTGAATTATGTACATTCCCATCAGTTTCCTTACCCTACAGTGGAACAGTTATCTGATGAATGAGTAGACGCTGAACAACGCACACAAAGCAGTGGAGGAACTCAGCAGGCCAGGCAGTATCTATGGAGAAAAGTGCAGTCGATGTCTCAGCCCTATACGTTGACTGAACGTTTTTCCATAGTTGCTGCCTGGCCTGCTGAGTTCCTCCAGCATTTTGTGTGTGTTGTCTGGGTTTCCAGCATCTGCAGATTTTCTTTTGTTTCTGAGTAGACGCTGAGGTGGTTTCCACATTGGCTTCATCATCCACCAAAAGTCTGGAGTGGAAGACGAATATGCATAGAATTCCTGACTCAGAGAGTTGTAGCAAATGACAAAAGAAAATCTTATTTTGTGGTGAAGTTCAGGAATAGCTACCCAGCTCCCTAAAGCCTGACCCAACTCGCAAAAGTTCAAAGTAAATTTATTATCAAAGTACTTATATGTCACTATATACTATCCTGAGATTCATTTTCTTGTGGGCATATTCAATAAATCCATAATGGAATAATAACCATAATGAAAGCCTTTCAATACGATCATGGCTGACATATCAGCTTCAACACTACTTCTGTACTTGTACCTATAACCGTCAGATGTTCTAATTTCTGTTTTTCACCCACCTCTGGTCTAAATAACTGATTACTTACATTGTAACTACATCCCCCTTGTTTGAGACTCTCGCACAAGTGAAAAGCATCTCAGCATCTACACTGTTAAACCCACTTCAGTTCCTAAGGGTTTGAGTACGGTCACTCATCATTCTTCTGAACTCTGAACGAATACGCCACAGTTGTCACTGACTTCAGCAAGGTCTGTATGTGCCTTTGAGAATATACCAGGCGTACCCAAACTAAACTCCAGGGATGGACCAAGAGATCCATGGTTTGCTGAGGGGTAGATCTGTGCATTCAAGATTGGCAGCTCAGAACTATACAAGAAGCCATGACCTATGGAGGCTATCTTAAAAGCAAAACAACATTTCCAATTGAAATTAGAAATGGAATCGGATGTACGTCAGCTCTGGCAGTCCATTACTTGCTGCATGGAGAAACCTAACATCATCAATGGCTGTGATGCTTCACTCCCAGATGAGCTCAATGCCTACTATGCATGCTTTGGAAAAACACAATAAATCTATATCTATATGCATCCCTGCAACATCGGGTGGCCAACTTCACAACATCTTTCATGAGTGTCTACCCTTACAAGGCAAAAGGCAATGATGGTGTTCTTGGCAGGGCTCTGAAAACCTGTGCCAACCAACAGATGGGAAGTGTTCATGGACTTTTTCAATCTCCCACTGCTGCATAATTTTTAATTACTTGTTCAACTGCCCGCCGTCATTTTGTGACGCATGCACTAGAACATTAATCTCGCCGTACGTCACTCTTTCCACTTAGATTCACCTTTTAATAATAAACTCCATTTGCTAGGTGCTTGCACAAGTGATCCATGTGACATTGTAGAATTACAATGACTCAGCACAACATGCTCTTCTCTGTTTATCGGTGTTAAGCTTGGAAACGTCGCAAGTTGTTCTGTCCTCCAGGTCACGGACGTCAAGAACCGATCCCAGTTTGTGAGATCGCAATAACCTTAATACGACAGCTGACAATATGATAGCCTTCCTTCTTCTCTACGCAAATATTCTACAAACGGTACTAAAAAATTCTCTTGGGTGTAGCTTTGGGATTCCCAAAAGCCGATATGACTATTCTACAATTCTCAGTGATTCAGGAACATCTTCTTCCCCTCTGCCATCCGATTTCTGAAAGGACCTTGAACCCGTGAGCACTACCTCACTACTTTCTTATTTCTATTTTTGCAATAAAATAGATCATCAATGGATCTGGGGTTGAGAGGATAAACAGCTTTAAGTTGCTTAGCATCTGTGGTAAACTATGTATACCTGTCTGGACACGCCCCTCTGCTGACTGCTCCTGTGGCTCCTCCCACAGACCCCTGTATAAAGGCGATTGGAGGCACTGCTCCCCCCTCAGTCTCCGAGATGCTGTGCTCCGTTTTGCTGCTAATAAAAGCCTATCGTTCGCCTCCCGTCTCCGAGAGTTATTGATGGTGCATCAGCATCCACATCACCAAGGACCTCACGTGGTCTGTACACACCAGCTGTGTGGTGAAAAAGGCACAACAGCGCCTCTTTCACATCAGACGATGGAAGAAGTTTGGCATGAGTCCCCAAATCCTAAGGACTTTCTACAGGGGCACAACTGAGAGGATCCTGACTGGCTGGTATGGGAACTGTACATCCCTTAATCACAATATTCTGCAGAGAGTGGTGCGGACAGCCCAGCACATCTGTAATTGTGAACTTCCCATGAGTCAGGACACTTACAAAGACAGGTGTGAGAAAAGGGCCCAAAGGGTCATTGGAGATCCAAGTCACCCCAAGCACAACCTATTCCAGCTACTACTATCCTGGAAATGGTACTGCAGCATAAAAGCCAGAACCAACAGGCTCCGGGACAGCTTCTTCCACCAGGCCATCAGACTGATTAACTCATGCTCATTTGAGTGTATTTCTATGT
The DNA here is from genome assembly GCF_048418815.1 of Hemitrygon akajei. Lineage (NCBI taxonomy): Eukaryota > Metazoa > Chordata > Chondrichthyes > Myliobatiformes > Dasyatidae > Hemitrygon > Hemitrygon akajei. The sequence continues at coordinate 15,620,598 of NC_133152.1, read as the reverse complement.
TACATTGACTGTTATATGGCTTATAAATTACTATGATTACATATTGCTTATTTAGATGGAGACATAATGCAAAGAATTTTACTCCTCATGTATGTGAAGGATGTAAGAAATAAAGTCAATTCAATACTTACTTAAATTTAACTATTAAATATATATACTTAATGTAATTGGAACGCAGCAGGCCAGGCAGCATCTATGGGAAGAAGCACAGTCGACGTTTCGGGCTGAGACCCTTCATCAGGACTAACTGAAAGAAAAGATAGTAAGAGATTTGAAAGTAGGAGGGGAAGGGGGAAATGTGAAATGATAGGAGAAGATCGGAGGGGGTGGGTGAAGCTAAGAGCTGGAAAGTTGACTGGCAAAAGAGATGCAGAGCTGGAGAAGGGAAAGGATCATGGGATGGAAGAAAGAAAGGGGGAGGGGAGCACCAGAGGGCAATGGAGAACAGGCAAAGAATGATTGTGAAAGGGGCAGAGAGAGAGAAAAAAGGAGGGGGGAAATAAATAAATCAGGGATGGGGCACACCCTCCTCCTCTTCATGGAGCTCCAGCTTCCTCTCACCCCAACCCTCCCCTCTCCACCAACACCACCAGCCTCCCCCCTCTGATCCCAGCTCTCATCCATGCCGGGTCATTACCATCACCTCCGACCTTCAACTCTCTGAGGCAGAGCGCTCTGTCCTCAGTAAGGGCCTCACTTTTGTCCCCCTTTGGTCACACCTCAGCGAGTTCTGCATACGCCATGACGCTGAACTCTTCTTCCGCCAGCTCCATCTTCAAGCCTACTTTTTCGGCAAGGACTCTCCCACCCCCACCAATGACCCCTTCTCCCGTCTTCAACCCTCCTCCTCTTCATGGACACCCCACTCTGGTCTTCTGCCTGCTCTGGATCTCTTTATTGCTAACTGCCGACAGGATATCAACCATCTTGACTTCACCACACCCTGTTCCAATTCCAACCTAACTCCTTCTGAACGATCTGCTCTCCACTCCCTCCGCACCAATTCCAACCTCACTATAAAACCCGCTAATAAGGAGGGGCGCTGTTGTAGTCTGGCGTATTGACTACCTTGCTGAGGCACAGCGACAACTCACTGATACCTCCTCTTATTTACCCCTCAATCATGACCCTACTAGGCCACTGTCTCCTACACCATCACCAACCATATCAGCTCTGGGCATCTCCCATCCACTGCCACCAACCTCATAGTTCCCACACCCCGCACTTCCCGTTTCTACCTCCTACCCAAGATTCACAAACCTGCCTGTCCAGGTAGACCTATTGTCTCAGCTTGCTCCTACCCCACCGAACTCATTTCTGTATACCTTGACACTGTTTTATCCCCCTTGTTCAATCCATTCCCACCTATGTTCATGACACTTCTCACGCTTTGAATTTTTTTCAATGATTTTAAGTTCCCTGGCCCCCACTGCCTTATTTTCACCATGGACGTCCAGTCCCTATATACCTCCATCCCCCACCAGGAAGGTCTCAAAGTTCTTCGCTTCTTTTTGGATTTCAGACCTAACCAGTTCCCCTCTACCACCACTCTCCTCCATCTAGCAGAATTAGTCCTTACTCTCAATAATTTCTCCTTTGGCTCCTCCCACTTCCTCCAAACGTGTAGCCATGGGCACCCTTATGGGTCCCAGTTATGCCTGCCTTTTTGTTGGCTTTGTGGAACAGTCCATGTTCCAAGTCTATACCGGTATCCATCCCCCTCTTTTCCTTCGCTACATCGACGACTGCATTGGCGCTGCCTCCTGCACGCATGCTGAGCTCGTTGACTTCATTAACTTAAACTTTCACCCTTCCCTCAAATTTACCTGGTCCATTTCCGACACCTCCCTCCCCTTTCTTGATCTTTCTGTCTCCATCTCTGGAGACGGCTTATCTACTGATATCTACTATAAGCCCACAGACTCTCACAGCTACCTGGACTATTCCTCTTCCCACCCTGTCTCTTGCAAAAATGCCACCCCCTTCTCGCAATTCCTCCATCTCCGCCGCATCTGCTCTCAGGATGAGGCTTTTCATTCCAGGACGAAGGAGATGTCTTCCTTTTTTAAACAAAGGGGCTTCCCTTCCTCCACCATCAACTCTGCTCTCAAACGCATCTCTCCCATTTCCCACACATCTGCCCTCACCCCATCCACCCGCCACCCCGCTCGGGATAGGGTTCCCCTTGTCCTCACCTACCACCCCACCAGCCTCCAGGTCCAACGTATAATTCTCCGTAACTTCCGCTACCTCCAACGGGACCCCACCACCAAGCACATCTTCCCCTCTCCCCCCTTCTGCTTTCCACAGGGATCACTCCCTACACAACTCCCTTGTCCATTTGACCCCCCCATCCCTTCCCACCAATCTCCCTCCAGACACTTATCCTTGTAAGCGGAACAAGTGCTACACCTGCCCTTACACTTCCTCCCTCACCACCATTCAGGGCCCCAGACAGTCCTTCCAGGTGAGGCGACACTTCACTTGTGAGTCGGCTGGTGTGGTATACTGCGTCCAGTGCTCCCAGCGCGACCTTTTATACATTGGTGAGACCCGACGCAAACTGGGAGACCGTTTTGCTGAACACCTACGCTCATTATGTCTATCCATGGCCTCCTCTACTGTCAAGATGAATCCACACTCAGGTTGGAGTAACAACACCTTATATACCAGCTGGGTAGCCTCCAACTTGATGGCATGAACGTTGAGTTCTCTAACTTCCGTTAATATCCTTCCTCCCCTTCTTACCCCATCCCTGATTTATTTATTTCCCTCCCTCCTTTTTTTCTCTCTCTGCCCATCACTCTTTGCCTATTCTCCATCTCCCTCTAGTGCTCCCCTCCCCCTTTCTTTCTCCCTAGACCAGGGGTGTCAAACTCATTTTAGGTCACGGGCCGGATTGAGCAAAATGCAGCTTCATGCGGGCCGGATCAGTCGGACGTGTGCGAACGCAGCTTTCGTTGCCTCCGTTTTTTCAGCCTGCTCTCATGTGTCTCAGTCTCTGCTATAACTACAAAGTGTTTCACTTTACAAATTCCGTTTCTTATGAAGAAGACTGCCGAGCAAGACTGCCGAATAAACACTAAAAACCCTGAAAACCCGGTACCTGAATAAACTCAGCATTAGCCATATCATACGCCATAGGCGCTTCGATTACTGGGGCCAGCTTTAATAGTAATTAGATATTATCTCGCGGGCCAAAGATAATTCCACCGCGGGCCGGATTTGGCCCGCGGGCCTTGAGTTTGACATATATGTATTAGACCTTTCGTCCCATGATCCTTTCCCTCCTCCAGCTCTGTATCTCTTTTGCTAATCACCTTTCCAGCTCTTAGCATTACCCCACCCTCTCCTGTCTTCACCTATTATTTCGCATTTCCCCCTCCCCCTCCTACTTTCAAATCTCTTACTATCTTTCCTTTCAGTTAGTCCTGACGAAGGGTCTCGGCCCAAAACGTCGACAGTGCTTCTCCCTATAGATGTTGCTTGGCCTGCTGTGTTCCACCAGCATTTTGTGTGTGTTGTTTGAATTTCCAGCATCTGCAGATTTCCTCGTGTTTGTGCTACTTAATGTAATTGATGTTTTTTTCCTATTATTATTATTATGTATCACTGCCACAAAGGCAACAGATTTCATGACAAATGCTGGTGATATTAAACCTGATTCTGATTCCAGTTCTATTACACAAGCATGATTGTTGGAACGAGATTCCAAATTCACATCAATCCAAAGATTTGTTCTGCGTGTGTACGGTATTCCAAGGCACTAGGTTCCATATCATCTATGTACGGTAGCAAAGCTCTTCTCTATTTACACCAGCTGAAATTCCAATGTCCTGAGTCAACCCTTACTGACAGTAGGATCCTGGGAAGCACTTCCAGTCTCTTAATTAAGTGTTCAATGGTGATGTGACTGCAACTGCATTTACAGTCAAAGCTAAATGCTAAACGTTAACCACAAAATCGTTTCACTCTGTGAAGAGATCACCCCAATAAAGCTCTTTACAAAGTCATTCATTCCATACTCAAGAGAAGCAGAGTGCTCTGAAACTGAACTCGAAGGTGCTGAGAGTGCTTCCAATCAGTGAACGTATCTTCCAATGCCATAATCAGACCTGATGTTCTTTTCCAATCCTGCAACCTCCCGGGAACAATTTAGCATTTTCACGCACGGCAATCTGCTTAACCCTGATTGGGCAAGTTGTGAATGCACACCATCACTTCCTTTTTCCCGTATGGGAGTAGATGGTACAATTGACACCAGAAGCTACACGCTGGCATAGTCAAGTCCTACAGTGCGTTGACCATTACAGGCCAGAGCTGACATCATGTAAAGTCCCTAAAACCAACAGCATCATTTGATCAGAAGGTAGAGGTGGTGGAAACAATTTGCTGTCATTTGCCCCATCCTCTCTTCTGAAATTCCACTACATCAAACACACATATAATTTTCTCTTCCATGCTACACAGCAAAGTGAAAGGAGTGCAGAGATCTCCACCAGGCCAGGCAGCAGCTCCACACAAAGGCGGCCATGATGAAGGTGCCCTATACTTTATCTGACTGCCCGAGATTCCCGCTCCATTACAGGGACAATGTGCCTCTATCGCTGGGATTGCAGTGAAGTGAGCGGATACCCCACTGCTCTCGAATCTTTCTTAGGTGAGCCCTCAGGACTGAGTCAGCTTCCATTCCAGGTCCACAAGTTCTGAGGTGGCTCATGAGGCCATTGAGGGAGATGTAGACTCCGCCCTAGTCACTTGCCAAGGGAGGAGGGTGAGTGGTTTAAGAGCCATTGCTCTCATTCCGCCAGTCACACTGCACTTCTGTGTCCAGACCAGACTTCCGCAGTGCCTTCCCAAATGCTTCTCTGAGTGGTCTGGGTCCAGAGATTCCCTCAAGTCCATGGTGAAGTTATACACTTTCATGGAGGCTTTGAGGACATCAGGTGGGCAAGGAGTTCTGGTCTTGTCATAAGGGAAGGTAGAGTGCAAAGATAAAGAGGGTTGGAATATACACAAACTCAGCTGGCCAGGCAGCATCTATGGAAAAGAGTACCGTTGACGTTTTGGCCCTGGCCTGCAGAGTTCCTCCAGTATTTTGTGTGTGTGTTACTCGGATATTCATTGTCTGCTGATTTTCTCTTGTTTGTTGTTAAAGAAGATTGTGCTGCTCACCTCTGCACCTCAAAATCATACAGAGTGGTTCTTTGTACGTGGTGGGTTTTGGACCGACTGTGGAGCCTATCGCTTCACTCTCTTCAGGAACGGCCTGGAGCACATGCACCCTCGAGCCTGGGAGGTTTGGAAGTGGGGTTCCATGGGCTCCTCCCCAATTTCGCTGACAGAGGCATTGTGGAAGACAAACACTGAGACAGCAGGCAGTGTGTGTACTAATTGCTGGCTGCTATCAAAGGAAGACCACAGTACTCGAATGTCCCTCTCTCTCTCTCTCTCTCTCTCTCTCTGTCTCCCTGTTGATGGAGAGAGAGAGCCTGTTGGTGCTCAAGACGGGGCTCGGAGAAGCAACGTGGAAGATTATAACATCGGAACAGCAAGTTGCTGCTCTCCACCCTCGCTGTTGCTGGAGCGCGACTCTCCATCACTGGAGAGAGAGGACCTGTTTGAGTTACCGACGTGCTGGTTTGTGAACTGTAGTTTGATGGACGCTGGATCAATGGACTCTTTGGTTTTTCTGTTACGGTTCAGATGGTGGTGGGGGGGGAGGCGTTGGAGCTTCTGCTGATGCAGGTGGGGATGGGGGGTTGCTGATTTTGCTGCTGCTTGTGCACGGGGGGGTGCTTCAAGGCTTCAATGTTTCTGTTCTGTGGGGTTTCTTTATATTTCGTGGACTTCAGTAAGGAGGCTGAATACAGTGCACACACTCTGATATTAAATGTACTTTGAGACTTTGAAAGTTTGAACTTTGAAACAGGCCATTTGGGCCATAAAGTTCATGCTAGCCATCAGAACTAGAGGACATTGGGTGATGATGCACAAGGAGCTGACAGGCATCTATTTCCACACAGAAGGTGGAGGGTATATGGAATGAGCTGCCAAAGGAAGATGTAGAGGCAGATGTGATTACAAAGTTTAAAAGACATTTGGGCAGGCGCATGGAAGGGAATCTTTAGAGGGTTACAGGCTAAATGCAAGACAAAGTCAGTATGGGTGAGTTCAGCCAAGGGGCCTGTTTCTGCGCTGTGTTCTTGTGACTCTCTGACCCATTTCTATCAATCCCATTTTATTCTCCTTCCACACACATCATTTACCGTCGGCTCTGCCACTCATATGCACTCCAAGGGCATTCTGCAGTAGACAGCTAGCCCGCCAGCCCTCATGTATTTGCGATGTGATGGCAACACTCAGACGGAACGCACAAGGTCTCGTGAAGAACCTTCAAACTCCGCACAGATGGCACAAAGGTCAGGTTTCTACCCAGGCTGCTGGAGCTGTGGCCGTACCACAGTGTCTCCTTCGCAGAGAGAGGGAAGCAAGCCCAGCGTGGAGCTCCAGAGAGCAGGATGACAGCAAACCCGTGCTGTAAGAACAAGGTCACATTCTAGTACAAAGATCAGTCAGCCACAGAGCTGCAGGTCAAAATGATCTAGCAAAGGACCTAGAACATTCGAAAATCCATCCAAATCAGGATCCCCACCCAAGTGAATTACCATACACACAGTACACACACATTGAAGCTGAGAGAGGGCCAGTCCTGACTTCCACCTTCCATTCACCTGTCACCTCTCCATTGCAGTTCAGGAAGGACAGAATTTCCTCGGATGGGGGATGCTATGAATTTCCCAGAACTTCAAATTGTCTAAAAGCATTATGGTACAAAGTGAGTTGGCATAGACCAGGCTGGGAGGGGAAAATAAAGAGGTAATTTACTTAGTCTCACAAGAAGTGAGGTGAAAAAAAGGCAGAGTGGAACGAGGTAGGATTACAGTGAAGGGGTGTGCAGTGAGCATGAGGTTTAGTGGGCAAACGGGCACAGGATGAGTGAAAGGGCAAGTGTAGAGGTGCTATGCCTACAGGGCAGAGCATATAGTGGCAGGGGGGTTGACAAAGCGGGGTGCTCTTCAGCCAGGTTGTTTGCAAGCTCAGTGTGCAAGAACAGGGTGCAAAATGGCCAAGAGGGTATAAGGAGCGATGCATGCTGTGGCAAGTTCCATTACTTTGAGAGTTCCTAAGCATGTCGCACATCGCCTGGCAACAAGGAAGGAGGCCATGGAACACACCGAGTTTATGCCAGGCAACTGCAGAAGCATCCCAGCAGCCCAGCAACAGTCACAGGGAGAAAGCGCAAACCTCATAAGGACAGATTGGGATTGGACAGGGGTCACAGTAGGTGTGAGGGCAGCTGTACTACCTGCTGCGCCGGCACACGGCTCATAGGAAGGAATCCATGACTGAGTCACTGTAGGACAGAGCTGTGGTTGTGGGTCATCATTTGTAGGAGCTGGAGTTAGAGCAGGGCGTTGGCGGGAAGGGGGATCACTCAGTGTGTTGGGGAGCATTTTGCTGGCGTAAAGGAATCTCTCTTGCTGGTTGATGAGTGGTGTCTATAGATCAAGACCTCCTGCTTCAGAATCAGAATCAGGTTTATTATCACCTGAAATCTGTTAACTTAGCAGCGGCAGTTCAATGCAATACATGATAATAGAGGGGAAATATATATATAATTAAATAAATCAGAATCAGGTTTAATATCACCAGCATGTGTCGTGGAATTTGTTAACTTTACAGAAGCAGTTCAATGAAATACATGATAAATAAAAACAGAGGAAAAAATGAGTTGCATTAAGTATATCTCTATTAAATAGTTACGTTAAAATAAGTAGTGTAAAATAACAGAAATAAAAAAGTAGTGAGGTAGTGTTCATGGGTTCAATGTCTGTTTAGGAATCAGATGGCCGAGGGGAAGAAGCTGTTCCTGAATCACTGAGTGTGTGCTTTCAGGCTTCTGTACCTCCTTCCCAACGGTAACAATGTGAAGAGGGCATGTCCTGGGTGGTGGAGATCCTTAATGATGAATGCCACCTTCCTGACGCACCGCTCCTCGAAGGTAGCTTGGATACTACGGAGGCTGGTACCCATGATGGAACTAACTAAACTTACAAGTTTCTGCAATTTATTTTGATCTTAGGGTAGTCCCCACCCCCCATACAAGACGGTGATGCAGCCAGTCAGAATGCTTTCCATGGTACATTTGTAAAAGTTTTTAACAAACCAAATCTCTTTAAGCTCCTAATGGGATAAAGTCACTGTCTTGCATTCTTTGTAGATGAATCAATATGTTGTGTCCAGGTTAGGTCCTCAGAGATATTGACATCCAGGAACTTGAAATTGCTCACTCTCTCCATCTGATCCCTCTATGAGGACTGGTTTGTGTTCCCTCATCTTACCCTTTCTGTAGTTCACAATCAGTTATTGGTCTTGCTAACGTTGAGTACAAGGTTGTTACAGTGACACCACTCAACTAACTGGTGTATCTCGTTCTGGTACATCCTTTTGTTACCATCTGAAATTCTGCCAACAATTGTTGTATCATCAGCAAATTTATAGATGCTGTTTGAGCTATGCCTAGCCACACAGTCATGGGTATAGAGACAGTAGAACAGTGGGCTAAGCACACACCTCTGAGGTGCACCAGAGTTAATTGTCAATGAGGTGGTGATGTTATTTCCAAACAACACAGTTTGTGGTCTTCCGGTTAAGAAGTCAAGGATCCAGTTGCAGAGGGAGGTACGGAGGGAGGTACGGAGGCCTAGGGTCTGTAGGGCTTTGATTAGGATTGTAGGAGTGATGGTGTTAAATGCTGACCTACAGTCAATAAACAGCATTGTGGCACAGTATTTCTGAGACAGGTGTTGAATCTAGCCATGACCAACCTCTCAAAGCTTTTCATCACCGTAGACATGAGGATGACTGGATGATAATCATTGAGGCAGCTCACACTGCTTTTCTTGGGTACTGGTATAATTGTTGCAATTTTGAAGCAGGTAGGAACTCCCAACTGCAGTAGAAAATAAGTAAATCAATTACAGTAAGTAATTTTATATATATGTAAAACTTCTGTTTTTTACTATAAAAATAGTTCAAAAGCAGAAACAATATATTAAAAAAAAGTGATATGGTGTTCATGGGTTCAATCCAACCCATGCAACAGCCAACACTGTCAACGGTTGTGAGTCCCAGATGAAGAGTAATTCGCAGAAAAATGATTCATTTGTTTCACCCTGGAAGGTTCAAATATAAAAGATCTGATCATTCAGAATTTTCAATATTCTACCTCAAATCTGCCCCCCCCCCCACCAAGATGGGACCGGGGACAGGGGACAAATTCGCTCTCACGAAGTTTACATATCAAAACAAGACAGTTTACATTTCATTACAACATCGTTCCACTTTTACCTTGTGCAATTTGGGTTTCTTCGGTGGCTGGAAAATGGAAGAGCCAAATCCTTCTTGACTGGGGGCTGGGGTGCAGGCAACACACATTCCCACCCTGACCTTCACTTAAGACCAAGTGTAACCCGAACTCCAGCCACAATTTGAAGATTCAGCATCAAGATGCAAGAATCAAGTTTACTTTTCACATGTACATGGAAACCTTCAGTGAAATGCATCATTTACGTTAACAACCAACGCACTGGGGGTACAGTGGGAGGCAGTCCTCAGGCACTGCCATACATTCCAGTGCCAGCAAACCCACAATATTTGGCAGAATAATCCAGAAAAGCAACAAAAGGGAACAGAAGCAATGACAGAGAAACAGCAAAGCAAGCCCCGTTCCTCCCTCCCACCAGCGTACATCACAGTTCTCTAATCCCCAAGACAGGCCATCTTCGTCATGGTGGGCACTGCCCAATGACTAAACCCAGGTGCGGAGAAACGACAAACTCCCACGTTGAGAGAGAAGCAAGAGTTCATTCATTGGAAAGTGAAACTTCTGCAGCGTGGCCAAGTGACACTGCAAGACGAAACACACACACATAAACACAAGGACCGGCAATAAGTGTTAATTGAGAGTCCACTTTAAATAATTACAGTAGGCAGAAAACTTACACCTCTCAAAGTAAACTCGACAAGATTAAACAGACACAGGGTCTTCATGACTTGGGATAAGATGACAGTTAACAAGTACAAGTGTGTGGCTGGCAGGGCTCAGATCAGTCTTCTTTCACCTACAGCAGACTCAGGCTCACACGTGGACACACAGACATTGGGCCTTTAGCTACCTGCTGAAATTTGCAGACCCAGGGCATGGGTCAACAGGCCTTGGCTTCCGGATTCAAACCTTACACCACGATCCTTGGCATTAACCCCAGGACCCGTTATCACTGAACACCAGGTCTCAGACTCTGGTCTTGCCAATTCGTTAACTCAGGGGTCCACCTTCAACCCTGCAAACATCTCAGCCACCCCATCGCCCTGCTAACAGTCAGCCTAGCTAGCCTTCATCCATGGCTATGGCTGCTGACAGTCAACAGGCCTGATTCACTGTTCAGCTGAAGTAAAGAGAGAGAAAAATAGGGCAGGCAGCACCACTGAGAAGAGGAACAGGTTAACACTGCGGAACAGACAACTTCCATCAAAGGTGGGAGCAGTTGGAAATTGGACATTTTAAGCTGTGTAAAAGGGGAAACTGAAGAAAATAGAATTGGATGAGGGCTGCGTGACAGAAATAGAGGTTGAAGTAAGTGAATGTGGTAAAGACTCAGTTGTTAATAAAAAACCCTTACTGTTCTGGAATTCTTCATTGTGTCACTGAAGCACCATCAATAACTCTAGGAGACTGGAAGTGAACGATAGGCTTTTATTAACAGCAAAAGGGAGCATGACATCTCGAAGACTGAGGGAGGAGCAGTGCCCCAATCGTCTTTATACAGGGGTCTGTGGGAGGAGCCACAGGAGCAGTCAGCAGGGGGGCGTGTCCAGACAGGTATACATAGTTTACCACAGTCACTCAGTTTCGTCCGGGCTGCACTCTCTCATAGATATCTCATTTTGTTCAGTCCAGCCGCCCCAATTCTCTGCAATTTGAAACGGGCTCAATTTCTAACCTTCTCCACATCTGGTTAGGCTGCATCTGGACATTACAATGAGTTCTGGCCTCCCCATTTAAAGAGGTTTTAGGAAGATTTGAAGATGGCACAGAAGAGGTTTGCCATGGTACTGCCTGGATTGGAGGGTGTGATAGCACCGGGTTTGCTGTCCATGACGTTCTGAACTCAAAGGAAGATTTAAGCACCGTCCGATATAGATAGCCCTAGGTACCCTCACTAAAGGAAGATTATACTGAGGCCAGATGACTTTCCTGTTTATCCTCCACAGTGAGCTTAGCTGCCAAAACTATCTGAGCACTCAGACCCCTCCTTCCTACCATGGTGAAGATACTTCCAGCTAACAAACTAATTTTAAACACAGCTCATTTATTTTTAGTGATACACATTCAAATGTAGGTAAATTCTTAAAACACATTTAAAACTCAGAGGATTTCTATCTTATAAAAGATTTCCAATTTACAAACCATTTCTAAAGCACCGAGGATTTCCAAACCACAAGTACAATTCCTATAAGCTAAAAAAAACACATCAATGAGTTGCAGATGATCAAGTTGTCCATCACTGAAGTCGAAGACAGAGGTATGGATTCTAGTCAGCTCTCTGTCAGTTTTCTTATTGTTCCTTTACCATTCCTACCAAGCCTGTCTGTTCTCTAATATTTATACTGCTTTTTTTGCTACCTGGTGATTTCACGTAGATTATCTAAAACAGGGGTAGGCAACCCTAGTCAAAATACCTTCGTGGATCCGGCCCGCGAAGTTATTTTGACCGGCCCGCGATCAAATATTGGGATACTATGCTTATCCGGCCCGCGAGCGATTTTTCCTTATTCTGAGTGTTTCACACGACCACACTGATGGACATGTATGGCATCTTGTTACACTGGTCCCAGGTTCCATTTTATTCCAAACCAAACACTGGTATATACGAATGACGGGATGGCAGACTATCTTATTAATATGTATTAGATACTCTCCGTGCACACGCAGGTTTTCAGATGGGATCATTCAAATTTGTAAACAGAAACAGCGTCACTGTTTTAACAAGAAAGCCACACTAAATATCCTGATAGATGCGCTACGATACTTGTTGAATAACTCGTGTTTCGAAATAAGATTGAAGAAAAAAATTCCAATGGCAATGAATGCAAAACGCAGGAAGGTAGACACTGAGTGCCGAAATTTCCAAGACACTTGGACACTAGGTTACTTCTTCATCCAGCAAGCTGGGAAGCCAGTTTGTCTCATTTGCCTAGAAAATGAGACAAAAGTCCGAGAATTCAGATGAGTTGTCATCTCATTTTGCTGATTTTCGCTTGCATGCAAATGAGTTCAAACTGTTTGCTACTCCGTTTGATGTGGAAGTGGACACTGCATCAGAAGTTTTTCAAATGGAATCGATTAAGGTGCAGGGTGACGACATATTGAGATCGAAATTACATTCCGAAGGTGTGTCAGTGCTTGACTTCTATAGAAAATATATTCATCCAAGTGGGAAGTATCTTAACTTTGTGGACCATGCAAAAAAGATGGCATCATTGTTTGGCAGCACTTATCTGTGTGAGCAATTATTTTCAAAAATGAAGCACACCAAGAACCATTTGAGAACAAGATTAGCTGATGCCCATCTGGATAATGCCTTGCTCTTGGCATCAACAAGTCTGACACCCAATATTGAGAAGATTTCAAGCAACAAACAGCATCAGGCTTCACATTGGTTTATCGACTGTTTGCATTATAATTTTCTTTTTTATTATACTTAATTTACCACCATTCAATGCATCATGATCATACATTTTATGTTTAAAGATTATTTGAGTCCTTTTAATAGATTCAAAAGATGCCTTGATTGAAATAAATTGCAACTAAACCGAGTTCTTTTATTACTAATTGCCATCCTTGGTTAAGCACTAATGATTTTCTAGCATGCGTTATTCATTAATTTGAGGCAAAACATAACTAGATGTATTTAAATGGTTAATTCCCATATTTCAAGTTTTTTTAGGGCATTTATCTGACCCACCGTCCGCTCATTAATACACAATCTGGCCCACAGAGGCAAAAAGGTTGCTGACTCCTGATCTAAAAGTTTCTGGAGACAGTTCCAATTAATGCTGTGAGGACAGAATCTCTGAGTACACAAATCTCCCAACCATTGATAGATCAGCTATTTAACGTGCCAAGTGACAGTGTCAGTCTGGTCTGTGGGCTTCCTTGAACTGAATAATTTAGCCAGTGTGTTCTGGTTTAATGCAGACCCAGCTGACATAATCGCATGGTTTGACATTGCATTTCTTGAGCAGCCAGCCCCATGTTGTGGGCCAGCAGCCTGTACTCGGTGCTGTTTGCAAAGCTAACTTCAGACTGATTATTGCTTGCAATTTACATTAAGAACTGAAGGTTGGTTCTTTTTAAGACAAGAAGCTGAGCAAGGAACGTTGCTTGGAGGTTTAACTTAATCAAAAAAAAACAAACACTTTTATCCCTGATAGAGTTAGCCGGTGTGTTAAAAAGCTGAGTTTGGCAAAAAAAAAGGCCCCTTGGCCCAGGTCAGTGAATGTCCATTCTGCCTCCCCCTTTCTAGCCCACCTTCTCCTTATGGAAATTAGTTTCAAGATGAGACTCCTGCCAAGACTATCACTCCGCCAACTGTTCCAGCATATTACTGGTGCTAGTGGAGCACTCCTTCCTCAGAGGATCAAAGAACTCGTTGAGTTCTTCCTAATATAGAGGTTTCTATGTGGTTTTCTCTTTAGAATATGCACTTCATTCATCTCAGCTGCACAAATTTCTGAAACCACAGAAGATTGTTACAGTTATAATTTTTCCATAAACACATGCAAAGACACATCAATGTCCACATTATTAATCCACATTTAGTCCTTTTTAAAGGCTTCCTTCCTCACAATCAGCTCTTGCCATTTCTTTGATGCAAGTTTGGATCAATGTCTTTGTTGAGTTGGTTCATTGGGTCAGCTGTTGATGTCTTTCAATGAGCTGAAGATAGATCATTTCTTTCACAGGGTGTGGTGCACAATTTTATTCAGATTTTCTGAAAACAGTCTTGTAAGCAAGATATTGATAGTGTATTTCTGTTTTCTTTTGTCTAAGGATTAGTAGTTTTACATTTTCATTATAGAAAATTATATTAGTCAGTTACATAATTCCATAATATGATATACATAGAGGGTGTAACATTTATAGAGGCAGGTTACCTTTACATGTGAACTGAGATAAGGAAGGGTATAGTCCTCCTGCTGAGGATTCTGTCTGTATTATTAATTTTGAGCAACCAGAAAAGGGTGTGAGGACATAGTTCAAAGTTCCAAGCAAAACTTTATATCAGAGTACATAGATGTCACCTCATACGACCCTGAGATTCTTTTTCTGTGGGCGTACTTAGCAAATCCATAGAACAGTAACTGTAAACTTCAGGAACTGTTAACTGTGAACAAACTGTGCAAATGCAAATATAAATAAATAGCAATAAAGATGCATAGGGCAAACATGAGGAAATCTGCAGATGCTGGAAATTCAAACAACACACACAAAATGCTGTTGGAACACAGCAGGCCAGGCAGCATCTATAAGGAGAAGCACTGTCGACGTTTCGGGCTGAGACCTTTCGTCAGGACTAACTGAAAGGAGAGATACTAAGAGATTTGAAAGTAGTGGGGGAAGGGGGAAATGCGAAATGATAGGAGAAGACTGGAGGGGGTGGGATGAAGCTAAGAGCTGGAAAGATGATTGGCAAAAGTGATATTGAGCTGGAGAAGGGAAAGGATCTTGGGACGGGAGGCCTCAGGAGAAAGAAAGGGGGGGGGGTAAGCATCAGAGGGAGATGGAGAACAGACAAACAACTAAATATGTCAGGGATGGGGTAAGAAGGGGAGGAGGGGCATTAACAGAAGTTAGAGAAGTCAACGTTCATGCCATCAGGTTGGAGGCTACCTAGCCGGTATATAAGGTGTTGTTCCTCCAACCTGAGTTTGGATTCATTTTGACAGTAGAGGAGGCCATGAATAGACATATCAGAATGGGAATGGGACGTGGAATTAAAATGTGTGGCCACTGGGAGATCCTACTTTCTCTGGCGGACTGAGCGTAGGTGTACAGCGAAACGGTCTCCCAGTCTGCATCGTGTCTCACCAATATATAAAAGGCCACACCGGGAGCACCGGACGCAGTATACCACACCAGCCGACTCACAGGTGAAGTGTCGCCTCACCTGGAAGGACGGTCTGGGGCCCTGAATGGTGGTGAGGGAGGAAGTGTAAGGGCAGGTGTAGCACTTGTTCCGCTTACAAGGATAAGTGCCAGGAGGGAGATCGGTGGGAAGGGATGAGGGGGACGAGTGGACAAGGGAGTCGCGTGGGGAGCGATCCCTGCGGAAAGCAGAAAGGGGGGGAGGTAAAGATGATTGGTTATGTCCCCCCATGGGAGTGAACACCCATTGGTACGCTGTAGCTTAGCATTCTGATACCAACTAGACCATATGCATAAGTTTCTTCCCAGTTTAGTGATCCTGGACCCTGTCCAGGTCTTCCCCTTTACATTGTTAAGGATTGGACCAGACTGAGAAGAATTGACACACCTTTCCAACTTCTATGTTTTCCCAGAAAACATTAACTGAGCAAGGGCTACACAGTCTGTCCTGTCAGACCATGGGATTTTATCAACCGAATATAGAAATAGTTCTTCAACCATTAAGTATAACACAAATAGCAGCACTGGCAGGCCTGGGGGTTCTACTTGTTGCATTGTAGGAGGACCACATACGCAATATTCACCGAATACCAAAGAGTAAGTGAATAGCAGAACACTTTTGAATAGTTCTGCATTGTGAGGCCTCAGGTTTACATCGTCACTTCTGAAGAAGTCACAACAGAATAAACAAAAAAGGTTATCAGGAGTATAGAATTACCCGGGGTAGCCATCTTTCTCCTCCAGGTAAAACTTTTACCATTGTGTAACATTACACATAAGTAAGACAGATTGGTTTGAATATCAAAGTCAAAGGTGTAAACCATAATGCCATCATTAGCAGTGAATGACATATTTACAAAGTACATTATACTGAGTCTTGAGAACCATATTCTATATAAAGTTACAGGTCCACAGCAGATGCCATTTGAATGGCTCTTCACACAACCTTGGAACATCTGATCAGCAAAGATGCATACATCAGGATGATCTTTATCCATGACATCTCAGCATTCAATGCTATCATCCCCTCAAAGCTAATCAATAAGCTTCAAGACCTTGGCTTCAATACCTCCTTATACAAATGGATGCTTGATTTCCTCACTTGCAGATCCCATTCAGTTCGGATTGGTGACAACATCTCCTCCGCAATCCCCATCGGAACAGGTGCACCACAAAGCTGCTCTACTCGCTTTCCACTCACAGCTGTGTGGCCAAGCAGAGCTCCAATGCCATGTGCGAGCTTGTTTACTAAAAAAGAAGTTTCAATTCAGGACGGAAAATAGAGTTGGGATTATTTTTATGGAATTTCTTTTCCTGGACCCAGTGCCCCGTTTGTGGTCTCCAAACATTCCTGTCGGGTTCTTTTCCTTTCTTATGAATTCCCATAATCTCTCTCAATTCCTTGAGGAGAGTTACGTTGGGTGTAAGTGACGGTTGACCTGAGTTGGTGATTAGGGGTATATTTAGGTGGACATTAAGAAATAAGGCATAACATCCTTATGTATTATTTTTACAATTGGCATATTGTTTACAGAATGTTGCACTGCAGAGATGAGCATAGCCCACTTTTGCCCTCTACAGTAGACTGGTTTTACTAGCCCTCACTTCATCTCTTGATTCCTTCACTCACTATGCCACCTGGTTGTGGGTGGAATGGAGTGCTGTACTCCACTTGTATGCCTGTTTGTTCACACATGGCCTTATCAATGAAGGAAGGCCTTCATTGGGCATGTATGCAGGCTGGGCTGCCAGCATGAGGACATATGGAGTTTAGGAGTGTTGTGATTGGTTGCAATCTTACTACAAGAAGTCACGGAGACTAACTATGTAATTATTAATTCTGAGCAACCAGAAAAGAGCACGAGGACATAGTTCAAAGTTCCAAGCACAAACTATGCACAAAGATCAATTATCACAATAGTACACCTATTAGGTTTCCAATAAGATGGGTTGCCTTAGGATGCCATAAACAAGCCTGTATAATCAAGTTCCACACCTCCATTGGTGCAGCTGATTTTCTTTGTCTTATAGAAGGTCTTGTGACTGCTCCCTGATTATAGCCCAAACATGCATTACAATTTGCAACAGATCACTTACAATCACTCAACATGCAAGGCCACAGGTATAATATGAGTGGCTTACCTGCCACCATGATTGTGTCCAAATCTTTGGTGGGCTTCTTGAGTCAGTGCTTCCTGTTTGTGAACAGGAGATATTTGCTTTTCATCTTTTTTTCAGAGTGGCATACCCAAACCTTACCTTCACCATCAGCTTTACATTTGTACTGTGTTGGAAATAATTTAGGATTGGGTTTAGTAATATCTAAGAGAATATATAAAAGATTCCACCTTCTCCAGCCCTGTATCTCTTTCACCCATCAACTTCCTAGCCCTCCCCCTCCCTGTTTCACCTATCACCTTGTGCTTCTCCCTCACCTCCCTTCACCTTTTAAATCTACTCCTCATCATTTTTTCTCCAGTCCTGTGGCCCCAAACGTCAACTGTGCTCTTTTCCATAGATGCTGTCTGGCCTGCTGAGTTCCTCCAGCATTTTGTGTGTGTTACGTAAAACATGATCCTGGTTATTTCTTATTTGTTGCTTAACTAAGACCAAAACACTTAAGGTCCATTCTGACAATTTATTTATTTCTTGTTTTATTACATAGCTGTGTCAGAATCCTGTAGTATGTCCCGGGACGTGTAACACCCATACTAATAGGATAGTCAATAATTCATAACTACAGTCGGCCCTACATATCCATGGGTGTTTGGTTCCAGGACCCCTCGCGGATACCAAATTCCACGGATGTTCAAGTCCTGTATATAAAATGGCGTAGTATTTGCATATAACCTATGCTCATCCTCCTGTATACTTTAAATCATCTCTAGATTACATATAATACCTAATACAATGTAAATGCTATGTAAATAGTTGTTATACTGTATTGTTTAGGGAATAATGACAAGAAAAATATGTCTGTACATGTTCAGTACAGACGCAACCATCATAGATCTTCTGGGAACGCTGATTCTGCCTCGGCATCAGCTAATGCCGATTCTCCCGTGATCTTTACGTTCTTGACACTGTAGTGCTTTACATAGCTAGCCAGCCATCCCTTACTAGCCTTAAACTCCTTCCTCTCGCTCACAAAACAAGTAGTGAATGAATGAGACGCAACAATGCTCAAACAACAAGTAATACTTTTAATCATCTCTAGATTACAGTACTTGACGCTCCATCTTAGCCTTTGAGGAATTGCTTTGACCACTTAATTGCTTTTTAGGAGCAGTTGGTTGAATCCGCGGATGTGGAACCCGCGGAATCGGAGGGCCAACTCTATTCTTCCACCTGGACAAATGAGGAAGCAGTTTACCTCCAAGTTCTCTATCCAGTAGTTGACCAGATGGGAAGACCTCTTTCTACCTTGTCCCTAATATAATTAAAATCTGTACACATCAAGACTGGTTCTGTTGTATTTACTTGCTTTAGACATAATTCTAGGGCTTAAGCCTCTGCAAATTGAGTCGTATGGTTTCCCTAAAGGATGGGCTTGCAATTCATGAGGTTCAAATTCAGTTTTCTGATTTTAAAAAAATCCGTTCATAATCCCTGCTCCTGCCTGTGATTGAGTGGATCCATCTTTCGGGATTGTCATTGCTGTTTCATCACAGTAGTGCTCTAAAGGATGTGCTACATTCACTCATGGAGAAGATCTTCCATGACAGGTAAGGATTGTAAGTCGTAACTCTCAGGAACATATTCCCACTTTAAGGTGCGGTCTTGCAGAAGCATTTGCCGTTTCCCATATCTAGTTATTGTAGCTGTCCGTTTGTTGATAATTTGCTATTATTCTTCAAAGTCGCAAACTCTGTTTGCATAATAATTGGCTTGACCCCTTGCAGTGGTCTTACTGCAATAAGTGCTTGGAATTCCATAGTAAGACATCACTCTAAATTTGTGTTCTGTTGGGGTGAAATTATACGAAGCTCAGTGTATTGCAACTTGAGTTTCATCTCCTATAACATAACAGATGGCTACAGCAATTTTTGGAGGAACACAAATTTGTAGAACAAGAAATTTGATTATGTCTCTTGCTTGTTGAACTGCATTCATCAATTTCTCTAGTGCCTCATAATCTTCTGGGATAAAAACAAAATCATACATCATCATACATCTGTCATAGAATGGCTTTGACAATTAAGCATAGTCAGATATGAAAGCTCTAGCATAATACAATAGGTCTAGGGTTGATTGTAATGCTTTTAGGGTCTTTGGATAGACGACTCGAGCAACTTTTTGTCTAAATTCAGAGGTTAAATCACACTGCTGATTAGTAATTGTCATACATAGGAAATTTACTTCATATGACAGAGTTGAGATTTATATACTGTTAATTACATAGCTCAGTCCGTCAACCTTTTAATGACAGTCTCAGTCTGTGTTAGATGCTTGTGCAATGTGTCCGCTGTGCAGTGTACATCACCAACACACGCACAAATATCTGGTATTCCCATACATTTTGAATGACTCCTGCAGAAAATACCTGTGCACTGTTCCTAAAACTTTGAGGTAGTCTGGTGCACTGATGCTGTGAGCCATTGGGTGCTGTAAAATCTTTATAATGTCTGTCACTTTCAGGAATTGAAACTTTATTGGAACAGTTCTGGTTGAGTATGTCTCCACAAGATCATTCAGTCTTCCCCAACCAGAAGCCTTGAATGAACCATGACATCTACAATCTGCTGAGGGCCAGACTAGAGGCATTCAAGTCTGGTGACCAAGGAAGTTACAAAGGTCCAGGTATGATCTCCGGAAAGCCATCTCATGGGCAACATAGCAATTTAGAATAAACCTGTATCTACAAGGGATGCTTGACTGTTGTGGCAGGGCTTGAATACTACCACCTCTTATAAAGTTAATTCAAGCAACATAGGTGACAACTGGGCTTCGCTTCTGGGTGAGCTCTATGCCTTCTATGCTCACTTTGAGCATCAAAATATGGAGGAGCTATCACAAGCTCCCAGAGTCCCCGATGATCCCATGATTTCACTTTCTGAGGCCGATGTGTGAACATTTTCTCAGGAGGGTGAACCCACAAAAAACATCCAGTGCAGACAAGGTACTTGGCCAAGTACTAAAGACCTCTGCTAATCAACTGGCTGGCATGTTCATTGAGAACTTTAACCTTCAATAGGTAGTCTGAGTTAGCTACCTGCTTCAAGTAGACTTCAATTATACTGGTGCCTATGAGGAACTTGGTGACTATCATCCAATAGCATTTACATCCACAGTGATTAAGTTTTGAGGGGTTGGAGATGAAACATATCAACTCCTGCCTGAGAAGTGTTACGTACCCCGTAACTGGGTTACTTACCAGCAAAGATAGAGAGGTCCATTGAAGTCTGATGGTACTATTTTTAAAAGTCTTTATTTATAAAGGGGCACAACAATAAGGTTAATACAAACATTCAGATAATATACGTCGTCAATACTCAATCTAAAGCACGGGTATAGTAATAATCATCAATAAGAAATGGCTCTATCGTTTGTCTAGGGTATAATATATTGTCCGATGGAAATATAAAAGTCTCTCAGTTCATGCAGGTTTTAGCCTTTGGGGACCGCTGGGTTTTCACTTGTTGGAGAGAGAGAGATTTGTGAGAAGAGAAACTTGACCGGGTCTTTTGATGAGGCCGATCCGATGTGTCGGGGGAGTTGGTTCCCCGTTGTTAGTTCAAGAAAATCGTCTCAGTGGTATCAGCCACCGGTGCACAGGCGAGGGAACCGAACGCACATGGCTTTCTTCAAATGGCTTCCCGCTATTACGGGATCGCTAGCGTTTCTTCTGGTGCGTCTGAGGGGCCGTCTCTACAGCCCCTCTTTTATCTTGACCCGCAGGGTAGCAGATGTCAATCAGGTTGGGGGGATGATGCAATCTCCCCCCCTTCACCCAGCCCACTTTGCCCGAGGGCTTGCACGTAGCATAGTCCCCAATCCACAAATGTGTCTCCAAGAGACAATGGCTGGTATCAATGGATCTGCCTTTCGGAGGCCAGGACACATTCCAACCCTTTTGTGGATTCTGCCTGTCTCTCTCTCATTTCCTGTGTCTCCTGAATTGACTCAATAGTGAACTTGCGATTCTCACAAAGGAGGGGGCTACCCCCGCACCCCTCGGCCCCTCAGAGCTGTGGTACATTCATAACAGAAGCAACTTGGATCCACTCCAATTTGCCTACTGGAGCAACAGGTTCACAGCAGATGCCATCTCATTGGCTCTTCACTCAGTCCTGGAACTTCAGGATAGCTGAGGTGCGTACGTCAGGATGTTCTTTACCAACTACAACTCGGAATTCAATGCCATCATCCCCTCAAAACTAATAAATAAGCTTCAAGAACTTGGCCTCTTTATCCAATTGGATCCAGGATTTCCTCACCTGCAGAACTCAGTCAATTCAGATTGGTAACAATATTTCCTCCACGATCTCCACCAGCACTAGCGCTCCATCAGGCTGTGTGCTTAGCCCCCTTCTCTACTGCTTTACACTTATGGCTGTGTGGCTAAGCACAGCTCCAATGCCATATTCAAGTTTGATGATGTCAAGACTGTTGTAGGCCAAATCAAAGGAGGTGATGAAATAACATATAGGAGGGAGATTGGAAATCCGACTGAGTGGTGTCATAATATCAACCTCTTACTCAGTGTCAGAAAGACCAAGGAGCTTGTTATTGACTTTGGGAAGGGGAAACCAGTCCATGGGAAACCAGAGGCCCATGAGCCAATCCTCATCAGATGATCAGAGGTGGAGAGGGTCAGCAACTTTAAATTTGTTGGTGTTATTTTTTCAGAGGACCTGCTCTGAGCCAAGCACGTAAGTGTAATTACAAAGAAAGTGCCTTTACTTTCTTAGGAGTTTGTGAAGATTCAGCATGACACCTAAAACGCTGACAAACTTCTATAGATGTGTACTGGAGAGTGCATTGACAGGCTGCATCACAGCCTGGTATGAAAACACCAATGCCTTTGAATGGATAAAACCCTCATCACCACTGAGCCATCCACATGAAGCATTGTTGCAGGAAAACAGCATCCATTATCAGGGACTCCCACCACCCTAGTCATGCTCTCTTCTTGCTGCTGCCATCAAGAAGAAGATATAGGAGCCTCAGGACTCACACCATCAGGACTCAGGAACAGCTATTATCCCTCAACCATCAGGTCGTTGAACCAAAAGGTATAATTTCACTCAACTTTACTTTACCCATCATTGAAATGTTCCCACAACCCATGGACTCACTTTCAGGGACTCTTTATCTCATGTTCATATTTTTGCTTATTTATTATTATGAATTATTATTATTTATCTATTTTTGTATTTGCATGGTTTGTTGTCTTTTGCACGCTGACTGAACACCCAAGTCAGTTGAGTCTGTCATTGATTCTGTTATGGTTATTATTCTGTTGTGGATTTGTTCAGTATGCACATAAAAACGAATCTGAGGGTTGTACATGCTGATACAGTATATATGTACTTTGATAATAAATTTACTGATAACTTTTAACTTTGGGTGTGTACAGAAGTAATTGGCTAAATCTATGCATCATTTTACATTTTGACAAGTCAATCCTTGCAGCGTATATTGTATAGCGTATAATGACTCTTGCTGGAACAAATTAGGTTCTATGTGTTTATTCAGCACAATGTGGTCAATGATCAATTACCTTCATCTATCAGGCTCTGCTATGCTGAACATGGGCAAGTTAAATCAAGAAGGTTTTTTTGTCAAAATACCTTGTTTATAGAGGGAGTCCACAGTTTCCTGTAGGGGTTGCTTTTCTTTATGGTTGGGAATAAAATATGGGTCACCAGGTTCAATCACGTAAGCATGTGGACCCCACTGGAGTGCTTGGTTTCTATTTAAAAAGGGGCCAGTTTGGTGCTTCCTGGCAAGAATTATTGCTACGTTGATGGAATCTGGTACAAATTGTGATGGTCTGATGCCAGCAAGGCAACCGCCGGGGTTTGGTCTGTCTGTTCTGCATCCTACGCTATGTTCTATCCATTTATCATTCCAGTCTCTGAGCTGATGAATAAATTATTCATCACATTTAATTTGAAGAGCAGTCAAGGTATTATCCTGTATTTCTATTGTACCATTAACACATTCATAATATCAAACCAGCATTTTCCTGTGCAACTACTGGATCCAGGATGTCGGCCATGTTATAGTACCAGGTGGGGTTCTATAGCATTTGTCGGGAGCTCTCTGAGTTGGACTATTGCTCAATAATAGATCTTTCTAAAATAATACTAATGGTATCATGTGACCACGTTTTGCACCAACTGTGATGGTACTGGATTTGTTTTTCATGAAGTTCTGAACTCAAGCAAAGATCTTAGCCCCTGTCCTAAATAGATGGCTAAAGGTACCCTCATATAAAGAAGGTTATACTATAGCTACCCACTCTTCAAAGGCCAGATCAGTTCCCTGTTTATCCTCCACGGTGAGTTTAGCTGCCAATATTCACTGTTTGAGCACTGAGGCACCCCCACCAAGGAGGAGATACTTCTAGCTAACAAAGTAGTTTCAAACACAGTTTATTTATTTTTACTGATTAGATGTTCAAACTTAAGTCAAGTTCTTAAAACATATTTAAATCGAACAGAGGATTTCTATCTTATAAAAGATTTCCAAATTACAAACCGTTTCCAAAACACAAAGGATTTCCAAAACACAAGTACAATTCCTATAAGCTAAAAAGACATATCAATGAGTCAAACTGTGCAGAAATTGAAGAAAGAGGAATAGATTCTAGTCATCCCATATTTCTGTCATTCTTCTTATCATTCCTTGACCATTCCTAACAAGCCTGACTGCTCTCTAATATTTATAGTGTTTTTGCCACTTGGCTTCGCACAGATGAGCTAAACGCTTCTGAGGACAGAGATCTGCGACATCCACAATTAATGCTGTGAAGACTGACTCTCTGAATACACAAATCTCCCAACTATTGAAAAATACACTATTTGATGTGCTAAGTAATAGTACTCTGCTCTGCAAGCTTCCCTGATCTAAATAACTTAGCCAGTGATGTCTGGTTGAAAACAGACCAATTAACAGAACCACATTCTCTTACACTGCCTCCCTTGAGCAGCCAGCCCTGAACTGTGGTCCAGAAGCCTGTGCTCTATGGACAGTGCTGTTTGTTTGCAAAACTGTCCTTTTAACTTCAGGCTGATCATGCTTGCAATTTACGTTAAGAACTGAAGACTGGTTCTTGCTTGTGACAAGAATCTAAGCAAGGGATATTGTTGGTAGTTTAACTTACTCAAGAAGTGTCATCTGGTGTGTTAGAAAGCAAAAAGGCCTCCCAGCCCTGGACAGTGTGTATCCATCACAATGGCATGTGCTATCAGGAGAACTTGGATAAATTGGGGTTGTTTGCTCTGGAACAGCAGCGGCTGAGGGGAGAATAAATAGAAGTTTATAGGATTATGAGAGGCATAGATAGGGTAGGCAACTTCCAATCTCGAAGTGTCAATTACTAGACATCCAACTTCCAATGTCAAAGTGTCAATTACTAGACATCCAACTTCCAATGTTGAAGTGTCAATTACTAGACATCCAACTTCCAATGTTGAAGTGTCAATTTCTAGACATCCAGCTTCCAATGTCGAAATGTCAATTACTAGACATCCAGCTTCCAATGTTGAAGTGTCAATTTCTAGACATCCAACTTCCAATGTTGAAGTGTCAATTTCTAGACATCCAGCTTCCAATGTCGAAATGTCAATTACTAGACATCCAGCTTCCAATGTTGAAGTGTCAATTTCTAGACATCCAGCTTCCAATGTCGAAGTGTCAATTACTAGACATCCAACTTCCAATGTCGAAGTGTCATCTGAGATCAGCTAAGAAGATCATCGGGGTCTCTCTTCCTGCCATCACGGACATTTACGCTACACGCTGCATCTCCAAAGGAAACAGGACCCTCATACAATCTCTTCTCCCTCCTGCTGTCTGGGAAAAGGCTCCGAAGCATTCAGGCTCTCACGACCAGACTATGTAACAGTTTCTTCCCCCAAGCTATCAGACTCCTCAATACCCAGAGCCTGGACTGACACCTTGCCCTATTGTCCCGTTTATTATTTATTGTAATGCCTGCACTGTTTTTGTGCACTTTATGTAGTCCAGTGTAGGTCTGTAGTCTAGTGTAGCTTTCTCTGTGTTGTTTTTTTACGTAGTTCAGTCTAGTTTTTGTACTGTGTCATGTAACACCATGGTCCCGTAAAACATTGTCTCATTTTTACTATGTACTGTACCAGCAGTTATGATCGAAATGACAATAAAAGTGACTTGACTTGACTTGAATTACTAGAGATCCAACTTCCAATGTCAAAGTGTCAATTACTAGAGATCAAGCACTTAAGGTGAGATGGGCAAGGTCAAAGGAAATGTGTGAGCCAAGTTTTTAAAAAAAATATTCAGTGGTGGATGTCTGGAGTTCACTGCCAGGAGCAACATAGGCTTTTAAAAAGGTATTGGATAGACATGCGAATGTGCAGAAAATAAAGGGATATAGTCATTATGCAGGTTAAACTAGTAATTTTATTTGATATTTAATTACTAGTTTAATTAGCTCAGCACATCATCATGGGCTGAAAGGCTTGTCCCTGTGCTGTGCTGTACCGTTCTGTATCTGTGTATGATGGAAGGTGATTATTCTACAACATTAACTCTTTTAGTCTCTCCACAGTAACTACTCAACTGCTAAGTATTTCTAACATTTACTGTTTCAAATTTCCAGCATCTTTAGTTTTATTTTTGACGTATAGATTACTGTCAGTCATGGTGCTTACATACGAGAATCCTGGGGGGGAAAAAGAGCATCCTGTTATTAAAGATCTTCCTCCAGCCTCAAAGCAAACATTGTTCACAATTCATTCCTCTATTTTACCAAAACATGCTATCTTAAATTGGTTGGCACCCTCCTTAAAGTATTCTAGAACCCACCAAGCTGTGAGAGGACTTAGAGCCTAACTTGTCATTAAGACCAGATGTGGTGAGTCTGATATAGATTGCATCTGCATTTGTGATTTTTAATATTTTCATATGCCACCAGAACTAAACTTGTTTGTTTTTGCAGGTGAAATTTTCTCCCATTAAAACATCCAGCAGGTCAAGTAGCATTTAAAAAGAAAATATTAGACTTTCCAGCGCTGCTATTCAGCAAACTCCATTCCTGAAACATTAATATTTTCCTTTCTTTTTTGATCCTGTCAGCTTGCTCAGTGTTTCCAGTACCTCTTGTGTTTTTCAGATTTCTAACTTGCAATATTTTGTTTTCTTTTGCAACTTGATTTTCAGGAGGTCATAATTCAGCAACATATTTACACAGCACCGCCCTCTAACTTCAGCCTGCTCTAGAAACATAGCGTATCCAGTCATAGTTGAAGTGCAGGAACTGAGCAAATCTGGCATGCATTCCTTTTATTTTCGAGGTTGCAAGGTTAATCTCATCAAGATCTTCAAAATCATAAAGGAACTTCGTTTTAATACCATTCTGCTATGCAGTAAATGCCAAGGAAACACAATACAAAATCATATTTACTCATGAACTTTTGCTTTTCCGAGTCATGTGCAGCTAATTTATGCATAACAAGTTCCCACAGCCAGCAGTCTGATGATCTCTTAATACAAATTAAAAGTGTTATTCAGAAACGGCATTATTTCTCCTTTACTTTCCCCCAGGCGAGTATTTACATTCCGGTGATTTTATTAGTGTCCCTGTATCAACGCCACCAGTGTTTGAAAGGAGTCATTTACTCTCTTCTAGTTTTCTCTAAAATTCAAATACTGCAGACCATGGCTGGTTTGTTCTTACCCATCACTGACAATATCCTTGAAAATCCCACCACACAAATCTCTCAATTTTATTCTCAAAGATATGCATTAACCCTCAGGATCACCAGCCTTATGAGATAACATGTATTTGGGGTTTCATCTCTAAATGCTCCAACAATTTTTTTTTTACATTTTGGACCATCGCTCTGCATTAACTGTGTGATGAAATAGCTTTTCTATCAAGTCTCTTCATTTTAAAGATCTTGATTAGATTACCCTTCCGCTTAAGGGGAACATGTGCCAGATTTATCCGTTCTGTCTTCATAGTTTAACCCGTGTTGCTCCTGAATCATTCTGAAGGGCCACGCTGCATTGCATCATACCTTGAATTCACAAGCTTTTCTCGTAGGGGTTCAATGATAGCTCTGTGTAGATGCAACATCACCCCTACTCATTTGTGTTCAGACCCCTTGTGACAGTGGCAACAGGCCATCTGCCTAAGGGTCACTGAGAGATGCACGATGAAACCCGAACAGTGAGCATGCCAATCGTTAGGCACTAATTAGGCATTTTTACCCTAAGTCTATCCTAGCCTATTTTATTGCACTTCCCTCCCACCTCCACCCCATTCCCATCGCCTACTGCCACTCAAGTACACATTAGGGGCAATTTATAATTCAAAGTACATTCATTATCGACGTACGTATGCAGTATACAACTCTGAGATTCGTCTTCCCACAGACTACGACGAAACAAAGAAAACCATGGAACTCGTTCAGAGAAAAACGTCAACCCCCCCCCCCCACATGCAATAACAAAAACAAACCACACAAGCAACAAAAAAACAAGTGAAAAACACAGAATATAAAACACAAAATCGGATGAGTCCAGGGATATCCAGTCCAGTTCAATCTAGCACTGTGTTGTTCATTAACTGTAGGCCGCACCGATCAAAATCGCCCAAAGTAGCGATAGAAAAAGGAGAGACCAGAGGCCAGAAACACATCATAATGTTACCTACAGAGTCCAATCCACAAATCACGTCGATCACACCTTGCCCAAGACCCAGGACTCCAGCACAATTCTCTGGGAGCACAGAGCGAGAGGGAGACAGTGACTATTTGAGCATTGGGACCTTCATTTGGAAGCAGAGAACAAGACGGAGAGAGAGAGAAACCGTTGGATTAGATGCTTCCCCCTGGCAGCAGTGAGTGAGACACTGGTAGATAGTGCTGAACAATCGCTGGCCTTCAGCTCTTGCCTTGTTAATTTCAGTCTTCCTCGATGGTTTAATCAGAGAGATCAATGAGAAATGGAGTTGATCATGGCCTCACGCCCCCATCTCCAGGCTTCTTGGCCTCAAAGCCGCATGCTTTGCTTGAAACCTCACTGAACGCCCTCAGAGACAACAGTGTCAGACACTCAATCGGCCCAAAAACACACCATCAAAATGGAGATCACAGGCTCCAACAGTAACAGAACCATATCTGAAAGAAAAAGATGTAAAAGAAGAGAAAGAAGTACCGTAGATTCCGGATTTTAAGCCGCTACTTTTTTCCCACATTTTGAACAGCTTTGAACTTTGCGGCCTTTAATCCGAAGCGGCTAATACATGATTTTTTTCATGCCGCCTCGTAAACATTTTGCCTCATAACAGTAGACCAATAAAATTGATGAGTAGTTCACAGAGGTCCAATGAAATTGTACGATAAATCAAGCGCACTTTCACAATTAAATTATTGTAAATCAGTCATTTGTACTCACCCTCATCAACGTGGAAAACACTCGAAGCATTGTGCTGCCTTATGGCAGTTATTTAGTTTATAATATTTTCGCTTAGTAATTCATTTTCTAGTTAAAGTTAGAAGAGTTTTAACTATATTTGTTTTCTGTACTACATCGCGGGATGCTATGACGTCACACCCGGTTTCGCGGTGTCTTGTGGGAAAAATGCCGTTTGCGATAAACGGAAAGGTGGGGGTCGAGCGGCGGAGCGGCATTAGATCTGAGCGAAACGCTGCTTTTAAGTTAAAGGCGATCAATAACTTTTCCTGGTAGGCTGCAGTATATATATTTTTTACCAGTCGTTAGGAGATATTGGAATGTTGTTCAGTAAAGAAGTATACGCAACGTATATTTAAAAGTAGCCGCGTTACGGGCACGGTTCGAAAAAAAGCATTTGCAATATGTATTTGTTTTTGTTACCATATGGATTTAATTAAAAGTTAAAAAATCCTCACGTGTAATATCTTTCTGTGTAAATATCTCATATTACAACGTGGGACACCTGCGGCCGAAAATCCGGTGCGGCCTAAAATCCGGTGCGGCCTTTAAAATTAAAAAATTGATTTTATTTCTAAAATTAGAGCCAGCGGCTTTTAATCAGGTGCGCTCTGTAGTCCGGAATCTACGGTAGTTTTGTGAACCATCTGGAGGATGTTACCCTTGGTCGCATTGTTTGCTGGCACCATCGTCCCCTTTGGCCAAGTAAGCTTCCAATCTGCACATCTTGGGGAAGTGGGAGGAAACGAGAGGACCCGCACAGTCACAGGGAGAGCTTGCAAACTCCACACAAAGAGCACCAGAGATGAGGGTTGAACCTGGGCCGCTGAAGCTGTGAAGCAGCAGTTTTACTAGTTGCACCACTGTGCCACTTCATTTGAACATTCACTCTAGCCACTCCCTAGCTTTAGGGATTTGTGTACAGACATCGCTCACATATTCTGATTGGTCTTTTGAAATCAGATTAGATGACTTCACATCTGTTCCATTACCGTGATCTTGCTCTTACTTGGTTTAGCAATGACCTTCAATTTTTTTTTTATCACTCCCTTCTTCACAATGTCCTTCTTCTCTGGAACTGCCTCATTTCTGGTCCCCAGGGCAGGAAGCCTTCTATTCCCAGCCTCCTCTCAGGAATACTTCACACTACCTCAGTCACTGCAATTTGCTGCTTCATGTTGGTAAACATCAGAAAGCTGATGTCAATTCACACCTTCTCCATATCCTAAGTCACAGGAACATAGAAAAGAGGACAGAAGTAACCCTTTGAGTCTGGTCTGTCAATCAGTACAGTTATGTTGATCTCCCATCCCAAAATCAATGCTCCACTCTGTCCTTGATACCCTTCACAAAGAGTAACCTATCCATCTGTGATAGCCAATCTATAAATGAACCAGCAACTTGGTTCAACCAGAAAAATGAAGGAGCAATTCCCAAACCTCAGTTCTAAACCTCTTGCCTTGTCACACAAAGCCGTGAACCTTCACTCTGAACAAACCACGCTGAGGAAACACCTTCCTCACGGCCAATCTGTTCTACCCTGTCAAGATGCTGAAAACTTTAGCATATCTACTAACCTCCTTGAGTCCAAACCTTATCATCCTAATCCCTCCTTACATGCCATCTAAGGAAACCATATAATAAGTTATTAAATCATTGAGTATCAGAAAATATACTCCTGAGTGAATGCAAACCATCCCGCCCTCACACACACAACATTTGGTTAGGAACTCACAATCATGAGGTTTCATGCTTCTGCTCCAGTCCGAGGCCCACTGGCACCATCGAGCTCTCAACAAGCCAATGTCACCCTATAACATCTCCTCAACAAGACCAAGATCACCCCAATCTTAATTATCAATTTGCAGCCCATTAACACTTATCCACAAATGGAGGCTAAGCTGTTTCCCTGAAGTGCCCATTAGGATTTACACCAAACATGTTGAAGATGAAGGGCTTCTATCCATTATCACCTGCCACCCAACCCCAATCTTAAATTCCATAATGAGACCTTGGAATATGTTGATCAGGTCTTCTTTGAAGCTACTTCTCAGCAACAGCAGATACAATAATGAGATCATCTGTTATTCTGCCACAGCCCACGGGCAGCAGGAAAAGAAAGTTCAAAACTCCAGCCCGCAAATCTCTCAGCAAGCTCATGGTCCACCACGTGATCCCCGGCCTCCTGTACTCCGCTGCGTGCGCAACCAGGGATTTCCAGGGTGACAGACATTCTCAAAGTCTTCTTGAGAAAACATAGATCATATAGTAGAGGAAGAGGCCCTTCAGCCCATAAAATATATGCTAAGCATGATGCTAAATGAAACCATATCTCTTCTACTGGCACATGATCCACATCCCTCCATTCTCTACATAGCCGAGAGTCTGTCTACTGTAAAAGTCTCTTATATACCCTTCCACCACTGTCCTGTGGTAGCCTGTTCCAGGTACCTACCACTTTGTGTAAAATACCAGCCCTGCACTTCTCCTTTACACTTTCCTTACCATAAATGTATGTCTTTTAATATTTGGCATTCCTATCCTGGGAAAAAGATTGTGAATGTCCTCTCTATGTCTCTCATAATTTTATAAACTCCTCTCTAGTCTTCCCTCAGCCTCTGACACCTCAGAGAAATAAGTCAGATTTGTCCAACATCTCTTCATAGTTCAGATCTTCTAATCCAAGCAGCATCCTGGTAACCTTCTTCTGCACACTGTCCACATCCTGTCATGATCCCGACGACCTGAACCTGTATTTGTTGATTGTTGTGTTGTCCAAAGTCATTAAGCCCTTGTGCTTTCTGTTTAATCTTATTTTGACTGGCACGGGTTTTCTGCAAACTGTGATTATTTCAAGTGGACTCTTGATTAACATTTATAGTGGGATCCTTTTGTTTCAAGAATGAAATTTCTCCTTGTGTCACTCGGTCTAGCCACTGATGTTCTGTTGGAAATCCTATGAATAATCTCTTGTTTCCGTCTCTACATGGGAGTCTGTCATTCCTCCACAGCTGCGTTCAGTTTTCTGTCAGCGCACACCGTGGCAGTAGGACCCCTCCATAACTGGATCCAGTGGAGGTTCAGTTGCAGCCTGGAGATTGGTCAGCTGGAGGCGAGGGTACCTTCTATTCACAGTGCTTGTCCCAAAGCTACCTGCTGAGTTTCACGAGGCTACCTTCCAAGTTTCCTGAGTCTACGTTGCATGTTCACCCTCTGAGCTTCTCTAGTCTACGTTCAAGGTCAGCAAGGTTTCCTAGGCCTCCCATGGCCCTCCAAATTTTCAAAGACTATTCCGGGGTTTTGAGGACTATTCCAGTTTTCCGAAGAATATCCCATATTTCTGACTATTCCATGTTCCCGAGTTATATGCAATGTTTCTGAGTTTACCAGCCCAGTTTCAAATGTATCAGGGCTGCCTCGAGTTTACCAGCCCTGTGTCAAGGGCATCAGCACTGTCTCAAGTCCTCTAGGGTTACCTGGGCCATCGGGTGCTGGCCTTAGGAACGGAGGTATTGTCATGAGACCTGTGGGCCTGTGCACCTGTATTTGTTAATTGTTGCTTTATCTAGAGTCATTAAGCCCTTGTATTTTCTGTTTAATCTTGTCAAGTTTATCTTGACTAGCTCTGGTTTTCCACATACTGTGGTTATTTAAAGCGGACTCTCGATTATCACAGGGTCCTAGCGTCTTAAGAATAATTCATCTCGTGGTGTCTCTTGGTCGAGCCACCGATATACTGTTGGAAATCCTACTAGTAAACTCTTGCTTCGCTCACCACATGGAGTCTGTCGTTCCTCCATAGCTGGATTCAGTCATCTGTCAGTGCATACTGTGAAACATCCTACTTGTAAAAGACAATTATGTTCACACAAAACATAACATCCTCCCTGAGTCATGATAATCATTCAAAATGGAGAAATAGTGTTTTGGAAGTCACTGAAAACCTTGAGAGAGTGCAAATAGTGGAAACACATTGAAAGACCCACCCACCAATACCATCAAGCACCTCTTGCCCCATCCATTCCAGAATCTATGGATCCCACATTGGACTTAGCAGCCTTCCCAAGTTCAACAGAACTGAAGTGGAACAAAGTCATCCTTGATCTCCAGGGATTGCTTAAGGCAAAAGCAGACCAGGTTCTACTTAAGTTAGCTTTGTTTTCAAAGCAAGAATTTAATCTCTACCAGGATTGGCAGAGACAGCAAGTAATAAAGGAACATTTGTGCTAGTTATGAAAGGAACACATCTAGTCATTTCTGGACGTTCAGCGTATTTCTGGACTTGGATCCAGGTAAATTCCCTGTTCATATTTATTCATAATGGAATGATAAAAGCTGTAAGACATGTTTCAATAGGAATGTAAAGAAAATGTCCAAGTATTGGAATCGCTTGATCTAAATGACATGTTGACTTTTCTCAACAACAACTTTAGGTTTAAAGTGACATCTTGCCTATTGTCTTCTCTGGAGGTTAGGTCACCTAGTTGTAGATGAATGGAATGATAGTCAAACACTTCCCATGTGCACACAGCCAGTCTCGCCTCTTCAAGAGGTTCAGTCTACCGGGAGGTATTTGAGCTTCCAAATTTCTTTGCTGTTTACCCTGGGTTCCACACCTCTGTAGAATTCACAGGAAGAGTGTGTGGGGGGGGGGGGGGGGGGGGCGGGGGGGCAGTGCATGGGATGTGGGTGTATGGAGTTAAATGAACATTTGCTTATGTTGCTTTAAGAATGTCAGAAAAAATGACAGAGAATGTGGTCTTTTTCTTTCTGGCTTCTTTACGTCTGGATTCAATAAATCTGTCTTAATGTATGCAGTTCACAGAAAAGGAAATTAATACAATAATCTCTGCACTCATGAAAGCAAAAGTTCTGGCCTTTATTTCCGTCTATTATTAGCTTGTGTGGGTCCACCCAGAGAGACTTTCCTCTTGAAGCTCTCAGAAATGTTCGACCCAACCCTTCTGATGTTTGGAGGAGAAGGGCAGGAGTGGGGCTGGGTGTGATGGAGTAGGGTTGGAGGGGAAGATGCAGGAGAACCCGTGCCCACAAAAAGCTGAGGAAATCTTTGACAGGTGAACATGGCACTCCCCCAGCTAAAAGCAGTAAAGAGTCCAGTGGATGTTGTTGGGTGGGGTAGAGCCATCCTCAGAGAGGTGTGAGGCTAATGCAGGAGGCTACAGGTGATCTACCTTCACACTGCATCGTTAACTTCCGGCAAATACTGCAGGAGGACAGTGAAGTGGAGTGGAGAGATCACAAGTCCTGACAGGACAACTGACCTGTGAACCACAGGCCCACGACCACCCCTGGAGCAGCAGGAAACTCAGGATCCCCTGTAATCTCCCGATCTAACCTATCAATGTGCCGACTCCTGTAATGTTACAATGTGACCAAATGAAGTCTTGAGGAAAAACACCTCATCAGCCTTAACCTCTTCTCACTAAAAGCACTGAGCAGGAGGTACAAGAGCCTGAAGACACAGACTCAACATTTTTTGGAACAGCTTCTTCCCCTCTGCCATCAGATTTCTGAACCGTCAAAGCACTCCTGAACACATCCTTGTTAATCCATTTTTGCGCCATTTATTTTTGTCATTTATGCCTGCGCTGTATTGCAACTACAAAGCAGCAAATTCAGATCATCCAAGTCAGTGATAATAAATCTGATTCTGATTCTTCTGTCTGGGCACATGGCAATCTTCTGAATTCAGTGACTCCATGTTAAATTTCTACAGCTTCAGGTAGATTGATTTCTCTGTCTGATCATCTGCAACATTGGCTCAGCCTTTGTTTCCTCTGGGAGTGGAAGACATGTCCAACCTACCGAGCACACCTCCCTGCTCCTACATTTTTAAGTCTGCGTTCCTTTGCCTACATTCTCATTTTCTAAAAGCTCCCATTCATTAGTGACCAGACGATCATGTTTATCACAATGTAGGATGGGGAAAGATTAAGCTGCAGGGAGGACAACACACTTACCCACCCTCTCTGAGTTTAATATTCTTTTCTCTAGAATCCTTGCCCTGTAACATTAACTCCGTTTCTCTTTCCACAGAAGCCACCTGACCTGCTTCCAACTTTTTCTGTTTTTTTTAGTTTTCCAGGATCTGCAGATCTTTGGGTTTTCATTCCTAGTAATCCATTGGTGGACCAATTGCTGGAATGTCATAGAGCTCTCAAACAATCTCAGTGACCTTGCACTAGAGTCCCACTGGCAGAACACTTCTCCTGCTGGGCACTTGGGTACTTGTTGTCTTCCAGCTGATGCATGCAGAGCATCAGCGACCCGGGTTCAATTCCCTCCATTACCTGCAGGGATTTTCCACATTCTCCCCATTACTATATGGGTCCACTTCCACATTACGTCGAAATATGGGTTGGGAAGTCATTTGGTCACATGGGGGCGGCACGGTAGCGTAGCGGTTACCACAATGCTTTGCGGTACAGGCGAGCCAGGTTCAATTCCTGCCGCTGCCTGTAAGGAGTTTGTACATTCTTCCTGAGACAATGTGGATTGGTCATTGTAAATTGGGAGATTGCTGGACGGTGCAGTGGAAAGCCCAGAAAGGTCTATTCTGCGCCGCATCTCAATAAAGTGAATAATTGGACAGAACCTGTTAACCTTGCTTTCTGTGTAAAGAAATACAATGAAGTCAGCCTCAGGCACTGCATCTGTGGGATTCGTGATCATTCACAAGCAAGCTGATAGTTTCTGATAAAGAAACACGATATTCGTGTTTATATTATAATAGCGTGTACAAATAAAAGCAGGTTAATCTAGTCAGCCCATCAGCAGCCTGACCCTTAGAGGTCAGTGCCATGCCTCACTGCAGGTTGAAAGCAGAGTGAGATTTGTGTGGAATGGAAAAGGTTACACGGGGATACAACATTCCCAATAACTGAGGGAGGCTTTTAGACTGAAAGGGGTTTCATTGTTGAAATGGAAATTTGAAAGTCAACTGGCCCGAGCAGTCAAAATAAAAAGGAAAATGTAAATTAAGCTGCGGCTGCAGTGTGAAAGCTAATGCAGTGAGATATAGACTCTTGGGAAGAAAATTTATTGCAATGTCAATTAACTCTTAAAAACAGCTGGTTAGTAAGTATCTGGTTAGTACTAGGATTGGGGGTTATGGAGATTAAGTACAGAGATAAATAATTAAATACTCCTTGGGACACACTTCCTCCTTAAAAGATAGGAATTTAGGGAGTATTTTCTGTGGAATGAAGCTGTGGGCAGAGATTGTATAAAATGTACAATTAGACCCATATTCAGGAAATTCATGAGATGTAGAGCATACCAGTAATGTGGAAGGATTCCATTCTGCCTATTAGCCCATACTGGCTCTATGCTTCAATTCAAATACTTACTCAGCCTCCTTTTGAACATTACACTTGAATCCTTCTCTACTAGCAGATGCAATCTCATTGGCTCTCCACTCAGCCTTGGACCACCTGGACGACAGTAGCATCAGGCTGTTGTTTATTCATTACAGTGCAGTATTCAACACTATCACTCTCTGAGTACTAATCAACAAGCTCCAAAACCTGGGCCTCTGTACCTACCTCTGCAACTGGATGCTTGACCTCCTCATCAAGCGACCACAGTCAATGTGAATCAGAAATGACATCTCCTCCTCACTGACAATCAACATTGGTGCTTAGCCCATGGCTCTGCTCTCTCTACACCCATGACTATGTGGTTAAGCACAACTCAAATGCCATCTATGAACTTGTCGATGACTTCGTTACTATTGCAGAATATCAGGTGGTGACAAGGAGGTATACAGGAGTGAGATAGGTCAGCTGGTTGAGCGGTGTTGCACAACCTTGCACTTAATATCATTATGACCAAGGAATTGATTGTGGAAGGGTAAGTCAAGGGAACACACACGAGCATTCATCGAGAGATCAGAAGTGGAAGGAGGGAGCAGGTTCAAGTTCCTGGGTGTCGACATCTCTGAAAATCTATCTGGGCCCAACAAGTTGCCATTACAAAGAAGACACAACAACATTGATATTTCATTAAGAGTTTGAGGAGATTTGGCATGTCATCAAGGACTAGCAAATTTCTACAGATGTTCCATGGAGAGCAATCTAACTGGTGGCATCTGGTGTTGGAGGACCATTACACAGGATTGGAAACAGCTGCAGAAAGTTACAAACTTGGCCTGTTCCATCATGGGCCTAGCATCTTCAGCCATCAATGACATCTTCAAAAGGTGATGCCTCAGAAAGGTGGCATCTATCATTAAGGACCCCCATCAACCAGGACATGCCCCCTTCTCATTGCTACCATCAAGGAGAAGGTACAGAAGCCTGAATACACCCACACAATGTTTTAGGAACAGCTTCTTCAACTCCACCATCAGATTTTTGAATGGGCAATAAATCCATGAACACTACCTCACTATTTTTTGCTCTCTTATTCCACTAATTATTTAATTTAATTTGTATTATTTCTTATAGTTTTTAAAAATTATGTACTGTACTGTGCTCTTGCCACAAAACAACTAATTTCACGACATATGCCAGTGATATTAAATTGATTCTGTTTCTACTTCCCCAGGCAGTGCTGCTTGACACAAATCAGTTGCTGTGTTAAAAAAAACTTCTTGATTCTTTTGCCAACCACCTTCATTTGGCGACTCTCTCCTTCTTGGACAATGTCCTACTTTATACTTTCTGATTTTTTGAATCTTAACAGCCCCAGCTTCTCCAGCCTCTAGTCTATTCATGTAACTAAAATCTCTCATCAGAGAAATTCACATTGACAGATTTCTTCTGCACTCCCTCTAAAGCCTTCACATCTTTCCTCTAGTGTGATGCTCTGACCTGGAGGTCACAGTCGGCCTTAGATGGACAAGCGTTTTTTGAATTTCATCATGACTTCCATGCCCTTGTGCCCTTCTCAGGATGCCCACATTCCCATGAACTTTATAAACCCTTTCTCTATGTGCCCTGCAACTGTGATGGATATTCACTGTTCCTGGGCCATGGGGCCTCTTGCTATTTCATCAAGCTCAGCTTTCTAAGAATAGCATATGACACTTCTAATGATTAAAGTGCTGTTTTTGAATGAGACGAACATCCGACTAATATTCATTGTTTAGCTTCTGGTCATAAATAGGAGCCTGTTATTATCCTCTACCTCCTTCAACATTCAATATTCTGTGTCCTCAGTTTTGTCCTTTAAGTTAGAGAGAAACTTCACTGAACTTTCATGAGTGAGAGACTTCAGTTACAGGGATAGACTGGAGGCTAGAAAAGCTGTGATGTTTTCCTTGGAACTGAGGAAATTGCAAGTGGGTCTATCAATCAATTTCTATTAGATTTAGAAGTGCTAAAGAGGAACCTAGTGCTTCTCACATCTTTTCAAGTCTATTAAACGTCTAGAGTTACTATACCAAGTGACGTCTCATTGCATATTTTTCTTAAGTTCTCAGGTAATATAACTCAAATAATCACATACCTTACATTCATAATATTTAATGTTAAATTCACAAGATAACTACTGATGCTAATAATCTATTTTTACATTAAAACCAGCCAACCTCAATAATTGAACCTCCACTTCACTCTTAGGTAGAGACCTCATAGCTTCACGACCATGGATAGCTTGTACTAAAGAAAGCTTTTAATATGATGCTACATCAATAGCATTGCAGCCTCCCACCCGCATCGGACCAGAGCTCTCAACCCTGCTGGGTCTTCACCATCCCCTCTGACCTTCCTCTCTCTGAGGCTGAGCGCTCTGTCCTTAGTGAGGGCCTCACCTTTGTCCCCCTTCGCCCTCACCTCAGTGAGTCCCACGTGCGCCAGGACGTGGAGCTCTTCTTCCGCCGGCTCCGTCTTCGGGCCCACTTCTTCAGTAGGGACTCTCCCACCCCCACCGATGACCCGTTCTCCCATCTCCAACCCTCCTCCTCCTCATGGACTCCCCGCCCAGGACTTCTACCCGCCCTGGATCTGTTCATCTCTAGTTGCCATTGGGACATTAACCATCTTGACTTCACCACCCCTTGCTCCAATTCCAACCTTACCCCCTCTGAACGCTCTGCTCTCCATTCCCTTTGCAACAATCCCAACCTTACCATCAAACCTGCTGATAAGGGAGTGCTGTTGTCGTCTGGCGCACTGACCTGTACATAGCGGAGGCACGATGACAACTCGCTGACACCTCCTCTTATCTACCCCTGGTCCATGACCCCACTAGGGAGCACCAGTCCATTGTCTCCCAAACCATTTCCGATCTCATCAGCTCGGGAGATCTCCCATCCACGGCCACCAAACTTATAGTTCCCACACCCCCGCACTTCCCGTTTCTACCTCCTGATGAAG
Source organism: Hemitrygon akajei (assembly GCF_048418815.1). Lineage (NCBI taxonomy): Eukaryota > Metazoa > Chordata > Chondrichthyes > Myliobatiformes > Dasyatidae > Hemitrygon > Hemitrygon akajei. The sequence continues at coordinate 15,581,355 of NC_133152.1, read as the reverse complement.
GGTTTTGGCCCGAAACGTCGTCACTACCTCCTCCCATAGATGCTGTCTGGCCCGCTGAGTTCTGCCAGCATTTAGTGTTTTTTTTTAACATTCACAACTCGCTTGAGGAACTCAGCAAGTCAGGCAACATCTATGTAGGGAAAGGAACAGTCAATTTTCAGGTTGAGATCCTTCATCATCAGGACTGTACCTAAAATTCCATGGCTCTGTATAGTTCCAGTAAGATGCCTTTTTACTTGTACTCAAATTCTCATGCAATAAATATCAATATACCGTAGATTCTGGATTATAAGCCGCTACTTTTTTCCCACATTTTGAACAGCTTTGAACACTGCGGCCTTTACTACGATGCGGCTAATGCATGATTTTTTTTCATGCCGCCAAAAACATTTTGCCTCGTAACAGTAGACCAATAAAATTGATGAGTAGTTCTCAGAGGTCCAATGAAATTGTACGATAAATCAAGCGCACTTTCACAATTAAATTATTGTAAATCAGTCATTTGTACTCACCCTCATCAACATGGAAAACACTCGAAGAAAAGCATTGTGCTGCCTTTATGGCAGTTATTTAGTTTATAATATTTTCGCTTAGTAATTCAGTTGTTAGTATTTTCTAGTTAAAGTTAGAAGTGTTTTAAATACCCGGTATATTTGTTTTCTGTACTACATCCCGGGATGCTATGACATCACATCCGGTTTCGCCGCGTCTTGTGGGAAATACCGGTTTGCGATAAACGGGAAGGTGGGGGGCGAGCGGCATTAGACCCGAGCGAACGCTGCTTTTAAGTTAAAGGCGATCAATAACTTTTCCTGGTAGGCTGCAGTATATATATTTTTTACCAGTCGTTAGGAGATATTGGAATGTTGTTCAGTAAAAAAGTATACGCAACGTAATTTGCATGTTACCGATACGTATGTATATTTAAAAGTAGCCGCGTTACAGGCACGGTTCGAAAAAAAGCATTTGCAATATGTATTTGTTTATGTTACCATATGGATTTAATTAAAAGTTTAAAAATCCTCACGTGTAATATCTTTCTGTGTAAATATCTCATATTACAACGTGGGACACCTGCGGCCGAAAATCCGGTGCGGCCTAAAATCCGGTGCGGCTTGTACAAGTACAAAATTGATTTTCTTTCTAAAATTAGAGCCAGCGGCTTTTAATCAGGTGCGCTCTGTAGTGCGAAATCTACGGTACTGTTCGTCATCCTAACTGCCTGATGTACTATACAAGGCCTCCTTGAACACAATACTATTTTATTTCTATTTGAATTTGTCTCTGTCACAGTAGAGAAGTCAGTAATTATTGTAAATTGCCTTACTTTTTTCACTTTATGTTCTATCTACCAACTTACAAGGATGTTGTCAGATCTGGAGAACCTAAGTTATAAGGAAAGATTGAATAGGTTAGGACTGTATTCCTTAGAACGTGGAAGACTGAGAGGAGATTTGATAGAGGTATACAACACTATGAGGGGAATAGATGGTATTAATGCAGGCAGGCTTTTTCCACTAGGGTTGGGTGAGACTACAACTAGAGTTCACGGGTTAAGGGGGCAAGTCGAAAAGTTTAAGAGGAACATGAGAGGAAACTTCTTCACTCAGAGGGTCATGAGAATGCGGAATGAGCTGCCAGTGCAAGTGGTGCATGCCAGCACAATTCCAAATTAAGGGAAGTTTGGACAGGTACATGGATGGGGCAGTTATGGGCGGTTATGGTCCTGGTTCAGTTCGATGGGAGTAGGCAGTTTGAAGACTAGATGGGTTGTACTTCTCTATGGCTCTATGGTTTTCCCCATGCACATAGTATATCTATGAGCCTTTGAAGTTTCTCTGCATCCTCCTTAAAACCTACACTGACACCCAGCTCTTTATCAGCAATAAATAAGAATCTGTTACACTTGGTCAATTAATTCAAATCCCCCAGTACAGGTCCAATGCTGAAAATGACCCATTTTTCCCTACTCTCTCTGTTCACCAATCCTCAGTCCATACCAATAAACTTCATTTGCCGTAATTATGCTTAATAAACTGTGAAGCACCATATCAAAGACCAGACATACAACATTCAGTGGATCCTCCGATTCTGCTTGTTAAAAAAATCTCAACCATCGGTTCCCTTGGATAAATCTATCTTGGTTCTGCCAGATACTAAAACATGCTACACTGTGACCAGTACAAGACACATGGATCAAAGTGAACTCTGGCCACAACCAGTTTGATCATTACCACCTCTATCTTGCATTCTGCACTTTTGTCCACCTATGGTTTAAAGTTCCAACACATTTAGTGATTGCAACTGTGCACTGTTTGGCCATTTTTACATCAGAATTATTTAAAACTTGCAGGTGCCTTTCAACTTTGCTCATAAATCATTGCAGAAGATTAAATCCAATGTAAAAACTAAGAAACGTCCACCTTCTGAATCAGCTGCTGCTTGAAAATAAGAAAAGGGACCAACTTCAAAATACTAATAGAACAGCTACCTATGATGAAATGATCAAACATCTTCAAACTACTGAAACAATCTCCTGATAAATAATTATTGTTTTTTTTTACATTATATAGAGAGCATGCTGTAGAAATGACAGGCATATATTAAAAAAAGGAAAGGATATAAAATCTTGCCACTAACAGTTATCACTACACATCTGCCGAAGTAAAAAATTAATGAATTAAGGGAGATTTAATGGATTTTCCCTTTTGCACATGATGTTGGATTCAAATGTTACTGGAATTTCTTCTTAATTCTCTATGTACTGCACATGTGCTTGAAGGAGATGGAGTCTGCCATTTTGTGAAGGTGCTCTACATCCTCCATTTTGCAAACTGAAGTTGCTTGGCTTGATCAGTGTTTGAACGTAGACACAATGATGCTCCAGGTAATCTGCTGGACTAGAGAGCATTTCCAAATAAGAAGTTATTTGCGAGGTGTTGTTTGATATAATATAACAAGATGGCGGCGCGACGCAGCTTGCAGCGGCCACTCCGGAGCTGATTATCTGTTATTTGTGAAGTGGGGTGCCGTGAGCAATCATAATCGATTGAAGACAGACGTGGGAGCACGGAGGAACATCGGGAAATCTCCAGGAAGACCTTCTTCATTGCTGCTGCTGCTGCTGTGAGGTCCGGGACTCTGCCGGGAAGAACAGGCCCCCAGTCCTCGGGGTCGCGTTGCCGATGGCCATTGGCGGGGCCGTCTTAATACGCTCGGCAGAGGATGGTGCTCGGAGAAGCTGTGCCGGAGGGGATGGTCGTCGGCTCGGAGGTTCGACGGACTCAGAGTCCGCTGCGGTCAGGTCGCTTTCAGTGTGTGCTGCATCTGTGAAGCTGAGTCGGGCGGCACCGTGGAAGTCCATAGCGGGGGTATTCCCTTCTGTCGCCCGCGTGGGATGGCGAGTCTGTCGGGACCCTGGGGACTTGTGGAAACTGTGTGGTGATTTCTTTTGAACTTATAGGCCTTTAACATCTTTGGACTATTTCTACTGTGCCCATGGTCTGTTTTTTTTATCAATTATGCTATTGTTTGCGCTGTTGTAACTATATGTTGTAACTATGTGGTTTTGTGCAGGTCTTGTAGCTTTAGTTTTTGGTCTTGTTTGTCTGGTGGATTTGGAGCTCCTTTCCGGGGAACGCACTAAGACGGTAGTACGATATTAATACGCAGCAGCCTCTCCAGACTCTGGATTGGGGATTGCCAAACGTTACGTGGATTTTCTGGTGTAGTCTGTTTTGTCATATGCTTTTGTGATATCATTCTGGAGAAACATTGTCTCATTTTTTAACTGCATTGCATTTGTGGTTTCTAAATGACAATAAACTGAATCTGAATCTGAACATACAGGTTTGTGAATGGTGTGGGCTGTGTCTGCTGTGAGTGAGTGGACCTGGTTTGATTGCTTTGGACCTATCAGAATTGAAGAGAACAAAGTCGTAAATTACCAGTTACAAACAAAAGAAAATCTTCAGATTCTGGAAATCCCAGCAACACACACACAATGTTGGAGGAACTCAGCAGGCCAGGCAGCATCTATGGAAAAAAGTACAGTCAACGTTCCTCATAGTCCTCCGTGTGTCTATGGGGCACTCCACGTCGGCAATGGTGGGTCCCTTGAGATAGTTATCACTGCCAGCTCATTGAAATGCTTGTTTTTATATTCATTCCATACCAATCCTGAAGAGGCTCAGCCCAAAACATCAACTGTTTATTCTTTTCCATAGATGCTGCCTGGTCTGCTGAGTTCCTCCAGCATTTTGTGTGTGTTGCCTAAAATGTCACTTGCAGAAAAAGGACAATAAATGGATGTTGACTTGGATCAGAGCTAGAGGATGAGTGCTACAGCGCATCTGGTATGAAGGTACCAATGCACCGTATTAGAAAAAGGTGCAGAGTGGTGTAAACTCAATCAGCTCCATCAGGGGCACTAGTCTCCCCACTCTGGAAGGTGGCATTCATCAGTAAGAACCCTCACCAACCAGGATATGCCCCCTACACATTTCTTCCATCAGGGAGGAGATTTGAGAGCCTAAAGACACACATTCAACAGTTTAGAAACAGCTTCTTCCCCTCCACAAACGGATTTCTGAACAGTCCATGAACCCATGAACACGCTGTCATTATTTTGCTCTCCTTTGGCACTATTTATTTATAAATGTATCTGTCTATTCATTTACTGTTTATAGATATATACAGTATATTATATTGTAAATTATGATTATTGTTTTGTGTAATTGATTGAACTGCTGCTGCAACAACAACAAATTTCATGACATTTGTGGGTGATAATAAACCTGATTCTGATTCTGATCTCTCTCTGGTACACACAGGATGGCAGTGTGAACACTTAGGGTGGTGGATATGATGCCAGTACAGAGAGCATCCTTTTCTTGGAGCAGGTTCCAAGGATGTTCCAACCCATTCTATTGATGCTAGATCACAGGATTAATGAACTCTAGCATACAATTAAATTTATCATCCAAATAATCTTAAAACCCACAACCTCCAATTATTACTGACATTGCAGAAAAGTTCACCGATACTGCAGTTACGCTGAAAAATAGTGCTGATCAGAATAATGATGTTGACTTTTGACCCAGAACTTGTGTGCACTCCAAGCACAGCCCTTAATTACAGTCAATTGCTGTTCACTTGCTAGCTGTCTCCCCCAACTCTCTTCCTCTCTCCCTCACTCTCTCACACACTCACTCTTTCACACTCTTTCTCACACTTTCTTACTTTCTCAGTCTCGCTCTCACACTCTCTCTCACTCCCTTTCACCCTCTATCTTTCTCTCTCACTCACAGATACACACCAAAGTTACAGGTTCAAGCTTCAATCCAGAGGCAAACACAACCCCTATGTTTATGTAACCGGGCGACCATTGATTGCTATTCATTATCGTTAAAAAGTCAGGCATCCATCTGGGTAATGCTAGAATAGTTGTCTGTGCCTTTAAGTGGAGATGGTGATGTCATTACGCACGCGCAGGTTGTGGGGAGGCCATTTTGTTTTCTGCTGCTGAATCTGGAGGGCCATTGGAATTGAATTCCCCCAGAGGTACTGGGCTTAGTGAGGAAAGGTGAGCATTAATTTACAATGTCCATGTGAATTCGTTTGTGCTTGTTGGCGAATCGAGAATATCGGTAATTTGACCTGTTTTACACGTTAGATTTTCACGAGTAAAGAACTCGACGCTGGATAGCGTGGCTTGCAAAGTTCGTCACCGGCCAAGTAGGTCAGTCTTCCTGTAATTTAACTACCAGGCAATATCTTGTAAAAGTTGTGCCAAACTGTACCTTTTGTCTAACTTTATTGTATCATGACCGATTGTGCATTTAACCGTGTAACATGAATGTTCAGTCTCTATTTGGGCGTTCAGCACGTGTGTACTAAAAAGTAGTAGACGTCTTAGATGAGATGTATTCACTTACATTTTTCGCTGCGATGTATAAGATACAGGGTTGAGGGGATTCTAATGTTGTTTGTATTGTGTTCCTGTGGTGGTGAAAATCCTGCATTTGCAGAATGTTCCTTGTTTGCTGCTAGGAGCCCCTGTTTGGAACATTCGGTTTAGCATGTGCGTCAAAGGTGATTAATGCTTTACTTCTGCAGAGCAACGTTCTTACGAGAACTGCAACAGCTTAGTTATTAACCGCAGCCTAGAGCTTCTGCCTTAACGGCTTAGAGCAGCCCGTTCCAGCTAAAGCCGCAGGCTAAGACGTGACATACGGTGTTATTACTTTCTTGTACGTTAAACCGTTATATCTATCTGTATAATGGTCAACTCGCATACGCGTCTGGTCAGAGTCAGTCTCTCCACCCTGAGGGTTGGCTCTCCGTGATCATCACGACAATAAAGGTTCTCGCTGCGAATTGAGCCCAGAGAGTCTCTGTCTTTTATTTTAAGTAAAGTGTTAGAACTCTGCTACAACAGTTCCTTCAGAATTGCCACTACCGTATTAGTACTGTATTAGTTTTGTGCAGTTTTCTTTGTATTTTTATACTGCATACACAATTGGTTGAAACACAAGTGTGTGGATCGAAGGTTAAACGGAGAGTGTAATGGCAGGACCTGATTGTAAAGTCGTTCATTTTGTTTTAAGACCCTCTTCTGGCACTTAAACATCTAAAACAGATGAAGGAATTAAAATCCGAAAAAGTATTTGTTGTCCTGAGTGTGTACTTTTCCCCAGGCTACAACATTTATCTTCACCCATAAACTGTTGTCTCCACCCCCATCAGCAAGGCAGTTTAACTGGATGTAGCCACACTGTTTTTCTCCTCATTTGTATGACAGCATATGTTGGCACGATAAAGGGCAGGGGAAGAGATTTTGTCCGTGGCATTTTCATTAATAACTCTAACCTCACACAGCTCTCAGTCAATTCCAATCAGTGACAGAGCTCCCCACTGAGGTCTGAGCTAATATCTAGCCAGACCCTCATCAGCCTCCGTGGACAGCATGAACTGGCGCACCTGACATACAATACAACTACTGAACTGCTATTAAAATGTCAGCATACAAGTCTCCAGAGTGAATCAAATGCCAAGGCTGAGCTCTATTTTACAGATCCGACTTCTGTTCCAAGCCTTATGGCAATTTTATGATAATAGTCAGACAATCCTAGAACCTGTCATCCTTTATTTAACAACCTCCTCACTGAGAAAAAAGCCATGCAGAAGTTATGAGAGGATACTTTGACTCCTGAAAAGGTTGACTGATTGTGCATGGTTGTGGTGAACTACATATACCTGTCTGGACACGCCCCCCCGCTGACTGCTCCTGTGGCTCCTCCCACAGACCCCTGTATAAAGGCGATTGGAGGCACTGCTCCTTCCTCAGTCTCCAGGATGTTGTGTGGTGGTTGCTTGCTGCTTGTGCTTTCTTCCAGCCAATAAAAGCCCACCTTAACTCACGTCTCCGAGAGTTATTGATGGTGCATCAATGGTCCACTTTCCTTGTGCAATAACTTGAGTAGATCTTGGCTACTCAGAAACATTCCTCAGCAATAAAATATACATTTGTTCACAAGCTTGGAATGCCAGACAATATTTCTACCATAACGTTGAACATGATGAGTGAGTGAGTGTGAGAGAGAGAGAGAGAGAGAGAGAGAGAGAGGTGTTAATCTGGGTGCAACCATCATAATTTTGGAGTTGACTTCTCTAAATAAACCCTGCAACTCACCATCTCAAAGGCTAACAAATTGTACAAATCAATATATGACAGTTCAAAGTTCAGCGTACATTTATTATCAAAGCATTGAGATTCATCTCATAACAAGCAGCGATGAAACTGAAACCCAAAAGAACACATAAAAAAGATGATCAGACACCCAATATGCAGAGAAAAAATCAAATCATGCAATCAATAACCACAGGCGAATAGCATTCTGAACTAAAGTCCACAAAGACAGTCCCATAGTTCAGCGCAGAGCCGAGTAAACGTTGTGGAGCACGGTTCTGAACTGGCCCTTCCCTTGTCTTGGGCCTGACATCCTGACCATTTCAATCTGACCCATCACCTAAGTCTTTGTCCAAACATCAGGTTCAATCGCCTTGACACATTCTGGGGCTGGACCCCATCTCCTCGATTTGCCCTGTACCTAACCTTTCCGATTTGGTCTGTAGCTGATCTTTCCAATTAAGCATGGCGCTTAAAACGATCAAACCCAAGGTCTCCCTCGCTGTCGGCAACATGCTTCTGCCACGTTGAACTGCCTCCAAGTCCAAAGGGAAGTTACAGACTATAACTTGCAATGATCGTTTCAATTTTTTGTGGGTCAAGGTCTCACACCAAAACAGCGTGACAATTATCTTTGGTGCAACTGAGTGAGTGATTAACATTGGTGTCAGATCTTCCTGAGGTCAAGTTATAGAATACTTCACAGCCAGATTAAACCCACCCCCCCCACCCACCACTCTACGGTCTCACTTGAATGAAAGCACTGCCCAGCAGGACAGTTCTCCATCGTTTGTTGAGCTTCACCTTTTGCACCAATTGGGGAAGAAGAGAAAAGAGTGTGCTGTTGTTCAGCTGCAAGAGAAACCCTGAATTTCAGCGAGTCTGCCAAGCTGCTGATCTTTGCAATGTCAACCTTTCACAGTACTAATTGCACAAAAGCTCAGCCTTGGCCTTGGTTAATGGTTAACTCTGTGTCAGACGATTTGCTTCAAATCCAACCATGGTCTCTAAAAATCTGAAGCGTTCCTGTGTATTTGCTCAGTGTCTGGATCACATAGGCATCTCCATTATATCTGCCTTTCTTCACCATACTAATACTTCGCACTTTACTTGTCCGACTCTCAGTATCACTTTCCCCTGACTCACCACAGCAGCTTCTCTACACATGCACTTCAAATTGTCTGAATGGGTCATTTGTAGTTGCTGGTTTCCTCAGTGTTTTCCTACCAACACAGAGAGCTTCCCAAAGTCCTTTGGTGTTGTCAAAAACATGAGGCTAAATCTGAGTCCAACAAAAACCTCCACACCAACTGTGCATATCAATGGGCAGTTGATAAAACTAAAATAAAAAAAACACATTGGGACTGGGGTGTTTTCATTAAGTGCCTGGAGAATTCTAAAGATCGATCGGCCAGGCCTGTCCATGGCCCAGTGGCACAGCAGGTAATGTTGTGGCTGCACTGCTCCAGGACCTTGAGCTCGATCCTGATCTCGGGTTGTGTTTGTGTGGAGTTTGCACATTCTCCTTGTGATAGTGTGGATTTCTTTCTCCCATCCCAGAAACACAATTGGAGACACGTCCACAGTAAAGCGAGAGGTGGGCCATAGTAGGTTTGCTGAGGCAGGGTTACAATGGCCAAAGTTGGTTCAAGAACCTTAAGGTTGCAAGAAATAGGAAATAAGATGTGCCCACTGAAATGTACAGAATTCCTACCTCGGATGAGTGGGGCATGTGCAGGGGTGATATTTCTCCTCTCTGGACTGTCTAAAACTGTGTGGTGAAGATGAGTGTTTAATGGCTCTGGGCCTGTACTTACTGGAGTTTAGAAGAATGTTGTGGGTGGGGGGGGATCTTACTGAAATATATTGAATATTGAAAGGCCTGGATGTGGAGAGGATGATTCCGGTAGTCGAGGAGTGTAGGGCCACAGAGCAAGCCTCAGAAAGGAAGGACATCCCTTTAGAACGGAGATGAAGAAGAATTTCTTTGACCGGGGGGTGGTGAATCTACGGAATTCATTGCAACAAGGGGGCTATGGAAGCCAAGTGATTGGATATTTTGAAGTGGAGGTTGATACGTTCTTGATTAGTAAGGGTGTCAAAGGTTATGGGCTGGAGGCCCATAAGGAAAATGGAATAATAAACCAGCCGTGATAAAAATGCAGAGCAAACTTGAAGGGCCAAATATCTTATGGTTTTATGGTCTTATAAAACAAGAGGAACTGTCTCAGAATAAAGAGTTGACCATTCAAGATAAAATTTCTTCATGAGAAGTTGATGAATCTTTGAAATTCCATGCTCAGGTGGAGCTTCAGCCACTTTTCAAGACTGGGATTAATAGATTTTTGGATATTAAGAGAATTAAGGGATACAGAGTTAGTGCAGGCAAGTGGTTCTGTGGTAAACAATCAGCCATGGTCTGATTGAATGACAGGGCTGATACAAAAACATGAATAGCATACCTTGCACCTATTCCTTTTGCACTTATCAAGACCAGAGAAGTGCAGAACTGATTCATTCAGGGTGTCCTAAGAGAGACGCTAGGGTTATAGGGAGAAAAATGAGCTCAAGTAGGTTAAAAGGAGATATGATAAAATTCCTAAAATAGATGGGAGGTTTTGAAAAGGCAGGTTAGGTGGAGCAATTTTACCTGAGTTAATAATTATAAAGCAGAAGATTTTAAATGATTGGCAAAAGATTAGTGAGATGGAGATGGTAACCACACAGAACAGAGGAGGCTAATTCTTAGAAAGAAAATTGGCAAAACATTTAAGGGTAAGAATTTAATGGGGCCACAGGACTGGTGTGAAACTCTATGTAATAGGCATTGCCCTGTTGTTTGTGCCTTGTGCTGGGGAATATATCTCTACCATCAGCCAATGCTTTATTTCTTTTCTATGTTACTGAGTCAACAGTCCTGAAACTATGAACGTTTAACACATCTGCACTTGATGAGCCTTTAAAATTGAGATGCGGTTTCCGCTAATCAGGTCTTATTAAATTATAGCCTTCTGTATTACAGAGAGACCATTACACCTGTGTGGGAGTGCTGTAGGTCTCTGTGCAAACTTCTTAACTTGGCCTCATTCCTGCTCTAGGGTTTTTTTTTCTTATTTAAATATTTATCCACCTTTCCTGGTTAGGTGTTCCTCACGTAAAAAAGATTTCTCTTACCCTTTCTCTTCATTCCTCCAGTGTTGGGAGTTAATTTTAAGCTCCTCTTCTCCAGAGTGTTGATGAACAAATCTTTGCCGGCGATTCCCTCCTGCACAGTGGATCTGACCCTCTACATGAAGCAAGGATATGGACCGTGCCATTCCACCCCATTCCCATTGCATGCCATTTCACTGCCCAAGTACACAAGGTCATGCCGTTCCTTATTCTCTCCATCTCAGCCACGTAGAGATTCTATGTGTTGGGGAAACCACTGTACATCACACTGGGGGAAATGAAATTGTTGAAGTCATTTCCAAGTGCATGCTACCTCAGTGTTGGATGTGAGACTGAATAAACCAGGATTGAGGTACTTGGGAACGGAGGATATAACTGTGGTTAGAACTTCTTGTTTGAGTGCAGAGCCAGCAGAAACATAAAATGGACAAGCTGAGTCAGAATCAGAATCAGGTTTAATATCACCTGCAAATGTCATGAAATTTGTTGTTTACTTTTTAAATATTTTTATTAATTTTAAACAAACATAAATGAAACATGAATACAGAGAGTTTGAAAGTACATAATTAATAGGTTAAGTATACATTCATATAGATGATAATCCATATATAATAACCTCCCAAACTCATAGTAATTACGAAAAAAGGGAGTAAGTAAGAAGAAAAACAAACCCAAAAAAGAAAAGAAAAAAAAACCTAACCAACATGGGCCATTGCATTATGTCAAATATACACAGTAGTGTCAATAACTCCGCACCTCCATCCAAATAATTAAGGATAATAGAAGCAGGGTTTAGGGAAAGTCAGTTTAACTGATATGAAAATGTTGGATAAATGGTCTCCAAGTTTCTTCAAATTTAACTGAAGAATCAAAGACAACACTTCTAATTTTTTCTAAGCTCAAACAAGAGATAGACAATAGACAGGTGCAGGAGTAGGCCATTCGGCCCTTCTAGCCAGCACCACCATTCAATGTGATCATGGCTGATCATACACAATCAGTACCCTGTTCCTGCCCTCTCCCCATATCCCTTGACCCTGCTATCTATAAGAGCTCTATCTAACTCTCTCTTGAATGCATCCAGAGACTTGGCCTCTACTGCCTTCTGGGGCAGAGCATTCCACATATCCACCACTCGCTGGGTGAAAAAGTTTTTCTGCATCTCTGTTCTAAATGGCCTACCCCTTATTCTTAAACTGTGGACTCTAGTTCTGGACTCACCCATCAGCGGGAACATGCTTCCTGCCTCCAGTGTGTCCAATCCCTTAATAATCTTATATGTTTCAATCAGATCCCTTCTCATCCTTCTAAATTCCAGTGTATACAAGCCCAGTCACTCCAATCTTTCAACATATGACAGTCCTGCCATTCCGGGAATTAACCTTGTGAACCTACGCTGCACTCCCTCAATAGCAAGAATGTCCTTCCTCAAATTCGGAGACCAAAACTGCACACAATACTCCAGGTGGGGTCTCACCAGGGCCCTGTACAGCTGCAGAAGGACCTCTTTACTCCTATACTCAATTCCTCTTGTTATAAAAGCCAGCATGCCATTAGCTTTCTTCACTGCCTGCTGTACCTGCATGCTTGCTTTCATTGACTGATGTACAAGAACACCTAGATAGTTTGAGAAAACCACTGAAATATAGTTGGAGGATTAATTTCTTTCCAGTTCAATAGGATAGATCTTCTAGCCATTAATGTAACAAATGCAATCATCTGCCAGGCTGAGGGGGATTAACAAATATCCACCATTGGTAAACCGAAAATTGCAGTAATAGGATGCGGTTGCAATTTGATACTCAGAACTGTTGAAATAATACCGAAAGTATCTTTCCAATAATTTTGCAAACAAGGGCAAGACCAAAACATGTGGGTCAATGAAGCTACTTCAGAATGACATCTGTCACAGGTTGGATTAACATGAGAGCAAAATCGAGCAAGTTTATCCTTGGACATGTGAGCCCTATGTACAACCTTAAATTGTATTAGGGCATGTTTAGCACAAATAGAAGAGCCTTTGAACATCTATCTAATAAATATAATTTACCTAAAACTCCTTTTTTTAGATATTTGCAAGTTAGAAATTTCTTGAATAATATGTTACAGTCTTTTCCAGAATTATGTCCAATGGACATTATGGAAATTTTTTTAGCTCTGAATCCTTGCCAGAAGGGTTTAGTAGCCACCATTTATAATATGATCATGAAAATACAGCCAGAAGTATCAGAAAAAATTAAGAAGGAATGGGAAAAAGAACTTCATTGTCTTATACCCACTGAGCAGTGGGAGAAATTTGTTGTTTTGGCAGCAGTACAATGCAATACATAATTTTAAAAACTGGAAATTACAGTAAATATATAATACTTAAATAAGTCATGCAGAAGAAGTAGTGAATTAGCTTTTGTGGGTTCAATGCCCATTGAGTGATCAGTTGGCAGAGAGAAAGAAGCTGTTCCTGAATCATTGAGTGTGGGCCTTCAGACGCCAGTACTTCCTTTCAATGAGAAGAGGGCACATCCTGGGTGATGGGGGCCCTTAAAGGTTATTGTTCATGTTTTTTAAAAAAAAATTTCCATTCAGTATTTCAGTATGATGGCACAGTCAGTAAAGGTGCAGCATCACCTCTCAGAGAGGCTCCGGTTCAATCCCAGCTCAAGTACTCCCCACATCTCATAAAATCAGACAGTGGGTTGATTGATTAATTGCCCAAAATAGATTGGCTTAGTTTAAGTGTTTGGGAGAATTGATGGGAATAGGTTGCAAGGAGAATTACTGAGACTGAATGGGATTGCACCGTGAGCCTGCAGAGACTCAATAGGCTGAATGGTCTCCTTCAATGCTAGAAGAATATATGGAACTTCACGTATTTGTTTCAGTTTGGTTTCTTTTACTCATTAAGGCACATTTCCTATTAGTATCTAATTCAGTCTGTAGCTATATGTTTTATTTGTTATTTTTCCACCTGGGTGACAAATATCATGAAGCATCATTTGCTAGTTACTTATAATAAGTTCAAAGTAAATTACTTATTGAAATACATATATGCCACTATATACAACCCCGAGATTCGTTTCTAAGTTCTAAGAACAGTTCAGTGATGAAGTGAGTGAAATTAAGTGAAGTTATCCCCTCTGGTTCAAGAGATTGATGGTGGAGGGGTAATAAATGTCCCTGAATTTGGTGGTGTGGGTTCTGGGGCTCCTGTACCTCCTTCCTGATGGTAACAATGAGAAGGCATGGCCTGGATGCTGGGGGTCCCTGATGATAATGCTGCTTTTCAGCTTTGTGTAGATGTGCTCAGTGGTGGGGAGGGTTTTTCCCATGATGGACTGGGCCATTCCATTACTTTTTGTAGGCTTTTCTATTCAAGGGCATTGGTATTTCCATACCAGGCCCTGATACAACCTCTCAATATACTCTCCAGCAAAACATCTATAAAAGTTTGCCAAAATTTTAGAGGGCATGGCAAATCTTTGCAAACTTTTAATGAAGTATGGGCGCTGTTATGCTTTCTTCATAACTGCACTTACATGCTGGGCCCAGACCATTTCCTCTGAGATGATAGCACCAAGGAATTTACAGTTACTGACTGTTACGCCTGTGCCCAACTCTGAGGGGTCAAAGGGTCCCAAAGCAGCCCCCTCCTTTTTGAGAATCGCAAGATCGCTATTAATTCAGGTCAGGAGACCCAGGAAATGAGAGAGAGACGTTTGGAATGTCTTGGCCCCTCGGCGATACAAAGCTACGGGAAACGGCCATTGTCTCTTGGAGACGGAATTGTGTATTGAGTACTGTGCTTCGTGGAAGCCCTCAGGCAATGTGGGCTGGTTGGGGGATGGCATCATTCCACCCTGATTGACATCTGAGACCCCGTGAGTGGGGATAAAAGAGGATCTGTGGGAACAGCCCCTCAGACGCACCAGAAGAAACGCTAGAAATCCTGTAACAGCGTAATAGCGAAAGCCGGTGGAAAGCCACGTGCGTCCTTTTCCATTTGCCTCGGAATTGGTGGGCCTTGCCACAGAAGAACTGCTTTAGCTAATGTTATGAATGTACCACAGCTCTGAGGGGCTGAAGGGTGCGGAACCAGCCCCCTCCTTCCTGAGAATCGCAAGATCGCTATTAATTCGGGTCTTAGACCCAGGAAATGAGAGACAATGCAACGGATTTGACCATTGTTCTTAGAGACACTTGTGTGAATTGCAACTCGATGCTACGTGCCAGCTCTCAGGGACATGGACACCCTCGGGCAATGTGGGGTGGGGATTGTATCCCCCTTCCTTGATTAACATCTACAAATCTGCCAGTCACGATAAAAAGGGACAACAGGAGGCAGTACGCCAGCGACGCACCAGACGGAGACACCATCGCTCATCGCTCCCGTAAGGACGGGAAGCTGTTCGGGAGCCACGTGTGATTCGGTTCCCCTAGCTTGGGAACCGAGTGGCTGATAACCCCGAAAAGGAGTTCGAATTGACAACGGGGAAATCACGTTCCCGATTCAACGCTTTGAGTCCAAAAGGCTGGCAAGTTTATTTTCTCTCTCCAACCCGTGAACACCCAGCGGTCCCCAAAACGGCTAAAAGCCTTCATGAACTGGCGAGACTTTTTATATTTCCATCGGACAATAGTTTTACCCCTAGACAAACGATAGAGCTACTTCTTATTGTTGATTATTACTATTCCCGCGCTTTAGATTGAGTATTGACGACGTATATTATCTGAATGTTTGTATTAACCCTACTTTTGTGCCCCTTTATAAATAAAAACATTTAAAAATGGTACCATCAGACTTCAGCGGACCTCTCTATCTTTGCTGGTAAGTGACCCAGTTACGGGGTTCGTATCAACATTGGGGTACTCGTCTCAGGATTTGACACCAAAAGTGGAGGGCCAGTGAATCGGGCTTAAGTTAAAAATTTGGATCTGGTAACGGGTAGTCAGACGGGAAACCAGCAAAGATGGACGTGGATGAATTTATGGAAAACCCGACTCTGGGGGCGCTAGAGGCGGCTACAAAATTAGACTTGGTAAATCTGGCAAAGGGGTTAAGCCTCACAGAGGTGAGGTCATCAATGAAAAAGCGGGAAGTACGAAGGGTCATAACTCAGTATTACATTGGGAAGAAGGTGTTTGCAGCTGAGGATTTGGAAAATATCCCTGAAAGGGTACTAGCGAGTGGGATGGATCAGTTAAAGTTGGAGAAATTAAGGTTGGAACATGAATTTAAAGTAAAGCAGCTGAGAAGGAGAAGGAAAGGGCTGAGAGAGAAAGGGAGCAGGCGTTCCAACTAAAGGAATTAGAGGTGAAACGGGTTCATGAGCTCCAGCTAAAGGAGCTGGAAGCAGCTGAGAAAGGGAAAGAAAGAGCTGAGAAGGAGAGAGAGTATGAGGAGGCAGAAAAACAGGAAACATGACTTGGAGATGGAGAAGTTAAGGAAAGAGCGAAGAGATCAAGGGTTAGACCGAGAGGAGAGGTTTAATGTTAGTCGGGAGTTGAGGTTAGTACCTCCATTCGAAGAGTCAGATGTTGATAGTTATTTCTTGCTTTTTGAAAAGGTGGCAGTAAATCAGAAGTGGCCCAAAGAGCAGTGGGTGGCGTTGTTACAAAGTGTGTTAAAAGGGAAGGCACAACGAGCATATGCGGCGTTGTCCGTCGAGGAGGGGGAAGCGGAGAATTATGCCAAAGTAAAGGAGGCCATTCTCCGGAGTTACGAGCTAGTACCTGAAGCTTATAGACAAAGGTTCAGAAATTTACGGAAAGGGTGGAATCAAACGTATACCGAGCTAGCCCATGAGAAGGGTGTGCTCTTGGACCGTTGGTGCACCGCGGAACAGGTGGACGGGGATTATGGGCGTATCAGGGAGTTATTTTTGATTGAGGAATTAAAAGGGTGTGTTCCGGAGGAGATCCGGATGTATTTGAATGAGAAGCCGAATAAGTCCATCTCAGAAATTGCTAGGTTCGCAGATGAATATGCCCTAACCCACAAGACAAAGTTTCCCTCGAATAAAAGTACCCCGAGAGATCGTGGGAACAATCGAGAAAGTCCGCCGGCTGAGGCAGAGGTCCCGCCGGGAGCTAGTGGTAAGATTGAGGGGGAAAGGCCAGACGGCCCGAGATTTCCGGGCTTGACCTGTTTTAATTGTGGAAAGGGAGGACATATTGCATCTAGGTGCTTTGCTCCGAGGAAGGAGCTAGAAAAAGGGAAAGCAGCGGTCCCTATCGGGTGTGCAGTGGTAATCAGAAAATCGACAAGAGGGTCCCGGGTAAGCAGAGAGCACGAGGGGTCTGAGATTTATCTGTCACACGGAACTGTGTCTTTGAGGGAGGGCAACCCACCAATTCCCGTACGGATTTGGAGAGACACGGGGACGGAGCTATCATTAATTAGCGGTAACGTATTACAATTCGGACCTCAGACGGGCGAGGTTGCCCTGAGAGGAATAGGAAAATGGACAGAAATGGTGTCCTTACGTAGGGTCATTTTGGATTGTGAGCTGGTGTATGGATCAGTTGAAATAGGGGCGCCATCAGAATTCCCGAGAACCGACGTGGACGTCCTCCTTGGGAACGATTTAGCAGGGGGTAAAGTTTGGTCAGCTATGACTATGACCCGCCGACCGGTGCGTGTTGAGGCCCCGCCCCTAGCGTCCCCGAGCTATCCCGCATGCGCGGTCACTCGCAGCCTGTCAAGATCGGCAGCTGAGAACGGGAGCAGTTTAAAATTGGCCAGTTTTGATTTGGCCGAGACGTCTTTACCGACCCTGTGCCACGAGGGTTTAGAGGGTGGTAAAACGAGGAATAGTAACGTGAAAGGGGGTAAGGGAGAGGAGATAGATCTTCCCTTAGCGAAGAGAAAGGTCCTAGAGGTAGGAAATAAAGATGAGAAACAGATAAAGCTGTTAAAAGGTCCAGAGTTGGACATGGATGATCTGTCGGGGGTGGCAGCCCTGTTTGAAGAAGTTGAGAGTTATCAAGGTGTTCCCGATAATGAAATGAGGGCAGTCCTAGATGAAAAGGATGCCACTACCTTGGAGAGGTCTGCTGGGTTGGCAGATGAGGTTGTTTCAGCCCGCGGGGTTGAGTTTACTCCGGAAGGGAGTTGCCCAGAGAGTAGCTGGGAGGAGCAAGGGAATTTGGAATTTGAAAAAGGTACGGGTATTGAAAGCCTGGAAGAGGTCAATGTCCCGTTTGAGTGTGTCCAGGACGGGGATGCACATGGTTCCAAACCTAGTCACGGAGCTCAGAAAAGTTCTGAGGTATCTGATTCAGCTGAATGAGACGGCCGTCCTTTTGGGTCAGATAGACTGGGTTCAGTGAAGACAGGGTTAACCCTGGTAATTGAGGGAAGGGAGGGTTCCCAGGTGTTTGTACACGAAGGGGTGGTGAACCTTAAAGTGGAACTCGACCATGGGGGGATAAATATTATTATTGAAGGGAATGGAAAGTTTGTAGTTCCCAAATCGAATGAAAAAATTTAAAACCCGGCAGCTCGCTTACAGAGTAAGCCGAGAGTTGCCGGGGCCCCACACGCTATTGTTATTCAAGGGTGTGGGGTGAACAGGCAGCACTTGACAGGCTGTCTGGACAAAGCGGGATCACTTGCAGATCTTAAATTGGAAACTAATAGCTTGACGGGTCCTGAAGAGAAAAATAGCAACTTGCTTAAAACTAAAGAATTGGGTAGAAATGAATTAGGTCTGGGATCCGGTGTTGATACGATAACTCCTATGAATAAGGCGGACGGGAGTTTACCCCGCCAAACTACTCGAGTTCCTCCCGTAGAAACTCACCGGAAAAAAGGTGATGGTTAATGGGGGCGCCATTTTAAATAGGAAAACTGGCTGTACGGGATTTTGACAAAGCATGTGAATAACAAAGACAACTCCCTTGGAACCTGCCTGTTAAGTTGAAATCTGATGCTACCAGCCTTTAGTCAGGTACAAGAGAAAAAAGAATATTAAAGGAAGTGCCACTGTACTCGTTACCTGTTTAGATGCTGAATTAAATGTATAACTGTATGGCTTTGTAGTTAGAGAAAAGAAAAGCTTGTGTATTGTGTTAGATTCTAAAATCCTGTAAGACTCTGTACTAATTCGTTTTCACCGCTGGTGAAAACGCTTTGAAGAAAGGGGGCGTTATGAATGTACCACAGCTCTGAGGGGCCGAAGGGTGCGGGACCAGCCCCCTCCTTCCTGAGAATCGCAAGATCGCTATTAATTCGGGTCTTGGACCCAGGAAATGAGAGACAATGCAACGGATTTGACCATTGTTCTTAGAGATACTTGTGTGAATTGCGACTCGATGCTACATGCCAGCTCTCAGGGACATGGACACCCTCGGGCAATGTGGAGGGGGATTGTATCCCCCTACCTTGATTGACATCTACAAATCTGCCAGTCACGATAAAAAGGGACAGCAGGAGGCAGTACGCCAGCGACGCACCAGACGGAGACACCATCGCTCATCGCTCCCGTAAGGACGGGAAGCTGTTCGGGAGCCACGTGTGATTCGGTTCCCCTAGCTTGGGAACCGAGTGGCTGATAACCCCGAAAAGGAGTTCGAATTGACAACAGGGAACTCACGTTCCCAATTCAATGCTTTGAGTCCAAAAGGCTGGCAAGTTTATTTTCTCTCTCCAACCCGTGAACACCCAGCGGTCCCCAAAACGGCTAAAAGCCTTCATGAACTGGCGAGACTTTGATATTTCCATCGGACAATAGTTTTACCCCTAGACAAACGATAGAGCCACTTCTTATTGTTGATTACTACTATACCCGCGCTTTAGATTGAGTATTGACGACGTATATTATCTGAATGTTTGTATTAACCTTACTTCTGTGCCCCTTTATAAATAAAAACGTTTAAAAATAGTACCATCAGACTTCAGCGGACCTCTCTATCTTTGCTGGTAAGTGACCCAGTTACGGGGTTCGTAACACTAATAACAAAGGAGAAATCAGCCCCAACGACTTTCAAAGGATTGACATCATAAAAGGAATGGGCAAGTTTCAATCCGTCTTTCTCTCCAACCAAAAGCTGCAGCTTGAATGAACTTGAGTGACTTTTATATTTCCATCGGACAATACATTATCCCCTAGACAACGATAGGGCTATTTCTTGTTGATTATCATTATACCCATGCTTTTAGATTTAGTATTGACGACATATATTATCTGTATGTTTGCATTGATGTTATTTTTGTGTATTTTTATCAATAAATACTGTTAAAAATAGTACCATCAGACTTCAACGGACCTCTCTATCTTTGCTGGTAAGTGACCCAGTTACGGGGTACGTAACACTGACCCTCTCCCCAAAGTGGCCTGAAACATGCACCTTTGGTTTCCTCCTCCAGAAGTCAATAATAAGTCCTTGGTCTTGCTGACTTTGAGTGCGAGGCAGTTGTTGTGCCACCACTGAGCCAGATTTTCAGTCCCCGTCCTATATGCTGATTGCTCGCCACTTCTGATTTGGCCAAGAGCAGTGGTGTCATCAGCAAGCTTAAATATGGCATCATAAGTTATTGTAATTGCCTTTTAATCAGGTAATGGGACATTGTTAAACTACCCCTCCCCCCCCCGACTTCAGAGTGCCAAAGTAAAATTAAAAGATATCCATTTTTAGATTTGGTTAATATTTGGGCTGTGTAGTTGAAACTGATTGAGGAAGACATAGCTGACCAAATTTGCTAGCCACCCATTCCTTTTTGGCTTTTGCCAGAACCAGAAGTAGACCTATTCCTCCTTTTCCAGCTTCAAGGAAGCAGAGCAACTTCAACAGCATCGAACGTAAATGAATATTTAAATAATAAATGGGGATCTTATCTGAAGAATTTTACAGATGGCTCAGTGGACCCAGAGAGCAGTCAGGCAGGATTTGGGATGTACGTGTCTCAACTTGGAGTTGAGCTCGGTCACCGGGTTTCAGATGGTGTTTCTGTCTTTGCAACAGAATTATTAGCAATCCTCTGGGCCTTATGGTGGATAGAAGACTCTCGACCATGCAGGGTTATCATCTGTTCGGATTCTGCTGCTGCCTTAGAGGCTATAAAAGGGAATAAGTCAAATGCTCATCCTGACGTTGTTATTGAGATTCTCTGAGTTTTGTTTAGAGTAGGGAAGATGGGTTGTGAAGTCAGATTTACATGGATACCTGGGCATGCTGGGGTGGAGGGAAATGAAATTGTGGATGGCATTGCAAAGTCTTCCTTACAGAGCGGGCAAGTAGGAATTAGAATACCCCTCGGCAGAGCAGAATTGAGAAGTAGGATTAAAAAAAAGGCATAGAGAAGAAATGGCAAGAGGATTGGAAAAATGAATTAAAGGGAAGGCATTTCTTTTCTAGTCACCCTCTAGTTAAAAAGGTCTCAGACTGTTACTCTTTAAATCATAGAGCTATGGTGAAATTAACAAGACTTGGGTTGGGGCATTGTGGGCTAAAATATTACTTAAAGATAATAGGAAAACATCCAACTGGATTATGTGACTGTGGTAGTCCAGAGGCAGTTCAGCATGTTTTGCTGAGTTGTAATCAATATAAAATTGAAAGAAGAGTATTGCTCAAGAGGCTGTCTGACTTAAATGTATTTTGTTTTTCTATTAAATCTTTGTTTGGGCACCAAGAGAACCACCATCTGATTGAGAAGTTTATTATTCTGTTTCTACATGCGACTAGTTTATATTTGAGAATCTGAGTTTGTTGAAATTCTGTAATTAATTGCACATCCTGCAGAGGGCAGTAATACGCCCAGCTGTGTCTAAACTGCTGGAAGTAGAGGAAGAAGGAGTTCTCCCTGAAAACTTCCGATTGGCCTGGTGCTGGGCTAAGACCATTACCTAACTTCACAGTCGGATGGTAGCTCCTCTGCAGTATGGGCTAAGCTGGCTGTGGGTAAATGCTGAAGAAACATTGGGGGTGCAAGCACTAGTTTGTGGGGGTCTATACGTCAGAGCCCATAAAAACTAAAACTGTCAGTAATAAGTTTTGGTGGGAGTACAGAGGAAATGTCTTTACCCTGAGAATAGCTGGAATGTGCTACTCGCCAGCACGTGGGAAGGTGTGAATAAATGGGGAATGTATAGGCATGCTGATAGGGTTTGGTGAAGCAGGGTGGAGGAAGAGAAGATTTGGTGGGCCATGAAACATCTTCCAGTGCTATGAAGTACAAGCAATGGGACTCCATGTGGTTATGCCTCCTGTCTCTGCCCAGGATCACACTCTGATCCTAACAGGCACTCTGCACTTTGAGGTTGTTAAAACTGCGCAAGGAGTGTTGGATTACTCCAGGCGTCAAAACCTTGCATTTCTGCAGCACCGGAATGTGACCAACAATTCTCATGCCGAGATGAAGCAGGAAATCAGAGGTAGATGAAGGAGTGTGTGCAGAGGAGGATAGCTAAATGCAGGTCAGAGGCAAAAAGGGAATTGGTTAACAGCTCCCTAGAAAGTACTTATAAGAACACAGTGTACAGTTTGAGGTGATCACCCAGGATCTGCAACCAGAGTCCTCAGCCTGATAAGGACAATTACAAAGATGAAGACATACTTACCCAGAATACACCAGGCAAGCAGACTATATAGTCAGGTGTGGGTCAATGGAGGAATGCGGCAGATGTTTAAGCAACGGATTCACGATGCTCAGCAGAGATTTAGTCCAATTGTAAGGAGGGATTCCATAAGAGCGGTGAAGCATCTACTGTTAACACAATCAAAGGAGATGTGAAAAATGATACTAAAGCACACAAAGAGACAAGTCTTAGTGCAGAGCAGAGGACTGGCAACCAGCAGCAAGACTTAAAATATTAATGAGGAGAGGGGAAGTTTATTATGGAAATAAACTTGATGGAATATTGGAGAAACAGCAAGAAATTGGAAAGATATATAAAAAGGAAGAGGGTAGCTAGGTTAAATGTAAGATCCCTGGAGGATGAAAATGGGGAATTAATAAGAAAAAGCAAGGAAATAGCAGAAAAGTTAAACAAAAATTTCTTTCAGTCTTTACGGTGCAGAATATTGCAAAAGATAAAACACAGGAGGAGATAACTTGCAACCATTTCCAGCATGATGGACAAGATATTGAAAAGCCCAATAGGATTAAATGCAGACTTAATGGTACTTTTGAAGGAAGTGGCCCCAGAGATGATGGAGCCATTGGTTGAAGTTCTGTGCGGTTATAGACAGATTGGAAAACCACAGGCTTGACTCCCTTGTTCAAGAACAGACGGAAACAGAAAACAAGAAGCTATAGACCTCTAAGCTTAATGTCTGTTGTGAGCAAGGTGCTGAAGTTTCTTATCAAGAAATAAACAGCAGGTCATTTGGAAAAGTTTAGTGTAATCAAACCAAATCTACTTGTTTTTCTGAAAGGTAAATCATCTTTGACAAGCCTAATGAAGCTCTTCAGAGTTGTAAGCGACAGAATCAATAGACAGAAACCATGGATGCAGTGTATGTCAATTTTCAGAAGGCATTTGTCAGATTAACACATCAAAGGTCATCAAAGGCCAATGACTCATTGACGAGAGAAGTTTGTGAACGTGGGTTGAAGATTGGACAGCATGTAGAAGAGTTAGAATAAATGGATTTTTCACAGTGTGGAAGGATGTAACAAGTGGAATGCCTCAAGGATCATTCTGGGCCTTCAAGTGTTTGCAATTTATTTTAATGATCTGGAGGAGGGGGCAGAATATAATTGTGCAAGTTTGCTAATGATATGAGAAGGCATGATGTGAACAGAATTATTTGGACAATGCAAGAGAATACAAGTTGAATATGTGGAGAAGTTACTCTATTCAGAGGGTGGTAAATCTGTGGAATTTGTTGCCACGAGTGACTGTGGAGGCCAAGTCATTCAGTGCATTTAAGGCAGAGATAGATAGGTTCTTGATTAGCTAGGCATCAAAGGGTATGGGGTGAAAGCAGGGGAATGGGGGTGACTGGAAGAATTGGATCAGCCCATGATTGAATGGTGGAGCAGATTTGATGGGCTGAATGGGCCACTTCTGTTTCTATATCTTACGTTCTTATGGCCTTATGGAATAACTGGGTGAACACTTAGCAAATGCAATTTAAAGTGGGGAATTGTGAGGTCATATACTTTGGCAAGAGGAATCAAAAAGCAAACTATTATCTGAATAGACAGGGATTGCAAATGAGTGGAGTTCAGAGGGAGCTAGATGTTCTTGGTTAGACCCCAAAACAGTAATGGTAATGTAAGGCATAATATAGACACACAGAGATACTTAAATCAAAAGTAATACAATAATTGTGGGCATTAATCTACACAAACTAAATTAGCAATAATATTCTGAGGATGTATTCAAATACTGTACATGAGATTTTTCTTCTAGTTTTTTATGTTCAGTGACAAGTGAGGGAGAAAACTATTTCAGAACCTGTGTTGTGTAATGAAAAAGGGTTAAGGGATGATATGATAGCTGATGTGTCTTTAGGAAACAGTGATCGTTATATAAAGAGTAAGTGTAATTGAGTTCATATCTGAAGCCAAGGTCTTACATATGAATAATGCAAACTGTAAGATGAGTTAGATATCATAGACTAGGAGGCAAATAAGAAGTGGCTTAGGTGTAAATTAATATGTAGATTACAACAAATGTATATCATGTTAAGGCAACAAAACAGAAAAAAGAAATTAACAATATATTAAATCAAAGGAAAAGCTTATAATTGTATTAAAAACACATAAAGAGGACTGGGACAATTTCAAAATTCAGTAAAGGAACAGCAAGGTATTGATAACGGAAAGGCATTGCAAGAGCAAACTTGAGAGAAGTATAAAAGCAGATTGTAAAGTTTCTATAAGTATATCCAGACTTAAATATACTCAGAGACTGAGCCTCCACAGCATTCATGTGTGGAGGAGTCAAAAGATTCCATCCTCTGAGTGAATACATTTCTCTTTATCTCTGCCCCCTTATTTTGAGACTTTAACCCTCAACTCTTAGTGCAAGAGACTCCAGAGGAACTTTAATTCTTCATCCACCTTATCAGTCCCCTTTGCAATTTTGTACTTTTCAAATGGATCACTTCTCATTCTTCTAAACTTGGGAGAGTATAGGCTTAGTTTGTTTAATCTCTTCTTATAGAACAACCACCCCACCTATCACAGGACCCAATCTGGAAAACATTCACTGCACCCAATCTGTCAAAATTATGTACCAGCAAAGATACCAGACATTTACACAATACAATATTTACAATGCAGACTGACCGGGTCCCTACATAATAAGAGAAAAATATCACCACTCTTGACTTCAGATTCTTCCACAATAAAGACTAACATGCCATTTACCTTCCAAATTGCCTGCTGTACCTACAGGTTAGCTTTCAAAGATTTGTATGAAAAAACAACAGGCCCCACTGAATACTGATATCTTTTGATCACTGGCCATTGAAAAATCACTGCACCTTTCTGCTTTTCCAAGTAAATTCCTTGGAAACTAAATTAAAAAGCAGAACCAAATAGATAGTAATCTCTGCATTACTACCTGAGCCACATGCACATTGGCAGGGGGACAAGAAGATTAGAGAGTTAAATGCATGGCTCATAGATTGATGTAGGAGAAGTGGGTTTGAATTCATGGGAAATTGGCACCAGTATTGGGGAACGAGGGAGCTGTACCAATGGGATGGGCTCCACTTGAACCATAATGGGACCTGAATCCTAGCGAATCACATAACTAGGCCTGTGGATAGGACTTCAAACTAGATAGTAGGGTGGCAGGTTAAACAGATTGGAGAAGTGTGGATAAAGCAAAAAAAGAAGTGTGGATAAAGAAAAAACAAAAGATTAAAAAAGAGAAAAGTGAGAGTGGAGTGAAGAAAAGTCAAGTGCAAAAGTGTAAAAGATTACAAGATTTTAAAAGCACAATGAGCATAAAGGCACTTTATTCAAATGCCTGTGGTATTCAAAACAAGGTCAGTGAACTTGTGGCACAAATCACAAACCAGAGGTATGATTCAGTGGCCATTACAGAGATGTGGTTGCAGGGTGGAGAGGATTGGGAATTAAATATCCAAGGTTATCAGGTAATATGGAAGGATAGGCAGGAAGGTAAGGGAGGTGGGTGGCACTCTTAATTAAAGATGAGGTCAGGGCGATAGTGAGAGACAATATAAGATCTAAGGTGCAGAATGTTGAATCTATCTGGGTAGAGATTAGGAATAGTAAAGGGAAACAATCACTGGTGGGATTTGTCTATCGGCCACCAAATAATAACATTACAGTGGCACAGGCAATAAACAGAGAAATATCTAAGGCATGTAAGAATGGAACAGCAGTTACCATGGGGGACACTAACTTGCACATAGATTGGGTGAATCAAGTTGGTCGAGGCAGTCTTGAGGTGGACTTCATAGAATACATCTGTGATGGCTTTCTTGAACAGCATGTTCCTGAACCTACAAGGGAACGTGTTACCTTGGTCTGGTCCTGTGCAATGAGACAGGCAAAATTAGTGATCTTGTAGTTAGGAATCCTTTTGGAAACAGTGATCAAAGTATGGTTGAATTTCTCATACAAATGGAGGGTGCAATAGTTCAGAATCAGAATCAGAATCAGAATCAGACTTTAATCGCCAAGTACCTGTGCACATACAAGGAATTTACTTCCGGCAGATGTTGTCTCTCTGCTCATAACAATAATAATGATAAATATAAATGAAAATATAAATTGTACATACAGGTAGTGCAATCCAAGTAATAGTTAGCCGACAGTTAACCGGCAGTTAACTGTTCAGCAAAGTGACCGCAGTAGGGAAAAAACTTCTCCAGTGCCTGTTAGTCTTAGTCTGGAGGGATCTGAAGCGCCTACCAGACGGAAGCAGATCAAACAGTCCGTGCGCAGGATGGGAGGAGTCCTTTATGATGTTCCCCGCCCTCTTTCAACCTGGAAGAGTACAGGTCCACAATAGAGGGCAGGGAGGCTCCAATGATGCGCTCAGCAGTCCTCACTGTGCGCTGTAGTCTGGTTCTATCCTGCTTGGTGGCGGCTCCAAACCACACAATGATGGAGGTGCACAGGACAGACTCAATGACTGCAGTGTAGAACTGCAGCAGCAATTCCTGAGGCAGACCGTATTTCCTCAAGAGCCGCAGGAAATACATCCGCTGCTGGGCCTTCTTCAGGATGGAGCTGATGTTCTGCTCCCACTTCAGATCCTGAGAGATGGTGGTTCCCAGGAACCTGAAGTTCTCCACGGTGGACTGTGACTGAGGACTGTGAGGGGAGACATAATGGGGGGATGTCTCCTGAAATCCACTATCATCTCCTTTGTCTTGAGCGTGTTCAGCTCCAGATTGTTCCGACTGCACCAGAGCGCCAGTTGGTCCACCTGCTGTCGATATGCAGACTCATCACTGTTCTGGATGAGTCCGATGATGGTAGTGTCGTCTGCAAACTTCAAAAGCTTCACATAGGGGTTGGAGGAGGTGCAGTCATTGGTGTAGAGGGAGAACAGCAGTGGAGAGAGGACACACCTCTGGGGAGCGCTGGTGTTGGTGATTCGAATATCTGAGGTGACCTGTCCCATCCTTACCTGCTGACTTCTGTTGGTCAGGAAGCTGTAAATCCAATCGCAGAGGTCAGGTGGCACAGTAAGGTGAGACAATTTGGAGCAGAGGGTATGAGGGACGATGGTGTTAAACGCCGAACTGAAATCCACAAACAGCATCCGAGCATAGGTCCCAGGACGATCCAGATATTGCAGGATATAGGGCAGTCCCAGGTTGACTGCATCGTCTACTGACCTATTTGCCCGGTAGGCAAACTGCAGGGGATCCAGCAGGCTGCTGGTGAGGGTCTTCAGGTGGTTCAACACCAAGCGTTCAAAGGATTTCATGACTACAGATGTCAGTGCGACAGGTCTGTAGTCGTTCAGTCCTGTGATGGTGGGTTTCTTGGGGACCGGGATGATGGTAGAGCACTTGAAGCAAGTCGGAACCTCACTCAGCTCCAGAGATCTGTTAAAGAGTTCAATCTAAAACCAGTGAATTATGCCTAAACAATGGAGACTACAATGGGATGAGGGAGGATTTGGCTAGTGTAGACTAGGAACACAGGCTATATGGTGGGACAGTCAAGGAACAGTTGAAGACTTTCAATGAGATTTTTCACAGTGCTCAACAAAAGTATATTCCAGTTAAAAGCAAGGACAGTAAGGGTGGGGAGAGCCAGCCTTGGGTAACTAAGGAAATAAAAGAAGGCATCAAATTAAAAGCTCCTGCATACAAAGTCACCAAGAGTAGCGGGAAAGAGGAAGATTGGGAAAACTTTAAAAAGCAACGAAGTACTACTAAGGGAGCGATAAAGAAAGGGAAGCTAGATTATGAAAATAAACTAGCACAAAATGTAAAAATGGATAGAAAAATGTTTTTATAATTATATAAAGCAGAAAAGGGTGGCTGAAGTGAATGTAGGTCCCTTGGAGGACAATAGGGGGTAATTGATATTGGGTAATGAGGAAATGGCCATGGCTTTGAATGACTATTTTGTGTCGGTCTTCACAGTGGAGGACACATCTAACATGCCAAAGAGAGATGTTATGGACGCGATGGGAGGTGAGAACCTCGATGCAATAGCTATCAATGGGCCTGAAGATAGATAAGTCCTCTAGTTCTAATGGAATGCATCCCAAGGTATTGAATGAAATGGCAGAAGTTATAGTAGGGGCTTTGGTGATGATTTACCAAAATTCTCTGGACTCTGGGCAGGTCCCGTTGGATTGGAAGACAGCGAATGTTACACCACTGTTCAAAAAACTACATAGGCAAAAGGCAAGTAAATATAGGTCAGTTAGTTTAACATCCATAGTTCGGAAAATGCTGAAGCTGTCAATAAAGATGAAATAGTGAGGCACCTGGAAAGAAATGGATCCATCAGGCAGACGCAACATGGACTCAGCAAAGACAGGTCCTGTTTGACAAACTTCCTGGAGTTCTTTGAGGATACAATGAGTGCAGCGGATAGAGGAGAACAGATGAAGTTTATTTACTTGAATTTCCAGAAGGCGTTTGATAAGGTGCCACATGATAGATGTATCCATAAGATACGTAAGGATGCACAGAGTTGGGGGTGATGTATTAGCATGGATAGAGGCTTGGTTAACTAATAGAAAGCAGAGAGCTGGGATACATGGGTGTTATTCTGGTTGGCAATCAGTGGTGAGCGGTGTGCCACAGGGGTCGGTGCTGGACCCGCGACTGTTCACGATACAAATTAACAATTTGGAAGAGGGGCAAATGAATGTAGTGTTCTAAGTTTGCTGATGATACTAAATTAGGTGGAAGAGCAAACAGAGATATAGATAGGTTAAGTGAGTGGGCAAGGGTCTGGCAGATGGAGTACAATGTTGGTAAATGCGAGGTCATCCACTTTGGAAGGAAAAATGAAACAGCAGATTATTATTTAAATGGTAAAAAATTGCAGCATGCTGCTGTGCAGAGGGACTTGGGAGTGCTTGTGAATGAATCACAAAAGGGTGGTTTGCAAATGCAGCAGGCTATCAAAAAGGCAAATGGAATGCTGGCCTTCACTGTTAGAGAGGGATTGAATTTAAGAGCGAGGAGGTTATGCTGCAATTGTACAGGATATTGGTGAGGCCGCACCTGGAGTATTACGTGCAGTTCTGGTCTCCTTACTTGAGGAAGGATACACTGGTTTTGGAGGCAGTGCAGAGGAGGTTCACCAGGTTAATTCCAGAGATGAGGGGGTTAGACTATGAGGAGAGATTGAGTCACCTGGGAGTGTACTCACTGGAATTCAGAAGAATGAGAGATCTTGTAGAAACATATAAAATTATGAAAGTATAGATAAGGTAGAGGTAGAAAAGTTGTTTCCACTGGTAGGTTAGACTAGAACTAGTGTACATATCCTCGAAATTCAGGGTGTATATTTAGGATGGAGATTAGGAGAAGCTGCTTTTTCCAGAGGGTGGTGAATCTGAAGAATCCTCTGCCCAATGAAGTAGTGGAGGCTACCTCAGTAAATATAATTAAGACAAGGTTGGATAGATTTTTGCATAGTAGGGGAATTAAGCGTTATGGGGAAAAGGCAGGTAGGTAGAGATGAATCCATGGCCAGATCAGCCAGGATCTTATTGAAGGATGGAGCAGGTTCGATGGACCAAATGGCCTACTCCTGCTCCTATTCCTTATGTTCTTATCGTTTTTCCACTTTATATTCTACTATACCTACTAAATCCACGTCCATTTACTTAGTCTCTATCCTGATGGCCTGCCACACCTTTCAGGCATTTGTTTTACTACTGCCGTTAGTCTCGATGAGTGATATTACTGGTTTCTTTCTCTTAATTGCTGGGGCCATATTTTCCACCTTAAAATCCGTGGACCTATCCCAGCATATCAAATTGATTTAGCCTGCGGTACAAAGCATCCAGCACCAGATACCCTCATCCCAATGGGATGTTGCTTGAGTAGGACAGACTTCCCATAGGACCAATTAGGCCCACTCCTCGAGGCAGACAGACCCATCTGTGGAATAGGTAGGATCTCAGGCCACATGTTGGTCCCCACAGAACTGACTGCCATGAACGTGCAGAGCATCTTTTTTGCCCATTAATGTTGTATACTCATAAAGGGGAGACAATGAGAAGTGATTTGCAGTGACAGAGTTTTCTGCTTGAAACATCTGACAGCCATCGCTCTAATGGACTGGTTTTTGGTCTAATTGGGGCACAGTTAGTAAAAGCAGCAGCTTTATTTGTAGTCTGGAGCTGGTGATTTTGACATTTTGAGATATATTAGCCACCTCTTAAACAGCTTAGTCATGGATCTCATTTCCCTTGTGGGGTTGAGGGACGGGATGTCCCAGAAGACAGGGGTGGAGCTCAAAGATAACGCTCTCCTCTCTGAACCAGGCGTTTGACTGTCCAATCACGGCGGTCATCTATAGACAGAAAGTTAACCTGAGGTCCTGGTTACCTCCTGTGTTAAAGCAGAAAAATAACTGGGAAATGCAGCTTATAATTTCTCTTTCAAAAAAAGAGGCAGCTGATCTGACACTAAAGCCACCACCCCCGACCGCCTCAGTTTTGGTTTGGTGCTGTTTTTAATCCATGCACAGGATGCATGAGTGACAAGACTGGCAATTATTAACACCCCTAATTACCCTTGAGCTGACTGACTTCTAAAGACACCTCAGAAGGCAGTTAAAAGGCAACCAATTTCCTGTGAGTCTGGAGTGAAATATGGTCCAGACTAGGGAAGGGTGGCCCACCTCCCTGAAATATATTAGTGAATCAGATGGACTTTTACAACATTCCTGCAGTTCTACCACAGCTCATTTTGTCTTTCTGGAGCACTTAATTAATCCTCAGATGCCAAGATTGATATTGAACTCTTGGCCTCAGATAAATGGTTCAGTACTCAGCATTACTAACACAATATTATATTCAGTATATGCACTGCATTCCAAGATGCTACTTTAATGATTATGATGTGGTCTTCCCGACATGAGGAGACCTTTTTGCCAATCAGATGTTTTAACATCTGGTCATATGTAAGAATGAAAGAAATCTGTGAGTTCAATGGCCAGACGGTGAAAGAAATGAGGCTGTGAAAAGTATTTGATAAAACAGTCAAAACATTTTATTTTATAAAAGGTTTTTGTAACTTCAGAATGGTACATTGTTAACACAAGTGAACATAATCGGAAAGATATTTTATATCAGATTTACAGAATGTTTTATTTTTAATGTTTTGAATGTTGTGATGTTTCACTCCTCAATAATGTTTCGAGGGGATGACAAGCAAGGTTATCCTTATCCACATCTCTGTACGTTTCAAATCCATGACTTCTGCTAGTAACCCATGTCCTGATGGGAAAGTTGAAAGGTGAAGCCAAAATGAGTTCTAAAGCAGAACAGACATATTCAGGACTCCTGTCTAAAAAAACTTCACCTT
This sequence comes from Hemitrygon akajei, assembly GCF_048418815.1. Classification (NCBI taxonomy): domain Eukaryota; kingdom Metazoa; phylum Chordata; class Chondrichthyes; order Myliobatiformes; family Dasyatidae; genus Hemitrygon; species Hemitrygon akajei. The sequence continues at coordinate 15,549,545 of NC_133152.1, read as the reverse complement.
GAAAATTGTGTTCGAGCTCCTTTGGGGAATCACGAGTTGTGATAATACAGAGCAGAACATCATAGCTGTCAAACCTGACACACTGAATGTATTCCCAGCAATGGTGCCCTTACACAGCCTCCAATTCCCAGCTATGACCACAGGTTACCTCACAGCTCCCAATACTAATAGTCATCTGGATTCCACCTCACTGATAAATGCATATGAGTGGAAATTGGCGTAAAGAATTAAAAACGCATGCAGACCCTTGACTTAATCTGAGATTGAACCAATTTATGGAACAGAGATAAAAAGATAAAAATGCTCTAAATTCTCCACAGGTCCAGCAACATTAATGGATAGACTAATAGATTTAATTCTTCACGTTGGAGAATGATCTGATGAATTGTCTTCAACCTGAAATATCAACTGTATTTCTCTCCCCGTGGATGCCGCCTGACCTTCTGAGTTTTTCCAGAGTTACCTGCTTTTATTTCAGACTTCTAGCATTCGAAAGTTTTTATTTTTGTTACAGAGATGCTTCATATGACTATTTAAAAAGGTATAAAGACGTTAAAAAAGGGTCTTCTGCAAGAGTAATGCTTAATGGCTTGGTACAAGAGCCCCAAAGTTTAGCTAGTGCCCTGTTCACAATACCTGAGGAACGTTTGACTTATGAAACAGATCAGTAAATGTAATTTCCTTAGCTTTTGCCCTATCCAGTATTTGAAAAATCCTTACTCTAGCATCATTCTGTCGTCTGAAGCCAAAGTAAGGCAAATCATTATTCCCTCATGATGCTTCCCATTAAGTGCTCAACAAATGGCAATCCACAGGAAATGGATTGTATTCATCTTCGCAAATGCCACTATGTTTTGGGTTAGGGTTTAGGGTGATGGAGGCAAGGTTTATTCCCTGGAGTACCTATAATCTAACTACTTGTCCTAGATTGCTCCTCCATAACAAAAAGGTAACTAGGTCAGTCACACATATCCCAAAAAAAATGGCTTGCACCAAGGGACAGCTTCCTTCATTAAAATAATAGCACCAAATCATACTAGACAACAGTTAATATTTCCTCCACCCACCCCTCACCTAATCCTTTTGCTAAGTATTTTGAAGCACTTTAAGCTCGAGAAGAACACAATGGTTAATGTAATAGCATCTCCATTTGGGAAAATGGAGAGATTGTCCAGCACTATTGCAAGAAAATATGATCTTTTTTTCAACATTTTGGGAATCTCATTATGATGAGTTGCTCTTATTCATACAGTGATTCAGGTCAATTTGGGGGTTTGCTTGAGTGTCGGTGCCAATTTAGGAGGACCTCGTTCTCTAACAAAGACCATGCCTTCAGGGTCTGGTCGCTCAGTATTCTAAACATGGACATTATCCATCCAGGATCCAGCAAACCTTTGGAGTCAGCTCTCCAGAAAACCAGCTACAACAAGTGAGGCCGCACTTAGAACTTACCTTTAAAACTTTATTTTGCTACGTAGTTAGCTAGTGGTTTTTTTTGTTTAAGGTTTGTGCCTTTATCTATAGGTCTCAATTTAAGGCTGTGTGGGAAGGTAAGGAGGTGAGGGAAGATGGTGGGGGTGGGGGTTTGAGGGGAATTGGTCATCTTGCTCCACGGAGCACTGTCATCAGGAAAGCCCCAGCTAATGAGTACTTCATATAGATGCACCAAAACCTTCCCATGACTCTTCCCGCTGACCACAATACTTCAGAAACTATAACCATTGCATTGAAAAGAGAGGGGCGGGATTCCTGACTAACAGGACAATCCATCCTGCAGCAAGTCCCAGAGAAAGGTGGTGCTAGACGCAGGTCAATAGTGCCAGCAGAGCTAACAAAACGGCATTGGTGCCCTGAGCAACCCATGCACTATTGTCACAAGGCACCGTGTTGAGTTCAGCACAGTGGTCCTTGTTCTGTCCGATGCAGGCTGCATACGCCATCACATGTGGTATGTAGTTCTGTTCGTGCACACTGTGGAAGAGGTGAGCCATTGGACCCTTCGCGAATATGGCAACGTCCTCTCCGCCGTGAGTCTCTTGTCTCAGGGGCACGGCCGACTGCGCCAGGTAATGGTTCTCGCCTGGAAAGGAACGTGGAGAGGCCGGTCGAGCAACAGAGAGGGGCAAGGGGAGAGTGGACAAAGCAGCAGGGGTGAGGGGGGGAGGAGAAGATGTAGGAGGAGAATGAGAGGGGAAGAGTGCAAGGAATGAGACCAAAAGGAAGAAGAAAACAAAGGGAGGGGCAAGGGAAAGAAAGAGAGAGAGAATAAAAAGAGTGAGAGAGCAAAGAAGTAGAAGAAAGAGAAAAGAGAACAAAGAATGGACAGAGAGCAGAGAGGGAAAAGGAAAGGGATGTGAGGCAGCAGAGGGGAGGAGGAGGAGGTATATAAAACACAACAAAAGTAGTTAGAATAAGCCTTTTCTGGACAGGTACACATGCTTTATTACTGAATATAAAGTGACAGCTGAGCAGCCTTAGATAACAGATTCATTTATTACACTTTTCTCCTCCCCCCCCCCCACCAAAGGTAATCAATAGCAGAATGTCCTGACTTTTCTGTAGCACATTGCTCCGGTCTACATTTGTTATCACGATCAATACCAGTGATTGGGTCCTCAATTAAATTCAAAAAAGGCATGGTGACAAGGCAACGAAATATAATCAGTCTAGATCTAACCTAACTCACTCTCTGACTGGGAACTGATTAAGAAGCCTACCCCTCCAATTCTTTCTCTTTCATGATGACTGCCTGCCCACACTCTGATTCACCATCTTCCATTACTCTCACTGCCATAATATTTCTGAAAATCTAATTCTTACAGGTTAGATTAACAGTAACTTAGAAGCATTAAATATTCTTAATTAATTGGCTTTTGGCAAATCCTACTTTAAAAGAAATTTTAGCATCTCTTTTCCTCCTATTAATTTCTACCTATTGATCTGGGATGTCAAAGATAATGTCAAAGGCAGCCTACTGTCACCTCATTCAGATGATCACATGGATTATCAATCTGAAATATTAATTATTTTCTCCCCGCAGATGCTGCCTGGCCTGTTGAGTATTTCTAACATTTTCTGTTTTGTTGTTACAGTCTTTTTATTTGCATCTTTCATTTCATTGCTTGGAGTGAGCACGGAGACACAGGAGCCACAGTTCCAGAAGAAGGGAATACCAATCCAGGGGAAAGAACCAAGTAGCTGCCTCTTACTCAGGAGCTAGTGAGACCAATTTACCCCTGCATTTAGTGACAGATCTGAGTCAGAAGGCTGTGGGATCAAATCTTCTTTTAGAAGCTTGAATACAAAGGTTGAGCTAACACCCAACCACATGTCACTGATGTAAAAGATCATCCCCTCAATAAGATCAAGGCAGATCTACCGCAAGATTATTTTCCTGCTCTTTCCCAATATCCTTGATGACCTCTTTTGAGAACAAAATATTTTGATCCCAGTTTTGAATGAATTAAAGGACTGAGCCCTTACAACCCTTGTAGAAGAAGCATTCGTCGTGTTCATAACCGAACCATTATTTGAGACTGTGTCCTCCCTGTCCCCACCTTCATTCCTCCTCCCGGTTCTGAGCTCTTCAGCCAGGGAAGAACTTCCTCCCTGTATCTACTCAGTCAAATCCTTTATGAAGTTTATATTTTACAATTAGCTCACATTTCATTCTCCTAAACTCAAAAGAGGAGAGGCCCAACCTACTCAATGTTCCTAATAAAAGAGACCGAGCATCCCAACAACCATTGCATTTCCTCTATAGCAAAGATAACAAGACAAATTAATGTCTTTTTGCCCTCTCAAGTGGGTAAAATTGTTTTTGTTATAACTTTAAAGAGCTATTCTCAGTTTCCTGGTTAATGTTTATCTACTTGATTTTTTTAAAAATCCGTCTTTCCAATCCATCTTGACCAACTTGCCCAATATCCAATGTAGTTTGCTGGGTATAGTTTTAAGACACTAGTTTCAAACCTAACCGAACTGTACTGAAAAGTTCTGTCATTTTATGACCACTCTTCCCCATAGACACCATTATTACAAGCTAATTAACTTCATCTCATTGCACAATTAGCTTAGTTTATTGCAATTGATCATGAAGCATGTTGTGTCTTCTAATTTTAATGTTGCAAATAAATGTACTATGAACTTGACAAGATGTTTTACAAGTGCAAAGAATTCCAGATCTGTGAGCTAGATACATCTAAATGCATCTAGTTAACATCTCACAGGTAAGGATTTCTTATGAGAAAGCACTCCCGGTTACTATATGTTAATCTCGTTTCTCAATACTTACTGATCTCGCTAGTTGAAACATTTGGTCTCTCTCCATTTTGTACTACATAGCCAGGTCCATTTCCGTATAATATCGAGGTGAATGACCTGTTGTCCACATCACTTAAAAAGGGAACAAGGCCTGGAAGAAAAAAAAGATGAGCCTGTAAAATTGAGACCTATGAACAGCACTCAAGTACACACTGGTACAATCAATAACATCAGTCCAGGTCATTTTACCAGAGTCACATCCCATTGCTTTTAATAATATGGGTTACACCGGTTATCCTACAGGCTCTGTATAAGCCCCACTGTGGTCAGTAATACCCTATTAGTTACATCAATTGTAATACAGATCCTACAAGTCTATATGTCAGTGTTACACATATAAGATGATTTGAAGATGAAATGAAAGCAGAAAACAGATCCCTGTCCTTGAGGAAATAACCTTACTGTGGTGGATTTGGAAATGGAACTGGGGTGAGACAGTGCTAGAAAATATTTTATTTAATTAGCTCCTTTTACAATCTGAGGATGCCCTGAAATATATAACCTCCTTAGTTAAATCTATAAATTTTATACTGTATCCAGACTTTCTTTAATAAACTGAATACAACATCTCAAAGCATGGAGTGTATTCCTTCCTCATGGATTACACTATATGCAGTACAGACCTCACAAATCATGGTACAAACAATATAATCCCCAAAATACAACCAATACAGGACCCAGGGGTTCAGAACAGTGAGTTACTCAGGGCATAAGGAGAAGTTTTCACAACTTTGGCTAGGTGAATTCCTGTTATTTCATCAAACATGATACAGAAAAATATACACATTTAATGTCTTTCAGTTAGTCCTGACAAAGGGTCTCAGCCCGAAACGTCGACTGTGCTTCTTCCTATAGATGCTGCCTGACCTGCTGCGTTCCACCAGCATTGTGTGTGTGTTGCTTGAATTTCCAGCATCTGCAGATTTCCTCATGTTCACATTTAATGCCCTTTTTCTTCATAGATCACCCTCATTAGGAATCAGGTTAATATTTAAGTTCTGAAATCTTTTATTAACTCAGATAACAAGAACATGAGGTTGGTGATCTGAGTGAGAAACCCATTCAGCCCAATTTATTTGTCCATGAAAATTCCAGAAACATCAGTGATGGGATGTAAAGGCTTCTGAAGTCACTGTAGGAGTTCACTGGATTCCATTCTAAAGAATGAGGTGAAAAATGACCTGATCCCCGATGACTTTATGACTTTGAATTTCTGTGAATGACGTTCACAGTGTTCAACTTGTAAGCCCTACTTCTTAAAATCGGAACTACTGTTTTCAGAGGGTTATGTGGGTGAATCTCATTAGAGTTACAAACAGATCACTCAATATTACCTGGCACACGTTGACATCACAGACTGTTCCACCACACATCATGGGCATCCCACCTATGTATTCTACAACTATATCTACATTTCAGAGATACTTCAGGCAAATTTCACAACTGAGAACTTATCAAATGCGTTGAGATGGTGTATTCAGTTTATTTAAAAAGTCTAGAAAAAAATTGGTTTTAACTGAGGCGTTGATATGTTTCAAGGCAGCCTGAGATTGGAAAAGCCACTAACTAAATAAAAAATTGTATAACACCGTCTCACACCAGTTCCATTTCCACATCTACCACAGTGAAGTTATCTCCTAGGGGAGGGAGATCTGTTTTATGCCTCCAGTTTCTTTTTCAGATCATCCCATTTTGATCAAGATGCTCAGTATACGACCATCACTGGGGTTCCAAATTTCATGTGTGTGTAGGAGATTTCTTATTCAGAGGAAAAATAAAGCTGAGATAGGAATTCAGAAAGCTTCAGTGAAGGGGAACTTGGATTGCAACATGTGCTTTGAGTCTTTTATTCAGTTATATTTTTAAAATTCTGGAAAAAAAATTGCCACTTTCAAATAAAGAGAGCAGTAGGTGATAGAAATATGAAGGCAAATTTTGACTCCATTCCTGTCCAGTTCCTCTGTACATACACTCCATCAGCACACAATCACTATTTTCATATTACCAGGAGAATTCAAGAACAAGAAATTCACACTCATCTAATCCAGGCAGTTTGAATATCACCGCACATACATGGTTAACATCGGTAATTACCCTTTGAGTGACAAAAATTGCTTCTACCAATCCCTCTCCCACTTTCTCTACTACTGAAAAGTAATTTGTTTTCTCTTTTTCCCTGTTCTGTTTAAGGATTCTGGATTTGTAACATGAGCTGTTTCTCTTTCTATGCTTCCTGACCTGCAGGATTGGAATGGAAGTCATTGAATCACCACCACCCATTACACAGCATGTAACAGAATTTGTATTTAGCCATGGGAAGGAACCTGCTTTTGCTCAGTGGGCTCCACCAGGTCTAAAGTATCTCACAGCCAAGCAATTACTCAGTCTTGGAAATCTAAACATTGCTCTACTAGAGGAGACTGTGGCTAATTTACATACATTGGATCCCTCAAGCAGCACTGGGATGTGGGTTCAAGGATATTCATCAATCATGGCACTGGGGGGAGTTACACTTATATGAATTGTTCCCATGGGAACATCTACATCCACCTGGGAAGTAAGACAATGTCACTGACATTGATCCTTTGGGTCTACAGTAAAAGGTCACATAACTTTGGAGTCTAACCACCAGAACTCAACAAACTCGGAACAATCTGATGTGTCAAGTTTTATTTCCAAACAATAAAAAGGTATATAAGATCTCAGAGGCATGATCTCAGATCAATCCCAAACAATTCTCAATGAGACAGCACCCCTAAACTTTGGAGGGGGGGGGCTGTCTTACTGTTTCTATTGCTGGCATCTTTTCAACTCTGAGAAACAGTGCAACGAACACAAAAAGGGAAGCCTTCAAAACAAGCCTGAAGAGGGAGGAGGAGCCCCCTCCCCCAACATTCGTCAAGACAGAGTTGTGTGTAATCAGAAGTTCAGGTAGCCAACAGACCAGGAGTGTTTTAGGGGTCAAAGAGCAAGATGGTTGGGTGGGGGGGGAACTAGTGCAAGAGGCAAGCAAAGTTACTTAGCATAATAGTGTTCTAATGTGCATTTACCCAACAAAACCATGGTTGTGTGGGGGGCATCAGTGCTTGATACTGCTAGCACAAGGTAAGATCCCAGGCAGTGCTCTAAAAGCATTGAGGCCAGGAATACAAGATGGAATTTCCCCAGTAATATAAAGTGACCCAGAATTTACTGTTATGTTTTTTTTTCCTGGAGGAAAAATGCAATTTAAATCACTTAGCAACGAAACAGATGGCTCTATGAAATCAAACTTCTTGCACAGGCTCTTCATATTATCCTCAGTAATGCTTTGTAGCCTCTGTCATGTTGTTTTTTGGCACTAGTATTGCAGAGATACCAGAACCGGACTTCTGAAGCGGCTCTCCTCTCACAGATTCAATCTCTGGACTCAAAATGCATGGAATGCCATCAGAAAAATATTAGATATCTAGTTTTGATGTTAACCCTTACAGTTGCCTCCATGCATTGATGTAAAGACTTGTTCCACCATCTTGGCACACCAGTGGGGGAGAAGCTGCATTAAGGTAGCAGAGAGAGGAACATCGGCGATGGAAGTTTGCACATAAGGTGCATATTGTTGACATAGAACATGGACATAGAATGATACCATGCTTTGGAATTGTTCCAAAGGACTGCAAAATTGCAAATACCACTCTACTCTTTAAGAAGGGTAGGATGCAGAAGAAAGACAATTACAGGACTGTTAGCCTGACTTCAGAGGTTGGGAAGACGTTGAAGTCCATTACTGAGGATGAGGTTTCAGGTTACTTGGAGGCAGATGACAAAATAGGCCAAAGTCAGCATGGCTTCCTTAAGGGGAAATCTTGCCTGACAAATCTGTTGGAATTCTTTGAGTATTAATAAGCTTCAAGAACTTGGCTTCAATGCATCCTTGTACAATTGGATCTTTAATTTCCTCACTTGCAGACCCCAGCCACCTCAGATATGGAGGCTGTGGAGGCCAAGTTATTGGCTATATTTAAAGTGGAGACTGACAGTTTCTAGATTAGCTTGGACTTCAAAGGTTACAGGGAGAAGGCAGGTCTTATATAGTAGCGAAGGACTGTAGATTTAGAGGATATAGTTAGCATACAGAGATTATTTTCAATGCATTCAGAATGCAAATAGAATGAAATAGGCATTACATACAACAAATTAAATCAGCTTATCATTTATCACAGACCAGGACTGGGCACAAAGCACTAGGATTAGGACTAAGGCAACAAATCAATTTGATGCTATCATCCACCACTCATAGTGTAGAGCGATGCTCCATCTTGAACTGATAGAAGGCTTTTGCTTTGAAAAAGGAGTATGGCCCCAACATGATAGTTGGTAAAGTCTGTCTTAGCATTTCTGACCTCTCTATCAACATCAAATTCAAGCCAGAGCTACTCTCACCTCCAATAATAACATGTAGATTAAGGTTGTTCCACCTAACGTCAACTTTTAGATAATGGAATGTAGAACAGGGTTTTAATGTTCAAGGAAACAATATTGTAGTTGACTAATGCCCAGATGTGAGGTTTGTCACACAGTTAAATATTGCTGAATAAGAATGCCATTTACTGGCAGAATGCTTGTTAGATGTATGTGAGAGGTTGAATAACAAAGTCCTGCTGCATCATGCAAAATTCCAGCAACAGTAAAAGGCTTCCTGTTGAATAATTCCCAGTGAAGGGTCAAACTGCTAACTGTCCCAATGAACAGTTTTATGTTGGGCAAAGGGAGGCAACAAAAGGTACGCTGCTGTCACAGCAGCTTTGTAAAAGGGATGCAGTAAAACAGTAAACCAATCTGCATCATTTATGAATCTGTTCAAACCGCACTCAAAATTAATGCATCTTCTTTGTACTTTTATTTTGCATTCCAGCCTACATAGCCTCCATCCTTCTGATAATTTAGCCCAAAGCATTGCACTCACCACAGTGTTCACAAGGTGTTGTGTAGTTACCACTATATCTGTTGCTTATATATTGCTCTTGCTGTGTCACTACACCCTATGATTCCATGAACAACACAATGCCATATCCATTGACAAATGTTATGTACTTGAACACTAATTCTGTCTAGAAATTGAAAAGTTGCAAAGATGGAAATCTGAAATGTAAAAAAGAACAAATTGCTGGATACACTCAGCAGGTCAGGCAGCATCTCCGGAAAGTGAAAAATAACATATTTATTTCAGCCCAATCATCCTTTGACAGGACAAGAGAGAAAACAAGCTAGCTTGAAGTTTCAGAGAGTTGGACGGGGTGGAATAGACAAAAGGAATTACCCTAATAAAGTGAGATCAGCATTTCTAAGGTGATATGCTGTTTACGAATGCAATTGTTTGCTAGATAAATGAGGGAAATTAGGAGAGAGAATACCACCAAACAGCATGTAAAAGCAGTGAAATGGAGATTATAACTGTAGAAAATGCTAAGCAGATCAGACAGGATTAGCGGAAACCTAGTAAATCTTTGTGATCTTCTACATCATCCAGTTTTCTGAAATGGTTGTTACATTTTTATCCAAATGGTACCTACTATTACACATTGTAGAAAATAATCTGCCGTTTTGGGCAATTTTCTTACATTGTATAATAAATACCACACTCACCACACCTTTTAACCACACTGCCACACCATAAGGCAGATTCATCAGCCCAGCTCTCTGCTTCAAGAAACTATGGTCAGATCCTTGCCAAATTAACAAAAGTGGTAACTCCAAATGGAATTCAGGAAATTAATTTAAGTGAAATTCACTCGTGTTTATACCATGACCTCATGCTGACCTTATTATCACAGATCAAAAAAAAGTACAGCAAACTATTAAGTAAGATGTCCACTGTTAAGGAGGCTCTGATTTGCTGACCTGGTGTACTCTTCCCTTTAAGGTGGAAAATCTTGGAGTTAGTTGAAGAATAACAGTTCCATTGTCCTTCAAGGTGAAACACAGAACAATATAACCCAGGGGGTAGTTATTCCCCCAAACCAACTTCACTTGGAGAATTGTGCTCAGTTCTGGTCATCTATTTATAGGAAGGGTGTGACAGTTTTTGAGAGGGTGCAGAGGAGATTCACCAGGATGCTGGCAGGATTAGAGAGCTTCTCTTATGAGGAAAAGTTGGGTGAGTTACTGCTTTCCTTTTTGGAACTAAGGAGGATAAGAGGTGAATTGATACAGGTGTATAAGATGTCAAGAGGCATAAATAGATGGACAGCCAATGCCTTTTTCTCAGAGTGGCAAAGACCAACACAAGAGGGCATAATTTTAATGTAAGTGGAGGGAAGTATAGGGGGTTGTAGGAGGTAAGATTTATTTATTTTTTATATATACACAGAGAGTAGTATGTGCATGGAATGCACTGCCAGGGAGAGTTGGTCTTGGGATAGATACATGGTTGAAAGGAAAATGGAGGAGTACCTGGGAGGGAAGGGGTAAGTTGATCTTGGAGTAGGTTAAAGGTTCGACACAATGTGTTGGTCAGGGGTTTCCAACCTTTTTTAAAAAAATGCCCTGGGCCAATATCATTAAGCAAGGGGTCCATGAAGCCTAGGTTGGGAACCACTGACATAAGGGCTTGTCCTGTGCTGGTTTCTAATTCTTGCACATGTGACCTCCGTTTGATTTCAGCGATACAGGTGGCCATTATGTATTAAATGCTCTTTACACTGGGAATTCACACTGGTTGCTGTTCCACTGTGGAAAAATTCAACCTCCTCACATCTACATTTCAGGCTAAAATTAGAGCACATTTTGCATCTAATCTAATATTCAGGTATTTCTCACTTCTGCTCAATATGCACATACTCTTTAAACCAAGGGCAATATTTACTTGCTTTGGCCGTATATTTTCCCAGTGGACATACAGAAAACAGCAGCTGTTAACCCAAGTAAAACTATTTACCTATTGCAAAACTCGGCTTTTTCTCCTTGGACCGATGGAGGATCCATCTGGTGACCTGATAGAGGTGTATAAGATGATGAGGGGCATTGATCATGTGATAGTCAGAGGCTTTTTCCCAGGGCTGAAATGGCTGCCACAAGAGGACACAGATTTAAGGTGCTTGGGAGTAGGTACAGAGGAGATGTCAGGGGTAAGTTTTTCACTCAGGGAGTGGTGAGTGCGTGGAATGGGCTGCCAGCGATGGTGGTTGCTGATATGATAGGGTCTTTTAAGAGACTTTTGGATAGGTACATGGAGCTTAGAAACATAGAGGGCTATGGGGAAATCTAGTAACTTCTAAGGTAGGGACATGTTTGGCACAACTTTGTGGGCCGAAGGGCCTGTATTGTGCTGTAGGTTTTCTATGTTTCTAAAACATTCAACCCATCACGTCCATACTGTATTCCACTGGGACAATCCCAGCGAGCCCTGCAACTAATTCTCTCTCACATGTCCATTAACTCTCCTGAGGTTCTTTAGGGTAATTTACCTACTAACCTACCAACAGACCTTTCATGCATGAGAGGAAATTAAAGCATTTGGGGAAACCCATAGACAGTCAAAGAACGACCCGTAAATCCTACACAGATGATACTGGGGGCAGGATTGATCTTGGTCATTGAAGAACCGGGGGAGGGGGGGGGAGGGTTGCTCTGAATGAAGACAATTAACTCACAACTCAGATTAAACTTTTACAGGTATTCATGCTAATCAGTTCCCTTCTGCTGGAAACTGGGCACCAGCAAATTTGGATCCCTAACAAAGCTGGGTGCAGCCGTAATTCATTGCTTAATTAATGAAGCGCTGAGTTCCTGTGCAAAAGGGAAACATTTTGCTTTTACATTCCCTTCTGCAATTCACCCAGTTAATTTGTGGACTTCCAAACCACAAGTCGTTTGACAAAATTCGCAGCAGCACAAGGACTGTCAGCAGAATCGCTGCAAAATTCTTATCCTGAAACTCATCATTAACAGATTCCCTGAGGTCTGCGGGTTGGAGTTTGAATGACTTACTTCAAATGTTTGAGTCAACACGCTGAGCAGACAGACCAGACTGAATTTAAGTTACACTTAGGCTGACATGTAAATGCACTCGAGGAGCATTGGTTTTCACTTGAACACAGGTAAACCTATTGCAAAATCCACAGCAGCAATTTTAAAACATAAGAGAGTCTTTATTCTCAATAATTCCACCTTTCTTAGGCTGATGACTCAACGAATTATTAAGAGTCCGCTACTGAACTCACCAAATATATTGCTTCCTCTAAATGTATAGCCGCCAAAGGTAAAAACGTGAGAATGGTCAGCAGTAATGACTGTTAATGTGTCAGTGTCTCTCGTCAATGTGCCAGCCCTCCCAATGGCTTTGTCCATCTCCACTGCTTCGTATAGAGCCATCTTGGCTTTCCCTTCATGATGCCCATGGTCTATCCTGCCACCTGCAGAAGGAAATATTTATTCATTAGATTGAGAGAGAAGCCTGAAAAGTTTCTGCACTCAGGAAAGGAATGAACACTTCGTGCAATACTTTGGGAAGGGCGTAAAAGTCTGAAGGACCAACATCTCACCAGGAAAGAGAATCAGCAAAAGGCCAACCCACAAGAGGAGGCTTCACCCATTAAGGAAGGATGTGGTGCAGAGATTGGCGCATTGTGTTGCAATTAGGGGATTTACTTTGCAAAGGAACTGATTAGAACCCCATTATAAAGATGAGGTTTTGGGGTACTTGAATGAACATGATAAAGTAGGCCAAAGTCAGCATGGTTTCCTTTTGGAATTTTTTAAGGAAATAACAAGCATGACAGACAAAGGAGAGTCAGTGGATGTTGTTCAACTTGGACTTTCTGAAGGTCTTTGATAACACGCCCCATATGAGGTTGCTAAACAAGTTAAAACCCACAGTAAGGAAAGAACATTGACTGTTCAGCAGGAGGCAAAGAGTGGGAATAAGGAGAGGCTTTTCTGGTTGGCTGCTGGTGACTAGTGGTGTTCTGCAGGGGTCAGTGTTGGAACCACTTCTTCTCACATTTTATGTCAGTGATTTAGATGACAGAATTGATGGCTTTCTCGCCCAGATTATGAACAGCTATACAAGGATAGGTAGAGCAGCAGGTAGTGTTGTGTAAGCAGGGGGTTTGCAGAAGAACTTAAACAAATTGAGAGAATGGGCAAAGAAGAGACAGATGGAAGATAGTAATGGGAAGTGTATGGTCATGCACTTTGGTAGGAGGAGTAAAGGCTTGGACTACTTTCCAAATGGGGAGAAAATTCAGAATTCAGAGGTGCAAAGGGACTTGGGAGTTTTCATGCAGGATTCCCTAAAGATTAACTTGCAGGTTGAGTCAGTGGTAAGGACAGTATTGTTATCATTCATTTCGAAACGACTAGAATATAATGTAATGTGAGGCCTTCTAAGGCATTGGATAGACCACATTTGAAGTATTGTGAGCAATTTTTGGTGCCTTTATCTAAGAAAAGATATGAAGGCATTGGGGAGGAGGTTCACAAAAACTGATTCTGGGAATGAAAGCATTAACACATGAGGAGTGTTTGATGGCTCTGGGCCTGTACATGCTAGAGTTGAAAAGAATGAGAGGTATCGCATTGAAACTTGTTGAACATTGAAAGATAGAGTGGAAGCGTCGAGGATGTTTCATATAGTGGGGGAGTGTAGCACCAGAGGGCATAGTCTCAGGATCCAAGGGCATCCCTTTAGAATAGTGAGGAGGAATTTCTTTAGCCAGAGGATGGTGAATCTGGGGAATTCATTGCCACAGATGGCTGTGGTGGCCAAGTCAATGGGTACATTTAAAGTGGAGGTTTATAGGTTCTTGATTAGCAAGGGTGTCAAAGGTTATGAGAAGAAGGCAGGTAAATGGGGTTGAGAAGGATGAAAAAAAAAATCAGCCATGGTGGAATAGCGGAGCATCCTGAATGGGCTGAATGCACTAATTCTATTTCTGTGTCATATGGTCTTTTTGAAAATGATTAATCCTGAGTATGGTCAACAGTGAATACGCAGGGAAAATCTTGGCCTAATGGGGTGGTAAGATCATGGGCTATTTTGCTGACACCCAATTCCATTGTACTGGGAATGGAGCAGCAAAAATATTCCCTTTAAAATTTTTGCCCACTGAGGTTCAAGGTAGGTGGGAGGGACAGGCAGCAATGTTAAGTGTTCTGGTGTCTGGGGAATGACATAATCCCAATCACAACTAATGTAGAAACAGCTTCAGAAACACATCAGGAAACACCCAACTAAATATCCTGAGTGAATGTGAGCAACCTGTAATTATGTAGTGCTCCAAGAACAGCTAATTTTGAACCAAGTTCTACTCCAGGTACAGCCAACTTTCAATTCTGGAATGCCAAAAAGACAGCATTGTGCAAATCAATTTCTTGAGGCCCAAAACTTGAGGTCAACCTTGTGCACAGAGCCAGGAACGTGTGGCTAACGTGTGTAATTTAAAAGTGGCACATTGAGTTTAATGGATTTTCCTGCTTCTAATTTCCTCTTCTAAAGAGAGTGAGGTGGTGGTGACAGAGCTACAGGCATCTCAGACACCAGAATATTTAGATTGTTGGCAGTCTCATCCATCCATCCTAAATTTATTGCCATCTGTCAAAAAATCTGAAAGAAGTCTTTTTGCTTTTGTGTTTCAAGCAGAGTGTCACCCATTGGGAGTGAACATTAGAAAAGAATAATGATGTTACCCACAGTATTAGCATCTCCAACTCTATCTATCACATGCACATTCCCAAGTTGATCTACACCCTCTGACATTTCTAAAACTAGTCCCAACTCATGATATTGCAAGATCTAACCTGTGACATTCTTAATCTTAGCTTGAAATATTTTAAACTTTTATTCTAATATTATTATTTCTAAACTTTAAACCATAATACTCCCAATTCAGACATGTATGATTCCTTGTCCTCTGTTGTGGTGTTCCAACCTGTCATATTCTTGACCCTAACTCAACCAACTTTGAAAATAACTATAATTCAGTTCTGAATGGATTACAATGAGGTGATCAATATGAGTTTCATGCACTCTGAAACTAAAATTAATTTATTGGATGTTGGCACCACTAATTGTCCATCACTGATGTCTCTTAGCAAGGTAATGGGAACCACCTTGACAGCCCACTGCATTCTTTATGGTGCAAGGGTCCATGTGGTGACAGTTGGGAAGGAGTTCCAGGATCGTAAAGTAGTTGAAACTGAAAGAGCAGCAAATGATTTCCAAATGTGCTTGGAGTGGTGTTTTTTTTAATGGTTGTCCAGCACCCTTGTCCTTCTCAGGATATATGTACTAAATACTAGGAATGAAGCTATCAAGTTCCTGGAGTATGCATATCTTTCAGATGTCATATTTTCTTATGAGAAAGAAGAAAGCTATTCAGTCAATGCCAACTCTGAGTCAACCCATTTCCCAATAATTTACCCTACATGCAGTTCTCCTCACTTCCATCAACTTCCTGCAGATGCTACGCTCACCTACATAGCTAAGGACAATTTATGGTAAACAATTAGCCTTCAAGCTAGCACTCTTAAGGTGCAAGGGAGAACCCATGGTTACAGGGAGAGCTTCCAAACTCCATACAGTCATCACACAAGGTCAGGTTCTAACATGGGTCCCTGGAGCTACATAGTGCCAGTTCCCAATACTGGTTTTGATCTTCCTCTCTCTTTCCCACTCCCTCACATTCTTATGCGTCTTACTAGAAGAGAAAGAATGCAATTTAGGTTTTGCTTATTTCAATTCCATTTAAGGTCTATTTCAACCCTAGCAAAGATGTTCCTTCATCTGGAAGATACCCATGCACTGACCTTCCACTAGTAAGAAGAAGCCTTTTGGATTCTTGCTCAAAATCCTAATAGCTACTGTTACCATCTCTTCGAGCGAGGGGTCAGAAGTTTTATTTCTTTCCAGCTCATACTGCAGGTCACCATATTCAAAAAGTCCTGGGAGACAGATAGAGAAACATAGGTTGAGCATATGTCAATCACCAGTATTCATAAACAGTGTTTGGCTATTGTATTACCTAGAGACAAAACTAAGCTCAATCAACATTAGGAAACAAAATATAAATAATCTCAAGTCACTATTTCAAAATAGAATGGGAAAATCGCCTTTGTATCTTTGACAATATTTACCTTAGAAATAGATGTTATTGTCATTGCAATTTTGATGGAGTATCATTTCACAACAGTGCAAAGCATTGGTGTGACTACACTTGGAATATTTTGTGCA
Organism: Hemitrygon akajei; assembly: GCF_048418815.1. Classification (NCBI taxonomy): domain Eukaryota; kingdom Metazoa; phylum Chordata; class Chondrichthyes; order Myliobatiformes; family Dasyatidae; genus Hemitrygon; species Hemitrygon akajei. The sequence goes on along the minus strand of NC_133152.1, from coordinate 15,533,011 downwards.
ATTCTGGTCATCAGTGGTAGGAAAGATGCGATTAAGATGGGAAAGGTACTGCGATTGAAGGGTTTGAGCTAAAAGGAGAGACTGGATAGACAGGGTCATTTGATTTCTTGGATCATAGCAGTCTAAAGGGAGACTTCTTAGAGGTATATAAAATCTTAAGGGACATAGATAAGGTCTTTATCCCAGGATAGGGGAGTCCAGAACTAGATGGCATAGGTTGAAGATGATGGGGGAAAATTTTAAGGGGTCCTGACAGGCAAAGTTTTTATAATGAGTGGGTGGATATATGGAATGAGCTGCCAGAAGTAGCAGATAGAAGTATGCTTACAACATCAAAAACACAGGAATATAGAGTCAAGACAGTTTTGAGGAATACGGATTTCTCACATGTAGTGACAAATGTCACCCTATAAACACAAGTTCCTATTACTTTTAAGGATCTTTCAATAGACTTATACAATCCATCAGTTTTAATTTGTGACAGCTGCAAATTAAGAAGTTTCCCTGTTACAAATGATGGCCAGGCCACCAATAGCAGCAGGTCACCAGAACCCCAAAGGTTATTGAGGAAATACTCAAGCCACTATTAGTCAAAACTCCATCAATAAAGCAGTCAGCCACTGAGAACAAGAAGCCTCCCATTTCTTTTCAGGTTTTGTGTTGAGCTTGACTGAGATCATACAGATCACCTTGCTGCCTCTTGGAATCAGAAAAGGGACACTATAAAACACTAGCCAGGCTAAATTCCTTCCGAGCAGAGAACAGTCAAACTGAACTACACCATATAAAACCTGTGTAGCTTACCCATTAGGTGGTCCACTTTGTTCAGGTCGAGTTTTTTCAGCTGCTCCCTGTTCCAGACATAATGAGCTCTCTGAGGAAATAAAATAATCTGTTATTGTATTATCCACAAAGAACAATGCAGAATCTTCCAGTCAGAGCAACTTATCAACAGGAAACAGTGGAAAGACTTATCAGGTCAGGGAAGAACTTCAATTCTCGATCCACTCCAACTCCCACCATTTCCTCTGCATTGATATACTGAGGTAGTGCTGGCGCGTGGCCTAGTGGGCAAGGCATCAGACTAGTAACCTGAAGGTCACTGGTTCGAGCCTCAGCTGAGGCAGCGTGTTTGTGTCCTTGAGCAAGGCACTTAACAACACATTGCTCTGCGACGTCACTGGTGCCAAGCTGCATGGGTCCTAGTGCCCTTCCCTTGGACAAGATCAGTGGCATAGAGAGGGGAAGGCCTGCAGCTTGGGCAACTGCTGGTCTCCCATACAACCCTGCCCAGGCCTGCGCCCTGGAAACTCCAGGTGCAGATCCATGGTCTCACGAGACTGACGGATGCCACCACCACGATATACTGAGGTCCAATGGGAACAACATCTAACCATCTGTCTGGAGGCAGCTTTTCAAACTCACTATTAAATTCTCCAACACAAGGTAACTTGCTATTTCTGCTGTAGTTTAAATACCCCTTTGGCATTTTCTCTCTCTATTAATACCCCTGGGCTGCAGGGCATGTTCCAAGCCCCACTATTAGCCACACATAACACAAACATAATCACCTTCTTAGTGCCTCCATTAATCGATTAGACCTGGCCTTACCCTATTACAGTTGTTCCCCTTGTCCTAACCTTCCCTCACTACCATCCACCCCAGTCCACCCTTCCCTTCAAACTCTCTTTTTAATCGCTCTCTCTCCCCCAGTTCTAATGAAGAATCTCCACCATGAGAATGTTAAACTGTTTCTCTTTCCTCAGACCTGCTGGATTTTTTCCAGCATTTTTGTTTGTATTTCAGATTTCCAGCCTTAGCAATGTTTTTATTTGTTGTTTTTCAGACCAACTTATCTTCCTGTTATTCTTCAGAAGAAATATTCATTCAGAACACCATGCACATTTGGGGAAAAACTTCACTTCCAGACAAAAGCAATTGGCAGATTAATAACGTTGCAGGAGACGGCAATACACTTCTAAATCGTTAAAGGAGGAGGGTGGTGGGGAGGGGAAATATGGGGCAGGAGTGTAGCAATCGTATTTAAATGTGGAGTGGAGAACTTTCAACCAGCTAATAACAGCTAGTTCCCTCATATTAAAGCAAAACACATATATCTTGGATGGCAGTATTGTAAATATCTGTTGTTGTCTTAACATTAGTTTCGAGAAGTTAAAAAAAAGTAAAAATTTCCTTTTGAGAACCAAGCAACAACAATCACATCACTAATCCATGCAATCAGCCCCAATTCTGGTCAGAATGTCAACATTCAATTGATTTTGGGAAATGAGAAGTCATAGATTTGATCGTCTATTTTTGTCTATGTTCTGATTGGAAAACCTGGAATTGGCACAGGTGACTCTGGTTTCTAAATCGCTTCTTCACAGTTGCATCTGTCCATCCATGTATCAGATTAATTAACTGTCACCTCTTGGATTTATTGCAAGGCAACTGGACTGGATTCATCACATTTCCATCTCCATAATGAGGAGGTTTTTTTTCTTTGTTCTACCTTATGGTAAACTTGTGCTTTGAGATACTTGATCACAAGTGTTCACCCTCTGTAATGAAGCTCTTAACTGATGAAGAAATGTTCAGTATTTAGGTCTGCCTGTTAATCCGCAGTTCCACTTACACTGTGTTGTTTACATGCCAGGTGTGATATTCACATTTTAACAGTTATACAGGTGCTCTCAGTAACAGGATTATCTCCAATTATAGTAGTTTCTTCCATAATTAAAGTATTGTGGACAAGAGAAGAGCTTCACAGTGAGATGACCGAAGGTGTCAGCTCGATTTACAGTGTGGGACAAAACTGGACCCCTTAGACAGAGGGAGAAACAGACATCAAAGAGCCAAGCTTTAGATGAGGTTGAGTGGAGGGAGCAGTGGGCTGGTGTTTAGATGGAAGTGGGGATATTCTGGATAGTGCTCTAATGCTTAGGAGGGGAGGCAGAAGAAGAGATACAGGATGTACCAACACATTATCTAATATTGGGGCAACGAAGTCCCAGGAGGGTGGAAGATAAAAGAAATATGACACAGGCAAAACACTGAATAGTTGGTGGCAAATTGTGAGGATTCAGAGTCTTGGGTTTTATAGATTGGAGTGAAATCTCTCCTACCATCCCCCACCCAAGTTCAGGTAGAAGATACCAAAGCTTAAGAATACCTACCACCAGGCTCATGGACAGCTTCAATCAGAGTCTTGAAATGAGAATTCTCAAACCCTACAAGTTGAAACTTTAATAACCCAGTCCACCAAGTCTTGGCCCTCGCACCTTATTTGTCTATCTGCACTATCGCTGTAAACACAGCACTATATTCAGCATTCTTCCTTTTACTACATTAATGGACTTCTGAATGGAATGATCTGTCTGTGTGGAAAGCAAACAAAAGTTTTTCACTGTATTGCTGTACAATGCGAGGGGTGAGTGACACCGCTGTCTGTCAGGGTTAGCCATGGATGTGGCTTCCAAAAGGTCTAGATACGCAAACCTGGGCAGTATGATATAGAGAGCATGTAGCAAGCTCCCCTCTCCACGCATCTGATGAGCCCAAAGGAACGGCACAGACTGATACAGTTTGGTACCAGCAGCGTCGCAGGAGTTGCTAGTCAGCGTTGAACTCAATTTAGGACAGCCTTAGGGACTCCAGCTCCGGGTTGTTCCCCCTCACGGTTTATTCCCGAAGCCTTCCCCACGAGTTGGTATAGCTGCAAGGCAGCGGAGGTTTGAGATCAGAGTTTTACTTCTCCTAGATGAGCTGCCAGCCATGGCTGATGAGCCCCATCTGCCTGAAGCGACTGGTTTTAAGGCACCAGTTACCCCGCCTTTGCCCCTTCTCCTGTCAGTAGAAATGGTTCCACCGGGCTTAGTAGCCGAGTCACATGTGAAGGCAAGGAGCTGGACTTGGTTGTCAGAGGCTCTCTGAGGCGCATGCCATTGGGAATGTTTAATAGGTAGTGGGAGCCATCCTCAGCTATAACAACCTTAAGGAACGCTGTACAGATAACAATAATAAACCAATTCCATTATCAACAGATTAGGGGTGTCAAGATGGAGTCAGTTCACGGAAGGTGTGGGATTACTAAAGGGAAGTAACTGACCTGTTTTTAGCTGATGCACTTGTCCATTGCTGTTTGGGAAAATTACTGGTGGTCTGAAGGACAATGATGCCCTATTACCCATAAGTGATCCATAAAGGACACTGCATAATGAACAATGTCATCTTACTCACCCATAATAATGAAATCCTCAGTGGCATAAGCATGATTCACACCATGAAGCACTCAGTCAATTTTACAGACTGAGGTGAAACAACACAGAAATAATTTTTATGGCCTTTCATTCTGGGGAAAGTATTAATTTTCAAAGGGATAATGCTAAAACAAAAACTTATGAGAATAGGTTGAGTGAACCCGGCCTTTTCTCCTTGGAGCGACGGAGGATGAGAGGTGACCTGATAGAGGTGTATAAGATGATGAGAGGCATTGATCGTGTGGATAGTCAGAGGCTTTTTCCCAGGGCTGAAATGGTTGCCACAAGAAGACACAGGCTTAAGGTGCTAGGGAGTAGGTACAGAGGAGATATCAGGGGTAAATTTTTTACTCAGAGTGGTGAATGCATGGAATGGGCTGCCAGCAACAGTGATGGAGGCGGATACGATAGGATCTTTTAAAAGACTTTTGGACAGGTACATGGAGCTTAGTAAAATTGAGGGCTATAGGTAAGCCTAGTAATTTCTAAGGTCGGGACATGTTCAGCACAACTTTGTGAGCTAAAGGGCCTGTATTGTGCTGTAGGATTTCTATGTTATGTTGTACAATCTGATTTCTATGCCCTTGAATTTATATTGCACTTTTAACACAATTAAATATCTCACGGTGTTTCGAAGAAGCAAAATCAAACAATAGCTGGCAGCAAGCCAAGTGAGGAGACATCCTGAGCAACAAGCACTCCGCTGCAGAACCCAGCAGGTGAAACAGCATCTGAGGGGCGAAAGGAAACAGCAACATTTCAACCCAAAACATCAACTTTCCTCCCACAGATGCTGCTTCACCAGAGTTCTTCCAGCAGATTGTTGGCGGCGCCCGTTTCTAGCAGCTGCGGTCCCTTATGTTTCCAGGAGGCCCCAGTCTAGTGTGTGTAAATAGACAAAACCACAGCCACCGTGCGACAAAGGAAGCTGAAGGCAAGGGACCCAGATTAATGCAAAGTGCTGGAGGATTGGGTCTGTGTTTAGTAATGAGGATGAAGTCCACTTTAAAGATTATATGAGCTGGACACTGCAGACCACATCGTGAATATCTGTGTGGTTCAAAATTGAAGGACAGTTGCAATATTCTAAAAGGAAGTAATGATATCAAGGGAAAACAGATTTGAAAAATAAACTTTGAATGGGGAAAGAGGGAGAGGAAAACAAGTGGAGAAAATGTCTGCAGGCAGCTGAGCAAGATAAACAGTAATAGTACAGATGGGATCAAAGGTATCCTGCTGGGTGTCAGGCCCAAGTCAATGAGTTCTACTTTAACCATCTGACAGCTATAGTCACAAACACAAGGAAATCTGCCTCACCCCCATCCCTTTCATTTCGCACACATCTGCCCTCACCCCATCCTCCCACTGCCACACAAGGGATAGGTTTCCTTTTTGTCCTCACCTACCATCCCACAAGCCTCCACATCCAGCACGTAATTCTCCGTAACTTCGGCCATCTTCAACAGGATCCCACCACCAAGAATATCTTTCCCTACCCCCCCACCACTTTCCGCAGGGATTGCTCCCTACGCGAATCCCTTGTCCGTTCGTCCCTCCCCACTGATCTCCCTCCTGGCACTTATCCTTGCAAGCGGAACAAGTGCTTCACCTGCCCCCTTCACTACCATTCTGGGCCCCAAACAGTCCTTCCAGGTGAGGTGGCACTTCACTTGAGAGCCTGTTGGGGTCAGCTACTGTATCCAGTGCTCCCAGTGTGGCCGCCTGTATATCAGTGAGACCGATGTAGATTTGGAGACTGCTCTGTCAAGCACCTTCGCTCTGTTCAGTGGCCACCCACTTCAATTCTACTTCCCATTCACGTTCCAACATGTCAGTCCCTGGCCTCCTCTACGGCAGCGATGAGGTCACACTCAGGTTGGAGGAACAACACCTTATATTCTGTCTGGGTAGCCTCCAACCTGATGGCATGAACATCAATTCCTTGAACTTCCAGTGAATGCTCCCCATTCTTGTTTCCCTCTCACACCTTCTCTCCTTAGCTATCCTCTGGCACTTCACCCCCTTCCCTTCTTCCACAGTCTTCCCCTTTCTCCACTTCCTTATCTTTTTCACTAATCAAATCCCCAGCTCTTCACTTCTTCCTCCCCTCCCCACCTTCTTATCCTGACTTCTCCCCTTCGTTGCCATCCCCGATGAAGAGTCTTGGCCCGAAACGTCAACTCTTTGATCTTTTCCAGGGATGCTGCCAGGCCTGCTGAGTTTTGCATAGGGAATAAATCTGAATGATTAAATTAAGCAGTTTACAAAGCTGTTTGTTGGACTGAACTATTGGCCTACCTTGCCCCTTTTAATATGTTTCCATTCTTCCACCAAGTTCTTCCCATCAAGCCGGGAGCCATTAGCTTTCCACTCATCCGGATATTCAACATCAGGGGTGTCTCTTGGGAACATATACTTTCTGCCGCCACCCATTATCACCTAGTTCAGGATTAAGAAATCAAAGAAAATATATTTCAAAGATATGGACCGATTTGGAGTTCCCAGTCAATAGTATATACTTCAGATAACTTAACAAGCATGGATCATATACAATCAATTTATCTGCAGGAGCTTTAATTCTCAGTTGATCTTCAATGTGACAACCTGAATTAATCTCACTCTTGATCCAGGATAGGACTTCTTAAAGAAACTTTCCACCAATGAATCACCCAAATATCATTGAAAAGAGTATTCTCAGCATTTGCTGGTACTGTTACTGATAGTGAATATTGAGTAGTGACCTTTCAGGGGTGGTTTCTGCAGTCTCAGCTCAGGATCAGGTTCTGTATTGTTAGCCCATCACACACACACCATCCAGGAACCCATTCACCAGCCAGGGGATGAAGCACTACCCATAAAGTTCACACAGTCCCAAGGTGCCACATCAAAAATGGGCACTCAAATGCCATTTAAGCCTCAAAAAATAGTTTTTCTGGTTAAATACTAAAGCCAAACTCCTATCTGTTTTGGTTATTTCAAGGCCTGCTGAAGAATCAGATTGGACAGATCCTCGGAAGGAGGTACTTGATTTAATATTTGTCTATCCATTGCCGCAGTTCTTAGCACAACTGAAGGGGCAGACGAGAGGAAGGGCCTTTCTGTCTCATCACTGAATGAAACACATTCAGAGAATCCCAATGGGAAGCAAGTGTCAAGCCAGTGAAATGGCAACAAACACATTCAGGCTGGTTAAACAGCAAATACACTTGGCAGCCATCCCTTGCAGATGGCATTTATTGAACAGTAGGTTTCTTGATTAGTGCGCATTTTCAATTCTGCAAATGAATTGCGAGATTGTTCCAACTTCGAAATTCTGCAAACTCAAAGCTGCATTTTTTTTTGATTTTGCCTTTGACGCACTATTTAACGATGGATCACGTGAATGCTTATCCCCCCTGTTCAACTGGTTGAAGATACAATGGTCCTTTAGGAGCGTCACACAGCCAAGATCACAATTTATGAATTACCAGACTTATAATAACAAATGATGCGCTGTCTGCTATAGACAATAGACAATAAGTGCAGAAGTAGACCATTTGGCTCTTCGAGCCTGTACAGCCATTCTGAGATCATGGCTGATCATCTACTATCAATACCCGGTTCCTGCCTTGTCCCCATATCCCTTGATTCCCCTATCCATAAGATACCTATTTAGCTCCTTCTTGAAAGCATCCAGAGAATTGGCCTCCACTGCCTTTTGAGGCAGTGCATTCCAGACCCCCACAACTCTCTTGAAGAAGTTTTTCCTTAACTCTGTCCTAAATGACCTACCCCTTATTCTCAAACCATGCCCTCTGGTACTGGACTCTCCCAGTATCTGGAACATATTTCCTGCCTCTATCTTGTCCAATCCCTTAATAATCTTATATGTTGCAATCAGATCCCCTCTCAATCTCCTTAATTCCAGCGTGTACAAGCCCAGTCTCTCTAACCTCTCTGCGTAAGACAGTCCGGACATCTCAGGAATTAACCTTGTGAATCTACGCTGCACTTCCTCTACAGCCAGGATGTCCTTCCTTAACCCTGGAGACCAAAACTGTACACAATACTCCAGGTGTGGTCTCACCAGGGCCCTGTACAAATGCAAAAGGATTTCCTTGCTCTTGTACTCAATTCCCTTTGTAATAAAGGCCAACATTCCATTAGCCCTCTTCACTGCCTGCTGCACTTGCTCATTCACCTTCAGTGACTGATGAACAAGGACTCCTAGATCTCTTTGTATTTCTCCCTTACCTAACTCTACACTGTTCAGATAATAATCTGCCTTCCTGTTCTTACTCCCAAAGTGGATAACCTCACACTTATTCATGTTAAACGTCATCTGCCAAGTATCTGCCCACTCACCCAGCCTATCCAAGTCACCCTGAATTCTCCTAACATCCTCATCACATGTTACACTGCCACCCATCTTAGTATCATCAGCAAACTTGCTGATGTTATTCTCAATGCCTTCACCTAAATCATTGACGTAAATCGTAAACAGCTGTGGTCCCAATACCGAGCCCTGTGGCACCCCACTAGTCACCACCTGCCATTCCGAGAAACACCCATTCACCGATACCCTTTGCTTTCTATCTGCCAACCAGTTTTCTATCCATGTCAATATCTTCCCCCCAATGCCATGAGCTCTGATTTTACCCACCAATCTCCTATGTGGGACCTTATCAAATGCCTTCTGAAAATCGAGGTACACTACATCTACTGGATCTCCCTTGTCTAACTTCCTGGTTACATCCTCGAAAAACTCCAATAGATTAGTCAAGCACGATTTGCCCTTGGTAAATCCATGCTGGCTCGGCCCAATCCTATCACTGCTATCTAGATATGCCACTATTTCACCTTTAATAATGGACTCTAGCATCTTCCCCACTACTGATGTTAGGCTGACAGGATGATAGTTCTCTGTTTTCTCCCTCCCTCCTTTCTTAAAAAGTGGGATAACATTAGCCATTCTCCGATCTTCAGGAACTGATCCTGAATCTAAGGAACATTGGAAAATGATTACCAATGCATCCGCAATTTCCAGAGCCACCTCCTTTAGTACCCTAGGATGCAGACCATCTGGACCTGGGGATTTGTCAGCCTTCAGTCCCATCAGTCTACTCATCACTGTTTCCTTCCTAATGTCAATCTGTTTCATTTCTTCTGTTACCCTATGTCCTTGGCCCATCCATACATCTGGGAGATTGCTTGTGTCTTCCCTAGTGAAGACAGATCTAAAGTACTTATTAAATTCTTCTGCCATTTCTCTGTTTCCCATAACAATTTCACCCAATTCATTCTTCAAGGGCCCAACATTGTTCTTAACTATCTTCTTTCTCTTCACATACCTAAAAAAGCTTTTGCTATCCTCCTTTATATTCCTGGCTAGCTTGCGTTCGTACCTCACTTTTTCTCCCCGTATTGCCTTTTTAATTAAGTTCTGTTGTTCCTTAAAAATTTCCCAATCATCTGTCCTCCCACTCACCTTAGCTCTGTCATACTTCCTTTTTTTTAATGCTATGCAATCTCTGACTTCCTTTGTCAACCACTGTGGCCCCTTTCCCCCCTTTGAATCCTTCCTTCTCCGGGGGATGAACTGATTTTTCACCTTGTGCATTATTCCCAAGAATACCTGCCATTGCTGTTCCACTGTCTTTTCTGCTAGGATATCCATCCAGTTAACTTTGGCCAGCTCCTCCTTCATGGCTCCATAGTCTCCTTTGTTCAACTGCAACACTGACACCGCCGATCTGCCCTTATCCTTCTCAAATTGCAGATAAAAACTTATCATATTATGGTCACTACCTCCTAATGGCTCCTTTACTTTAAGATCGCTTATCAAATCCTGTTCACTACACAAGACTAAATCCAGAATAGCCTTGTCCCTGGTCAGCTCTCGTACAAGCTGTTCCAAGAATGCATCCCGTAGGCACTCTACAAACTCCCTATCCTGGGGTCCAGCACCAACCTGATTCTCCCAGTTCACCTGCATGTTGAAATCCCCCATGACTACTGCGACATTACCTTTGCCACATGCCAATGTTAACTCCCTATTCAACTTGCACCCAATATCCATGCTACTGGTTGGTGCCCTGTAGACAACACCCATTTGGGTCTTTTTGCCCTTACTGTTCCTCAGTTCTATCCACACAGACTCTACTTCTCCTGATCCTATGTCCCCCCTTGCAAAGGACTGAATCTCATTCCTCACCAACAGGGCCACCCCAACCCCTCTGCCCACATTTCTGTCCCTACGATAGCACGTATACCCTTGTACATTCATTTCCCAGGTCTGATCTCCCTGCAGCCATGTCTCCGTTATCCCAACAACATCATAGTTACCCATTTGCACCTGAGCTTCAAGCTCATCCACCTTATTTCTGACACTTTGTGCATTCAGATATAGAATTTTTAGCCCATTTCTCCTCTCTCTGTTTAAATCGCTGCCTATTGTGCTTAACCCAGCTCCCCGAACTCCCATTGGGCTATACGCCCCTTGAATTTTGTTGTCCTTCCTAAATTTACTTATTCTTTCTGCATATTTAACTCCATGTTCCATCAGACCATCCCTCTGTACATGTGTCCTCCTTATCACTTGTTCCGCCTCACCTTTCTCTACTACACACTTAATATTCCGGAACCGTGTAGTCCCCACCTGTCCTTTATTCTTCATCTCACTATCCTCTCTCGCATTCTGGATCCCTGCCCCCTGCAAATTTAGTTTAAACCCCCCTGAGCAGCACTAGCAAACTTCCCTGCAAGAATGTTAGTACCGCTCCAGTTCAGGTGTAAACCGTCCCATCTGGGTCTGCTGACCCAGCCATGTGGCCATTGACACAAATATGTATTAAAAGGAAGGAATTTGATAGAATTTGACAGCAGGTGGAAAATACACAGCGCACACACACACTTCTAGTACAAGTCAACATCATACCTTGTCTACAACACTGGAGTGCAGTCAAGGGTTATTGATTTGAAGGCTCTACCAACTCCCACAGTTATCCACTAATTCTTGCCTACATTAGGGTTAGTGGTTACTGTATCAAAAGGATTTCTGAATAGTATGAAACAAAGGCAAGCATCACCCTCAAGAAAGCTGGAGAGACAATTACTTGAACAGTCATTTCAAGAGGGTGGTCAAAAGACTCCGGGTTGTGCTTCATTCAGAAGGTCTGAGCACATGGTACAGCTCCAGACTTTGTCTGGCACCTATCAATCGTAGATATTTACTACATAAACCTTCTCCCACTTCAATCCTACCACTGCTCTGGAGACACCTCCCCTCAAGTACAACCCGCTCCTGTTCATCAGGAGGCCCCCAAGAAATGCAACAGTCAATTGGCCTGATACTGTACACAGGCAGACTGATGAAAGGATGGGTTTTGAGACTCTCACATTTGAGTGTGAGCTTACCTTTGAAAAATATGTGTACCATGTGGTATGATTTCTGATGCTCTGTTACACCAGCCACAACTGTGGTTGAATGTTGACTACCTTTAATAAAGAATTTTATTAATTTTCTTTTGTTGGTCGCTATTGTTGCCTCAGTGAACAAGGTGAAAAGGGCCACAAAAGTCCTATTACAAATAACTCCAGAAGAGAGGCCAAGTGAAATTCTTATTGGTTTTACAAGTTGATCTCAAGCAAATCGGAGAAGCCAGATTCAGATCTTTACTAGCATCTGTGGTGTTGGCTCTGGCATCCCCCAAAGTCCATTCTTCACCACCCAATTTCCCAGCTCTGTCCCGCTGCTCAGTAACATCACTGAAAACACCTCCACCTGTGGTCTAATGACACTTGTTCTGCTGCTGCAGGAATGTCTAGGGACCTGCAATGTTATAGTCACGAATACTGACTAGACTTACTATAGCACATCACTTACCCATGCACTATTCTCTGAGTTCTCTGTATGAAGTTACCTGTGCATGGTTTCATTTAGCCATTTCACACCAGCTATCACTACAGACTTCACAGAACTGATTTCAGGGGTCCGCGATAACTAGAGACCACGCTCTGCCACATAGATATTGGCATTCACGTATAGATGAAGACAAGAGTAGAAGCCGCCCAGCAGGTACATATTAATCTGTTGCATGCATGTCTAACACACATACACACACACTCGTACTTAGAATCACACTTCAAAGACATGGTGCCATCTTCTCTATCACAACTCTTAGGTACCTCCTGTCCCGCTGGCAAGGGAGCCTTATCACAAGGGGGCAGCATCGGAATGCACAAGTACAGATCATTGCTACCCAATCTATCTACTCTCTATCATCAACAAACTAATGAAAGGTGTTATCAACAGCAACCTGGGCCATAATGGGGAAGGAGTGTGATATACACGGTAAAGGATGTTGCCAGGTCTGGAGGATCTGAGCTATATGGAAAGATTGAATAGGTTAGGACTTTATTCTTTGGAACGTAGAAGCTTGAGAGGAGCTTTGAGGGGTATAGGAAGGGCAAATGCAAGCAAGCTTCTTTCACTGAGATTGGGTGGGACTACAACTACAGGTCATGGGTTAAGGGTGAAAGGTGAAAAGTTTAAGGGGAACGTGAGGGGAAACTTCTTCACTCAGAGGAATGTGAGGATGTGGAATGAGCTGCCAGCACAAGTGGTGCATGCCAGCTCAATTTCAACTTTTAAGAGAAGTTTGGATAGGTACGTGGCTGGTAAGGGTATGGAGGGCTATGGTCTCAATGCAGGTCAAGGGGAGTAGGCAGAATAAATGGTTCAGGACAGACTCGATGGGCTGAAGGGCCTGCTTCTGTGCTGTACTTTTCTATGACTCTATATGCTGTTATGGGAGAGAACAGTACGAGCTGTATTAGGAGCAGTGTGTGATATATTCAACAGTGGAGAAGAGTAGTCAGGCAATCATGGTAAGACAGTCAACAGTAGGTAATGGCGTGAGAGTGTGGTGTGGGCTGTAATGCTGAGAAAGTGTAGACCAATTCATTTGGTTTTAAGGAAATATGGTGGAAATCTTAAAATGTCTGCATTGTGCACATTGCTATCATCTGACGCAGATGAAGTTAACGTGCACATTCCCCCCAGCAGCTTGGTAGCTCGTGAACTGGAAGCCCCACACAATGGCCTGGTGAACAGATCTCACTCACCTCGATACCAGGAATGTTGTAGATGAGCTGGTGAGCGATGTCCTTGCAGCCCTGCTCCAGTGCTTCCATTGGCATCTCAGAGTCCGAGTACCAGTCCCGGTTGACAGAATGTGCGTAGGCAGCACTGGGCGTGGCATGCTGCACCCGGGTGGTGGTAACAATGCCCGTGGATTTACCTGGAAGAGCAGTAATGAAGTGACATGAAGCAACTTATCACAGGTCATGCATTCCTATAGTTCTGCCCGCACCTCCCTCCCTCCCCACCCCACCACCAATTTTTAAATCGCTCTCCCATCAACTCCACGTTGCCAAAGACAAACCACACAAAAATGCTGGAGGAACTCAGCTGGCCAGGCAGCATCTATAGAAATGAATAAATAGTTGACCTTTCGGGCCATGACCCTTCATCAAGCCTCTAACCGTAAATATTGAGTTTTGTTTCTCCCCTCTTTCACTCTTCAAAACATTAAGCGATCTCTTAGTTCCCTGTCCTAGTGGGCTCAGTGACAAGCACCTGTCCAAGACGACAGAAGAATTATTGCTCAGTTCCTAGAATAGTCTGAAGCCTCTCTGAATCATGCTAAGGTCAAAGGAGTTCTTATGAACTGTGGCCAAAGTAGCAAGGCATGGTATTTATTCACATACAATGCAGAATAGGCCCTTCCTGCCCTTCGAGCTGGACAATTTACAATGATCAATTAACCTACTAACCAGTATGTCTTTGGACAGTGGGAGGAAACCCACACGGTCACAGGGAGAATGTACAAACTCCTTACAGGCAATGGCGGGAATTGAACCTGGATCACTGGAACTGTAAAGCGTTGTGCTAACCACTAAGCTATCGTGCCAGCCCCAGTAGCAAGCTGTGCATTACAAATTCCTACAGAAACAAGTCAGGTATGCAACCATGTCAGCACGTTTCATTGATACTGGTTGGGGAATGGATTCTATTTCATTGATTTATTTTCTGTGATCTACGCATCACTGGGAAGGCCAGCATTTATTGCCCATCCCTTGTTGCCCTTGAGAAGATGGCGGTGAGTACAATCATCAACACGTGAAGGGTGCCCACAAAGTGCTGTTATAAAGTCGTAGCGCTGTTGAAGGATGCAGTGTGGAAGTAGTCCCTTCAGCCCTACTGGCCCATGCTGACCACAGCATCCTCCCTGCTAGCTCAATTGCCAATGTTCTGCTCATAACATCCAAGCCTTTCCCCTCCATGGACCAACTTGCTCTGGGCCTGTACTCACTGGAGTTTAGAAGAATGAGGGGGTACCTCATTGACACCTATTGAAATGCCTAGACAGAGTGGATATAAAGAGGATCTTTCCACTAGTGGGAGAGCCCAAGACCAGAGGGCACAGGCTTTAGAACATCGATGAGGAAGAATGTTTTCTAAAAGATTCAAAGTACATTTATTATCAAAGTATGACTGCAGTATACAACCCCTGAGAGTTGTCTTCCCATAGACAGCCACCGAACAAAGAGAACCATAGATCCAATTCAAAGAAAACATCGAACCCCTCCAACACAAACAAAAAACAACAAATCATGCAAATAGTAAAAAAAAAATGAGTGAAGAACACTAACCCACAAAGTCATCATCAAAGGAGCCCAGGAACATTAGCCAGAGGGTAGTGAATCTGTGGAATTCATTGCTGCAGATGACTGTGGAGGCCAAGTATTTGGGTATATTTATAGTGAAGGTTGATAGGGTTTTGATTAGTAATGAAGGTTATGGGGGAAAAGGCAGGAGAATGGAGTTGGAAGAGATAATAAATCAGTCTGAGAATGTGAAGAGGGTAAGGGGTACGTGTAGAGGGGGTGGGCAAGGGGTAAGTGTAGCAAAATATGTAGACAGGACCAGGGAGAGGTACATCATTGGGGAAGTATAAGGAGAGGTAGCTAAACTAAGGTGCCAGGCAAGACATGGAAACCATAAGGAAAAGGGAACCTGCGACCACAAGACAATGTGTTTGGCAAAGTATTTTGAGCTATACCTACTTCCAGTGTTTTGAGTGCGTCTGTACTTAATTCCAAGTATTAACGTTGCGTCTTTGCTTATTCCGAGTATTTTGCGTGCTTAGCTATGCAATAGCCAATCAATTGATGAATTTGAATCGGTAACCATATTTGTGAATGTAGTACCCTGCTTTTGGGTATAAGTATGACCTTTGTAATCCGACAAATTGGGAGTTGGCTACCTTACGCCCAAAGTGCATGGGGCTGCGAACTCCTCTCTGAATAAAAACTGTTTTAGAGGTAATTTCATGTCTCTGGTGTTTTTCCTCAACTGAGCAGGTTAATAATTTCAGGTTGACAAGTCTTGGTAGAATGGTGGAGCAGACTTGGACTAAATGGCCTGATTCCTCTCCCACATCTTTTGGTCTTATGATCTTATGGTCAAATGCCTCTTAAATGTGTTGGGTAGGATTCAGACAGAGCAAAACTAAAGAAATACCAATATATTTTCAATTTATTGTCTCTCAGGAGTAATTTGAGAACTGATGATGATGATGTCCCTATGTGCCTACCACCCCTGCCAAGAACAATGAGGGAATCTTGCTTCAGTTCAGATAAGGCACGGAGGAGAGCAGGTTGGGTATTGGTAGACATTTTGTAGGTACAGATTACAGTCACGTTGTCTGATAGAGGGAATGACTTTTCAGAGAATTGAAGTGCAATCAACTTGTTCTCCAGATGCAGGTAATTCAGTTCCCCAAAGGTGTAATCCTAATTTAAATATACCCCTCCATAAACTTTCCCTCTACCCTTGACTTTAAGGCACACCATCTCTGCATGCAGTACAGGAAAGCAAGAGATTAGTGGAGGTGAAAGATACTCTTTATCAATTATTATATACCATTCCCAAGTCTTGTCAAAATATGAGGATGTTCTTTTAACTCCAAATAAGGAAAAACAAATTCTCAACCTGATTTAATTTTGGTCTACAAAAGCTCAGAGCTATCCTTTACTTTTGAGTGAGACAGTTAATTATATAAAGACTTTGAGAGTCACAAACAGGACCTTACTGGTTGAAGCTGAACCTCCCGGAATTGAAGCCAATGTTTTGACCTACTTAGATGATTGGCTAAGCAGCAGGGGGCAAATAGTAGGGGTTGGTGGGGGTGGGAACCCATACTCTAACTGACAGTATTGACCCATCAAGAAAGTCACAACATTTCCAGATAACCAAGATGATGGAACTGAAAGACAAATCTGCCAAAAATAGACAAAACTGGAAGCACTAAGTTGCCCGGAAATATCCATACATTAAGTAATTGTATCATATAAAAGGTAGTAAATAAGAGAAGAATGGGATATTTTCTAAAAGGTGAAAAGACAGAAGATTCTCTCTACCCCTTCCAGTTCTCATATTTCTAGCTGCTACAACCAGGGTAGGTCTTACACAGTGAATGGTAGGGCACTGAGGTGCGCAGTGGAACCAAGGGATCTGGGAATACAGGTCCATAATTCATTGACGGTGGCATCTCAGGTGGATAAGGTCGCAAAGAAAGATTTTGGCACATTAGCCTTCGTAAATTAAAGTATTGAGTACAGCAGATGGGACGTAATGTTGAAATTATATAAGACATTAGTAAGGCCTAATTTGGAGCATTGTGTGCAGTTTTAGTCACCAACCTAAAGGAGAGATGTAAATGAAGTTGAAAGAGTACAGAGAAAATTTACAAGGATGTTACTGGGTCTGGAGGACCTGAGTTATATGCTATTATTGAGGCTACCCTAGTGCTTCAGAGATCCCAGTTTGATCCGGAACTTGAGTGGTATATGTGTGGCGTTTGCACATTTTCCTTCACGGGTTTACCCACATCCCAAAGACTACAATACTGTAGGGCATAGGAGCAGAATTAGACCATTCAGTCCATCGAGTCTGCTCCGCCATTCTGTTATGGATGATTTACTAATCCTGTCAACCGCATTCTCCTACCTTCTCCATATAACCTTTCAAGCCCTTACTATTCCTGGTACTGGATATACCAAGTCATCGGGTATAACCAATGCCATCCTTCCAGTGCCAACATAGCATAGCCACAGCTTACTAACTCTAACTCAAATGTCTTTGTGATGTGGGAGGAACCAGTGTATCCAGAGTGAACCCACGGGGAGAACGCACAAAGCCCAGGGTGTGGAGAGTCACAGGGCAGAGTGTCACACCAGTAAGAATATATCTAAGGGCCATCAAAGCACCAGTTATAGCCAGTTGAAACCGGGTTCCTTGTAAACGAGGCAGGCTGCACCAAGACACGGAGTTAAACTGGCTCCTCGCGCAAGGCACAGCCTTGGCATTGTAGAAGAACAAGATCATTGAGCGCATCGAGTGTCTTCTGCTATTGAATCACCGCTTTCTTCTCAATCCCACTGACCCAGTTACCTTTGCCACCCTTACCAATCAAGAACCTGTGTTAAATGACTGCTGCAAGTTAATCCTTAGTGTAAGCAAGCAGTAAAAAGAACCAAAGGAGTGGTGGGGAGGGGGAGATTATTGAGAAAGTGAGAGAGAATTAATGGCAGGGCTACAGGGAAATAAGGAGAAGGAGAAAGGAATTGTTGGGAATGTCCTACTGTGCTCCAATAGGCTGAATGGACCTCTATAGAGTCGTGGTAGAACTGAGATCCGCCCCACTGAATGACATTTAAAACAATGGAAAGAAAAACAGCTTATCTGGACTGAGGCCATGCACACAACACCGACCTGCATCTTCAGCCCATCTCAGAATGGATGTCACTTCATTGCCAAAGGTGGTGTTACACTGTCTGCGGACTGAGGCTGCACTCACACCCACGGTGCCTTGATTCGCCTTAACACCACACAGGTAGGCTGTCGCTGTGCCCGCACTGTCTGGTACCTGGGCGTTGGTGTTATAGGTCTGGTGAATGAAAGACAGAGAAGTCACATCGGTGTCGAGCTGAGCCTTATCGTTCCACCTCCAAAAGGAACCACACATCTCATAAATCAATCAAATACAACAAAATCGTAACATCCGATTAAATTAGCCAATCGTGTGAGTCAGCAAATAATCAAACCGCGCATGATCAGTCTTACCAAGAGGAGGTAATGTTATTAGGAGTGTTTATCCCACTCTGAAGAAAATGAAAACCTTTTTTTCCCTTATAAGGGGGAAAATGCATCAGTTCCACGATTATCACATTTATGACATTTCTGCCTTGTAATTCTGGCGGGTCCTAGCGAGATGAACTCAAGCAGAGGAGCAGGAAATCACTCTCTTAATCACCAGAGCCTAGTGAAGGGGTGCTGAAGTCCAGTGTTTAGTAGAAGATGGAGATTGTGAATGGGATGGGATGTGGGAATTATGGTTATTTATTTAGATACAGAGCAAAATATGACCCTCCAGCCACGCCACTCAGCAATCCCCCGATTTAATCTGATCACAGGACAGTTTACAGTGACTAACTAACTAGTAGGAGGAAACCAATGCTGTCATAGGCACTCCTCACAGGCAGTGGCCGGAATTGAACCCAGATCACCTGTACTGTAAAGCATTGTGCTAACCACTAGGCTACTGTGCCGCCCCAGTGATAATGACATCTACAGCAATATCATTAGGAAAGTTGGAAAAGGGCGGCAGATACTGGCATATTGGTGGCTGGAAGGTGGATGGGGCAGCAGGAGATAGTAACTATGAAGACAGGCAGTGGAAGGGTGATAATGAAGGTAAGTATTGTTGGGGGGGGGTAGTGCAGCACAGAAATTACGTGGTTGCTGCAGGCACTCACGCACACCACATTCTACTGCTTCTACATGGAAAGACCTTTGACAAACATTTCCTAAAGCAACTTAAATAATTTTTTGAATGAACCCTAATAGCCATTAGCACTATCTGGTTAAAATAAGAGCTAAATTCAATTTTTTCATGCACTAGCCGGGAGGGAGATTAACACAACTAGCAATAGAGAAAGGGCCACCTTTGAAAGAGCTACATGTGGGAACTTGTCCATTTCCAAGAACCCTTCCTCTCCATTCTTGTCTTCCAATTGGCCTTTCAGAATTCGAGCGGCTGTCACTGTGGGGATTCCCATCCCTGAAGAAGAAGAAAGTTGCCTTACCAGTGAGCACATCAGCACTTTCTGCTCCCCCCCCACCCCCCCCAATGCTTTCCCAGATTACTTTCTGGTCTCTTCCATCTAAGCACATCTTTATTTTATCATATGTCGCTTTGCCATTGGCAACAGGACAGGAGACCAATAGTTCTATAATAATTGGAGCAAGTGGAGTCGGTAGTCAGTGTGTTTTCATTTTGCTTGTGTACAGAAGTGGTACTGGGTGACTTAAACTTGCTCCAACTTAATATCATCCGTGGCAAATTATCAATGACACTACCATGTTCACAGATTGGAGTAAGTCCTCGGGACGCTTTGGAAGAGGTCGGCATGAATTATTTCCCATGATTCAGTCATTTGAAGAACAAATCTAGAAATATGTAGCCCAATGAAATGATGCCATATTAAGAAAAAATACACTGGATTGTGACCCTAGTCACATTACAATAAAGGTCCCAAAGTAATCCCAGTCAGTACAGGCCTCTGCATTCTCAGATTCTCAAGCTACATTTATTTTTGTTGCGATATGTGTAAGTTGAAGGCAATAGCATGGGACAATAAACTGAAGAGAAAATAGCTCAGAGAATGGAACATATAGGAAAAGAGAAAACCTATGATGCTGTTGACCCATTTATTCTCCAAACAAAACGGAATACCAGCTCTTTCCAGCCTTCACAAATCACCAGCTATTTCTGAGACAGCAGATTCTTGAGATGCTGGAGATTTTGACCATACACAAAATGCTGGAGGAACTCAGCAGATCAGGCAGCATCTATGGAAATAAATAATCTGTCAACGTTTGAGGTCGAGATTCTTCATTGGCTTGAAACATTGACTGTTCATTTCCCTCCATAGATGCTGCCTGACCTGGTGAGTTCCTCCAGCATTTTGAGTGTGTAACCGCTTCTTTTGTCCCTGCTGGTCTTGATTAGGTTCCCCTTCCTAATCTCAGTGTAGGAGATGGCGCTATACTTAATCAACCCCTTCCCCTCAAGTTCCTCCTAGCTCCCTCGTAGGATTTGTTAATGGCCATTTCATGTATACCTTGTGGTTCTGAACTCACACACCATGGAAACATCTAAACTTTCAGCCTGTCTAAAACATTTTCAAGGCAGCCACTAATTCAAAATTTAACCTGGAGATTAATTGCTCAGCCACCAATGAGTGCAAAGCTCCACAATGTAGTTTGAGAGAATAATCAGTCCAGTTATGTCACACTGCTTCATGGGACATATAACAAAAGTCAGGAACAGCACTGATCCTTTCCTGGAAAGATGGACTCTTATTGTCAAGAGCAACTTGACCAGCTGCATTTCCAGAGACAGCCAGTAAAAGTAGGTTTCACTTACTAATCAAGAACCTATCACCCTCTGCTTTAAATAAACCCAATGACTTAGCCTCCACAGCCGTCTGTGTCAATGAATTCCACATATGATTCACTACCTTCTGGCTAAAGAAGTGACTCCTCATCTCTGTTCTAAAGGACATCCTTCAATTCTGACACTAGGCACTCTGGTCCCAGACTCCCCCACTACAGAAAACATCCTCTCCATGTCCACTCTATATCTAGGCCTTTCAATATTCGATAGATTTGAATGAGATCTTCCTCATTCTTCTAAACTCCAGCGAGTACAGGCCCAGAACCATCAGACGCTCCTCATACATTAACCCTTTCATTCCTGGGATCATTGTCGTCAGCCTCCTCTGGACACTCTCCAATGCCAGCACATGGAGACATCCCTACAACGTACTCCAAGCTTCCTCAGAAAGGAAATTCCATTCTGTTAAATTCAGTACTGACCATTGCTGCAAAAAAGTCTCCAGAGTGTAGCAAACTGCCTGCACTTAAAAGCTTTGAATCCCACTGCCCAGGCATGCAATGTCTCATTGTCAATCATGGCTGCCAAAATTGACACATGAGAAGATCCTCAAAGCTAAAGTCAACAAAGAAATTATTCATCTGCCAGTATCGGAAACATACCATCCCCTAGGAAAAGAATTAAATTTTTTGCCACGCCAGTGTTGAGCTTTTGTAAACTGAGAGCCCGTTTCAGTGTTTCCTGGGCTTGGTTCCTCCAAAACGTAGGGTTCATTTCATGCTCTGTAATAGGCAACACAAGATAATTAGACTCAAGAACATTGTTGATTGGAGTAATGGTTGATGCATCATAACAGATTTCACCAGCATTTGAGATACAAGCTACTTAACGACAGTCTGCACTTAAACTGCTCTGAACTCCAGGACAAAACAAAAAGGTGCTTTTTTTCTGGTAGTGACTTTGTTGAGGCCCTTTTTTGGCAACTTTAACCCTAATGGAACTGCAGAGTGCGCAGCTATCTCATGGCTCCAGTGAGATGGAGTTTGTTTCTAACCTTCAGTTCTGTGTGGAGCTTGCTCGTTCTCCCTGGCTTTCCCCAGGGACTCTGATTTCCTCACACCCAAACCTGCTGCTATAGGCAAGTCTAGTACACACAGCCAGTGGAAGAACCAGAAAATGGTAATGGGCAGGCGTGAAATAATAGATTACAGGAACAATATTACTCTGACAGCTGGCCTCCTTCTACGTCATTAAGAAATTTGAGTCGAGAAGGAAATGGACTTTATATCTTTATTCATTTTACTTGCACTGGTGAACTACTGCAGTACTAGTAGTCACGTGTGATCAAGCTTGGGACTGGTCGACTCTGCAATGAGAACCCCACTTGAAATAATGATGGAATATTAATTCATAGCAAAATAAGTAGATGACAATCCAGGTGAGTGTTGAGCATCCTGGATGGAAGCATGCAAAATACGGGTGATTCCCTCTACTTACTCTTTAAATAGACTCCATCTATCCAGGCTTCGAAGCTGATCCCTGCGCTAACCACCATTAGAAGTAATGCAGACTATATTTACCAGTTTCTTTCTAAGCAGAGGAGAGCGTAAGCATGAGCACTGCAGGGAGAGAAGCCGAGCGCCTTTCTTCATAAACTTCTTGACATTTCAACAGAAAACAGATCAAGTAGCCTACAAATGGATTGTGCATATGTATAGCAGAGGCCATTTAGGCTGTAGAAACAGGAACAGACATGCAAGCATTTGGCAAATAGAACATCCTTGCCGAGCCGTTGAACTACACATTTTTCAAACCTGGATCCATTCCCGCTAGGATGAAGTTGGATCCACTGTACAGTCCAGCATGCAGTGCAATTATTACACATGGTAATAATATGCCGCTGTGGGAGAGAATGTGCTTCAAGCTTACAAGAGGGCAATATAAAGCAGTTAATTTTTGTTGAGGATCAAGACAGAAAAAGATCCCCTCACAAGCTGAAAATCCAATGCGACAGATTGAGGAACTCAAGAGCAATGCATGAATCTCCCAACACATTCAAGACAAACGACAGCGCAAATGGAACATTATATGTGATAAGACAGGCCTCTGAGATCCGCCTAACCTGGTGGTGGGAGGCGTATCTGGTTATAGATTCGCTTTTTCTTGAGTCCAGCGGGTATTTTGCCTATTGAGGTCAAAGAGACAGGAATATGAAATTTTATTACAAGGGATTACTTTGCTACAAAAACCAAAGCCACCGAGGTCATCGAAATGCACCTGTATTTGGAAGTTGTAATTTCAACATGAAATTGAGACTACTTGAAGTAAGAGGAAATTCAGCCTGGATTAAAAAGTAAATGACGAGCTGATGGTGTGGGGGTTGGAGGAGGGAGGAGTTATATCACACGTAACACCACCAGGGTCTCAGGGAGATAGAGTTCATTCCAACACTGCCTCCTGAGTGGTGGCCTGGTATATCTGGCATAGCAGCTCTGATGCCAGTTCCAACTTAATGGAACTCAGGGAGGTTTAACAAGGATGTATGAAAGCTATATTTCCCAGGCTATCATTCCCGTTGTGTAATGTTAGTTGCTGTCTTTCCCTTCATTCGTTTGTGTGGTTCAAACTCACAAGGAAAGCATTCAATACTTTGGCAATAATTTATTGACATCTGGAGGATTGAGAGACATTACGGAGTGGTCAGGTGTTCATTACACAATAATTTAATTTAAATATCAATAGCCCGAATACTTGACTCTCAATGCAAGTATTAAGAGTACAAGCCTCAAGCCCGCCTGTTGTCCCTAGTAAAGGGTGGTGGAAGGAAACTACAAAGTTCTTGAAGGGAAGAAAAGTCACGCTATGAGGAATTCTCTCTAAATGGCCTCAAGGAAGAGAGGAGCTCTGCATGACGGACTCCGTGTAAGTAATGACCACACTTCTCCAAATGCACAAATGGCAGGGTAATCAGCAGCTTTCAGGGGATTGCGAGTTTGGGTGGCGGTGGTGGACAAACAGATCGCTAGGTTCCTCCAGGGTTGGACTACCCCACCCTCTGACCAGATGATGAAACCTCTAGGCGTGGAGATCGTGATCTGCAGAGGCAATGAACAAATGAAAGACGAGGAATGAAACACAGTAACAGATGAGACAACTTGGTGAGTACACACGGCTACAAACAAATGATGAGAAACTACACCAAACAAACATTTGACGTTTCAATTACATTCAAAGAGAAAGATGATATCAGTGCCATCAAATTATCCTTCATGAACATCATCAGCATTGGATGATTAATTCTATAGGAGAGTTATATACGCATTGACTAGGAAAGGAAAGGAACAATAGTGCATGAATCCATACAAGGATTAGCATACTTGAAGTGTATTGGGAAGAAAACTCTACTTCACCCACAAAAACAATTTGAGAATAACAAAAAAAACCTCAGAACACTACTGTGCAGAAGTCTTAGGCACATGTAAAAAAAATTCTGTAAAGCAAAGATGCTTTCAAAAATAATGAAATGAAGTTTCTAAATATTTTAAAGGAGCAGTAAAGCGTAAAAATCCAATCAATATTTGGTGAAACCACCCTTTGCCTTTAAAATTGCAACAATTCTCTTGAGTACACCGTTGTGCAGTTTTATAAGAGAATATGCTGGTGGATGGTTCCAAGCATTTTGGAGAACTTGCCACAGTCCTCTGCAGACTTTGGCTGTCTCATTCACTTCCATCTCTCTAGATAATCCCAGACAGCCTTGATGATGTTGAGGTCAGGGCTCAGGAGGCCATCCAAAAACCTTACAAAATCTAGGGTGCCTAAAACATTTCAGCAATATTGTACATGATAAATGCGATTCTACATAAATCTAGAAACTGGTTTAACAAGTCTACCACTTCCTTGAATGATGACACAAAAGACTGCCAATGATGGAATCTGGAATAAAAAACAAATGGTGGTGGAACTCAGCAGGTCAGGCAGCATCTGTGGAGGCAGAGGGATGATTAACATACTGGGTTAAGACCCGGAATTGAGACTAAGAGTACAAAAGAGAAATAACCAGCTGAAGAAGTGAGAGCTCGAGCTGAGGCAGGAGTTGGCAGGTGACAGGTGGAACCAGGTAAGAAGGGAGACGATGAAAAGATGGGGCCAGGTAAGGTAGCGAGAGGGGTGACATTACCATAAATGCCAAATAAAATATGAATATGTCAAATGCTTTGTAAAATTTAGAATCAGATTTATTATCATTAACACCTGTTTGGGGCAGCAAGACAGTACAATACATAAAATATACTACAAGTTACAATAACAAATATATATTTTAGAAGATGTGCAGTGTTAAAAGAGAGCAAAAGTAATGAGATCGTGTTCATGGATTCATTTTTATTCAGAAATTTGATGGTGGAGGGGAAGAAGCTCTTTTTAAATCATTGTATGAGGCTCCTGTACCTCCTCCCTGATGGTAGTAATGAGAAGAGAGCAAGTCCTAGTGGTGGGATCCTTAATGATGGATGCCCCCGTTTTGAGGCATCACCTGAGAAAGATGGTGTGAGGCTAGTGCCCATGATGGAGCTAGCTGAGTTTACAACTTTACCTATAAATTCAATCACAAGGCCCATGGATTTGTTTGATGGAAAATATATTTCCTCAACTAAAGAGGAAAATGTCAATGGCCATTCCTGATTCATTTCATATCATGAAAACTCAACTGGGCACCGTTGTGACCTCTCCCCCACCCTCCTCAAAAACTCCTCCCTCCATTCCACAAAGCTCCCATTCCATGATTCTCACATTCCTTGCATATAAAATGGCTTTATTCCCATGTGTAACTTCAAATTGCTACAGGAACAACCACTGGTAGCCACAGGTTTCTTTCCACTCAGCACTGGAATGAAACCTGTGTAAGATAATCCCTTACATACCATTCATCCTTCAGACTGCCTCAACACTAGAAGGATTAATCTGCACCCCAATGGACTGATTAACCCCCAAGGTCTATGCCAACAATCCATTCTAGCTATTCCCCTGAGCTTCCTAATACCCGACTCACTCACAACACTAATGATCTCCCCAGTGGAGACCCGTGTGTCTGTCGCAGGTCTTCCAGCCCCTACCACCTCTCACAGCACTATATCATCTGATAAAACTCTTAAAAAAAATTCTACCGCAGTGAGCACACACACGCACAACATCGGTGGAGCTCAGCAGGGCAGGCCACTATTGGTGGGAAATGAACAGTCGACATTTCAGGTCTAGATCCTTCATTAGGACCGAAAAGAAAGAGGGCAGAACCTGAATAAAAGGATAGGAGGGGAAGGAAAGAGCACAAGCCGGCAGGTAATAGGCAAATCCAGGTGAGGGAGGAGGCAGGATGGTGGAGGAGGGATAATGGGACCGATGTGAGAAGCTGGGAAGTGATAGGTGGAAGAGCATTGAAGAAGGAGGAATCTGATAGAAAAGGATAGCAGACCGTGAAATAAAGGAAAGGAGGTAGGAAACCAGGGCTAAAATCAAGATTCAATCACATTCTTTGTGTTAATGGTATGGAAATTAAAACTTCATGCCATAGGTGCCAATTTTATTTCAAAGTCAATAGTGAGAAAATAATATGCACTTGAACTATTTAGTGATACCACCTGAGAAATCATAACCACCAAGTGTCTCCTCTTCATCTTTTTTCTGTTGTTGAAAACATTTCAGCATTTTATCACAATGCACCGGCCATAATTTGGCAATGCACTGGAATCCTCCTCCAGAGAGGAGACCAACCTTATTGTCTTCAAGGAGCTGGTAGGATCAGCAATGGAGCAGAGGACCAAGAAAGGATTGGCTCTTTTTGTGTTTCATTCTGTGCAAACGCAGAGGCAGTGAAATGTAGTTCATTAACGATTGGTTTAAAACAAAAACAACATTTACAACATAGTTAAGAAATTAGAAGAGAGTGAGTGGGATCAACAGGTTTAATAAAACCAATATTGGTAAGAGTTTGTACCTGGTATGTATGCACAGATGAGATTCAGACTGGCAATCAGCAACACAAGAACCTTCATTTTATTTCTGGATAATTAAATCTTGCTTCCTGCGATCCGACTTTCAGAAAGGTTTGCCCTGATGCACTTGAGTGTTCCCTGAAGAAAATAAAAGAAACAATATTTATTGAGTTTCGTGTCAGTCAGTCAGTCAGGGCACGTTACACACAATCTGCTAGCCACCTAGATACACTCCTGCCCTTGTGTGTTGAAGTAAATACTAACTTGAATACATATTTTCATCAATACAAAAATTGTTAATTTTTTTTCAATTAAGGTGGTGGAAACAGATGATTCAACTGAAATAGAAGATGAAAGTTAGCCCAGATAGCAAATATTCCTGTTGAATGCCCTGGGTGGGTA
The DNA here is from genome assembly GCF_048418815.1 of Hemitrygon akajei. NCBI lineage: Eukaryota > Metazoa > Chordata > Chondrichthyes > Myliobatiformes > Dasyatidae > Hemitrygon > Hemitrygon akajei. The sequence continues at coordinate 15,505,855 of NC_133152.1, read as the reverse complement.
TTTCTCATTTTCAGGGAACAGGAAAGATGTTGATCATTGGGATCTTCAGAGTAAAGGCATAGAACTGACCTCTAGAGATAGGGTTTATTGACAGGGTGGAGAAAACATAGGAGCTATTTATTTAGTAACACAGGGAGGTACTTGAGGTTTGAAAGAGACCTGAGGTACTGCACAATCATAAAAATGGGAAATAACATCATTATGTCCACCTCAAAACAGGAATTCTGGCAGGGGCTGTAAAGGTACTTAATTGAATTTCTAAAGTGATGGGAGATGACCGGAAAATAGTTACTGTTTCATTGCACTATAGAAAAAAATGGTTTTCATTAGATTGCACAATAAAAAGCAATGCCATACGATTTAATTTCTTGGTGGGGCTTCTCTCTCCTCCCATCTCCCATCAGGCAAAGATACAAAAGCAAATTCCACCAAGGACAGCGTCTACCCATCTTTATAAGTCTATTGAATGATGCCCTCATACAATACACTCTATCAGATTTTTAAAAATGGTTTAAAAAATGTACAGAAAATGCTGGAGGAACTCAGCAGGTCAGGCAACATCTAGGAAAAGAGTACAGTCAATGTTTCATGCTGAAACATCACCTGTACTCTTTTCCTAGATGCTGCCTGGTTTGCTGAGTTCCTCCAGCATTTTGTGTGTGTTGCTCAGGTATCCAGCAAATTTTCTCTTATTTTAAAAATTGCAGTTTTTTTAAACCATTTGTTAATAAACTACATTTCATCACCTCTGCTGTGGCACAGAATGAAACTGATCTATTATCCCTCTCAATCCCATTCTCCTGCCTTCTCCCATAACCCTTGATGCCCTGATCAACCAAGAAACTATCAACCTTTGCTTTAAATATACTCAATGACTCGGCCTCCACAGCTGTCCATGGCAATGAATTCCAGATTCACTACCCACTGGCTAAAAAAATTCCTTCTCATTTCTGTTCTAAATTAACGTCCTCTATTCAGAGGCTGCACCCTTTGACCCTAGACAAACACAATATAGGAAACATCCTCTCCAAATCCACTCCGTCTCAGCTTTTCAATACTCCCCCCCCCAATTCTTCTAAACTCCAGCAAGTACAGGCCTAGAGCCATCACACACACACCTCATACATTAACACTTTCATTCCCAGAATCATTATCGTGAATATTTATTCCTTCTACCAAAGTGAATGGCCATAGACTTCCCGACACTATATTCCATCTGCCACTTCTTTGCCCATTCTGCCAATCTGTCCAAGTTCAATAAAGTCAATCCAATTCAATTCAGTCACCTCCAAGTATCCTGAAACCTCACCCTTATTAATGGACTCTGACATCTTCACCAACTGGCCTATAATTTCCCTTCTTCTGCCTCCCTCCATTCTTAAACAGTGCAGTGACATTTGCAATTTCCTAGTCCTCCAGAATCATTCCAGAATCTAGTGATTCTTGAAAGATCTTTACTAATGCCTCCACAATCTCTTCAGCAACTTCTTTCAGAACCCTGGGGTGTAATTGATCTGGTCCAGGTGACTTACTTACCTTCAGATCAATCAGCTTTAATCACAAATAAATTGTTGAACTGACGCAGGCAGTCTGCATCTCACCTAGAGGCCAATGCAGAGAAAGGCTATCAACTTGAAACATGAATTCCATTTCTCTCTTCACACACACTGATCTGCTGAGTGTTTTCACGAAGAAATCTGCAGATGCTGGAAATTCAAACAACAACACACACAAAATGCTGGTGGAACACAGCAGGCCAGGCAGCATTCATAGGGAGAAGCGCTGTCGACGTTTCGGGCCGAGACCCTTCATCAGGATGAAGCATTTTGTGTGTGTTGTTGCTGAGTGCTTTTATTATTTTTATCATTTTTACTTCCAACACCTGCATAATATTGTCACAATGCCTCAGCTGATAGCTAGCACCTCCTACGTTCAATCTGCTTCAGTTTGAACCAAACTATTGCCCTTGATGGAGTCCACATTCTGTTGAAGTGCACTTTATATCAATGATCTGCCACTCAAAGAGTTTATGCAGCTTTGGTCAATCCTACATAAATAAACACTCGATTGAGTAAAAAAACTGGATGTTTGCCTGAAACCACAGCCACCACTTATCAGATATAGCTGTTCCACAATACATGTGAATGTATCATATGTAGTGTACCCTTTTTAGGGAATTATAGAACTCTAGTGAGTTATATAAAAAAAAACAATACTCTTATCAGCAGTCCACTGCAGAAAGGGAGAATTCAGTAGATCCTACTTTCTCCAAGCTGCAGATCCATACTGGAAAAACACACATAAGTTCTCATTCTGTTAAAATACACTGCATCAAATACCATTCAAGGTCATTTGATATTCCTCAGACAGGAGCTGAATTAATACCTCATTACATCTAACTAATTGCTGAATTGAAACAGTCCGTGAGTCTGAAACCTGGGGCAGACTGAATCAGAATCAGAATGAGATATTAGGTTTTTAATTACTAGCGTGTCGTGACATTTGTTGTTTTGCGGCGGCAGTACAGTGTAATACATTAAATATACTATGAATTACAATAAGAAATTCTGCCAGCGTAGTGGCATCCACATTAGACTTTGAAGCGAGAGGTCCCGGGTTCGAATCCGGCCGGCTCCTGGCATGAGTTCTGCTCGTGCTGGCTTGACCGTCGAGCTAGCAACTCAACCTCGTAAAACAAACGCTAAAGAAATGGCAAGGTTGCTATCTAATGTGCCAAGTTGGCACAGGGAGGAACAATAAGAAATAATATATTTTAAAAAAATAAATAAGTAGCAGGAAAAAAATGAGCAAAAATTGTGAGATAGTGGTCATGCATTTAGTCTGTTCAGAAATCTGATGGTGGAGAGGCAGATGCTTTTCCTAAAAGTGAGAGTCATTCACAAGTTTAAGATGTCAAGACTATCATGGACTTGAAATAAAATCGCACACACGGAGTCACAGAAGAGGATTTGAGATTCCGAGTGTTTGTATGACAGAACTGTGAAGCAGTGCCAACCTTCCTCCGATTTTCAAAGTCAGATGTTGACACATGGAGTCATGCGAATCTACGGCCAAACCGATGATTCGCAATCTTATTATTGGACCTCACAAACCTCCCAATTGCTGTACACAAGTCTGCGTGAAGCCTCTGTGCCCTATCTAATCCTAGGCTAAGCTTCAAACCCTTCCATTCACCCAGAAGAATAATTCTGTGCTTTGCCATTAGCTCAGGGGTAGGTAGGGCACAAAGGTTTCACACAGCAGGCAATTACCATACAAGAGGTTTGTGGGCTCCAATAATAAGATCACAATCATTAGTTTGGCCACAACTTCAAATGACTCTACAGTAGGTGTCAACATCTGACTTTGAGAATGTGAGAAAGGGGGAGATACAAACAGTTGGGCTCCCACTGACTACTCAGTGACTGCTACTTTATTTCCTCTCTCACAACACCTCAGGCATCCTAAGCTCCCAGAACAAATGATGCTCCAACGGCCTCTCTTTATTTTCAGTTGGAATTCCTCAAATTCCAACAAAGAAAATCGATCACTGGTGCTTTGGTTATAAAATTCTACAGTCCCCATTGTGAAATTGAAATGAATTAATAGATGCGGCTCAAAGTAACTGGAGGGTTGCCCGCTTTGGAAATGTGTGGATGAATCAGAACAGTGCAAATTCTTTGTGGTAATCACTGTGTTGCTACTGGGCATCAGCTATGCATGAGCAGATGGCGCATTATTTGCAAATCTGCTTCACAAACTAACCATTGGAACTGGCTCCAGAAGAGAGATATTTCCTGAAGCTGTCGGAACACCAGCTCTTAAATTACTGAAATTTAAAGTAATAATATAACTCACACACACACACACACATATATATATATATATATATATATATATATATATAAATGCTGGAGGAACTCAGTAGGCCAGGCAGCATTTATGGAAAAAAATAGACGACTGATGTTTCGGGTCAAGACCCTTCATCAGGACTTCCCTTAAATGTTACAGTTGAACCTGCATCTACCACTCCTGCTGGCAGCTTGGTCCACGCCCAGTGAGTGAGGATGCTCCCCTCAGATTCTCCTTAAATAGTTAATCTTTGACCCAGTGCACGGACACCTCTATACCATATGGTGATGCGCACAGTCAAAATTATCTCCACAGTACGTCTGCAGAGTGTTTGGTGACATACCAAATCTCATTAAACGTTTAATGAAATGTAGCTGCTGCAGTGCCATCTTGGAAACTGACTCATGTCACTCTAAACCTCTCCTTTCCATGCACGTATCCAAATCTGTTTTGAATGTTGCTATTGGACCTACCACCACCACTTGCTCTGGTGACTCATTCCATATGCCACCAGAAGCTGCTGCCATTAAAAGGTCCCTTTCATATCTTTCACCTTACTTTAAACCTATGCCCTTTAAATTAATTGTTCCCTTTCCCTGGGAAAAAGAATACGTGTGCTCACACTATCTCTACCCCTCAAAACTAATGAGAAACAGACAGCAAATGCAGACCCAGCTGGTGACTTCCACATGTTCCACAGAAATATTTCAAAATGCTTTCCCAGCTCCCAGTGTGATGGCCAGGGGTTCAAGGCTGAAATACTTCAACTCATTATCAAGGTCAAGTCTCCACGGGTGTTTCAGAGGTGCATTCTCCAGAATGAGATGTTCCCCAACAGAAGCACAGTAAAGTTTCCATGAGGCTAGTTTGAAATGCAAGGAAGTTCACCCACAGTGTCCAGCCTACGTCAAACCTTGAAAAGTAATGCTGAAGTGGATTGTTTTGCCTTTATCATAGTGCAGTCATATCATTCCTGAAATCTGGCTTTGCACAATGAATTATGTTTCCTGACTGTAAAAGACTGTCTATCTCAAAATTATTTCGTAGGCTGCAAGGCAAGACCTGTGAGGCAAAAGATGTTCTGGTTCTGCTTAGTTTGTGATTAGCTCCCAAAGTAGTAACAATTTATGCTGGTATTTAATATTTCCGTCACTTTAATGCTCTTGCTCCTCACTAGTATCCCTCAGAGACTGGGGAACAAGTTCAGGAGACAGGAAAGCTGAACCCTATTTGCCATTTGGATGCTTGTAAGGAGTTTGTACGTTCTCTCTTTCACCCTCGTCGGTTTCCTCCCACACTCCAAAGACATGCAGGTTGGCAGGTTAATCGGTCATTGTAAATTGTCCCATCATTAGGATAGGATTAAATCGGGCAGCATGGCTGGCCGTTTCAAAGCCTGTTCTGCACTGTATCTCAATAAAATAAAAATCAAACTTGCGCACGCCAACTGCTTGATCCCTCGAGCAACGGCAGCCATGCCCAATTACAGTGCTGACTCACACCTTTGGAAGAAGCTTGGCACCAAGGTGGTAGTAAATGCCCATTCTAATCCTATCTGTCTGCTGAATTCACAGCTGATAGAATGGATGCCCAACACTATCATCAAATTTCTTAGCTATATCCATTTAAAAACACTTATCACAAATATTCTTCACATTGGAATAACATGGTGGCCTGGGAAGCTAACATTACAAATTGCACATATGCTATATAATTAAGAATGGAGGTATATTACAGTTACAGATGGGCTTTGTTCAAGAGATTGAACCTCGAACCACCTGATGTCTCACAATCAACTTCTCCAGCTGATGGCATCATCCTGAGTGGATATTTTGGTTCAAATATCCCCAAAAGAGTGGCGATGTCATCCCTTTTAAGAAGATCATTTATTGTAGTCTATATTCTGTCCTACTGCAAAGTGCAATGATTTACTTTCCCTGGGATAGGATCAGTTCATCAGACTGGCTGTATGTCACAGTGGAAGTCTACTGGTCTAATGTTAACTGTTAACTCTGGACTTCTGAGAATTGAGAATGCAGTTCATCCTTTGGTTCAGTAAGGAATCCTGTAGCTTTTTGACTAACTACTCCTACCCACTAACACTCCTGGCTATATTAATTGTAGCAGGAAATTGTGCAGCTGAGGTTTGCCTGGCAAAGTCAGTCCAGTGGCAGTGCGGGAGAGTGGACAGAAGGGAGATAAAGTGGGCTCAGCCTTCTCTGTGTGGCTAAGATCAGTACCACTACTTCTCTCCGACCTTCAACAGAAACGTGATTTCTTTCTGGCAGAAGGCTCTGTTTGCCTCTCACGTGATGGGAAGGGTTTGCTGCTCAGGTCACAATTAACATTACCTGTTAAGATCAGTCTAACAAATCCCATAAGAATGTTCTCCACCACAGGAAGGAAGCTCAGTGACGTCCAACTGTTCCCAGGGCAATGATTAAGAGGTACAACTACTGTATGAAATAACTCTGCCTGGTTTTGAATTATTACAGTTGCTGTAAGATTCCCCAGTGAGCTGAATATCCTATATTGTTGCAGGATAAGACTTAGTGACTATATTTTGATCTCCTCCATTCCCTAAATTAGAAAAAAGTGTATTTACTTTGAGCAGCTCTTTGACAGTATTTCCTCTTAGACTTTTTAGAATTCTAAACAATTGTTTCCTTTATTCTTGCACCCAATAAGATATCCAAACTCACTTTTCCCTGGCCACCAGAGTTCTGTCATCATCCATTGGCCAAGAAGCTTCCATTTCCCTTCAACAACTCCAAACTCACCAACTTTAAGCAAAACCTTTTGATAGCTTCTAGCTTCATCCGTAGAAATCTTCTCCAACTGAGCTAAAAAGTTGCTCACGTTTGACTATTTTAAAAACTTTTACTCCTACTGAGTAACTAAATGGTAGTAAAATACTCTTAGAATTAATTTGGTCAGTCTTTTCTTGAAGCTTTCCCTGTCATTTGAGGCTAGTTTAATGAGAGTCTTTACTATTTGCAGTGATAGTAAAGGCATTGTGAAAACTGAGGTACAGTACATTCTGGAGATATACTATGGGAAGTATGATCAGGCGCACATCCGTTGGAACAAAACAGCTGTAGATGGGAAAGGTCAGGACAACTTCACTGTAGCTAAGTAACAATCCTGGCTTCCTTACAGGGGTTGAACAGTCGACCTCAGCAAGTAATGGGTGACATGTTTATGGGAAGCAAGAGAAGAAAGGGGATAGGTAATCTCAGAGGATATGTTGTATCATAGAGAGCTGATATGAAATTCAATTATTGGCACAGCAGTAGGACTGTACAACTGATTAATGTGTTTGAGTAAAATGCTGAGTTTAAATGAGACTTTACATGGGAAATCATTATGGCAAAAAGTTAAATATGTACTGAACAAGAGGAACTAGATTATGCAGTCTCAGGGAGTGAAATAACAATTCTTTCAAAGAAAATAATTCAATTCTTTCACTTATGGTTGGACAACAGGAGAAACTGAAGGAAAAGTTCATGTTGAACGATTAAAGCTCCACTTAAAGTTAAGAAATGAAGGCAGTTAGTGAAAGAGAAAGCAAAGGGATACAAAAACTGCAAAATGTGGAGCTGCAGTACATACATAGCAGATCTGGCTATATGATAATAGAGAGAAAAAGGGTCCGTATCATAGATGGACGACATAGTAGACATGTCAAGCTTTGACGCAGACAGAGGAAGCAAGTAACTCAAATTTGTAGAATTCAGAAGGCTGTAATATGCCCACAAAGAAGATAAGGTGCTTCTCCCCAAGTTTACACTGACTTTCATGGTAACAGTCCTCAGAGTGGGACTGGGTTGCAGCATGGGGGAATCTAGGGCCAGAGGGCACATCCTCAGAATAGAAAGACATCCCTTTAGAACAGGGATGAGTTGGGATTTCCTCATCCAGGGGGTGAAATTCATTGCCACAGATTGCTGTGGAGGCCAAGTGATGAGGTATACTTAAAAGTCGAGGTTGACGGAACCCTTAAGAACCTTAAGTAGTAAAGGGTCATAGGTTACGGAGAGAAGGTAGGAGAATCGGGTGGAGAGGGGAAATAAATCAGCCATGATGGAATGATGGAGAATACTCAATGGGCCAGGTGATAACTCTGCTCCACTATCTTATGGTCCTATGGAGAATTAAATTGGCACATACTAATTATGAAAGAGTTGTTAATCTATCATCAGTTTTCCCTTTCTCTCTTCTTCTGCAGTCAGATAAACATGGTTCAAAATAACATGAAAACGCCTTGGGCTTCTGTGAATAACTCAGGGGATTTACTGTATAATAGTTACTCAACCCAGAAAAGAATTCTTAACTGCAGTAAAACTTATTTCAATTAGAACTGTAGTGTTCTGTAAAAGTACTGATACCTCAATATGTGCTTTAAATCTAGGACCCATCGATACCTGGACTGGGAAAAAAAAACAAATGCGTACTGAATATTCAATGTCAGGATGCGGCAATATGTATTTGGAAGTCTGGAGTCTAACAAGTTCCATCTAGTAGAATGGAGTAGGTATGTATAAGGTGATAGATATAGGGACAGACCATGATACTATTGCATGCCACAATAACCACAAGGTCAACCTAAACTAAAGCTGCAACTGCTCCAAAATGCTCAGTATAGTACCATAAGACATAGGAGCAGAACTGGGTCATTTGGCCTATCTGGTCTGCTTTGCCATTCCATTCCGCTCAACTCTATTTTTCTGACTCCTCTCTGTAACTTTTGATCCCTTTACTAATCAAGAACCTATTATCCTCCGCTTTAAATATACCCAAAGGCTTGGCCTCCACACCTGCCTCGAGTTCATTCTTCAGAGTATCATCTTAGTATCGATCTTTCAAAGAGTTCATGTAGCTCACTAAATCCCTGCTAACCACCATGCATCCATTTACACTAATCCCATTTCCTTCTCCCCATATTCACGCCAGCCACCACCAGATTCTACCAACCACCCATATGCTAGGGACAATTGACATTGGCCAGTTAGCCTCCCAAGCTACAGTTCATTGGGATGTGGGAGTGGAGCACCGAGAGGAAACCCATTTGGTGACGGAGAATATGCAGACTCATACCGAGAGCAGCAGAGGTCACGTTTGAGCCTGTGTCACTGGTGCTGTGAGGCAGTAGCTCTACCAGCTGCACCACTGTGCTGTCCAAAGGATGGGAACAGATGGAAGGCAAAGGATTCTTGCAATATCATTGGCCTCCACTTTGCAATATAACAAACAAGCCCCAAAACTCACAGGAATCATTCGTACCACACTTGAGCACAGAGGGGCTTCAAACAAACTGCTGGAGGCAGTCAATGGACGCTTACATTTCAGAGCATCTGTCCTGGACTGAGCACATTTGTTATCACAAAGAAGACGTAATAGGGCCGCTACATTCTTACAAGTTTGCATACATTTGGCATATCACCAAAAACTTCTGCAGACACACCGGAGGGAGTATCCTAACCGGTTGCACCATGGCCAGGTATAGAAACACCACACTGTCCAGTTCATGCCCACTTCTCATTACTACCATAAGGCAGGAGACACAGAAGCCTTTGGTCCCATACTACCAGGTTCAGGAACAGTTATTACTCTATAGGCTCCTGAGCCATCATCGATAACCTCTCTCATCTCAACTTTGAACTGATTCAACATCCTATAGACCCACTTTCAAAGCCTCTTTAAAACTCATGGTCTCAGTAATATTTTTACTTTCACAGCCTGTCTTCTTTTGTGTTGGTTGTTTGTCAGTCTTTGTCTGTTTATGTATATAGTACTTTTTGTAAAATTCCATTGTATTTAATTTTTCTTGTAAATGCTTGCAAGAAAATTATCTGAAGGTAGTATATGGTAAATATATATGTACATTGGTAATAAATTTACTTTGACCTTTGAATCTTGACCTTTGAATCAGAGGAAAATGGACAGTCAACATTTCTACTCAACCCAATACATCAGCTGTTCATTCCCTTCTACAAAAGCTGCCTGAACCTGTGAGTTCCTCCAGCAGTTTATTTGTTTTTGCTCCAGATTCCAACATCTGCACTATCTTGTGTCTCCACAATGGAAACGTGAAAGTTGATTGGCTTCATTTCCAAGCAGGAAACTAGCTTATAGTCCTGATGTGAATCACTGGTCTTTTTCAATGGAGTTTACATGCAGAAGCCCATATCTCACTAATGTAAGAACCTGCAAGAGGCTAAATAGTTCAGGTCATTGTGACTGCTGAACACAGGCTGGCTTTGAATTTCAATGAAGTGCAGAAAGAAACAAATTGGGGATTAACAAGATTTGGATGTCTAAAGACCTGTGAATCCAGAATGCAATCACTAAAGAAAATAATTGCTAACCAGTTATGGTATAACCCAGACTCCTGATCTCTGTCTTATTTTCTGGACTAATGAGTGAGCCAGGTGCTGGACTATCATGATTTCTGAACAATTGGACATGGGAGTCTTAGAGTAATAAAAGATTCCACATTGTCCATTTTCTGACCATTCATGTTTCAGCTGTTGATTTTTGCTAGAAGGTTCCAAATCAATTAGAAGTAAGACATACAGTGAACTTTGTCATTTCCACTAACAACCAACACAATCTGCTGATGTTCTGGGGAAATAAGCAAAACCTTACATTTCTATTAGTGTGATGCCCAAGATGGAAACGGTATTGGTATGGTTAAAAGCCAAACCAACTTTGAGAGGTCAATGACATAGTCCAATGATGTGTAATTAATCGTGCATCAAGAAACCTATTGTTACAAGTGGATTAACATTAAATTTCACTGATTTACACAGGACTATTAAGACTACTCCTCAGTCCAATGTTCACACATTGCATTGCAACCAGCTGGGAAGAGCAGCCTTTTATAACTAATGCCATAACTCAGCACATATCAGCAGTAATATTTTAACTTTTCGATGGTCACAATGTAATCCAGATTATTTACACGTGATACGTGTTTGGGGTTGTTTTTTGTTTCTCTTCCCCTTACGTCATCATATTAAAATTAGAACATTGAAATAAAAGCAATAGGGTGCAACCTGTCAGGAGACCAACCTGCGTTTATGAAAACACTAATTAACTTCAACCCCCACCATCAATTTTAGCAAAGGATTTAACCAGAAATATAAACCGATTGTTCCACACTAGGAAGTCTATCACTATAGCAAACATTAAACTAAGCTATAATGTAATTTAGTGTTTTACAGATAAAATGGCCAAATTAAATTTATTTTCATGGACAGGTCCTGATGGAGGGTCTTGATCTGAATTGTCAACTATCCATTTCCCTCCATAGATGCTGCCTGACCCATTGTGTTCCTCCAGCATTTTGTGTGTTGCTTATTCTGAGCCCTATACTGCAATTTCCTGCTTCTGAGTTGGATTTGGACCTGGTTCATCAAAGGTGAAAATTTAGATCTTCAAGGCAAAGGACCAAGCTGCCTGCTCTGCAGCAGAGGTTGGCATCTCAATGCTTTTCCAGTCCATTTCAGCTGCAGAGACCCCTTGAGATTCTCCGGGTGGAATTATTGTAAGTGACTTTTCTCGGTTGTCCGCCAGCTGAATTAAGTCTCTGCCATTGTTTATACCTCAGATCCTGGTACAAGTTTTAAAGGTTTGTTTACTGGACCAATACAAGTTTCTAGAGGGTCTTGTCATCAGGTCTCTTTAAAAATTTGACTGACCTTTGTTTTTTGTTATCTACAAGCATTTCATTTACGTTCACCCTGACCTTTTAACAATGGCAAGTATTTAAAGTTGGGAAACCAACTTTAAAAGGCACAGAGCATTACAAACAAGCGAAATGAATTAACTTTTTCGACAAAAATTGCACAATCCAAAACTTTTGAATGAACTCTGTATTTCAGCTCTATTGCAGATGGTGCCTTTGAGGCATTGACTTCCACTAACAAACACACGGAAGAAAACTAAAATAGAAAAAAATGTTATTAGTAATCATAATTCTGAATTTTTTGAAACTTAAACCTTTATATGTGCAAAATTTAAAATCTCCATAATTCACTGCTTATTTTGATACCACTCATCAACCAAGTCTCTTGCCAATCCGTATTCATCTGCTCATCTAGCACTTGCACACTAATTTCCACCTGCCCTTTCACCACACATTTCAGATGGACATACAAACACTTGTGAATGCCAATTTGACTCTTTTCTCCTTTTGAAAATTAGCCTTATATCAAATAATAGTAGGTGTTCAACTCAGTCCTGAGTGCCAGGGGAACTGCATGTTGTGCACAGCGTTGGGTAGAGTAGATGACAGCATATTAACACTATCATGTGTGTCAGGCTAAGCTAAAGTTTGACTTACAAATAAGCCTCCTTCTGACACAAATTCCCCATTAATATGCCATATGGGTAGACTCCCCAGTATATTAAAGGCAATGCCTACCCTGACCATCTGTACACAAATCACCATGAACCCAGCCTATATCATTAATTCTTCTGTGTTCTGAATAGAGAATTACCTTCTCATGCCCCAGGGGGGGAAAAAAAAAGAAAGCCAATCATTCGACCCCAAATTTTGTTCCTTCTTTTAACTTTCTGATCTTTGACAAAACATGATGCATCTTTAGCCTAAGTATAGATTTTACTTCCAGAAACTGACTTTGAGGTGTGCAATACCTCAGATGCATTGTAGGTGAAAGAATTTTTCTACTTTTTTTTTAAATTAAGGAAGTGTTTTGGACCCGGCTTTCATTCAAAAGCTGTGTCTTTATTTTATTGCAGGATGAACGTTCAGTGTGCCTGATAAATGGTGGGGATACAATTCACATTCAGGTGCAATTTACTAAGGCAGACTGCATAAGATAAATTTGACTTGCACACCAGTGTAAGCCTGTGATCACCCTTAATGGCAATCAATGTTGAAACAGAACACAAAACGAGAGGCCATGGATTTCAGTTCCAGAAACAAGTACCGTAGATTCCGGACTACAGAGCGCACCTGATTAAAAGCCGCTGGCTCTAATTTTAGAAATAAAATCAATTTTTTACTTGTAAAGGCCGCACCGGATTTTAGGCCGCACCGGATTTTCGGCCGCACCGGATTTTCGGCCGCAGGTGTCCCACGTTGTAATATGAGATATTTACACAGAAAGATATTACACGTGAGGATTTTTTAACTTTTAATTAAATCCATATGGTAACAAAAACAAATACATATTGCAAATGCTTTTTTTCGAACCGTGCCCGTAACGCGGCTACTTTTAAATATACGTTGCGTATACTTCTTTACTGAACAACATTCCAATATCTCCTAACGACTGGTAAAAAATATATATACTGCAGCCTACCAGGAAAAGTTATTGATCGCCTTTAACTTAAAAGCAGCGTTTTCGCTCCGCTGCTCGACCCCCGCCGTCCCGTTTATCGCAAACGGCATTTAAAAGCAGCGTTTCGCTCAGATCTAATGCCGCTCCGCCGCTCGCCCCCTCCTTCCCGTTTATCGCAAACTGGTATCCCACAAGACGCGGCGAAACCGGGTGTGACGTCATAGCATCCCGCGATGTAGTACAGAAAACAAATATAGTTAAAACTCTTCTAACTTTAACTAGAAAATGAATTACTAAGCGAAAATATTATAAACTAAATAACTGCCATAAAGGCAGCACAATGCTTTTCTTCGAGTGTTTTCCATGTTGATGAGGGTGAGTACAAATGACTGATTTACAATAATTTAATTGTGAAAGTGCGCTTGATTTATCGTACAATTTCATTGGACCTCTGTGAACTACTCATCAATTTTATTGGTCTACTGTTACGAGGCAAAATGTTTACGAGGCGGCATGAAAAAAAATCATGCATTAGCCGTTCCGTTTTAAAGGCCGCAGTGTTCAAAGCTGTTCAAAATGTGGGAAAAAAGTAGCGGCTTAAAATCCGGAATCTACGGTAAGTCACTGTTCAAAATGGAGCCCACTGCCTTTGTGCAGTTATAAATATGACTGTGGGATCAAGGAATTTTAAAATGTGACAACTTCCTTTTTCTCTCAACTCTTTTTGTAAATATTAATGCTTACTTTACAGATGAAACACATGGCAGGTCTCCTGTCATCTGGATTATTCAGACATGTGTTGTGATAAACAATTAGGCTCCAAATTTGTTATATTGCAATTTCAAATTTTAATAAAAAAGTAAATCCCAGAGATTTGTTTATTTCTAAGAGGTTAATGATCCTTTCCCACATTAATCTTATCTGCTACAGGCAATCGACTGAGTTGTGAGAAAGTGCTTCAGGTAGAAGCCCAAATGGTGAGATTTTCTGATACTGTACTCTTTCAAGGTGGCAAATGACTATGAGATGTGAAACCTCTTGGAGCAGCCTTTCCATCATTTCAGTATCTTCAAAAACAAAAAGAAGGCCCACCAGCGCCTTTACTTCCTAAGAAAGCTGAAGAAATTTGGCCTGTCCCCTAAAACCCTCACTAATTTTTATAGATGCACCGTAGAAAGCATTCTTCTAGGGTGCATCACAACATGGTATGGAAGTTGTCCTGTCCAAGACCGGAAGAAGCTGCAGAAGATCGTGAGCATAGCCCAGCACATCACACAAACCAATCTTCCATCCTTGGACTCACTTTACACTGCACGCTGTCAGGATAATCAAGGACACGACCCACCCAGCCAACACACTTTTTGTCCCTCTTCCCTCCGGGAGAAGGTTCAGGATCTTGAAGATTCATACAGCCAGATTTGGGAACAGCTTCTTTCCAACTGTGATAAGACTGCTGAATGGATCCTGACTCGGATCTGGGCCGTATCTCCCAAATATCCAGACCTGACTTGCACTTCCTTACTTTCCCTTTTCTAATTATGATTTATAATTTAAATTTTTATTATATTTACTTCGATTTGTACTTCAGGGAGCGTGAAGCACAGAATCAAATATCGCTGTGATGATTGTACGCTCTAGTATCAATTGTTTGGTGACAATAAAGTAATTGTAATTGTAAAGTTAGCCCGGCTAATAAATCACCCAAGACAATCCAAACTCTAGAATATAAAGATATTAGAAAATAGGAACAGGCATGGTCATTCAGCCTTCAAGCTTGTCGTGTTATTCAATATGACAGTGGTGATCTTGCCTGATCTCTTCTGTTCCTGTTCCCCATAATTCCCCATTCCAAAATGGGGAATAAGTACTTCCTCTTTAAATACCCACAATGATAGGGCATCCATCATCCTCCAATATGGAGAATTCTATTCACCAGGTTTTGCAAGAAGAAACACATGCACACCCCAGTTTCAAATGACTACACCCTAACTTTCTAACTGTGTCCCCTTAATCAAAGCCCTCTGACTAGTGGAAACATGTCAACATCTGCCCTGTCATGCCCCCTCAGCATGCAGTACGATCAAGAAAATATACTCAAGGAAGCAAGCATTAATTTATGGGGCAGAAGAAAAACTGCAGGAAAAAGTGAAAAATCTGGAGGAACTGGCAGTCAGATAAATCGTCTGCCTCTCTACGTCCATTCTTCGCCTCTTTGAAGATTTATTCTCATGATCAACAAAAGGAGTTGTATTCCCTACCCAATTCCAACTCTCTATTAATCAGTTTCCACCCGTCTGAATGATTAGCTGCTGTCATCCAAATAATGACTGAACCTCATTTTCTATTATCAACTTTAAATTTCATTTCGGCACCTGTTGTCAAGGCACCATGAGGAAAGTCACTGTCCTTGATAATCAGGTTTAAGCTATAAATAGCTGACAAGTGGTAATGTTTTTTGCTCAACTGCAGATTGGCATCATTACCCTTGTCAAAGCAAGAAATGGAATAAAATATATAAAAGTATAGATACTCTAGTCAATACTAATCCAAGAAAATGATCAAACACGAGGAAATCTGCAGATGCTGGAAATTCAAACGACAACACACACAAAATGCTTGTGGAACACAGCAGGCCAGGCAGCATCTATAGGGAGAAGGGTCTCGGCCCGAAACGTCGACAACGCTTCTCCCTATTGATGCTGCCTAGCCTGCGGTGTTCTACCAGCATTTTGTGTGTGTTGTTGTTGTTCCAAGAAAATGATGCCAGCTTTAAGGAATTCTATTGTTCCTGCAGTCCAAATCCAAGGACTAGATGGCTATATTAAGAAGCATTTGGATAAACATTTGACTTGCCTGCTAGTAAATGGGACTAGTGTAGCTGGGTTATTGATTGTGACATTTATGTAAAGAGCTAAAGGATCTATTTCCATACTGTGTGAGCCTTTGCCTCAATATTTCCCTAGTTATCAAGGATAAATGTTTTACATATTGTCTAAAGCAAACTTTGGAGAAAGGAAAGAGTAAGTGTTCTTCAAAATAGTTACATAACTATCAACCATACCTTAGGAATGCAGAGGACATACAACTTGTGTTTATAATTATAATTAAAATTACTGACTAGAAGAGATTCTGCAGATGCAGGAAATTCAGAACAACACACAAAATGCTGGAGGAACTCAACAGGTAAGGCAGCGTCAATGGAGAGGAGTAAACAGTCAACGTTTTGGGCCAAGACCCTTCATCAGGACTGAAAAGGACGGGGCATGAAGCCAGAATAAGAAAGTGGGAGAAGGGGAAGGAATACAAGCTGGCAGGAGGAAACATAAAGCCAGGTGAGGGGAAAGGTGGGTGTGTAGGGGAGGGGGGCATGGAGTGAGAAGCACGGAGATGATCAGTGGAAAAGGCAAAGGGCTAAAAGAAGTAGTAATCAGATATAACAGCAAAGACGACCATGACAGAAAGAGAAGGAAGAGTGATACCAGAGGGAGCTGATTGACAAGTGAGGGGGAAGAGAAGGGGTAAGAGTGAAGGCAGAAAGAAACACACGAGAGAACGCTGATGCTTGGGTGGCACAGTAGTATAGAGGTTAGCACAATGCTTTACAGTACCAGTGACCCGGGTTCAATTCCCACTGATGCATGTAAGGAGTTTGTACATTCTCCCCGTGACCACGTGGGTTTCCTCCAGCTGCTCAGGTTTCCTCCCACAGTCCAAAGACCTACCAGTTGGTAGGTTAATTACTCATAGTGTCATGACCTCAGCCCCCTCCTTCAAGAGAATCGCAAGATCGCTATTAATTCGGGTCTTGGACCCAGGAAATGAAAGACAATGCCACGGAGTTGACCATTGTTCTTAGAGGCACCTGTGTGAATTGCAACTCTATAGTACGTGCCAGATATCAGGGACATGGACACCCTCGGGCAATGTGGTGTGGGGATGGCCTCACCCTACCGTGATTGACATTTACAAATCTTGCCAGCCATGATAAAAAGGAGACTGCTGGAGGCGGTACTCCAGCAACGCACCAGACGGAGACACCATCGCTCATCGCTCCCGTAAGGACGGGAAGCTGTTCGGGAGCCACGTGTGTTCTGGTTCCCCTAGCTAGGGAATTGAGTGGCTGATAACCCCGAAAAGGATTTCGGACTGACAACGAGGAACTCCCGTTCTCGATCTCACGCTTTGAGTCCAGAAGGCTGGCAAGTTTATTTTCTCTATCCAACCTGTGAACACGCAGCAGTCCCTCAAGCGAAAAAAAAAGCATCCATGAACTGGCGAGACTTTTATATTTCAATTGGACAAATCGTTCAACCCCTAGACAACGATAGAGCTCATTTTTGATTGATTATAACTCACCTATGCTTTAGATTGAGTTTTGACGATGTATATGATCTGAATGTTTTGTATTAACCATACGTTTGTGCCCCTTTATAAATAAAACGTTTGAAAATAGTAGCACCAGGCTCAGCGGACCCATCTATCTTTGCTGATAAGTCACCCGGTTACTGGGGAACGTAACAATAGTAAATTGTCCTGTGATTAGGTGATTAGCTGCTGAGTGGTGTGGCTTGAGTGGTCAGAAGGGCCTATATCTCAATAAATAAATAAATATCTGGAGCAGCACACACAAAATGCTGGAATCCTGATGAAGGGTCTCAGCCCTACGTGTCGACCATCCATTTCCCTCCTTAGATGCTGCCTGACTGGCTGAGTTTCTCCCGAATTTTGTGCGTGTTACATCAAGCAGATGGTTTATCTTTGTTTTGACACACAACTGCGAGCAGATGGTCGTGGAGGAAAGGGGAAGGAGTTGAGTGGCAGTGAAGAAAATAATGACATATATCTTAACAAGGAAATATTTCCACTCAGATGGCATCAGCCTCCACAACCTGGTTAAGATGCACTTCACTGGAATGAGAGGAGAGAATCACTTCTCCAGTCTGCCTGTCAACCAACTGTCTGAGATTCAGAATGGAAAGAAAAACACTCGAGTTCAGCCTGAAGGCAGAATAGAAATTGATTTCATGACTTTGTGTTGTAGTTATGTGCTTACAGTCCTTTCTTTAGAATAACAGTTCTTCCTCACTGACAAACACAAAGAATTTGGCTTTCAGTGCAGAGACAAAGGGCTTCAAGCCTGATTTAAAAGGATTCCTGTCAAATAGATTTGGCTTTTTCAAATAGAATCTTCCTTTGGATCATTGGGAATGCAACAATTTGAACCCTTGATTGTAATTGTGCAGGTCCAATGTACTGCCACTAATCTATGGACTATTCAGGGTAATTATTAAGGTGCCTCAATGGAGAGGCAGAGGAAATGCTAGAAAATAAAACTTTAGACACAGGAAGCAAACCAAAGCTCTCACAAAGCTGTGGGGGATGATGGAAATTGCGAGGGGTATGATGGGTGAGGGGTTTAAGGCCTGGTTTCACAGTTCTGCACTGCATGGAAAAAGACAAGCGAGGAATCTTTTCATGTTCAAAGGCCAGGAACAAAACAAATGCACAGACAAAGCAGCACAGACTTCACAAGTATTGTCGTGGTAACTACAGCCAGTGCAGCCATTACACTAAACAGGACACAAAGATCAGCACATTAGCAGGTCCTGTTTTGTTCCAGTTTAACAAAAACCAGCTTGGTAAATACAATGCCATTTTCTTGCAATCTCATGGGCCTCTTTGCTACTTTCTCTATCTTTCCCCTCTTGTGCCCACCCCTTTCCATCATTTCATTCTTTTTATTTTTCACTCTTTTCCAAAACTGTCCTCACAAAAGCATTGCTGTATTTAGCAATAATACCTGTTGGATCCTCCGAAAGGTTGGTCCAAAGATGGTCCATAAGCTGAATGGAATGATGATAAGAGTATCTGGCACTCAGAAAACTGGACCTGTGCAATTCCCAGCAGTGTCACACAACGTCACACATCTCACAGCTCTCTGCGAGCAGCGTTCAAAGAAAAGCACTTGCCGCAAAGAAACAAAGGGTATGGGGAGAGGGACTCAGCTCCTGCAATCACTCAAAGAGTCACACATGGCTTAAGTATTGCTATGGACACATGCCGTTCCTGCAGCACAGGAGCATAGTCACAAGATGCCTTGTTGCTCCAAAGATCAGGGTTTCATCCAGACTATGTGGAGTTTGCACATTCTTCCTGTGATCTTGTTGGTTTCCTCCCACACCTCAAAGATTAGTCGGTTAATTGTCCACTAAGTGTGGACTAGACTGTACAGGTGTGATAGAATCTAAGAGTAGAAAATGAGAATTGGGGAGGGTGGGATGAATGTAAATAGTTGATTATTCATCAGCATGGATTCAGTGGGAAGAAGAAACTCTCTTTCTTGTACGGCTCTATGACATGGCAGAACAGACGCGATAGGCCAATGACCTAACTCTGCCCCTATATCTCATGGTCTTATCAGATTAGGAGAATGGGCAAAGAAGAGGCAGATGGAATATAGTATCATGAAGTGTACGGTCATGCACTTTGGTAGAAGAAATAAAAGAGCAGACTATTTTCTAAATGGAGTGAAAATTCAGAACTCTAAGGAGCTTTGGAGTTCTTATGCAGGATTTCCTGAAGGCTGATTTGCAGGTTGAGTCAATGGTGAGGAAAGCTAGTGCAATGTTGGCATTAATGTCAAGAGGACTGGAATATAAATGCAAGGATGTAACGTTGAGGCTTTATAAAGCACTGATGAGGTCTCGCTTGGAGTACTGAGAGCAGTTTTGGGACCCGTATCTAAGAAAGGATGTGCTGACATTGGAAAGGGTGCAGAGGTTTATGAAAATGATTCTGGGATTGAATGGATTGTCACTGAAGAGTACTTGATGGCTCTGGGTCTCTACTCAACAGAATTTAGAAGAATGAAAGATGATATTATTGAAACCTATTGCATCTTGAAAGGCCTCAATAGAGTGGATATAGTTAGGATGTTTCCGTGGGCTGGGGTAGTCTAAGACTAGAGGATACAGCCTCAGAATAGAGGGGCATCCTTTTAGAGCAGAGATGAGGAGAAATTTCTTCAGCCTGAGAGTGATGAATCTGTTGAATTCATTGCCACAGGAACTGTGGAGGCCAAGTCATTGGGTATACTTAAGGCATGATTCCTGATTAGTCAAGGCATGAAGGGATACAGGAGAAGGGAGGGGACTGGGGCTGAGAGGGAAACTGGATCAGCCATGATGAAATGGCACAGTAGCTGTGATGGGCCAAATGGCCTCATTCTTATGATTTCATACCAGGAAGAAGATCCGCATACCAGGAGAAGAAATCCCTGAGCCACTCGAGGAAGAACCTGGAGGGAAGTAACAGCGGTCTTCTCCACAAGGACCTTCAGTCTCCACGCTGTGCAGCAATACGGGAAGGAATCTCAGGTCTGCAAAAGATACGCTAGGATGATCGACACACCAGTGGGAATCCTCACAGAAAGTGTTTACTGATGCAACATCCAAAGAACTTAAAAAAAGGTGCCACTCATCTGGAAACCCAAAGGAATCATTGCAAGTTGTTAAATTAATACAAGAAGGAACTCATTCACCATATGTTAAATTCAGAGCAGGGGAACCTGTGCAGGAGGACGTGAAGAGATTAACTTCATCATTCTGGTTCCCTGTATGTTACCATAGTCCCTCTTGTTACACCTGGTTCCACTTCAGGCAATTGAGTCTCATTCTCCCACTAAATTTTCCCTGCAAACTCTTCTTTCAACTACCATCAACACCCCACTCTCCAGATTCTATCATTCTCCTACACACCAGGGACAAATTGCAATGGAAAATTAACCTACCGATCTATGCATCTAGGATATAGGAAGAAACTGGAGAACCCAGTAAAAAACACATATGGTCCTGCAAACTCCACACAGACAGCAACAAAGGATGGGCTTCAACAGTGATTACATCATTAACCTGGTTGGTTATTGATCTCATGTTGGTGCTTGGGCTTGTAATGTGGAGCAGGACACTTGATTTGTAGGTTCCTATGGGCATAAGTCTTTCCCTTAGGAAGTACCTGATATTCTTTCCAGCAATGATGCCTCCTCTGTTGATGGGAAGGGGAGGCTGCAAATGCTGAGCAGGGTCTCCCTCTCGATGGCCTTAATCTTCCTTCTGCTCCTTCCTATGAAGGACACTCCGTCTTCTCATTGCTAGTCCACCATCAGCAGCTGATATCAACAGCTACAGGACTAAGAACACGTAACACCTGAAATGAGGTCTCCATATCTGCCAATAATGTATGACAGGTTGTTTCCAG
This sequence comes from Hemitrygon akajei, assembly GCF_048418815.1. Taxonomy (NCBI): domain Eukaryota; kingdom Metazoa; phylum Chordata; class Chondrichthyes; order Myliobatiformes; family Dasyatidae; genus Hemitrygon; species Hemitrygon akajei. The sequence continues at coordinate 15,484,436 of NC_133152.1, read as the reverse complement.
TGCTACCCTGTTACACACTGACTCATGTTTCTGTGCTCAGACACTATGGATGGAACACCTGCCAATGAGAGGAACTAGAGAAGTAGACCAGTCCCTTTCCCCCACCAAAGTCCATCCCTTCACACAGTCGATATCACTGAAAATATCCGCAGTGTATATTTCACCAGGGTGAAGGAGTCATGCACGTATCCCAGAAGCAATGCATTCCTCTTGAGGACAATTTTCTCATGTTACGCAGCCACCTCTACACTGAGGGAGCCACCCAGCTCCAAGTTATGAAGGGACGCTCTTATGAGCAAGTGAATCACTGGCCTGCTCTTAGACATGGGAAGCCAGGAATGCTGGCACATCCCAGGATTCCAGATGTCACCTCCAGGATCTGAGATCATTCCTTTCCTAATACAATGTTGCACTGAACAACAAATTGGGAGACACAGCAGTCATTGATGTAGTCACTTGCAAAGATCCTTTGTTGAGAAAGTTGAGAGTCCACCCATGAGATAACGGACAGAGGTTTCCCTCAAATATCACATACCACAGTATCAACAGCCGCGTAAAACAGAAGCCCAAGTGGTTCATCAAAGTGGTCCAGATGAGATTTGGTGCCTCTGCAGACTCTATAGGAGTCTTCACACTTCACTGGGTTCATATTCTTGCCTCCTTCCACTCAACGAAATGAACCCAGCCTAAACGGTCAGCCATGAGCCAGTGATGGAACGCTGCCAGTTGGTGTCACTACTTAGATACCCATTGAGTAAGTATTTTAGAGGTTTATTGCTGGAGACAGTTCTGGAAGGTCCCTGGTCATTTCTAAGTCTGACCAGCTGAGATTCATCATTCTCAGCAGACTGCCCCTTTAAGCAATATGTCATGCATCACATTTGCACAAGGTTCTCCTGGATCTACAGAGATCATTTTACAACTTTGTCTCCAATTAACATCAGTATGGTCAGAATAGGTTTTTTGGTTTATGACACACCTGTACTGAATTCATGGATGCCCAGAAGAGCTCAGTACCATTTCCTGTCTCTGGAAAGAATATCCAGTGTTACTCCAGGGAAAGCTAAAATTGAACTGCAGAGTGTCCAAACAATTGACACCATGTGTTCTAGCTTCCAAAGCAACTTTTTTTTTAATTATTGGGATGGGGGGGCAGAATATTCAAGAAAGTTGTAAACACTTCTGTTGCCTACAGAGAAGCATCACCTTTTTAAACTTTTATTTAGGATGTCTTAGAATGACTCAATAAGCTTCAAGACCCAGGCATCAACAGCTCCTTGTGTAACTGAATCCTTGAGGCCTTCATTTGCAGACCCCAGTCAGTTCAGATTGGTGATAATATCTCCTCCACATTCAGCTGTGTGCTTAGCCCCCTGCTCTACTCACTTTATACTTATGACTGAGAAGCTAAACACAATTCCAAATCACTATTAAAGTTTGCTGACAACACCACTGTCATTGGCTGAATCAAAAGTGGTGATGAGTCAGCATACAAGAAGGAGACTGAAAATCTGACTGAGTGGTGCTACAACAGCAAGCTCTCACTCAATGTCTGCAAGATGGGGGAACTGACTATTTTCTTCAGAAGGAGGAAATCAGAGGTCCATGAGCCAGTACTCCTCGGGGAATCGGAGGCGTTATCACTTCAGAGGATCTGTACTGGGTCCAGCATGCAAGTACTATTACAAAGAATGCACAGCAGCACCTCTACATTTTTTCAGAAGTTTGTGAAGATTTGGCACATCATCTAAAACTTAGTTCAACAGATGTAGAGAATATAATGACTGGTTGCACCATAGCCTGGTATGAAAACACCAATGCTCTTGAATGGAAAAGCCTACAGAAAGTAATGGATACAGCCCGGTCTATCACAGGTAAAGCCCTCCCACTCAGCTTCCCTCACCCCATCACTGCACTGTTCCCACAATCTATGGACTCACTTTCAATGATTCCTCATTTCCCGTTCTCAATATTTATTGCTTATTTATTTATTATTACTATTTTTTAAATTTGCAGAGTTAGTTGCCTTTTGTACATTAGCTATTTGTCCATTCTGTTGGGTGCAGTCTTTCATTGATTCTACGTAGTTCGTGAATTTACTGCAAATGCCTGCAAGAAATGTATCACAGTGTTGTACAGTATGTGGTGACATATATGTACTTTGATGATAAATTTACATTGCACTTTGCTTAGCCAGGTGGCTGTGTATAGAGTAAGGAAAGAGCATTAATATACCAGGAAGAAACTCTGGCTTTGAATCTCTGATTCCCAAAACTTCACATTACTGGCACTTTCCTTACTTCTGATCTGCGCCTGCATCCCCAAGAAAATTAATTGATTGTTGAAATATATCAACAATATCTAAGCAGCTAACTGGATACTGGAAGATGAACGACATTAATAATATTTTTATTTAGTGATTTCTCAGTCCTTTAACTAAGTTGATGGTCATAGTGTATTAAATATAAAGGCTGACAAAAGTGTTTGGGGTTTCTAAACCTCTGGAGACTAGGAAATACCACGAGACAGTAGGTTGCATCGTTCAGTGCTAACACATCCCCAAGACAGCACTCAAATCCCATGAGATGCAGTGTTGTAACATTGAGAGAAATATCACAACTGGTTTGGGGCTGGCAAGCGCACACAAAATGCATTCAAATCATCCCCCTTCTAGTGTTCTTGATTGAGTGACAGTCATTGGTCATGACACTGACAGAACTGTCTTGTTCCACTCAGAACGATGCACAAAATGTATATCTTTCGGAGGTTAGATCTTAGCTCAATCAAAAGGCAACCACTTTGATGGAACTACATTCGAATGCCAGCCTGATTATGCTTTGATTGAACTGAATTTCAGTTTGTTGTCATTTAGAAACCACAACTGCAATGCACTTAAAAAATTAAACAACATTCCTCCAGAATGATATCACAAAAGCACACGACACAACAGACTACACCAGAAAATCCACATGACGTTTGGCAATCCCCAAATCCAGAGTCCGGAGAGGCTGCTGTGTATTAAATATCGCGCTACTGTCTGTTGGCTTCAACCAAATTACTCAGTGGATCTTCCAGTCATAGCAATTGACAGCAATCATACAAGTTTGATTTCAACTCATACTCCAGATGTGGGCTCCCTGTCTAATGCAGTATTGAGGGAGTACTGCACTGCTGCAATGCCTTCTCTTAGATAAATTGAAACACAGCAGTCACTCAGTTGAATGTACTAGACTGAACTTCTACAATGAGAGCTCAGTGGTTTCCCATGGCCAGGAGGTAAAATAAAACTGAAGATGCTCAAAATAAAAGCTGATAGTACTAAAAACATTCATCAAGTCGAGCAGCACCTTTGGAGAGAACAAGGTAACGAACCTGGAAGCAGATTCTGTTTTTTTCTCCTGACTTGCTGTGTTTTGAAGCATTTCTGTTTTAATTCTCCCTGGTTCTCCGACTTGTAGGAGCTTATTTGTTGAAGGATAATTTTCTAAAAGAGATAAGTAACTAAATTCCTTTATATTGGAGTTTGCTATGTGCTAATTGGCTGAAGCATTTTCCGCAGTGACTGAAATTCAACAGAATTTTAGGAGTCTCAAGAGAGACTCTTAGGTTGACACTTCTTCCCGAAGGTGGCCCCACCGACACAAAGGCTCTCTCTCAGTACTCCACTAGAATATCAGTACTTGTTCTCATTCTGTGTCCAGCATAGGTCCTCAGTCCAACATCCGCTGGCCTGGCCAGTATTTACCTCTCAACATCACGAGATAAAGGTTTCAGGTGTTGGCAACTTGGCTGCTAGACTTTCTCCATTAAACCAGTACAAATCCTCCTTTTTTAAAATCAACTGGAAAACACACCAGGACCTCCCAAGGTTATAAAAACTATTAGGCATCCAATAAACAATATCCTGTCTCTCTTTTCATTCATTTTGTTACCCATTCCACTCAACTCCATGCTAAAGTCTATTGGATACCCGGCCAGTCACTTTCACTTCAGCAATCACAGCACAGCGTGTTGAATGTACAACCGAAAAAATAGAAATAGAAATGGGTCATTAGACCCCATTATTCAATTCAATTACAACTAGACCTGTACCTCATCCACTTCCCATCAAACACCCCTTTCTTTTAATTACTCTACACCCCAAAACCCTGTTTTCCTAGCTTTGAATATATTCAGTAACTGTGGTCCTTTTCAGTAGAGAATTCCAATGATCCACAACCTCAAAGTAAATATATTTCTCCTCATCTCATATTCCCTAATAGTCCACTCCTAATCCTGAGAACATTCCACTTGGTTCTAAACTCCCTTTCCAAGTCAGTGACATTTCAACATCTATCGAGCTTAGATTGTTGTACATCATATTCTTGGAAATCATGAGATCATATTCTTTCATATTCCGTGAATAAATCTGTTCCATTCACTCTGCTTGTGGGACATAGCCACATAACACGCAGCCTTCATCTGCACAATTACTCTCACCACAACCCTGTGCATCTTCTGCCAGACTTCTGTATTTCTTCCTTCCAACTCCCTTTCTGTTCAGATATTTCATTTGTCGTCCTAATTACTTGCATTCTCTGGTTTGTCCTTATTTAAAAATAATCTAAATTACCATTATCCATACGAAAATGAATTACCTTCATCACTCCCATACAAAATTTCATTTTCCACCCTTTTAACCACTGACTTGCCTGTCTGCATTCCTTAGCAAAAGCTTTGTATCCTTATAGCTAATTTTCCCGATTAGCTTTGTCTAGCCAGAAAACATAGCCACATAACACCCAGCCTTCATCTGCATAATTACTATGGAAAGTAAATAGCTTTAGGGCCAACATTGACTACTGTGGTGCCCCACTATGAAGTGCCTGCTGATCTGAAAATGACTTGTTTCCTGCCCCACTATTCTCTATCCTGTTAATATATCCCCCATAATTGACAACACCAGTAGACTAAACTCCATTTATCCATTGAGAACCCACGTGTACACAGGTGCATTCAGCAGAACCAGAGGCCATGGCAAGTTGCCCAAACCATTTTGCCTCACTTAGTCTTCCATAGTTTCGGGTACCTTTCATTATACTTTCTCGTTCAACTGCCTAATGACAAGACCTAGAAGAGGTCTGCTTCTCTTTTAGTCAAAAATTTAATTTCTTCTTGGCTCCTAGCTCTGCATCTGTTCTGGGATTCTAAGTAAACCCCTGCATTCCATCTCATAAGTGATCTCCTTCCTCAGAAAAAAAGAATAACTGACTCTCACCTGCTGAACAACTTCATGGAACCATCCATCACATTACCCAGAGGAGTGAGGGGTTTCTACCTGATTTGTTTTGATGTGATGTCCCATGTTAATCAATTTATCTAATCCAACACTCTGACTTCCAATATTCCTTTTTTTCAGGGAATCATCTAATTACAAAATTATATATAGGCTCTAATTCAGGAAACCAATTGTAACAGAATATTCCACAGTATAACCTGCCCTCGCATTCCTTTTGTAACCTATTATTCATCTTTTGCATTTGACAGTTTAATGGCTTGCTAGTGTTTCACCTCCGTTTGAGTGGTGGCAATTACACTGAGTTCTTTTTTTTCAAATTTTGACACTGCAGACTGTGAGGCTTTGAAATTAGCTATTAATCTCATTACTGCACAAGAATTGTAATCATTTGTCATCCTAGATCCACGGAGGGTCAGGGAGACGCAGAAGTCAAACATAGTCCAAGAAGAGATTGAGCAGAGTGATCAGGGAACCCAAAACTGAAGGATGGCAATGACAATGTTAAATGCTTTCAACAAAGGATATGTCTTAAAACAGTGGTAGGAATCTTTTTCCTTTCTCCCACGGTCCACCACCCTCTTCTACTGGATTCCTTCTTCAGTAGCCCTTTACCTTTCCCACCTACCAGGCTTCACCCAACACCATCTAGCTAGTCCTCCTTCCCCTCCCCCCCCACCTATTTATTCTGGTGCCTTTCCCCTTCCCTTCCCATCCTAGAGAAGGATCTCAGCCCAAAACATCAATTGTTTATGCATTTCCATCGACGTTGCCTGACCTGCTGAGTTGCCGCGGCATTTCGCGTGTGTTGCTCTGAATTTCCAGCAACTGCAGAATCTCTTATGTTTATGGTACAGGGGAAAACTTGATTGACGTTCTAAAGGAGATATTGACACGTTTGATCAGTGAGGGGCTGTAAGAATGAAATTCCTGAACACAAGGCTTACATAGCTGGAGAAAAGACTTCAAATAGATGGGCAAAGAGTGGTGACAAAAGAACTGGGATTTCTGAGGAAAGGAAGTGGCTGAGGTGTGGGGGTTTCAGAGCTAGAGGAAGGTTGCATGTTTGGGAGGGGCAAGGCCACTGAGACTTTGGGAAAACAGGAGGCAATATTTGTCAGGAAGCAGCTCAAATGGAATGGTGCAGGTTCAGATATAAGCAGCGAGGATTCGGATGAATAATTTATTCTGGGTGAAGGACAGGAGTGATCAAGATTGGACCTATACTTATGTCTGACTAAGGGAGAGGTTGGCCTAGATAATTAAGAGGGTGTCTCCTGGAAGATGGGACACAAGCACAGTTGCTATGAAAGCAGGGGACTCTTAAAGAATTTCCCCCAACAAGTGTTCTCGCATTCATTTTTTCTCACACACACACACACACACACACACACACACACACACACACACACACACACACACACACACACACACACACACACACACACACACACACACACACACACACACACACACACACACACACACACACACACCCCACCCCACCCCACCCCACCCCACCTGCTCACCTCTGGTGCTAACTGCTATATTTTAAGCACTTTCTAACTTTGGGAAGTGGGATCAAATCTTCCTGAAAACAAAGTTACTGGGAATCCACAGCATAAACTGTGACCACGAGAAACTATTGATAGAGGGACTTTTAATTTGGACAGGCAGGCACAACCTTACACTCCCAATTATTATAACAATTTGCTAAATTTGCACATTTATTAACCATTAAATGCACCATAGAAGTTAATACTTAGAATCATTCTTTAAATAATCTGTTAATTATTAATACAACATCTCTGGCACAGAGTGGCAACAATTTGAAATGTGCACCACCGATGTTTTCTTCAATAGCTTTTTTTGTCTTACCACTGGTCTTTCTTTCCCTTTCTACGCTCAATCTGAGTCCTGTTTGTCATTCATTCCCCAGTATCTTTTGTCTCATTGGTAAAGGAGGCAAGCTGGTTTAAGGTCCTGGGTGACACATTCCTCCCCCTCCAGTATTAACAGCAAGAAACGGAGGGTAACGGGGTGACGGTAGGGGGCAGGAGAGGGTGGGAGATCAGAAAATGAGAGAGAGGGGAGCAGAGAGAAGTGAAAGAGGGGGGAAAACAGAGTAGAGGGCAAATCATGAAGGAAAGAAAGAAAGGACGTGAACAAAGTGGAAGAAATGGAAGAGAGGGTGAGGTGAGCAGAGAGAAGGAAGAAGAAACACAGGCAGGAAGGCAGGATGAGGCTGATGGGGATGGGAGAGGAAAGGAGAGAAAGACGTAGCAAAAGCTAGGGAGATGGGAAACAAGACGGAAAGAGGAAGAGCTTGACTGCGAAAGGAAGAGATTCAATAGGTGCAAGTGAAGGAAAATGGGTAGGGAGGGAAGGGTGGGGTGAGAAACAGGGGCTAGAAAGAGAGTTGAGGGGAGGAGAAGGAAAGGTGAAGGTGAGGCATGGGAGGGGAGAAAGTAGTGCTGGAAGTTTGTGGGAACGTGCAGACAGTTGGTGACAGGAGGGAGTGAAGGAAGATAGGATAGTGGAGGGAAGGGGAGATACGAGAGAGAATAGGAGTGTGGGAAGGGAAGGTGAGATGAGAAAGGATGAAGACAGGGAAGAGAAGTAGAGAGGAGAAAAAAAAGGAGAAAGCAGCGAAAAAGTGGAGGTGAGTTAGGGGAGAAAGGGGGGAGGGAGGGAGATCAACTCAAATTGCATTTCAATGTGCAGCAATAGCCATTTTAGATTTTTATGGAAACAGTCAAAAGACAGAGTACTAGAAAATCTCAGCGGATCAAGCAGCATCTGTGGAGAGAGAAGAACCAGTAACACTTCAGGTCAGGGGCAGTAATTTCTCCCTCAGCAGATGCTGCCTGAATTGCTGAGTATTTCTAGAATTTTCTGTTTATGTTTTAGAGCTGGAGTTCCCTTTTGATTTTTAACTTTCTACCACATGTTATTATTCTCCCTTTTGTAGAGACAAATCATGTAGTCAACAAAAAAGCAAGAAGAATATAGATGTTTGCCCGTGTCAAGGTAATTTTTACCACTTCCCGGCGTCAAGGCTTATAGTTCGGAAGCTGGGTGATCGGATAATTGAGAAAGAAAGCAGACTAAAATGTGGGACTCGAATTCAGAAACGTTGTCGCTCTGGGCTAGTTTGTTCTCCAAATTTCAATCATCTCAGAAGCCTCCGTGACCACTTGAAACTTGACTCAAAAACTCACTTGTTCTGATTCTTCTGCAAATCAACCAAGTCTCGTCAGATATTAAATCATAAATGAATTCACCAAAATTCCTCTGATGACATTTAATTCCCATTTCAACATACAATGCGCACTCCATATCCCTAAAACCAGCTAAGAAAAATTTTAAAACTTTTTACTCATTAATTCAGATGGCAGAGAGTTCTAAGAAATAGCGGATAAAACGTATCGGGATAGTCACGAAACTGATAGCAGAATTCGTAGCGCACTCACCTGCAGGGAGTAGCCCTTTAAATCCGTTAAAGCTGATGAATTTGAGAGGGAAGGTTTCTTTTGTGAAGTGCTCTCGCTGAAAGTTGGAAAGCGGCTGTGGGGAGAGCGGCCAGCACGAAGCAGCTCGGTAACCGAAGTGTCTCCTTTATATCAAGGAGCAGTCCATCCAGCCTTGGCAGTCTCTCTGCCCTTGGGGAGAAGGAGGTCCCACGTTCTGCCATTTTCTGGCAGCCTCTCGCCCGTGAGTTAATGTTTGGCGAGGGTTGGCTTAAACGCGGAGCTCCACCTACTGCCGAGATGTTGGCTGCGCTTTCAGAAAGAAAACCGCTACCGAGACAAACGTGAGCGACATCGTAGCCGCGATCCCCGCGGAGCCGCCCGGCTTTCTGTGGGATGAAGTGTAAACTACAGCAAAGCCGAACTCAACACAAGCTGCCTGCTGCCGAATAACTGTCGAGACGCGGGACCGTCGCCTATCTGAATCGCTTACTCTGTTTCTCTCTCCACAAACGCTGCCTGGTCTGCCGAGTGATTCCAGCATCCTTTATTTTTATTGCAGATTCCCGGCACCTGTATCTTTTTTTTTGGTCTTGTATTAGAGTGTTGTGGTTTTTTTTTGTGTGTCTGAGATGAAGACATGTGAGGTGAAATACAGCCTAGCACAAAGGCCTCCTTCTTTCCCAGGCTCCTTTGCTTTATCCACCTTAAATAAAACCAACATTCCTAGTGTATTATCCCGATTTTCCCTTCTCATTATACCTAGAAATTCCCGCTTCCCATTGCTCGAAGTTCTCAAATCATATCATCGCCAAGTCACCATTTCCTGTTATTACAAAGAACCTTCTTTACTTCTCTCACCCCACAACAGAAGGAGAGGGATATGGTGAGCAGATCATTCTCCCACTAGGTTCCATGCCCTTCTCAAAAAGAGGTCCCATACTTAGCCATTCAGCCATTTTCTGGCACCCGATCACCCTAATCTCAAAGGTGGCTTAATTTCTACACCATTCATATTTTCCTAATCATCTCATAACCCCTGATCTCAAAAAAAAAAACTCATTCAGGTTCCATCTGCCTTTGCTTGGCCTCCTTCCCAGGTTACACTTGGATCGACTTGGAAATCGGGCCAAGGAATGGCAGATGGAATTTAACTCAAACAAGTGCAAGTTAATGCATTTTGGGAAGGTAAACTGGGGCTGTAGAGCGTTTTTATAGAATTGTAACACCGAAGGATATATGTATGTAGTTCCCTGAAAAGTGGCAACACAGGTAGACAAAATAGTATGGCATGCTTGCCTTTATGAGATGGAACACTGAGTACAAGATTTGGGACATTTTGTCACAGTTGTATAGAACGTTGGTGAGATTACACCTGAAAACTCTGCTAAATTCTGGCCACCATGCTATAAGAAAGATGTGATTAAGCTGGAGAAGGTGGAAAATAAAAGGTTCACGAAGATTTTGCCACGACTGGAGGGCTTGAGTTACAGGGAGAGATTGGAAATGCTGGGTCTCTTTTCCCTAGAGTGAAGATCACTGAGGGGCAGCCTAATAGAGGTTTATAAGGTAGATGGTCACAACGGTATTCCCAACATAGGGCAGTCTAAAGCTAGACTGCATAAGGAAAGATTTAATGGGGACTTTGTGGACAAGTTTTTCCACACAGAGGGTGGTAGGTACATAGAAAGAGCTAACAGAGGAAGTGGTAGAGGTGGGTACAACATTTAAAATACATTTAAATAGATTCAGAGGTGAGACAGATTTAGGCGGATGTGGGCTACGTGCAGGCAAATGGGACTAGCTCAGGAAGGCATCTTAGCCAGCATGGATGAAGTGGGCCATGATGTATGTCTCTGTGACTCTATGAATCTATGAGTGAACCTACAGTAATCGAAAGATTTACAGCCTCTGTCTTCAATGGCTGCCTCTCATCCTGAGAATGTGCCCCCCCCCCATTAAAGACTGTCCAGGGTTTAGCTTTCATATTCAGCTTTTTTCCTTTGTAGCCGAGGGGGCGCTGGTTGTCGAGAATATCCCCATTGCCAAGCACCGTCCACAACAAAGCAAAGGGGCTTTGCTCTATTGCACCCCACAAAGAAATATGTGGCAACAGAAAACCTTTCTCAATTTCCCATGTACCATCTGAGGGAAATATCTGAAAAGGAAACAAGATGACACTCGTAATCTGGGAGACTTGTACAGCTTTGAAAGTGTAGCAACCATTGTAAGGTGGCAACTATAACAGCGTACTTATATACAGCAAGCTCCCACAATCAGCAATGTGATAATGACCTTGTTGTTATATGGTTTGAGGGGTAAACAATGCCCGGGATACTAGGAATGAAACAGCTACCATATGTCATTTTCAAAACACCACCAGATAATCTTTTACATCCAACTGAGAATGTTAATTCAAGTGATGGTACTTTGGATAGTGGGTGGCATATTCTGGAACGTTCTTTTGGGTTATGTTCTCAAGTGAGGGTGCTACTGATTGAGGCACCACTGATTCCCAATCGTTCCCAAGTGTAGTATGGCTGAAATGGGGTGGCTCACCCTTCAGGAGTTGGTAAGTGCTGGCCTAGACACAAGCTGTCAAGGCTGCCCACTTTGGCTTGAGAATCTGTGGTACACCAATGTGTTTTTCAAATGATACAAAAACCCACACCCACTACTAAAACGCTTGACTTCCAGTGACACCACTATGGTTTTCCATTCAAACCCACTCATTAGAAATAGCAGGTGAGTGAGGAATATGCTCTCGGAATCCTTACCAAAGCGTTTACTTTCAGATGGCTGTGTGTGAGGAATAGGCATAACTGAAGTGCAGAGACCTGCTTTACGTCACTGACCACAAGATCACAACCACTGAGGCTTAGAAAAACCATCAGAACCTCAGGATTAAAGCTTTTTGCTTTCTAATATACAGCCATGAACAAGAAAATTATAATTGTATGGCATTTGATCTTAAATAAAATCCTGCGTATTCCCGGTATCTGGCTGCAACCAACACTCTGGAAATTCTTGAGGTAAATAAAGCCTGCAGATTGCACCACTAAATATATCAACTCAGCGACATTTCATTGTGTCTATATAAAGGCCCAGATGACAACACCCATCACATGTCTGGTTGCCTCATGAGAGACAATGCTGCTAGTTTCAAAGCGTTCGCCTCATTATAGGAAGGAGGTGGAAGCTTTAGAGAGGGTGCAGAGGAGACTTACCAGGATACTGCCTGGATTAGAGATCATATCTTATGAGGATAGGTCACCAAGTTAGAGCCTTTCTCTTTGGAGTGAAAAAGGACGTGAGGTGGCATGACCGAGGTGTACAAGATGGATAAGAAGAGTACAGTGGGTTGTCAGCCAGACTTTTTCTCCCAGGGTGGAAATAGCGAGTATGAGGGGACAGAACTTTAAGGTATTTGGAGGAAAGTATGGTTGGGGGGGGGGGGGGGGATATCAGAGGTAGGTACCAGGAGTGGTAGTAGAGGCAGATACATTAGGGACATTTAAGAGACTCTTAGGTACGCACATGGATGAAAGAACAATGAAGGCCTATGTGGGAGGGAAAGGTTAGATTGATTTTAGAGTAGGTTAAAGGGACTGCACAATATCATGGGCCAAAGGGTCTGTACTGTTCTGTGAATGTTGTTTAACAATAATGTTGCAGCACTAACACCGGCAACTGGCTGAAATTCTGCTTTTACCAGGTTTGTAACTGGATGGGAATTTCCATTGATGGTGTTGCACCTCCCAGTTAAAATCTCAGTCCAAGTATACCTTCATATGAATGAAACCTGAGGCAAATTACAATAGATGTCAACTCCACCCAATATTGTTATACAGAATTGCTGTTTCCGGATTCCGTTTGAAACACCCCACAGTGAAATTTGTGATGGCACAAAACCTTTGTCAATTTCATGTGCACTGTCAGGGAAATGTCCGAAAAGAAAACAAGATGGCACTAGTATAATCTCAGAAACTCTTATAACTTTTAAGTGTAGCTGCCATTGTAAGGCTGAAACCACAACAGTATATTTACCCACAGCAAGCTCCCACAATCAGCAGTGTTATAATGACCGTGTTATTGTTATTTGGTGTGAGTGTCCAGGACACTTTCCAAATTGCCTTTCTGGTCACCTTTCATCAAAAGTAAAAAAATCACCATGCAAAACATTAACCTGCCACTTTGATTCAGGATGCCTGCATCAAACAATATTATAATGCTTCTATTAGGTGGTGACCAAGGAAGAATTTTGATTTGTGAATGTTACTTTGCATTAATCATGTAGAATGGAATGAATCTTGACGAGATCAATAGCAACTCTCCGACCGCTATGGGCCCATATATTCATGGGATTAATCTCTTGCATTATCCAGTGTAACTCTTAGCCATTCAGCACCCAAGGAAAATGGGGGGAGAGTAATGATAATTGCTCAAAAATAAAATTAATGTTTATCACACACTAGTATATGGCTAAACATTTAAATAAATTGCCCAACTATATTTTATTTAAGTTCAAAAAGAACTCTTTAAGTCATTGTCATTGATGAATCAATGTTGAATTCTATCGTCAGAATATTCCAAATTTCACCTTTTCTTAGTCTTTAATATAGGAGTGCTCATGATCGACAGACGACTGGAGATCGGAGGATCAGCTGTTGTAGGTAGGCCGAGACCCTCGGCCCTACCTGGACAGTACCTGAGGAGGAAGGTAAAGCTGTGCAAGCGCGGGTGATGTCAGCGGCGAGCGCAGGCTTTAAAAAGCAGCCCACTTTCAGGAGCGGGCAGCGTCGGTGCGGGCAGCGGAGTGCGCAGGAGCAGAGTGCTGGGCTTTGGCTCAGCGGGCTTCGGCGTAAGAGGACTTCAGCAAGAAGACTGCTTTTCATTTATTCTGACTAATCTAGGATCAGGTAATGGGGGAGACAGTTAGAGCAGTGGTGTGCTCCACATGCAGTATGTGGGAGGTCAGGGTCAACACAGTTGTCCCTGATGACCACACCTGCAATAGGTGCATCCAGCTGCAGCTCCTATCAGACCGAGTTAGGGAATTGGAGCAGGAGCTGGATGAACTACGGATCATTCGGGAGGCAGAGGCAGAGATAGATAAGAGTTATCGGGAGGTAGTCACACCGAAAAGACAGGAGGTAGGCAAATGGGTGACAGTCAAGAGAGGCAGGGGGAGCAGACAGAGAGAGAAGAGCAGACAGAGAGAGAAGAGCACCCCTGTGGCCGTTCCCATCAAAAATAAGTATACCGTTTTGGACACTGTTGGTGGGGATGACCTACCAGGAACAAGCTGCAGTGGTCCTGTCTCTGGCACTGAGGTTGGACCCTCGACTCAGAAGGGGAGGAGGGAAGAGAAGAGAGCGGTATTGATAGGGGATTCTATAGTCGGGGGGCAGATAGGAGATTTTGTGGGGAAGATCGGGAGTCTCAGATGGTATGTTGCTTCCCTGGTGCTGGGGTCCAAGACATCTCAGATCGGGTGCAGGTTATTCTCGAGAGGGAGGGCAAGAATCCAGATGTTGTGGTCCATGTAGGGACCAATGACGTGGGTAGGATGAGTCAGGGGGTCCTGCGTAGGGAGTTAGGTGCGAAGCTGAAGAGCAGGACCTCCAGGGTAACAATCTCAGGATTGCTACCTGTGCCACGTGCGAGTGAGGCAAGGAACAGAAAGATTATAAAGATTAATATGTGGCTGAGAGGATGGTGCAGGAGGGAGGGCTTCAGGTTTGTAGATAATTGGGCTTTGTTCCAGGGAAGGTGGGATCTGTTCCGAAGGGACGGTTTACAACTGAACTGGAGCGGTACTAACATTCTTGCAGGGAAGTTTGCTAGTGCTTCTTGGAGGGGTTTAAACTAAATTTGCAGGGGGCGGGGATCCAGAATGTGAGAGAGGATAGCGAGAGGAAGAATAAAGGACAGGTGGGGACTACATGGTTCCGGAATATTAAGTGTGTAGTAGAGAAAGGTGAGGTGGAACAAGTGATAAGGAGGACACATGTACAGAGGGATGGTCTGACAGAACATGGAGTTAAATGTGTTGAAAGAATAAGAAAATTTAGGAAGGACAACAAAATTCTAGGGGCGTATAGCCCGATGGGAGTTCGGGGAGCAGGGTTAAGCACAATAGGCAGCGATTCAAACAGAGAGAGGAGAAATGGGCTAAAAATTCTATATCTGAATGCACGAAGTGTCAGAAATAAGGCAGATGAGCTTGAAGCCCAGGTGCGAATGGGTAACTATGATGTTGTTGGGATAACGGAGACATGGCTGCAGGGAGATCAGACCTGGGAAATGAATGTACAAGGGTATACGTGCTATCGTAGGGACAGAAATGTGGGCAGAGGGGGTGGGGTGGCCCTGTTGGTGAGGAATGAGATTCAGTCCTTTGCAAGGGGGGACATTGGGTCAGGAGAAGTAGAGTCTGTGTGGATAGAACTGAAGAACAGTAAGGGCAAAAGGACCCAAATGGGTGTTGTCTACAGGCCACCAAACAGTAGCATGGATATTGGGTCCAAGTTGAATAGGGAGTTAACATTGGCATGTGGCAAAGGTAATGTCGCAGTAGTTATGGGGGATTTCAACATGCAGGTGAACTGGGAGAATCAGGTTGGTGCTGGACCACAGGATAGGGAGTTTGTAGAGTGCCTACGGGATGCATTCTTGGAACAGCTTGTACGAGAGCCGACCAGGGACAAGACTATTCTGGATTTAGTGTTATGTAATGAACAGGATTTGATAAGCGATCTTGCAGTAAAGGAGTCATTAGGAGGTAGTGATCATAATAAGTTTTTATCTGCAATTTGAGAAGGATAAGGGCAGCTCGGAGGTGTCAGTGTTGCAGTTGAACAGGGGAAACTATGGAGCCATGAGGGAGGAGCTGGCCAAAGTTGACTGGACGGATAGCCTAGCAGAAAAGACAGTGGAACAGCAATGGCAGGTATTCTTGGGAATAATGCACAAGGTGCAAAATCAGTTCATCCCCCGGAGAAGGAAGGATTCAAAGGGAGGAAAGGGGCCGCAGTGGTTGACAAAGGAAGTCAGAGATTGCATAACATTAAAAAAAAGCAAGTATGACAGAGCTAAGGTGAGTGGGAGGACAGATGATTGGGAAGTTTTTAAGGAACAACAGAACTTAAGTAAAAAGACAATACGGGGAGAAAAAATGAGGTACGAATGCAAGCTAGCCAGGAATATAAAGGAAGATAGCAAAAGCTTTTTTAGGTATGTGAAGAGAAAGAAGATAGTTAAGAACAATGTTGGGCCCTTGAAGAATAAATTGGGTGAAATTGTTATGGGAAACAGAGAAATGACAGAAGAATTTAATGAGTACTTTAGATCTGTTTTCACTAAGGAAGACACAATCTCCCAGATGTATGGATGGGCCAAAGACATAGGGTAACAGAGGAAATGAAACAGATTGACATTAGGAAGGAAACGGTGATGAGAAGACTGATGGGACTGAAGGCTGACAAATCCCCAGGTCCAGATGGTCTGCATCCTAGGGTACTAAAGGAGGTGGCCCTGGAAATTGCGGATGCATTGGTAATCATTTTCCAATGTTCCTTAGATTCAGGATCAGTTCCTGAGGATTGGAGAATGGCTAATGTTATCCCACTTTTTAAGAAAGGAGGGAGGGAGAAAACAGCGAACTATAGATCTGTCAGCCAGACATCGGTGGTGGGGAAGATGCTAGAATCCATTATTAAAGATGAAATAGTGGCATATCTAGATAGCAGTGATAGGATTGGGCCGAGCCAGCATGGATTTACCAAGGGTAATCATGCTTGACTAATCTGTTGGAGTTTTTCGAGGATGTAACCAGGAAGTTAGACGGGGGAGATCCAGTGGATGTAGTGTACCTCGATTTTCAGAAGGCATTTGATAAGGTCCCACATAGGAGATTGGTGGGTAAAATCAAAGCTCAGGGCATCGGGGGGAAGACATTGACATGGATAGAAAACTGGTTGGCAGATAGAAAGCAAAGGGTAGCGGTGAATGTGTGTTTCTCGGAATGGCAGGTGGTGACTAGTGGGGTGCCACAGGGCTCGGTATTGGGACCACAGCTGTTTACAATTTACGTCAACGATTTGGATGAAGGCATTGAAAATAACATCAGCAAATTTGCTGATGATGCTAAAATGGGTGGCAGTGTGACATGTGATGAGGATGTTAGGAGAATTCAGGGTGACTTGGATAGGCTGGGTGAGTGGGCAGATACTTGGCAGATGACGTTTAATGTGAATAAGTGTGAGGTTATCCACTTTGGGAGTAAGAGCAGGAAGGCAGATTATTATCTGAACGGTGTAGAGTTAGGTAAGGGAGAAATACAAAGAGATCTAGGAGTCCTTGTTCATCAGTCACTGAAGGTGAATGAGCAAGTGCAGCAGGCAGTGAAGAAGGCTAATGGAATGTTGGCCTTTATTATAAAGGGAATTGAGTACAAGAGCAAGGAAATCCTCTTGCATTTGTACAGAGCCCTGGTGAGACCACACCTGGAGTATTGTGTACAGTTTTGGTCTCCAGGGTTAAGGAAGGACATCCTGGCTGTAGAGGAAATGCAGCGTAGATTCACAAGGTTAATTCCTGGGATGTCCGGACTGTCTTACGCAGAGAGGTTAGAGAGACTGGGCTTGTACACGCTGGAATTAAGGAGATTGAGAGGGGATCTGATTGAAACATATAAGATTATTAAGGGATTGGACAAGATAGAGGCAGGAAATATGTTCCAGATGCTGGGAGAGTCCAGTACCAGAGGGCATGGTTTGAGAATAAGGGGTAGGTCATTTAGGACAGAGTTAAGGAAAAACTTCTTCTCCCAGAGAGTTGTGGGGGTCTGGAATGCACTGCCTCGGAAGGTAGTGGAGGCCAATTCTCTGGATGCTTTCAAGAAGGAGCTAAATAGGTATCTTATGGATAGGGGAATCAAGGGATATGGGGACAAGGCAGGAACCGGGTATTGATAGTAGTTGATCAGCCATGATCTCAAAATGGCGGTGCAGGCTCAAAGGGCCGAATGGTCTACTTCTGCACCTATTGTCTATTTCATTTTCTCTCTCAATGTTAGAACAACATGTTCCTGCTTTGTTGGATTAGGGTGTAAATTGTTATTTTTCTTGTATTATCATGTAGTTTAACTTTCCTCTGCTTGCCTGAATTTTTATATGATCACCTGCACTCAGTGACCACTTCATTAGGTACCTCCTGTACCTAATAAAGTGGCCACTAAGTGTATATGTTCACAGTCTTCTGCGGCTGTAGCCCAGCCACTTCAAGGTTCAATAAGTTGTGCATTCAGAGATACTCTTCTGCACACAGTGTTGTAATGCGTGGTTATTTGAGTTACTGTCGCCTTCCCATCAACTTGAACCAGTCTGGCCATTCTCCACTGACCTCTCTCATTCACAAGGCTTTTTCACTCACAGAACTGCTGCTCACTGAATGGTGTTTGTTTTTCACACCATTCTCTGTAAACTCTGGTGTGTGTGAAAATCCCAGGAGATCAGCAGTTTTTGAGATCCTCAAACCACTCCATCTGGCACCAACAATCATTCCACAGTCAAAGTCACTTAGCTCACATTTCTTCCCCATTCTGATGTTTGGTTTGAACAATAACTGAACCTCTTGACCATGTCCACATGCTTTTTGTGCATTAAGTTGCTGCCACATGATTGGCTGATTAGATATTTGAATTATTGAGCAGGTGTACCTGTGTACCAAATGTACCACTGAGTATATATACGTGTAATTTTTCTGTAAATTTCCCAAAATTTTTCAGGATTGTTCTAGAAGCTGTTTATCTTTCAGTAGCCAAGTGTTACGCTACTCAAATTTGGCTGTTTTATATGCTGTTACCACTGGAATTTTGGTTACCTCCAGACTGAGTATTAGATGATCACAACTGCTTTTTATTTCTTTTGCCTCTTCCTTTCTTCTTTCTGCACCTCTTTCTTGTACGTCTTCTGATCTTATAACACTTAGTAAAGTGGCCGTAAGCAACAATTTTAATACCTCATTCTTGACTTCCAAAGAACCCTTGGACCACAAAAGCATCGGTATCCAACAGTTTTCAGCCTTTACCAGGAGTATTCTAATCCAATAAAGTAGATAGATGGGATAAAGTTGCCTTAGATCATGCTGCACCTCCCAATTAAAATGAATCCCATCAGTCCAAATGCCCCATACTATGAAGAAACCTAAAGTGACTTATAGTAAATGGTGGGGCCATTGTTTGTGTGACTTCCACCCAAAATTGTTGCACGGAATTGCTGTTCCCAGGTTTTGTTCAATTCACTTGATGAATTGTTCACCTTTGTTCAAAAATAAAACACAAATGGATCCAAGTACTGCACATTGCCAAATTCAAACTTATGTTTTTTGAAAAAGAATTATGAAATGGATTAATATATTTTGGAAATTTTTGCTGGTTGCATGAGAATTCTGGGCACATAAACACTGGATAAACAAGTTTACTGTACCTTTGCTTGTTTTATCAACTGGGGTAATAGTAATCTTTTCCTCATCTATCTTTCTTGTGAATATCTTCCACATGCCATTAGTTGGTGGCAGAGGTAAAAACAGAAAATGAAAATTAATAAATTGCAAATGCTGGAAATCTGAAATGAAAACACGAATTGCTTGAAACTGTCGGCAGGTCAGAAAGCATCGATGGAAATGGGAACAGAGTTAATATTTCAAGTTGATGGCCTTTCAGAATTAATGGACGAGTATTGGCCTGAAATGTTAACTCTCTTTTTCTCCTCACAGATGCTGCCTGGCCTGTTGAATATTTCCTGAAGTCTCTGACACCCGTCCAACTAAGTCAGGTGTGAGGGTAGATCACTCTAAGTGCTGAGTCGATTTGGAGAGGACGAGAACAGCTTCCTTGGCAGTGAAATCTAGGTCCGAATCGTATCACTGGGCGGCATGTTCTAGGCCCTGAGCAATTTGCCACAGCGAGGCTTGGGTCCTAAGGTGAGCTGCAAAACTGTTTGGACAATCTAAGCGCCAGCCCAGATAGACTGGAAAGGCTGGGTGTCGAGAGCCAGGTGAGGTTGGATTGTTCAGGGCACCAATCTAACTTGGAGAAGTCAAGAACGGCTTCTTAGGCAGCAAAAACTAGGCCTGGAATGATTCATCGCAGTGGGACCTGGGTTCTAGCGTGAGGTTTGGACAATTTAAGTGCCAGCCCAGATAATCTGGGGGCTCCTCTGTCTGTGATGCTAAGGCTGTAAGACTACCATCAGCTGCTGTGCCTTGTGTCTACTTTGCAGTTATTATCCCCGCTAATATGGTGAACTGAATTCGGAGGCTTTGGGCCTACTCCGAGCTGCTCCAGGGGATTGCGATCTAAGAATTCAATCTGGTTTGGAATACTGTTGTTGTTGCTCACGTCTGTTGTTTACATGATTTGTTTTGTTCTTTTTCCTCTTTCTCTGTGGGCACTGGGAGTTGGTCTCTGTTTTTATTCGGGTTCTTTCAGGTTCCTTGCTTTGCAGCTGCCTGTAAGCAAACAAATCTCAAGGTTGTATCATTTACACATACTTTGATAACAAATGCACTTTGAATTTGAATTTGGTGATTTCAGGTTTCTATCATCTTTTTGCTATCTGGGCTTTTTTTTTAATGGACTTTCTCACCTAATTCCCTTGTGCATAGTGATTTCTTCCTGTTAACGGAACACGCAACCAAAGGTCTGATAATTAATCTATTTATTGGATTTAATCCGGATTATCGCTGCATTACTCTAATACTATGGTGTCATTTTTCCTGAGAAGATGTTGAGCTGGTCAAGATGACAATTTGCATCAAGATGGCACCAAACTGCAATGTCCTTCGAAGTTGTGATTCAGGCTTAGTTGATTTTTTAGGTTTATAGTGAAGGTTTGGGGGATAGCGAGTGGAATTGAGAGTCAAGTTAGGGTTTAGGGATAGAGAATAAGGGGAAAGTTAGAGGTCAGGGGCTGAAAATTAAGAGTCAGGGACAGGAGCCTGTGGCTGGAGCCCAAGTCAGAGTGCTCCATGGTTGGAGGCCATTGATCTCTGGGGGTCAGGTTGGCAGGCACTGAGGAGGTCAAAGCCCCATGACCAGTGAGAATTATGTTCGATACCCAGTGGTTGCGAGAACCAGAGCTCAGAGTCCGGGGATCAGCAATCCTGGAGCTCAAGGCCCATGGGTCAGCATGTCTGGAGGCTGGAGGCCTGGTGTCTGCAAGTCCAGGAGTGCAGGGCCAAGGACTGGAGGTCAGAGGCCTGGAGGCCATCTGTTCTGCCGTTGGAGGCCTGTCTGTGTGTGTGAATGGGTGGGTTGAGAGGTGGTGGGAAAGGGAGCTTGTTGCTCTGTTGTTGCTTTGTTGTGTTGTCATCGTCATTGCTTATGTTGTTCTGCTGTAGGCATGCTATGTTGGCACTGGAATGCATGGTGACACTTGAGAGCTGCCCTAAGGAACAACCTTAGGTTGTGTTGGTTGCTAATGCAAATGGCACATTTCACTGTATGTTCTGATGTATATGTGATAAATAAATGCATCTGAATCTGTGGACAACCAGCAGAGAAAATATAGGGTTAGCATAATGGCTGCATCTAGTAGAGCTGCCGCCTTACAGTTCCTGTGCCTCGAGTTCAATCCTGGCCTCTGTTCCTGTCTGGTGGAGTTTATAAATCCTTCCTGTGACTGTGAAGTTTCCTCCAGGTGCCCTGGTTTCCATTCACATCCCAAAGGCATGCGCATTGATGGGTTAACTAGCCATTGTATGGTGATCCTACGGTTCACCAAGTCTTGGGTAGGGACTCAGGAATACCATCAGATACAGATTGAGAAGGATTCTTCATTTCTGTTTTCATTACAATTATTTGTTTTGCCAGTCAGGGTTGTTAGCTCTGAGCTGAACCCCCAAACCTGGAGGGAGGCCAACTCCATCGTCAAGACATCACTTCATTGGACTCTGAAAAGAGGAGGAACCATGGGAGACGAAAAACAACTTGGTGCCGTACCATAGAGGCAGAAGTGAGGACCCTGAACCTCATCTGGGTCACAATAGAGAAAATGGCCAAGGACAGACAGAGTTGGAGGACCTTCATTGCTGCCCTGAGGGCCAGTAGTGTAATGGGCAGTGAGTAAGTTGTTCCTAGTGTGTGAGCGAATGATGCAGTCTGCGATGATGGAAATGTGAGGTGAATAAAATGAGTGTATGGTAGAATGAGTGTAAATAGGCAATTGGAGATCAGCACAAATGCAATGGTCTGAAGGACATATGCCGGTCAAGTGTGAATATGACAATTCACTGCCAGGAAAGCAGAAGAATGTTACCGATTAAAGGCCAGTGATAGACTGCCAATAACAAGACCCTCACACTATGGGATTTCATCAATGCAGAGGGTCATGCAGAAGATTGTCACATGAACTAAAGTTTCCCTACTCCCCTGTGTTTTCTTTCACCTCTGAGGAAGCCTTGTATCTAGCTGGGTTGTGGCTGCCATGGAAATGTGTCTCCTGTGCTCTCCGAGTATTAAATGTCCTTGGTTAAGAGTGATGGATCTCTGTGGTACCACCAGGCAATGTGCAGATCCTGCTTTGGAACATTCGTCAGGATGTAAATCTTTCTAACACGACTTGAGATTTTTTTGCGTCCTATTTCACAATTTATTTCTTTGAGGAAAGAAGTGACCATTAGTACCAAACACAACAGCAGATTGGTTTCAGGCTACTGAAAATGAAACAACCTTCTTCTTGGTGGGTGGTGGTGATTCTCTGGGTTAAAGAACGATGACTGAAATTAACGTGGTCAGTACCAGCCTAAGTTCCAATATCAACTGTGCAGCTACGTTGGACCCAGTACAACCTGGCTATCAAGTACTTCCTACACACAATCTGGCCATCCACAGCAGTAAAGCAAAGAAACTAAATGAGAGCTGAACATTGGAAGTTTTCTGTTTATTTATTCTGTGTTGATGAGAATGTTCCTGTTACTGCTTACTCAATTTGTAAGGAAAAGGAAATAATTAAGAACTATATATTACCAGGAGTCCATGAGTAGCTTGGACTGCAAACTAAAGTGGAGTTGGCTTTTGGGACTGAGCTCTATTGACCTTGGAGCAAATTAACAATCGCCTGTTGGCTCTGGAAGTTTATAAAAATATCGGTTTGAATTAAAATTGACTCCACGGCTCCGTTATCCCCACTTCCATTGCAGCAATATTTAACCTGCTTGGAATCCAATGGATGAGTAATGAGATCAGCATTTTTCCTTTGGACCAAGTTTTATGTACTTTTGCCATGAAATATATTTATATAATATGGTGTAAGGGAGCCTCTTTGTACATTGAGTGTTCACGATGATCCCTGAACGCTCTTGCCTTTGCTGTTCTTGACAGTTGACCTATTCAGGGCATTTAGATATGATGTGCTGGAGTGCTGTCTCGTCACTCAGTGCAGCTGAGTGTCAGTGATCACCACAGAGTTCAAGGTCACCCAAAGATGTTAATTCAAGATTCAAGATGGTCTAATGTCATTCTTCAGTACACAAGTGTAATGGAAAACAGAACTATCGTTACTTCAGATCCGATGCAGCATAAAAGAAAACAGTAAGCATGAAAAGCACAATAAATATAAATATAATAGAAATCCCATAAAACACAATGTATAAATAACTGTTAAGTGTTTATACAGTTATTTATACACAAGATTCACTTATGTACATAGACTGTACATAAAGTGTTGCTGGGTGCAGGAATATCTGAACACAAGGTGATTCTGACTGGAAATGATAAGATGACTTCTGGCAAGAGGAACTCTTCTACGTAGCAGCAGGGCATATGAAACCTGGAGTGCAGACTGGCTTAATGGGTGGAGGTGTTGTTCAGGCCAGCAGCTTGGGGGAAGTAACTGTTTATGAGTCTAGTGGTCCTGATGTGGGTGCTGTGTAGCCTCGTCCTTTATTGGAGTGGGAAAAGCAGTTCATAAGCCGGGTGGGTTGGATCCTTCCTGATGTTGCTGGCGTTTTTCAGGCACTTTGATGGTGGGTAGGCTGGTGCCAGTGATACGTTGGGCAGTTTCAACTACCCTTTGTGGAGCCCTCCTGCTTTCCGCAGTGAGTTTCCATGCCGTGCAGTGATGTAGCATATTTGGGCACTCTCTACTGCACAACTGCAGAAGGTCGTGAGTATTGATATGCGTAGTCCAGCTCTCTTCACCTTCCTCAGAAAGTAGAGGTGTTGGTGAGATTTCTTGACTGTGGAGGATGTTTTCCGGGACCAGGAGGGGCTGTGCGAAGTATGCAATCCCAGGAGTTTGTAACTGAAGAAGAAGAAGAAGAACTCCGAGTGGAGTCATCGGGACGCCATCTTGACGGTGTTTTTTTAGCGGGCTTTCTTGTTTTTACGAGGCCGAGTTGCTAGCTTGATGCTCAGCCCAGCACAGATGGAAAGCGTGCAAGGGAGCCGGCTGGATTCGAACTCAGGAACCTTCGCTCCGAAGTCCGGCGCTGATGCCTCTATGCCACCAGCCAGCAAGTTTGAAACTGCTTGTATTTTAAAATCGAACGCTCACTTGCTAAACTGTTTGCATGCTGAACATTCCAGCATATGAGAAGACCTATCATAGCTGAGGAACAAACAGTTAGCATTATTTGTAAATGAGCCCAACAAGGTGCTTTAGGCCAATCAAGATTTTAACCAACTCCATATAGCCACTCTTCAAAGGGCACCAAGATAGATGGGTTGACTTCCCCTTCTTCAGCGAAGAAGATCATTGGCTAATCCATACCCTCTTACCCAACTAAAACCAGCTATAACAAAATATACTGTGGAGCAAGCCTCTAAACTGTTTCTCTGTGGTTCAGTTGGCAATGCGTTGACAGAGGTGTCATTACTCATAATAATATAGAACATAGAACATGAGAGCACAGGAACAGGCCCTTCGGCCCACAGTGTTGTGCTCAACCAATTAAATTAGTATTTAAATGGCCATCTAAACTAATTCTTTCTGTCTACACAATGTCTATGTCCTTCAATTTTCTTCACTAATGTATCTGCCTGCACTGCCACCCAGACAGCACATTCCAGACACGCACCACTCTCCTTATGGAAAACTTGCCCCTCACATCGCCTTTGAAATTACCCCCTCTCACCTTAAACACATGCCTTCTGAATTCAATGCCTTGACTAATAAAGGCAAGAATGCCATAAGCCTTCCTAGCCACCCTATCAACCCATGTAGTCACTTCCATGGAGCAATGATCCCTCTGCTCATCAATACTCTTAAGGATCTTGCACTAACAGTATCCTACCTCTTAACATTTGAACTACCAATGTGCAACACTTCACATTTGGTCAGGTTAAACTCCATCCACCATTTCTCCGCCTATATCTGCAACTAATCTATATTCTGCAGTATTCTTTGCCAATCTTCTGTACTAGCATATGACAAATCATACAATGTTCTAAGACATTATGTTTGTTATGTAAGTTATGTTTGTAATATACATAAATGATCTGGATGATGGGGTGGTAAATTGGATTAGTAAGTATGCTGATGATACTAAGGTAGGAGGTGTTGTGGATAATGAGGTGGGTTTTCAAAGTTTGCAGGGAGATTTATGCCGGTTAGAAGAATGGGCTGAACATTGGCAGATGGAGTTTAATGCTGAGAAGTGTGAGGTTCTACATTTTGGCAGGAATAATCCAAATAGAACATACAGGGTAAATGGTAGGGCATTGAGGAATGCAGTGGAACAGAGAGATCTAGGAATAACAGTGCATAGTTCTCTGAAGGTGGAGTCTCATGTAGATAGGGTGGTGAAGAAGGCTTTTGGAACGCTGGCCTTTATAAATCAGAGCATTGAGTACAGAAGTTGGGATGTAATGTTAAAATTGTACAAGGCATTGGTAAGGCCAAATTTGGAATATTGTGTACAGTTCTGGTCACCGAATTATAGGAAAGATATCAATAAATTAGAGAGAGTGCAGAGACGATTTACTAGGATGTTACCTGGGTTTCAGCACTTAAGTTACAGAGAAAGGTTGAACAAGTTAGGTCTCTATTCATTGGAGCCTAGAAGGTTGAGGGGGGATTTGATCGAGGTATTTAAAATGTTGAGAGGGATAGATAGAGTTGACGTGAATAGGCTGTTTCCATTGAGAGTAGGGGAGATTCAAACGAGAGGACATGATTTGAGAGTTAGGGGGCAAAAGTTTAAGGGAAACACGAGGGGGTATTTCTTTACTCAGAGAGTGATAGCTGTGTGGAATGAGCTTCCTGTAGAAGTAGTAGAGGCCAGTTCAGTTGTGTCATTTAAGGTAAAATTGGATGGGTATATGGACAGGAAAGGAGTGGAGGGTTATGGGCTGAGTGCGGGTAGGTGGGACTAGGTGAGATTAAGAGTTCGGCACGGACTAGGAGGGCCGGAATGGCCTGTTTCCGTGCTGTGATGGTTATATGGTTAATTATACCAGTGCCCAAGAAGAGCAGGGTGAGCTGCCTCAGTGACCGTGACCTAGTTGCACTCACAACTATTGTGATGAAATGCTTTGAAAGATTGGCCAGAATCAATTCTTGCTTAAGCAGGGAACAGGACCCACTGTATTTTGCCTGTTGCCGCAATCGGTCTACCGTGTCACTGGCTCACCACTCAGCCTCGGATCATCTGAACCTATGTCAATACCTACATCAGGCTGATGTTTATTGATTACAGCTCAGCATTCAACCCCATCATACCTTCAATAAGCTCCAAAACCTGGGCCTCTGTACCTTCCTCTGCAACTGGATGCTTGATTTCCTCACTGGCAGACCAGTCAGTGTGAATTAGAAATAACATCTACTTCTCTCTGACAATCAACACCGGCGCACCTCAGGGATGTGTGCTTAGCCCACTGCTCTTCTCTCTCTACACCCATGACCATGTGGGTAGGCACAGCTTATCTACAGATTTGCTGACAACACAACTCTTGTTGAAAGAATTTCAGAGGGTGACAAGGAGGCGTACAGGACTGAGATAGATGAGCTTGTTGGGTGGTGGCACAGCAACAACCTTCCGCTCACTGTCAGTAAGACCAAGGAATTGATTGTAGACTTCAGAAAGGGACAGTTGAGGGGACACACACCAGTCCTCATCGAGGGATCAGAAGTGGAAAGGATAAGCAGTTTCAAGTTCCTGGATGTCAGCATCTCTAAAGATCTATCCTGGGTCAAAGTTATAAAGAAGGCATGACAGTGGTTATATTTCATTCAGAGTTCGAGGAGACTTGGTATATCGCTCTAGCAAATTTCTACAGATTTTCTATGTGAGGAGCATTTTAACTGGTTGCATCACATTCTGGTATGGAGGGGCCACTGCCCAAAATCAGAAAAAAACTGCAGAAAGTTGTAAGCTCAGGCAGCTCCATCAAGGCCAGTGGCCTCTCCAGCATTGAGAGAATGCTTCAAAATGCTACATCCATCGTTAAGGACTTCTACCACCAAGGACTTGCCCTCTTCTCATTGCTACCATTAAGGAAGAGGTACAGGAGCCTAAGGACACACTCAACATTTTAAGAACAGCTTCTTTTCCTCCACCATCAGATTTCTGAATGGGCAATGAACCCATGAACACTACCTCACTAGTTTTCCCTTTTTTTACTTCACTTTTTACACTACTTAATTAATTTACAGAATATATATTTATTTCTCATTGTGATTGTAACTTTTTATTATTATGTATTGCACTGTACTGCCGTTGCAAAACAATATATTCAATGATATCTGCCAGTAACATTAAAACTAATACTGATAACCACCCCACCATCATTCTTTGTATCATCTGCAAACTTACTAACCCACCACTTCATTTTCATCCAAGTCATTTAAGTGCATTACAGTGGAAGTCCCAGTATAGATCCCTACAGAACACAGTAATCACAGACAGCTAGAAAAAGTCCCTTTGACCACTATCCTCTTCTGCGACAGGTGTGACCTGTACAAAAAGGATGGGTTGCACTTGAATCCCAAGGGGACCAATATCCTGGTGGGGAGGTTTGCTAAGGCTATTGGGGAGAGTTTAAACTAGAATTTCTGGGGGGGAGGGGGTGGGAACCGAACTGAAGTGACAGAGGAAAAGGAGGTTGGCTCACAAATAGAGAAAGCTTGGAGACAGTGCGAAAGGGAGGATAGGCGGGTGATAGAGAAGGGACACGCTCAGACCAATGGTTTCAGATGTGTCTATTTTAATGCGAGGAGTATTATGAATAAAGCAGATGAGCTTAGAGCATGCATCAGTACTTGGAGCTATGATGTTGTGACCATTACAGAGACTTGGATGGCTCAGGGGTAGGAATGGCTACTTCAAGTGCCAGGGTTTAGATGTTTCAGGAAGGACAGGAAGGGAAGCAAAAGAGGTGGGAGCCTGGCACTGTTGATCAGAGATAGTGTCACGGCTGCAGAAAAGTCATGGAGGGATTGTCTACGGCATATATGTCAAACTCAAGGCCCGCGGGCCAAATCCGGCCCGCGGTGGAATTATCTTTGGCCCGCGAGATAATATCTAATTACTATTAAAGCTGGCCCCAGTAATCGAAGCGCCTATGGCGTATGATATGGCTAATGCTGAGTTTATTCAGGTACCAGGTTTTCAGGGTTTTTAGTGTTTATTCGGCAGTCTTGCTCGGCAGTCTTCTTCATAAGAAATGGAATTTGTAAAGTGAAACACTTTGTAGTTATAGCAGAGACTGAGACATATGAGAGCAGACTGAAAAAACGGAGGCAACGAAAGCTGCGTTCGCACGCGTCCGACTGATCTGGCCCGCATGAAGCTGCATTTTGCTCAATCCGGCCCGTGACCTAAAATGAGTTTGACACCCCTGGTCTACGGAGTTTCTTGTGGGTGGAAGTTAGGAATACGAGGGGGTCAATAACCCCACTGGGTGTTTTTTATAGACCATCCAATGGTAACAGGGTCATCGAGAAGCAGATAGGGAGAAAGATTCTGGAAAGGAGTAATAATAACAGGTTTGTTGTGGTGGGAGATTTTAACTTCCCAAATATTGATTGGCATCTCCCTAGAATGAGGGGTTTAGACAGGATAGATTGTTAGGTGTGTTCAGGAAGGTTTCTTGACACAATATGTAGATAACCCTACAAGAGGAGAGGCTGTACTTGATCTAGTATTGGGAAATGAACCTGGTCAGTTGTCAGGTCTCTCAGTGGGAAAACATTTTGGAGATAGTGATCACAAATCTATCTCCTTTACCATAGCATTGGAGAGAGATAGGAGCAGACAAGTTAGGGAAATGTTTAATTGGAGTAAGGGGAAATATGAAGCTATCAGGCAGGAACTTGGAAGCATAAATTGGAAACAGATGTTCTTAGAGAAATACATGGAAGAAATGTGCCAAATGTTCAGGGGATATTTGCATGGAGTTCTGCATAGGTACGTTCTAATGAGACAGGGAAGTTATGGTAGGGTACAGGAACTGTGGTGTACAAGGCCTGTTGTAAATCTAGTCAAGAAGAAAAGAAGAGCTTATGAAAGGTTCAAAAAACATTTAATGATAGAGATCCAGAAGATTATATGGCTAGCAGGAAGTAGCTTAAGAATGAAATTAAGAGAGCCGGAAGGGGCCATGAGAAGGCTTTGGCAGACAGGATTAAGGAAAACCCAAGGCATTCTACAAGTATGTGAAGAGCAAGAGGATAGGACGTGAGAGAATAGGACCTATCAAGTGTGACAGTGGAAAAGTGTATATGGCACCGGAGGAGATAGCAGAAGTACTTAATGAATACTTTGTTTCAGTATTCACTACAGAAAAGGATCTTGGCAATTGTAAGGATGACTTGCAGCAGACTGAAAAGCTTGAGCATGTAGATATTAAGGAAGAGGATGTGCTGAAGCTTTTGGAAAACATCAAGTTGGATAAGTCACTATCATCGTCAATGAGGATGGGAGAGGTTGCGGATGTTGTTCCCTTATTCAAGAAAAGGAGTAGGGATAGCCCAGGAAATTATAGACAAGTGAGTCTTACTTCAGTGTTGGTAAGTTGATGGAGAAGATCCTGAGAGGTAGGATTTATGAAGATTTGGAAAGGCATAATATGATTAGGAATAGTCAGCATTGCTTTGTCAAAGGCAGTTCATGCCTTAAGAGCCTGACTGAATTTTTTGAGGATGTGACTAAACACATTGATGAAGGTAGAGCTG
The DNA here is from genome assembly GCF_048418815.1 of Hemitrygon akajei. NCBI lineage: Eukaryota > Metazoa > Chordata > Chondrichthyes > Myliobatiformes > Dasyatidae > Hemitrygon > Hemitrygon akajei. The sequence goes on along the minus strand of NC_133152.1, from coordinate 15,454,512 downwards.
TAGATGTAGCGTATATGGATCTTAGCAAGGCATTTGACAAGTACCCCATGCAAGTCTTATTGAGAAAGTAAGGAGGCATGGGATCCAAGGGGACATTGCTTTGTGGTTCGAGAACTGGCTTGCCCACAGAAGGCAAAGAGCAGTTGTAGATGGGTCATATTCTGCATGGAGGCCAGTGACCAGTGGTGTACCTCAGGGATCTGTTCTAGGACCCCTACTCCTTGTGATTTTTATAAATGACCTGGATGAGGAAGTGGAGGGATAGGTTAGTAAATTTGCTGATGACACAAAGGTTGGGGGTGTTGTGTATAGTGTGGAGGGCTGTCAGAGGTTACAGTGGGACATTGATAGGATGCAAAACTGGGCTGAGAAGTGGCAGGTGGTGTTCAACCCAGATAAGTGTGAGGTGGTTCATTTTGGTAGGTCAAATATGATGGTAGAATATTGAATTAATGGTAAGACTCTTGGCAGTGTGGAGGATCAGAGAGATCTTGGGGTCCAAGTCCATAGGACACGCAAAGCTGTTACACAGGTTGACTCTGTGGTTAAGAGGGTGTACGGTCCATCGGCCTTCATCAATCGTGGGATTGAGTGTAAGAGCCGCGAGGTAATGTTGCAGCTATATAGGACCCTGGTCAGACCCCACTTGGAGCATTGTGCTCAATTCTGGTTGCCTCACTACAGGAAGGACGTGGAAACCTCCAGGTACTCTGTACCTGGAGGCAAATGACAAGATAGACAGAACTCAGCATGGTTTCCTTAAAGGAAAATCCTGCCCGACAAACCTAGTGCAATTTCTTGAGGAAATTACAAGTAGGCTAGACAAGGGAGATGCAGTGGATGTTGTGTATTTGGATTTTCAGAAGGCCTTTGACAAGGTGCACATGAGGCTGCTAAACAAGATAAGAGCCCATGGAATTATAGGAAAGTTACATACATGGCTACAGCATTGACTGATTGGCAGGAAACAGAGAGTGGGAATAAATGGATCCCATTCTGGTTGGCTGCCGGTTACCAGTGGAGTTCCACAGGGGTCCGTGTTGGGGCCTCTGCTTTTTACATTGTATATCAACAATTTGGATTATGGAATAGATGGCTTTGTGGCTAAGTTTGCTGATGATACAAAGATAGGTGGAGGGGCCGGTAGTGCTGAGGAAACAGAGAGTCTGCAGAGAAACTTGGATAGATTGGGAGAATGGGCAAAGAAGTGGCAAATGAAATACAATGTTGGAAAGGGTATGGTCATGCACTTTGCTAGAAGAAATAAACAGGGAGAGAATTCAAAGTTCTGAGATGCAGTGGGACTTGGGAGTCCTCGTGCAGGATACCCTTAATGTTAACCTCCAGGTTGAGTTGGTGGTGAAGAAGGCGAATGCAATGTTGGCATTCATTTCTAGAGGAATAGAGTATAGGAGCATGGATGTGATGTTGAGGCTCTATAAGGCACTGGTAAGACCTCACTTGGAGTACTGTGTGTAGTTTTGGTCTCCTTATTTAAGAAAGGATGTACTTGGAGAGGGTTCAGAGAAGATTCACTAGAATGATTCCGGGAATGAGAGGGTTAACATATGAGGAACATTTAACCGCTCTTGGACTGTACTCCTTGGAGTTTAGAAGAATGAGGGGGACCTCATAGAAACATTTCGAATGTTGAAAGGCATGGACAGAGTGAATGTGGCAAAGTTGTTTCCCATGGTGGGGGAGTCTAGTATGAGAGGACATGACTTGAGGATTGAAGGGCACCCATTCAGAACAGAGATGCAAAGAAATTTTTTTAGCCAGAGGGTGGTGAGTCTGTGAAATTTGTTGTCATGGGCGGCAATGAAGGTCAAGTCATTGGGTGTATTTAAGGCAGAGATTGATAGGTATCTGAGTAGCCAGGGCATCAAAGGTTATGGTGAGAAGGCGGGAGAGTGGGACTAAATGGGAGAATGGATCAGCTCATGATAACATGATGGAGCAGACTCGATGGGCCGAATGGCCAACTTCTGCTCCTTTGTCTTATGGTCTTATGGAAACCATAGAAAGGGTGCAGAGGAGAATTACAAGGATGTTGCTTGGATTGGGGAGCATGCCTTATGAGAATAGGTTGAGTGTACATGGTCTTTTCTCCTTAGAGCGACGGAGGATAAGAGGTGACCCGATAGAGGTGTACAAGATAATGAGAGGCATTGATCATGTGGATAGTCAGAGGCTTTTTCCCAGGACTGAAATGGCTAGCATGAGAGGGCATAGTTTTAAGGTGCTTGGAAGTGGGTATAGAGATGTCAGGGGTAAGTTTTTTTTTACACAGAGAGTGGTGAGTGCGTGGAATGGGCTGTCAGCAGCAGTGGTGGAGGTGGAATCAAATAGGGTCTTTTAAGAGACTCCTGGATGGCTACATGGAACTTAGAAAAATAGAGGGCTATGGGTAAGCCTAGGTAGTTCTAAGGTAAGGACATGTTTGGCACAGCTTTGTGGGCCGAAGAGCCTGTATTATGCTGTAGGTTTTCTATGTTTCTATCCAGGTGCAGGTAGGTGGGACAAAACAGAAGATCAGGTTAGCACAGACTAGATGGGTTGAAGGGCCAGTTTCTGTACTGTAGTCTCTGACACACACACTTTTAGATGAATACTTTTCAAAAATACTGACTCTGTCATGATGCACTTTCTTGACCTAAAACATTGACTATCCCTTTGCCTTCACAGAGCTTCTCCAGCAGGATGCTCCAGAGTACAGCATCTGTGGTCTCTTGCATCTCCTTCCAACAATAATCAATTGGTAGTGAGGCATTTCAAGATATCCTGAAATAAATGATATAATTAATTCTTTCCAACTATGGTCATTGGTTAGCAACAGCAGTGCAATTTCACCCCCCCCCACCACCATCCCCTAATTCTGAGCTTTCTTTTTCTACCACATCACCGGCTCCTGTTTGGCCTCCTACTAACTGCCTCAATCTAACTGAATTGCTTGCCTCTTTCCTGACTTCCCTTTTCATCCTACCCCTCTCCCACACTAAGAACTCTCAATGGCTGGTGCTACACAATTCTCCAGTGCAGTCTCCTCAAAGTCCCATTGCAGTAAGACTTCACATATTCTCAAAACATAAGCAAACATACCAGTCACCTTCCTATTTGTTTGTTGCTTTTGCTTGTTGTCCTACAGCAACTGATGTACAAGCACAGCCTGTATCTGTTCTTCCAAAACATATATTGACTTTGCATTTAAATCATCCCATTTTGTGTTTTCAATGCACTTACATGTAAACAAGGAACATTTTTGTTCCTTACATCAGTGTCTCCCTCCATTTTGTGTCAATCACTGATGTGTTGTGAGCAGTTCTCTGCTTAGATCATGAATCACAGCAAGTGGGTTAAATCTGTCCCGATGAAGGGTCTCGGCCCGAAACATCGACTGTTTAATCTTTGCCATAGATGCTGCCTGGCCTGCTGAGTTCCTCCAGCATTTTGTGTGTGCTGCTTTAGATTTCCAGGATCTAAAGACTTCCTCATGTTTGTGAATCTGTCCATACTTACTTTAAATCTATTTTGTGCTCTTTGAGAAAAGAAAGGAAGCTCATGGTTTCCTATACCTCATTATCCCAGATGCTATTGCTATTTATTTATGTTTGCATTTGCGCAATTTGAGATCTTCTGCACTCTGGTTGATCTTTCATTTATGCTGTAATAGTTATTATTCTACAGATTTGCTGAATATGCCCACAGGAAAATTGATTTCAGGTGACATGGTGACATACAGTATATGTACTTTGATGATATTTATTTTGACTTTGACCTTTCTCAGAAAGTGCTGAGAGCAGGTGAAGAGGTTTGAAATGAGCATTCAGTGTTGTAACGTCATAGCCATCATGATCATCAACTTACACGTGGCAGTGCCCACTAACATTTCGTCCATTGGAAAAAAGTGATTGAATATTGATGCATTACTTCTTAATAAGTAATAGACATCTGACTCTCAACCTTTTCCACAATTCAGTAAGAATAATCTTGGTCTCAATATCACCTTCCTGCTCTCTCATCATACTGCTGTAGACCAAATCTCCAAATTACTTCTTGAATGTATTCAAGGCCTCCTCTTTCGCCGCACACTCTGGGTTAGAGAATTCCAAATATTCTTGACATTCTGAGGGAAGAAATTCCTCCCGCCTCCTCCTTAAATGGGTGACCCCTTATTCTGAAACTAAAAACTTGTGTGAAAGTCGGAAAAAATGGAAATCTGAAATAAAACAGAAAACGCTGGAAACACACAAGTCAGGCAGAATTTGGAGAAAGAGAAACAGAGTTACCATTTCAGGTCGGAGATTCTTCATCATGGTGATCAACACATTTTCTCAGGGTTCACCCTGCTGAATTATATATGTTTTAATAAAATCATGTCACATTCTACTAAACTATAATGTGTATGGATACAACCTACTTAACTACTCTTCATAGATCAACACCTTCATCACTGGAATTCACACAGTGAATTTTTCTGCAATACCCCCCGTGCAAATGTATTCTTCAGGTTTGAGTAAAGGAGATAGGATGTTATGTTCAAGTTGTATAAAACATTGGTAAGACCTAATTTGGAGTATTGTGCACTTTTGAGCACCTGCCTACAGGAAAGACGTAAATAAGGTTGAAAGAGTACAGAAAAAATTCACAAGGATGTTGCCGGGTCTGGAGGAGCTGAGTTAAGGAAAGATTGAATAGGTTAGGACTTTATTCCCTACAATGTAGAAGACTGAGGAGAGATCTGATAAGGTATACAAAATTATGAAGGGTATAGATAGGGCAAATGCACGTAGGCTTTTTCCAGTGAGGTTGAGTGGAACTACAACTGAAGGTCATGGGGAAAGGGTGAAAGCTGAAAAGTTTAAGGGGAATATGAGGCAAAACTTCTTCACTCAGAGGTTTGTGAGAATGTGGAACCAGCAAGCGGTGCATGCAAGTTTGATTTCAACATTTAAGAGAATTTGGATGTGTACATGGATGGTAGGGCTGTGGAGGACTACGGTCCAGGTGCAGGTTGATGGGACTAGGCAGGTTAAATGGTTTTGGCATGGACCAGATTAGCCAAAGGGCCTGCTTCTGTGTTGTTCTTTTCTATGACTCTATTTATGGAGACCTAGGCTCTGGCAGACTCCAGGTAATGTCTCATTTAGGCACTCTAAAGCTGCATCAAAACTTTTCTACTTTTAAGCAGACAGAGGAGGCTACAGATGCTGGGATCTGGAGCAACAAACAATCTGCTGGAGAAACTCAACAGATTGAGCAGCATCTGTGAGGAGAAAGGAAGCATTAACATTTCAGGTTGAGATCTTGCATCAGTCTTATGGTTACTATGTTTCTCAAGCCCCTTATCTCCCTAAATGCCCCACAATTTCTTCACTGGGCAATTACAAACAATGAAAATACATTCCTGTTGGTTCACTTATATTAAAGGTAAAGTGCATTCAATATTAATGCTTCTCACTCAATTGACAGCACTAGTTTTTGTCGATAAAAGCAGAAAATGGTTGAAATATTTATTACATCAGGCAGCTTCTGCACAGTAAGGAACAGTGTTAACGTTTCAGGCCAACGAACTGGCAGTAGAACTGGGAAAAATAGGAGATAAATGCTTTTTAAAATTCAAAGAAAGGTAGGATGTGAGTGTAGGAGGGGAGGATCTATGATAGGGTGAGAGGCACAAGAGGTTAAATAACAACATGGGTGAAACTGCAAAGTCAGAAAACATCCAGAGAACTAATCAGTAATTTGGAATAATTTCGCAAAGAGATGCGAAAAGGTTTTTTTTGGTGTAGTTTTAGTGATGTAGGTTTGTGTCTAAATACTGGAAGTATAGGGACATAGAGAAGTATAACTCAAAACAGGCCCTTTGGCCCATCTTGTTCTTACCCACCATTTAGTGCCCATCGATAGTAATCCCATTTACAAGCACTTGGCCTGCAGCTTTCGTGGCATTGGTCATTTAGTGCTCTCTAAGTAGTTAAATGCTGTGAGATTCTCTGCCCTCACCACCCATTTATATGGCGCATTCCAGATTCCAACCACCCTCTGGAAGAAATCTTCTTCCTTAGACCCCTTTGAAATCTTATCGCTTATCGTAAACCCTAGATTGTACCATGGCATTTAACACAGAGGGAGGGACATCAGCTAACATTCCATGTCTGAGAGATGGTGTTATGGACAGTACACCAACCTCTCAGTATTATATTGATGGGTCAGTGAACGTTTTGTACTCGAGTTTCCACAGTGGGATTCGAACTCACAACCTGAATATTAGTAAAAGTATCAACTTTGAGCCACAACCATAACATGGACTATTTCCAACCTCTTCATTTATTCAGTTGTTATTTTCATTTGTAATTCTTCAGATTTAATAAGTATAACAATATTTCATTTTAACAGTAGGCTAATTTTCAAAAGACATTTTACTGGAGTGCTAATACAATTTCATGCCTTTCCAGATCTCAGATGGATTATTCTGATGATTGGCTCTCTCTGTTAAACAAATAATAGGTGACAAATTCTGCCCAAGTCTCAGAGATACACTTTTCAGCTTCCACATTGGTATTTTGTCCTGTTTAAAGGCAACCTTGCCTCTCTCTCTCTCTCTTCCTGGCTAGCACACTGCCTTCTGCAGCTGTACTAGTCCATCATTGATACCAGCTCTCTATGCCTGGCACATTAATCTTCTCGTAGGTTGATGGTGCACTTGGGTTGAGAGCTCGGCCTCTTTCCACGTTGTGCAGCTGCCAACGTTCTCCCTCCTTCACCGTTTGAAGCTTATTCAATGAATTAGCAGTATAAACTGGGCCAAATGTCTCTCACACAAGCAATAAGTCTTAAAATACAAATGAACTCTATCTCACCTCGGCTGCTGTGATCTCCATCACGTTGAGCATGTAAGTAGGAAGTCCCAATGCAAAGAAAGTGTAGGATCCGCATCTTCTTAAACTATATTGCCAGTTGTTTACGTGAAAGGTGAGCAAAGTGATGAGGTCACACCCGGAATACTTGGCAGGACTAGTCTCTCTACCTAATGAAGGATATACTTGCAACAGGGAGTTCAGTAAAGGTTCACCAGAGATCATGGGTTTATGGGACAAGGAGAACTTAAACAGACTGAGCTCATACAGTTTGAATGAAAGGCGATAACTGCAAAACTGACAGGGTGATGATGGGGTGTGTAAACCAAGGAACGTGGTATGAAAATAAGGGGTTAGACTTTTAGGACAGAAATGAGATATTTCTTCATCTAAAGCTTGCTAATCTTTGGAATTCACTATCCAAGAGCGCACTGTTGGAGTAAATTCAAGACAGAGATAAATAGAATTTTAGACATCAGGGGAATCAAGAGCTAGAGAGTCATACCTTATAAAGGCCCTTCAGCCCATCAAACCAATGGAGACCTTCAAGCATTCATCTACACAAATGCCTTTTTAAACTCCCCATATTCCTGTCAAACCACCCCCCTCAAATACCCACTAGAGGCAATTTACAATGGCCAGTTAGCTCACAACCCACACTTCTTTCCAGTTGTGGGCGCACACCAGAGAACCAGGAGAAACCCACGTGGTCGCAAGGTGAACAAACAAAACCCTCACAGAGTGTGTGGGAAATCAGGATTGAACCATCGAGGGAGCTGTGAAGCAACAACTCTACTAATTACACCACTGTGTAGTGCGGTTGATGCTAAGGTAAAAAAAATCAGCCAGCATCTTATTGAATGGTGGAGCACCCACGATGAACCTTTTATCTGTTATGCTCTTATGGATCTCTGTCTGATAGATTGCCTCCATTTTAAAATTTCACCTGAAAATAAGACAAAATTTAATACAAGGACTTCTCTATTAGATTTCAACAAAAAGCAAGTAGATTATTTACATTTCAAAAGATGCCATTACTGAGGAATAATCTCAAAAGTACATCAAGATCATAATTGGTACATGCTCCTAGCTACATTTTCAGTAAATTTGCACAGTGCCTTCTTATTAATGAATGTTTTTACAGCACAGCAGTGGGGTGAACTCATACACTGATGGAATGTTCTTCATCACCAGATTAAAAACTTTAGCACTTTAAGAAAATTGTATGCAAGAGTTAAAGAGAGAAAGGAGCCTTTGTTCTTGAATCACTGACTCCAGGACACAATTGTTCCACTAATTAATTTTTCTCGTTGTAAAAGTTTAGCTCATTCAGACCTATCCTTAATTCTTATGGAAGAACTAAAGTCCCCGTCCGAACATGGAGACACATTTCACAAGGCAGAGATCCACCAACATTCACAGAAGCCACTCCAATTTGATGCAACAGTCTAATAATTGGACTACTCAGGTGATTCTGCATAAATGTTTAAAGTAGCCATGGCAACGGAGGAAAGTGGTGTTTGTTCCATTGCCAGTCATTTCATAAAGATGCAGGCAAGCTTTTAAAATAAATAGTTGGAGGGTGAGGGTTCAGATGAGAAAGGAGTTAAAGATATAACTAGGTTCTAAAATAACGTGAGCAGTGATGGTGGGCAGAATATAAAAGTGCAGAAGCAAACAGGGTCAAGCTATGGAAAGCAAATAAAATGGCAAATGGATGCTCAAAGTATTAATAATGAAATACATGTGTGGTACAATTGTAGATAAGTAATTTTGATCTTTTAATCAAAAAATTCAAAGATTTGAAGTACATTTATTATCAAAGTATGTATGCAGAATACAGCCCTGAGATTTGTCTTCCCACAGACAGCCACAAAACAAAAGAAACTACGGAACCTGTTCCAAGAAACACATCAGACCGCCAATGCGCAAAACAAAAAAAAGCATAAACGGCAAAAAAAAGAGTGAAAAACAGAGAATATGGAACACCAGCCCACACAGCCATCGAAAGAGTCCAGGCATGTTCCATTTAGCTCAGTAGAGTTCAATCTAGCGCTGTGTAATACATTAACGCTGTGCTGTTTATCAATCAAGAAATAATAGAGGCTTGTTACAAAAGTTAACCCAATAATTGGGAACAGTTTCACATAGACAAGGCAAACCAAACTGGCAAATGCTCCTCTAAAGATGAGCCAAAGGAATGTGTTCAAGACACTTTTATAAAGCACTGCATTGCAAATTTATCCAGGTAACCGTTTACGATAATGCGTCACCCTCTGGCATTTGGTACTGCCAGATGCACAGAGTTTCGGAACTATTGGATTTTACTGCTATTACTACCCAAATACGCTTTTATTACACTTTTTCTTACATATTACACAGCACTTCATCACATTTTCATGTGAGCCCAGAGAGTTTAAAGGGATCGTGAAATAAACAAGCACTCTGAGCCCATTTCCAATGGCTAAGCTACCCGCTTCCCTGACCTCAGGTACTCCGATCCTCAACTCCAACTCCAACTGCACAGCAGGTGCAACTATGCAGACTCTGATCCTGGTTGCATTCTGAACTTCCAGCTCATATTCTCGACTACTAAATGAATCGAATGCTAGACCATGAGGATTTCTGAATAGCTGGATGTCAGACAATTGGAATTTTACTGTATTATAGAAGTGAGCATTAGGATTCATCTCATTTGGGGGAGATTGATAATAAGAAAAAGAAACTTGTTCATTCGTGACAGTGGCAAACTGAAGCCTAAAACTTTAAAAAGTGCAACTACATAAGCGAGAGAGATAATTTGTGTAAAGTAATACAGGAAGTTAGTTTAAATTTATGGGAAATTTGTTTAAATAAAAAGATAGTGGATTGGAAATAGCAGACTTTTAAAGGAAGTACTTGAGAATGTTGCACTAACCACTATGCTACTGGGTAGTATGGTAGCGTAGTGGTTAGCACAACGCTTTACAGTACAGGTGACCTGGGTTCAATTCCCACTGCTGCCTGTAAGGAGTTTCTATGTTCTTCCCATGTGTGAATGGGTTTCCTCCAGGTGCTCCCGTTTCCTCCCACAGTCCAAAGACCTACTGGTTGGTAGGTTAATTTGTCAGCAAGAATAAAAAATGGGGGATTGCTGGGCAGTATGACTTGAAGGGCCAAAAGGGACTATTCTGTGCTGTATATCAATCAATCATTAAATAAATAAATAAATAAATAAATAAATAGAAAGAAAGAAAATCTCAGAGACGATCTTTTCCCATTGAGAAAGAAATAGAAGCTCCATAGGAAAGTGACCATTTATGACTAATTATAGCACCTAATCATCATAATAGATTAAAAAGGCTTATAAAGTAGTGGGTTTCAGGTTTGGAAAATGATGGAGATCAGGATAGGGTGAGTGAAAAAAATTAATAGAGAAAGATAAAATTTCAGAGTAAAGTGGCGTTAAATATAAAACACATTGTTAGTGAGCACAGTGAAGATCTTGTTTTTTGATTTCTCAAGTACCTTCAATACCATACAGCCCTCATTGCTGGGGGAAAAGCTCATTTCAATGCAGGCTGGCACTTTCATTGTATTCTGGATAATGGTCTACCTGACTGGCAGACCACAGTTCGTGAGGCTTCAGAGCTGTGTGTCAGACATAGCTATAAGCAGGACAGGGGCCCCACAGGGGACTGAATTGGCTCCCCTCCTGTTTACACTGAATACCTCAAACTTCAGATACGACGCCGAGTCATGTCATCTGCAGAAATTCTCTGATGACTCAGCAATAGTTGGGTGTATAAAGGGAGGACAGGAGGATGAATACAGGGCCCTGGTGGAGGACTTTGTCAAATGGTGCAAGCTGAATCATCTGCAGATCAACATCAGTAAGACAAAGGAGAGGATGATGGACTTTAAGAAGACTAAGCCTGCACTGCTCCTTGTTACAGTTGCTGGTGAGGACCTACAAGTGCCTGTGGATGCACCTGGATGACAGAATTGAGTGGAGGCCATGTACAAGAAAGGCCAGAATCACCTCTACTTCCTGAGGAGACAGAGGTCCTTTGGAGTATGCAGGCCTCCCCTTCACAAGTTCTACCAGTCTGTTGTCACCTGTACAATCTTCTATGCGGTGGTGTGCTGGGACAATGGCATCAACACAGGTGATGCCAACAGGCTTAATAAACTGATTAGAAAGGCTGGCTCTGTTTTGGGAGTCGAACTGGATACTGCGGTAGAACAAAGGACCCTATGGAAAATCCTGGCAATTTTGGACAATGTTTCTCACCCTCTGCATGCCACCTTGGCTGAACAGAGGAGCCCTTTCAGTAATAAACTAAGACAACTGTGCTGCTCCAAAGAGCGCTATATGAGGTCATTCTTAGCCTCGGCCATTAAGCTCTATAATGAGTCAACCTATAGCCAGGGAAGTGATGACCCCCTCCTGTTAGACTGTTTGAGGTAACTTATTTTTTATTCTTTCTTACTTCTCTTCTAATATTTGTACATCTGTGCGCTTGTAATGCTGCTGTGACACTGTAATTTCCTTTGGGATCTATCTGTCTATTAACTGCTTTTACAAGTATCTTCTAGGAATATAGTCAAGAAAACTGACGGAAGATCACTGTAAGGCTGTAAGGGAATGGCAAGAATGTTAAACAAATATTTACTAGCTGTTTCCACTGTAGACGACATTGTCTGGCCTATGCAAAGCCTACATGAGATTCCTAGAGAAGGGGGGATTCAACACCAGTGTTGAAGACAACCTTGCACATTCCTTCCATCACAAAATGGTGGCCTACAACACATCAAAATGGTGTTGCTACCAATGTCAGAGGTCATGGTATTGGCAGAGTCTGCCCTGAACTATGAATGTTCAGTGAGAACTCCGACCTCTAGTGTTTGAGCTCTGAGAATTGGTTTCTGGATGCTTATGTATGAAGGGCGGCCGTGGACTTCAGCAGTCTGTCCTGCAACAGGTTTCCAGCACTGCCGATTTCCCAATCTAGGACGTGGCAGTGGCTCCATGGAACAGTAATTCACTCATCCTTTTCTTGATAGCAATACACTATTCAAAGTGGAAATAAACCATTCATTCATTAGGAACATGGAGGATCTAATATGCATTACTCTCTAACCCCAGTAACCTTTCACCCCGAGTTACCAACAACATATCTACCTCTGGGTTGATATCGAAGGTCGAAGCCCGAAGGCCGATTGGAAGTCCAGAAGTTGAGGCCTGACGGCTGGAGCCCAAGTCTGAGATTCTCTGCAAGCCTTTTGGGGAAGTTGATGGCCCTATATCTGTGATTCCTCAAGTCCGCTAAAGGCTGGACACCAAAGACGATGGCCTATCCTGGAGTTAAATGTATGTGTGTGGGTGGGTAGGAGGGAGGAATGTTGCTTTTGTTTTGTTGCTGTTGGTACAATATGTGCTCTTTTGTTGTGTTCTGTGTCTTTCTGCTATGGGCATGCTATGTTGGTGCCAGAATATGTGGTGACACTCAGGAGCTGCCCCCCAGCACATCCTAGGGTGTGCTGGTTGTTAACGCAAATGGCACATTTCACTATATGTTTCAATGCACATGTGATGAATAAATCTGAATATAATTCTGAATCTGAATCTCTGCCTTAAAAATGTTAAAAGACTTCTTTTATCTCATTTGAGAAAGAATGTTCCAAATACTTCCAATCCTCTGAGAGGAGGAACTTCATCACAAACAAGAGGCATTTCAACTCATCACCCTCTTAAGAACATTGGCCCCTTTTTTGCAACTCTCCAAAGAGGAAACATGCTCTCCACATCCAGCTTGTCAAGAACCTGTAAGATTTTAATGTGATTCTTCTCCAATGAAATCACCAGGCATTTTTCTGACATCAAGTGATTCAAAATTAAATAACCCATCCATCCTTTAAACAAATTAATGTGGAATCATAAAAAATCCTTGCCAATTGTGAGTCCTTTACTTATTAGCAAAAGAAAATCAAAATCATAAAAATATGGAACAATAACTAACTTTTCTTTCCACAGATGCTGCCTGACCTGCTGAGTGTTTCCAGTATTTTCTGTTTTTATTTCTCATTAATTGCACCTATTAAACAAGCAAGCAAGCAGCAATTATCCTACAATATGTGTTAAAATTCACCAGAAACTAATTATTTAGACAAATAATTTCAAACATTGGATTAAATGTCTCCACCATTTCCTTATGTTATCGGTAATTCCCTTGTGTTGACTTCTAATTAAATAATGTTTACTTTTGCATCTCTCTTCAATTTCCCACATTTGTACAAGTTATGACAATATGTTTTCATAGTTCAGGGTTTATTCTCAGACTCCTTTAAAATTAATCTCTGTTCATTAACGAACATACAGACTTAAGAACACATTTGTTACAAGTTCTGGCTCAAACTCGCAAAACAGATTAAGCCCCATGTTTACCATCAGCCCCTCAACACTGAACCACCAGCTGAGCATTTTAGTGTGTGCTTATCACTATGGGCAATGTTGTGAGTTACTTTTGTTAAAACTACAAGAATACTTTAATAAAAAGCCTTCTTCATTGCATCCATTTGTCTACAAAAAAACATCATTAGCACCCTTATTTGGGAACCAGTTCTACTTCCACGTTTAAACATTAAACTTCAGCACAATACATGCCCTTCAGCCCACAATGCTGTGCTGAATATGTACTTACTTTAGAAATTACCCAGGGTTACCCAAAGCCCTCTATTTTTCTAAGATCCAGGTACCTATCCAAGAATCTCTTAAAAGACCCTATCCACCACCGTTGCCAACAGCCCATTCCACGCATTCACCACTCTGCATAAAAAACTTACCCCTGATATCTCCTTTGTACCTACTTCCAAGCACCTTAAAACTATACCCTCTCACGTTAGCCATTTCAGCCCTGGGAAAAAGGCTCTGACTATCCACATGATCAAAGCCTCTCATCATCTTATACACCTCTATCAGGTCTCCTCTCATCCTCCGTCGCTCCAAGGAGAAAAGACCAAGTTTACTCAACCTATTCTCATAAGGCATGCTCGCCAATCCAGGCAACATCCTTGTAAATCTCCTCTGCACCCTTTCTATGGTTTCCACATCCTTCCTGTAGTGAGGTGACCAGAACAGAGCACAGTACTCCAAATGGGGCCTGACCAGAGTCCTATATAGCTGTAACATTACCTCTCGGCTCTTGAATTCAGTCCCAAGGTTGATGAAAGCCAATACACCGTATGCCTTCTTAACCACACAGACAACATGCACAGCAGCTTTGAGTGTCCTATGGACTCGGACCCCAAGATCCCTCTGATCCTCCACACTGCCACACTCCACATTGCTCTCCTTTCTTTTAAATTTCTAAGTTGAAAGTAAATGTTATCATCAAAGTACATAAATGTCACCGTATACTGCCCAAAGATTCATTTTCCTGCAGGGAAACTCAGCGAAGTTATAGAAATATAAGTATAACAGGATCAATAAAAGATCAACCGGAGAGCAGAAGACAACAACCTGTGCAAATGAAAATAAAACTAAATAGCAAGATAGTGAGTCCTTAAAGTGAGATAATTGTGGGAACATCTCAATGGTGGGTAAGAGAGTGTAGTTATCCCCTTTTATTCAAGAGCCTGATGGTTGAGAAATAGAAAATTTCTTTGAATCAGAGATGTCTCGAACTCAGGCATACCTCATCTGAACTCCTAATTAAGAATTTTTATGTTTTCTTATAAACACTTCTTTTTATAACAATTCATGTTGTTACTCATCCATGAGATTAATGGCAAGACAGGCATTATTGCTCTTAACTAGCTGTGTTAGAAGATTGAGGCGGCAAGTTAAAAACTTTAACCTTTGTTGGGTATGCAGTGACATGCAGTTTAGACTGGGTGAACATAACTACAAGAACATTCGTGAATCAGATATGAGTTAGGGCTGTGTGGTCACTTTAGGATGTGACATTGTGTTTTTCAACCCCAGATTCACAAAAGACGTTTTCAGCCACAGAACTGCCACTCACTGAATGTTTTTTTTTGTTTTTCGCACCATTCTCTGTAAACTCCAGGAACTGTTGAGTGCAAAATTCCCAGGAAGCCAGCTGTTTCTGAGTTATCAAACTACCCCTCCTGGCACCGACAATCACTCCACTGTCAGTCACTTAGCTCTCATTTCTTTTCCATTCTGATGGCTGGTCTGAACAACAGCTGAACCTCTTGACCATGTCTGCATGCTTTTATGAAATAAGTTGCTGACACGTGATTGGCTGATTACGCGTTTGCACTATTGAGCAGATGTACAGTTGTAGCTAATAAAGTGGCCACCAAGTTTAGAAATTCCCTGTTGTCAACTGTGACATTACCTTCAGGAAGCTCCTGAAAGATCTTTTTCGAACCAGTGATTCATCATTCCACCAAGATAAGGCTTGCTTGGCTTTTGGGGGTTTTCCCTCTCTATTACTGCAATTCTATTACATTTTGCTTCCACATCTCCCTCCAAACCTTCATCATTTTTACCCTCAATGAAGGGAATTGAATTCCATATTTGGTCCAATCCATTTAGAAGCCAAAGATACTCTAATCAAGATAAAACCTCTCTCAGCCATGGGCCTCTGAAGAAGTTTCTCATGATCCCGCAATAGATTAAATAAAAGCATAAGACCATGGGGCAGTTCTGTGCTTGCCTCATTTTCATAGCAGCCGGGAACTCATGTGATCTGTTGTCTTTCCAAGGCTTTGATACATACCAGCGACGTTTGCCTAACATTCTCTATCTTATCCATTGGTTTAGGCAGAATAGGTGTCTGATACGACAACTGGATCTTTTCTAATCTAAATAGAGGAAAATTAGTTCCGCAGTAAATTCTTCAGTCTTCAATACTCCTGAAATTCCTACCAAATATCTCACTCCCTCCCATGAAATCTTCCATTAACCTTGCTTCCCCTCCATTTTTAGACCTGAAAAGTTAACTCTCTTTCTTTTTCCATAGATGTTGGCACATGGCCAAGTGGTTAAGGCATCGGTCTAGTGATCTGAAGGTCGCTAGTTCGAGCCTCAGCTAAGGCAGCATGTTGTGTTCTTGAGCGAGGCACTTAACCACACATCGCTCTGCAATGACACTGGTGCCAAGCTGTATTGGCCTTTGCCCTTCCTTTGGACAACATTGGTGGCATGGAGAGGGGAGACTTGCAGCATGGGCAACTGCCAGTCTCCCATACAACCCCGCCCAGGCCAGCGCCTGGAAATTTTCCAAGGCACAAATCCGTGGTCTCTCAAGACTAACAGATACCTATTATTAGATGCTGCCTGAGCTGATGGGACTTTCTGGTCTGTACTATTTCACTCCTCTTCTTGTTTGGTGTTGATGCTTCTTGCCTCTCAGCAGCATTTTGCGATTTTTGTTTTGCATTAAGGCAGCGCAATTGTGGATTGGATTGAGTGCCAGGCGGTAAAGGGTTATTAACCCTTTGAACCCTCGGGCTGTCTCTCATCTCATCAAAGGTTGTGGTGGAATTTTGTTCTGTAGTCCTCCTATAACCCTGGAGAGGTAGCAGAGGACTGTAGACAGTCTTTTCTGAGTAACGTGCTTAACAGCAATGAGGCGCATGAGAAATCCTCAGTAACAAATATGCAACAGCTTGTGATTCTGAGTAAAGCTAATTTCAATTCACTGTAGACCAAATATTTATTCAAGAGTCAGAGCAATATAGCAAGGAACAGGTCCTTAATCCACTCCTTAATCCACCAGCTCTGCAGTAACTAAAGAAACCTATATTTTTATACGGTCCTATCCTAATTCATTTCATTCTCTCTACAGCCCGGATTCTACCACTTACCTCTGCACTAGGGACAATTTACAATGCAAACTTCCACATTGTTTCCCTTCAGAATAGGTGGAGGAAACCCATACAGTCACTGGCAGACTGGGCAAACACCAGAGGTGGAGAATTGAACCAGGGTCACTGGAATTATGAGGGAGGGGCTCTGCTAGCTGCACCACCATGTAGAGCAACTTGTAGTCATAAGTAACACAGAAAGGAGCTGGGGTGGGGGGAGCTCAGAGGGTGGGGCAGCATTTGTGGATGAAAACGAACCGTCGATGTTTCGGGTCGAGACCCTTCGCCAGGACTCAACAGCGTGTGAGACCAGTTACTTATTTATTGAGACGTAGCACGGAATAGGCCCTCCCAGTCCTTTGAGCTGTGCTTCCCAGCAATCCCCCGACTTAATCCTTGCCTAATCACGGGACAATTTACAATGCCAAATTAATCCTAGTACGCCTTTGGACTGTGGGAGGAAACCAGAGCACCCGGAGGAAACCCACAGGGTCACGGTGAGAACTTAAAAACTCCTTAAAGGCAGTGGCAGGAATTGAACCTGGGTCGCTTGTACTGTAAAGTGTTGTGCTAACCACTATGCTACCATGCCATCCCCCACAGACGTAATGAATACGTACAATGAGAGTGTCTTGTAAAGAGTCACCAATCTCAGCATCATTTTAATGGATAAAGGCATAATTTTTTTTTAAAGCCTATCAATGATCACTAAATCTAGAATATGTTGCTCTCTAGTGAGGGTGTCTTGCTGGAAAATATCTACTCTCATGCTGCTCTGGATAGCCAGTTCCTGATGCTTATGGCTGTTGGAAGTTGCTGGATACCGGCCCAAGTCAAAGGCCAGATAGCACAGTATTCCTGGACACTTATCTTCTGGAGCGCCATTGAAAAAGGCAACTCTTGCAAGCAGCTCTGATGGAAACCATCAAATACTCCAGTTTCAGTCAGCTGCAGCTGAGGACCACAACTACAGTTATTAAAGCTGTTTTAATGCGACTAAAAAGCCTACCGCGTCTTAAAATCGATCGAACGGACTCTGGTTCGATGGTTCCCCTTTAAGATTGTGGAAGAGGGGATGCCAAGCCGGACTAAAGGTTCATTTAAGAAAATGAGGCTTTTGGCTCCCAACACCAACCATCTTGCTGGCAACCCTACAGTCTCTAGTAAATAAAGTTGAAGATCTCAGAGCTAGGGTGCTGTACCAGAGGGACATCAGGACCGCTTGCGTCTCTTGTTTAACGGAATCTTGGTTAACCCCTTCTGTTGCCGATGCACTGATTGAGATTGACGGGTTCACAATGCACCGCCAAGATCGGACTGCTGGGTCGCTCAAAGGCAGGGGTGGAGGGGTATGCTTCATGATCAACTCCTCGTGGTGTAGAAAGGTGGCGACGTTGTCCCAGTCCTGTTCACCAGACGTGGAACACCTCGTGATCAAGTATCATCCATTTTAACTACCGTGGCAGATTCCAGCAGTCACTTTCATGGCGGAGTACATCCACCCACGGGCCAGTGTCAGTCAGGCTCTCGACAAACTGGGCGATCTGATCAACAGGCGTGGAACAGCACACCCTGATACCTTCCCCATCACACTGGAGGTTTTTAACCAGGCCAGCTTGATGAAGTCACTAAATAATTATTACCAACAAATCACTTGTAGAACCAGAAAAAACAACACACTGGACCACTGTTAGACCTCCATCAAGAGTGCTTACCATGCTATCCCACGCCCACACTTTGGAAAGTCTGATCACCTGGCCGTACTTCTATTCCTTGAGCATAGGAAGAGACTGGCGACTGCAGCACCAGTAGCGTGGTTCAAGAAGGTATAGACAAGGAAGACGCAGGAGCTTCAAACTCATGGACAGGACTGTATTCAGGGACTCATCTTCGAGTCTGAATGAGTATGCCACAGCTGTCACTGACTTCATTAAATTCTGTGGATGAGTGTGTGCCTACAAGAGCTACTGTACATACCCAAATCAAAAGCCGTGGACGTTTGCGGTCTGCTGAGTGCTAGGTCTGTGGCATTCAAGTCTGGTGACCCAAGAAAACCAGGTATGAGTTTCTGAGAGCTATTTCAAGAGCAAAGAATCAATTCCAGGAGAGGATGGGGGCGACACCAGATACCCCTCAACTCTGGCAGGGTTTGCAGGCCATTACTTCCTACCAAGAGATACCCACATGTCATGAATGACGGTGATGCATCACTCCCAGATAAACTTTTATGTGTGCTTCGAAAGGAAGAATAAAACTATAGCTGTGAGGATCCCGGCAGCACCCAGTGACCCTGTGATCTCTGTCTCAGAAGCTGACATCAGGCTGTCTTTCAAGAGGGTGAACAGGTCCCAAGGCAAGGCAACAGGTCCCAATGGAGTTCCTGGTAAGGCTGTGTGCAAACCAGCTGGTTGGGGGGTGTGTTTAAAGACACTTTCAATCTCTCATTGCTACAGCCAGAAGTTCCCACCTGCTTCAAAAGGGCAACAGTTATACCAGTGCCCGAGAAGAGCAGGGTGAGCTGCCTTAATCACTATCTACTAGGAGCATTCACATCCACGGTGACCAAGTACTTTAAGAGGTCGGTCATAGCTAGAATCAACTCCTGCCTCAACAAGGACCTGGATCCACTGCAATTTGCTTATCACCGCAATAGGTCTACGGCAGAGACAATGGGGAGGAGCACCAGAGAGAGGTGATAGGCAGGTGAGGAGATAAGGTGAAAGAGGGGAACAGGCATGAGGGAATGGCGAAGAGGGGCAATTACCAGAAGTTCAAGAAAATTTTCTGCCCCCCCCCCCCACCATTGTATCCAGGACATCTTCAAGGAGCGGAGCCTCAAAGAGGCAGCACCCATCAATAAGGACCCCCACCACCCAGAACATGCCCTCTTCTCATGGTTACCATCAACACTACCTGCCCCTCCACTAATCTTCATATCATCTGCAAACTTGGCAACAATACCATCTATTCCATCATCGAAATCATTGATGGTACAGAAGCCTGAAGGCACACACTCAACAATGCAGAAACAGCAACTGTCATGGCAGTGACATTAAACCTGATGCTGACCGTCACATGCAGTTATCACACCACATCACTGCTCAATATGCTCTGCACGGTTTGCCCTGCTCTTGCTCAGCCCTACCAGACCTCATCGCTTGCACGTCTGGCTACAGACAGCGAAAGCCATCATTCAGCAACGTGAGTCAAATATCAAAAGATTCTGCATTGATCCAGATGGGGGGAGGATCCACAAGCTGCACAGTACTGGCCCCATCTGTAGCTCAAAGAAGGGCACACAATTGCGTACTGTGGGAGCAAGTCAAAAACTAGAAAACTGAGCAGCATAAACACCATCCTGAGCGAGGGATGATGACGGAGTACACTCTGCGAAGGAAAACCGGAAACTGGAAGCCTCAAAAGAACGGATTTGTTGGAAGCCCTGTAGATTAGTGTCAGGGCGTTTTTATACCTTGTTTACTGCCCATCGGTGTAGGATATAATTGGGGTGCAGTGAGCAGAGTGTGAAGCAAGGAAGAAATCTCATGGTTGGGAAGTGATTAAGGGGAAGGAGAGCAGGATTGTGGGGCAGACTTTGGTGATTGTTGCAGCCGGAGGAGGTAGAAATTGTAGTTGGTCGGACAGGGAATCTTTTAGTCGAAGAATGTCACTGATTTTGGAGCTGGGATAAATTAAACTCAGTTTAAAGTTTACAGTATATTCACAGTCAACCAGCTCTAAAATTACTCCTAGCTATTTCTGATTTATTCTTGGAAGATCTTAGGGAGTGAGGACAAATTACACAGCGGTAACTTATCAGGTGATAGATGGATTTAAAAGATAAATTGGATTAATTTCATTGACTGAACTGTAAAGACATTTGATACTTCTAACCTATCTTTCTGTTGGGAAGCTCATTGTTTTAAAATTATGAATATTCTTAAAAACAACAGTGCAAAAATATTTGGGACACAGCATTTTTCATCTGCTAGCCACTACAAGCGTTACAGACGTGCATAAAGGTGGTACTTCAGTCCATACTGGCTTGAGTCAAGGATAAAACATGGCACTTGGAACCAAAAACCAGCAGCTGCATTCAATTAACTGTCTAAGCTGCTGATTTTTCTTAATTCCAATGTAGCTGAAGTCATTGTGGAGGAGTCAGGCATTGCGACATTGGGATATTTCAGTGGAAGGGAGATGAAGCCATGGAAAGCCTCAAATCTGAGACACAAGAGACTCTGCTGATGTTGGAAATCTTGAGCAACACGCACAAAATGCTGGAGACAGCATCTACGGAGGGAACACAAAAGTCAATATTCTTGACCTCTCCTTTCCCATTCCTGATGAAGGATCTCAGCCTAAAACGCCGACTGCTTGTTGTCCTGCACAGATGCTACCGGACCTGCTGAGTTCCTCCAGCATTTTGCGTGCGTGTTTGAAAATTTCAAATTTACTTGTCGATCAGTATTTGAACACTATGATCGCAAGATTCTCTATCAGACCAAGTACAGTTTCTGCCCTTGCTAGACCCTCCCTAGCTGTAGGACCTCACCAATTTCTACCCAGATTCCACCCTCCATATGTATGATTGCTTACCCCTAATTCTTCTCTCTACATAAGCTCACTACTGAAAATGAATACTAGAATCCCAAAGCAGGAAAATAGAACCTTCAGCCCAAGAAGCCTTTCAAGAACCCACTTACACTAACCCCATGTTAGTGCCTGTTTCTCCATTTCACCCACAAACCAGGGGCCATCTAACATTGCCGATTAATCTACCAATCAGCACACCTCTGCAATATGAGAGGAAATCTGAGTACAGGTAGGAAGCTTAGCTTCATTGTTACCATCAGGAAGGAGGTCCAGAAGCCTGAAGGCACATGCTCGGCGATTCAGGAACAGCTTCTTCCCCTCGGTCATCCAACTTCTGAATGGGCATCGAACCCATGAACACTATCTCACTACTTTTCTCAAATTTCTGCTTTTGCATTGCTTGTCTAATTTAACTAATTAATATACATATACTGTATATACCTGCTGTAATTCACTGTTTATTTCTGTATTATCATCTATTGCATTGTACTGCTGCCACAAAATAACAAATTTCACAACATATTCCAGTGATATTAAATCTTATTCTGTTTCTGGTCATAGGGAGAAACTACATCCTCCACAAAGAGAGCAGCAGAAGCTAGGATTGAACCTGGTTCGCTGGAGCTATGGGGCAGCAGCTCTCTCGGCTGCACCACCATGCCACACTAAAAAACACAGCTATGCCTTTAACTATAATGACTTGCGAGTACAACAGATGAAGTCCTGACCTCACTATTTACCTCATCGTTGCCTTGCTCTTCATCGTCTGCCTGCACTGTAACTGTTACACTTTCTGCGTCCTGTTGTTGCTTTTCCTTGTTCTACCTCGATGCACAATTGTAATGAACTGATCTACATGGATGGCACACAACATAGTGTTTCCGTGGACCTTGGTACCCGTGATAATAGCAAAAACCAATTTACCAACTGCTGCCCTCGCCTCACTCCCTGAAAGGCCCACCTCTGACCTTCATGTGCTAATTGCGACCAACATCCCCCTTCCCCCTCCCCTTCCGTAACTGCCTCTGGCGCTTTCAAAATGCAAACAGGTTAATTTTTCCCCTTCCATCTACTACACCAAATCTACCGGCATCCAACTGCCCACCTTCACCTTTGACGCTCCTCTCTCATAACGCGCTCTCTCTCTTAACATCAGTGCACACCCTGTACGCCATTACTTCCGTTCACCTCAGTACAAAGGACAGGGACTCATTGGATCTGGCCAACAAGTGGTTAAGTCGTTGATTAGGACACATAAAGCATCACGGGGCCTGCTTATGACTACTTACTCACTATTTCAGGGTAATAGATGGTTGCAAAGATGATCTCCTTCTAAAGTAATCTCCACTGCTAAGAAACACTAAATTTCTCTCCTACCTGCTCCACCCACATCCTGACGTTGGATGAGACTAGAACTAAAGGTCATGAGTTATGGGTGAAAGGTGAAATGTTTAAGGGGAACATGAGGGAGAACTTCTTCACTCAGAGGGAGGTGAGTGTGTGAAGCAAGCTGCCAGCGGAAGTGGGTTTGATTTTAACCTCCAAGAGAAATTCAGATAGGTACTTGGATGGGAGGGGTATAGAGGTGGCCAAATAGCCTTTTTCTGTTCTGTGGTGTTCTATGACTGTATGACCTCCAACAACGTCTGAGGAGCTCCTGGCCTTCCTTTGTTGTAAAGACTTGGACCTTCTCAGCAACTGGCTTTCCTGCTTCTTACCTCATCTCTAGGACACCATTGGTGCAGCTTCCCTCCTGATTGAAAGATGAGGACATGATGACTGCAAGCCATTCTTGGTTTGAGGATACTGAAGTGTCGTTTCAGACTGGATAGTAGATCTTCATCCCCGAGGGCGGTGAGCAGTCAGCTGGAGAATGTTTATAAGGGTGGAGTAGACACATCCTGGGTTAAAAAAGAAATGAACAGACCAGGAGATTGAACAGGAACACGTTTTTGAGGATGATCTACCAACTGTTCATTAGATTCTTGATCATACTCATGGGGTTATCTGGCCTACTCCTTTACATTCTTATACTATCATCCCCTCTTCTACCCCCTGTTCCTTTGAGCCTACTCCCACCAAGTCTATTCTCACCCTTCTCCTTCAGTTCTTGTTCTCTCCTCAGGAATTAACTGCCCTCCTTCAAGTACATCGTCAATTCTGTCCTCCCAAAATAACCCAGTTCCTTCAGGCCTTGGAAAGCCTTCTCCCCTCTCTAATCTCTCTTTCCTTTCCTCTCCTTAATGTGCTGTCACCTTCAAACTTGTCTCCCTCTTCCTTGCAGCAAGTTTACCTCTCCACCTCTCCACCCACATTAGAATACCAGGACAACACTTAACAAATTCACATATGACATCCTATGTAACTGTGACGAAGGAAATCTGTTCATCAACACCCTCTCAACCCCAGCCACTTCCTAAGCCTGTCCACCAGTGTTGGGTTGGGCCAACCCACATATGTCATAGAGTCATGGACTCATAGAGCACTAGCATACAGAAAGAGGCCCTTTGGCCCATCCAGTCAGTGCCAAACTATTAATCTGCCTAATCTGATAGACCTGCACACAGACCATAGCCCTCCACACCCTTCCCATCGATGTACCTATCCAAATTTCTCTTAAAGTTGAAATCAAACCTGTATCCATCACTTCCACTGGCAGCACATTCACTACTCTCTGAATGAAGAAGTTTCCCCTCATGTTCCCCTTAAACATTTCACCTTTCACCCTCAACCCATGACCTCCAGTTCCTGTCTCGCCGAACCTCTGTGGAAAATGTCTGTTTCCGTCCATAAAAGCCAGAGAATAATCAGCAATGGCTTTGCTTCTGCACCTCCCACAGTACAAGTATGGATCTTGGGCCCACTCCTTGCTCCCAGCTTCATACTGCACCTCAGCAACGGCATCTGGGAACATTGTCAGTTCTCACATCAAAGCAGTCTACTCTGTGATTGGCCAAACTACCACCGCTCTCAACCCCTCCTGTTTTCTGACTGCTTGTTCAACATCAGTACTGGAGGAATGGGAATCTCCCAGGAGAACTTAATATCCCTCACCATATACTCTGTGTCCCATCCACTGACTGCACTGCATTGGCTGACTATATCTCCAAGACAGAACCAGACTGTTCACAACCTGGCTGTCAAATTCCATTGAATTCGTGTCAGGAGAGAAATAATCCAACCCTAACTAAGAGCTAAGACTTTAAAGCTTATAATGTTGGCAAGAGAAGTTTTGGAAAGCACCAATCAATAACCAAAAAGGGAGAAGATAGAACTTTGGAAGAGACATGGAAGTAATACACAACTGTGCTAAAAGGAAGGGAGTTGTAAAGTTATATTGAGCAGTGACAGGAGAGCTTATTGTGAAGGATAAAGCAAAGCGAGGGCAATATAATTGTGCAAACATTGGAGAGACCACACTTGGAGCACTAAGAGCAGCTTTGGTCTCCTTACTGGAAAAGGAAAACACTTAGCAAGGAGGCTGTTTGATAAAGATACATCAGGCTCATTCTTGGGATCCAGAGCCTTAATGTATGAGGAGAGATTAGGTGGACTAGATCTGCATTCATGAGTGTTTGGAAGAACGAGAAGGAATCTATCTGAAGCTTACAAACTCCTGAAAGGTAAGGCAGACTGTGAGTGAGGAGGTTGCTGGAGTGCCCAGAAGAAGCGTCACATTGCAGAGATTTATGACCGCGATGAGGAGTAACTGCGTCACTCAGCTGTTGGCGAACCACCACCGTACATTCTAACCGGCTGCATCGGCATTTGGTAGAAGCTGTGGAGGGTTGTAGACTCAGCCAGGTTGATCATGAAGACAACCTTCCCCACCAGCAAAGATATATTCAAAAGGTGGTGCCTTGAGAGGGCAGCATCAATCAATAGGGCCCCTCACCATTCCCTCTTCTCATTCCTGTCATTTGTGGAGGTGCAGTTGCCTAAAGACACACACTCAATGTTCAGAAACAACCTCCCCTCCACCGTTAGAATTTTGAATGGCCCATGAACCCAAGAAAACTACCTTGTTATTTTCTTTATTTCCACTATTTCCTTTCTTTTAATTTATGGTAATTTTATGTCTTTGCATTGTACTGCTGTTGCAAAAGAACAAATTTCATGTCATTCAAGTTATAGTCAGAGATAATAAATCTCATTCAGATTGTGATTCACACTGTGTTTCTGATAAATCTAATTTACAACAATTTTTCCCCTGTAGTAAACAATAGAAGTGACAGGATTAAGTGGAAAGTATGGATCCAATAGCATTACGGAGCTTGAAGTCATTAAGTTCAGTTAGGAAAGTGGTAGAGAAATGAAAGGAAATGACAAATCCCCTGGACCAGACAATCCATATCCCAAGTTCTAAAAGAGTTGATTGCAGAGATGGTAAGTGTTGATCATCCAAAATCTCCTTTGTAAATGAAAATGTAATACCACTCTTCAAGGCAGGGCATATAATAGGCAATTATAGGCCAGAAAACAAAAGCAAAGTACAAAGTGGAAATCAAAAATTACAGGAAAAGGTGAAGCTACTCTGCAAATCAAGCAATTTCTCTGCAGAGGCTAATTATACATTGATGGGAATTGATGGAATCTATTATTCATGATATGATAATTGTGCACTTAAAAATCAGAAAGAATGAGCATGATCCTTTTGAAAGGGAAATCGTATTTGACAACTCTGATAGTTGTTATTAAGATTTAAATTAAACTAACTTCCCCAGGACACCTTCAAAAGGCAATGCCTCAGAAAGGCAGCATCACTGCCAGGATGCGTCCTCTTCTCATTGCTACCATCAAGGAGGAGGTATAGGGGCCTGAAAACACACACTTAGTGTGTCAGGAACAGCTTCTTCCCCTCCGCCGTCGCTGTTCGTGGACAGTGCCTCTCTTTTTGCCCTACTTACTTAATTTAATTTTTTTACATATACTTCTGATTGTAATTTATACTTTTTTATGATTATGTATTGCAATATACTGTTGCCGATAAACAACATATTTCACAACATATGCTAATGATATTAAACCTGATTCTGATTCTGATAAATTACCACGGTGATTAAGTTCAGTTGATGCATGATGCTTAGAATTTCAAAGAAGCAATTAATAAGGTACCATAAAATTTGCTTCAGGAAGCAGAATACAAATATAGAACCATGCAGCACAAGAACAGGCTCTTTGACCCACAACGTTATGCCATACTAATTAAGCTAGAAATTAACCACTTAACTAAACTAATTTCTTCTGCCTACATGACATCTGTGATTGACAATTTGGTGGTCTGCTTTTCAGGCCAATCTGGCTCTCTGCTGTCTCTGACAGTTTTTTGAGCAAAGCATGCGGCCTCGAGGCCCAGAGGCCTGGAGACAGAGCATTAGCCCTTTCCTCACTGATCTCGCTGATTAAAGTGCCAAGGAAGATCGAAAACATCGAGGTGGGTGTAGATGGCGAGCCAGTATTCGGCACCATCTACCAGCCTCTTGCCGGCTGCTGCCGGAAGGTGGTGGCTGTGTGTGTGACGATCTCTCTCTCCCCCTCCCTCCCACTTGCTGGTCCCTGTGTTCCAGTGGTTGCTCTCTCTCCCTCTTGCTCGATGCTGCCAGAGGATGGTGCTGAATTCCTGGGACTCCGGCAAAGTTTAATCGTCACAGTTTGTGAATTGCGCTCTGTAGCTCACGTTACGATGTGTTTCTGGTTTCTGACCGCTCCTTTTCTGTAGCTATTTTGGATGATTTTGAAGGAGAACAGCCTGCAGATATTGAACACTGAGCCGAACTGAATTTGCTTGGACTGTTTCGATTTTGTGTTTTATATTCCATGTTTATTGTTTTATTTTTTTGCGGTTTGCAGAATTTTGTTTTTGTTTTGTGCATAGGTTGGGTTGATACTTATTCTTTGAATGGGTTCCATGGTTCCTTTGTTCCATGGCTATCTGTGGGAAGACAAATCTCAGAGTTGTATAATGCACACATACTTTGACGATATATGTAATTCGAATCTTTGAATCCATATCTCCATTCTTTGCATATCTGCCTGCTTATCTAAGAGCCTCTTTTTGCCTCTGTTACCACACCAGTCAGCACATCCCAGACACCAGACACTCTCTGTAAAAAACTTGTCCCCCTCATCTCCTTTGAGCCTGCTCCCTCTTACATCTCCCCGATATCATACATGTTGTCCTCTGGTAAAAAGAACAGCTCTCTACCTACGCCACTCGTAATCTTATAAACTTCCTTCAGGTCTCTTCGTACCCTCCACCGGTCCAGAGAAGACAACCCAATTTGTCCAACCTCTCCTGATAGTGCGTGCCGTATAATCCGAGCAGCATCCTGGTAAACCTCTTCTGCAGCCTCTCCAAAGCCATTACGTTGTTCCTATAATGAGGCAAACAGAATTGAATGCAAAACCCCAAATGCAGCTAATCCGGAGTTTTAGGAGGCAAACGCGACATATGCCTTCTTTACCAGTCTATCAGACTGTGCAGCCACTTACATGAAAGCACGGACTTAGACACCAAACTCCTTCTATCCATCGACACTGTTAAGCATCCTGCCATTAACTGTGTACTGTGTGTAAAAATAAGATCTTAAAGGTCAGGAGTCAATACAGATAGAACACTGAATAAGTAAAAAAGAAAATAAAGCAGTTAAAAATCATATGTTTTACTATATGATAAGTATTTTTTTCCTCTTTTCTTTCTTTACCAAACAGCTTTTCTTGGTAGTGGGTTTAGATTTTTTTAATATAATAAAATTATTACTTTTCAATATTACGATTCAATTTAATTTGCATGAATATGGGGTAATGGGACTATAAGTGTGATTCAAATATACTGTAATTGACATATGATATATATCCTCCTGTACTCTGTATTTTTTTTGTAAGAAATCAATAAAAATATTGAAAAAGAAACAAAAAACATTGTTTCTCAAGTGAGCAGCTTGTCACAGCAATCAGTGCTGGGTCTGGAGCTGTTCCCAATTCGCATTCATCGCTTTGATGAGAATTTGCTGACGGAAAGCCACATGAGAGAGTGAGCTACAAAGAGGAAGAGTCCACAGCGATGGAATCCAAATCGGAAACAGGAGAGCTGGAAGAGCTTAGCCAGTCCAGCAGCATTTGTGGAAGGGGAAGCCAGTCAGCGTTTCGGGTTAATGACCTAACCTGGGGGGGGGGGGGGAGTTAAACAGATCAGGTGATAAGCTGCATAAGTACTGACCATTCACTAGGATGGCACCTTATAGAAAGGGAGATAAGTGTGATAATGGGAAATAATAATAGAGCAGATTACCTGATTCTCTTCATTTCAGAAGGTTGCAAGAACAATGAGTCAATACCCAGGTGTGTTAAACAGGAGGAAAGAAACAGGTGATATTGATGCACCATCAATAACTCTCTGAGACGTGAGGCGAGATATCGGCTTTTATTAACTGGAAGAAAGAACAAGCAGCAATTGACCACCATGCTACATCCTGGAGACTGAGGGCCGGGCTCAGGCCTCAATCGCCTTTATACCGGGGTCTGTGGGAGGAGCCACAGGAGCAGTCAGCGGGGGGAGCGTGTCCAGACAGGTATATGTAGTTCACCACAGATATAATAGATGATCCATTTACTTTGGCAGAAATGGTGAGAGCAATAAAGAGATCGAGACCAACCTCCCCAGGGAAAGATCTAATACGCTATGTTATGCCAAAAATTCTAGGAGAAGGAGCGCTCTTGAAGGTACTGCATTTTTATAACAGAGTGTGGGAGGAGGGAAGGTTACCAAGTGCATGGAAAGAAGCAGTAGTAATTCCAGTAAGGAAACCTGGCAAGGATCCGTCAAAACCCACTAGCTACAGGCCAATAGCACTAACATCAAATATATGTAAGGTAATGGAAAGGATGATAACTGAAAGGTTATCATATGATCTTGAGAAGAGAGGAATGCTGCTAAGTTATCAGAGTGGTTTTAGAAAGGGAAGGAATTCCATGGACTCAGTGATAAGGTTAGAGACTGAAATAAGAAAGGCCCAGGCAAATAAAGAATCAGTAGTTGCAGTGTTTTTTGACATTGAAAAAGCCTATGATATGATGTGGAAGGAAGGATTATTAATTAAACTGTACAAGATGGGGGTTAGGGGGAGAGTTTTTAATTGGATTAAAGATTTTTTCTTTGGTAGAAAAATTCAAGTTCAGATTGGATCAGAATTATCAAAGCAGTACATTGTGGGAAATGGCACACCTCAGGGTAGTGTGATTAGCCCGTTACTCTTCATCATTATGATCAATGATGTCTTCACAAAGGTACCAGTGGATATAGGTAGGTCACTGTTTGCAGATGATGGGGCCTTGTGGAAAAGAGGCAGGAACACGGAGCATATAATCAGGAAACTACAAGGAGCAATTGATGAAGTGGTAGAGTGGGGTTATGACTGGGGATGTAGATTTTCAGTGGAAAAAACTCAAACTGTATTTTTCACTAGGAAAAGAATTGAAGTAGGGAAGAAGTTAAGGATGTATGAGATTGAATTAGAAAGGGTTGGATCATTTAAATTTCTGGGAGTTATATTTGATTCACGATTAACATGGGCAGACCATATCAGGAAAGTTGAGGAGAAATGTAAAAAAGTAATAAACGTGATGAGATGTTTGACTGGTAGGGAATGGGGAGCAAGTTGTTCAGCATTGAAGAGAATGTATGTGGCTTTAGTAAGATCTGTGTTGGATTATGGAAGTGTAGCTAGGTCTCTTATAAGGAAACTGGATGTGATTCAGGCTCAGGTTTTGAGAGTGTGCAGTGGGGCTTTTAAAACATCACCAGTATCAGCCCTGCAGGTAGAAATGGGAATAATGCCTTTGGAATTAAGAAGGATGCAATTGATGGCAAACTACTGGGTTAATTTGCAGGGACACAATGATTCTCACCCTGCTAAAGGAGTGTTGCAGGAGTCCTGGGAAAATGGGAGGTTTCAGAGGGAAAACTTTAGTCGGGTAGGGAATGATATCGCTAGATCATGTGGAGTGTTTGATCTAAGGATAGGTCCTTCAGTAGTTTATCCGGTTGTAGCTCCATGGAAGCTGGTATGGCCTGACGTAGACTGACATTTGTTAGAGGTAAAAAGGAAAGGAAAGTATAAAACTGATTTGGTAAGTGCATTTAACTGTCATGTGATGGAAAAGTACAGTGATTATACTCAGGTCTATACAGATGGTGCTAAGGAACCTGAGACAGGAGTGACAGGGTTTGGGGTGGCTATACCAGCAAAAGCAATTGCAATCAGCAGAAGAGCATCTGATAAGTTAGCGGTGTATACAGTGGAGATGATGGCAGTGTTGGTTGCGTTGCGTTGGGTGGAGAAAACTAAACTAGTCAAAGCGTTGATATGCTCAGATTCATCTTCAGTACTAGCAAGTTTAAGGTCTTCTCACTCAAACAGCTGGCAAGATGTACTTCATGAAGTCCTTCAGTCAGTCACAAGAGTTGCAAATCAGGGAGGTCAGGTTAAATTTCTATGGGTTCCAGCTCATGTAGGGGTGAAGGGCAATGAAAGGGTGGATGAGTTGGCAAAGAGGGCAATAAAGAAAGAAAATATGGAAATGCACATTAGTATCAGTAACGCAGAGGTTAAGTATGTAATCTGGGAAAAAAATTAACCAAATGTGGCAAGAAAGATGGGACAGGGAGGGGAAAGGGAGACATTTATATCAAATACAAAAAAGTGTTGCAGGTACTAGGGTAGGAAGTAGATACAGAAGAGAGGAAATTGTGTGGACTAGGTTAAGGCTGGGGCACTGTGCACTAAACCAAACATTGAAATTGATAGGGAAACACCAGACAAGATTGTGTGCGGAATGTCAGGAAGAGGAGACAGTAGAACATGTAGTTCTGAGTTGCAGGAAGTATGGGATACAGAGAGAGATGATGAAAATTAATCTAAGGGAATTGGGGGTGCAGGAATTCACATTAAAAGGGTTGCTGGGCATGGGTGAGAGAACACAGGTCAGGGTATTTTTAGCTTTCTTAAGGGGTACAGGGGTTTTTTATAGGATATGATGGATAAACAGAAATAGGGTGCTAGGATGGGGAGGATAAAGTGTAGGTTAGGGTATGTGTATGTGTGCGATTGGGTGAAGGGACTTAGAATGTGAGTCATCGCATACTCCGGAGCAGAAGGAGGCGGTAATGCACCATTAAGCTGGGTGCCAAACGCCGTAAAACAAGACGGAGAGAGAAAGAGAGAGAAGGTTGCAAGGTGCCTATAGAGAAGATATGACATCATTTCTCTAGTTTACATTGGGCCTCATTGTTGTAGTGGAGAAGGCACAGACGGACAGTTCAGAATGGGAATGGGATTGAAACTGAAAACGGCAGGCAACAGAGCACAAATGACCATACATCTACATTTGGCTTCTCCTGTGTCGAGGAGGCAACATTGTGAATGTTAAATGAGGTAAAACCAGATTGG
The DNA here is from genome assembly GCF_048418815.1 of Hemitrygon akajei. Classification (NCBI taxonomy): domain Eukaryota; kingdom Metazoa; phylum Chordata; class Chondrichthyes; order Myliobatiformes; family Dasyatidae; genus Hemitrygon; species Hemitrygon akajei. Next base: position 15,422,789 of record NC_133152.1, on the reverse strand, counting down.
AGGAAGGACAATTAAATTGTTGCTTTACCTGGGATGACTGTCTGAGTCCCTGGATTGTGAGAAGAGGTGAATGGACAGGTATTGCATGGGAAAGTGCCAAGGGACAGTAAATGCTGGCTGGGGATAAAGAGTCCCCAACAGATATAGACAATGGTCATGAAGGTCACGGATAGAGCACATAGAAGAATTAGGAGGCTGTGCAGTTTAGTAGGAAAAATAAAAAAAAACTATTTTCTCAAACTAATGGTTTACAGAGGAATCAGAGTTGATTCACAATGAAGATAACAGCTAGCTATAGCAAGCAGTTAGGGAGGCAAATTGTGTATTTGCTTTATTGAACATATATTGAAGTGCAATAAGAAAGAAGGCATACCAGGTTGGGGATTTGGAATTGGATTATTATTATTAATGTGCTGAGGTACAACAAAAAGCTAGACTTGCATAACGTTCATACAAATCAATTCATTACACCGTGCATTGAGGCACTACAAGATAAAACAATAATAGGGTACAGGATAAAGTGCAAAAGCTGCAGATGAAGTGCAGTGCAGGTAGGCAGAAAGATGCAAGACCGTAGTCAGATAGGTTATGAGATGAAGCGTCCATCTCATAACAGTGGAGTAGGAGCTGTTCTTGAGGCTGCTGGTACGTGCTTTCAGCTTTTGTATATTCTGCCTGGTAGGAGATGGGAGACAAGAGAATGCCCAGGCTGCATGGGGTTTTTTATTACGCTGGCTGCTTAACTGAAGCAGCAAAAGGTATTCAGTCACTGAGGAGAGGTTGGATTCTGTGACGTGTGTCCACAGCTCTTTGCAGTTTCTTGTAGTCACAGGCAAACCAGTTACCATACCAAGCTGTGGTGCACCCAGACTGATTGCTTTCTACGGTGCATTGATAGATAAAAATTGGTAACAGTCAACGGGGACATTCCAAATTTATTTAGCCTGGAAGCATTAGTAAGCTTTCTTGGCTCACATCTAGTGGTTGGACCAGGAGAGATCATTGGTGATGTCCACTCCTAGGGACTTGAAGCCCTCAAGCTCAGCACCATTGACGAAGACAGGAGCAGGTGCACTGCCCCGCTTCCTGAAGTCGATGTATGAAGTTAACTCTTTGGAATCCATGAATCAGGGATCCGCAAAGAGGTATGAGTAAAATTGCCCTCTACTTGCCAGCACAGAGAAGAAGGAAGGATAAGCTCATTGAAATGTGCAGATCAGATAGGATAGATGTTGAGAATGTAGGAACTGGCAGCATTTCCTGGGGAAAAGGCAGAGCCTTTCGGGACTGAGAGGAGGAGAAATGTTTTTCCACAGTGGAAGTCTTTTAGGTTCTCTTCCCCAGAGAGCTGTAGTTGTTGAGCCATTGAGTATATTGAAGACTAAAACTGATAATTGTATTGTATACGATGAAAACGAGAGATCTAGAGATTGAGGACATTACTCAATTTCAGATGGACCACCAATCCTATTTACATTGATTGGTGGAGTAGACTCAAGCTATTTTTGTAGCTACTTTTGTAGTGTAGCTATTTTTTCTTCTATTTCTTATGCTCCTGTGTCAGCCTATAAATGATCTTCAACCACATATTCACCCCCTCACTAAACCTGCTTCTTTTCAATATTACCAAAACATGGCCACTGTCTCAGCTCATCCTTAGTGAACTAATTATTTATCTTTTCTTTCTACACTTGCATACTGCACACCATTAACAATGGCTCATTTGCTCTACCTTCCTAAATGATAACATCCCTGCTGCCAGTAATCTAACTTTCATCCACCAGTTGCTGATCACCCATTAGCTGAGCAAACCATTAACTCATTTTATATTTGCTTTCAGAACACCCTGTCCTTTTACCCCTTCTTTTTCTGCAATCCTACAGTCCTCTTGACCATTCCCAAGTTTAACCAGTGCCCCTCCCCCCTCCACCCCCACCATTGCCACCTATGCCTTCAATGGTCAGGGCCCTAAGCTCTGAACTTCTCTTCTAATCCCTTCTGCTTCTGCTTTATAAAACTACTTCAAGCTACTTTTCTGGCCAAATTTGTCGTCATTTCTCCTAGTTTGTCTCATGGAGTTTCATATCAGACCGCTTGCAGCATACGTGTAAGGCCCCTTGGGACATGTTGCTAAGGACACAATATCAATTCAAGCTGCTGTAACATCGAGAACACAATAAAATAAGAAATTAAGTCATTCAGTCCCTCAAGCCTGCCCTGCATTCAATATATTTGTGACTCATCTGTTGGGGGCCTCATCTCCACTTTTGTTTATGGTCCTGAATTCCATGATTTTTTTTTCAAAAAAATATTTATCTGTTAATATATCTCCAGTCTCAGAGAATTCCAGAGATTCATAAGCTTGTTTAAGTAATCAGCCACTTGACATGCCAGCAGCAGGATTAGTGATGCTAGCTTTGATCAGCGAGAAGAGAGCATGATTAGTGACCCCCGCCACCCAGGCCATGCTCTCTTCTCACTGCTGCCATCAGGAAGAAGGTACAACAGCCTTAGGCCTTGAACCAACCAAGCTTAGGGACAATTACTACCTCTCAAACATCAGACTCTTGAACAAAGGGGATAACTTCACTTAACTTCACTTGCCACATCTTTGAAATCTTCCCACAACCAATGGACTCACGTTCAAGGACATTTCATTTCATGTTCTTGATATTTATTGCTTATTTATTTATAGTATTGTTTCTTTTTTTTTTGCATTTGCACAGTTTATTATCTTCCACACTCTGGTTGAAAGCCCCAGTTTGTCAGTCTTACACTGATTCTGTTATAGTTACTATTCTATAAAGTTGTTGAATATGCCCACAAGAAAATGAATCTCTGGGTTGATTATGGAGGCATATATGTATTTTGAGAATAAAATTTACTTTGTGCTTTGTACATAGTAATGTAGTCAGTATTGTTTTAATTCTCTTGACAAAAAAACAGTCTGAATATCAAATACAATAATATATAAATTAAAAATATATAATATTTTCAGATCCTGAAATAAAAACAGGAACTGCTGGAAAAACTCAGCAGGTCAGACAGTTTCTGTGGATAAGAAATGTTAATATGTCAGGTCTGGGAAGCTTCATCAGAAGTAAACGAAATAAAGTTTTGTGTGGGCAGTGAGAATGGTGAGTGGGATGCAGGTAACTTCTCTGAGGGTAAAATAATGAAGGGCTTGGAGTTAAGAGGGGAGAACTGCAAAAGCTAGCTACACATTAGCTAAGCCATTATACAGACATTTAAATGCACAGCCAATTTGAAGAGCGAATTACTTCCAATATGAGTGCTTGCTATCAAATGTTGTAACCTGAGAATATGTTCACATTTATTATCTTCTCGATTATTTTCATTGCTTTCAACTGTTCATTTCTTTATTTGCTGAAATTTGTACATCAGACACTTTGACATAACACTGACTAATTTTCCTAACGGTATGAGTGAAGAAACATTACCTCCGATTGCAGGAGAGATTTAAAGAAATAAAGCTAATATCATGCTGTTAAGTAAAACAGAAGAATGCCACTGGAATGGAAACTCCTGGTTTGCCCTCACCATTCCTTTTGCTCAAGGATCCGTCAAGAGTTGGATCCAAATTTTCTTGAGGGGGGTTTCTGCATTTCCAGAGGACTGAAGGATGGCAAATGTTCTGTTGTTCAAGAAAGATAATAGGGATAACCCTGGGAATTATAGACCAGTGAGTCTCCCATCACTAGGAAAACTATTGGAAAGGGATCTTAGGGACAGGATTTATAAGCATGTAGTGTGGGGGTGTGGCTTATTTGCTAATCGAAATCTGCTTCAGCCCTGTTGACCGTGATTGGTCAGTTTAAAAACTGCGGCCACCCTTTCCCATTGGTTGGCTTACATGCCACATCACCTATTTCCAGTCCCTGGAACCTTGGGGAGGTATAAAAGCAACACGTGTGAGAGCTTCGCTCTCCCCCCTTTGTCTCTAAAGCCCACTTCACAGAACAACTGGGAAGGGATGCTCTGCGCACACTTTTTTTTGCTTAGTATCTGTTTGGTGAATATCTAGTTCTGTAGTTCGCACAGCTTGGGGGAACTTAACTGTTTGGTCAAATTTTTTACTCTCTGTAAATAATATACCCATTCATCGTCAAGGTTTTCTGTTTCACTCCCCAAACCTTTCAACCTGCTTCGATGTTACAAAACATCTGGAGAAGCACTTTCCTATTAGGGATAGTCAGCGTGGCTTTGTGAAGGGCAGTTCATGCCTCATGAGCCTGACCGAGTTTTTTGAGGAGGTGACAAACTAATTGATGCAGGTAGAATACTGGTGGGGTGGAGATATGTCTCTACCAAAGGAGGTGTGAGGTGCTCCTTCCCTCCGCTGGCCTGCAGGTCGCCCTTGGGCAGGGTGCAGCACCTGACTAGACCCCTAATCAGGGTCATGTGAAGCCTTGGGATCAGGTGGCAAATCACAAGTCCTGGTTATGCGATCACTGACACCAGGCAGACAGTCCCTGAAGAGTCCCATCTTGTAAAGTCACTGCCCAGAAGGCAATAGCAAACTACTTCCGAGAAGAACTTGCTAAGAACAATCATAGTCACTACGATCGCCTACATCATATAACAAAGCACCTAATAATGACGACAAGAACAGTGGATGTGGCATATGCGGATTTTGGTAAGACATTTGATGAGGTTCCGTGTCACAGCCTCATCTAGAAAGTCAAGAGGCATAAGATCTATGGGGATGTGACTGTGCAAATTCAGAATTGGCCTGCCCATAGAAGGCAGAGAGAGGATGGACCATATTTTGCATGGAGCCCAGTGACTAGTGTTATTTCATAAGTATCTTTCCTGGGGCCTCTTCTTTTGTGAATTTTATAAATGACTTGGATAAGGAAGTGGAGGAGTGAATTAATAAGTTTGCAGATAACACAAAGTTTGTTGAGGTTGTAGGGTTGTGGATAGTGTGGAGGGTTGTAGGTTGCAACGGGACATTGGCAGGATGCAGATCTGGGCTGAGAAGTGGCAGATGGAGTTCAACCCAGAAAAGTGCGAAGTGATTCATTGTGTACGGTTGAACACACTTAAGAGTACAGTGTTCAGTCCAAGTTACCTCATTATAGGAAGGATGAGAAAGCTTTAGAGAGAGTGCAAAAGAGATTTACCTGGAAGCTGCCTGGATTAGAGTACATACCTTATGAGGGAAGGTTGAGTGAGCTGGGTTTTATTTTCTACTTGGACCAACAGAAGATGGGAGGCAAATTGTTAGAGATGTATGAGATTGTGAGAGGCATGCATAGAATGGACAGCCAGCACATCTTTTTTCCCAGGGCAGAAGCCAGCAGACATCCATTCAAGGCAAGTGGAGAAAGATTTAGCGGAGAGATCAGAAGTTTGTTTTTTTTTACACAGGGAGGTGTGAGTGACTAGACCACACTGCCGGGGGTGGTAATAGATACTGATACAAAAGGAACATTTGAAAGACTCTTAGATTGGCACATAGTTGTAAGAAAAATGGAGGGTTATGGGCTGTGTAGGGAATGGTTAGATTGATCACGGAGCCAGCACAACATTATGGATCAAAGGGCCCATACTGTGCTGTTCTCTTCAATGTTCTATGCACACAACAGCCACTTTGTGCAAAGAGATCACACACAAATAATGTTCGTTTTCCTTTTGGTGATAAAGAAGCATTAGCTAGAAACCAAGAGCTTCCTCAGTAATATGAGAGGGACTATAAACACCCACAGATGAGGAACACAAGCCCTCAGTCTTACAGTTGATCACAAGGGCTCTCCTACGATGATGATGTCTTCCCGTCAGATTTCTCCGGAAGTGCAGTATTTCTGCAAGGGAATTCTCCAAAGAGAATTCCGTTTAGTACTTATGTCAGTTGACAGAACGTTAGAAGTTTATGCGCAAAGAAGTGCAGTCGCCCTTGATGCCCTCCCACGCACACTGAGCAGAGGCGCTGGGATAGCTTTGCTAAATTTTGACTTTAGATAAATGTGCAAGAAAGGCAATTGTAATTCTGGCTAGTTGTGAGGAGTCAATGGCAGCACCCAGAAATCCCTCCTCAGCTGGTACTATCTGCTAGAATTGACACTCATTGCTTCACTCCGCATTTAGCATGGCAAACGATGAACTTCTAGACAGAACTGTTAAAAGTGCCACATATATTTGTGCACAATGTGAACCCACATAATGGCTACGCCTCCAAAGTCTCTCACACAAGAAAATCTATCAACCAATAGAGCTTCCACCCAGCACAGATTCATCTTTGTTTTAAAATTGGTCGCAAACACACGTTATCTGTTGTTCCTTCATGGAATCTGCGGAAGGATGTGGCTCATAGATATGAAAAACATGTTCTTGTTAATTAGGGACACGACGTGAGGACACAAAGTAACAGATTTAGAGCAGCAGAACCTGCTACAGGGTTTGATTATGGACATTTGCAAGGTGTATGCCTAACAAATATACATTTGAGGGGTTTTGCAAGCATATGTTATAATGAATAATGTTCTCTGCTAATTCAGAGAACAAAATCAAAACAAATTCTCTTTAAAAATATAAACACAGCTATATAACTACACATTGATACCAAATATGTTTTGCCAAGAACGCTAATCTCTTTATTTTGAAAGTGCAGCAATTTTGGTAAAAGTCTAAACTGTTAACAGGTCTACATGTTAAGAATGAACTCCCAAGTTCAAAACAGGGAGTGGAGTGGTCAGATATGGATTTACAACACTAGGTATGATTTTTCAGCACTGCCTATTAACGCAGATCCTTAATGAAAGTGTGGAATTGAGATAGTTAACACATGGTTCTCAATCAAACAAAGATAGTTTGACTTATACAGCAGATGTGCAAATTACAACATTGCCTGTCCATAGAAAAGGTTTCCAAGGGAATAACACTGACTTTTTATGAACGATTGTGCAATGGGAGGAGAGAGGAGAGGGAGGGTTGGCTTCTGGGTCCTGCTGTTTTTTCATTCATTCTATGGGGTTTTTGTTTCATGGATGTCCATGAAGAGTAGGAATTTCAGGTTGTATACTGTATACATTCTCTGATATTAAATTGAACCATCTGAATTTGAATCATTTGATTTGATCATTGATTATTGGCCCAACTCATCAGATCTGGAAGTTGAGAGGAGAATTCAATCAGCTACAAAAGTTTCTGGTGCTTTGCTGAAGCGACTTTGGTTGCCATTTTAATGTCATGGCAAGACCAAAGTCAAAGTGTATAACACGGCTGTTTTACCATCTCTGCTTTCCTCAACTGAAACAATGACATTGTATCAGAAGCACATCAAGAAATTGACCAAGACACAACTCAGGCATTTACACCAAATATTACACATCAAGTGGCAAGAGAGGGTACCAGATGTGGGGGTGCTCAAACGTGCTGGGACAGTCAGTGCAGAATCGCTCATCACAGCTTCTCAGCTGCGTTGGACTGGTCATGTCACAAGAATGAGCGATGATCATTTACCCAAAGCTGTTTTCTGTGGTGAGCTACAGGAAGGAAAGAGGAAGCATGGTGGTCAGAAGCTGCACTACAAAGATGTGCTCAAGTGCCCAATGAAGAACACTGACATGAGTGTCAACACCTGGGAGAAAGATGCTTTGGACAGAAGAAGTTGGCGCTGCATTGTCAAGAAGTCAATCTCAGCTATCAAGGAGAAAAGGCAGAAGAAATATGAAGGTCATGAACACAGACGTTCAGTGCTAGACCAGTCAAATCACAAATGCAACCCATGTGGGAGACAGTGCCGATCAAATGCTGGTCTTGTGACCTGCAGAGACTAAACTCTGTCATACAGGGACGTTGGGAATGGACCCAAATGCAGGACACAAACACTGAAGTACTAGGAACAGGACAGGACAAAACTAAAGGATGGGACAGGTCGCAGACTAGGCTAGGGAAGCAGGACCAGGACGAGGGACTGGGAACAAGGAGCCTGGGTGTGGACTCCAAGCCAGAGACTGGACAAGGACCCAGAACCTGGGTCTTGACTCAGGCTCAGACCCCAAACCAGGCAAAGACATGACAAAGCCTGGGCCCAAAGCTCGAGGCCAGGGTCTTGCAGCTTGCATAACTCAGAGGCTGGAGCTTGGAAAAAGACTAGGAGCTGTACATCAACATAGAGCCGGGACTTATCCTTCGACAAGCCAGGACTCCTCTTTAACAAGACACTAACATGAGACTGGACAGTACATAGACATAGAGCCGGGACTTATCCTTCAACAAGCCAGGACTCAACTTTCACTCCACACCAAGGTGGGGCAGGTCCATCCATCAGGTAACAGCAGAACAGCCTGACTTACCCCACAGGGACATAGAGACAAACACCAAAGAACAACAGAGTTCCATCTCCACATCAGGGTTGCTCCGAGTCACAGTTACAACCAGCAACCCTGGCTGGCTACAGAAACAATGGGATCCCTACCTAGCTCAGGGTGGCTGACGGCCACCCAGCTGGCCCAGGAAACAGCTGAATCCATACCGCAATGACAGCTCCAACTACTGACAGCAAGGCTCCCAGAAGCAATGGTTCTCCAACACAGCCTGAAGATGGCAAGTGGCCATTCTAGCCTTCCACCAGCCATTTGCTCCCAGAAAATCATGACAAGACAACCCCCCCCCACCACCACCACACTCAATCCCAGGGCCACTTGTATTCCCAGCCCCAAGATGAGCATCAGGTGCTTATGATTAAGTCCAACCGAAATGAAGGACAGCCAGAGGACCCGGAGTCCAGATTCCACGGACCGGACCGTGAACCGGAATGCGGAGTTCGGACCGGAACATGACACTCTCAGCACAGTCAACATCAAAAGCGATGGACAGCTGAGGAAGAAGATTGGCCCAACTTCTTCCTGCAACATTTCACAGCTCCAAAGAATCCCTGATTTTATTTTCCCTCTGGGTGACATGAACACCAGCCACAAACACATATTATCAGTTGTTCCTTCATGGAACCTGAGGAAGACATGCTGTGAGGGCACAAAGTAACAGGGTTTAGAGCAGCAGAATCTGTGCTGCCGTGGATATTCATAGAATGTTTGAGGCTTCACCTCCTTCAGTGGACAAGTAACCTTGCAATAATGTTACCTGTGTGGTAACTTGTTACTACATCTTCGTGTTCTTCCCTTGTGAACGGGAGTCCATTGATACCTATCTGAATAGGATCCATTCAGGAGATGGGACATTTAGGCCCAGATAGCAGAGGCTTTAAAACGCTCTACAGCAACACGATGAGGGTGAGCTAGATGGAGGAGACCTTCATCACTAACCAGGAACAAGAATGTCACCGATGCCAATGTAGAAATTTGAAGCTGAGTTCTCTAAGAGAGGCTGAAAACCCTCCCCTTCAATTCCAGAAATGCAAGCTGTGCTACTGTGCAAAGGAGACTCAGGAACACTTAACTTCTTCCACAGGCACTACCCATAAAGCCCCAGAATGCTGGACCATTTGGCCAGGATAATCAATCGTATCAACTACAATGAAACTCTGATCATCAGGTTTAGAGATGATTGTCCAGAATTGTCCAGAGATGTGATAGTTCACTGTCTGGTTCACTCACTAGATCGGAGTGTGATCCAGAAAGCCCAGATGGGAACAGTATGTGAAGCCAGAGCCAGCAGCCCAGATTATGGGCTGGAAAGCTGGCTGAAGCCGGCGTCAGGGCCCAGAACACCTAGAGACAGGAATATGTAAGGTGTACACCTGGAGGTTGGGTCTTTAGTGCTTGTCTGTTCCCTGCTCCCTTTAAACTCAGTGGGTTCATTAGAAAATGTACAATGCTATTATGTGGTCTGTTAAAACATAGTATTTTGGGGATTATTTGAGGTAACATCTGAAAAGTTTGGAAAATCTGCTGGTCTGCAACTGCAAAACTGTGGGGAGCTGGATTACTGGGATTTTATGGGATTTTCTTCCCGTGGGTATCTCCCTGATCTAGTAGTTACACCACTTGTGGGAACAGTCAGAGACACAAGAGACAACTGATGCTGGAATCCAGACCATCTCCCGTTTCTCTTTTAGTCCAACTGAAGGGTTTCCCCTCAAAGTGTCATCTGTCCATTTTCCCCGCTGATTCTGCCTGTGTGGCTGAGCTCGTCCACCTGCTTGTTCTGTGCTCTGGGAGCAGCTGGGACCCCTCCATCAACAGGTTAAAAGATCTGGTCTATATCTCTACTGCCTATCGGCAGCTGATTCACAACAGTGAGGACACATCAAACACGCCCTGGACAGAGTTCCAAGTGGTGAAGACGTCCAAAAGCCACCAGGCAGATGATAACATTTCTTTCCCTCGTCTGTTTGAACCAGCTTTTGCAGTACAAGGGGTGATTGATAAGTTTGTGGCCTAAGGTAGAAGGAGTCAACTTTAGAAAACCTAGCACATATATTTTTCAACATAGTCCCCTCCTGCATTTACACACTCAGTCCAGCGGTTGTGGAGCATACAGATCTCGGACCTCCAGAAAGTGTCCACAGCAGGGGTAATTGATAAGTTTGTGACCTAAGATAGAAGGAGATGAGTTATACAGCTCTCGTTACATGCACATCCTGTTCAACTCTCTGAGTAATTATGCAGAAAGTTTGAAGTTAATAACTCATCAGTTAATAACTCATCGGGGTGATTGATAAGTTTGTGGCCTAAGGTAGAAGGAGATGTGTTATTAACTTCAAACTTTCTGCATAATCACTCAGAGAGTTGAACAGCACGTGCATGTAACGAGAGCTGTATAACTCATCTCCTTCTACCTTAGATCACAAACTTATCAATCACCCATGCTGTGGACACTTTCTGGAGGTCCGAGATCCGTATGCTCCACGACTGCTGGACCGAGTGTGTAAATGTATGAGGAGACTATGTTGAAAAATAAATGTGCTAGGTTTTCTAAAATTGACTCTTTCCACCTTAGGCCACAAACTTATCAATCACCCCTTGTACATTTCCCCTGGGTCATTAACTCTAGCACTAGAGGTCCTGCCTTTCCTCTTTCGGCTGGTAACAGAGCAGCTGAGGTGTGTGTTTTTCCAGTTCCTTGTGTTTGCCTGCTGCACTGCACTCCACAAGTAAATCCAGCAGCCTTCAGCTTTGCGCCCAGCACTCATTGTTATTGCACGGACCGAACACTGAATGTCTCAGCGCCTGCCAACGTAAAGCTAAACAAAATATCGTACTTACTGTACATTATCTGTGCCTGTGTTTGTTGGAGGTCACATATAAAAGAGCACACACAGGATGTCTCCTGCTGCTAAAGACATAATGAAGTCGCTGTGTGCTTCTACCAAGAGGCTGAGGTGCCCTTCAGACCCACTGTCGCTGTTGCGTTGTGAGCTGCCTGCTTTTGGTCGGACTGCAGTCTACGTTTATTTTGAACTCTGTTAGTCTTGGAAGGTAGACACCACACAACACGTTGGCTTCTGCTGAGGAAGGCAGCGATCGCTGCTCCTGGCAGCTGCCTCGGCTACTGCCAGCAGTCTGCCCAGTGGTTTCCCTGCGGCGGTGCAGGTTCCACCGTAATCCTCAGGGATATTGCAGTGCCGGATTAACCGGCATTCCAGACTATTGAATACAACTCACCAATACCCAAACACACTTCCTTTAGAGGAGACACAAGAAGCTGAAATCTAGAGTAACAAACAAAAAGCTGGATCAAATCAGCCGGTCAAACAACAGCTGCGGACCAAAGCGTAAGTTGATGTTTCGGGTCAAGATCCTTCATTTGAACAGAATATGAAGGGTCTCAAACTGAAAGATGGACTATTCATTCCCTCTACAGATGCTACCTGACCCTTTGAGTTCCTCTGGCTTCTTGTTTGTTACACTTTCCTTAATTTCTTCTGTGGGAATAAATCTTCCAGTGCAGCCTACAAGTTTAAAAGGAGCAGAAAATATATCGGTGCCCCTAACCCACCACTAGCCTCAAACCCAGCTACCTTCCTAACTCCTGGTTCCGGCCTTCGACCCCAGGTCTGGCTCCACGTGCGAGCCTAACCCAGCCACATACCAGAACAGGGGCTCTGGCCACATCCCCCCACCCCACCCATATGCTCTTGACCAACACACGTTGCAGATGAAGGAATGAGCCAGAAGTTGGACCATCTGGATTTCAGACATTCAGATGCTGGACTTTCGGAGGCTTACCACTGCTTTCGTCCCCGTGGTCTGGCAGAGAGTTTGCACAGATGTAAGGTTGAATGTGAGCCTCAAGAATGAAGGGAGTTTTACAAAGTTATGAGTGGGGTAAATAGGCTAAATGCAAGCAGGCACTTTTCACTGAGGTTGGTTGAGTCTAGAACTAGAGGTCATGGGGTTAAGGGTGAGAGGTTTAAAGGGGAACTTCTTCACTCAGAGAGTGGTGAGCCTGTGGAATGAGCTGCCAGTGGAAGTGATGAATGCAGGTTCAATTGCAACATCTAAGAGATATTTGGATGGGTACATGGATGTAAGGGGTATGGAGGACTATTATCTGGGTGCAGGCCAATGGGACTAGGCAGATTAATAGACTAGATTCAGTGCTGGCTAGATTTGACACGGACTAGATTCAGCGCTGCAGTATTCTACGTCTGTATGACTTCACAACCTTGTCAGTATTCCCTCGGCTACTACTTGTGAATCTATCAGTCGGGTGCCTCCCGCAAAGCTTGTCTCAAATCTATAGACTGCAGGCAGCAGTGACCCCAGCATCCAGCCTGTGCCAATGTGATTTTAGGGTTCATTTTCTATGAACACTCCCGAGCCTTAATAAAACCGGGTCATTAATGGAGCTGAAGAAGCAAAGAAATGCTGCTGTACCTGAGATGAGATCAATTGCCACCCACTTCTGTAAACAGTCCGTGATTCCCATAAAACGAATAAAAGGAGGATTCCAAGAAAGGTCACTGATTCAAAGCACTAATTCTGTTCCCGTCTCCAGAGATGCTACCTGTCCCACAGAGTGTTTCCAGCATTTTCTGTTTACATTTAAGATATTCCACTTTGCTCTTTCCCCTCAGTCGAGTCTGACCAGCATAGAATACACTAAACAAATAAAGAGTGAGTGTTTTTGAGGACAGCCGCTTTTGCTAACTGTTAGAACATACTCACACTTCCTGCTGTGGCTGCCAGGTTTTCTGGTCAGCTTTGTGGAACTAATCCAAAGAAACGGTTTGAAGGGGGCTAGCAATATATTTTCCACGCCGTCCTCGATCACCCACAACTTCTCCTGTGCCATCCCACAGCCGCACGCTGCATTTGCGACCTCAGTAAAGCAGAGGTTGAAGCTGCAAAGCTGCACGTCGCTCTCTGCTGCTACGAAGTCATTTGTTCCACCCTCCTGAAAGTACTGTAGAACCGAAGACTCTGATGTAAAGCCTTGGAAAGCTAGTTGTAGTGCAGCGAAGATCAGCGGGGTACAAATTACAATGGGAGATAGAAAAGGCATGTAAAAAGAGCAACGTTATGATAGTCATAGGGGATTTCAATACGCAGGTTGATTATGAAGATCAGGTTGGTCCTTGATCAAGAGATGGAATTTGTAGAATGTCTGCAATATTGCCCCCGAGGCCTGAGTTGACGTAGTAGTAGTACAATATGGCTTTTTAGAGCAGCATGCGATAGAGCCCAGTAGGAGAAAGGCTATTCTGGAACGAGAGTTGTATAATGAAACGGATTTGATTAGGGACATTAAGGTAAAGAAACCCTTAGGAGACAGTGATCATAATATGACAGAATTCATCCAGCATTTTGAGAGAGAGAAGCTAAAGGCAGGTGCATCAGTATTACCGTGGAGTAAAAGGAACTGCAGAGGGATGAGAGGGATCTGCCCAAAGCTGATTAGAAGGGGCCATGAGCAGAACAGCAATAGCTGGAGTTTCTGGAGGCAAATCAGAAGGCATGGGATAGATACATCCCAAAGGTGAAGAAGTATTCTAAAGGGAGGATGAGGCAACTGTGGCTGACAAGAGAAGTCAAAGACAGCCTAAAAGCAAATGAGGGGGCATTTAATATAACAAAAATAGTGGGAAATTAGAGGATTGGGAAGCTTTTAAAAATGAACAGAAGAGAACTAAAAAAGCCATAAGGAGAGAAAAGATAAAATATGAAGGTAAGCTAGCCAATAATATGAAAGAGAATGCCATAAGTTTTTTCAGATATATAAAGAGTAAAAGAGAGGCAAGAGTGGATATCAGACCACTGGAAAATGATGCTGTAGAAGTAGTAATGGAGGACAAAGATATGTGGATGAACTGACGACATATTTTACTTCAGTTTTCACTATGGAAGACACTAGCAGTATGCCAGAAAATTCAGGAGTGTCAGGGAGCAGAAGTGAGTGTAGTTGCTATTACTAAAGAGTAAGTGCTTGGGAAGTTGAAAGACCTGTAGTTAAATAGAAATTTGATAAGTCACCTGAACCAGATGGACTACAACCCAGAATACCGAAAGAGGTAGCTGGACAGATTGTGGAGGCATTAGTAATGAACTTTCAAGAACCACTAGATGAGGCTTCAGGGTACTTGGAGGCAGGTGATAAAATAGGCCAAAGTCAGTGTGGTTTCCTTAAGCAAGGTGACTCTTGTCTGGGAAATCCACTGAAATTCTTTGAGGATCGACAAACTTCAAGTCCTTGTCCTCAATACATCCTTGTGCAATTGGATCCTCAATTTCCTCAGTTGCAGACCCCAGTCATTTTGGGTTTCCAACACCTCCTGCACAACCTCCATCAACTCAGGTGCACCACAAGGCTGTGTGATTAGCCCCCTGCTCTACTTGCTTTATACTTATGGCAGTCTGGCTAAGCACAGCTCCTATGTCGTGTTCAAATTTGTTGATGTAAACACTGTCATAGGCCGAATCAAAGGTGGTGATGAATCAGCATATAGGAGGGAGATTGAAAATCCGACTGAGTGGTGCCATGACAACAGTTTCTTACTCAATATCAGCATGACCAAGGAGCTGATTATTGACTTCAGGATTAGGAAACTAGAGGTGCATGACCCAGTCATTATTGGACAATCAGCAACTTTAATCCCCTCAGTGTTATTGCTTTAGAGGACCTGTTCTGGACCTGGCACGTAAGTGCAATTATGAAAAAAGCACGGCAGCGCCTCTACCTCCTTAGGAGTTTGCAGAGATTTTGCATGACATCTAAAACTTCGACAAACTTCTATAGATGAGTGGTGGAGAGTATATTGACTGGCTGCATCACAGCCTGGTATGGAAATCCCAATTCCCTTGAATGGAAAATCCTACAAAAAGTACTGGACATGGCCCAGTCCATCATGTGTAAAGCCCTCCCCATGACGGAGCACACCAACGCGAAGTGTTAGCATAGGAAAGCAGCATCCATCATCAGGGACCTTGGCTACAAAGGTCATTCTCCCTTCTTGCTGCTGGCATCAGGAAGGAGGTACTGGAGCCTCGGGACTCACACCACCAGGTTCAGGAACAGTTATTACCCCTCAGCCATCAGGCTCTTGAACAAAAGGGGATAACCATTCAACTTCACATGCCCCTTCATTGAAATATTCCCACAAACTATGGTCTCACTTTCAAGGACTCTTCATCTCATGTTCTCAATATTTATTGCTTACTTTTTGATTATTATTAATTCTTTCTCTTTGTGTTTGCACAGTTGGTTGTTCTTTGTACACTGGTTGAACGCCGAAGATGGTGTGATCTTTCATTGATTCTATTATGGCCATCATTTTATCATGGATTTATTGAGTATGCCCATAAGAAAATAAATCTCAGGGTTGCATGTGGCCACATATCTGTACTTTGATAATAAAATTAATTTGAACCTTGAAATAACAAGCACGATAGACAAGGGAGAGTCATTGGATGTTGGGCATTTGTAATTTCAGAAGGCATTTGACAAGGTGCTATACTTGGGGCTGCTTAACAAGGTAAGAGCCCATTGTATTACAGAAAATATACTAACATGAATGGAAAATTGGCTGACTGGCAGGAGGCAAAGAGTGAGAATAAAGGACATCTTTTCTGGTTGGATGCAAATGAGTAGTGGTTTTCTACAGCGGTCAGTGTTGGGACCACTTTTTTTCTCTTTATACATCAATGATCTGGATGACGGAACTGATTATTTTTTTGGCCAAGTTTGCAGATGATACGAGGATAGGTTGAGGGGCAGGTGATGTTGAGGAAGCAGGGAACCAGCAGAAGGACTTGGACAGATTGAGAGAGCGGGCAATGAAGTGGCAGATGGAATATAGTGAAGCGAAGTGTATGGCCATGCACTTGGTAGAAGGAATAAAGACATAGACTATTTTCTAAACAGGAGAAAAATTCAAAAATCAGAGGTGCAAAGGGACTTTGGAGTCCTAATGCAATATTCCCTGAAGGTTAAGTTGCAGATTGAGTTGATGGTAAGGAAGGTAAATAAAATGTTAGCATTAATTTCAAGGGGACTAGAATATAACAGCAAGGATGTAATACTGAGTTTTTATAAGGCATTGGTCAGACTGTACTTAGAGTATTGTCAGCAGTTTTGGGCCCCTTACGTAAGAAAAGATGTGCTGGCATTGAGGAGTGTCCAGAGGAGGTTCACCAGGATTATTCTGGGAATGAGGGATTAATATATGAGGAGCGTTTGATGGCTCTGGGCCTGTACTCACTGGAGGTCAGAAGAATGAGGGGATATCTCATTGAAACCTATTGAATATTAAAAGGCCTCGTTAGAGTAGATGTGGAGAGGATGTTTCCTATAGTGGGGGAGTCTAGGACCCCAGAGGGCACAGCCTCAGAATAGAAGGAAGTCCATTTAGAACAGAGATGAGGAATTTGTTTAGCCAGAGAGTAATGAATCTGTGTAATTCATCACCACAGAAGGCTGTGGAGGCCCAGTCATTGGGGATATTTAAAGTGGAGATTGATAGGTTCTTGATTATGTTAGGGCATTTAATGTCATGAGGAGAAGTCAGGAGAATGGGGTTGAGAGGGATAGTAAATCAGTCCTCTTATATTCTGGCAGAGCAGACACAATGGGCTGAATGGCCTAATTATGCTTGTATGTCTTGTGGTCTTATGGCCTTAAAAGTGAAGAACATAGTAAAAGGCGTTTTATTGAAACACTGAAACTAGAAATTATTTTACATAAAGCAACACTCTGCACACAATGCCAAGGAATTCCTTGCAAATTGCATCGCCAAGAATCACTGGTTCCTTTGTGTGCAGCATATTCAGAATTTGTTCTGGATATTTGACACCAGATGTTCACTCCATCCACTGTCTATCTACAGACACTGGAGTGTATGCCATGTACAAAATGCCAGTGCAACATCACGTCCCAAATCTGTCACATCTATGAGCAAAGAACAGGAACAGGAGAAGCATGAGAACACCACCATCCACATGTTCCCCTCCAAGCCACGTGCCGTCTGACTTGAAAATGCATCATAATCACAGGTGATTCTGCAGATGCTGCAAATCTTGAGAGCAACACGCACAATAAGCTGGAGGAGCTTAGTAAGTCAGGCGCGTCTATGGTGGGGAATATCCACTCGATGTTTCGGGCTGAGACCCTTCGTCAGGAAATACATTAGCGATCATTCATTGTGACTGGGTCTGAATCTGGGAATGGCTACTCCAGCAGTTCCATGGAAGCTCCTTCACCGGAAAGATCACTACATCCAAGAAGTCAGATATTACTTTGTCAGTGGAAATTCAAAATGAAATGGAACTAAAATGCACAGAGGCAACGAGAAACAAAGTAAGTTCCAACTGCAATGCAGCAGCCGATTGTTCATTTGTGGATCCTAGGCCCGGGAATGCCATGGAATGCTCCAAGAAGTGTAGAGACCAGCTTTGATGTCACTTTAAAGGGGACCAACTTTATCGGGTCCATTGCCATTGAGTCTTGTGCGAGGACGCTCCTCAGCCTTCGGCCTCTCCGTCATCCTCCTCTCCTCGACTGGCGCCAAGGCTAATTGATCAGTCTTCCCTTCTCCAATGGACTCCAGATTGACAATGTCTGTAACGCCCTCTCTGCCCCTGACTCCACATTCCATCCCAACTCCAGGGAAGTCCTGACGCAGGGACTGTCGAGAATTTTCCCCCCCAACTATGCCAGTGAGCAACCTTCCCTCAATATATTTTACAGCTGCGCGGACCAACCAGGAAATGTTTGCACAGCCTGAAAACTGCACAGCGTTTTATAGTAACATTACATAGAAGAAAGTTCCTGCTGCGAGGCAATAAAGGCTATGTGCATGGGAGTATTTCAGTTACTGTGCGGCTGAGAGGGAACAGTGCCTGTGATTCATGGAGAGCTTTACAACCTCAGCCTTTTCTTCACTTATTGGTTTTTTCAGTTACCTTTGACTTTTAAAAGCTTTGGCCTTTGGGCCTCCAGTCACCAGTTCCTGGTCCCAGACTCTCAGACTCACGGACACCTGGCCTCCAGTCTCCAGTTCCTGGCCTGGACTACCAGACTTACAGACCACCGACCTCCAATCTCCAGTTCCTGGTCCCAGACTCTCAGACTCACGGACACCTGGCCTCCAATCTCCAGTTCCTGGCCTGGACTACCAGACTTACAGACCACCGACCTCCAATCTCCAGTTCCTGGTCCCAGACTCTCAGACTCACAGACACCTGGCCTCCAATCTCCAGTTCCTGGCCTGGACTACCAGACTTACAGACCACCGACCTCCAGTCACCAGTTCCTGGTCCCAGACTCTCAGACTCACAGACACCTGGCCTCCAATCTCCAGTTCCTGGTCCCAGACTCTCAGACTCACGGACACCTGGCCTCCAATCTCCAGTTCCTGGCCTGGACTACCAGACTTACAGACCACCGACCTCCAATCTCCAGTTCTTGGCCTGGACTACCAGACTTACAGACCACCGACCTCCAGTCACCAGTTCCTGGTCCCAGACTCTCAGACTTACAGACCACCGACCTCCAATCTCCAGTTCCTGGCCTGGACTACCAGACTTACAGACCACCGACCTCCAGATGTGTTCATCCAGGAGCTTCAACCTATCGGCTTCAACTATCGAACTTCACCAACCTCCGGGTATCAATGATGACTGACTTCCCTTGTCAAGCACAGTTGCTTCATCTTCCCTTTAAAATTCTTCTCCTTTGGGATGAACTGATCCTACATCTTCCAAATTACTCCCAGAAGCTCCTGCCATTGCTGTTCTACCATCATTGTTACTGGAGTCCCCTTCAAATCCGCTTTACCTAGCTTCTCTCTCACGCTTCTGTAGTTATCTTTGCTCAGCTGTAATACAGATACATTAGATTTTAGCTTCACCCTTTCAAACTGCAGGGTGAATATGATATCATGGTCACTGCTTCCTAAGTGTTCTTTTACCTTAAACTCTGTAATCAAATCTGGTTTATTGGACAACACCAAATCCAGAATAGATAGATAGATAAATACTTTATTCATCCCCATGGGGAAATTCAACTTTTTTTTCCAATGTCCCATACACTTCTTGTAGCAAAACTAATTACATACAATACTTAACTCAGTAAAAAAATATGATATGCATCTAAATCACCGTCTCAAAAAGCATTAATAATAGCTTTTAAAAAGTTCTTAAGTCCTGGCGGTAGAATTGTAAAGCCTAATGGCATTGGGGAGTATTGACCTCTTCATCCTGTCTGAGGAGCATTGCATCGATAGTAACCTGTCACTGAAACTGCTTCTCTGTCTCTGGATGGTGCTATGTAGAGGATGTTCAGAGTTATCCATAATTGACCGTAGCCTACTCAGCGCCCTTCGCTCAGCTACCGATGTTAAACTCTCCAGTACTTTGCCCACAACAGAGCCCGCCTTCCTTACCAGCTTATTAAGACGTGAGGCGTCCCTCTTCTTAATGCTTCCTCCCCAACACGCCACCACAAAGAAGAGGGCGCTCTCCACAACTGACCTATAGAACATCTTCAGCATCTCACTACAGACATTGAATGACGCCAACCTTCTTAGGAAGTACATTCGACTCTGTGCCTTCCTGCACAAGGCATCTGTGTTGGCAGTCCAGTCAAGCTTCTCGTCTAACTGTACTCCCAGATACTTGTAGGTCTTAACCTGCTCCACACGTTCTCCATTAATGATCACTGGCTCCATATGGGGCCTAGATCTCCTAAAGTCCACCACCATCTCCTTGGTCTTGGTGATATTGAGACGCAGGTAGTTTGAGTTGCACCATATCACAAAGTCCTGTATCAGTTTCCTATACTCCTCCTCCTGTCCATTCCTGACACACCCCACTATGGCCGTGTCATCAGTGAACTTCTGCACATGGCAGGACTCTGAGTTATATTGGAAGTCTGATGTGTACAGGGTGAACAGGACCGGAGAGAGTACGGTTCCCTGCGGCGCCCCTGTGCTGCTGACCACCGTGTGAGACCTACAGTCTCCCAACCGCACATACTGAGGTCTATCTGTCAAGTAGTCCACTATCCAATCCACCATGTGAGGGTCTACTCCCATCTCCGTTAGTTTGTGCCTTAAGATCTTGGGCTGGATGGTGTTAAAGGCACTAGAGAAGTCAAGGAATGTAATCCTCACAGCACAACTGACCCCCTCTAGGTGAGAGAGTGATTTGTGCAGCAAATTGCCTTTTCCCTAGTGGGCTCAATCACAAGTTACTCTAAAAAAAAGGCTTTCTGCAGATTCCTTATCTTGGGATGGTGCCAACTTGATTTTCACAGTCTATCTGCATATTAAAGACTCTATAACCACCATAACATTACCATTTCTACCCCCTGTTCTGATATGTACCCACATCCCGGCTATTATTCTGAGTCCTGTATATAACTCCCATTGGGGTCTTTTTACCCTTGTAGTTTCATAACTCTACCCTCAAGGATTTTATGCCTCCTCATTTCATGTCACTTCATCCTAAGGATTTGATTTCATTTTTTACCAACAGAGCCATCCCTCTCTGCCTGTCTTTTCGGTAGGATTTGATCAGTAGTGAAGTCCCTGGAGGGGATTTAAAGCCAGACGTTCTGATTCAGAGCTGAGCCATAGTTGACAGGGTGAGTGAATCCAGCACTTATGTGGCCTTGGGAAGTTGTAAACGTGTGCGGTTTCAGGAAAGAATATTTAAGGTCAATGTAATCACCTGGAGCATTGTAATCTTTGGAGATTTGAAGAGAGTTAGGCTGGGCTGCAGTCTTAGAGTTGGTGTAGGACAGGATGCTTCCTTCCAAGTGTTTGCTTTCAAAATATCCTGGCTCCGACATGGAATCGATTCATGACCACCTTAGTGTTCGCTTTGGAAAGTTTCTTCAGTAGTAATAGCATCCCCTTACCAGTGGCGATGAGGGAGCTTCTATTAATAAATACTGTTGCAACACGCTGAATCATACGAAAGCCAACAGGGTTATCGTTTCACTCTCCTATCACTGTGAGTGTAAACACCATCAACTAAGATTTTTTTATATTTGCAAAAGGAGCTTTAGCTCCTGGCATGAAGTAATGACCAAAATTCCCAGAAGGTATCAAAAGATTTAAATTTGAAGATTAAATATTTTGAAATACAGATACATCAGTCCATGCTGTGACTGGACACTCCTATGAAGCAACTGATTTAGAATATTTGTTTGTGTTTATAGTTAGTCAAATACCAAAAAATATTCAACTTTCCAGAAACAGAATGTTTAAATAAACAGCACTTTCACAGAGGTGGCTGTGATTTGTACATTGCTCACATTGTTAAAGGCCTTTGCTCTTGTTTGTCCATCTTCCTGACACACATCCCCAGTCACACACCTTTGCTGGTGTGCACAGGGAGACTGGTGGTGAAGTGGTCTGGAAAAATGATCTCTCTCCCCACTGGCACCTTGGATTGAACCCACCTCAGACGAAGGAGATGAAGATCTCCTCTCTTCCCCCTGCTATAAGAGTCCCGACTGAAGCGAGACGGAGACAGTCTGGACACCCTGGGCTTGGCCCCACTGTGGGGAACACTCCACAGTTCAATAACCCATTGCAGTCACACCCAGCCATTTAATCTCGACATTTAAATTTTCTGTGGCCTTTTGGTAACGTTGGTTATTGCCACAAACAAGGATCTAAAGTTCCCTTTGCCAATATATGAAGAATCCGTCAGGTTCATGTGAGTACATCTGATGAATTTTTAGTGGTTACATGATTTTTCCGATTATTTATATCTAGGTTTTCAGCCATGCTCTGGTTCAATTCCCACTTAATCTTCCCTGTAACCTGGAGGTATGCAGGTGTGAGGTTAATTCGTACCAGAAAACGGCTAGAAAAACCAGCCTGGAATCTCTAATCTCCTTCAATGTCACTTGCAGAAGCGAGGCAAGTGGGCAGGAGTCCGTGCCAGGAAAATAGCAAGCCCTAGCCATCCATTCTGCTCTCCAGTGGACATTAAATTGACTACATCTGTGGTAACGAAATTCTCGGCGGGAGTACAGAAACGGATGGAATCCCGGACGCCGCCATTCGGCTGATTATTTATGTAACAGATTTTCCCCCAAGCCATCGGACTACCAACTTACTGACCTCTGCTGTGCCTATTGTCTTGTTTATTATTGATTGTAATGCCTGCACTGTTCTGTGTACTTTATGCAGTCCAGTGTAGGTCTGTAGTCTAGTGTAGCTTTTGTGTTGGTTTACGTAGTTCAGTGTAGTTTTTGTATTGTTCACGTAGCACCATGGTTTCAGGAAAACGTTGTCTCATTTTTATTATGTACTGTACCAGCAGTTATGGTCAAAACGACAATAAAAAGTGACTTGACTTGACTTACACTGCGGTGGTTGAGTCTTTGTCTAACTTGTAATGAGCTTTTGATTTCACATCCCAAGAACAAATAATAGAAAAACACTTGCTGGTCCCAGCGACATCAGTACTGTATGATGTTACAATGAGTATGAATTCCTAACCCAAGGGTTTCTGTACCTAGGAGCTTTGCATTCTAATGTATCTCCCTGTCATAGGCACAAGAGATTCTGCTAATGCTGGAATTCTAGAGCAATGCATGTAGAACGCTGGAGGAACTCAGCAGGTCTGGCAGCATCTATGGACAGGAATAAGGGTCTCAACCTGAAATGCTCACTGTTTATTCCTCTCCAGAAATACTGCTTGAGCTGCTGAGTTTCTCCGGCATTTTGTGCATGTTTCTCTCTGTCAGTAAGCTGGTCAGTAACCAGAATTGGTTGCCTCATATTTTGTAGATGCAAGTTTTTTAAGTGATGCCCCTCAGGGACCGTGAAGGTCCTGCACATTATTGGGAGGTGAGCTGCTGAGTGGTGGAGGGAATCTGAAAACTGGAGTTTGCCTGCTCATTCAGTCATTAACTTTCTAATTGCATGCAATTTGACTCTACCTCAGCAGTGCTCTGCCCTGAGGATGCGATCAGTTGCCGTATGTTTCGATAGATATTCCAATTCCATCTGGCATCACTCCTCCCCCCTCTCTGTATGCCCCATCAATGTGCACAGTCATTGCTATGAAGAAATGTTTATGTTGCTTCTCATGATTGAGTAATCTACATCCATGGACAAGGCTGGGGCCAGGGGATAGTCATATTTCATTATCATTTAATCTCGCAAGCTGTTTATCACCAAGTTGGATTTCCCTGGGTGAAGTCACATTGAAATTACCGTTGGCTTTTTCATCCTAACACTCACCATTGATATTTTCCAGGTTCTTGTGTATATAACCCAGCGTTAAAGCCAGTTATCGATGGGACATACGACGATACAAACAGCACTGTTGTACCTGTGGAAGGAAGTGCCATTGAATGTATGATTGCTGTGGTGGGAAATGGTACTTCAAAGAGGCATCTTCTTCATACAAGGAAATTATGGAGATTTTCCAGGGCTACTACATAACTGGAGTTTTGCCACGCGGAATTCTCTGTAATGATATGATTACAACACATGAGTTTGGAGATGTTAGAAAGATCTGGTCAAATGAGGTGCTAACACGAGGAAATCTGCAGATGCTGGAAATTCAAACAACAACAACACACAAAATGCTGGTAGAACACAGCAGGCTAAGGTGCTAAATGAGGTGCTAATCTATTCTCCAGAAGCCGCAAACACTAGATAGCCATGTCTGATGTCCCTGGTCCTGAGGTGCAAAAGAGAAACTGATCAGGACCTCTCCGTGGTTGCAGAGTTTAGGTGAGCTCCTGCCCAATCCCGCAGTGAGCAGTGAGCTATGAGATGTGGCAGAGGTGAGCAGTATGTACAGGTCCAGCGGTCAGGAAGATGAGAGTGACTCTGTCCCTGAGCCGCATCGATAAAGCAGTCCAGACACAAGTCTGAGGCCCAGGTTGAAGTAGCAGGAGATTGTTGTTTGAGTGTTGGCCCTTTACTTTAAACAGTCCCAGGGAAATGAGGCAAATAAAATCTGCTTGTTTGCTGAGTAAACAAGAGGCATCACTTTTCAGACCAGCGAGGTTGGAAATCGCACTGCAGACAAGTTTTGTGTGTTGCACTACTGCTGATGTCCTTGGGGGAATTTTACTCAGGAAAACGGTGCCAGGGTAAATGAAAAACCCACCAAAACATCGTGACCGGAATTTCCCAATGAACAGCAAGACACCCAGAAACGAGTGCACTATCGCCTCATTTCAGGTGGAGCCAACTTACAACTGCGCGACTCCGCAGTAATGAAGATATCTACAATGATCCTGATGTTAGGGACCAGCTCTTCCACTAATTGTGAAAATTAAATGACTTTCTCTCTTCCTCTTCCCATTAGGTAGAAGCTTGAAAACACACACTGCCCGGCTCAAGGACAGAAGCTTTATAAGACTCTTGGACAGACCCCTTCTACATTAAAGACAAGCTCTTGACCTCACACTCTACCATGCCACGTTCCTTGCAAATTGCTGTGTATCTGCGCTTCCCCTATCTTTACCTCTCATGATTTTGACTCTTTACCTCTGTGGTGAACTACATATACCTGTCTGGACACGCCCCTGATAACTGCTCCTGTGGTTCCTCCCACAGACCCCTGTATAAAGGCGATTGAGGTCTGAGCCCAGCCTCTCTGTCTCCAGGATGTAGTATGGTGGTCAATCACTGCTTGTTCCTTCTTCCAGTCAATAAAAGCCGATATCTCGCCTTTACGTCTCAGAGTGAGTTATTGATGGTGCATCAACCTCTTTAAAAAGTAGCGGAAATAGGGCTTGAAACCACAAGGTGAAACTATTGGAAGTAGGAGGCTGGAACTCGCATACTATCTTTCAGCAGTGCCAGAACAGCCTGTGGGTCAAACTAGAGAGACAGAAAAATGGCAAGGACTCATCGAGTAGTGTTGTTGGATTTCCCTGGGCGATGTCACACTGAAATTGCCATTGTCTTCTTCTGCCTAAAGTTTACCATTGTTATGTTCCAGGTTCTTGTGCATATAGCCCAGCAGGAACCACCACTAAAGCCAGATTTCAACAGGACATACCACAATACTTAAGCCAATGATTGTGGACTCGAAGATTGCAAATGTCACTTCACTCTTTAAGAAGGGAGGAAGGCAAAAGAAAGGAAATTATAGACCAGTTAGCCCAACCTCAGTAGGTGGGAAAGTGTTGGAGTCTATTATTAAGGGTGAGGTTTCAAGCTACTTGGAGACTAATGATAAAATAAGTCAAAGTCAGGATGGTTTCTGTGAGGGAAATCTTACCTGACAAATCTGTTAAGAGTTCTTCAAGGAAGTAACAAGCAGGATGGACAAAGAAGAGGCAGTGGATATCATTTACTTAGATTTTCAGAAGGTGTTTGATAAGGTGCCGCACATGAGGCTGCTTAACAAGATAAAATACTATGGCATTACAGAAAAGGTACTGGCATGGATAGCAGAATGGCTGACAGGCAGCAGGCAGCAAGTGGAAATAAAAGGGGCCTTTTCTGGCTGGCTGCCAGTGTCTAGTGGTGTTCCTCAGGGGTCAGTATTGGGACCACTGCTTTTCACGTTGATTGTCAATGATTTAGATAATTGAATTGATGGCTTTGTGGCAAAGGTTGCAGATGATACAAAGGTAGGTGGTGCTGAGGAAGCAATGTGATTGCAGCAGAATTTAGACAAATTGGAAAAATGGACAAAAAAGCGGCAGATGGGATATAGTGTTGGGAAACGCACTTTGGTAAAAGGAACAATAGTGTGGACTATTATCTAAATGGGGAGAAAGTTCAAACATCAGAGGTACAGGGGGACTTGGGAGTCATTGTGCAAGGCTCCCAGAAAGTTAATTTACAGGTTGAGTCTGTGGTAAAGAAGGCAAATGCAATGTTGGCATTTAGTTCAAGGGGAGTAGAATATAAAAGCAGGGAGATAATGCTGACCCTTAATAAGACACTAGTCAGGTCACACTTGGAGTATTGTCAACAGTTTTGGGCCCCTATCTCAGAAAGGATGTTTTGCCATTGGAGAGTGTCCAGAGGAGGTTTACAAGGATGGTGCTGGGAATGAAGGGGTTAACATATGAGGAGCATTTGGCAGCTTTGGGCCTGTAGTCATCAGAATTTAGAAGAATGCGAGGGGATCTCATTGAAACCTACTGAATGTTGAAAGGACTAGATAGGGTGGATGTGGAGAGGATGTTTCAAAACTGAGAGGCAACCCTCTAGAGCAGAGGAATGGAGGGATTTTTTTTCAGCCAGAGAGTAGAAAATCTGTGGAATGCTCTGCCACAGACTGCAGTGGAGGCCAAGTCCATGTGCATATTTAAGGCAGAAATTGATTGTTTCCAGATTGGTCAGGGCGTCAAAGGATATGGCGAGAAGGCAGGAGTATGGGGTTGAGTGGGATCCGGGATCAGCCATGATGGAATGGCGGAGCAGACTCGATGGGCTGAATGGCCTGATTCTGCTCCAATGACCTATGGTCTTATGGTCTTAAACAGCACTGAACTTTCATTATAACTGTACTGTAACATTATGTTCCACATTCTGTTATTGTTTTTCTTTTCTACTACCTCAAAGCCAGATGTTTTTGAAATAATCTGCATGGATAGCTTACAAAAATAGCTCTTCACCATATCTCAATACATGTGGCAATAATAAACCAATTCCAATTCCCCTAACTCTAAGTCGAGGGTTCAAGTCCCTTCATGTATAATCATCACAGTATGGTACTGATGGAGTTCTCCTCTATCAGAGGTACCATCATTGAGATGGAACTTCAAAGCAAGGTATCATCTTCCTTCTTAGGTAAATGCAAAAGATCCCTTGGCACTAATCAGTCAGATGCTGTCCCAACCAATTCCAGATCAAGTTCCGATATATTGATATGCACGAATTCTCTGTTCCTGCTGCATTAAAACAGCAGTTTCACCTCAGAAGTTCTCATCTAATGATAAGTCACCGTGGACCCAAATGGTGGATCAAAAATATAAGGTTATCTTTCCTGACGCAGATATAGTTGAGGGAGAGTAGAGAGCCGAGTCGCAATACAGTGGGTGAAAGCTCATGCCCTTCAAAACCAAAATAGCCATTAATGATTCAGTTGAGTCTGCCACAGAACTGGTAGCTGAAGGAACATAAGAGGCCAGGGGAGGAAAAGTAAACCATCAGCTCCAACCACGAAGAAAACAGACTGTCTGGGAGCACAGCCTCACTGAGACGACACAACAACCTTGGACAAACTGTGGGTCTCAGGCAATGTCATGTATGAGTATCTTACAAGTAATCACCACAATCATGAACTACTTCTGTTCAAAACTGAAATACACTGAATTATGTAATGGCATCCAATCATTTTACAGAGTTAATGTTAAGTCGCCTGCTAGCTATTCATTCCTTTTTAAATGCTCCATAAGCCCTGAGATATTTGCCATGCTTTTTTGTTGTCTTTCACTCAGTGTCCATTTGGTCTGACTGCTCTGCTGTTGGAGTATTTTGGAGTGCTCTGTCACAGTCGGCATGTTTTGTGAATGCTACATGTTGCTGTTTGAAAGGAGTATGATAATGTCCTGACGAAGGGTCTCGGCCCGAAACGTCGACGGCGCTTCTCCCTATAGATGCTGCCTGGCCTGCTGTGTTCCACCAGCATTTTGTGTGTGTTGTTTGAATTTCCAGCATCTGCAGATTTCCTCACGTTTGATCATTTTCTTGCTGCATATGCAACTACTGGTGAATGTATGCATGGATTAAGGATACTGGTATTGCATTTTGGTGAGTTTCTATGAACAGCTTATCAAATAGGACCCTCTACATTGCTTCCTTCTCCTTTACCTCTGCATTCTCTTCCTGCTCCTCGGTCACTCAATGTACAACCTCTGGTCCTAGACTCACCCACTACAGGAGACATCTTCTCTACATCTACCCTTTCAATATTCGATGGATAATGCTCATCTAGTGTGGCTCAGGACCCTCCTGCAGTGTGCCAATGACCAACGGAAGTAGCCATTCTTCAGTGCTTGCTGTCCAGATAGATGGGTGGGCAAACGTTGGATTTAGCAGCCTATAAACCTTTTCCCAGTAGCCATATTCCAATAGCTGGGTGGAGTTAAGCACAGATTGGACTCAGTAGGTTTCACGCACTTGAATATTGTGGGGGTTGATCTGTCTCAGTCCTGCTACAGGGAGACAAGCAATTCCTGTAGATAATGAGTGTGTGCTGTCAACAGCTCCCTGTAATGCACAGAAGCCTAGAACCCTCACAAAGTTGCAAGGTCACTCCACCGGCAGCTCCCTGGAGGTGCTTCTCTCAATAGAAAGCCACAATTACACCCCTTACAAAATAACAGGTTGCAAAATGGTGAGATGCTGCAAAATCCTTATCCTTAGTCTAGGAAATGCCGAAAGCAAAATTGTTGATGTTCTCAAGAACCATTGACAATCCAGGTTTGTTGCTGCCTGGTGGTACAGGATTTCCATGTGGCTGGCCTCCTTACAAAGAGGCTTCCATGTTGTTCTTTCCTGAGGTCTGGGGAGGAGAATTGTTGCAAATGAGGTTCCTGCCGAGACCGTTCCTTTCCTCATCCTACATGTTAGCGATGCTTCTCTCTCCGCAGATGCTGCTTGTTCTGCTGAGAATGCCTGACCTGCTCCGGGGTAGCACTATGATATCATCAGAGAGTCTAAAGTTTGTGACAGTTTGCTGTGTACTGCGCAAGAGGTCACAGGCTCTGGAACAGCTGCATAATGCGTGGATAGGGAGTAGAAAGAGGGCTGAGAGGTAAAGGAGAAGGAATTGATTTAGTTCCATTTGGTGTACTGGACATGGAAAACTCACCAAAATGCAATACCAGCTACCTAAACCCTTTCTGTGATTTTCTGTTTACATTTTAGTGGGGGGAAAACATGAACTGATTATATATCACAGCACATTACTCCAGCAAACTGCCCAAATGCCAGAGAAAAATACGGATGTTAAGTTGTTTTATTAAGGATTATGGGCAAGGCATGGAGTTTGTAAACATAAAGAACTTGTGCTTGCCTTTACCAAAAAGTTATTTTGCAAGCAAGATTAATAATGTCCCGCAACATTGAGGCTGTAATTAGCCGTCTCACCAGATGTGTTGTCTCCAGTCATTCCAATGGGATGAAATGCATGTTGTGTTTAGCATAATGAACCAGGGCCGCTTGTTTGTAGCCAGAATGTCTAGTTCTTCAGGGTCTTGACAGAGTCATACAGTGTTTCTGCATCATTTTACATCCTGAAACACTCAGCAGATCAGGCAACATCTGTAGTGAGAGAAACAGTGTCAACGTTTCAGGGAGCTGACCCTCCAACATAGCCCTGTTTTGTTCTCATTGGCCTTTGCACCAAGATTGGTTTTCCATTCAGACTGAAGATAGAGCAGGATGGTCTAATGAACAGATGCGGTTGGAGATGAGATTCATGGGGTAGTCAAGCATTAACTCTAACAGAAGTACTCACCTGGACAGACCAAGGACCCAGCAGGATGACACAGTTGTTTTAGCCACAATTGATGCCTCTTCCCGCCCACTGGCAACAGGCTGAGGTACAGGGTTTGAAACGGGGGAGCTCTAGCTTCGATCATCATCAAACACAAGAAAATGACAAGCAGGGTAACTGAACAATCCTGTTCCTATCAACTGCCCACAAATGTGAAGTAAAACAGGAAGGAGACAGAAAGGGAAATTGTTTCAGTAATGTATCTCTCCAAACCGATCAAATATCCTTTCACAAAGCCCAATCCACTAATTACAGAGGGAGGATGCAGCCGTGGCCTCAGTAGATCCAAGATGTGAGGGAAGAATGTTCTGCAGAGAACATGAAGCAGCAACAATTGGCATCAGTGAGAAGTGTTTCCACCCAAGGGGTCAGTGTGGACATGGTGAAGGATTACAAATACCTGGGGATACGAATTGACAATAAACTGGACTGGACAAAGAACACTGAGGCTGTCTACAAGAAGGGGCAGAGCTGTCTTCTATTTCCTGAGGAGACTGAGGTCCTTTAACATCTGCCAGACGATGCTGAGGATGTTCTACGAGGCTGTGGTGGCCAGTGCTATCATGTTTGCTGTTGTGTGCTGGGGCAGCAGGCTGAGGGTAGCAGACACCAACAGAATCAACAAACTCATTCGTAAGGCCAGTGATGTAGTGGGGTGGAACTGGACTCTCTGACGGTGGTGTCTGAAAAGAGGATGCTGTCCAAGTTGCATGCCATCTTGGACAATGACTCCCATCCACTCCATAATGTACTGGTTAGGCACAGGAGTACATTCAGCCAGAGACTCATTCCACCGAGATGTAACACTGAGCTTCATAGGAAGTCATTCCTACCTGTGGCCATCAAACTTTACAACTCCTCCCTCAGAATGTCAGACACCCTGAGCCAATAGGCTGGTCCTGGACGTTATTTCCACTTGGCATGATTAGCTTATTATTATTTAATTATTTATGGTTTTATATTGCTATATTTCTTCACTATTCCTGGTTGGTGCGACTGTAACGAAACCCAATTTCCCTCAGGATCAATAAAGTATGTCTGTCTCTCTGTCTGTGTTGATTGGATATTAGAAGAAGTGGAGGTTACCTCAGTAAATATATTTAAGATAAGGTTGGATAGATATTTGTATAGTAGGGGAATTACAGGTTATGGGGAAACAGCAGGTCAGTGGAGAAGAGTCCATGGTCAGATCAGCCATGATCTTATTGAATGGCGGAGCAGGCTCGATGGGCCAGATGTCCAACTCCTGCTCCTATTTCTTATGTTCTTATGACACAATAGCTATAGATTATAAGCATCAGTTGGAGCTTTCAAGATCAATTCCTTTTGTGTACAGATATAATAGAATTTGGAGCTCGCAAGTTAAAGTACTGATAAGCTATGGCCTTAATGAATGACAGCCCAACCTGAGGAGTTAAGTAACCCAACTGCTTATGAAGCTATATGTTTCTGTATCAGAACCAAATCTTGTGTTAACATTGACCCTTCAATCCCAAGGCATTCACAAGAAAGGTTTGATTTTTAGTCACAAAGTGGTATTAGAGCAGATAACCAAGAGCCTAGTCAAAGAGTTGGATTTTAAGGAGCATCTTAAAATGCAGAGAACAGAGATGGAGAGAATATGGCCCTAATGTGTCCAAAACCCCAGTCACCAACTATGGGGCAATTAAACTGCACTAGGTGGCAGGAGCACAGAGATAATTATGGGATGGATTAAGGAGAGTCCAGTGAAGGGGAAGGACTGTCTGTGCAGAGAGATGAAGACAAGAGTAATTCAAAATCAAGACAAGGTTCGCTATTTAGGATGGTGGTGAATATTGGTTGCTCGGGTTGAGACACTTGATGCTGTGGTGTTCACCGAACTTGGCAATTAGCTTGCAGACATGTGGAGGTGACATCGCCAGTGCACTGTTTATGGTGCTTTTCTCTGAGAGTGCTCGCATTTATATAGGCCCCATTCACTTGCCTCGGTCCCGTCTGGCTACCCCTTCCGTTGACCTTTGAATTCTGTCGGTTCACATTTCTTTGACTCTTAGGGGCTTGATACGTTGCTTGCAGAGTTATCGGAAGAGCTTCTAAAAAATCTTTGTGCCTGCTTCATGTTTGCCTGCACAAGAACCTCCGTGATGTCCCAGCTAAAGTGACGTTCCTCTCGGTCTTCATATACTGAGATCAGCAACAGTGAATCATGTCTCCACGCTGCCAGATCGTGTTCCTGTGGACAAGTTGAGAGTTTACGTCCTGTCCAGCCAACGCGGTTCCTGTGGAACTGTTGCAACATCAGAGGTTCCCTAATACTACGGCATTGACTGGACAGAATATTCCTCCTAAGGTCAGCAGCCAGTGTTACTGAGGTTTGTTTCCACAGTAACCTGCCTGTGTAGAGCGGGCCTTATTTTTAACCTGTGCAAACACTGCCATCTGCTGGTCATTCACATAGCATTCGGTGGACAAGCTCAGAACGTTTGGTCCTGTTAATTGATGTACAGGAATCGCATATTCCTGGGATGCTGTAGGTGGGATCGCCCAGTTAGGGGTCCTGGGGAGATACACAGGTTCACAGAGTCCTAGGTGATGTATGGAGGTCATATAGTCTGGACTGAAATATGGAGTCATGCAGTCGAGGGTGATATACACATTGGTCACACAGTCATGGGGAGATACAGTACTGGAGGCAAGGTGCAGTTGAGTATTTTAGAGGAAACATTATTATAAGCTTTAAAAGGTTGTTCATCTCCAAAGACGAGATTAGGAGCTTTAATTTTCAGGCCATCGTGCTGAGTACTATGAGTATAGCCAAAATGGGAGGTAGAATGTCTCAGTTAAAAGGCCAGCAGTCCATCTGTACATTGGGAAGACCCAGTTGCTGCAGGAGTGATAAATTAGTATAAGAGTCAGTCCAAGTCTCCTCACAATTTCTAGAAGTTTTATCTGACAGGGAATTCAGAAAGGGTAAGATGAGGGAACACACACCAGTCCTTATAGAGGGATCAGAAGTGGAGAGAGTGAGCAACTTCAAGTTCCTGGGTGTTAATATCTCTGAGGACCTAACCTGGTCCCAGCATATTGATGCAGCTTTAAAGAAAGCAAGACAGCGGCTATATTTTGTTAGGAGTTTGAGGAGATTTGGTATGCCACATTAAACATTAAAAAAATTCTACAGGTGTATGGTGGAGAGTATTCTGACAGGCCACATCACCCTCTGATATGGGGGGGGGGGGGGGGCGGGTGCTACTGCACAGGATTAAAGTACCAACAGAGAGTTGTTAAATTAGTCAGCTCATCATGGGTACGAGCCTCGGTAGTATACAAGACATCTTCAAGGAGCGGAGCCTCAAAAAGGTGGCATTCGCCATTAAGGACACCCACCACCCTGGATGTGTCTTGTTCTCATTGCTACCATCAAGAAGGAGGTACAGGAGCCTGAAGGCAGACACTCAGCAATTCAGGAACAGCTTCTTCCCCTCTGCCATCCGATTTCTGAATGGACATTGAACCCATGAACTCTACCTCACTACTTTTGTTTTCTGTTTTTGCACTGCTTATTTTAATTTAACTATGTAATAGACATTTTATATATACACACACACACACACACACACACACACACACACAGAGTGAAATTCAGATTTTTTTTCTACATTTATCATGTATTCCATTGCATCACTGCCGCAAAGTTAATAAATTTCATAGCATGTCATGGTCCAGTCCGTGAAATCTGCATTCCAGTTCACAGTCCATGCTCCCTATTCCAGGTTTTCCAGTTTTCCCCAGTTTCTGTCGAGGCAGCTGATTCATTTGAGCTGGCTTCATAAATAGCTTTGGGATTCCACCTCGGGCTGCTGGATTATTCCTTTCCAAACCCCCTGTCTGAATCTCTTCCCTTCACCTTCCGCCTGGGGCCTTGCCATGCCTGTAACCCTTGCCTTCACTGCTGTCAAGTTCAACCACCAGAGCAAGATAAGGAACTGTCTTTCGTTGTTTTAAACTGTCTGTGTCCACGCCTTCCCTAGGTAGGTCCGGCCATCTGCCGCTACCTAGTGTCGGGAACTGTCTTTGTGATCTGGCCTTTTCTAGGTAGGTCCAGCTGTTCGCTGCTACCTAGTGTCGGGAACTGTCTGTGTCCATGCCTCCCCTAGGTAGGTCCAGCTGTTCGCTGCTACCTAGTGTTGGGAACTGTCTGTGTCCATGCCTTTGCTAGGTAGGTCCAGCTGTTCGCCGCTACTTTGTGTTGGGAACCGTCTCTTCATATTCTGCATTCTGTGTAATGAGTTCTGGCCCTACGTCAGAACAACAACTCATGATTTTAATCACCCAAACCACAAGAGCTGCATCATCTTATCAAAATATGATGACCCTAGTTGGCCTACGTCCTGTACCCAAGGAGGGGGCCCAGCTCTGGATTCTGTGTAATGAGTCCCGGCCCTATGTCCTGTACCCAAGGAGGGGTCCCGGCTCTGTGTTCCATGTTCCTGTCTCTTCCTCGACCAAGGCTCTGCGTTCCTGTCTCTCTCTCATCCTAGGCTCTGCATTCCTGTCTCTCTCTCATCCAAGGCTCTGCGTTCCTGTCTCTCTCTCATCCTAGGCTCTGTGTTCCTGTCTCTCTCTCATCCTAGGCTCTGCGTTCCTGTCTCTCTCTCATCCAAGGCTCTGCGTTCCTGTCTCTCTCTCATCCTAGGCTCTGTGTTCCTGTCTCTCTCTCATCCTAGGCTCTGCGTTCCTGTCTCTCTCTCATCCTAGGCTCTGCGTTCCTGTCTCTCTCTCATCCTAGGCTCTGCGTTCCTGTCTCTCTCTCATCCTAGGCTCTGCGTTCCTGTCTCTCTCTCATCCTAGGCTCTGCGTTCCTGTCTCTCTCTCATCCTAGGCTCTGCGTTCCTGTCTCTCTCTCATCCAAGGTTCTGCGTTCCTGTCTCTCTCTCATCCAAGGCTCTGCGTTCCTGTCTCTCTCTCATCCTAGGCTCTGCGTTCCTGTCTCTCTCTCATCCTAGGCTCTGCGTTCCTGTCTCTCTCTCATCCTAGGCTCTGCGTTCCTGTCTCTCTCTCATCCTAGGCTCTGCGTTCCTGTCTCTCTCTCATCCTAGGCTCTGCGTTCCTGTCTCTCTCTCATCCTAGGCTCTGCGTTCCTGTCTCTCCCTCGACCAAGTCAAGGCTTCGGGGTCATGTCCAGTCCTAGCCACGTCCAAGAACCTTGTCCTGTCCAAGCCACGGCTTTGTGTTCTCGTCTTGTCCAGGTGCCTCGCCCAGCCCAGGAGTACCTTGCCCAGCCCAGTGCTGGGGTTCCCTTGTCCTGTCCAGGAGTCTCACGTCCTGTTGCCTCTTCTCGTCCTGTAGCCACATTTTGTCTTCACCTAGTTCTGGAGTCCGAGCCCGAGTCAAGACCTCCAATTAAATAATTTTCAATTATATACTGTCAAGAAAATCCACATTGTGTGATTCAATATTTTAACCAGTGTTAAGGGGTGCTGATCACTAACCTACTCCGGCCATAAGTTAAGTTGGCCTAAATTCCAAAGGTACCACTTACTTTTCAACGGTTACATATTTGATGATCAATTCAATGGTGAATGCTAAAGGACACCTTATTCATATTTACATGAGATCACAAAACATTGCACTAGAACTGCGTCCACAGCTGCTTGTCCTGAATACTGTATGTAGCCAAGCACAAAAGGAAGCTGCTCAGTAAGGCACACTGTGAGCTACGGTCCAGGGACTATCTCCAGTCCATACTCCCGCTGAATCTCCAGTGCTGATGGCGCCCCGCCCACTCCCCTGTGATTGGAGTCGAGGTTTTCCCTGCGGTGTGTGGCACTGACAAACTGAGCAGCCCTTACTCTGACCGCACCCAGTTCCAAGCTGCTTTGTATATGTGCCTGGCACTGTTGTGAGACCCTGCACGCATCTCCAGGAAGACCCTGGGATGATGTACCGGCAAAACAGTGTCCACTGCTAAACTGCGGGTGCCGGATGCAGCGGACGATTGTCTTCTCGCTCTCGGTGATGGCTGATACCTGCTACCATCTGGCCCGATCTCCTTAGCTTCTTTAAGGCATTGGCTACCCCACAGCTTCTATCCCACTGTCACTGGACTCTTGAGAACAGACCTCTTGTACAATAAAATAGACTCTTGGCCTCTTAGACCTTGCACTGTGCAGTGCAGGTAGTTCTACCTTATTCTAGCTCAATGCTCTGAATAATGATTTGATTTGTATACATTTCCTTTCACTGGGTCTTGGTACATGTGACAATGATAAACCAACCAACCAATCAAGAAGGTTCAATCTCTGCCCATGTACCAAAGTGGTGGCCGGGCTTCTTGGAAGCTGCACCATTCTGCCGACAGTCCCCCTCCCCACCCTAGCCTGGAGCTGGAGGGACACGAGGAGCTGCTTCCACTGTCCCCGAGGGCCTGCGATTCGCCAGCATCCTCCTCTGCCTTAAAGCCTTACAATGTCAAGGTGACCATCCAGATGAGGGCTCAAGGGACTGGTGTTTATTCTTAATTTCAAAAACGTACTTCGTTCATAATAAAACACACAAGTGTATTTACCTGTTTGTTTACATTCTCAGTGTCATTTACATACCAGCGTGTCTATCAGTACCGCCCACCCCCCCGACCCTGGGGTTGATGCATCCTTGTTTGAGAGGCCCCCCCCCCCCCCCCCACCAGATTCAGTCCCTCGGAGTCCAGTAGTGGAAAGTCTAGACTGTGGTCCTTCCACACAGAGCCTTTGTACTGGCTGCACCGAGCTTCCAGTGTAGCCCTCAGAAGGTATTCCTGCAGCCTGGAATGTGCCATTACCTTACGGACATTCCGCTGTGCTGGAATACCACCAAGTTTTGGGCAGAGCAAAGGCCATCTTTCGCTGGAGTGGATAAGCTTCTGGTGGTTTTGATGCCGATCTCGGTGCGTGTCCCTGCAAACAGCCCATAGGTCAGGAGGCCCCTGTAAGCAGCTGCTGGGCCCCTTGCATCCATCTCCTTACCCTCTCTGCAAATCCCCCCTCTGCAAAGAGTCGGGTGACCGTCTCCTCCCCAAGGCAGCCATCTCGAGGGCAGCATGTGCCGGGAACGATATGCGCATCTGACCGCCAGCCGAGCGAGGTCCTTGTGCCTTCTGGTGAGATCTGCCTGATGGTTTAGACGGTTTGCTCAGGGCACAGCTCCACCATATCCGTCGTGTCCCTATAGCCACAATGCCGGAAGGACATTCCGAGCTGTCCCCTGCCAGATGTATTTGTGGTCAAAGTGTTTGCTTGGAAAAACTCTTCCACAAAGATTAGGTATTGAAGCAATGTCCAGCTGACTGTGAGGCAACTAGAACCGGACCTATCCTCCACTAAACTGGAGATAGGTAGAACCTCAGCATGTAGTGACGCTTGGGACCCATGCACAGTGGGTACACTCACAGCCTGATGTGGCCACACGGGGAGGTGTGCATCAGGATGAGGGCAATGTTGGGTAGGCCTTTGCCCCAATTCTCTGGGTACTTGTGCACCATGTCCAGCCAGGTTCACTCTATATTGGACGGCCAGATGAACAGGAAAAAATTCCAGCTGATTGCCAAGGTGGAAGAGTGGTATGCTGGCCTTTGTAAATCAGAGCATTGAGTATAGGAGTTGGGATGTAATGTTAAGATTGTACAAGGCATTGGTGAGGCCAAATTTGGAGTATTGTGTACAGTTCTGGTCACCAAATTATAGGAAAGATGTCAACAAAATAGAGAGTACAGAGGAGATTTACTAGAATGCTACCTGGGTTTCAGCACCTAAGTTACAGAGAAAGGTTGAACAAGTTAGGTCTTTATTCTTTGGAGCATAGAAGGTTGAGGGGGGACTTGATAGAGGTATTTAAAATTATGAGGGGGATAGATAGAGTTGACGTGGATAGGCTTTTTCCATTGAGAGCTGGGGAGATTCAAACAAGAGGACATGAGTTGAGAGTTAAGAGGCAAAAGTTTAGGGGTAACACGAGGGGGAACTTCTTTACTCAAAGAGTGGTAGCTGTGTGGAACGAGCTTCTAGAAGTGGTAGAGGCAGGTTCGATATTGTTATTTTTTTTAAATGGATAGGTATATGGACAGGAAAAGAATGGAGGGTTATGGGCTGAGTGCGGGTAGGTGGGACTAGGTGAGAGTAAGCATTTGGCACGGACTAGGAGGGCCGAAATGGCCTGTTTCCATGCTGTAATTGTTATATGGTTAAGAGTGGGGAAGGGCAACATCTGCACCAGGTACAGCAGCCTGAGAGCACCTCACACCAAATGATCACATTCTCCTCAGGTACTGAGAGAGAGTGCCATTTCCAGAGACCCAATTCCAAACTTCAAAGTAAATTAATTATCAAAGTATGTATATGTCACCGTATACTAGCTGCAGATTAATTTTTTTGCAGGCATTTACAGGAAATTGAAGAGATACAATAAAATTTATGATAAAATGTAAATACTGTAGTCTTCTATGCTCTATGTTGCTGTTGCTTCGTATGGCATCCATCCTTTTAATTGAAGTGTGGCCCAGGAAGCGTGAGTCTGTCTGTTCAGGAGCTGGGGTTAGATTGACCTTCATCCAGCATCTCGTCCACAGCCGTCCCAACATGGGTGGCCCTGAGTTGGCATCGCCTGACAGAGTCCTTGAAGCTCAGAAGCCTCCACGTGACATCAAAGTGTTGATCCAAGCCGTGGACGATGTTCTATGACTGACAAACAACCGACATGCAAAAGAGGACAAATCGTGCAAATGATAAAAATGTAAATAAATAATACCAAGGACGTGAGTAGTAACTGTAGACTTGAAAATGAGTCTACAGTTGTGAATGCAGTTCAGCAATGAGGTGAGTGAAGTTAACCAGGATGGATAAGTTTTGCTTGACTTTTCAATCCACTCCAGCCAATTCTTGAAACATTTTTCCTTTCAAGAACAGACTTTACTCATGATTATATATACACACACACACTTACATACATACATATGTGTGCGTGCGTGCGTGTGTGTGTGTGTGTGTGTGTGTGTGTGTGTGTGTGTGTGTGTGTGTGTGTGTGTGTGTGCGTGCGTGCGTGCGTGTGTGTGTGTATTTTTAAAAAGCTGGAAAAGAAAACTTTACATTCTTGGTCAATACATTAGATACTGTAGTTTAAACTTTAAAGAAAAAGAAAACACAAACAGACATACACAGGATGTGGCCCCTGGAGAATATAGTAATCAAATAAACATTAGATGCTCTATCTGGATATGTATGTTGTCTCTGGTTGGTCATATGTCAGTCCCTTTCCTTGCATTAGCTCCAAGGACTATGTAAAACCTTTATGTTCTGTTGATCAGTGCTCTAGGTATAGTTTGATCACACACCTTACACTGTCAGGACCATCTGGTCCCAACCTCACTACATTGAATCCATCTGCTCCACAAAGGCTGGTAATACTAAACCCCCAATCTGTTCCTCTCATGGATTCCTACAATGGTGCAATAAAAAGGCAACCAATCGGCCCATTCTGTCTGTGCTAACTCACCAAAGTTGATATATAATAACTTCACTCCTTGCTCTTCCCCATTACCCTGGAAATGTTCCCTGCAAATGCTTATTTTTAAATCTACCTTTGAACCTCTTTTATCATCTAATCCTTTTATTTGTTTCTCAGATTCTCTTCTGCATAATAGGACAATCACCCCGTAGTTTCTGGGCTAATTGTACTAATCGTTCACCTCACACTGCAATGCGTCATAACAAAAGAACCACTGAACCTATTTTTTTTTTATCAATGTAAACATCTCAACTTCGCTCATGGGTTTAATTTCTCTTGCTGAGTCTTGCATTCTTGCCCTCTCTCCAAGGACCTCGTAAAGCGGATGACACTGCTAAAGATGAGCATAATGCATTCTGTTAGAATAGGGGCTGATTTACGGTGTTACAACTATCAGTGTTCCTTTGAAGTTGCTGTGAGGAATGTTCCGTTCACTGGGATGTCTTCATCCTATCACCCATTACTTAATTCATTTATACATTGCAAAGTGATTCGCTGGCGTGATGACTGAAGGAGAACATGTGGGCTTTTGACAGGGGCAGGGAGGGAGATGAGGAGGGAGAGGCAGGGAGAGGAGAGTTGAAGTTCGTCCTGGAGCCACCAGGTGTCGCGAGAGGCCGCCTCTCCCTCTCCCGCTTCCATCGGCTCCCGGCAACAGGTAGCAACCCGACTCGTAATTAAACTGTTTTCCCTGAGTCTCCGCAAACCACACAATCCAACAGCGATGTTAAAATCTGCTTATCTTATCTTTAGCTGGATAACGGCTTCCACATGTGATTGACAGCTGGGACAGGAACGAGCACCTTTACCATGAACGTAGCTTTGCACAGTCTGGGATCTACGGTAAAGTGATACAACTGTTTTGTTTTAAAGCTGTGGCTTATGAAAACACTCGACTTGTAAAATACACCCAAGGCCGCGGGGGGATAGTAATGCAGATGTGTTCGGATTCCTGTTTCCTCTCTGTGCTGAAGAAAGGCGAGGGGTGGCGAGGCGGGATGGGAAAATATAGAGAGGGGTGGGGATGCTGGGTAGGAGGGGTGGAGAGAGGGGTAGGGATGTTGGGTGGGAGAGGGGTAGGGATGTTGAGTAGGAGAGGTGGAGAGAGGGGTAGGGATGTTGAGTGGGAGAGGTGGAGAGAAGGGTAGGGATGTTGGGTGGGAGAGGTGGAGAGAGGGGAAGGGATATTGGGTGAGAGAGGGGTAGGGATATTGGGTGGGAGAGGTGAGAGAAGGGTAGGGATGTTGAGTGGGAGAGGTGGAGAGAGGGGTAGGGATGTTGGGTGGGAGAGGTGGAGAGAGGGGTAGGGATATTGGGTGGGAGAGGTGAGAG
Organism: Hemitrygon akajei; assembly: GCF_048418815.1. NCBI lineage: Eukaryota > Metazoa > Chordata > Chondrichthyes > Myliobatiformes > Dasyatidae > Hemitrygon > Hemitrygon akajei. The sequence continues at coordinate 15,382,068 of NC_133152.1, read as the reverse complement.
AGGGGTAGGGATGTTGAGTGGGAGAGGTGGAGAGAGGGGTAGGGATGTTGGGTGGGAGAGGTGGAGAGAGGGGTAGGGATATTGGGTGGGAGAGGGGTAGGGATGTTGAGTGGGAGAGGTGGAGAGAAGGGTAGGGATGTTGGGTGGGAGAGGTGGAGAGAGGGGTAGGGATATTGGGTGGGAGAGGGGTAGGGATGTTGAGTGGGAGAGGTGGAGAGAGGGGTAGGGATGTTGGGTGGGAGAGGTGGAGAGAGGGGTAGGGATATTGAGTGGGAGAGGTGGAGAGAGGGGTAGGGATATTGGGTGGGAGAGGTGAGAGAGGGGTAGGGATGTTGAGTGGGAGAGGTGGAGAGAGGGGTAGGGATGTTGGGTGGGAGAGGTGGAGAGAGGGATAGGGATATTGGGTGGGAGAAGTGAGAGAGGGGTAGGAATGTTGAGTGGGAGAGGTGGAGAGAGGGGTGGGGATGTTGAGTGGGAGAGGTGGAGAGAGGGGTGGGGATGTTGAGTGGGAGAGGTGGAGAGAGGGGTAGGGATGTTGGGTGGGAGAGGTGGAGAGAGGGGTGGGGATGTTGGGTGGGAGAGGTGGAGAGAGGGGTGGGGATTTTAAGTGGGAGAGGTGGAGAGAGGGGTGGGGATGTTGAGTGGGAGAGGTGGAGAGAGGGGTGGGGATGTTGGGTGGGAGAGGTGGAGAGAGGGGTAGGGATGTTGGGTGGGAGAGGTGGAGAGAGGGGTGTGATGTTGGGTGGGAGATGTGGAGAGAGGGGTGGGGATGTTGGGTGGGAGAGGTGGAGAGAGGGGTGGGGATGTTGGGTGGGAGAGGTGGAGAGAGGGGTGGGGATGTTGAGTGGGAGAGGTGGAGAGAGGGGTAGGGATGTTGGGTGGGAGAGGTGGAGAGAGGGGTGGGGATGTTGAGTGGGAGAGGTGAAGAGGGGTAGGGATGTTGGGTGGGAGAGGTGGAGAGAGGGGTGGGGATGTTGGGTGGGAGAGGTGGAGAGAGGGGTGGGGATGTTGGGTGGGAGAGGTGGAGAGGGGTGGGGATATTGGGTGGGAGAGGTGGAGAGTGGGGTAGGGATATTGGGTGGGAGAGGTGGAGAGAGGGGTGTGATGTTGGGTGGGAGAGGTGGAGAGAGGGGTGGGATGTTGGGTTGGAGAGGTGGAGAGGGGTGGGGATGTTGGGTGGGAGAGGTGGAGAGAGGTGTAGGGATGTTGGGTGGGAGAGGTGGAGAGATGGGTGGGGATGTTGGGTGGGAGAGGTGGAGACAGTGGCATGTGGATGCCCAGCAAGAGCACATGCACAAAAGGGGCTGGGACTGGAGTGTGGGTGAACAGACCTGAGACGTACGAGGCAGCAGAGTCTGAAATCTGGAATAACAAACAATAAAGCCAGAGGACCTCAATTGATCAGGCAGGGAAGCGGAGGGAAACGGACAGTTGACATTTTGTGTTGAGACTCTTCACCTGCACCCCAGGGTTCCTCCAGCTTTGTTGCTGAAAATATGTTGCTGGGAAGGGGGAAGGGGTTTAATGGGGGTAGGGGGTTCGAGACAGAGACAGACAGCTAATAATAGATAGTATAATCTAAAGAGAAGGCTGTCAATTTTCCCAAGTCACTTTACAGATGTCATTCTGTCTGAACGGTAGGAAGTTGGGAATTACTCGTTTATAAAACTGAATAAAATATCCCTCTAATTGCGTATCACATCTAAATTTCTCTTGGTACAAAAGACACTCGCTGCTAAGCTCATAATCGAGAGTGTGATCAATAAATAACTTGCCCTTAGAACCTCTACAAGTGGTTAAAAAAAACAAACCACAGAATCCAGAAAGATTTAAATTACGGTATTTTATTATAGTAATTGACTGTTTCATGAAGATTGTAAATTGTTAAGAGAGAGATTTGTGTTTTAGTTACTATTTGGACAAAGGTTTAAAGTCACCTCTCATTTTGAGTGCTGCGCTCAGTTTTGAGGACTATGCCTCAGGTTGGATGTACAAGCTTCAGAGTAGGTACATCGTAGATTCACACAATACTCAGCCAAAAAGGATGGAGAAGACATGTTATCCATCATGTTTTGTGGATCCATTTAAGATGATTAGAGTATTGTAATGATTCCATTTAATAGCAGAGAATGTATACAATATACAATCTGAATTTTTTACTCTTCACAGACATCCATGCAACAGAAAACCCCAAAGAATGAATGACAGAAAAAAATTAGAAACCCAAAGCCCCTTCTCCCCCTCTCATGCACGAGCATCAGCAAAGCATCAACTCTCCTCCTCTTCCCTCCCCCACCTAATTTATTCCAGCAGGAAGCATCACCCAACCACCACCACCACCTTGAGCCAAACAATAGCAAAGCCCCCAAAGAGATCATGATTCAGGTCCATGTTGTGTTATTGAATCATCTAGAGAAGCTCTTGAATCACCAAGGATATTGAGCTAACATGGTAAAGGGATTAAAATCAATGGTTTCAGAGTGGACACTGTGGGGCAGAGGGCCAGTTTCTGTGAATGGGACACTAAAGGAATTGAGAACTACGGGGCTTGCAAAGAAAAGTGACACTGACCATGCTCCTGAGAACCAGAATCGGGTTTATTATCACTGGCGTACTTCGTGAAGTCTGGTGTTTTGCAGCAGTAGTGCAGTGCAGTACATTTTAAAAAAATCCTTGGTACAATAAGGAATATTTTAAAAATAGCAGGAAAAGAGATCAAAATAATGAGGTAGAGTTTATAGGTTCATGAACTGTTCAGAAGTCTGATGGTGGTGGGGAAAAGGCTATTCCAAAAGTGATGTGTGTGTGTTCTCAGGTTCCAGTAGCAACTCTGATGATAATAATGAGAAGAAGACACACCCTGGATAGTAAGAGTCCTTCATGATGAATGCCACCTTCTTGAGGTTTCACCTTTAGAAGATGCCCCTAATGGTGGGAAGGCTAGTGTCTATGATAATGTTAGCTGTGTTTACAACCTTTCGGGTTTTTCTGATCCTGTGTACTGCCCCCCACCCATACCAGACCGTGATGCATCCAGTCAGAATGCCTTCCACTGTATATCTGTAGAAAACTGCTCGAGCCTTTGGTGACATGCTAAATTTCCTTAAACTCCTAATGAAGTATAGTCACTGGCATGCCCTCTTTGTAATTACATCAATATGTTGGGCCCAGGATAGATCTTCAAAGATGCTGACACCAAGGAACTTGACACTGTTCACCCTTTCCACTGCTGACCCATCTATGAGGACTGGTGTGACTTCCCCTTCCTGAAGACTACAACCAGTTCCTTGGTCTCACTGATGTTGAGGTTGTTGTTGTCGTGAGAGTAGAGAGAGTAGAGCAGTGGGCTAAGCACACATCCTGTGTTGCTTGTCGGTGAGGAGGAGGTTATTTTCAATCCACACTGACCGTGGTCTTCTAATGAGGAAGTGAAGGATCCCTTTGCAGAAAAAGGTACAGAGGCCCAGGATTTGAAGCTTGTTAAGGGAATGATGCTGTTTGACACTGAGATTAATTGATAAACAGCAGCTGTAGGTATTGCATTTGTCCAGGAGGTCCAAGGCCAAGTGGAGAGCCAGTGAGATTGTGGTAGTAGGCAACTAGGTCCTTACCCAGATAGGAGTTTATTGTGGCCATGACCAATTTCCCAACCTCTCAAACCATTTCATCACAGTAGATGTGAATGCCACTGAGCAATAATGTCCAGTTTGGTTCTCACTTTCCCCTACTTCCCCTACATTTCATTTCAAAAGGCACGTTCAACTCTTCTCTCACTGCAGATCCAAGATCAGTGCAGAAGCTGCTATGAAACTAAATTATTGGACACTTTCTATGTCAGTTAATTGTCAATTAATGCATTGTATGCAGCATATAAGATTTTGAAATTAACTAGCATTACATCAACTGTGGTCAATTTAGCAAACCATAACCTCATTCAGAATTATGTTGGTATAGATGCAAACAAGTCCACAGTAATTTAACACATTAGCAATAATTAATTTTGCTCATAACAGTACGTTTGCCCTTTCCATCAAAAATGTTGGAGAAAACATCTAATGAGGTCACAGTTCGGCTACCGTACTGAAATAGGCTCCTGTCTTTCTGTGATGTAGTATTTCCAACCTCCAGAATTGTCTAATAAATGTTTTTTCTTTTTCCTTTCTGATCCATTCTCAATCTTCTTTAAATATCTTGCTGCACTTTTCCCAAAATGACTAAGTAATGATAGGTCATGGAAACTCAACATCATAATTTATTTTTTAAACTCCAAAAAAGCAAAATAGTACAGATGCTGGAAGTTTAAAATATAAACAGAGAAAGGTCTAACCAGTCAGCAGGTCAGACAGATCTATGAAGAGAGAAATAGGATTAACATTTCAGGTCAATGATCTTCCAACAGAATGTGAATTTATGTTCTTTCTCCACAGATGATATCTGACCAGTTGTATATTTGTGATAACCTCTGTTTTTATTGCCATTCAGACGTTTTTCCCCTAACCTATCTCCTGAACCTCTTGAAAGTTCAGACAGTTCCTCCCCTTCAGGTGATTGGGCAATCACCCCTGCTAAAATTACTCTGATATTCAGACTGTTTCGTAAATTAATTTTGATAAAAATTGATACAGTTTGCTGTTAATGACCAGCTGAATATACAAACATAAGGTTGTTTTAATGCTTAAGTAATCAAGATCCTTCCAGCAAGGACTTTGAAAGTATGCAAATATCAGTGGAGAAGGTAACCCTATGGTACCTGGAAATTAGTGTGGTAGTGAATCTGCATATCTGTGGTAATGAGTCTCTTTCTCTCCTATTCAAATCCTACCCTGGTTTTCGGCTTAGAAACTCTCCATGATATGCAGACAGAAAAATGCCTTGGGTGTGGGTTTAATTCAAGGTGTTGAGATCACACAGGGTTGATTAATTTGTACAATCAGCCTGCAACAGCTCAGTTTAAAGACTTTGATTTAAAGATTTCATACAGTATGATTATACTAATTTGTTAATTCCATCATACATTGAGCTTATTGTAGTTTGATAATAAGAGTTAATAACCTTAATTGTTACTTCTGACAACCTCAGACGTCCACATATTTGACAGAGCTGAAATCAAGTTTGAAGACTGATCTCTGTTATACTATGAGAACTATGGAAGCCTGTTTGTATACAGCAAGCTCCCACTAAATGTGCTATTGAAATAATGCATTGGTTGATAAATACTAGCCAGGCCACCTGTTTCTCTTTGAGTACTGGTGTACAGTGTTGTGCATTTGAGAGATCAGCTGGGCAGGGTCTTGGCTCAACTTTCCTTTCTCAGTGCAATACATTAGTCCCTCATTGCAGTGCAGTGACGTCAGCCTGTATTACATGCTTAACTCTGCTAAGCAGAGTGTGTATCCATCTCGGAGAGGTTTATTACCATCGACCGACTGGTGACTTGAAGGGTGATGGAAAGATTGTATTTGGGGATTTGATTGGGAAATAAGATGAAAGCTTTCTGCGTAGAATTATGAAAGCATTGGGAAGAGGTTCATCGGGAGACAGAAATAACTTCAGAAAGTGGACGTGGTAGAATTGGTTCATTCCGTGAACAGATTTCTCAATAGCCTATTCTTTTATCACAGTTTGAAATGATTACAGAGTAAAATTGTGCAGCTGAAGGAATCAATGGTGGTCTTTGCCAGCCTGTCACACTGCTACTTCAGAGCAGACTTCACTGATGTAGTTCACCAACAGCGGCAGAACTGAAAATCTCATTGTACTGAGGGCCCGGTATGAATGATGCTCATTAAACAGCACTCCAGCCAGGCCAGCGGGCTGCAACAGCCACAAACGCGCATTTGTACAGAACTGGGAAGCATTCAGTGAGCGCTCACTATATTAACGCTTAAACCCATAATGCATTTAGCTTGCATTCTATTGTCTGCTCCCTAATTAGCTGCTGACCTGCTTAATTAATGTGCGTGTTTGAATACTTACTTACTTACTTACCGGCATTTAGGGCAGCAATGAAGGTCCTCCGGTGTGGCGGGCTTACTTCATCTCGGTTGTCACTACTGTCAGTCGTACAAGTCCCGGGTGGAGATACAGGAATGCTGTCGCACTCAGAGATAGAAGGATCCTTCATTGCTGTTTCTGTTTGACCTGTCAGGGTTTTTTGCCCTGAGCTGAACCCCCGAATCTGGAGGATTGGTGCACCATTCTTAGTCTGGCCTCTACCCTTTGACCTGTGACCCTGTCAAGAGCCAAAGCATAAGGCCCTGACTCCAACCAACATAGCTCCCTGGGTCAATGAGGCACACAAGCCTGCAGACCAAACGTTGTCTTCTTAGAGGTGTTTGAATAAGAGACCAGCAATGTTTTTTAGTTGAAATGTTTGTTAGAATCATGGCGTCATGCAGCATGGAAACAGATGTATTTGGCTTTATTTAAGAAGTGGATAGAATGTAGAAATACTGTCAATAGTACGGCGGTCCCATTGAACCTGCTGACCATCAACTAGCTGGTTACGCTCATTTCATTTTTATGTCCTCACATCCCTTCTACTTCCACCACAACCTCTGCAGTCAACTACACACCAGGCACATTTACAGAAGCCAATTAGCATACCAATCCAAATGTCCTTAGGATGGGAGAAACCCAAAGCACCCTGGGTGACGCAGGACTAAAGACACTGGAATCTAAAGCAACACACAAGATGTGGGTCAGGCAGCGTCTGGGAAGGGAAATGGACAGTCAACCTTTCAGCTCAAGACTCTAAAATTGGTCCAGCTGAAGGGTGTCAACCCAAAATGCTGGCTAACCGTTTCCTTCCACAGATGCTGCCTGACCCATTGTTCCTCCAGCGTCTTTCTGTCGTGCATCAGACCAAGTCGGTCCCTAAAGATCTTGACCCAGAAGCAGGATGCAGCCACCAGGTGAAGCATTCTGCACGATTTAAGATCTTCTGCTTTGGCTACAAAGACCAGGTCCGTCAGTACTGCCAACAGCCAGTAACTGAATGCAAGCTCACTGTCTTAAGCCTATGCCACTAATAACCTTTCCTATCTCTTCCAATGTACCCATAAATTTTCTGTATCTTGGCAGCTCTGGGCTTTATACTGGACACCCACAGATGGTTTGCATTAAATTTCCTCTTATTCCCAGACAAGTACAACAAATCCTTCTCATACTTGCCAACACAGCAGTGCTGCTGTTAAAGCCTGCTCTCAAATCTATTCTTTTAAAGTGTACTGTTCAAAAGAAATTGTTCCTTTCACAGTGTATGTCATGCAGCAATAGTCCTGTTCTGTGCCCCGTGTTTAGTCTGGTTTCAAAGATGACTTACTGTGTGTTTAAAATTGCAGAAGTCTGCGTGCACTCTAGTGTTCCATAATGATTAGGATTTCTATGCATGGCTACTCCCCATGTGATCATATACTGGCACATTTGGAAAGGATGGGTCCTTTCCACTTTAAACAGATTTAAACCCAGGAGAAAATTCCAGCTGTAGAAACTTCCCAGCTTTTGGTGGCAAACTAGAAATCTGTGCTATATAATTCCACACCCAAAGTCAGGACTCATCCTGGATTCCTGGATCTGTGAGGTAACAACATTAACTCTCCTCAATCGTCCTTACCGTGCCCTTTGCTAATATTTTTCACCTTGTGCCATTGCTGTTGTTTGCCATTTAACATCTCCTGCTTTCTAACCTATCAGAGACCTTCCCTTCTTACACTCTCTTCTCCTACCTCATTTCTCTACACTAGTGGTCACCAAAATTTTAAACCCAAGATCCCCTACCTCGGCCTCAGTGAAAGGCAAGATCGACCTCAAATCGATTAGTCACATGCATGCGCACCGGGCAGAAGAGACCGGAAGTAAAAAAAAAACCCCGCAACCCGGAAGTAGAAATAATGTACGTACAGCAAGGGTTACCACCCTTTTTTGCACCACAGACCAGTTTAATATTGACAATATTCTTGCGGACCGGCCAACGGGGGGTGGGGGGGGGGGTGGGGGTAGTGGTGTTAAACACGACTGGAATACAGCGATACTCAAAGCAGGTTCCTTATGTCCAGTCTATTCTGCAATTTAGTTTTCGTGGCTCTCAGTACTTAGCTTCTGTCCCACTTGCTCACGTTTTTTCCACTGAAAAAACTCAGTGGGTTTGTCTTTAAGTGCAGGGTACTCAAGGTACTGAAGCAGTTTTGAGGGCTTCAATGCCTCATTAGACAGCCTCTGGGCCTGAAATCCAGCCTCCTGCCCACCTGCCGCCAGCCACCTTGGCCAGGTGCGGCTGGTTGTGGGTGGGGTGAGAGGACAAGGTAAGGGCCGGAGGTCCCCGTGCTGGGGCTGTGGCGGTCGCAGTCCAGAGAGACGCCCGCCCCCCTTGTAGGATCTATCGGCCGACAAAAGTTTGGCTCGAGGGATGACTTTCAGTACTTATGAAACCCTGAGCCTGAATTAGGTCGTCTGTGAATATTTTAGCACTGGGTTCACCAAGAACATTCGGTGTGCTAAAAAGTTTTAGAGACGACGCCCATCTGTCCGCGTTCCAGGCCAGTAGCAACGGGCACTTCCCACCAGCCAGTTACCCGAGGCCAACCAGTGATCCCTGGCGCGAGGGTATCACTGTGTTTAGACGACTGATGACCTCACGTGGGTCCAAGTTCAACAGTGGGTGTGACGGAATGAGGGAAGGTGCAGTTGATTTGTATCATTTCCTCACGGCCCGGTGGTTGGGGACCACTGAAGTACACTGTGTAGTGCGTGGCGGGGGAGCTACGCGCACGCACAGTGGGCAGAAAGAACGGAACTAAAACCCCGCAACCCAGAAACAATCTCTCAACAGTATTTGTATATTTCTTTTTCTTTCTTTTTTTTTCGGGATCTACTGGGAAAGTCTCAAAGATCGACCAGTCAATCGTGATCGACAGGTTGGCAACCACTACTCTACACCCAAAGCAAAAATCTGGCTGTGCTGGAAATCAGAATTTTGAAACTCTCAAACGTAGAACAGTACAATGCAGAACCCAGCCAAAGCTTTTTAGAGGAAAGTTGTTATGCTAGGTGCAGACTATAAAATTGTCATATCCAGTCAAGATGTTGTGTGTACATTAAGAACATTATAGTTATTCTTCTTTCCTCACAGCTAAACCATTCTAACTCCACCTACCTCTAGCATGATTCTTTTTGAAACATGCATTTTAAGCAAGCTTTTGATCACCTATATTAATATCTCCTTCTAAAGCTCCATATCAAATGTCATCTGAACACGTGAAGTGCCGGGAGAGAGATTACTGTATCAAAAATGCTCCATGAGTCCAGGTCCATTGTTACTGCTTAACACTTAATTTGGATGAGTTGATTTAAAATATGATTTACTTCAATATGGAAGTTGCTTTGGTTAAGTTTCATTCTGTGATCTTGATGTAGAGCTTCTCAAAGCTTTGAATTTACTTTGGATTTGGATAATGAAATGGAACACAAAAGGAGTAGAGGACAGGTCATTTTTGTTTATATTGGTCCCGGGACTAGATCTGGAAAACCTGTTTTTAATCTGTCCACCACAGTTCATCGAAAGCATTTACAGGTTCTGAATAAGAATGTCATTGATAACTTCTGTTACCTGGGCTAAGAACATAAAACTGTGGATATTTTAATTGGAAATGGAAATAAACAATTTTGAAAACACCCCGTTTGTTAGGCAGCATCAATGGAGAGAGAAACAGAATAATGTGCTGTAGCAAGGAAGCACAATTTATCAGGGATAGCAGCGCTTCATGAAACATGGATCCAAGATACCATCTACTCTCTGAAATGATCCCATGGCAGTACTTTGAAGGGACAGAGTTTAGTTATCCCTGGTGTCCTGGCCAACTCTTATCCTTTAACCAATGCCATCAAAATGGGTTATCTGCTTGTTTCTGTCACTCTTGTCCATAGAGGTTCATTGCATTTAAATTGATTATGGCTTCCCACATCGGAGCAATGTCTACACCTCAAATGCATCCTTGGTTGTAAAGCATTCTGGGAAAGGTAATGAAATGTGAGGCAAAAATGCAAGTTATGTTTCCAAACACGAGAGATGATGGAAATGTTGAGCAATTCACACAAAATACTGGAGGTGATTAGCAAGTCAGGTAACGTCTATAGAGGGGTCAACATTTTGGGCCAAGACCCTTCATCAGGACTGAAAAGGAAGGGAGTAGAAGCCAGAAACATCAACTGTTTATTCCCTTCCATAGATGCCACTTGACATGCTGAGGTCCTCCAGCATTTTGTGTGTGTTGCTTAAGTTATTTTTTCCCTTGTTTCAGTAAGAGGCCCACTTCAAATCTCAATAATGACATGCTGTCAGAGATTTAATGCTTTATGTGGGGGAGGATTATATAGTTCACTATATATTCCAGATGCTTTAAGTATGGATGTCAGTGCTTACTCTGGTACCTGATTCTCATAATCAATCCTTTCAAAAACAAAATGTAAATAGGCATACTAATGGCTCCAAGATCAGACTGCCACTGCCATCATCTCTGACTGTAACTTTTTAACTTGCGTCTATCCTGTCAAGATTATAATGTATTCACCTCATGGGAATTTCAAAACTTTGATCCTGCTGAAATTGCAACCTCATTTAAGACGAAGCTCTGTCGGTTGGTGAGCTAATAGGCTGCCAGAAGTTGCCCCTACTGTATGGCTCCTACTACAATCCAGGAGGAGTTGACAGGAGTATGGGAAAACAAAACAGGATTAGTAAAAATGGGAGTTTGATGCTATTGCAGACTTTGGGGATCAAAAGGCATATTTCTCTGATTATTTAACCCTCAGCCCTATTTAAAATCAGAGGTCAAGACACCATAATAAAAAGCAATATGTGAAAAGGCAAATTTCCATTTTGAACATTGCACAGCATGTTTGCATTGATTTGATGCTTTCCATTTGCTGTTCTTTGTTTTCGCTGATGTAGTTACCAACAGTAATAAGAACAAAATCTGAACATCAGAAAGCTGCGAATGCAAGAAATCTGACAACATCCTAGGCCGAATGATCAGGGAGTGTGCACACCAGCTCACTGATGCCTTCACAAAAATCTTCGACACATCGCTCTCCCAGGCTGCTCTCCCCACACGCTTCAAATCGGCCACCATCATCCCTGTACCAAAGAACTCTACACTTTCAGAACTAAACAATTACTGCCTGGTGGCACTAATGACAATCATTATGAAGTCCTCTGAATGGCTGGTAAAGGCTCATAACAAAAACTCATTGGACACTCACCAATATGCTTACCGACAGAACCACTTTGTGACAGATGGCATAGCATCCCTCATGCACCTGGCCCTGACACACCTAGAAAAGAAGGACACTTATGTCAGACTGTTGTTTCTAGATTTCTGAACCAAAGACTTTGGTGAACAAACTCCTACTTCTCGGGCATTGGACTTCCTACAAACCGACCTCAGATGGTCAGGACGTACAACCGCTCCTTCCTCCCCATCATTCTCAACACGGGTGCCACCCAGGGCTGTGTGCTGAGCCCACTGCTGTACACTCTGCTCACACATTACTGAACAGCCAAACACCCGACTAACCTCATTGCCAAGTTCTCCCATGCCACGACAGTGGTGGGGCTCATCGCCGACAATGCTGAGACAGCCTGCAGAGAGGAAGTGGAAGAACTTGAGGCCCGGTACCGGGCAAGTAACCTCTCCCTTAATGTCAGCAAGGCAAAGGAGATGGTTATCAACTTAAGGTGAACTTGCAACACCCTCTTTACATGAGCGCCACAGCAGTGAAAACTACAAAGAGTTTCAAAATCCCAGCAGTGCACAATCTCTCATGCTTCCTGAACACATCATTTCAATCAGGAAAGCTCAACAATGCCTCGATATTCTGAGGAGGCTGAAGCGAGCTGGACTATGTACATCTCTACTCACATCATTCTCCAAATGCACAGTGGAGAGCATTGTAAAAAACTGCGTCACTGCATGGTACCAAAACTGCACTGCGGGAGACAGAAGGCCCAGTAGAACTGCCCAACACGTCCTTGGCACCAGCCTACCCACCATCAAGGCCATAGACTGTATGTAGAAAAGTGCCAGAGAAAGGCCAGAAACATCATGAAGGATCCCACCCACCCTGCTCATGGACTGTTTGTCCCACTCCCATCAGGGAGGAGGCTACGTAGCATCCATGCCAGATCACCAGACTCAAAAGCAGTTACCTTCCCCAGGCAGTATGGATTATCAACACCTCCACCCACAAACTCACCCCGCCACAACCCACAACCACCAGTATTTTGTTATTTCCTGTCAGTCACCTTATGTAGAGACACTCCCACACCTAGTATCACTTTATGGATATTAAATCAATCTATGTATATAAGCTTTCAAAAGTATTTATATTTATAGTTTTTTATTAGTATTGTGTTCCTTATTTTACTGTGTTTTTTTTTGTGTAACAATTATTTCATTCTCTTATAGTGGAGATAATATTAAACAATCTTGAATCTTGAAGCAAAATCAAAAAATACTGGAAGTACTCATGCACCTTTTGTGGAAAGAAAAGTAAACATGTTTCAGGCCAATAACCCTTCATCTCAACTGGAAAGGAAGGGAACACATTACAAACTGTATCCAGGTTGTGAATACTAGACTTAGGCATACCTGACACAAAAAAGACCTCCTGGTAATATTATTAAATTCTAAAGTCTGGTTATATGTACAGAAGTTTATTCCAACATAGGGTAAAACTAAATTTCCCCTTTCTCTCCACTTTTAGTGATTGGTAATTATTATTATCATAACAGCCTGTTTTTTACACCATTCATGCAGATCGTTTCAAAATATAAGTACATTGAGGTGGTTCAAAGGGAAAAGCAATAAAGAATTCAGAGTATAGTGTTACAGTTACAAAGAAAGTGCAGGTACAGTAGATAATACAGGGCTGCAATGAGGTAAATTGAGTGATCAGACTTTGTCTTGATCATACAAGAAGTCCATTCAAGAGTATTATAATAGCAAGATAGATGTTGTCCTTGACTTTGGTGGTGAGTATTTTCAAGTTTTTGCATCTTCTGCCCAGTGGGATTGAGAAGAGAGAATGACTGGAGTGGGAACGGTCTTGATTATGTTGCTACTTTCTTGAGATAGCGGGAAGAATGGATAGAGTCAATGGAGCGGAGGCTGTATTCACAACTCACTGCACTATTCTTTCTTATTAGTCTGGTGCCATTAATCGCAGTACTGTGAAGCTATGAGAGATTTTTGCGGACATGGGCTGTTTCATTTGCTGAGAAGCTGTGTTTGGCATTGAAACTTGCACGTCGTTGGTGACTATCCCCACGCTTGACCTTGTGATAGAAGGAAGGTCATTGCTGGAGTGGCTGAAGATGGTTGGCCTGGAGCAGCAGCAGCCTGAAGAACTCCTGTAGTGATGACCTGGGACGGGAGCTGCCAGCCTTCCAACAATCATATCCACCTTTCTTTGTGCAAGCTGCTACTGTAATCATTGGAGTGTGTTACACCTAGTCGCCATTGACTCTATTGACTTCAGTTTTACCAGGGAATGTTGCTATGACGTCAAAGGCAATCATATTCACTTCGTTTCTGAAATCCAGTTATTTGTTCTATAGCCGAGTGGTCCTGGTGAAAGATGGGCGTGATGAGCAAGTTATAGGGGAATAAATAAGTCACAGGTATTACTTTCGATGGTCACTGCCATCATTTTGATGATTCTTGAGAGGGGATTGAATGGATCATAATGACCTGAATGAAATTGACCTGCAGTTCATGAGCAAGATATACCTGTGCTTTTTTTTTAACCTTGCTGGGTAAATGGCAAAGTTACAATTGCACTGGAATAGTGTGGGTGGAGATTCTGCTAGTTCTGGAGCACGGGCCTTTGGCATTCAGCATCTAGTGCTGTCAGTCATTTCTTGTTATCTAATGGAGTGAATCAGATTGGAGATGTTGACGATCACAGAGGGGAGTCGCGAAGAATCAACCATTTAATGTCTGACTGAATGTGGTTCTGAAAGATTTAGCTTTGTACTTAGCACAGCCATGCTGAGCACTGCCATTGTTGAAAAATGGGGATGGTCTTAGCTGCGTAATTGTCTATTCATGACCAGATACAGCAGGACTGCGGAGCTTTGATCTGGTCTGCCGGTTATGAGATCATGTAGCCACCTATTGCATGCTGTTTTTGCTCTTTAACATTCAAAATGATACAGCATCACCACGATGCCGCCTCACCTCCTTAGATACAGCCGCTGCTGCTCTTGACATACCTGTCTGCCCTCACTGAACCTGGGTCGATCACTTGGCTTGAGAGTAACGCAAGAGTGAGGAATGAGGTTCCAGACGGTGGTGGTGTGTCTTTATGAAACATAATTTGACCTTAATCTATATCACTTCCTTGGCTTTTCCAGTCAAGTTTTGCCTTCCTTTATGTTGCTGGCTAGGTGTGTGCCCTTTATTCATACATAGTGTGTCCGTACTACTTGATTTATTTCTGATTTTTGTGCGATACGATTTGGAGGAGAAGTAGGCCAGGGTTGTACGCTATTTAATAAGGTCACAGCTGATCATATTATAACATTGACTCCAATTTACCATCTTCCTATAGAAACCCTTCACCCTCTTACTTATCCAGAGTCTGTCTCCAATTTAAACATGTTCAGGCTTTGCTTCCACCAATCATTGAAGAAGAGAGTTCCAAAGGTATTCATCCAGACAATCAAATCCCTCTTGATCTTCTTAGCACCTGCAGATATAAATCTAACCCATCCAAACTTTTTTATAAGGCAACTGGACGATTTTAGATATTAATCTATTAAACCTTCTCCAAACCATTTCCAATGAATTTAAGTAACTTCATGAAATGAGGAAGGCAATATTGCATCTAATACCCCTGGTGTGGTCTCACCAGTATGATTGGAGCATATTCAGCTTCCTGTATAAGAAATAACATTTTGCTGTACCACATGCCATCCCATTGCAACTCCCGTGCAAGAATCCCCAAATCTCTCTGCATGCCACAGCGCTGTGTTTTGTCACCATTTACAGAACTTTTTTCCAGGCAGTTCCACATTTCCCCACACTGTGCTACATTTTCCAGGTCTTTGCCACTCAGTTACACCATCCATTGCCTCTTTAATTCTTTATTTGTGTCATTGGCAAATTCAGCGATCACAGTTTCATCCAAGTCATTTCTATAAATTGTAATAAGTCGAGGCCACAGCACAGATCTCGTTACCTCCTGCCAAGCCACCGGTGTCCAGTCTACTAGCCACCCTACTCTCCACACCAGTCCCTTGCCTCCTTCACTTGAACTTTTATTCTCTGCCATGTCAAATACATTGCTGAGCATCTAACTACAGGTATATCCAGTGGTTCCTCTTTCACTCTCTGAACTCAATTAAACTAGTCAAATATTGTTCCCTGTCCCATAACCTTGATGGCTTTGCCTGGTGACCTTGAAGTTTTCTAAATGCAATGCTAGTACACTTTTAATAACAATTTATGTTTTCTCTTTGACTAATATGCTGAAAGCCCCGTTTTCCATCTCACTCCCATTTTTTCCCAGTCTTTTTCTCCTGCTCTCCGCGGATGTTTCCTGCTGCTCTATGTCACAGCCTGTCAGTGTTCAATGGTTCCGTTTTATATCAGAGAGTGTATACAGTATACAACCTGAAATTCTTACTCTCCACAGACGTTCACAAAACAGAAGTAAACGCTGAAAGAATGAATGACAGGAAAATGTTCGAACCCCAAAGCCTCTTTAAGGAAAAGTAGCAGGCTGGGAAAATTGACCTTTCTTTTCATTTAATAAAATATGTGAAAGGACTAACTTTTATTTATACAACATGTGTCCCAATGAACAGATGGGGGTAAATGCTTAGTGTATATTTGAATTATGGTTGTTCTGTATTGTAGAAATATGATTAAAACTAATAGGAACCCATGAATGTTTTGAAAGTATTGTGTTGTGAATCACAGCAGTACCAGGGAGTAAGTGTGAAGCTAAGGTTAAGGACATCCCCCGCAGCAGACCCGACCTCTGATGCCTGTAACTTCAAATTAAGCTATTTAATACTCAGAATCTCCACTGTTGATCGCATTCTTTATCTGGGCAATGATGGAGCACAGATAACAGGAACTGAACATTCTGGAGTTATTCAGGTGGTCAGTCAGCATCTGTGGAGAATGAAACAAAGATGATGTTATAAATCTATAACATTTCTTCTGAACTGATGAGAGATCACTGACCTTTCCCCCAGTCCCCCAATCCTAACCCCTGCCATGTGTTCAGGAACCTTTTCTGACCTCTCCCTCCCTGAATCCCAGAGATCAGTCCTCAGCAGAGGGCTCCACCTCAACCCTCTCAGTTCTTCTTAGAATGAAGCCCAAGCTCAATGTTATCCTGAATCCTACCACTGCCTCCAGCCCATTTCTTTAGCCCGACTGTGGACCCATTCTCCTATTTCCAGAATTCCCAATCCAATTGGATAACCCCTACCTTCTCGCCATTCTAGATCGGGGGAGTCACATGGATAAGTTGGTAGAGCAGTTTGCCACACATCTCCAGTTCAAACCTCGACTTCAGGTTGTGTAGGGTCTGTTCATTCTTCCTGTGACTGTAGGTGTTACCCCCGAGAGCAACAGGAACACTGTGGGTTTCTGTTCACATCCTAAAGACGTACAGAATGGTAGGCTGCTTATCCACTGTAAGTTACTTCTTTTATGAAGTGATTGATAGAATTTACTGGGAACTGGAAGAAATATGGGGAGAATAAAATGTGATTAATAAGAAAACATCCCTCAAGTCGGGCAGCAGAATCTTTCAGGTCTGAGACCCTTTGTCAAACCGGGTCAAGGGCCTGGAAAGAAAAGTTTGTGTCACTTTCACAGATGCTGCATGACCTGCCAAGTGTTTCTATCATTTTCCATCTTTATTTCAGATTTCCACCATTTTACTTTTTAATTTATTTCCACTAGGATTAATGTTGGGTTAGCGTAAATAGCTGTTTGCTGGCTATTTAATCGGCTGGAGAGCCTCTGGGCGATATATGACAAAGCCTCAATGACCACAATATATCCTCATCACTAACTTCCAATGTAGTATCAGTCATCTGAGTTTTTGCATTGACTGAACTTACTCTCACCTTCATTCACCTACCCCTCCAACAGTTACAGCAGTCCGCTCACCAGCCTCCAGACCTAACGTTGTCACCAACTTCCTGCAAAAGGTATTGCTGTTGTGTTTTAGCGAACTGATCTCTGCTTGAAGCAGGGGCCTAATATCAGCTCTTTTACCTCCCAATGAACCTTCACCCCACTGTAGAATATTAGGCCATTGTCTTTCAGACATCATTTTGTCAGGCCTAGCTCTCTTGTCCTTTCACCCTTCCCAACTTACGTCTACTTCTTTCCTTTTGTCCAAGAGAAGAACTGTCCTGGTAGACAATTTTGTCACCCTGTGCTTGCCTCACAGAAATGATGGAAAGTCTAAACCTAATATATTAGCCATTTCTCCTTCCTCAGGTGCTAACTGACCTATACGGCATTTCTGGCATTTTCTGTTTTAATTTCAGATTTCCAGCATCGGTGTTTTTGTTTTGTTTTTAGAGAGAGTCTCAACCTCTGCTGGTACTGCTTTAAATACCTCTGCCCACTGCCCCCCATGACAGCATTGTGGAGCTGTTGAGATACAGCGTACATCCTAAAACCTTAATTATTACTGTGTGTGCTTTCTATTAATAAAAAGGATAATGACCCCGATCTTGCTTGCTAACCTCAGTGGTTCAAAAGAAACCATCAACGTTTAACACCTTAAACAGCAGCAAGTTCAGAACTTCCGTGCACACACTGTCAGACACGTGGACCAGATTGAAGGACGAGTCCTACTGAAGGATCTCGGCCCGAAACATTGACTGTTTTCTCTTCTCCATAGATGCCGTCCTGCTGAGTTCCTCCAGCATTGTGTGTGCGTTGCTTGGATTTCCAGCATCTGGAAATTTTTTCTTCTTTGGGGTGAGATCGCTGACAGGTTCAGAAGGCCATACATTTGGTCGGTGAATGCTCATTAGCAAGTCCTGCCTCTGAACATCGATCTTTGCTCTGTGCCAACCATCCTTTAATTGTAAACAGATTCTCTGTTGCAATTTGAGTATGATTTATTACCTGTGGTAAACCTATGTCTTAATATGGCAGCCAACTGGCGGCGTGTTGAAGGAGATAAACTGATCAGTGGGATTTGCTGCATAACTATTTGTGATGATCGCATTTTCACATCAGATCCTCATTTAGATTCCTGGCTCTTGGAAACAATCTCCTACTTACATCATTAGCAGACTGCAGCTCAACTTTGAAAATGAATTGAAAATACACGTGGACTAAGATGTTAACTGTCCTGTGCTATCATCAGTGGGATCATCAGTTGATCTGCCACCTGTCTTCAGGAGTTTCGGCCCGCTTATGATCAAGACTCCCTCGAGGTGGTTGGCCAGCAGTGCTAAAGCACCACCTTGAAATAAGAAATAGAATAGAAAATATTTCAAAAACAAGAGCCTTCAGTTTGAAGTAATCCAAATGCTGAAAATCTGAAATGGAATCAGCAAGTGCAAGAAACATTCAGCCGATCAGACAGCATCTGTTGAGGGCAAACATTTGAAGCGTGTTTCCAGCATTTTTGTTCATTACAATTCAATTTTTATCATTTTAAAAACAAAATGTAAGATTTCTATTCCTTCCCCATGTCCTTCTTCATGTTCTCTGTCTTGCCAAACCTTACAATGAAGATGTTTTAATGACAAGTGACTATACAGGAAAATATCCAAGTTTCTTGTCATTGCTCCAGCTCACTCCCGGAGCCCGTCTTCCCGTACGCTGGCTGGACTGTAATGTTTGAACACACTGCAGGGGTACAGGGGAGCTGTTGTGGTCCGGCAGCACGCATAGGAACCCCGCAAGTTTCAGTCCTGTCATTATCATTATTACTCTGGGCTTTTCTGGCCAATGAATTCAGTGCAAACAATGGAAACAAACTTGATTCATTTTCAGCTCTACCCCTTAAAGGGACATCAGAAGCGTAGCATTTGATGGATTCAGAAGTGGTTTGCCAGTAAGGGAGAAAGCGAACTGTAGACATACCAAGGATTCTAGCTGATTTAGTGGATCATTGTTGGATGTGCAGATTTCTCTTTGGTTCCTTGTGTATGCAACAGAGGTAATTGTCCACCAAACTGTTATATAAGCTCTTCACAGGAAGGTCTTGCATTCATTGGCTTAGCTTTCAGCCTCAGCATTTATATAGCCCTCTGATTGGCGGTCATCATGCAACCAGTACATCGAGAGATGTGACTTGCTTTTCCACCGATCCTTTCAGAGCTTTCCTCTCTGTATCCAAATACCTCAACCCCATCCACTCCAGAATAGTGTTAACCCATTGCCCAAGACCATGAAAGGAATTTGAACCTATTATCTCCACCTGAAAGCGAGCCGATCGCTTCACCACAATCTGCAGCGTTTCTCCCAAGTTTCACACGTCGCTGCCTCAACCCCCATTAGCAGAAGATGGTAAGAGTACATAAGAAGGTTAGAAATGGAATCATGAATAAGCCATCCGTTCCCTTGAATTTCTTTGATCCAATGACTCGTACAGCATGTTGGTTATGTAGGCAAGGTGGCCCTCAGCATTTTGCCCCTATCAATTTTAAGGGGGCAGATAGAACACCACAACACAGCAGCAGGGCCTTTGTACAGCTGTGATGAACAGCACAGTCCCGTTGACCTGCACCCAGATCATAGTTCTCCATACCCCTCCCATGTACATCTCCTCAATGTTGTAATCAAACCTGCAATCGCCACTTTCACTGACAGCTCATTCCACACTCACACCACCCCCTGAGTGAAGAAGTTCGTCCTCAGGTTGTTCTTAAATATTTCACCTTTCATTCTTAAGCTACAACCTCAATTCAAATCTCATAAAACATCAGTGGAAGTAACCTGTGTATTTACCCTGTCTATACCCTTTTCATATTGCACCTATATGGCCTCAATAGAGCCACCAATCTGTCCTTTCTGAGCACTGTGGTGATATTTTTCCTGACTAGTATTGCCACCACTTCCTCTTCAATAGCTCCTCCTCTATTATGTCTAAAACACATTGAGTTGCCAATCCTGGCCCTCCCACAACTAAGTCTCATTAATGGTTACAATATCATAATTCCACATGCTGATCCATGCTTTAAACTCATCCGCTTTACCTACAATACTCGTTGCTTTGAAATAAATGCAACTCAGAACATTAGTCCCACCATGCTCACTCTTTCAGTCCGTGTCTTTGTATGTTGGCTTAACATCTACTTCCTTCACAATCACTCCTGGCACTCTGGTTCACATCCCCCTGTAACTCTAACTTAAACTCCCCGAAACAGCCCTGCAATCCTTACCATAAGATATTGGTCCTCCTCCAGTTTAGATGTAACCTACACGTCCCACCTTTCCTGGAAGAGAGCCCAATGATCCAAAAATCTGAAGCCATTCCTCCTGCACCATCTCCTTAACCATGTGTTAAAGTGCATTATCTTCCTGCTTCTAGCACCACTAGCACGTGGTACAGGTAACAATCCTGAGATCACCACCCTGGAGGTCTGGTCCTTTAACTTAGCACCTAACTCCAGGAACACATTTTACAGGACCTTGTCACCTTTCCTCCCTATGTCACTGGGGTCAACGTGGAGCACAAACTCTGGGTGCACACTCTCCCCCTTAAGAATACTAAGGATTCAATCCAAGATGCCCCTGACACTGGCACCTGGGAGGCAGCCTGCCATCTGGGAATTTTGTTCTCATCTGCAGAACCTCCTGTATAGTCACCTAACCAATGTATCCCCTGTCAGTAAAACTCACCTATTCTCCCCCCTTCCTTTCTGGGCCAGACATAGTGCCAGAGACCTGACTGCTGTGACTTTCTTCTGCAAGGTCCCCTATCCCTAATAGTATCCAAGACAATATTCTTGTTATTGAAGGGTTCCCTGCACTGGTTGCCTATCCCATTTCCACCTCCTGATTATTGCCCAGTTACCTGCATCCTGCATTTTAGCTGAAAATACCTCCCTGTATCTCCTATCAATCAACTCCTCCTTCTTCCAAATGATCCAAGGGTCATCCAGCTCCTGCTCCAGTTCCCTAACATGGTCTGTCAGAAGCTTCAGCTGGATAGACTTCTTCCAGCTATCGGTGTCAGGGATACTGGAGTTCTCCCTATCTTCCCACATCCCACAAGAGAAGTACTCCACTGTCCCAACTGTCATTCCGAGAGCTCTAACAGAGCAACAATAAATAAATTTCAAAGCTCAAAGTAAATTTATAATCAAAGTACATATATGTCACCATATATTACCTTGAGATTCATTTTCTTGCAAGCATCCATAGTAACCACAAAGAAACACAATGGAATCAATGAAAAATTGCACACAACAATGATGGATGAACAACCAGTGTGCAAAAGACAACAAGTTGTGCAAATACAAAAAGGAAAATAAGAACAGAATAATAGGGTGTCAAATGAGGAACGATCAAATGAACTATGCCTTGCTAAAGCAATTAATTTAAATAGTAGAACTATTATCTCAAGTTATAAACGTGAACTTTGGACTAGTTAAGTGCAGAACATTAAACATAATGAAAAGTACAATAGAGCTAGTAGAATATAAAACAGTGCAGCAAGATACAATATAACCAATGGATCAATATGAAATATTTAAGTATCTGGGATATCAACAAGCAAAGAAAATAGATCATAGTACGATAATGTGAAAACTTCCAACAGAATTTATTTCAAGCCTTAAGAAAATCTGTCAAACAAAACTGAATAGTAAAAATATAACAAAGGCACTAAACACTTTTGCTATACCCATATTGATAAATTCTTTTGGCATAATATCTTTGTCCAAAACCGATCTGGAAAATTTACAAAGGAAAATAATTGAAATGCAAACTTTAGAAAACACGATGTACGCTTGAACAGGTTGAAATTAACATTCCCTAGAAAAGAAAGAGAAAGAGGAATAACAGACATAAAGTAAAACACACAGCAGTCAGATAAAAAGGATATATTTTCATCAACAAAATCAGGATTCAGCACTCCATGCGAGCATATGTAATTCTGATAAGTACACACCACTAAACGTAGATGAAAGCAAAACCCAGAAAGATGAACAAATTATCACTATAGAAAAAAGAGTTAACCAATGGAAGAGAATGACCTTCCATGGAAGACATCCCAATCATCTGTGCAGACTGGATGTCAACAAGGAAGCATTGAAATCTGGCTCAGAGTTGGAGACCTCTTCCCAGAAACAGGACCAGATGGTTAACAGAAAAAAAAATTATCAAAATACATCATAAAAGGTCAACATATTCAAGATGATAAATGTAGAAAATCCCAAGAAAACCCAGAAACAATCAAAAACATTGCAGGATCCTGTAGCAGTTTAACTCAATCTGATTACTTACACCAGGCACAATCAAGTGGCAATCATCATTCATCAAAATACAAACTCATGAAAGAACACAATACCTTACTATAAATACAAGCCTGATCCAGCTTTAAATTCAGAATACCACAAATTATATTATGACTGATCCGTTAATACAGATAGGACAATCCATAATTACCCTACAGGTATAATAATACAGGATAAACTAGCAAGAACAACTAACTTAATAGATACAGACATTGGAAACACACGTCTTACAGAAATCAATAAGTGAAAAACATCAGAAATATACTGAATTAAAAGAGGAAATTGAAAGTCTATGGAACATGAACAGGATATATACATTGTTCCAATAGTAATATCTACAACTGGTATCATCCCAAAGTTAACACACAATAGCATTAAGTTATTCGGCCTGCACGCAATATTTACGTAAACCTCCAGAAAGCTACAATACTAAACACCACTGGAATAGTCTGAAAGTTTCTAGCAATCGATAAATGAGCGTGCTTGGCTACGCCCGCACCTCCGGTTTTACGAGCTTGAGATGAGAAAAAATAATAATAAAGAAGTAAAAAATATTGAGAACATAGGTTGTAGAGTCCTTGAAAGGGAGTCCATTGGTTGTGGAATCAGTTCAATGATGGGGTAAGTGAAGTTATCCACTTGGTTCAAGAGCCTGATGGTTAAGAGGTAATAACTGTTCCCGAACCTGGTGGAAGGACAGTAGGCCTCCTGTACCTTCTTTCTGATGGCAGCAGTGGGAAGTGAGCATGACCTGAGGGAGAGGGTCCTTGATGATGGATGCTGCTTTCCTGTGACAACACTTCTTGTAGATTTGCTGGATGGTGGAGAGGGCTTTTTGTGGCCTTTTCCAGTCAATTGCTTTGGTGTTTCCAACCCAGGCCATGATGCAACCAATCACTATACTCTCCACTATGCATCTATAGAAGTTTTAGAATACATAGAAAGATAGATAGATAGATAGATACTTTATTCATCCCCATGGGGAAATTCAACATTTTTTTTCCAATGTCCCATACACTTGTTGTAGCAAAAACTCATTACATACAATACTTAACTCAGTAATAATATGATATGCATCTAAATCACTAACTCAAAAAGCATTAATAATAGCTTTAAAAAAGTTCTTAAGTCCTGGCAGTTGAATTGTAAAGCCTAATGGCATTGGGGAGTATTGACCTCTTCATCCTGTCTGAGGAGCATTGCATCGACAGTAACCTGTCGCTGAAACTGCTTCTCTGTCTCTGGATGGTGCTATGTAGAGGATGTTCAGGGTTTTCCATAATTGACCGTAGCCTACTCAGCGCCCTTCGCTCAGCTACCGATGTTAAACTCTCCAGTACTTTGCCCACGACAGAGCCCGCCTTCCTTACCAGCTTATTAAGACGTGAGGCGTCCTTCTTCTTAATGCTTCCTCACAATCTTCACAAAATTCTAA
Source organism: Hemitrygon akajei (assembly GCF_048418815.1). NCBI lineage: Eukaryota > Metazoa > Chordata > Chondrichthyes > Myliobatiformes > Dasyatidae > Hemitrygon > Hemitrygon akajei. The sequence goes on along the minus strand of NC_133152.1, from coordinate 15,358,117 downwards.
GAAAGTAGAGGTGCTGCCATGCCTCTAATTCTCCTGCACTCAATAATCAGCTCTTTGGTTTTGCTGATATTGAGTGAGAGGTTGTTGTTGTGGCACCATTCAGCCGGATTTTCAATGTCCCTCCTATATGCTGATCTATCACCACCCTTGGTTTGGCCAACAACAATGGTGTTGCCAGCAAACTTAAGTATGGCATTGGAGTTGTACTTAGCTTGACAGTCAAAAGTATAAAGCGAAAGTATAAAAGTATAAAGCCAATTCGAACTGACTGGGGGCTACATGTGAGGAATTCAAGGATCCAGTTGCACAAAGAGGTATTGAGGTCTAAGACTTGGAGTTTATTGATTAGCTTTAAGGGGATGGTAGTGTGGAATGAACAGCTGTAGTCAATTCAAAGCATCTTGATGTATGCATCTTCATTGTCCAGTAAAAAAAATCAGACCAGAAACTTACCCTTGGCCTCTATCTCTCCTTGCCAAAATCTTTTGAACCAAAGCCTCAGCTCCTACTCTAACCCTGGCCCACTCCAACAGTTGTCCCTCTACTTAAGTCTAACCTCTTTTTATTGGCCTTTGCCAAGTGCTTAATAACCTAATCTCAAAATCCACATAAAGTCCCGAAAGGTTCCGCTTGCTTTTTAATTCTTGTGTGTTACTCTCCACAGGCAAATGTCCTGTGATCCAAATATCTACTATTTAGATAAAGACACCATATATCCTTAGGACACAGGAGGCTATTTGGCCCATTGAGACTGTGCTAGCTCTCTGAGTAATCCCACAGTCACATTTATTTTCTTCCAGCCTTTTCTTTCTCACATACCCATTCACATCCCCCAGATCCCCTGCTGCCTGCTCACATCAGGAATAATTTGCAGCCGGTGATCAAATTACCCACTGGAGCTTCTTGGGAATCTCAGAAGAAACATGATCTTCTTTATGGTCTCCATGTGTCATGGAGTTACCTCCCTCCCTCCAACATCTAAGGGGACTGCTGTTTTCCTGGATTTCTACATTTTCAAATAACCTACCCCTGTGTTAGCTGGAGCGCCAAGATTACATGAGGCTGATAGGTTTCCTAGCCAACTGTTGCAAGACCTAGCAGCCTCATCAACATAGCTTTCCTGTTCTTGCAGTCACATAGGTTTCTCACTGAGCTTGTATCATCCACTGGACAAGCCCTGATGAAGAAGAGCAAGTTCTGTATAAACTTACACCATGCTCTCAGAACCAAGCACTGAGCTAAACTGCCATGCATTCCCAAGCATCTCCTTCATGTTAGGGGCAATCCCAATGCTCACTCAGTTATCAAGTTTATACAGTTAAAAAGCACAGATTTTCCATCCACACACCAACTGATTTCACAACACCCGATCTACAAAAGCCTGAAAGCTACACTTCATTCATGTGCTCACCAATATCTCCTTTAGTCCTTGGGTGTCTGGCCAATCCTATTCCTGTCAAAGATTTCTGACTGTATCAGACAGAAATGTTTTCATATGGTGTTTCTGCATTAGTCCATGGGACCTGGAAACTACTGTGAGGAGCAATGCCACTTTCTTCTTTACACTCATCACCATCTTTCCTTCATCTTCTCACCCGACTGCAATGATGCAATTAACCCTAAAAAAATCTCTATTTCCAAATACTTACTCAGGCTGAGTGAGACCTTGAGCAACATGTCCTTAACTTATAGCACCAGCTATCAAACTAAAACTTAATTTTAATTTTAACTTAAATTAACTTAATGCACCAAAACGTTCCAGAGATTTACCACCTGATCACCTGCTGTTCTACTGTACTCCTCATACACAAACACTCAACAAGAGGAAAAGTAGAAAATAGGCTAACCCAAAAATATGGAATTAACACAGGCCTTTTCTGTTCAGATCCAGATGTGTGTCATCTAACGTACTGCCTGCTCCAACTGCATTGTTGATAATATTTATTACTTCAGTAGGGGCCACAATTTATGAGGGACAACCAGCATTTAAACTAAGACCACACTTACTAAAGGCAACTGTTGAAGGGAAGGTGCTTGTAGCTATAGCAGGTAACACACTTTCTGTAAAAAGCCTGTGATTTGTTCAAGAACAGCACTGCTCAGGAGAGTCTGGGACTGCTGTGGGGCCTCTGATATAGGCGTGGAGAAGAGGAGAGAGGCTGTGCCCCTGCAGAGGATCAGAAGCCCCCCTCCCCCACTCAGTGGGAGGAGAACTGCAAAGGTCCACGAGGGGAGTCAAGTCCTGAGAACCAAGATGTGGTGATCTTACACATTCATCTGCTTCAGTGATGAAGATCCTCCAGTGGCTGCACAAGTAACCATAGAAACTATGCAACGTCCCACCATATCACTGTGTTATCAGCAATCCCGTTTGAAGAGTCGTACCAGATGTTCATGTGCTCCGTGGATACCTGCACCTCACATCCCAGCTGGAGCACCCTCACACCATGTCCCACATCCACCTCACACCATGCGCCACATCCACCTTACACCCACAACCCTCTCACCAGTCCCACATGGAATGAAATAATATCTCAGTTCGTTAGCTCGAGGATGTCCAAAGAAAGGGAACTGTCCTAGCAGTTGCACTTGCAAAATCAGGGTGTCAGATATCGGAACTAACAGATATTACTGGTTACATTAAAAATCTGTGACATTTAATCTGAAAAATAACTGTGGTATCTGATAAATACTGTAAGGTTTTGCTCAGGAGGCCGGACCCTGGAGAGAGTGCAAGGCATCATGTATGCCTGGCCATGATTTACAAAGTAATTGAACAATTCTGACAAGGCCATTAACTGTGTAAGTGGAACTGAGCTTTTTTTATGAAGACCTGTGGAGAGGGAATTATAGCTCGTGCCGACTGGCAGCTGCTTTATTGGTAATGCCAGCCGAATGCTTTACATTGTGTTCTTCAGTGTTTTCTGGCCATTGTGTGGAGTCTGAACTGAGTGGTGCAAAGTGATTGCGTTAGCATCAAATTAAAACCCAATCTCCTCAGCAGCACATTCAATTATAACATGGAAAATCCCCTCTACAATGACCTGAGAGTGTGAGGCATGCCAATAGCTGGCCGGTATTGTTCTTATTGAAACTGATGTTTCCACCTATTCCCACTCTTCCCCCTTGCATCATTGTATTGGCTACCTCCCATTTCTTATTGCGAATTGCCTATGAAGTGGTGCAACTAGGAGAGGTGAGGGCAACACCTGTGGCCTAGGAATGGAAAGACCTTGTGGGTCAGACTGATAGTTGGGCCTAACCAATGTCAGACCTGCTTCTGCTGACACCTCCCAGTCTCCACCCAACTACCAGGATTCACCTGCCACTCATTACCTGCAGCCTATTTAACTCCAGTTCTCATCCAACTCTTTGAACCAGCCAGACTCAACTGATTGCTCCTAGCTTTCACTATCCCTACCTAAAGTTTAATTTGTTGCCTGTTGTATTTAGTTTCTGTTATCTCTTTTATTGTGTCCCCTTGTGGTTTGCTATTCTGTGGTCTATTATTATCAAGTTATCATTCACTGTTGAATTTGCTCCACTGCTCTGCTTTTGGGTCAAGCCTCCTCTACATTTCCTGAATGAACCAACAATTGGCTAAGCAGAGCATATTCACCACAAGAAAGTCATCCACTAACATAAACACACGGTCCAACAACAGCAGGAAACCAATGACCATCTGTCTACCACTTTCATCCAACTCACCGCCTCAGTACAGCAACTCCACACCAGTCATCCTTGGAGGAGGGCACTAAGTGCCATTCCAGCTGATAACAATGCCTACTGCTGCGTAGCCAACTACCATTAGTGGCCAGCCAGAATTCTCCAACCTGGGGAGTGTGTCTGACTGACCACACAAGATCTATCCCTGTCCACAAACTCCCACACGCTCTTGCCCTGGTTCGCTGGTCCTTTCAAGATAACCCATTGTATTAATCCAGTCACTTACTATCTGCAGCTCTCTCCATCCCTCAGAACCACACCTGCAGAACCTTCCACATGCCCTGCCTGAAGCCTTGGTCTATGGACCATTGTCACAAAGTCAGATTCGGCAGCGCAGTAGATACAGCAATTGCGCTTCTGAATATGTATGTGTCAGCTAATTATTATTTAACTGTGATAGTATTTAGCTCCAGACTTGTCGTCGTGGTGCTTGTCGAGATTTGGACAGACCACAGCAACGTTTCGCTGCCTGTTTGCATTCGGCCTCCCCTGAGAAATTGGATTGTCGAGTCCACTGACTCTGAAGACCAGTGGTATTTGTTTAATGTTTAGATGTTCTTTTCAGCCATAGTATAGGCTTTGTTTTCCATTTGAGAGTTTTAGTTAACGGCCCTGTTTGGCCTGGCGTTTATTGTTTTATTTTCCCTTTAATACTGTTCGTATTAAAGTCTGTGAACTATCAATCTCCTTCAGTGCCTCTCACTCTGCACTTGGGCCATATCCAAACCTGGTAATAACCATTCTACCAACCTGATCCTACCTGATCCTGCAGCTTCAGAACCTAGGATGGTGGAATAAGGTTCAGTATGCACAGTTTTCTGGTTCACGTCACTGTGGACAGTACCTGGACGATTGGGAAGGGTACGGCATGAAGAACAGGTCTTGGAAACCATCCAATTACATCTTGGATCCATCCCTCATTGAAGAGTACCACCAGGCACATCTGGATCATCTTGCCCCGTTGGGTGCTGGCCATGGGGAGGGAGTCCTGATAGATATACTCCTACTAACACCTTCCTCCCAGCCTGTGGATATAGGCACCTCCCAGACTCCACCCAGCTAATAGGATTCACATGAGTTTCATTCCAAACTGATCACCTGCAGCCTATTTAACACCAGTTCTCATCCACAGTCAGCTGGACTCAAGCAGTTGCTCCCAGCTCTCACTCTCCCTGTCTAAAGTTGGCTGTTGTGGTTAGTTTCTGTTCTCTCTCAGTCAGTGGCCCCTTGTGGCTTGTTATTTTGTGTTCTATTACTAAATTTATCTTTCTTTGTTGAATCGTCTCTGCTGCTCTGCTTTTGCGTCAAACCTGCTGACAGCCAGATGAAGAGCCTCAAACTAAGACATCCCCTGCCAACTGCAGATACACCAAAGGCGGCTTTCACTTGTCTTCAGTGTGAGTTCTGTGAGACCCTTTCTGATTGCTCCTCTCTGTGATTGGACTACTTTCTTCAACCCAAGATGATGAATGCCCATTTCTGTCTGTAGGTACTGTCCAGCCTGCTGAGTTCCTCCAGCAGTTTGCTATTTGCTCCTTTATATGAATGCTTCCTTCACACTGAATTCTGTAGCAATGAGCCAAGACCACTCATCTTTGTCTTAAGAAAATTTCATACACAGTGGGAATACGTGCACTGATGATGCAATCAACTGAATAAATGTATTACATTAGAAAACAAAGTAAATGTGTGATTATGCATGAAGATTTGTCACAGACTGTACTGTGCATTCCTCAGTATGAAGATAACATTACTTTTGCACACTCTTCTCAGGATTCCATACCAATGCCAAGGACTGATGGCACCCACCTTTCTGTTGGTGCTACCCATAGCAGAGAGTCAGCGCCAAAGCAGGTCATGGGTTCAAGCCCCACTCTGAAGATGTGAGCCGGGCTGATGCCCTTGAGCACAGCCAGGGTGATGCTGCACTAAAGGGGTGTCAAAGGCTCGTGTGTTCCCTAAGATGGTTCTGAGTACTCCATTCCATTCTTCAAACGAAGAGGCGGGAGTTCTGCCGGCTCCCTGTCACTATGTATCTCTGAAAAGACACCACCCAAAATCCAAAAACCCACAGACTCTGAAAACGTAAATAACAGTCCAGAAAATACTGGTGGTACTCAGCAGGTCAGGCAGAGAATGCAGAACGAGGAATTTTTGATAAAATTTGAACAGAGCTGCTTAAGTTCTGGTGAAAGATCATCAACAGGAAACATTGACTTTGTTCCTTGCTCCATTGAATATTTCCAGCATTTTCTATCTACCTGGTTCATTTATGTTTGTCATTTTACAGTCCACATGGAACACATTTTTGTTCCATTCCCACGCAGTGCCATGCATCACTTCTTTGTCTATCACTTTGATGACTTGATGTTTTGCAGCATTTTCTTCTGACACTGGAACTCTCCAGAATGCTTTAAATCAAAATGCATAAATTTGAAGTTCTATTGATTGATTTTGAATGTATGTGGTCAAAGGCGAACACATGGTCTCTCTCTGTCTCTCTCTCTCTCGAATATACAGTATTGCCAAGCAGAGTTCTCTAATTCTGGCTCTTAAACACAAGCCATTCAACAAGGAGTCTGTCTAGGGAAATATGTTTGACCTCAGTTACCATGCTAGTTGCTACGGTTTGCTCAGAACTGTCTACCCTTGTAATACAAATATCACACTCTTGGCAATCTGACTGATGCATCATCCCTTCCACTCCTACTTTTGATTGAATCATTTCATTTTAGTCTTGTCTAATTACTGTGTTATGAAATGGCTCCTCCTATGAAAGTATTAGTCGATTAGTCTTCAAGTGAAGGTCTTTTGGTTGATAGTTAAAGTTCAAAGTACACATGTCATTCCATACAACCCTGAGAATTCAGTTTCTTGTGGGTATTTGCAGTAAAAACAAGAAACACAATAGAACTGGCTAGAGTGTTCACTGTGATCTTTAAACTCTCACTTTGGCAGTTTGAGTACCCCACCCCTCCCCCGGCTCAAGCAGGCTTTAATTATACCGGTGCCTAAGAAGAACATGGTAACTGGCTTCAATGACCATCATCTAGTAGCACTTTCATCCAGAGCAATGAAGTGATTTGAGAGGTTGATGAAGAAGCATATCAACTCCTGCTTGAGGAGTGACATGGATCAGCTCCAATTTGCCTACCGACACAACAGGTCCACAGTAGATGCCATCTCATTAGCTCTTCCCTCAACCCTGGAACATCTGAACATCAGGATGCTCTTTATCAACTACAGCTTGGCATTCAATACCATCATCCCTTCAAATTTAATCAGCAAGCTTCAAGACCTTGGCCTCAATAACTCCTTGAGCAATTGGATCCTCGATTTCCTCACTTGCAGACCCCTAGTCGGTTCGGATTAGCAACAATATCTCCTCCACAATCTCCAACAGCATAGGGTCGCCACAAAGCTATGTGTTTGGTCCCCTGCTCTACTCACTTTACACTCGTGACTGTATGGCTAAGCATAGCTCCAATGCCACCTTTAAGTTCACTGACAACATCAGTAATTTAAAGTTACTGACCCTCTCCACCTCTGATACCTTGATGACGACTGGCTCCTGGGCCTCTGGTTTCCTCCTCCCGAAGTCAAAAATCTGTTCCTTGTTCTTGCTGACGTTGAGTGAGAGGTTGTTGTTGTGGCACCACTCAGTCATATTTTCAGTTTCAGTATTTCCAACTTTCTTGGGGATTAATCCAGACTTGGTGGAATCTGGGTTATGTCTCTATGGAATTGAAATGACGTATAGATAGTCAAATCATGGGTTCAGAGAAGGAAACAGACAGATGTCACTGTGTGGTCTGATTTCTCTTCTTCCTATTTGTGTCTGTGTATGAATAATTCCTCCCATATTTTCTTGAGCATAAAGGCCGTTTTAAAATCCCTTGGTTCCTAAATCAAGCTGAGATATGAAACTTGGTAATTTATGGGCAAAGAACACAAAACTGCCTCTACAATAGAGCTGCCTGGCTCCTTTCATTTTGGTTAATTTGAATTAATATGTTCTTCATGCAGATTTGGATAAAACAGCCAGACACTCATTCATGCATACGCTCTCTCTCAATCACGCGCACGCACACACATCTAAATACACAAAATGATATACATTCAAACAAGAAGAATCACACAAGTAGGTTGCATACATATATATCCACAGCAATAAAACAAAACTTGAGAACTGGGTCATGGAAGTTGTATTTTACTCTGTGTGGGTGCAGACTGGTTCACAGTTGCATTGACAAATTGCAGGGAGACACTTGAAGCAAGACTCACACTTCTGAGCAGATTGAATTAGGTAATCCTGAGTGCATTTTCATACCGGTCCTAGATGTTCATGAACCAACTACTAGGAACCTGGACAGAGACAAGGACAACCATGCCACTCTACTGTCCAAATTGATTCTGAATTGCTGTTAGGCAAAATAGTTTGTGGGAAGCAGAAATAGATCTAAGCATAAGAATGTTTTCAACAAGAAGAGAATGCAGCTTTTCTGCCACTGGGTATTTTCCATGCTTTCAAAAACTCTTGAGTTTCCTAGCCATTTCCTATAAATATCCATGTTTTCATATTTAAGCCCTCCATAGCTGTGCCCCTGAGTAAAGGAAAGGAGCATATGAAAAATTCAGCATATCATTCTCTACAACTTCCGCCATCACTAAGCACATCTTTCCCTCCCACCACTTCCAGCTACCCCCCCCCCCCCAACTTTCCACAGAGATCGCTCTCTATGTGACAGCTTGATCTACTCGTGCCTCCCCATTGCTCTCCCTCCTGGCACTTATCCCTGCAAGTGGGACACCTTCCCCTGCCTCTCTACCATTCAGGGCCCAAAACAGTCCCTCCATGTGAGGCAACACTTCAACCACGAGTCTGTCAGAATTGTCTTCTGTATCTGGTGCTCCCAGTGTGGCCTTCTCTACATCGGTGAGACCCAACATAGATTGGGAAGCCACTTTGTCAAGCACCTATGCACTGTTCACCACATAAGGCAGATTTCCTGGTGACCATCCATTTCAGTTCAACTTTCCTTTCCCATTCCGACATGTCAGTCCATGGCCTCCTCATACTGTCATGATGAGGCTGAAGGAGCAACACCTCGTATTCCAGGAGCCTCCATTCCAATGGCAGGAACATTGATTTCTTTTAATGTCCAGTAATTTCTCCTCCCTTGCTCTTCTCCCTTTATCCATTCCTTTTTCTAGCTCTTCACTCACCCCATCTTCCTCCCTCCTTCTGGTTCCCCTCCTCCCATGTTTCACTATCCTGTCCTATCAGATTCCTCCTTCTTCAGCCCTTTATTCTTCAACCTATCATCTCCCAGCTTCTTACTTCATCCACCATCCCCTACCCACCCACTTTCCCCTTCAGTTGGTTCCACCTATTAACTGCCAGCTTATATTCCTTCTCTTCCCCCCCCCCCACTTGTTTATTCTGTCTTCTTCCTTCTTCATTTCCAGCCTTATGATGGGTGTTGTCCTGAAATGTTGTATGTTTATTCCCCTCCATTGATACTGCCTGATCTGCTGAGCTCCTCCAGCATTGTGTGTGGATTTCTAACATTTGTAGCATCTCGGAATGAGAATCGGGTTTATATCACTGGCACGTCATGAAATTTGTTGTTTTGCGGCAGCAGTACCTTGCAATACATAATAACAAAAACTATAAATTACAATAAGTATGTATAAAAATAGAAAATTAAATAAGTAGTGCAAAAAGGGAGGGGAAAAATATTGAGGTAGTGTTTGTCGGTTTATTGTCTATTCAGAAATCTGATGGCAGTGGGGAAGAAGCTGTTCCTGATATGTTGAGTGTGCGGCCTAGGCCTGTTGTATTTTGTCCTTGATGGTAGCAATGAGAAGAGGGCATGACCTGGGTGATGGGGGTCCTTGACAATGGACACCACCTTTTGGAGACATCCCCTTTTGAAGGTGACCTGGATACTGGGGAGGCTAGTGCCAAGACGGTGCTGACCGAGTTTACAGCTCTCTGCAGCTTTTTCCAATCCTCTGCAGTGGCCCCACTATACCAGATGGTGATGCAACCAATTAAAAATGCTCTCCATGGTACATCCGCAGAAATTTGTGAGGATCTTTGTCGATGTACCAATTCTCCTCAAAGTCCTAATGAAATACAGCCACTGTCATGCCTTCTTTGTAATTGCATCAATACTGTATGTTAGACTCAGGATAGATCTTCAGAGATGTTGACACCCAAGAACTTGAAACTGTTCACCCTTTCTGCTTCTGATCCCTTGATGAGGACTGGTGTGTGCTTCTGCATGCTTATGTGTAAATTTGTTTTTTCTTGAGATGTCTAGTGCAGAGCAGTGTCAAACTCACTGGAAACAGCAGACTGGTCTCAATCAGGAAGGCAGACTGACCTGGTTCCCATACAACCAACTGAACTGGAATCAGTTGCTGCCTTTTCCCCCATTTTCGTTGGCAGGCAGACAGACAGACAGACTTTATTGATCCTGAGGGAAATTGGGTTTCATTACAGCCACACCAACCAAGAATAGTGAAGAAATATAGCAATATAAAACCATAAATAATTAAATAATAATAAGTAAATTATTCCAAGTGGAAATAAGTCCAGGACCAGCCTATTGGTTCAGGGTGTCTGACACACCGAGGGAGGAGCTGTAAAGTTTAATGGTCACAGGTAGGAATGACTTCCTATGAAGCTCAGTGTTACATCTCGGTGGAATGAGTCTCTGGCTGAATGTACTCCTGTGCCTAACCTTTACATTATGAAGTGGATGGGAGTCATTGTCCAAGATGGCATGCAACTTGGACAGCATCCTCTTTTCAGACACCACAGTCAGAGAGTCCAGTTCCAGCCCCACAACATCACTGGCCTTATGAATGAGTTTGTTGATTCTGTTGGTGTCTGCTACCCTCAGCCTGCTGCCCCAGCACACAACAGCAAACATGATAGCACTGGCCACCACAGCCTCGTAGAACATCCTCTGCATCGTCTGGCAGATGTTAAAGGACCTCAGTCTCCTCAGGAAATAGAGACAGCTCTGACCCTTCTTGTAGACAGCCTCAGTGTTCTTTGACCAGTCCAGTTTATTGTCCATTCGTATCCCCAGGTATTTGTAATCCTCCACCACGACCACACTGACCCCTTGGATGGAAACAGGGGTCACTGGTGCCTTAGCCCTCCTCAGGTCCACCACCAGCTCCTTAGGCTGCAATGATTTGGGCCCGCTGTCAATCTGCTCACCCAGCCAAGGCTGGAGCCTCATTATATCAGGAGCAGACCCTATGTGACATACCCTCTGACAGATTGATGGGAACCCATCTGCTGTTACACCAGGCTGAGAACTTCTAGTTTTAATCTCATTTACATTTGAATTAACCACAAGCTGTGATTCCCTTAGGGCTTCTAATTCCACAGAGATACCAGATGCAAATATTAACGAAACCACAGGGTAGGCATGACAAGAGCGGAGGCAAAGGTTTCTTTATGTGGAGAGACCCAGTGCCTCATTGTCAACATTTCACTTCAGCCATGCGCTGGTATTGTCAAGAGAAGAGTGTTGAAAAGATTTACAAGGATGTTGCAAAGACTGAGTTGTAGGGATAGGTTGGCTAGAGTATGTCTTTATTCCTTCTAACAAGAAAAATGAAGGACAGCCCTATTGAAAAGTTTAAATTATGAGAGGTGTAGAAAACATGGATAGAAACAGTCTCCCACCCCCAGGGGTGAGGGAGTCCAAAACTAGGGGCATAGATTTAGTGTGAGAGGGGAAAGATTCATAAGGGGCTTAAGGGGCAACTTTTTCACACAGGGTGGTGAGTACATCGAAAGAGTTGCCAGAGAATATGGCTGAGGCAAGTACAATATCATTTAAGAAGCATTTGGTAGGTACTTGGAGGTGCAGGCCTTAGAAGGGTGTGAGCCAAATGCAAGCAAATGGGACTAGGTTGATGGGCACCATGGTCAGTATAGAGGAGATGGGCCAAAGAGCCTGTATCTGTGCTGCTGTGGCGACCCACTTTCTACGCAGGCAAACCGGCTCACAAACTGGCGTGTGTGTTGGCAGAGAGCCCAGCCCCAAAATGGCGCTGGGCCGCCTTCTTCCCCAGCAAGGGGAGAAAGCCCGCGCGTGGGAAGAGACTTCTGTAATGCACCTGTGACGTCATTTCCGCCCAGTGAGGGCGGGAACGGAACTGCGTAAAAGCCAGTGCCGCGAAGTTTGAATAAACTAGTCTCGAGTGCAACTTACAGACTGCGTGCCGTTATTTCTAGTGCTGTGTATAGCACATCGCTACACTGCATTACTCTGTGATCCTATGATAATCTGCTCATTTGATTCTCTGAAGAGAGGCTTCCAGTAGGTCAATTCTAGGGCGTTAATCTATTTGCCTGATCAAAGAAAGACTGAATATTTTGACATTTGCATCCAATGATGGACTGGAAATCTCTAGGGTTAGAGTTCTCACAGTCTCTTGTAATATAGAAAGAGTCATTCAGCTCATTAATTATATTTTTACAGAAGAGGTAGTACAGAAGCAGGCACGGTAGTGGTTGCAGCTCTGGAGACCTAGTTTCAATCCTGACCTCTGGTGCGATCTACGCAGTGCTATCTAACTTCACCATGTGTGGGTTTCCTCGAGGTGTTCCATCTTCCCACGTCCCAAAGGGTTGGTTGGTTAGTTGTCTCCTGTTGCACCTATGGACCGCAGGAAAGTTACTGGGAGGAGCGGTAGTAATGAATGTGTGTGAGAAGATATACATATTACATGGGAATAAGTGAGGGGGAATGTGACTCATGGGAACCAGCTTCAACTCAATTAACAAAATAGCCTCTTTTCACATCATGAAGAAAAATACCATGAGCAGCAAAAATCGTAGACTGAACTCCACTGAATTCTTTCTTCCGGCCATTAAGGCAATGACAGTATCTGCCCTAAAGCAATTTTGTATCCAACTTATCAATTTCTCTTGGACACCACAGCTTTTTGACTGTTCACTCTTCCACATGGGGTATCTTTAAGCAAGTGCTATCTTCATCAGTGCTCTTGTAACCTTCTCAAAAATTCGTTCAAGTTTCTCAGGTGCAGCCACTCCATCACAAGTCCATAGTGATTTCCCTTGTATTCTCTCCTCCTGTGCATTCTACTGTCAGAATATTTAACATACGGTCAGCAGAATGCACCTTTCCCTCCCCCCACCTTTTTATTCTGGCCTCTTGCCCCTTCCTTTCCAGTCCTGGAGGAAGGTCTCGGCCTGAAACATTGACTGTATATTAATTTCCATAGATGCTTCCTGACCTGTTGAGTTCCTCCAGCCTTTTGTGTTTTTTGCTCTGGATTTCCAGCATCTGCAGAAGCTCTTGTATTTATATTTAATATACACCTTTTTCTTACACTTATCATTTATGGAAGATCTTAGTCTGTGCTTTCTTTTCAATTGCATATAGTTTTTTTGCTCTCAGACAAACACTTCTAAATATCTTTGCTTATAATTGTTATTTCCCAGTATTGCTGCCTATTCTACTTCTTCAAAGTTTATTCTTCACCAATCAATATCAATGTATTTCCGATCTATAAACTGATTGTTATAATCTTCTTCATTAAAACGTACCTCTACTCTCACTTCTTCATATGCTTGTTTCCCGTCATTTGATCTAAAATGAATCCTTCCTCATTAATTTTTTTTCATACCGACTTAGAAAGAAGCCTGCACACTCCATGGGAACTCCATTCTGTTATCCTCATCCACGTTCCATCTAATTCATAATGAGGGAAATTTTTTGAAGTGATTATTATTCTGGAGCAACAAACAATCATCTGAAGCAATCTTCCTCCAGCTGACTGGCCATTGTTCAAGGTCCCATCATTTTGCAGTCTTTTGTGCCTGACCTGATATTACTTTCTTCCCCAAAGTCTTTCACTACCTCTTTCACTATTAGCTAGCCGAGATACTCAGCCTATTATCCTTTGTTACTTCTACCTGTTTTATTTCTGTATTCACTGTAAGTGCCTCTCTTCGTTCCGCCGTGATGCTAAATCTAGTAAACAACTAGCCTACTTCTCCTTTTAATCCCGAATAACTTTTATAGATATAAAGTACCCTGCAAATGCTTCTCCAGAGCCTTGTCTCACTAATCCCTTTCCCACCATTGAGCACTTCCGCACAAAACATTGTCACAGGAAAGGAGCATCTATCATCAGGGACCCCACCTCCCAGGACATTCTCTCTTCTCACTGCTGCCATCAGGAAGAAGGTATAGGAGCCTCAGGTCTCACACCACCAGATTCAGGAATAGTTATTACCCCTCAACCACCAGGCCCTTAAACCAAAGGCTTTAGATATTTCAGAAAGGACAGGGAGCGAGGCAAAAGAGGTCGGGGCGTGACACTGTTGATCAGAGATAGTAGATCTCTGATCTACAGCTGTAGAAAAGAAGGAAGTCATGGAGGGATTGTCGATTGAGTCTCTGTGGGTGGAAGTTAGGAACAGGAAGGCGTCAATAATTCAACTGGGTGCTTTTTATAGACCACCCAATAGTAACAGGGACATCGAGGAGCAGAGAGGGAGACAGATTCTGGAAAGGTGCAATAATATCAGGGTGGTCGTGATGGAAGATTTTAATTTCCCAAATATTGATTGGCATCTCCCTAGAGCAAGGGACTTAGATGGGGTGGAGTTTGTTAGGTGTATTCAGGAACGTTTCCTGACACAATATGTAGATAAGCTAACAAGAGGAATGACTGTACTTGATCTGGTATTGGGAAATGAACCTGGTCAGGTGTCAGGTCTCTCAGTGGGAGAGCGTTTTGGAGATAGTAATCACAATTCTATCTCATTTACCATAGCATTGGAGAGGGATAGGAACAGACAAATTAGGAAATCATTTAATTGGAGTAAGGGGAAATATGAGGCTATCAGGCAGGAGCTTGGGAGTATAAATTGGGAACAGATGTACTCAGGGAAATGTACGGCAGAAATGTGGCAAATGTTCAGGGGATGTTTGTGTGATGTTCTGCATAGGTGAGTTCCAATGAGGCAGAAGGGATGGTAGGGTACAGGAACTGTGGTGTATATAGGTTGTTGAAAATCTAGGCAAGAAGTAAAGAAAAGCTAACAAAAGGTTCAAAAAACTAGGTAATGATAGAGATCTAGAAAATTATAAGACTAGCAGGAAGGAGCTTGAGAATGAAATTAGGAGAGCCAGAAGGAGCCATGAGAAGGCCTTGGCAAGCAGGATTAAGGAAAACCCCCAAGGCACTCTACAAGTATGTGAAGAGCAAGAGGATAAGACATGAGAGAATAGGACCAATCAAGTGTGACAATGGAAAAGTGTGTATGGAACCGGAGGAGATAGCAGAGGTATTTAATGAATACTTTGCTTCAGTATTCACTACAATTGTAGAGATGATTTACAGTGGTCTGAAAAGCTTGAGCACATAGACATTAAGAAAGAGGGTGTGCTGGAGCATTTGGAAAGCATCAAGTTGGATAAGTCACTGGGACTGGATGAGGTGAGGGAGGAGATTGCTGATCCTTTGGCGATGATTTTTGCATCATCAATGGGGACAGGAGAGGTTCCAGAGGACTGGAGGGTTGCAGATGTTGTTTGTTTATTCAAGAAAGGGAGTAGAGATAGCCCAGGAAACTATAGACCAGTGAGTCTGTAAGTTGATGGAGAAGATCCTGAGAGGCAGGATTTATGAACATTTGGAGAGACATAATATGATTAGGAATAGTCAGCATAGCTTTGGCAAAGGCAGGTTGTGCCTTATGAGCCTGATTGAATTTTTTATGGATATGACTAAAAACATTGATGAAAGTAGAGCAGTAGATGTAATGTATATGGATTTCAGCAAGGCATTTGATAAGGTACCCCATGCAAGGCTTATTGAGAAAGTAAGGAGGCAAGGGGACATTGCTTTGTGGATCCAGAACTGGCTTGCTCACAGAAGGCAAAGAGTGGTTGTAGATGGGTCCTATTCTGCTTGGAGGTCAGTGACCAGTGGTGTGCCTCAGGGATCTGTCCTTGGACCCTTCTCTTAGTGATTTTTATAAATGACCTGGATGAGGAAGTGGAGGGATGGGTTAGTGAATTTGCTGATGACACAAAGGTTGGGGGTGTTGTGGATAGTGTGGAGGGCTGTCAGAGGTTACAACGGGACATTGATAGAATGCAAACTGGGCTGAGAAGTGGCAGATGGAGTTCAACCCAGATTAGTGTGAGGAGGTTCATTTTGGTAGGTCAAATATGATGGCAGAATATAGTATTAATAGTAAGACTCTTGGCAGTGTGGAGGATCAGAGGGATCTTGGGGTCCGAGTCCATAGGACACTCAAAGCTGCTGCGCAGGTTGACTGTGGTTAAGAAGGCATATGGTGCATTGGCCTTCATCAACCATGGGACTGAGTTTAAGAGCTGAGAGGCAATGTTACAGCTTTATAGGACCCTGGTCAGACCCCACTTGGAGTACTGTGCTCAGTTCTGGTCACCTCACTACAGGAGGGATGTGGGAACTATAGAAAGGATACAGAGGTGATTTACAAGGATGTTGCCTAGATTGGGGAGCATGCCCTATGAGAAAAGTTTGAGTGATCTTGGCCTTTTCTCCTTGGAGCAACAGATGATGAGATGAATTGATAGAGGTGTACAAGATGATGAGAGGCAATGATCATGTGGATAGTCAGAGGCTTTTTTCCAGGGCTGAAATTACTAACATGAGAGGGCACAGTTTTAGGAGCTTGGAAGTAGGTATAGAGGAGATGTCAAGGGTAAGTTTTTTTTTTACGCAGAGCGCGTGGCATGGGCTGCTGATGATGGTGGTGGAGGCAGATATGATAGGGTCTTTTAAGAGACTCCTGGATAGGTACATGGAGTTTAGGAAAATGGAGGGCTATAGATAACCCTAGGTAATTTCTAAAGTAAGTACATGTTCAGCATGGCATCATGGGCTGAAGGGCCTGTATTGTGCAGTAGGTTTTCTATGTTTCAATGTTTCAAAGGGAATAACTTCACTCAACTTCACTTCACTTCATCCACAACCTATGGACTCACTTTCAAGGTCTCTTCATCTCATGTTCTCAATATTTATTTCTTATTTTTTGATTATTATCATTTCTTTCTTTTTGTACTTTCACTGAGTCTTTTACATACTGGTTGAATGCCCCATCTGCTCCCAGGTCCTCATGTGACCCCGATCGGGGGGGGGGGGGGTTAAGCAGATGCTACACCTTGCCCAAGGATGACCTGCAGTCCAGTGGATGGAAGGACTGCCTTACACTTACTTTGGTAGAGATGTATCTCCACCTCACTCCTCAAATTTATACAACAAGCTGTCCATATTCAGCCCCTCCACTGACAGTGTGAGGACCAATATAAACTCAAAGAACACATTGGATTGTCGACCCAATAGTATGAAAGTTGATCTTTCCAATTTCAGGTAACCCATAGCCCTGTATTCCATTCTCTCCTGTTCTGCCCTCATCCTCTCATGCCACTTTTATCAACCCCTCTCCAGCTCCCATTACCCATATTTGTTCCCTTCCATCAACTGGTTCCAACAGTCCATCGCCCAGTCATTATGGTCCAAGAGACCTAAATGACAAAGCGGACTAAAGGGTAGAGGTCCTGCTGAAAGGGTATTGGATGAGCAGATGGAGTCAGGTTGAGAAACAAAGATTAATGGGTGATAGGTAGAAAGTAGTAAGAAAATCTGGATAAGACAAGATTCACTTTCAGCACAACCTCCACTGTTTATTCCATTTTATGTTATTTATGTCTCTTGGGCCATAATGTCTGGGTTTGCAGACTCATTTTCCAACTTTTTCTCCAACCACCGTGAGATATTCTTACCCAGGCAATGAGTGGTCAAAGCATCCTTCGAGATTCTTTTTCTTAGCTGCAGAGAATACTGTGTACTTCCCTGATTACAGAGTTCCCTCCACTGAAACATCTCATTTCTGCTCGTCTGCCCCTTGGAGAGTCTCAGTCAGCATTGTGGGCATCCATCCTGTGGTTCTCCTTGCCCTCAAAGGTATTGAGTATCTCATACCTGTTGGATAATAACAGTTCCTGTGGGTACTTCCTGGAGAGATAGAAACAAGTGAGACAGCCAAAATCTGCAGAGGAACTGTGGCAAATTCTCCAAGATGATTGGAGCAACCTACCAGCCAATTTTCTTATAAAACTGCACAACAGTGTACTCAAGAGAATTGATGCAGTTTTAAAGGCAAAGGGTGGTTACAATAAAATTTTGATTTGATTTGCTGTTTACTGCTCTTTATAGTGCATTTTTTGATATTAAGAAACCTCATTTCATTATTTTTGAAATAATCTTTGCTTCACAGACTTTTTTTACATGTGCCCAAGGCACAGTACTGTAGATCTATGGAAATAAGAATTTTAATACCTTCAAAAAATGCACCAGCTCACAGTGTGTTAGACTGTAAAATGTCTAATTAAATTCTAATCACAGAAACCTTTTTACAAAGAAATAACAGGAAAACATGCCAGTGTTTAAGATCCTACCTTTTTTCTCTCACTCTATCAACAGATCCTTCACTTCTTTTCCCTTGCATCTGTTTAGCCAACTATCACTTAAAATTATCCATTCTACTTGCCTCAGCTTCTCCTGGTGAAGATACTATTGCAATCTAATCACCCTCTGGAAGTTGCCTTTACTTTCCTCCCTAAACCCCTCAGAGGAAGAGGTCTCAGCTGTGGTGATACTTTGGGCTGCTTGGCTTGAGGTGAGCAGCAGAAATCTGCTCCGTGACTCTACAGGGGAGAATGACACAGAACACTGGTCATGCAAAATGTCTGGATAACCATGGGAAATCCTCAACATCTGTTACCGTGCAGACACGAGAGTCGGCTGAAATCTGAGCAACACGCAGTCTGCTGGAGGAAATCAGCACGTTTGTGGGGAGGATAGGAATTGTCAATGTCTCTGATACATATCCTAATCCTGAAACAAGGGTTTTGACCCAAAATGTCCACAATTTCTTCCCCCTCACAGATGCTGTACAACCCGCCCAGTTCTTCCTGCAGACTGATTGCTGCTTTACATCAGTTATTGTCACTGGCTGAAGAAAGGGCTTTCATGTCATGATGCAGTGTAACTATTTGACTTTGACAGGGAGTTTTGTCCGTCAATAAAAGGAGCTTTATTTCTGACCCAAGTTGTAAGTTTATCTGCGCAGGATACACACTGAGGGCACTTAACAGTAAAAGCATGACTAAACTTCAAAGCCCACGATACTCTGCAACACCCACAGTAATGGATTCTTAAGCACAAAACATGGCCGCTCTTCATCACCATACCTCTAGTGTTGGTACATAAGGAGGGAGTGAGGTCCTCTGGAAGCCAGGGAACAGAGGACTTCAAGCTTTGAGGATGGTGGAGACCAGGCTGCAGAAAGTTCAGAAACATCATCAAAACCAGGTTCATTATTATTGGCACACTCCAGGGCGACTCTTTATTCCTTTTCATAGATGCTGCTGGACCTGTTGAGTTCCTTCAGCATTTTGTGTGTCATAAAATTTGTCCTCCAAGAGGACCACATCCTTGCCGTAGGGTTTGGAGGCTTGCATACCTCAGTGACCCAGAGAGCTATGTTGGCTGGAGTCAGGGCTTTCTGATTTGGCTCTTGGTAGGGTCACCCATACCAAACGGGTCAAAGGGTAGAGGACAGACTGAGAGTCCAGGTTGGGGGGGGGGGGGGGTTCAGCTCAGGGCTAACAACACTGACTGGTAAAACAAAATTGCTACAGAAACAGCAACGAAGAATCCTTCTACATCTGAGTGCAACAGTATTCTTGAGTCTACGTCCAGGACTTACATGACTGACAGTAGTGAAAACCACGAGGAAGCTGCCGACATGATGAAGGAAGCCTTGAACACCACCAGAGATGGAGGACCTTCATTGCTGCCCTATACTTCAGTGGCATAACAGGCAGTAATTAACTAATTAATGAAATTTGTAGCTACTGTACAGGCAACAAATAAAATACAGTAAGTTGCAAAATAAATAATGCAATTAAGAGATAGCGTTCATGGGTTCATTACCATTCAGTAACCTGATGGTGGGGTTATAGGGGAAGGGAGCTGTAGAAGTTGTTCCGAAGTCATTGCATGTGGGTTTTCAGGTTCCTGTACCTCCTCCCCAAAAGCAATAATGGAAAGAGGGCATACCTTTAGTGATAAAACATAGAAACATCGAAAACCTACAGCACAATACAGGTCCTTCAACCCACAAAGTTGTGCCGAACATGTCCCTACCTTAGAAGTTACTAGGCTTACCCATAGCCCTCTATTTTTCTAATCTCCATGTACCTATCCAAAAGCCTCTTAAAAGACCCTGTCGTATCCGCCTTCACCACCATTGCCGACAGGCCATTCCATGCACTCACCATTCTCTGCGTAAAAAATTTACCCCTGACATCTCCTCTGTACCTACTCCCCAGCACCTTAAACCTGTGTCCTCTTGTGGCAACCATTTCAGCCCTGGGACAAAGCCTCTGACTATCCACACGATCAATGCCTACCTTCTGGAAGCACTGCCTAAAAGTCCTTGATACTGGAAATGGTTGTGCTCATTGAGCTGACTGAACTCATGACCCTCTGCAGTCTCTTTCAACCCTGTGCACTGGAACCTTCATTTTAGGCTGTGATACAACTCTCCCCCATACATCAAGAGCAATATTCAAAATTCCTTAGTGATGTACCAAATCTCCAAATGAAGTAGGGCCAGTGGCACACCCTCTTCACAACTGCATTAACGTGTTGGGCGCTGTTGCAGAAATCAGGTGGGATGAGATCCTGCAGGATTGCCACACAAGAGTAATTTCCTCCAATCTATTCCCGTTGGGCACTGCTGCTGAACGGAGCTTTCCAGGGAATATTTCTATCCCTATTCTGTCACCAACCAGAACGTTCCTTGGATTAGCAGACCTTAGTTAAGGAGGGAAGGTGGGGGGTGGGGGGGGGGGAGGAATCAGATAGGCTCAACCTGTTTTCCCTGGAGCGAAGGGGACTGGGGTGTAATCAGGCAGTGGTATTTAAGATCATGAGAGGCATGGTCAAGGTAAATAGTCAAAATCTTTTCCCATGGTCAGGGAATCAAAAATATGAGGGCACAGGTGAAAGGGAAAATCTTTAACGAGAATCTAAGTGTTTTAACCAATGAGTGGTTGATATCTGGAGCACCTTGCCAAAGGAGGTGGTGGAATCAGATACAATTATGTCTAGGATGCATTTAAGTAGATAAGATAGAGACAGACATGATTCTAATGTGGGCAAATGAGATTAGGTTTAGCTGGGCAAAGAGATCAGCATGTAAGTGGTGGACTGGCAGATCTGTCTGTGCTGCAGTACAGCTCTGATTCTGTGACTACATTTTGTTTGTATTGGACGGTGGAAAATGTAATCACTGAACAACACTAGCACTATCCTCCCCAGAGAAAAACTGACAACCCAAGAAACATGGCAGTGAGGGAAGATTTGGGTTACTAAGAAGTTTAATGTTTATGTCATTTTTCATCTGAAGTGTTTTGCAATAACTTGGATTCAGCAAAGTGAATGACAAGGCGAGGATGGAATCTGTTGCGACTAAATAAGCTAAATGAGCAGATAATTCAATTTTCTTTGAATTAAATAAAGAGAATTATTTATCTTCTCTCACACTGCACCTTAATGGATATCAAAGAGCCTTAGACGTGAAGTTGTGCCGTGTGAAATTTCACACTTTGCTATTTGATTATAGATGGATTAACGTCAGGAATGTAACAGTAGAGAAAGGAATTTCCAGCCAGTGCATTACATTTGTGGCTTAATTTCAAATTCATAAAAAATGAATCACTGAAGAAAGTGTCTGCATTTACACTTGTTCTAAAGCAAATCTATCACCCATATTAGTGAAGATTGTGAGTTGATTACCAGAGAGGCATGCTAAAGCATTGTAGTATTCTGGGCATATTAGAAGCAATCAGTTGTGACCTTGTTTGTGTTACTGCCCATTACACCACTGGTCTTTAGGGCAACAATGAAGGTCCTCCATCTCTGAAGGTACAGGGCTTCCTTCATCTTATCAGTAGCTTCCTCTCAGTTTTCACTACTGCCAGTCATGCAAGTCCTGGGTGGAGACTCAGGAATACCATCGTACTCAGTTGTAGAAGGATTCTTCAATGCCTTTTCTGTAACAGTATTGTGTTACCAGTCAGAATTGTTAGCCCTGAGCCGAACTCCCGAAACCTGGAGTATCATTGCACCACTGTTAGTCTGGCCTCTACCCTTTGACCTGTTTCACATGGGTGGCCAAAGCAGAAAGCCCTGACTCCAGCCAACATAGCTCCCTGGGTCACTGAGGCACATGAACCTCCAAACTCTGACAGGGTTGTAGTCCTCTTGGAGGTGACCTTGTTTAGTCTCTACTGAATTTTTGCATTCATAACCTGGTAGGATGTTGTGCGTGAGAGATTGTGTGGTGGTGAGTGTGAGAGAGAAGTTGAAGTTGTGTTGGAGAGTGTGGAGGGAAGGATAGGTCACTAGACATAGATGTGGAATCTATTAATTATTTATAAGTATCTATTAATTAATGACTCCACTAATCTGACTTGCTTAGTTTACAACATTTTGTGGATATAAATGTAAGATCATAAGAGCAAAATTAGACTAATTGACACATCGAGTTAGCTCCGCCAATAGATCATGGCTATTATATTGTCCCTCTCAACCCCATTCTCTTGGCTTCTTCTCGTAACCTTTCATGACCTTACTAAAGACAAATCTAACAATTTCTATAAATATATCCAATGATTTGACCTTCTCTGCCATCTGTAGCAATGAATTCCACAGATTCACCACCCTCTGACTAAAGAAATCCCCCCTCATCTCCATTCTAAATGGACTTCCTTGTATTCTGAGGCTCTGCCTTCAGGTTCCAGACTCCCCCACGATTTGATACATCTCTCCATGTCCTCTTTATCTAGGCCATTCAATAGTCAATAGGTTTCAATGAAATTCCCCCCCCCCCCCCGCCCACCCCATTCTTTTAGAAACATAGAAAATAGGTGCAGGAGTAGGCCATTCGGCCCTTCGAGCCTGCACCACCATTCAATATGATCATGGCTGATCATCCAACTCAGAACCCTGTACCTACTTTCTCTCCATACCCCCGATCCCTTTAGCCACAAGGGCCATATCTAACTTCCTCTTAAGTATAGCCAATGAACCGGCCTCAACTGTTTCCTGTGGCACAGAATTCCACAGATTCACCACTCTCTGTGTGAAGAAGTTTTTCCTCATCTCGGTCTTAAAAGGCTTCCCCTTTATCCTTAAACTGTGACCCCTCGTTCTGAACTTCCCCAACATCGGAAACAATCTTCCTGCATCTAGCCTGTCCAATCCCTTTAGAATTTTATACGTTTCAATAAGATCCCCCCTCAATCTTCTAAATTCCAGTGAGTATAAGCCTAGTCGATCCAGTCTTTCTTCATATGAAAGTCCTGCCATCCCAGGAATCAATCTGGTAAACCTTCTCTGTACTCCCTCTATGGCAAGAATGTCTTTCCTCAGATTAGGGGACCAAAACTGCACACAATATTCTAGGTGCGGTCTCACCAAGGCCTTGTACAACTGCAGTAGAACCTCCCTGCTCCTGTACTCAAATCCTTTTGCTATGAATGCCAACATACCATTTGCCTTTTTCACCACCTGCTGTACCTGCATGCCCACCTTCAATGACTGGTGTACAATGACACCCAGGTCTCGTTGCATCTCCCCTTTTCCTAATCGGCCACCCTTCAGATAATAATCTGGTTTCCTGTTCTTGCAACCAAAGTGGATAACCTCACATTTATCCACATTAAATTGCATCTGCCATGAATTTGCCCACTCACCTAACCTATCCAAGTCACCCTGCATCCTCTTAGCATCCTCCTCACAGCTAACACTGCCACCCAGCTTCGTGTCATCCACAAACTTGGAGATGCTGCATTTAATTCTCTCGTCTAAATCATTAATATATATTGTAAACAACTGGGGTCCCAGCACTGAGCCTTGCGGTACCCCACTAGTCACTGCCTGCCATTCTGAAAAAGTCCCGTTTACTCCCACTCTTTGCTTCCTGTCTGCTAACCAATTCTCTATCCACATCAATACCATACCCCCAATACCGAGTGCTTTAAGTTTGCACACTAATCTCCTGTGTGGGACCTTGTCAAAAGCCTTTTGAAAATCTAAATATACCACATCCACTGACTCTCCCCTATCCACTCTACTAGTTACATCTTCAAAAAATTCTATAAGATTCGTCAGACATGATTTTCCTTTCACAAATCCATGCTGACTTTGTCCGATGATTTCACCTCTTTCCAAATGTGCTGTTATCACATCTTTGATAACCGACTCTGGCATTTTCCCCACCACCAATGTCAGACTAACCGGTCTATAATTCCCCGGTTTCTGTCTCCCTCCTTTTTTAAAAAGTGGGGTTACATTAGCCACCCTCCAATCCTCAGGAACTAATCCAGAATCTAAGGAGTTTTGAAAAATTATCACTAATGCATCCACTATTTCTTGGGCTACTTCCTTAAGCACTCTGGGATGCAGACCATCTGGCCCTGGGGATTTATCTGCCTTTAATCCCTTCAATTTACCTAACACCACTTCCCTACTAACGTATATTTCCCTCAGTTCCTCCATCTCACTAGACCCTCGGTCCCTTACTATTTCCAGAAGATTATTTATGTCCTCCTTAGTGAAGACAGAACCAAAGTAGTTATTCAATTGGTCTGAGATGTCTTTGTTCCCTATGATCAATTCACCTGTTTCTGACTGTAAAGGACCTACATTTGTCTTGACCAATCTTTTTCTTTTCACATATCTATAAAAGCTTTTACAGTCAGTTTTTATGTTCCCTGCCAGCTTTCTCTCATAATCTTTTTTTCCTTTCCTAATTAAGCCTTTTGTCCTCCTGTGCTGGTCTCTGAATTTCTCCCAGTCCTCAGGTGTGCCGCTTTTTTTTGCTAATTTATATGTTTCTTCTTTGGACTTGATACAATCCCTAATTTCCCTTGTCAGCCACGGGTGCACTACCTTCCCTGGTTTATTCTTTTGCCAAACTCGGATGAACAATTGTTGTAGTTCATCCATGCGATCTTTAAATGCTTGCCATTGCATATCCACCGTCAACCCTTTAAGTATCATTTGCCAGTCTATCTTAGCTAATTCACGTCTCATACCTTCAAAGTTACCCTTCTTTAAGTTCAGAACCTTTGTTTCTGAATTAACTATGTCACTCTCCATCTTAATGAAGAATTCCAACATATTATGGTCACTCTTACCCAAGGGGCCTCGCACGACAAGATTGCTAACTAACCCTTCCTCATTGCTCAACACCCAATCTAGAATGGCCTGCTCTCTAGTTGGTACCTCGACTTGTTGGTTCAGAAAACCATCCCGCATACATTCCAAGAAATCCTCTTCCTCAGCACCCTTACCAATTTGGTTCACCCAATCTGTATGTAGATTGAAGTCACCCATTATAACTACTGTTCCTTTATTGCACGCATTTCTAATTTCCTGTTTAATGCCATCCCCAACCTCACTACTACTGTTAGGTGGCCTGTACACAACTCCCACCAGCGTTTTCTGCCCCTTAGTGTTATGCAGCTCTACCCATATCGATTCCACATCCTCCAGGCTAATGTCCTTCCTTTCTATTGCGTTAATCTCCTCTCTAACCAGCAATGCTACCCCACCTCCTTTTCTTTCCTGTCTATCCCTCCTGAATATTGAATATCCCTGGATGTTGAGCTCCCATCCTTGGTCACCCTGGAGCCATGTCTCTGTGATCCCAACTATATCATATTAATTAATAACTATCTGCACATTCAATTCATCCACCTTGTTACAAATGTTCCTCGCATTGACACACAAAGCCTTCAGGCTTGTTTTTACAACACTCTTAGCCCTTGTACAATTATGTTGAAAAGTGGCTCTTTTTGCTTTTTGCCCTGGATTTGCCTGCCTGCCACTTTTACTTTTCACCTTACTACTTTTTGCTCCTACCCTCATTTTACACCCCTCTGTCTCTCTGCACTTGTTCCCATCCCCCTACCACATTAGTTTAAAGCCTCCTGAACAGCAGTAGCAAACGCTTCCCCTAGGACATTGGTTCCAGTCCAGCCCAGGTGCAGACCGTCCTGTTTATACCGGTCCCACCTCCCCCAGAACTGGTTCCAATGCCCCAGAAATTTGAATCCCTCCCCCTTGCACCATTTTTCAAGCCACGTATTCATCAGAAATATCCTCCTATTTCTACCCTGACTAGCACGTGGCACTGGTAGTAATCCAGAGATTATTACCTTTGTGGTCCTACTTTTTAGTTTATCTCCTAACTCCCCAAATTCACCTTGTAGGACTTCATCCCGTTTTTTACCTATATCGTTGGTACCTATGTGCACCACGACCACTGGCTGTTCACCCTCCCATTCCAGAATGTCCTGCAGCCGCTCAGAGACATCCTTGACCCTTGCACCAGGGAGGCAACATACCATCCTGAAGTCTCGTTTGTGGCCGCAAAAACTCCTATCTATTCCCCTTACAATCAAATCCCCTATCACTATAGCTCTCCCACTCCTTGTCCTTCCCTCCTGTGCTGCAGAGCCACCCATGGTGCAATGAACTCGGCTGCTGCTGCCTTCCCCTGATGAGACATCTCCCCCAACAGTATCCAAAACAGTATATCTGTTTAGGAGGGAGATGACCCCAGGGGACTCCTGCACTACCTGCCTACTGCTACGCTGTCTAGTGGCCACCCCTTCCCTTTCTGCCTGTGTAGCCTTTACCTGCGGTGTGGCCAACTCACTGAACGTGCTATTTACGACTTTCTCAGCATCGCGGATGCTCCAGTATGAATCCAATCGCAGCTCCAGACGCTCAATGCGGTCTGCCAGAAGCTGCAGTTGGACACACTTCCTGAACACATAGTCGTCAGGGACACTGGAAGTATCCCTGATTTCCCACATACTGCAGGATGAACAAACCATGGGGCTGATCTCAGCTGCCATGACCTACCCAATACTTGCCTCAACTTTTGAAACTTTCTCCTTTGAAAGGAACTTACCCGGCCTTACCTCACTTGGAGTGAAGCTCGTCCTCAGCCTCTTCTCGTCGAAGCCTCAAATCTCCACTTCTTCACTGGCCGCTTTCCCAATGAGTTAAACTCCAATGAGTACAGTCCCAGATCAGAAAATGTGTATTGATTTTTAAAATTTTGTTTATTGAACAGAACTGCCCAGCATTCTCCTGATTTAATCCTAACCTAATCACAGGACAATTTACAATGACTAAGTAACCTAGCAACCAGTACATCTTTGGACTGAGAGAGGAAACGGGAACATCCAGAGGAAACCCACGCAGTCACGGGGAGAACGCACAAACTTCTTGCAGGCAATGGCGAGATTGTGATTGTGAGTCAGGACATTCAGGCTATGTGGTGCCTCCAGCATTGCCAAAGACCAACCCCATCCTCCCCACAATCTCTTTGGCCCCCTGCCATCGGGCAGAAGGTACTACCGCATAAGAACCAGAACTGTCAGGCTGGGTAACAGCTTCTTTCCCCCAGGCTGTAAGACTGCTAAACAAACTGCCACACCCAGCACACGTGTACACCTTGACTGAATGCCCTGCTGCCGCCTCCCACACCAATCCCCAACCCACTGACACACTCTCATCCTGCACTGTTCACTTCTCATCTTTTATTGCTGCTGTTTCACATATTTATATGACTGCTTGTGGTTTTATAATAGTGCCAATAACATTATACTGTCTTACGTAAACATGAACTTTGCTCTTGACTTTAAACAGTCTATCTTTAGGCCATGTTGCTCAGGCCTATTATTTGTGCTAATATTATTTTGTGTCTGTATGTGTTGGAGTGTAACTGTAAATGCCGTGTGTGACTACATGTACTCTGTTTTGCTCCTTGGCCTCAGAGGAACAATGTTTCATTCAGCTGTATACATGTGTAAGGTTGATTGGTAGTAAGTTTGAACTTGAACTTGGACTTGAAGTTAAGATTATTTTTAGAGCCAGAGGGGAGAAAAT
Source organism: Hemitrygon akajei (assembly GCF_048418815.1). Classification (NCBI taxonomy): domain Eukaryota; kingdom Metazoa; phylum Chordata; class Chondrichthyes; order Myliobatiformes; family Dasyatidae; genus Hemitrygon; species Hemitrygon akajei. The sequence goes on along the minus strand of NC_133152.1, from coordinate 15,330,286 downwards.
CAGGACTTTCAACCCACCATTTCTTGCCTACCGTCAATTATGAGTAAAAATTCCTCATTTACTCTACCTATTCCCCTCATAATTTAAAATAACTCTATCATACAGTTATAGAGTCATTGAGCACTACAACACAGAAGCAGGCCCTTTGGCCCATCTAGTTCATTCCAAACTGTTATTCTGCCTCATCCCATCAACCCACACCTGGATCATAGCCTTCCTTATTGTCTGTGAAACTTTCCAATAGTTTGCTGACGACAAAGTAAACTGATTAGGGGTGGTAAATAGAGGCATCCGAGTTGCACTGTTTTTTTTTCGTTGACACCAAGACCCATTTGGCAGTGCAGCTGAAAACAGTCCACTTCGTTGTCTCCAACAAGCATGCCTCTGTCTAACTGCCCACAAACCTGCAAATAATTGATGATTTTTTTTTAACAGAGCCGGTCTTATCTCTGCTGTCAGATCTGGTTTCCTGTGTGAGTATCGATTATATATATTTTATTTTGTTTCAAATGATGTCACTTCTCCCTTCCTTATGTGCCCCAAATATGGAGCAAGTGGGGAAACGAGATAAAATTTTTCTTTGTGAATCTGCTATCAAATGTAATTCACGATTAATTTACCAGTTTGGTTCTGTCCCACAGCATTTAAAAATATACAGCCGAGTTTCATAGTCCGGGACCCCAGGTTCAACTTTCCAGCCAAAAGAAACAGCCTTACAAGAGCCAATTGTCAAATCTTCTATGATTTTCTTTCATATTTTAGTAAATCAGTACCCATTCACTGAGCTTGAGATCAAGGACAATTCTACAATCTACAGGGCACCTTTCCAATTTAATGCTTTGCAGGAGTTGTAGATAAAATGTTATGATTGTGGAAATATCCAAAGAGCCTGTTTCTATGCTATTTGTCTCTGTGAACACATTCCCTGTTAATTTCTCCTCACAAGCAGTTACCAAACAGAAATAGCAATGATCCTGGGGCTGTGTATTGAAATACATGTCAAGCAAAACTATTCAAAGGAGCAAATACAGGAGGATGTGTTAAATTTAAGCCGAGACATTAGATTTATCAGCCGTTCCCCTTGTGATTGCAGAGCAAAGCGGTTTTTCCCAAAGTGGATCCTGATAGCAGTCATTTCCAGCTAAAACTGTGCTGGTAGGAAACTCACCCAAATAATTTCATGTGCAGTTTATCTTCACATGTCTCAAAACCAGGAGCATATTTTGACAAGACTTGCCAGGCTCCAAAAGACGTCACCGCTTTAATACAAACAAGGATCAAAGAACTAGATTTCAGAGGTAAAGTGCAAACGACTGCTCTTAACATCAAGAGAGTTCGGTGTATGGCATCAAAAATAAAAGTGTCTCCAGGCTGTGTCTTTACTTCAGCATCTGAGTAGCACAGTCATACAACAGGAAATGCGGCCTTTCTGTCCATTGAGTCTATGCCAACCATCAAGACACACACACACACACACACACACACACACACACACACACACACACACACACACACACACACACACACACACACACACACACACACACACACACACACACACACACACACACACACACACACACACATTTCATTCTCTCCATGTTCCCATCAGTCCTCCTGATCACCTACCCGCTAGTGGCAATTTATGGGAGCCAATTAACTTATCGACCCACACAGCTTTAGGATGGGGGAGCAAATGGGAGCACCCGAGGAAGAGAATGCAGTTGCAGCAAAAAGGAGTGCAAACTCCCGTCAGCACCAGAGGTCAGGATCGAAGCCACGAGGAAGCAGTTGTACTAAATGTGTCACTGTGCGCCTCCCAGAGTGCATTCAATACCTAGTGTAACTAACCTTATTATTTCAAACATAAACTTTATTTATAATAAAATATATTTACAAAATCAGAAATAGTGCTGAAGAAGCTTTTACATTCATGGTCCTAACATTCAATGGTGCAAACTTAAAAACAAGCAAACAAACATAGCACCTTTGCCACTCATGCAGCCCCTGGGGTGATACCCCCTTTTCATTGTCCGAGGGGCTTCCTAACCCAACTCAGCCACTCCACGTGTGGTAGTGGGAAGTGCCTAGACTGTGATCCTTCCCTATGGAGGCTTTGCGTAGTCTGCAGCAGGTTTCAGTTCATCCTTCGCCATGTACTCCTGCAGTGTGAACTGTGTCATTGGGCAGCATTCCCTTACCGGCACCCTGGTGCACCAGAAGACCAATTTGCTTCAGGCAGACCAAAGAGCGTCTTTCACCAAGATGATGACCCTTCAGCAGTACTTGATGTCTGACTCGGTGTGTGTCCCTGGAAAGAGCCTATAGGTCAGGGAATCCTCTGTCACCACTGCCACTAGACATGAATTAGGACATGGACCCTTGCATCCGTCCCCACACCCTCTTGGCAAATCCACAGTCTGCAAAGAGTTGGGTGACCATCTCTTCCCCGCCACAGCTGTCCTGAGGGCAGCTTGAGTTGGGGATGATGTGCCAAATGTTCAGGAAGGATCTGACTGGGAGGACCTGCCTTACCACCAGTCAGTCGTAGTGGTGAGATCTGGAAAGGAGGCATTCAGCTAGATGGTTTGGACGGTTTGCTCAGGGAAACCACCTTACCATATCCATCGTGTCTCTGTCCTACTGTGTCTGCAGGACATTCTGTGCTGACCACTGCCTGATGGACTTATGGTCCTAGACCATTACGTGGTAGTACTCCAATCGTCTAGCTGACTGGGATGTTGAACAGTAATGGGGCCAGGCCTATCTTCTGCAACACCATGGATAGATGGACTGTTAGTACTAATGACTCATGTTGCCCAAGTAACTTAACACCATCAGCGGTTGTTCTGACACCAAAAAAATTGCCCTTTGCAGAGCCACATGGGGCATCAGTTTGCACTGGTCATCCCTTATCTCACAGGGACTTGAGGTCAGTCGCGCCACAGGGAGATGATTACACAGAGCGTCCCTCCCTCCCGTGATTCCCTCGCCTCTGCAGCCGCTGACCTCCACAGAGTCCCTGGGATGTCTGACGCTATTTGCAGCGATCAGTGAAACAAAGTTGCAGTATCTGGGATCCTTACATGCAACAGCTATCAGGAACCAATCAGGTCCTTTTAGGTCCTGAGGCAGGGTATAATTCACCATAGCTTTGCCCTTTAGGCATTTATACAACACAGCTTTTTTTTTGCAGGAAGTGCATTCACATTGCCCCATACAACAAAGAAAGGCACGTCTAGTTTCTCAGGCATAGTTTCCATTCCAGTGAGTAATGAACAAAAGCTACTGACACATTTAGTGCAAGTACTAGCTTGCATTAATGGAATAAATTAACCCTCAAAATGATTGCCAATCCTACAAATATTTTCCTGTGCTTTCCCCTTGGGGCCATTAACTCAGTGCTTTGAGTGCATACTAATTGTGGAGGGCAGAACAAAGAGTAACCGGAGCTCATGAAAATTTTCCTTTATTTTTCTTTGATAAATCGGGAGAGAATTTCCTGTTTTCAGTGGAGTAGGTCTTATCTGAAAATGCAGCCAAGATATAGTTAAGATGACAGTCTACAGTAAAACTGAATTGCAATTTGCCACATGATAAAGGATTTAAGAAGCTCTGTGTCTGAGAAATCTGTTAACTGCTTGCTTCTGCAAATAAAGTGTAGACAACAATTCTGAGAAACAAAGGTAAATAACGGTCAAATACTTGGGATTTCAACATTTTGCTATATTTTCCACTCGAGCTGAAATGACCACAATCAAGATGACATGTGATTTAAAACAGGCCGCTAAAATCTACATTTCACAGGAAAAGAAAGAATGATCATTTTCTCCTCCAACTTCCATGTGCTTTAGATTCTCCAAAATGCTTTACAGATAGTCAAGTACTTCTGCAATGTCGTCACCATTGCAATGTGGAAAAGGGATTCTCACAATATAGTGAATTGGTAAACTTAAATAGCAGCAAGTGAAATAAATCAGCCCATGTTATCATGAAGCCCAGAGGATTTGAAAAACAGATAGTCATTCAGATCCAACGCTGAGCACCATATGCTGCATTGCCAATTTTTAAAATTCATTTACGTCACCAGCTAAGCCAGCATTTATTGCCCACCCCTAGCTGCCCTTGAGAAGGTGGTGATGAGCTGCCTTCTTGAACCACTGCAGTCCCCAAGGTGTGGGTACATCCACAGTGCTGTAAGGGAGGGAATTCCATGATTTTGACCCAGCGACAATGAAGGAACGCCGATATATTTCCAAGTCAGGATGGTAAGTGACTTGGAGGGGGTCCCATTCCCAGTTATCTGCTGTTCTTGTCTTTCGAGATGGTAGTGGTTGTGGGTCTGGAAGGTGCTGCTTTAGGAACCTTGGCAGTGCATCTTGTAGATAGTACACACTGTTTGTTGATGGTGGGGGGATTGGATGCTTGTGGAAGGGGTATCAATCAAGTGGGCTGCCTCGTACTGGATGGTGTCGAGCTTCTTGAGTGTTGATGGAGCTGCACTCATCCAGGCGAGAGGCAAGTATTCTATTACACTCCTGACCTGAGCTTTGTAGATGGCGGACAGGCTTTGGGGAGTCAGGAGGTGAGTTACACACCAAATCTCACAACAAACACCAAGACTTTGCAGGAATGGTGGCGAGAGAGATGTCACAGTCAGATCCTGCCTATACAGATGGCATATCATCACAATGCATACTGCCCTCGGAAAGGGTGCAGTGGGTAAGAGAAGACTATGGATTTGCTAAGAGGGTGTGGAGATGGATGCAAGGGTCTATGTCCCATTTTATCCCCAACAGCCGCATTACGGAGGACTTTTTAATTTACAGTTTGTCATATAAATCAAATTTTAAAAAATCAAATTGTTAATTACCATTCAAAGCATAGACACAGTATAACAAGACAGTGTTCCTCCGGGGTCAAGGTGCAAAACATTCAAAATAGCAAGCAAGCTTAAAAATAGCGAGTAACGTTCAAAAGGCGAATAACATAATTCAAAATAGCAAGCAACAAAGCATATTCAGTCAAAAAAAACATTATATTTTATATATATATATTTGTTCAGTACTCTGAGCGAGAATGTCCGGCACTTGAGGGAACAGTCCTGGCAGCACGCAGACGCATGCAATCCAGCCTATCATACCACCGTTTGAAAATGGGAGCACAGCAATGATGCAAGAGGCCAGACCCCAGTGGACACCACACTGTAACCACTTCCACATCTCTCACCTGGCCTTCAGCCGCAGGCAAGCCCAAGGCTTGAGGCCTAGAACTCATAACAGCCGAGGCTACACAGCTCCCATGTCATCTATCCCTCCACCAGACAAGGGTAACAGGCATGCTGCAACTTTCCTTATCACTGACCAACATCTTGCAATTGCAAGGGAAATGTCTGAGAAAATCTCCCACCGTTACACTGCACCAACTTCAATGCTTCCTAGTATCGGGCAGCAACATGGTCTACAGTCAGGTCAGCTCCTCCAAACCCAAACAGGCTCCAACAACACGTCAGCGGGGCGGGCTCCTCTGATATCCCTACAGGCTCCTCCAATATCCATACCATCTCCTTCAACATCCTGACTGCTCCTTTGACACCTCAGCCAGCTCTCTCTCCAACATCCCAGCTGGCCCCTTCAACACCTTGGCTGGCTCTACTGATACCAGTCCAGCTACCCCGATCAATGACCAGCTCACTGATGGGGTAGCCCTGCAATACCCAAAGTTCTTGGAGTAGAATTCTCTTTGGACCGTAAAAAACAAATATTACAAAGAAAAAAACTACCTTTGTTGGCCTCGGAACGTCACTACATTCACGCACCACCATCTTACCAGGGCAGAAAACACGTGCTATCAATTCATAGAAACATAGAAAACCTACAGCACAATACAGGCCCTTCAGCCCACAAAGTTGTGTCAAACATGTCCCTACCTTAGAAATTACTAGGCTTACCCATAGCCCTGTATTTTTCTAAGCTCCATGTGACTATCCAAATGGCCGGCAGCCCATTCCACGCACTCACCACTCTGATTTTAAAAAACTTACCCCGACATCTCCTCTGTACCTACTCCCCAGCACCTTAAACCTGTGTCCTCTTGTGACAACCATTTCAGCCCTGGGAAAAAACCTGTGATTATCCACGTGATTAATGCCTTTCATCATCTTATGCACCTCTATCAGGTCACCCCTCATCCTCTGTCACTCCAAGGAGAAAAGGCCAAGTTCACTTAACCTATTCTCATAAGGAATGCTCCCCAATCCAGGCAACATCCTTGTAAATCTCCTCTGCTGCCTTTCTATGGCTTCCACATCCTTCCTGTAGTGAAGTGACCAGAACTGAGCACAGTACTCCAAGTGGGGTCTGACCGGGGTCCTATATAGCTGCAACATTACTTCTCAGCTCCTAAATTGGTGAAAGCCAATACACCGTACGACTTCTTAACCACAGAGTCAACCTGCGCAGCAGCTTTGAGCATCCTACAGACTCGGACCCCAAGATCCCTCTGATCCTCCACACTGCCAAGAGCCTTACCATTAATACTATATTCTGCCATCATATTTGATTCAGTGAAGGATGCCCTTTGGTCTGCCCAAAACTTTTTGGTCTTCCAGTACAGTGAGATGTCTACAAGGGAATGGTGCAGACTGGCACAGTCCAGTCACATCCCATTGGGTTTCACTTCTTGCTTTATGTTATTGCACTCTGATGTTTTCCTCGTCAGCTCCAGACGTCCAGTTACACTTAGAACTTGTGGAATAAACCAATGGCAGGTTACAAGGTAGATATTCGTAATGGAAGGGGACAGATACTGCAGTGTACACAGTGGTCACTTTGTTAGACTCACCTGTACATCAGCTCAGTAATACAAATATCAAATCAGCCAATCACGTGGCAACAACTCATACATAAAAACATGCAGGCGAGGTCAAGAAACTTAGTTGTTGTTCAGACCAAACATCAGTATGGGAAATGTTATGTTTGTAACTTCAGAAACGAATCAAAAGTAAAACATGGGAGCCGAGGGTAAGGATCTACTTTGTTTTAGTTCAATGAGGTATGGAGATTTGACATGGTACCATAATGACATATGCCATTTACGTATTCTATAGTTGCAATGAATTATATAAACAAAGAGTGCTTACTCAAACAATAGATTTACAATATTACTGAAATATTATATACACAACGCTCCTCCCTATAAACTCCATCTCAGTACAGAATGCATCTCAACCCAAATATGTAACGTATTGCTCTCTCGTCATTATACACAGTACACTATATATTTGTTGTTTTATATAGGTATCTACAGAATAGTCAATTTTAAATTTTCCTTCTCTCTTTCTGTCTCTCTCCCCTTTCCCTCTCCTTCTCCCTCCCTCCCTCCATCCCACCCGCTTTGTGAAGAAACTCATGCTACGCTGTTTTAAAAATTTGAACATTTCTCTCTCCCCTCCAAAGAAAACATGTGCTGTCATCTGGCCGCGCTTCAACAAGTAGATAGTCATCTCGGGTCCATTATAAAACTTACTTGTCACCATTGTTATGTTTTGTAACTCCAGAATCTAATTGAAAGAAAAGCACGGAAGTCAGGGGTACGAGTCTGCATATATTTTCCTTGGTGAGCTGTGCCAAAATGGCATGGTGGTATTTTATGTGTTCTTACATATAACCCATAATGAATTATGTAAACAAAGAAAGCTTAAACAATGGATTTACAATATTACTCAAATATTACTGAAATATTGAATACACTACAGCAAAGATATGTGATCTAAGTGACTTTGACCATGGGATGATTATTGGTTTTGCAATTGTGATTCCTTTAATCAATGCATGGTATATGAATACTGTTAGCAAGGCAGTGTTTATTGTCCATTGTGAATTGGGCTTAAGCAGAGATGAGCTACCAGCCTGAGCCTCTGAAGCCATGTGGTGAAAATACTCCTGCAGTATTTTTAGGTGGGAGCCAAAAAAAAAATTGATTTTTGAGCTTCCCAGAAAATGCTGGAAACACTCGGCAGGTCAGGCAGCATCTGTGGAAAGAGAAACAGGGTTAACAGTTTTAACTAAAGGCTCTTAGAATTGAGCAAGAGAGAAAACAGGTTGAGTATTAGTTGCAGAGAGGATGGGGAGGAATCTATAGAACAAAAGGGAATGTCTGTAGTGGGGTGAGCTGAGGGTTTTCATAGTTGATGAGTGAAATGGGGGCAGTTAGGAAACATAAACGAAGGAGCTTATAAAAGGCATGAAATGCCAAGCACAGCTGTAGGAAATGCCCATCAGATCAAGCAGTGTCAGCGGTGAAAGGAAAACAAGTTAATATTACAGGTGGATAATCTGTAGCAGAACTAGTTCTGATACAGAGAAAGCAAGTTCCAGCAAATTGAAAATTCAGTATTGATTCTGGAAAGCTGCAGTGTACACAGATAGAAGGGGAGATGCTGTTGCTCATTCTTAATTTGGACGTCACTATGATAGCTCAAGAAATCCTGGTCAGATAGATCAGAGTGGGAGTGGGATAGAGATTTAAAGAGGCAGGCAACTGGTGGTTTAGGGTCGACCTGAGTGCTCTGATAGGCATCCATTAGTCTCGAAAGACCATGGATTTGTGCCTTGGAAGGTTTCCAGGGCACAGGCCTGGGCAGGGTTGTATGGAAGACCGGCAGTTGCCCATGCTGCAAGTCTCCCCTCTCCACGCTAACGATGTTGTCCAAGGGAAGGCCAAGGGCTGATACAGCTTGGCACCGATGTCATCACAGAGCAATGTGTGGTTAAGTGCCTTGCTCAAGGACACATGCTGCTGCCTTAGCTGAGGCTCGAACTAGCGACCTTCAGATCACTAGATCAATGCCTTAACCACTTGGCCACGTGCCAATACTTTGAGTGTTCCCATCTTATTTTGTTAAGTTTGTTAACGGAGATTTGGTGTAGTCGTAATTACCACTGGATCAATAATCCAGAGGCCCTATTATACGCTGGGGATAATAGTTCAAATCCCACCATGGCAGGTGGTGAATTTGAATTCAATGACCATGAAACCATGTTGATTGTCATAAAAACCCATCTGATTCACTAATATCCTTTAGGGGAGGAATCCTGCCATCTGTCTGGCCTACATGTGACTCCAGACACACAGCAAAGTGGTTGACTCTTAAAAGCCCTCTGAAATGGCCCAGCAAGCCATTCAATTGTACCCAACTGCTAAAAAGAAAATGATATGGAATAGTACTGTGGGTGTACCTATACCCCAGGGACTGCAGCAGTTCAAGAAGGCAGCTCATCACCACCTTCTCAAGGGCAACTAGGGATGGGCAATAAATGCTGGCTTAGCTGGCTATGCCCACATCCTGTAAATGAATTTTTAAAAAGTTTCCTAATGAGTACTGACACCAACCACAAAAACATACTATTTAAAATCAAATTACAAAACAATAATAAGTATCAAGAAACATCTTATTGTTTTTAATTTTCTTTCTTGATTTGCCCATTTTCTTTACGCATTTCATCTCAAGTGGGAGCTGTGGAATAAAAATCAGAAAATAGTTACGTTTTAGCCAAATGCAAAAATCTCCTAGCCATTTTCCAAGATCCCTTTTGTTGTTGCTGTTACTACTCAATAGCACCCTGCGAGTATTTCCACCAGTAACACAGAAGAGGCAGCAAATCCCCAACTTGCAAGAGCTGAGAATTTATAAAATACATTCCCATACAGAATACAAAAAAAAAGTTGGAGGAGAGGGGCTGTGGGTGAGGAGAAGCTTAGACATTTTGGATGAAAGGTAAGCAGGTGGAAAAATGAGCAATGATAACAAGTTTGTCACAAAGCCAGAGACCAGACAAACATAATGGTATCTCTCTGATTAGAACAGTTGTCGACAAAAGTGGTCATTGGTTTATAAAGAAAACACAGCTTGAAAAGAAGTCCTTCAGTCCATTAAACCCACGTACACTAATCCATTTTATTGTCCGCATATCATTTCCCCAAAGGTACTGCCATTGCTTATACCTTGGGGACAACTTTCAGAAGTCAGTCAACCTATTAGTCTTCTTGTTTTGGGATATGCGAAGAAATTGGAGCACCCAGATGAAACTCATGCGGTCACAGAGAAAATGTGTAAACTCCACACAGACTCCTCTGGAGGTCAGAGCTGTGAAGCCTTGTTAACCATTGTTAGAATGAATACATTAAACCCTTTTTATCTGAATGCACACGGTGTTTATGATGAGGTGCAGGACTTAATGGCACAACCAGAAGTAAATCAGAGACATGTCTGCAAAACGACCAAGGCTGAGAATTAAGTATTCTTAGAAACATAGAAAACATACAGCACAATACAGGCCCTTCGGCCCACAAAGCTGTGCCGAACATGTCCCTACCTTGGAACTACCTAGGCTTTACCCATAGCCCTCTATTTTTCTAAGCTCCACATAGCCACCCAGGTGTCTCTTAAAAGACCCTATCATTTCTGTCTCCTCCACCACCACCACGCTCATTCCACACACTCACTGCATAAAAAATTTACCCCTGACGTCTCATCTGACCTTACTTCCAAACACCTTAAAACTATGCCCTCTCGTGCTAGCCAATTCAGCCCTGGGGAAAAGGCTCTGACTATCCACACAATCAACACCTCTCAGTGTCTTATACACCTCTATCAAGTCCTCTCATCCTCCGTCGCTCCAAGGAGGAAAGGCCGAGTTCACTCAACCTATTCTCATAAGGCATGCTCCCCAATCCAGGCAATATCCTTGTAAATCTCCTCTGCACCCTTTCTATGGTTTCCACATCCTTCCTGTAGTGAGGCGACCAGAACTGAGCACAGTACTCCAAGTGGGGTCCAACCAGGGTCCTATATAGCTGCAACATTACCTCTCGGTTCTCAATCCCACAATTGATGAAGGCCAATACACCGTATTTCAGGACACCTTAGAAGAAATGGGCAAAATAGAAATGTTGGTCCATAATGTTGATTGTAATGAGTGGGATAAAGGGGTGGAAACAAGGAATTTTAGTCAGAGAATGTTTGGCAAAGCTGCAAAATAGCAGGGGAAGTGTCCCTAAGCAACCATTCTAATTGAGAGCATTGTATTAAAGAAGAAACTAGAGGCAGGTGGAACAAGATTGTGCTGAAATAAGAGATAATGGTGAAAATAAGCTGGACAAACTAAATTACCATGTGAAGGATAAATTTATAAAGTGTGTAAGAGGTGGTTTTCTAAATCAATATGTTCAGGAAACAATGAGGGAATGACAATACTTTTGATCTAGTACTGTGTATTGACTCAGAGTTAATCGATGAGTCGACATTTAAAGGGATTTTTAGGACATAGTGATCGTAATGTTGCAGATTTTTTTTTCAAAAGATTGAACCCGAGACTTACATCTGAACAAAGAAAGCTACAGGAATGTCAGATGAAAAAAAATCACAAAGGAAACTAGAGAAGCTGGCTGAAATAAAAATCGAAACGTTGGAAAACTGCAGGTAAAGCAGCATCTATGGGAAGAGAAATAGTTAACGTATCCGGTCTGGGACACGTCATCAAAACTGTGAATTGGCAAAGGTAGGCAAGGATGCAACATTAAAATATAGGAGAGGAATCAACAATGAGTACCTTTGAAAGAATTGGAGCATAGGTTGCAAGCACTATGCCACTTTAAGGCAATAAAACAGGTCCAACTATGACCAAGAAGGTGCATACAAGGTCAAAGGAAAAGGATTATAACATTATTTTTTTTAAAAAAGCACTAAATGTGAGGGTTGAAAATTTTGTTAGAGTCTATTATTATGCAAATCATGACAGAATACTTGGAAGATAATAATTCATTTGGGCAGAGTCACCACAGTGCTGTGAAAGGAAAATTATGATTGACATATCTATCCAAGTTTTTTTGAGGTTACAGCTAGCATAAGATAAGGGCAACTTAGTGACTGTGATGTGTTTTCACTTCTGAACATAGTTACAGTGTTGCTTGTGCAGAGAGTTGTTTAACTGCACCGGTCCAATGAAATAATGGCCACGCAACATACAGATGTCCTTGAAAATTTATTTTTATTTCTTTCTCTCTCTCTTTCTTTAGTAAACACCATGAAAACTACAAGAAAATAAAGGTCATAAAAGGTTTGAAACATACATCTCTCAGTCTTTTAAAGTCTCTCAAGCTAGTGTCCGCCGATAAACAGGCCCAAACACGTTAGAACAACAGAGGTGTGCTGAAATCAAATAAATCACTAAAAACATATCACTCTGTCCATATAAAGGCACATCAACAACATTATACACAATATAAAACAATAAACAATTACCACATGCCCCTCTTGGACCACATACAGAATAAGGCTATTTTAGAGCCATACATCTTTCTCTGTTTCCATGTTGGTTCTGACCCATAATACCACAGTCATGCATTTATTAAACTCTGGTCATGTGACCCATTACACCCTGCATTAAATGAAACCTTACATAAAATACTTTAAGATGATAAAATAATCATGAATTTATGACAGAAACATATAAAATAAACATCTCAATGAAACATATCTCTGAGACAGTTACACTCCCACCAAATTACTGATTTGTGATAACCTTTATACAAATATTTGAATAAATCTAGTAATTTCCAGAACCAAATAATTGGTATTTGCAACAAACTCTAAGATCAAGACTGATACTTTAAACTCTCCACACAGGCAGGTGTTTAGGAATTAGTTCCAATGAAACACATTTTAGTTGTTTTCTACAAGGACAACTAATTTATGAATAGGACACTCAAGAATGGATGGGTAAATGAGTCGTTGACCCTCTTTTCCTAGCTTTTTATTTCCTAATTGTATTGTGGCTCTTCACACTAGTCCATCTTCACAAACATCAAGCACTCTTCCAAGTCTCCATTCACTACGAGGAATCCCTTCCTCTTTTACAATGACAATATCGCCAATCTTCGCATTTCGTCTTGAAGAATGCTAGCGCTGTCTGAGGGTGATGTTTGCTAGATATTCCTTCTTCCATCTACTCCAGAATTGCTCGGTCAGATATCGCACTCTGCACCACTATTTCCTGGCGTATAGATCTTCTGCCATAAATTTTCCTGGTGGAGGCAGCGGGACAGAGGTTTTCATGGAAAGTAAATGGTTTGGGGTAAGTGGCTCTAGGCCTTTGGGATCATTGATACTGTCAGTGGTGAGTGGGCAGCTGTTTATAATTGACATGGCCTCATAGAAGAAGGTTCTCAAAGAAGCATCATCTAATCTTCCAATGTTCTGTGAGAAGACCCAGCTTAGGACGCTCCTAACTGTCCTGATCTGCCGTTCCCAAACACCTCCCATGTGACTGGCATCAGGTAGGTTCATGGTGAAGTCACATTGTTTATCGGCCAGGTAAGCAGTCAATCTGTCTTTGTCCACTTCCTTTAAGGCTTTTGTCAGTTCATTTTTTGCCCCAGCAAAGTTTGCCCCTTGATCCAATTTGATTTGTCTTACAGCTCCACGGATAGCTATAAAACATTGTAAAGCATTTATGAAGGCATCAGTTGTTAGATCTTCCAACATTTCTATGTGAATTGCCCTTGAGGACAGACAGGTGAATATGAGACCATAATCTCTTGTACTCTTTTCAACCTTGCTTAGTGTGAAATGGTCCAAAACAATCCATCCCACAGTATGAGAATGGTGGCGAAGGATCAACACAGTTAGCAGGAAGATCCACTATCTTTTGCATTTCTGTTGGCCTGCGAGCTTTCCTGCACGTAACACATTGTTTGATGTAGTTCACCACAACTTTGCTGCCAACAACCCAGTAACCATTTGCTCTCAGTTCATTAAGGGTTTGTCCTCTGACTCAGTGCTGAGTTTTTCCATGGCAGTAATCTAGGATCAGAATGTGACCACACCATCTCTTGATAGGATTACTGGATGCTTCAAGTCAAGAGGTAAAGAAGTCTTCTTTAATCACCCTCCCACTCTGAGAACACCATCTTGCAATACTGGGTCAAGTTGGAACAATGGTTGGCTGTGTGGCAATTTGTCATGACTCAGAATTCACATTTTCTTTTTGAAAGCATCCCTTTGTGCCAATTTTACAAGCACAAAACTGGCCTTTCTTCTGTCTTCGACATTTAAGTAGGTTTTGCTATTTTGGTTCTCTTTGCTAGTTGCTGGATCCAGGCAACCACATTCAATGCCGTATGCCACTTTGAGAACTGTATAAGTCTCTCCAAGAAATTGTCCTCTTTTACCACCTTTGTTTGTAATACTTGTGTCGTTTTGACTTCAGGATCGCCCACCAGAAGATCTGGAGTTAACTTTGATGTGACAACCTCTCTTTCCCACAGAAACTTGGGTCCAGTGAGCCAATTTGAACCAATCAGCTCTGCCAGCTTGAGGCCTCTGGAAGCATGATCTGCTGGATTTTGATCAGTGTCGATATAGTACCGCCGTGCTGGATCAGCTGCTTCTCTGATTCTTTGGACTCGATTTGCGGCAAAAACGTGAAACCTTCGGGCTTCATTATTAATGTAGCCCAAGACTACCTGGGAATCTGTCCAAACATACTCTTGGTCAAATTTGAGCTCTGGCTCCTCCTTTAGCATACTGCTGACAGCCAAGAAGACCACTGCAGCCATTAACTCCAACCTTGGTTCGGTTACAACTCTTGTGGGTGCAACCCTTGCCTTACCTGTGACTAAAGAGCAATGCACTTTGTCTTCACTCAGTACTCAGATATATGAACACTGACCGTACCAATGGCTACTCACATCCGAAAAGTAATGCAGTTCAATTCCCTAGACCTTCCCTAGGTTTTCAGGAGCAAAGCATCTTGGAATCTGGAGTTTTTGCAGGTCCTTTAGATCGTTCAGCCAGCTCTCCCATCATGGCTTTAATTCTCCAGGCAGTGGTTCGTCCCATCCAACACCCTTTTGGCACATTTCCTGTAGTACTTCCTTTCCTAGTAGGAAGAAGGGAGTTAGGAAGCCTAGAGGTCAAACACAGAGGCTACAGTTGAGAGGATTCCCCGCTGTGTTGCTGGTTTCTCATCTAGGGTGACTTTAAAAGAGGTGTCACAGATCACACTCCACTTCACTCCCAACACAGTCTGGACTGGGAGTTAATCATAATTGAGGTCCACATCCTGAACTCCACTAGCTTGTTCCCTGTCTGGAATTGTCTCCAAGACTTCTCCGTTGTTGGAGATGAACTTGTGGAAGTGTAATCTCCCTTTTACACACACATTTTGCGCTTCCCTCGCTAGTTTGATGGCTGTGTCCACAGATTCTACACTAATGAGACCATCATCGACATAGAAACTTTTTCTGATGAAGTTAGCTGCTGCTGGATACCCTTTTTCATTTTGGCTCACAAGATACTTCATTCCATAATTTGTGCAGCCAGGAGAGGATGCTGCTGCAAAAAGATGGACCTTCATGTGATATTCTTTTGGCTCTGAATTTGTATCGCCATTTTCCCACCACAGGAACCGTAAGTAATCTCTGTCCTTTGGCTTACATGGGACCCGTGGAACAATTTTTCTACATCACGGATGACTGCGATTGGGTGTTTGTGGAATCTGCAGAGCACTCCTGTCAGCCCATTTGTGAGATCAGGTTCAGCCAGTAAGTGATCATTCAGAGCTGTGCCATCATACTTAGCCGAGCAGTCGAACACAACCCTAATTTTTTTCTGGTTTTCTAGGGTGATAGACTCCTTGGTGAGGAATATGCCACACATTTCCTGCTTCGGGTTGATCTTCAGCTCTTTCAGCATCACCACCCTTGAAGACACCTTCCATAAATTTAATGTAATCATCCTTGAATTTGGGATTTTTCTCAAGTTTCCCTTCCAGGTGCTTCAGCCGCACCAGAGGCAGCCGCTTATCTGCTGGCAGTTGAGGGCGTATCTTAAAGGGGAGGGGCATTTCCAGGTACCCATCTGCATCCTGGTGTATTCTTTCATTCAGTAATTGCATGAACTGTATGTCATCTTGTGATGTGCTCTTTTCCCCAGGGTTTGTATCTCTGAAGTCTGATTCAAAAGCTCTAACGACAGTGGCTGGTGTCAATGGTGGAAGTTCCTTGACGGATACACGATGGCACAGACCTGTCACTTCTGTTGACTTTGCGACCCGTAGTGAGCTGACGACAGTGCTCCAACCCAGGTCAGTCTTGATGGCATCGTCACCTCCTGTGATGACTTGTCGTGGTGCCAACGCTCTCGTGCAGTCGTAGCCTGTCAGGAGTCCGACAATCCATCAGCTCTGGTATTTCCTGTGCTATTCCATTCAGATGTTTACACCTTTTGGCCGTTTCAGGGGTAGGAATGTGGGAGCGTTCAAGTGGGATGAAATCTCTGCTATAGGCAGGTGGCAAGTTGATGAAACTCTGTGAGGAAAACCCTCTAACTCTAAGCCCACTAACTCAACCACTCTGAACAATGGAATCTTTTCCCATCATAGTGGTAAGCTTTAACTGGACTGGCTCTAATCCTGGCCCCACCTTCTCACATACCTCTTGGTCTACAAAGGTGTTGCTACTCTGTGTATCCAGTAGGGCAAACACTAAGGTCTCTGTTTTAGGGGTGGTGATTGAAGAAATCCATACAGGCACTATCATGGATGTGCTCCCACCATCGCCTCTGTCTACACAGCAAGAAAGGGAAGATGTGTTTTCTTCCGCTTGCATAACATGAGAAGATGTGTCTGCTGGAGCAGAACAACGGTCTTCATGAAGTAGTGTTGGATGATGTTTCTTACGCACGCCACAAGTAGCTTTGCTCTTTCAGACCTTTGAATTGTGTCCTCGCCTACGACAGCCAAAGCACAGGTTATTGTCCAATATGAACCTTCTCTTGTCCTCCACAGTCTTATTGGCGAAGTTCTGGCATCTGTGGATGGAGTGGCTTTCTCCACAGCACATGCATGTGACTGGGTTTGAAGATAGTGTTTACTTTCTTGGATCCGTTTGAATCCTTTGAGCTGCTCTCCACGGCACTGTACGTTTCCATCACTGTACTTGATTTATCCGATGCTTTCACATTTGCGATGAATGCGTTAGCCTTTGTGCGCTTCGTGTCTCTAGATGGCTTTTCTTCAGTCGGCTTCAAGGCATGAAAGGATGTTACAGGATTGCACGCGATTTCCGCTTCTTGTGCCACAAAATCAGCAAACTCCTTGAAATCAGGGACTTCCCCCATTTGTCGCAACTGCTTTGTGATACGACGATTCCAGTGAGAGGTCACCTAATCAGGGAGTTTTCGGAGTATCTTTTGATTCTCTTCGCAGTCACTTAACACCTGAAGCCCTTTGATATGTGGCATGGCATTGCTGCAGGCTATCAGAAAATCACTGAATTGTCTCAGTTTAACTGACTCCCTTGAGCCAACCTTTGGCCAGTTATTCAGTTTTTCTCTAAATGTGCGCTGGATTACAAAGGGGTGACCATACCGAGCATTCAAAGCCTCCCATGCTTGGTTGTAGGCTTCATCATCCCTTCTGTAGAAGCTCCCTTCCAAAACAGATCGTGCCTCACCACTGAGGTATTTTTGTAGGTAGAACAACCTGTCAACTGGATTTGTGCATCACCGTTCTATCAGTACCTTAAAACTTGTGCTCCACTCTAAGAACCTAAGTGGGTCCCCTGAGAAGACTGAGGGCTCAGGTGTAGGAAGTCTGGTGAGAACCATTGTGTTCATGTAGGGCTTGTACTAACGATGCTTCATTGTTAGTATTGTTTGTTCGTTCAT